>NC_142503.1:155663750-156979375 GCF_057876585.1 Rhinolophus sinicus | reverse complement strand
CATCTATTATTCAAGAGGTGATATTTTTAATCACTGGATCTCATTTTTATTACATGTTAGTATAGGTGAATTTTAGATTGCTCATCGTATGCAAATGCCTTTTTAGTTACCCCAAGGAATATTATTTCGAGTAGCTTGTGTATGATTGTGAAATAGATAATGAAAAAACAGATATTGTGTGTTTGAGAGAAACTTGTGGGAAGATTTCAGTGGAACCAACAATTCATTGTATTAGGTTGGTTGGTGCAAAAGTAATTACAGTTTAAAAGGTTAAAAATAATTGCAAAAACCACAATTACTTTTGCATCAACCTGATAGATACCGGCTAACAAATGCTTGTGATAATTCAAAGAGGAAGTAAGAACTTTGCGATATGGGAGTGGTATGCATATGGGAAATTAAGTAAGAAAAGATGGTGCGAGAGACAAAATAAAATTAGACTTCCCTTTCACTTTAGACTGGTAAGCATCATATATTTGCATTTCACACAGAGTGAAGAATATGAACAGATTTTCAGTATAAGACGTAGTTGATTTTTGTTGTTACTGTTAGTTTATACAGAATCTGATTTCACCATAGGAATGGTAAATCTCATAGTTTCTTAATTTTAAAAGAATGTAAATAGCATTAAAAATTCTCCAGATACCATTTCCCCATCTCTCTTTAACCGTTTCTCACTTTTCCCCATTTCTGCACTGTTTTTTACTTTTATCCCATTTATACTTTCCTCCCTTCATCTTTTGTTTTCTTTTTTCACCATATCTCTTTGTTCAACTTATTTTCTTTTGTGTTTTATTCTTTTATTTTTGGTCATCTTTTTCTTACCTGTTAGTTGCCCCACTCTTTTCAACCAGTTTAATTTCTCCTATTTACCTGTTAACTTTTTTGTCCATCAAAGCCCATGCTCACTAATTAATGAACAGGTCTCCCCAGGGAATTGCTTTCTTTTTCCATTCTTGAATTGAAGTATGGTGTATTACAACTCCACATTAAATGAAGAGTTGAGTCATAAATTGATGTATTTGGTCTTAGGCAAGCTGTTTAACTTACATGCTTTAATTTCTTCAAGCGTAAAAATAATTGAAACTAAATCCTTCTACCTCTAAAATTCTGTAATGCTGTGGTGTCTTAACTTGCCCATTCTTCCTGTGCAGACTATTCATTTATTAATATTTACGAGTACACACTTACCATGCGTTTATAACCGCCGTAAACTATGTGAGAGAATCAAAAGAAACAAAAGACAAGTTTCCTGCCTTTCAATTGTTTATAGTCTGCCTGGAGAGACAAAAGTTACCTGTATGTTAACATTCAGTTATTTCCCATCTGTGCCTGTTCTATCCAAATCAAATCTGTATTCTCAAGGGAAAGTCAGCTACTCTAGTTCTAACTTTTTTCTTGAGGGACAGAGTTGTCCCTGAACACAGTAAAAGACTACTTTTTATGTTCTTATATATCTAGGAGTCGCATTGTAGTTGTTCTGTCGCATTATTTTATGTTGTGCACTTGATTCCAGTCTGGAATTAAACAATAATAGAAAAATTTATCTCAGAACTAAGGAGATTGATCTTCATTGCAATTTAGTAGATGAACACTCCTTCTTATCTTTTGTGTGCATACGTATGTCTTGCATTTATATGTTTGTATAATCATGTTCAAATATAATGTTCTAGATGGCTGAGTAAATGTGACTAATAAGTCTTTCCACACCATATATGCTTACACTTTTTTCTTTGGTTTGTTTCTGCACTTATTTTGTAACAGAGTGTTGCTTTTAGACACATTATCTTTTCCTTTCATAGGCTGTATGTGTTCTCTGTTAAAAATATACCGCTCCACAGGGATTAGGGACAGTGGTGGGGAGGGGACAGGACTTACAAAAAGTCAACACTAGGGATCCTTGTGTTGGAACTATTTTGTATCTTGACTTTGGTGATAAATACATGAAGCTGCTCATGTGATAAATTGCATAGAACTACACCCCCCCACACACACACACACAAATGAAATACAGGTAAAATTGGAGAAATTAAAATCAGGTAGATAAATTGCATCAATGCAACATTCCGCTGTGATGTGGTACTATAGTTTTGTGAGCTGTTACCACTGAGAGAAACTGAATAAAAGGTAAACCAGATCTCTGTAGATCTTTAAATGAATGTGAATGTACAATTATCTCAAAAGAAAAGTTTCAGTTAAAAATAATAGCAATTTAAAGAAGTCTTGCCGAAAGATAATTTAACATATGCAGCTGTAAGAAACACATTGACGTACTCATATCACTCTGTGAATATGAATTTGGTGATGTTTCAGGATACATAATCAACATACAGAAATCTGTTGTGTTCCTATATATGAATAATGAGCTATCAGAAAGAGAAATTAAGAAAACAGTCCCATTTACAATTGCATCAAAAATAATAAATTGCCTAAAAATGAGCTTAACCAAGGAGGTAGAACACTCGTACACTGAAAACTGTAAGACGTTGATGAAAGAAATTGAAGAAGACACAAATAAATGAAAATGTACTGCAACCTTTTGGGCATAAAAACAGACATATAGCTCAACGGAATAGAATAGAGAGCCCAGAAATAAATCCATGCATATATGGTCAATTACAACAAAGGAGCCAAGAATATACAATGGGAAAGGACAGTCTCTTCAGTAAATGGTGTTGAAAAAACTGGACAGCCACATGCAAAACAATGGAACTGGACCACTGTCTTATACCATACACCAAAAATAATTCAAAATGGACTAAAGACTTGAATGTAAGACCTGAAACCATACAACTTACATAAGAAAATATAGATAGTAAGCTCCTTGACGTTGGTATTGGTGATGATTTTTTGGATTTGACACCAAAAGCAAAGTCAACAAAAGCAGAAATAAACAAGTGGGACCACATCAAACTATAAAGCTTCTGCACAGCAAAAGAAACCATCAACAAAATGAGAAGGCAACCTACCAAATGGGAGAAAATATTTGCAAATCAGATAGCTGACAAGGGGTTAATATCCAAAAAATATAAAGAATTCATACAACTCAATAGTTAAAAAAACAAACAAACAAACAAAAAACATTTGATTTAAAATGGACAGAGGATCTCTAGAATTTTTTCCAAAGAAGACATACAAATGGACAACAGGTACATGAAAAGGTGCTCAACATCACTAATAATCAGGGAAATGCAAATCAAACTCACAAGGAGATCTCACCTTACACCTGTTAGAATGGCTGTTATCAAAAAGACAAGAAATAGCAAGTGTTGGTGAGGATGTGGAGAAAAGAGAAAGCCTTGTGCACTGTTGGTGGGAATGTAAATTGGTGTAGCCACTGTGGAAAACAGTATGGTGGTTCTTCAAAACGTTGAAAATAGAACTACTATATGGACCAGAAATTCTACTTATGGGTATTTATCTGAACAAAATGAAAACACTAACTCGAAAAGATACCTGTACCCTCATGTTCATTGTAGCATTATTTATAATAGCCACGACATGGAAACAGCATAAGTGTCCATTGATGGATGAATGAATAAAGAAAAAATATATAAACACAATAGAATATTATTCAGCTATAAAAATGGAAGAAGTCCTGCCATTTATGATAACATGGATGGAACATGAGGGCATTATGCTAAGTGAAATAAGACAGGTAGAGAAAGACAAATACTATATGATTCCACTTATATGTGGAATCTTAAAATAAAAAAGCTAATAGATACAGAGAACAGATTAGTGGTTGCCAGAAGTGGGGTGAGGGTTGGGCAAAATGGGTGACGAGAGTAAGGCACAAACTTCCAATTATAAAATCATTTCATGAGGATGTAGTGTACAGCTTGACAACTATAGTTGATAGTACTATATTACATAAATGAAATTACTAAGAGAGTCGATCTTAAAAGTTCTCAGCACAAGAAAAAAAATTCTGTAACTATGGTGATGGATGTTAACTAGACTTATTGTGGTGATCATTTCACAATATATACAAATATTGAATCATTATGTGCTTTCTACACATGAAAAAAAACCAAAAAAACAATTTAAAAGAATCTGTGCTGAAAGATAATTTGACATATGTAGCTCCAGGAAGCACACTCTGTGGAGCATGACTTTCCATTTACATCAAAGAATGCTCTACTAAATAGATGTTACCCATTTTCTTTTTTTTCCCCCTTTCCACCCCCTTAACCCCACCACTCTGGGGCAAGCCGTTGTTTCTCAGTCTAGGACACAGTTCCTTGGCCCATGCTGGTATTATGAGCCTTGTGCTCCCCTGGCTGAGGCAGTTGGTCGGCTGCTCATGGCCGCCCAGGGTAGTCCACGGCAGCACTCAGCATCCCAGCTCCAGGGAGAGCTGTTGTTCACAATGTTAGCTGTAGAGGGTGCAGCTCACTGGCCCATGTGGGAATGGAACCGGCAACCTTGGCTTTAGGAGCATGGCGCTCCAGCCACCTGAGCCCCCAGGCCGGCCTGATTTTACCCATTTTCTATTCCAAGTTTTCTTATGCATGTATGGAAAGTAAAGCAATAGCTGTGTGTGTGTTTTAATTAGCAGACGAACTTTGCAGACACTTAAGTGATGCCAGTTTTATATTAGTCTCATTTTCTGTGTAATAGAATATCAGTTAATTCTAATAATGGGTCAATTTTTTCATATAATTCATGGAATCAAAGTAAAGGTTTTTCCTTTCTTAAAATGTATATACATTTTTCTGGCACCCTCTTTATATTAATAAACTCAGTGTAGCAGAAAATGTATTTGGATTTGGTTATAGCACATTCATAATTCGTAATTGCATCTAAACAAGCCTGATATTCTACAAATAGCTGTAATTTTCAAAACTTAAAAGTATTTTTATATACATAAAGTATTTCTACCAGAAAAATTTTGTGATAATCTGATGTTAAATTTAAAAATGCTTCAGGAGGTCAGTATTCACATCGTCTCTCTACTACCTACTAAACAACTTACTAACTCATCTTTAAGAAAATATGATAATGGCGTATTGAATCCCATAGTACAGCAGTGTTTATTACCTTAGAAGACTTGGGTTCCTTGATGAGATTTCAACCATATCTTGTTAAGAATTTGTTGTAACTGATTCTATTTAAATAGTATTTTTAAAACTTGTAACAAAGGGAAAATACTTTCAGGTTGACTTCTTTGAAACTTCCATGTTTCCCTGAAAATAAGACCTAGCGGGACCATCAGCTCTAATGTGTCTTGGAGCAAAAATTAATATAAGACCCAGTGTTATTTTAATATAAGACCCAGTCTTATATAATATAATATAATAATAATATAATATATAAAATACCAAGTCTTATATAATATAAGATCGGGTATAATATGATACCGAGTCTTATATTAATTTTTGCTCCAAAACACGCATTAAAGCTGATGGTCTGGCTAGGTCTTATTTTCGGGGAAACACTGTTGTTACGTATATGTA
Organism: Rhinolophus sinicus; assembly: GCF_057876585.1. Taxonomy (NCBI): domain Eukaryota; kingdom Metazoa; phylum Chordata; class Mammalia; order Chiroptera; family Rhinolophidae; genus Rhinolophus; species Rhinolophus sinicus. The sequence goes on along the minus strand of NC_142503.1, from coordinate 156,973,916 downwards.
AGCTACTGGCGTCTATATTTAAACTATCTTAAATGTGTATATTTTTTTCTCGAATGAGATACTATATAATACCTCATAAGTGGCATGTTTTTCTTAACACTCCTTGCTTCTATATATTTACTCTTGTGTCATTACCTATTATTTTAATTCTTTTGTCTTTCCCTTATCTGCTGTGTTTGTGTGTGTGTGTGTGTGTGTGTGTGTGTGTGTGTGAATTCTTGACTGAAATGTGTTTTCTGGAAGAGCTGGTATTTGAAAATTACTTATTGGCTCTTAAACATATGAAAATAATATATGCAAGCATTTTGTTTGAAAATTATCATTGTTAACAGAACTCTAAGTATCCTTAGACATCTTAGGGGCAATGTTTGACTGGAATTAAACTCAATTCTTATTCTTTTCAAGGCAGTATTTCTCAAACTCTGAGGCTTGCAGAAGTCCCAAGTAAGATCTGGCATCATTTTCGGAAAAAGACCTTCAGTAATGTGTAAGTAGTTTTTGTTTTTCGTTTTGATTTGTTTGTATTAGCTGTTTTCTGTATTAAACATTAAAAGTTTAATTTAGCAGATCTCTTAACAAGAATTTGGCATATATTTACCACATAATGATTATGATTAGTGACACAAAAGAGCTTATTGAAAGATGTCTTAAGATGTGCCTTGGGTCAGTATTAATGACCATTTATTAGAGGCAGCATCCTCAGATGTAAAGAACACTGAATGAAGGGACCTGAGTTCTTGCCCAGCCTCCACCACTAACTAGCTAGATATCTGTAAGTAAGCCACTTTCTTTGGCTATAAAATAAGGGATTAGACTATGACTAACAATAAGATCCCTTCTCCTTTAAATGTCTATTATTCTTAACTTTTTTTAAAATCAGGCTTTGGCAGTCTTTCAGACGGGAGCTGTTGAATTATACAATTATGTTTTGATTTTTTTGTTGTTGGTTTTTGCTTGAGAATAACTATTTAGAGAGGGGAGGTGGTTCAAAGTAGACTAGGGGACAGGTAAGCCCCCTTGCTCAAGAAATTTGTCCCACATAGTCCATCAATTTGGGTTAATAAAACTTACTTTTAAAAAGCCAAGTTTGCCTTAGGTGGGCTAAACCTTTTTAAAAGGAAGTTAACATACTCTTAAATATGATATACAAATAAGATTTCTTTCCTTTCAAAATCTCCATAGAATGCTCATGCTGAAGGAGTGCCCGTTTTTGAGGAGATGGGGAAAAGGGACAATAAAATAGACATTTGTCCATGTGGAGCTTTGGGGGGGAAATGGTAGGGAAACGTTGGGCATGGTAAAGGGAAGCACTTGGAATCTGGAAGGTGATAGAAAAGATGGCTATAGGGGAATGAAAGTACAGAAAGATATGTGGGAAAGTAGAACTAAACAAGAAACTCCTTGAAGGCAGGGCTACTACTTTCATCAATGTTGTCACTGGCTACTAGAATAGTGTCAGGTCTTAGTAAGTATCTATGAAAAATTTATTGAATGAATGAATCAATTACTTATTCAGTAAATTTCTAAATTTGTCTAAGGTCCTAATGGTTTTGGTTTTGATTTGCTAGACTCAAATCATCTAGTCTATCTATGTCCTACATTCAACAACTGCAGTATTTAAGGTAATTGAGGTTCAGAAAATTGATTCTGAATTACAGAAAAAAGATACATATTTAGTATAATATGCTTGAGAAAGGTTATAGAGTGAACTATTCATTCTTTTAACAAATATTTTTTAAGCGTACCTATTATACTTAGGGTACTAGCTGGGAATGGAAAAAATGGGGTACTGGCTGTAGTGTATACTATTTTTATTTGATGGAATATTATGTAGTCATTTACTATAATTATGAATATTATAGCAGTTTATAAAAGTGCTTATTAAATAAAAAAATATAAATATTTGTGTTCTATATTATACCTGTGCATGAGGATTAGAAGGGTAGTTTCTGTTCTCAAAGGAAACTAGGAAACATTGTCAGTTATAAACCAGATTTATTATTGTGAATGGGATTGTTGAATTTCTTTTTATTTCTGCCATTTTGTATAATTCATAAAGTTGAAATGAAAATCACATAAATTTAATTTTTTTGAAAAATACAATGAAAAGATATTGACTAGAAAGAGGAAATACTGTAGTATATTGAGCAAAACTACATTTGAAGGGAAGTAGATAAGTTACCTTAGTTGGAAGAAAAATGAGAGACGAAGTTTAGAAAAGATGGGAACGAGGGTCCCTAGTTTTGATAATGTAAGAAACGATGAGCTAGATTAGGTTCTTAACTGTGGAGTTACATTTTAAAAGGAAAATTTCTTCTAGCTTATTTATTAAAGTTAACTGGACTGAGGGTCAATTGAATTGGTCCATTTAGTTATCAGCCATTTTTATATATGTCTTGAAATTGTGACTGTTTATCAGGCTTTATCTGAAAGACATTTTGCTCTTTTTACCATTCATAATAGTTTATAATTTGGTAAAACTTTTATGTTCAGATTTTTTGTTTTTCATGTATCTTCAAAATGTTTCCTTTGATTTCCACTCTTGCCTTTTCTTGTTCTTATAGTTAGCCTAGGTAGCAAATGCTTAACTACTCTGACCTCATAGAGTAATTGAAGAAATTTAAAAATAAATAATAAAATAAAATCTGAATTGATTGGTCAGAGATTGAAAGGGAGAAAAATAAATCAGTTGCCATTAGTTGCTGAATGGATTAGAACTTTCTTGTAATGATTTCTTAATTTAGTTCTCATGTACCTTTTTGGAATTAGAGAGCACATCTTTCTTGTTTGCTCTTCTCAAAGAAAATAGATGTAATTTGAAGTGAAATACTAGGTAAATGGGTATCTGAAATTTTAAGAAGATGCCTATAAACATTTCATGAGCTAACTCCTTACGTTATCTATATCATGTTGAACAAAGAAGAATTAAACACAATAATTAGTTAATGATGTATTACATATTGTTACTTCAGCTTGAGTAAAATTGTTTCAGGGTTTTATATTACTGTGGTTCATTAGAGAACTGTTGGATCAAATGCTTGTTTTGTGTGACCCCTAGTTTCCAAAATGAATTGCAAGAAATTTACGTCAAATAAATAAATTAAATTAATAAATAAGGGAGGGATCGAGGGAGGGGAAAAGGAAAGAAATTTACCTCCTACTTTTTTAGAGGTTTTTGCTCTGATATACTAAACTAAAAGTCCAAGTTGTGTGTGTGACTAAGAATGCTTTCCTCTAATGCTCTTTCCAAGTAATTTTTAGTGGCTCTGCCAATACAAGGCATTTTGTCTTTATTTAGTATTTTGTCTGTAATTAGTATTTTCCATGAGGATTGTAAATTTCACATGCCAATGGAAGTCTCTTAGTTTAATGGAATTGTTAGAAAATACTATTAATTATTCATTTCTATATTAAAGATTTTCAGTATTTTCTTTGCCTTGTAATTTTTAACAGTGTCTTCCCCCTACCTTCTAAACCTCAAATTTACTTGATTTATTTTTATCTATTTATCTATTTATTTTTAATTAAATTTATTGGGGCGACATTGGTTAGTAAAATTATATAAGTTTCAAATGTACATTTTTATAATACATCATCCATATATCACACTGTGTGCTCACCTCCCAGAGTCAGTTCTCCTTCCATCAGGAGACCCCCTTTTCCCTCTTCTCCGCCCCTCCTTACCACTAAACTGTTGTCTGTGTCTATGAGTTTTTGTTTCTTTGTCAAATGTACTTTAAAAACGGTTGATTTAAAATAAAAAGTAGAGGTGCATTTTCAGAATTATAGATTCTTCATGAGTGAATTAAAAATCATTTAGATCTTTCAAGAAATCACCTAGAATGCTGCCAGCTAAGATCTTGGCATTATATACTTTGTTAACCCTGCTTACCTTCCTAACCACTCTCTGCCCTCAAATGAACAAATGGGAAATAACAACAACAAGGCAAGAGAACTGAAGTGATGCATAATTTCTTTCTCAATAAATGTTCGAGGATTTTATCACCATTTTAAAATTGATTGTTCTTTTCATATATGTATTGATGAAGAACAATAATTTGTTCCCTTTTAGTAGTTATTTACTGTGTTCAGTTGGGAATGAAAACAAATCATTAAAATTTGTGAGCCAAGAAAATCTAACAAAAACTAATTTTCATACAAATTCTCCCAGATATCTGCTTATTAGTATAAGAGCTGTTTATTTCAATGACTAAGATAGTAGCTTTCAAAATGCCTTATTAAATATATTTTTATGTTTTTATAATAGTACTATATCCATTCCCTTTCTCTTCTCCTGCATAGCAAGACATAAGATTGCATTGTATGAAATAGTGACTATACGCTTTAGTTTAAATATCGTGAAGTTAGAGTCTAGGAAAAAGGAAAATATTTAAATCTCTTCATTATAAAAAGAGGAAAGTGCTCCACAAAAGCTGGTAATTTAAAATTCATACACCCACAAATGCACATAAACACTTATAGAGGCTGGTTATGTAACTCTTAGTAATTCAACTTCAATAAATTTATCCTGAAGAAACAAGAGTTGTAGCCAGAGGTTTATGTTCAAGGTTATTCATCATAGCATTTAAAAAATATTACTAAAATAAGTAGAGTAATAAATGATCAGCAATAAGGAATTGGATCAATAATGTTATGTTCATAAAATAAAATATTATGCAGCCGTTAAAAATTATTTCAGACTATTTAATGAAATGAAGAAAAAATTAAATACAAAAGTGCTTTTTAAAAAAGTGCTTTTGTTTTTGTACTTTTTGAGAATCAATAGATGGTTAACTGGGTAATACTGTTTGTTATTTGTGGAGCACCTGTTATTTGCAGTCAGCTGAGAGCAACTATTCAACTTATAGCAGAGCCTTCTCAGGAGAACAGGTTATTACTTTCTCTTTACTGTCTGTCTAGGAGGCATTTTTGAAAAGTTGAAGCCTACTATTTTGTGCAAAAATCTTATATGTAAGGGAATTGCTACATAGAAGCCATATACTTCTAAAGAAAACAAATAGGAACATTTGGTTCTTCTTTAGGCTTGTTTCCTAAACAATATACAAAATAGGCATGTACTATATATACCTAATTTATTTGTCCACGGAATTCTTTGTTTGCATTTATTGGAACTAAGTCTAAAAATTTGTTTTAGATTAAACTTTTGTGTGTAACTATTATTATATAAGTAATGACAGTACTGTGAGGGGGTGTATTCTCCTAGTTAAAGAAACAAATAAGGTTTAAGTGATACTTGACAACTGAAGGAGATTTTACAATTAAAGTGTTTACAAATACATGGTGGATTCTACTTTGTGTATTTTTTCTTTGAATTTGTTATAAGCTGCATTCCTGTTATAATCTCTGCCTTTTATTATTTGAAATTCTTCCGTTTGTTGCATCTGCTGAGACCCACTCAGTGGATTTTTCTTTGTGTTTTTGTGTGGTTTTGGAATAGGAAGTCGTGGTCAGTTGTACTTTGTGTGGAAAACCTGGTTTGAGGGTATACCCTCTAGAACTGTTTTGCATTTACTTCCCCAGGGTTATCACTAGCCTGGGAACACCGTTATTGTTAATATCTCAGTTTGGAGCTTCCTGGGATCATGCAGCTGGCTTAGTCAAACCTCAAATTCAAGTGTGAGTAGGCCTATTATACATTCGGAGAGGAGGCTGTTTTTTTGGTTTTGTTGTGTTTTTTAACCCTTCAAAGCAGGGACCAGATAGATTGAGGCAACCTTTATCTCCCTGTACCAGTCGATGGATTTTAAAATCCATTCTTTAACAGGATATAGTCCTTTGAGGCTCTTGTCTATATACAGATGTCTCAGTTTCAGTTGCTTGTCCTATCTGGTCCCAAAGCCTTGTAGTGTGTCCCTGTAATACCTTTTAAAACACAAACCCTTTGATTACTGAGGAAGTCAGCAAACTTCCCCCACCCAGTATCAGCTTATATATTGCAATCTGGCCTTTGGTTTCCTCACTGTTTTGGGGCGCTGGGCCCTTACATTTTTACACGTTAATCTATGCATTTAAAAGGATGTGGGGTTGTTTTTTGTTTTTTTTTCTGTCTACTTAAGTCATCTAGGCATCCATATTGCCCAAACTGGAAATTCTTGGCGTTACTTTTATAATCATAAATAATGCTAAATATATTCCCATTTTTTGAAATATGAAAGTAAAACGTGTAGTCCTAGTGTGTTTATCAAGGAAGTAGTGCTCTTTTTGTAGTTTTTTGTTCTTATTTACTCATAAACCACATATTTATTTGGTTTACTATAGGAAAATATTAGTCTTTTACTTTTCTTTTAGATGTAACCTCTGTAATGGAAGATGATTGAAGATAAGGGGCCTCGTGTTGCTGACTACTTTGTTGTAGCAGGATTGACTGATGTTTCAAAGCCTCTTGAAGAAGAAATTCATTTCAATGACGCCTGTCATAAAGTAGCTAAACCAAAAGAACCTATCACAGATGTTTCAGTTATTATTAAATCTCTTGGGGAGGAAGTGCCACTGGATTATACGTGTATTGACGTTACCCCAACTGGATTGTCAGCTGACCTCAATAATGGAAGTCTTGTAGGGCCACAGATTTACCTTTGCTACAGAAGAGGGAGAGATAAGCCTCCACTTACAGACCTGGGGTAAGTCTTTTTAAAAAATAATTATTGTTATGGATCCAAATAATATGCCTTGTAGATTTTGAAGTTAACTGTTTAGTTTTTTTTCATTAATAGATATATGACAACTTTAGAAAAATAGACCCATTTATATCCAGAATCCTGTGTTCTCTCACTGTGTTCATGATAACCTTTTCAGGGTCCCTTTGTCCTACAGGTTTCCAGCGCTTTCATCTTGTCTGAGTTTCTTTCTGTTTAAGGTAGGGGAGAGAATTTCAAAATCATTTACAGAAAAATCCCAGGAAATTAATGTATTATCACAAAATTTTAAATTATTTTTGAAGTACGAGAAAAGGATGGCTTTTAAGCATTGGTTATAATGATCATTACAAATGGATGCTTATATCTGTATACATCAAACAAGGATCTTGGGGTAAATTAGTGCTTTACTTAGGATACTATATTGAAGGTGGGACTCCTTTTTTATATAACACCTTTATTGAGATATAATTCACATACCATGCAATTCACCTATTTAAAGTGTATAATTCAGTAGTTTTTAGTATATTTATAGAGTTGTGCAACCATCACCACAATAAATTTTAGAACAGTTTTATCATGGCAAAAAGAAATCCTGTACTCATTTTGGTCACTATTCAATTCTCCCTAACCCCCTCAGCTCCAGGCAACCACCAGTCTATTTTGTATCTCTATGAATCTATTTGCTTATTTTGTACATTTTATGTAAATGGAATCATACTGTATATGTTTTTGCTTGTGTATGCTGGCTTCTTTCACTTAGCATAATGTTTTCAAGATTTATCCATGTTGTAGTGTGTGTCAGTACTTTATTCCTTTATATGGCTGAATAATAGTCCGTCTTGTGGCTACACCACAGTTAATTATTTCATTCATCAGTTGATTGATTTGTGGGTTATTTTCCACTTTTTAGCTATTATAAATAATGCTGCTGGAAATATTCATGTACAAGTTTTTGTATGGACATGTTTTCATCTCTCTTGTATATTTACTTAGAAATGGAATTGCTGGGTCACGTGCTAACTCTGTGTTTTGAGGAACTGGCCAGACTGCCTTTCAAAGCAGCTATAGCACTTGGCATTCCTACCGGCACTGTATGAAGCTTCCAATTTCTCCACATCTGACAACATTTTGTATTGTCATTTGATCATAGTAGCTGCCCTAATGGCTGTGAAGTGGTATCTCATTGCATTCACCTGATGGCTAATGATGTTGAACATCTTTCATGTGCTTATTAGCCATCTGTATATTTTTGGAGAAATGTCTATTCAGAATCCTTTTTTTGTTTTTTAATTGGATTGTCATTTTATTGTTGAGTTTGAGAGTTCTTTACATATTCTAGAAGCAAGTCCCTTACCAGATACATGATTTACAAATATTTTCTCCCATTCTGTGGGTTGTCTTTTCACTTTATTTATGGTATCCTTTGAAGCTAAAAAGTTTTTAAATTTGATGAAGTCTGATTTATCTATTTTTTCTTTCATTGCTTATGTTTTGGTGTCATATCTAAGAAGGCTTTTACTAATCTAAGGTCATGAAGATTGACACCTAAGTTTTTGTCTAAGAGTTTTACAGTTCAGCCTGTACATTTGGGTCTTTGATCCATTTTGAATTCATTCTTGTATATGGTTGAGGAAAGGGTCCAATCTTACTCTTTTTTTATATGGATAACCACTTGTCCCAGCACCATCTGTTGAAGAGAATATTCTTTCTCCATTTTCAAAAATTAATTGACCATAGATGTATGGGTTTAATTCTGGACTCGCAATTCAATTTCGTTTGTCTGTCCTTATGCCAGTACTACACAGTTTTGATTACTGTTGCTTTGTAGTAAGTTTTTACATTGGGAAGTGTAAGTCTTCCAACTTTATTCTTCTTTCTCAAGGTTTTTTCGGCTATTCTGGGCCCCTTGAATTTCCATGTGAATTTTCAGATCAGCTTGTCAGTTTCTGCAAAGATTGGGGTTCTTTTTAAAAGAGAAATACACACACACACATACACACACACATATATATGAAGATTATATAAATTTAAATATACGTAATTTTTTAAATTAAAAGAACAAAATTTTAAAGGTAAAAGATAAGATTCCCCTTGGGAAACTGAAAGTAAAAGACCAGAGGAAGGCTAGGAGTAGCTCTAATAATGTCTTCAAAACAGATGAAGAGTTTATAAGGAATGATTAGCCGTCTTGTTTCCATTGCTCTGTCGCAAAAGGGGATGGGCTTAACTTACGTTTTGGTTAAAAATAAGGAAGCTATTGATTTCCCTACTGAAGGAGCTATACAAAAGTTCCATCTCCTACTATATTAAGTCTGAAAGTGGATACGTAGTCATGTTTACTAATGCCTGAGATGGGATGAGCCCCTGAAGTTTCTTCTACTTTTAAATTTCTATCATCTAATGGTTGATATCAAAAAGTAATAGTAAAAATCAGTCTTTATTCTGTTAATTTATGAGTTAATTGCCATAATTTAAATTGGTTTCAGAATAGCTACTATATTGCTTCATACGAAGTTTACATATTTAGTAAGTGGCTAGGGAACGTAAGCCAGCTGTTAGATCTTGTTTTCAAAAGATTAGATAAATTGCTCCTATGACTACTGACCATCAGAATTTTAGCTTGTAGATAAAATGAAGGGAATGTTGCAGATTCTCATTAGTGTTGGAGTTCTCTAGAGTAGAGGAATTTTCCAAGCATAGAATGGATTCTCCAATAGGAAAGGATTTGAACTGGAATGAATAAATTAACCACTCTTACAGCTACCCTCATGTTTGTCATTGTGAAGAACATGACATCATTCTTGCCTTTAAAAGCTTACAGTTTAGTTAGATAAGAAAAGTTATATAACAATATAAAAATAAAAAATAATAATACAAAATACATACAACAGCATAATACCTGATTAAGGAAAATAGGTATTTTATGCATCAAATGTATTTATATTCCATATCTTTCAAGATATATTTTTTGAAGTAATAAATGGCGGTTTGTTGTTCGGCGTGTTGTGTTTTTATTTTCTTGTTTTCAATTGAGCATCTGTATCAGGCAATATTTTGGAGACGTTATACATTCATTTAATTCCATCAAGATCCTAGGAGTTAGATTTTTAAAATTTTGTAGCTGAGTAGTATAAGGCTAAGAGAGGTTAAGTAACTGCCTAAGATAGTAACAAATGGTAGGAATTTGAATTCAGATAGGTCTAACTTCTCTCTGTAACAATGCCTTTTTTTAAGATTAAAAAAACAAAACAGAAAGGCAAGGTCAGAAGGAGGAAGAGGAGTAAGCAATTAAGCTAACATTAGGATAAACATAGTTGCTATTATTAGGTATCCAATTTAGCTCTATATTTTCAAAATGTTGAGAAATTTTGTTGTTTGCTAACAGCCAGGACAAAAAGAGAAATTAAAAATTATATTAGGAAGGGATAATTTGGCCCATTTCTAACACTAAATTTTATTTGTATAGTGGGATTTTATATTAATGAAAGGGAATACAATTGATTTTGGGGACATTGCCTGTTACAATTTCTATAGCAAATGTAGAAACACACTTAATATAATAGGCCTTTGATTTTTTTTTTTTTTTTGACTGATGCTAAGGACTTAGCAATAAAGTCAAATCAGTGAATTCTGTGAAAGAATAAGCTAATGTTATTCAAACATGACATTTTCTTTGTGTCCCCAAGTACTTTAAGTATAGTATTTAGAAGACTTAAGGAATGGATGCCTGGCCTGCCCTTTATTAAAAGCCTATGATTTTACCACAATAAAGAAGGGAAGAAAAGCCTGTCTTTCACCCATACTTTTGATTAAAGATAGATTTGAGATTATTTTCTCTTTTGAAAGCCTAAAATTATCTCTTAAACCTGAGGGAAATATTAGAGGTAAAAGTGCAGGTAGGTTCTATACCATCTGGCAAAGGAGCCTTTTGTAAAATGTTAACTTTGGTCACAATACAGAGTTGCTTTTTCTAAAGAAAATGCTTGGTTTTAAAGACAAAAATAAATAAGTAAATAAATCTGTTACATGGAACACTAAAACAAGTTCCGTGCATGTAATTATTGCCTTTCTATGGTTTATGTTAAGAAGCACAAAGATTAATCTGAATTTTTCTTACATTATTTTAATTTTTGGTAGGGAAAACAGTTCTTTAATTTCATATGGGGCTGTGCAATTCAAGCTTGCAATAAGATTGGAATATCTGCTACAGTTTAGGATCAGTGAATGATACCTGATAATATTACCTTTCATATTTTGAGGGTATTTTATATTTGTGTATTTATTTTATTTTTTAGGGTTTTATATGACTGGAAAGAAAGATTGAAACAGGGATGTGAAATTATTCAGAGTACTCCCTATGGACGCCCTGCAAATATTAGCGGCAGTACCTCATCACAAAAAATTTATATCACCTACCGAAGAGCCTGTGAAAACATGACTCAGAATACGCTGGCTGTTACAGACATATGTATTATTATACCCAGTAAAGGAGAAAGTCCACCACACACTTTCTGCAAAGTTGACAAGAATCTCAATAACAGTATGGTAAGTGACTCTTTTGCACTGATAAAATTAGCCACTGATGAACAGACCATAATCTAAAATAAATCTTTGTTTGGAAAGCAGCATAGCACAATTACTGAATTAAAAATATGTTTTTAAAAATGTTGGATATTTTATTTTTAGGAAAGTGCTTTAGTTGTACTTTCAAAAGGAGCTATGCAAAAAGGTTGTTTTTTTAATTAAAAAGTAATTTCTTCCCCTTACTGCAAAAGTAATGTACTAGCCAAGGTTAGTCCCTCCTTCCACTTGTGCACTAGATCCCATATACCGGGGGTACCAAAAAAATGTATACAAGTGGGCACTTTGGTCAACGTTGCTCAAGCAGTAGTTCGCCGTAATCAGAAGTGTCTGGTGGCTGATGGTAACCACTTTGAGCACCTCTTGTAATTGCAGAAGTCAAACGTGACTTGTAGTCATCTTTTGTTATCGGTATATATTGAGTATTACAATTTTAGTACAGTTTTTTCAGCGTATCAGCATTTATGTAAAATTTTAACATGCACAAAACAATAATACATACTTGTAGATGTATATATTTGTGCAGTGGAAAATTTTTAAGTGCATGTGAATGAAATACACTAGCTTCAGGCCAGTAGTGAACTCCAGGGGACAGAAAGGAATGGAAGATGAGGTTTTAAATAAACCTGTAATTTTTTGTTTCTTTATAAATTAAAATATCTGAAGTCAATATGGTAAATTGTTAACATTTGTTAAATCTTGGTTGTGAGTAAATGGGTATTTGTTATTGTATAATGTTTAAATAGTGTAATATTTAAATATACTATAATATTTTTAAAATATTTCTTAAAGTAAGTTTATTTTCTCTATATATTTGTCTTGAGTGCTGTGAATCTGTCTTTATGTACTGGTTTATGCAGGCACTCTTATGTATGCACAAAATGTCCTTTCTCATTCATTTAACTAGTATTTTATTAAGCATTTCTACATAATGGGTACTGTTTTCAATGCTACACATATAGCAATGAACAAAACAAAGCCCTTACCATTATGGAATTTATATTTTAATGGTAGGAGGCAGATAGTTAATAAGAAAATATGCCAAATGGTGGTAAGTGCTATGGAGGGAGGAAAAGCAAGATAGGGGTGATAGGGAGGACTGGGCAGGGTAGAGAGAGGTTTGTTATTGCACATAAGGTGAAGAAAGAGGAGCTCTCGAACAAAGTGACGTTTGAGTTGAGACCGAAAGGAGGTGAGAAAGTGCTTTGTGAATCTGTCACCACCTAATATCAAGTGGGACATCTCCCAAGTTACATCTCTATTTCAGACCTCTCGCCTTAGCTCCATTTGATTCTTCACTTAGATGTCGAATAGATGTTTCAAACTTAATATGTCTAAAACTGAGCTCCTTTTCTTCACCCCCAAATCTGCGTTACCCACAGTCTTCCCCATCTCAGTTGCAGCTGGGACTAGACATTTGAGACTCCTTTGGGGGTAGCTGTTATTTAAAACCATCGGACTAAACGTGTGAGATCATTTAGAGAAAGTAAAGAGATCACGTTTAATGATCAGGAAGAGAGAGGATGCTACAAAGGAGGCTGAAGAGGGGTCAGAGATTTGGTGAGGAGGGACCAGGAGAGTGTGATGCCTCAAACGCCAAGAAAAGAAAATGTTTCCGGAAGGGAGTCATTAGTGGCATCAGAATCTGTTGAGAGGTTGAATAAGACGAAGACTAGGAATCAACTATTAGATCTAGCATCATTAAAGTTGTTAAGGTGTTCTTTTAGGAAATGGTGGGTTTAAAACCTGATTTGGAATGGATTCAGGAGAGAATGGGAAATAAGACAATGAATATGGCAAATTACAACTCTTGAGTTTCGGTATAAAGAACCGTAGAAAAATCTTGAAATATCTCAAAGGGGTTGTAGAGTCAAAGGGAGGTATACACATGAGTCAATATTTCTTAGTTTATCATTTCTGCCCAAAGTTTGTACTTAGAATAAAATCTAAATTATTGGGGATTCGCTTTATTTTAAAGCATGACATTTTCCTCGTGTTATTGCTGTTGCAAGGGAAAAATATGTTAAATTTTATTTCTGAGTGAAAAATGGGCAATAACTTCAACAAAATGCTGATAAAATAACCAACTGAAAATAGCTAACAGAGAAATCTGTCACATCTTAGATAATATATACTGGAGAGATCAAAGAGGTTCCATTTTAAAATTAAATGATATTTTCTTTTTTTTTAATTCAGTGGGGATCATCAGTATACTTATGTTATAAAAAATCAGTGGCAAAGACTAACACTATATCTTACAAAGCTGGTAAGTACAATTTTTCATGGGATACTTAATATATAAACGTATTGTGGGGGCCAGTAAGATTAAAGGAAAAAACCTGCCTTACAACATGTTGGTGTTAGGACAACCCATGTCTTTTGAATCTGTGTTATCATCCATTTATTTATTCATTTTACTTTAATGGAAGATTAATATTAAAAGAATGTGGGGTTTTTTAAATGTTAGGTTTAAATAAATAGCTAATAAGTAGATGTTAGTTCTCTTTAAGTTTTTAAGTTAGTAGAAAATGTGGCAAAATATTTATTTTCCTGTTAAATTAGTGTTTCTTTAATATTTATATTAAATTTAGTCAAATCTATAATTCACATGTAAATTATGTTTCATAATAATCTGAACTATTATGAACTAATTTGTGATTTTATAATATGTAGTTGAAATTTTCAATTGCTAGAAACCTCAAAATATCAAACATACTGATCTTATTCACAAAAGAGCGGATTCAGCCTTTTAAGTAATATATTTTTAAAATCCGTGTCCTAGACTTCTAGTTTTCTCTTCTACCTTTGATATTTTAGGATGTATGATTCATCAGTATTTCTATATTTACTTAAAGCCTATACCATTGCCTCATGATCTGATAGAGTAATGGACAGTTAACTAGATCCTCATGGGATCTGCTGGCTGGCTAGCATATGATTAGAGAATTTCAGAACTGCCTTGGATCTTAGTATATCTGGTTCATATCACTTTATAAATGAGAAGACCAGAGTCTTACAGGTATGTGATTTGTCCAAAATCACACCGATATTAGTGGCAGACCAACCACTGGTATTCCCAGTTTATAATTTTTGTCTTTATGGACATATCTAGTGATGGTTTCCACTTGACTTGTACTGTTCAAGGCAGGGAACGTATTTTCTATTTCTAGTCACACAAAATCCATTATGAGACTGCTTGGAGGATGTGTTCAATAGAAGATTCCTGGATCACTTTCTAGACTAGTCTATTTAATGTGAAATCATAGGCTACTTGAAACTTTATCTTCATTTAATTTGGAATTATTCAGAAGCTAAGCTTGAGTTGATACTACTTTGAAGATACTGTAAATATGTGACTCTTCTATTTTTATTAGTATTTTTTCTTGTATTCATGCTAGAAGTTATGTATACACTCCTATAGGGTATCTATTTTAATGTGTAAACCCCCCAAGGGAAAGTTATTGAGAGCTGATGAAATGGATATATGCAGGTAGCCATATTGAAAATTTCAAAAAAATAGTATATTCACGTGCCTTAAGATAGTGTGACTGCATACTGAATTTTTGAGTGTGTGTGTATTTATGTATGTTTCTTTAGGATAATCTTTTCTTGTTTGCATTACTTAGCCTTTGTGAATAACGCTTGATAAATTAAGCAGTTAATATGAATCATTTTAATGTTTGAGCATTAAAATCTATATGGAATACTAACGAAGCATTTAGTTATTTGATGAACATATAGGTAATGTTTTGGTCTCCCAAATATGTTAAATAAGAAAACATTTCAGTATCGTTCATATTACAAGCACCTAATTTCAAGACATGATGACCTAATATTTATTGTTGTTTTTATAGGTCTGATTTGTAGATATCCTCAAGAAGATTATGAGTCATTCTCACTCCCAGAATCTGTTCCCCTATTTTGTTTACCAATGGGTGCAACTATTGAATGTTGGCCACCAAATAGCAAATACCCTCTCCCTGTATTTTCTACATTTGTGTTAACTGGAGCCTCAGCTGAAAAGGTACAATGTGTTTTAACAAATGCTATCTGCAAAATTCTTGTACATTTTTAATTCTTAAGTTTTATATAATGCAAGGAACAGTAGAAAAAAACTGGTTAATTGAATCTATTATACATAACTCTTCCATTTGGTTAAGATAACTATATCCAAGGACATAGGAAAAGAAAATTTTCATTCTGTTCCATATACCCAAATGGTTTTTTTTGTGATTATGGTGAAAGATATTTTTATCATCAAATGATGATCCTTCAGTGCTTCATTTTCTGTGATACAGAAGCTTTGAAAGACATTATTAAATATGCAATGCTATTTAGAATCATAGACTATTATAGGTGGAAAGGACCTTGGAAATCATCTAGTTTAACATCCTCATTTTACAGATTGAGAAATTGAGGTCTAGAGAAATTCAGTGAATTGCCTGAAGTTGGAATTCCTTATTTACAATTGTGTCCTACTGACTACTAAATATTTTCAATCCCTTTCTTATAGAGAATATTGATACAGTTACTTTCACTGTTTATAAAACAAATGCAATTTAATTGAAACACCTTTTTTTCAATAATAAGGACATGTGAGAGTAGCACTTGTGTAGTTTTTAAATTTTATTTTTTAACGTTCTGCAAGAAAGCAAAAAGTGATGTCTGTTCATGACTGTATTTCTAGTACCTGGAACCTTGCCTGACTCATAGGCATGTAACAGCTCATAATGGCCTGGCTAATAATGGCTGATCCATTAACTATTTAACTAATGACATGATTTGAATAAATGATATAAGGTGTATTTAGTAAATATATTACTTGTTTTCCAGGTCTATGGTGCAGCTATTCAGTTTTATGAACCATATCCTGAGGAGAATCTCACAGAAAAACAGAGACTTCTTTTGGGTTTAGCATCATTGGCAGATGGGAAGTCTGATAGTTCCAGAACAATTCACACTAATAAATGCATCTGTCTTCTTTCTCACTGGCCTTTTTTTGATGCATTCAGGAAATTTCTGACTTTTCTGTATCGTTATTCCATCTCTGGACCACATGTCCTTCCAATTGAGAAGTAAGTTAGAAGCCTTTTGTGTTCAAAATTTGGCAGATCTTTCCATTATGTGTGGTATATCTGTGCTGGTAGTTTACTACATTTTATATGGAAACTAGATTTGTCAAGAGTTATTTGAAAAAAGGATTGTGGTTGTTTCAATCAGGAATATTTCTCTATTATACTTTTATAGTCATGTTATTTTAAATAACTTTGTCTCTAACAAAATAAAATGTTTCATTTTTTTGATGCACTTGTGAAGTTCGGAGATCCTAATTGGAATTTTTTTTTTCTAGTTTTGTAATTCTTATTTTACATATAATTTGTGTTTATTATGAACTTTTTTTTAACTTGTATTTATTTTAACTGTGCTTTCCCAGGACCCATTAACTCCAAGTCAAGCAGTTGTTTCAAGCTAGTTATGGTGGGCGCAGCTCACAGTGGCCCATGTGGGGATCTAACCGGCAACATTGTTGTTAAGAGCACCATGCTCTAACCAACTGAGCTAACCGGAAGCCCCTATTATGAACTTTTAAAAATATTCCTTACTGTTTTAGGTATCATGAATTTAAAGGAAAAATTAGATAAGAGCATTCTTTATTCTTTTTAAAATTTTAGTGGTTTACTTTACGATCACAAACTGAATACTGTTTCATATTGTAAGATCTGATGCAAATGAGGATCTAAATATCTCCATTGTCTGACTAATGTTTATTTTATGCAATTTATCACTTAAGCTCTTTTGCATTCTTAGGCAGATCTCTAATGGCAATTGGAAAGTGATAGAATTATCGTAAGAATATTTGGTGTATGGGATTACTCTTTAATTTTTCTTATACTTTTCTACTGTAATATCAGTATTCTAATACAGCAGTTCTCAAATTTTTTGGTCTGAGGACCCCTTTATACTCTTAAAAAATGAGGACCCCCAAAGAGCTTTTTTATGTGTTATATCTGTCAGTATTTATTATAATAGAAATTAAAACTGAGAACTTTAAAAATATTTATTTTTTTAAATAGTAAACCCATTACATGTTAATATAAATATCTTTTTTTGAAAAATAACTGTTTTCCAAAACAAAAAACAATTAGTGAGAAGAGTAATTAATGTTTTACATTTTTGCAAATCTCTAATATCTGGCTTAATTGCACATAGGTAAATTCTCATATATCTTTACATATTTGATCTGTTGCAATATGAAAATAACCCGGCCTCATACAGATATCTAGGTGAAAAGGGAGGACACTTGATTAGCCTTTTCAGAAAAATGTGGATTTCCTTTTTTGTCACTGCAACCAAACTTGACAAGTGTAGTTTATTATAGTGATTAGCAGACATTTTGTCTGGTCCAAAACGTCCACAGCAATATTTGATACATGCCAAAAGGTCCTTGATATTTGGTACTGTCCAAAACATCCATAGAGATATTTGATTCACACTGACCCATCTGCCTAACCCATGTACCGTTACCAGCTCAGCTACTGAGGCAAGAAGGGTTATTACTGGCAATACAGCCACAACACAATTATTGGACCTAAGACATGATAGTATTTTTTATGCATTAACCCTGTAAACCAAAAGTATAAATAAATGTTATGGGCTATTTGAACCCAGGACGTTTTCTAAGCATGGCCATTTTTGACAGGACCAAATATCAAGGACAATTTAGTGTGAACCAAATATGCGTATGGACGTTTCTCATAGGACCAAATATCAAGGACCTTTTGGCATGGAACACGTCTCCAGGGATGTTTTTGAACGACCTTTTGGCATGTACCAAATATCTCTGTGGACGTTTTGGACCAGACAAAATGTGTGCTAATCCGTATAATAATGCCCTGCAAGAATTATAAATTATTTGCAAGGTGGAATCTAAAACTTCAGTGATTAACTTCCCCTCTCTCTTACATTAAAATCTCTTTGTCTCACTCTTTGAATGGAACTTTTATACATGCATGATTGGTAGCATTGTACATTGGTTATTTGGAAAATACTGGTTATTCAGTTAATGTAGATATGTTTCATTATCAATATTTTAAAAAATCACTTTTGTTAATATTACCACCTATCTCATAGGAAAAATTATTGAGTATTGAGAAGTTGTCATGGCAAAAATTCCAATTTTTGCTTGAAAGCCTGCATTTAATTATTGGTGACAAGTACTATGAGTTATTTTTCTTGAAACAGTAGGCACTTCATTCATGTAGAAAATATATGCTGAATACCCAACATTAGATAACCTTCATTCGTCAATTGTTCTTTCAAGGAAGAATGACATTCTATGGGGGGAAAAAACAACAGCTAATTCACTTATAACTCAGTCACACAAGACAACCTCTTACTTCTATGTACAGCAGAAAAGCTTTATGCGTACTTCCCCTTTCATCACACAGATAATTGCAAAAATGTACACTGCAGTAAAATTAATAACATTTACTGTTTCATCAAAGACATTCATAAGTGAAACTGAATACAACAACTATTAATACAGTTTGGTGCCACTGCCTTAATTCATAGTAAGATGCTATCAGTTTTAGCCACAATGCTTTTGCTCCACCAGTGCAAATATTAACACAGTGAAAAAGGCATATGATGTCTTAGTACTATTATAAAATAGTTTTCTGCTCTTTTAACTATTTCAAGGATATTAAAGCAAATGTGTGTCCTCTGGAACTCATTCTACTTATCTTTTTTCCTTAGCTTGGTGAGTACCTTCATGGTAGAAACTGGTAGTATATGGCTTTTTAATAATTCCTGTAATGTGTGGCAGTGTCTTATATATAGCAAGCAGTCGAAACATGTTTGTAAAATTTGTAAATTTCTAATGTTCTCTATCCAGTTGCATTTATCTCAAGTTCTGAAATCAAGATGATTTTGAAGCAATGTTTTAAAGAAAAATAATGCAGAAATAAAATAACTTATTCCTAAAAAGAAAAAACAAAATTTTGTACTATTGTTGCCTTTTTTCTTTTCCATAGTGTTCAAAACAAAACCCATCAGTCTAGCTTCTCATCCATTTTCTTCTGGGGGAAAAAAACCCCATAAAATCAGTAATAGAATGTTTAACCTATTGTTAATAGAAAGTACAGGCATACCTTGGAGGTATTGAAAGTTCTGTTCCAGACCACCATAATAACGTAGTATTGCAATAAAGCAAGTCTTAATTTTTTTTCTGGTGGAGGGTCTTGCCATCAGTTTGTAAAAAAGTACAATGAAGCGAAGCACAATGAAACGAAGTGTTTCTGTATATTGTTCGTCTTTTAGAAACAGTTAAGTTCTTTCATTTTTTTGGAGCACTCTAAATGGTGTTTCACTTTTAAAATATGAGCAGTTGACTAAAAAGCATACTACAAATGCAAGAATTAGCTTCTTTGGTAATGTCCATATCTCTTATATGCTGTGTGTTATCTAGTTAGGGAGAGGTAGAAGTTAAAATCGCTTTTGAGACATGGATAACATAAATTTTGTTGAATGTAAATAACTATTAATATGAAAATTTATTGGATTTAGGTAGAAGCATCTTTAATGAGACAAATGACTTTTGGTTTTCGTTTGTTCACTTGTTTTCATAGTACTAGGATTTCGAAATTATAGCTTTTGACTTAAACACAGTTTTTGACTTAACTTGGACTTATGGTGACATGTTGACCTTTGTAGCATATGGTTCTTACTTTGGAATCAATTGTCTTTTTGTTTGTTTGTTTTTAAGGCATATTTCTCATTTTATGCATAAAGTTCCTTTTCCATCTCCTCAGAGACCACGGATTTTAGTTCAGGTAAGAATTTCTTGATGTAAGTGCGCTGTTGAATGAATATTGGCTCTGTCAAAAATGTGATATAAGAATAACAATTTTATGGGGGAAGAAATCAAATGAGATCAAAATAAAATCAGATGCTATTTCATTTCAGAGTTTGGGCCCTTATTATTTTATTAACTCCCTTTCAGACGATTAATGTTTCCCTTTAAATAAAAGGTTACAGCGTTAAAGTAGACAGCAGTAGACATTTTGAATACACAAAAAGAACTTCTTCCCCTAAATTTGTTCTAAATATTTGAAAGTTTGTGCCTTTAGCGTTTATTCCCTAAGTTAAATATATTAGAATAGATAGAAGAAAAAGTTGTGTGTTTTCATACATTGCAGGAAGGAATGCTCATATCTTTGTGACGGGGCAAGTTTAAAATGAGTATAAGTTATATTCCCCATCTCTTTTCCCAATTGATTGTATCTTTCCTCTTTTATTTGCATTTCTTTTTTGTTTGTACTCTTGATATGTGAGTTTCTGCTTATGTAATCATTTATGAAGTGATTTATATATACAGTATTTTCATGTATTATAACTATATGTGCCTTACTGTGTTTATCACAGCCCTTAATGGGGTATCATTCAGAATTAGAAATCATTTAGCAAATACTTAAAAATTTGTAGAAATCAGCATAAATTTGAAAATGTGGATTAAATAATTGTATTACTGTATGGATACAGATAAAATGTCTAGAAAATATCATTTTGATAAGCTTTATAATCAGTCTGCATATCCACATATCATCTCTGTCTTACTTATTAGTGTTTAATGCCAGAATATATATAACATACTCAGTTTGAATACATATAAGGATTTGTTTTATAGCAGAGTTGGCAAATTTTTTCTGTTGAGGACCAAACAGTAAATACTTTAATCTTCACAGGCAATACTATCTATCAAAACTCCTCAGCCCTGCTGTTATTGCACAAAAGCAGCTATAGATAATATGTAAATGAATGAGCATGGCTGTGTTCCAATAAAACTTTATTTATAAAAACGGGTGACCTATGGATTTGCCCTGGAAGCCATAGATTTGCTAATCTGGTTTTATGGCACTAAATGAATAATTTAGTCTTTCAATACAAATTTGTTATAATGGCGTCAGGGAAACATTGCGAAACAGAAGAAAAGATACAGGATTTAGAATAAGAACAGTTAGCCAGATGTGGTCGGTGATTGGGACATATTTTTCAGGACCTTAGTAAGTGACTAAACAGCTCCTACACTGGCGAACAGATATACTGAAACTTCATGCACATCATGAGTCTGTATGTTTTTATCAGAAAGTGATGTTTTAAAATTTATCTTTGTATTTCAAATACTTTATTTTAAATCTTCCAGTTATCACCACATGATAATCTGATTCTCAGTCAGCCTGTTTCTTCACCTCTTCCACTAAGGCAAGTAAAACTTCACTTCTCTTTGTTTCTCTAAATCTAGTGTGAGCTAAAGTAACATTCAGATATTATGTTTCTCTCCTAGATAAAAATTTCAAATGTTGACAAAAATACTTCTCATTTAACTTTAAATTCCTTTGACTTAATATTTATGTTATAGTTCCCAAAAAAGAAAAACTTTTACAAAGTGTTTGCTATTTTGTGTATCCATTTGTTATCATCAAGTACTTAACTATATTACATAAATAGGTATATATGTATATAGATTGTGAAAACAGTTATTTTTAGCTTTAAATATCCTCTGAAGAACACTCAGATACAGTTAATTTTAAATTTAACCTCAAAATAAGAAGATACTTACAAATATTAAACCGTGGGGTAGAACAATATATTTTATCACATTAAAAGTTCAGAGAAATTACAAAACACGTTTAGAAAATGTGTCTAGAGTATAATTTCTTGAAATTTAATTATCTGTACAATTTCTCTAGCAGAGAAGTAGTTTCAACATAATTAAGTTATTTTGTAGCACGTACCTAAGGGAGACCAGCTGCCATCTTTGGCATTAATTTTGTAAGAATTGCAGATTATTTCATCACTAAATCTCAGCCCAAAGTGACCAGTGTTTTCTTAACATTTGTTTGAAGCAAAGGTAAACTAGAAATACTAAGTGAGACTATGTAAAAAAGATTCTAAATTACCCTAGGCCCTTTTTTTCGTAACAGCATTATTGCTATATAATTCACCTACCATACAATTCATCCAATTAAATTGTACAATGCACTGGTTATATTCAGTTCTGCAACTGTCACTATAATCAATTTTAGACCATTTTCATGGCTCTAAAAAGAAACTTTGTAGTTTACCCTCCTTCATTCCTCCCATCCCTACACATACAAACACATATACACACACCTCCCAATCCTAGGCAACAACTAATCTTCATTCTGTTTACAAATTTGCCTGCTCTGAACATTTCATATACATGGAATCATAATAATGTGGCCTTTTGTGTTTAGCTTCTTTCGCTTAGCATAATGTTTTTGAGGTTTATCCATGTTGTAGCAAGTATCAGCAGTACTTCATTTCTTTTTATTTCCAACAAATAATGTGTATGGAAAACCACATTTTATTTATCCAGTCATCAGTTGGTGGGTATTTGGGTTGTTTTGACTATTTGGCTACTAAAATAATGGTGCTATGAATATGCACAAGTTTTTTGTGGACATGTTTTCATTTGTTCAAGAGACTTGTCATTAGTTTTGCTTTATTTTAAAAAAGTTAATTTTGTACACTTGAAATCTATATAATTTTATTAATCAATGTCACCCCAAAAATTTGTAAAACCAATTAAAAATAGTTAATTCAGTGAAGCCAATTATTTAGCATTATATAGACAAAATACTGGTTGGCTTACTGAATTACTTTGTCAATTCAGTATTTTGTTACTATACAGAAGATCTAAGTTTTGATTATGAATTGGTTCTGTGTGTGTATGTCATCACTTGGTAGCTCTAGATTTCATTTACTATTATCATTACAATAGTAAAGATTATCTATTTCTACATCTAAATTTTAACATGTGTTTTTACCTTATGGAAGGTGGGCCTGTAAGTCATTTAGTTTTTCTGATAATTACAGTGGAAGATGAGCCATGTTAAAAAACACTTCCATTAATGGATTTGCTTTCAACCAAAACATCCCTCTTATAAACTGAATTCTTTATTTAGACATTATGTACATAGCAGGTCTTTTTATATAAAATAAAGTGGATGACTTTTCATTTTCCATATTGAATCCAATGTAGAAGAATTGAATGATTTTGAAACCCCATAAAACTTCCTTGTTTTCATAGTATGTTTTTGATACAGTGTTTTTCCTACATAAGAGCAGCAATTACATTTAAAGTTGAATATATAATACAAATCCTCCCCTAATCATGAACTTTCTCTTCATTATTTTGGATAGTGAGGTGTTTGGATATTTATTTTTCTAATTATATATTTTTGTTTGGATTGACAGTGGTGGCAAGTTTTCAACACTACTTCAGAATTTAGGCCCTGAAAATGCTGTGACACTACTAGTGTTTGCAGTAACAGAACATAAGATTCTCATCCATTCCTTACGGCCTTCTGTGCTTACCAGTGTGACAGAAGCATTGGTGTCTGTGAGTATCAATAGTTTCTTACTGGCCATCAACTTTGTTTTAAACATAATTTATTCATATAATTTAAAGCTATTTTAATGCTTAACTAAAATTCATAGAGTAATGGATTTTATGTTGTGAAAACAATTTTAATTTTTTGACTATTAACATTAGTTAGAATTATTTAATTCATTATCAAGCATTAAACTTTAGGTGTGAATATTTAAAAGACAATTTTCAGTGTATACTGATAAATTATTCTTCAGTGTCAGAGAGCTAAATATTCTCCTCTCTTTTGTTTATCCAAGATGATTTTCCCTTTCCACTGGCCGTGCCCATATGTTCCGCTCTGCCCACTGGCTTTAGCAGATGTCTTGAGTGCGCCATGTCCATTCATCGTAGGAATTGATTCAAGATACTTTGATCTCTATGACCCTCCACCAGATGTTAGTTGTGTTGACCTAGATACTAACACCATTTCTCAGTAAGTACATTTTAGTGATTCTACACCCAATAATGTACAACTTCATAATGTATGTATGTAATTGTGTATTTTATGAATACTCATTAGAAGTTCTTTTGAGCTGTATTGTTTTTGTAGTCGGAGCTACCGCCTTTGAACCAGCTCTTACTATATACTTTGATGGGATAGATTTAGGGTCTAATTAGAGAAGGTTTTATTGGAAAGAAAATAGACCTTTCATCCTCAGGTCTTTAAATATTTAAGAAACATTATAATCTTATACTTACTTAGAAATTTAGCAGAAGGGAAATTGAGGTTAGAAATAGAAAAAGTTTATTTCCCTTTAGTCAGATGAATATGGGTAGAACCACAAATTGGATTGAAATATTATTCCTTGATTAATATTTCAATCCTATTTCTAGTCTTACGTAATACTATTAGAATACTAATACTTCAGGGCAAAATTGATGTAATTTTTAAATTTTTTAAATAACTTAATTTGTACATAATTTTATCACTTTTATACTTTAGGAATGTAAGGATTTTATGTTTCCATCTTTTTATTGGAATAATATTTAAGTTGTAGCTACTGGAGCTATGTATTTCATAGCTTTTTTAATAATTCTGTTTAATCATACCTTATTTTCAGTTTAATCATACTTAAGCTCTTCAGGGAGGAGGAAATTGATGCAGTGACCACATTGACTCAGGACGTACTTAAAATAACTACAAGTTAGTCTTTCAGTAAAGCCCAAAATGTAGTATGCTTTTTGCAACTTAAATATGTATGTGTGAAATAGGTTTTTCTTCATCTTTAATCAGCATGTCTTATATTAAAGGATTTGATTTAATTCTGAAATCTGATATTAATTCTAGTCTTGTCATATGTCAAAACCTCAAGTACCTAAATCATCAAAAAAGTTCAGCAAAAAATTTTTTTCTGTGTAAAGCATGTATGCTGTCCAAAAGCTTTTGTTCAGAGAAAGCCTAACCAAGAAAATATGTGATGTATTTTGTGCATAAAAGCCATTTTATAATGGGATCAATAGAGTCCAAGTTTCTTTACAAGGAACATTTCACTCTTCACCAGGAATACTTAATTCTTTAAATGTTAAAGTAGTACCTCTTTTCTATAACAGTTGTCAAATGTTACATGACATATTGTTTTTAAAAATTGAAATTAAAGGTGGTAAATGAGTATACAGTGTGTTTATTATGGTAACAAATTACTTTTTCCCTCTTTTTATACTTTCCCTCAATTTGTTAAAAGAATTTTTTCTTACTACTTTATCTTTGTTTTGATCCACTGAGTTAAAGAATCAAAGAAACATGAGTCGTTTGCATCATCAGTAGTCTTCCTTCTTGATATTTTTGTCCTTACAAACCTATGGGAGGACTAAACTAGTGAACTAACAGCTTTCTACTTTCCTTCATCCAGAATTTCTGGAGCCTCAACCTGAAATTTGAAAGAAAAACAAATCCTGTGTATGGATTTTTAGGTTTTCTTTTCCCTCTCTGACTGTCAGATACATGTCATACAGAGTATATTATGAGTATCAAGAAATTTCTAAAGAGAAATTATTATCTGATATGTGCTAGACATAAAGTTGTATGTATAGCCTAAATTATCTCATATTATTCTCTGTATTTTGTGAGGTAGTTTTAATTAACCCTTCTGACGAATAAGGAAACCAAAGCTTAGATTTTCAAAAGGCGCATAGCTTTTACATCCAGAACTGGATTTTGAAACCATCATCGTCTGACTCCAAAACTAATACATCTACCACTAATTATTGGCTAACTTTTTAATGTAATAGTAATCTTATAAATGAAGTTTCTATGATTGAAAATGCAGAAGGCATCATAGATCCAAACTCAGGTGCTAAATAAAACTATCCTACTCAGCCAAGTTTTAGAGAGAACATATCAAGGGCACGAGAAGGTAATTACTTGAATAAATAAAAATTAGATGTAATGAAATGATACCAACGTATTTGTCATTCATTTATGCTACAGACATTATCTTGAGTGTCCTTTTTGCTAGGCACTGGGAATGAAAAGGCAAACCAAGTACTCTTTTTAAGTTGCTCATAATCTAGTCTGGCAAGGCAGGCATGCACACAATGAATGGTAAGGCACAGTGGGAGAGCTGTGTTGCAAAGTTTTATCAAGAAAATCATGTAAACAGTGTTTCTATGTTGTGTTCTCACAGTAATGTAGGATTCCATGCTCCCATTATAAATGAAATAAAACCTCCCTAGCAGGACATCTGCAATTTGACCCTGCCCTATCTGTATTTTTATTCTCATTTGTGGAAAGATAGGATAGAGTCCAAGACAGTTCTTTGTCAGCTTAAGCTTTCCCATCCACTCCTTTTTCTTTGTTTAGTTTTCAAAGTGACATTTACCCTTTTTGTTCTGTGGAAGTTTAGGGAACATTAAAAAACAATAAAAATTCAGCAAGTTCCACTACCCACCTGTGCTATGTTGTTGTCTTTGGCAGTTAGAGCATGAGTGATTTACTTTTCTTTTTTTCTCTACATTTTTCAAGTTTTCTAAAATGCGTGTCTGTTGCTTTTGAAATGGAAAAAAAGACTTAATAAATCAAGAATGGAACCAGCAAAGCTATAGTTAAGTCCAAAAACTTTATGGTGTTTTATCACCATGATCTTTCCTTCTCCTACCCGATATATAAAGAGCAATTGTGTTGTAATAGTTGTAATAAAGGAGATTATAGTTGTAATAAAGGAGATGGTTTGTTTTCTTTAATTTTACTATTACAGAAATGCCATGGAAAAAATAAGCATTTTCACTTGTGTACTTTCTTCATACATAAAATAGAAAGTTAGTTTTGAAAATCTAATACAGATGGTTTAAATTACATTATGAAATCCTTGGTCTTTCAATGGGGTGAGAGCTAGGTTATATGCTTTTCACCTTCATTGGATCTTAATGCTGTGCTTATCTCAAATAATTTGAAAATAGAAGCTTGTCATAGAAACAAATATACCACTCCTCTTTTACAGTTAAAAAGTATTTTAGAATGTTATACTTTATTCAACTAATTTGATATTATAGATTATTTCTTTTCTGAAAAAAATACATTTTACTTGTACTTTTAGGAGACTGAGAAACTAAAGGTAAGTTTTATGGATCATAAATTCATTGAAAGTTTTCTACAGTGTTTTTATCTTGGAGCCTATAAGAAAAAAAATCCTATAGTAGTTAGGTGTCTAACAACTCTTAAATGGGGTTTAAGAGTAATGACCACCACATTAAGTTTTGTAGTTCTAGCATGATTCCAATGCAAGTGAAATTTACTCAGTACCAACATAATTACAATTTTTTGAGCTACATCTAATTAATGCAAGTTTCCACCCTCATATGAATTAATTTTAAATATTCAGCATCCCAGTTTACCAGCGTAGTATTTTCCTCTTGTTAACTAGAATATTGTGTTTTATTTTTTTGTTTAATGTGTTTTCTCTTTTTCCTTTTTTATATATAACAAATATATACTTCCCACTCCCACCCTACCCCAAAAGAGTCTATCTGACAAATATATTATTTTTGCCATTTCAGAACTGGTGACAAGAAAAATGTAGCCTGGAAGATACTCCCAAAGAAACCATGTAAAAATCTGATGAACACACTGAATAATTTGCATCAGCAATTGGCAAAATGTAAGTGTCTAACTTAATTAAAGGAAGTAATTTAATCTGAGAAAAGAACTCCAATTATTTTGCCTTCCTTGTGAAAGCATAGTGGTTATCTAAAGGAAAGTGTTTTTACAATCTTAAAGGCAAATGAGCATTAATGAAAAATTTGTTAAAAGCTGAATGAGGGTTTATAAAATTTAGTTTTTATATCTGTCACATTTTCATAGAACCATTTTAGAATAATAAAATTTTTTTAAAAGGTTGGTTTGTTTTCTTTAATTTTACTATTACAGAAATGCCATGGAAAAAATAAGCATTTTCATTTGTGTACTTTCTTCATACATAGAATAGAAAGTTAGTTTTGAAAATGTACTACAGATGGTTTAAATTACATTAGGAAATGCTTGGTTTTTCAGTGGGGTGAGAGCTAGGTTATATGCTTTTCACCTTCATTGGATCTTCATAATGCTGTGCTTATCTCAAATAATTTGAAAATAGAAGCTTGCTGAAAGCATTAGGAAATTAATAAAAATGAAAATTGATTAGGATATGGAATAGTTCAGTAAAAAGCTTATATAAAAATATTTTGGTAGTGATCCAGAATTTCTAATAAGAATTAAATCTTCATTTATCTAATACTTTTGGTATTTATAACAATGGTCTATTCAGGATCCATAATTTAATACTTACTGTATGAAAAATGGTCAGTAATGATGTACCAATATTTGAGGTTCTCATTTATGTAACGGGTAAAATATAAACATAGGAGTTGGCCTACATCCTTGAAGGTTCAAGGTGCATATAGTATACTTGGAAATAAACATGGAAGACAGTATTTACAAAGTAAATATCACAGCAAGTAGATAATTCGGAAGTGACTCGTAAATATTGGGATATGACAAAAATGACATTAAATAGAATAAAATTTTACCTTATGGAACAGATTAATTATGTATGGAATTTTGTTTAAGCTACCTATTTTTAGAAAGCTTTCTAAAAATGCGTGCACTTCTTTTGAATAGCTGAGAAGTCTAGCAGTTTTTGTAACAATATTTAAATATTATTAAAATCAGTGAAATAGTCCATCTAACTCTACTGAAGGGCAGAATCTTAAAGCTTAAAACTACAAACTTTTAAACAATACTGTATAGGTAAGGATCGTATTATACTTTACAGCTTCAGAGCACTTTCACGTATATTCTTTTATGTTTGCAACTATAGGATAATAAGGTTGAGAGAGGTATAGTACCTTCTCAGAGATCATGCAGTTAACAAGATGACACCAATGTCTAGGCCTTCTGTTCCAATGCCCACGTTCTTTCGAATACTTCTACTTTTTTAGACAATAAGAATTCCCAAAAAACTCACTAAGGTGATGTATTGTTCCTCATATTTTAAAAAGTTTTTAAATTTTGAAGCAAGCACAAACCTTTTCCCTTGGCTCTTTGAGAAAGATGCCCCGTCACCTCCAAATGGAATGTATTTACTACCAACAAGTACATTCTCCTTCATCACTACACTGTAACCATGAAAATCAGGAAACTGACATTCAGCATGACTATCATCCTTACTCTTAGACCAGATTTGAATGTTGCCAGTTATCATAATAATCTTCTTTGTAACAAAATAATCCATTTCCAAATCACATGTTGTATTTAGTTTCAAGTCTCTTTGGTCTCCTTTTCTCTTAAACAGTTTCTCGATTTCTCCTTCATTTTCTTGACACTTTTGAAGATGATATTTACTCTTGTCGATGATGTGGTCCATGATGTGGGTTTGTCTTAGTGTCCTCATGATATGTACAGATCCTGCATCTTTGGCAGGAATGTTGCAGAAGTGACGTTGAGTTCCTTTCGTAGCATCTTACCCGATGGAGCAGTATGTCCATTTGTCCCATTATTGATGTTGTTCACTTTGATCACTCGATTAAGGTGGTGTCTACCAGGCTTGTTCTCTACTGTAAAGTTATTCTTTTACTACCTAATGGCTTTGGCATTGAATTGTGCATGGAAAGGAAGAGTTGTTTTTCGTATTGTAATCCCTGAGTGTTCCTCCTGTAGGCACTTATATTAAAAAAAAAAAAAAGGGAGGGGGGAGGAAGGACTATTACATTTAACCCTGTGTCCAGTTGATATGGGTGTTATGACTTTCGTTTATTAATCCATATGTAGTTATTTCAGAACATGACATTTTTTTCTGGTGGTAGTTGGATAAACCGGGATTATTTTATGTTTAATTTGGATGAAATGTACTCAGCAGAGCCTAAAACATGATGTGGCAAGCTTTGCTGGGACTTACATATTATGAAGTTATTAATATATAAACAAATGGTTGAAGTAGCTTGAGCCCTTTTGAAAACACAAATTTTTTCTTTCAATTTTATTGATATGGTTGACATACAGAACTGTATAAGTTTAAGGTGCACAGCATAATAACTTGACATACATATGCAACAAATTTATTTTGATATGATTGCATTAGTTTTGACAGTTTGAAGAAAACAACTAACCCTGTATTTCTTCACAGTGCAGCAGAGACCAAGAGACGATGGACTAATGGACTTAGCAATGAATGACTATGATTTTAATTCTGGAAAGAGGTTGCACATGATAGATTTAGAAATCCAAGAGGCGTTTTTGTGTTTCATGGCCTCTATTTTAAAAGGTTATAGGTCATACTTAAGACCAATAACACAAGCCCCGTCTGAGACAGCCACAGATGCAAGTTCTCTTTTTGCCCTACAAGGTGAGTGACTGCATAGTTTTATAGCTGTCATGTTATTGAGCTTAACCTTGTGATGATTTAATTGCTTTCTGGGTTAACAGTTCCTAATTATCAAAATATGTACCTATTTCGAGAGTAAGTGAATATCAACTCTGTTGGTAATCTGTTTCCATAGGACTAGTTATTTCTCAGTCACATTAGATATAATCCCATTGGCCAAATATGCAGAAGAAACTATTTGAAAATTAACGAGCTTCCTACATGTACAACTGCACTTGTTGTGTCACAGGTGTGTTGATATTAGTGCTTTTAGCTTTCAGGGCAGCTAGGCAATGTTGGGCAGACAGAGGAGCCCATAGGTGGTCACTTCAGGCTTGAGCCTCATTTGTTTTAGTTCAGTATGCTCTGTAAATATTTTTTTCTGTCTGTGCCACAATGTAAAAAAAGGATGGGAAGCCCTGGAGTGCATTTTGTGTCATTATGTGTATTTACTTTCTTTTGTAGTATTTAACATTTACAAGAGAAATTCATTTAATGAATATATATTGAGTGCCTCCAAATGGTAGGCAAAGAGACCACAGAAAAAAATAAAAGATAGACATGGTCACTTTTCCCAGGGAGCTCATGGTCAAGAAGATAAGCGATTTGAAATAATATGAATGAACACTTCAGTTCACAACTTTAGATCACAGAGGCCTTCTGAGGTATTCACATCTGAGCCATGATTAAAGAGAGGAGTAGAAATTAGCCAGGCAAAAGCAAAGTACAAGAATGTTTTAGGCCGAGAGAACAGTTTATGCAAAATCCCTGAGGCTTTGAGTTCATGGGCCCAAAAGAAGATCTAAGGGTTGTGTAACTGAGCATAGTGAGCAAGGTGAAGTGTGAAATCAGAAAATTAACTTTCACTGTTTCAGTAAGTAAAACACAAACATAAATGAATACTAGAGAGGTTGTCACTGCTGCTTTGAAAAAGCTACTAGGAGAGAGACAGCATGCACCATGTACACATAACATGCAACACCTAAGGGGGAAATAGCAATTTTTAAATGCTTTCACGTTTAATAGTTTATGTGTAATCTTCAAGGTAGTGAGGGGACAGCAGAGACAATTATGGATGAGAATTTAAAATCTTGGATTCAAGTTTCCTGTTGTTATCTTTTTTAGGTCCCTTCCCCTTCCCTCTCAGGGTCTTAGTTTCTTTTTCTGCAAAATGGTGAAGTGGGGGGTATAAATGACATGGTTGATCAAGTTCCTTCTAGCTCAAAAATTCTATGTCTATAAATGGTATTCTATATTCTGACATTATAAATTTATGTTGAACAGCTTTCTTAAGAAGCCGGGACCGGTCACATCAAAAATTCTATAACATGATGACCAAAACACAAATGTTTATTCGCTTCATTGAGGAATGTTCTTTTGTCAGTGATAAAGACGCAAGCCTGGCGTTTTTTGATGATTGTGTAGATAAAGTAAGTAATAGTATGTCTACAGTGCCTTCACTTATTTTGTGTGACTGTTATAAATATTAGGAACTATAGTTTCATAACGTTTACTGGCTTTTAACAAAATCTAAATTAATTTTCTTCCATCATTGACCGTTTATTATGAACATTTTGGTGGCCTACTAGATATAATAGAACACAACAACCTCTTAGGAATACCTTGCAGGATTTTACTACGTAAATCATGAGTTTTATTTTAGCAGTCAGGTCTGTAACCCTGCCTGCCCACTTACAGACGATGGGAGTTTTGTTCAAGCCTGTGAACCTCTAACTTGAGCATTCTTAATTTCCACCTCTTTTTGTCTAAGGTGCATTGTCACATGATGAGACATAGGCATAGAGCATAATGAATATTTCGCTTGAATAGGTCTACAATTTGGGAGTGAGTTTATAGCATAAATTAAGTGAATTATATTTTAAATTCATGTGTGAAACCTTCGCTTTTCCTTCCGTCCTAATATCGTTAGGTAGGATAAATAGAGCAAGGTGGGTTTCCATGCTGGAGAGAGGAGGTTGGAGAACAGTGGCTCGGAGAGAGCTATCAAAACCTGCATGGAGTGAGGAAGGAGGAACAACCTAGCATGGGGTGTCAGAGCCCAAGCCAGGTGAGGAGAGCATCCATGAAAGTGGTGGCCTAACACAGAGAATCAAAGGACGAGCAGGATAAAGAGAGTGTCCATGCTGGGGGTAGACTAGACTGCTGCAGGGAGTCGGAACCTAAACAGGATGAGAAGAGCATCCATGCTGCAATGAGGACAGCATGGACTGTCAGGCTCTGAGCAAGGTGGGGAGAGTGTCCCCACTGGGTAGGAATAGCAAATGGGGTGTCAGAGTTTGATCCAGATGAGGGAGATGCCAGCTTGGTGGGGGGAGGGAGTTATCAAAGCTACATTAGGATGAAGAAGTCATATGCATGGGGGAAGGGTGGTGGCAGAGATGGGAGAATATTACATATGGGGGAATCAAATAAATAAATATATTAAAAATAACAAAGTCTTTTACTGTCAGAGTAGGGATTGTCATGCGGGGGACCCTGCTCGCTGCGCCATTTGTCTTGTAAGGTGGCCTGCGGGGTCTCAGCTCCCTCTCCCCGCATAAGAATGCAGGATATGGCTAGGCCAAAAAGGAGCACCCCCGGAGCCATAGGTAGGGGAGTCATACCACTATAGTCTCACTGGAGGCACTGCAGTCTTACTGGAGGCTGGATCCACAAGACCTGCAACCTGCTGTCCACTTCTCTGCCTGCCGACCAACCAACGCAGCCGGGGCAGTTGTGTCAGTGGCTAATTGGCTAACTGGTTACAGCTGATGGTCAATTAGGCACAGCTGACGGCCATCTACTACCCAAATCAACACCTTTCCATGTGAGGCTGAGAGCCTGGAAACTGCTCTCAGAGACTCTGTCCCCACAGGATTTACAAATAGAGAAAAGGAGAAAACCAGAATCCTGTAGTATTGAACAGATTTGAAGGTTTGGTGTGATATCATCGGTTTTCAGTATGTATAGATAAATATAGAAATAAGTATAGCTGAAAGTAGGTGTGTCTGTGTTTATACACACATATAGTCCCTTGATCTGTACACTGAGAGGACCTTGGAGCAGCCATACCCCAATAGCCACGAGTGTATCTAATATACACATTTTGACTTCTAAATACCTTACTAAAAGGAGTCAGGACTCCTTGGAGAAATGATTGGTCCCAAGTCTAGAACAAGGAAAGTACAAAATAAGCCTTGAAGTAGTAGCTTCTGCTAGAAAATGAGAAATTGATCTAAGAATGATAGAGACATATTTTTATAAGAACAACGCACACACATGCAGAAACAAGCCCGTTTGAAAGGACTCCCACTGGCTACATCAGGGACAACCTGAACATCAAAAGTTAGTCACAGATTATAATTTATTGAATAAAATAGGAAACTATGAGTTTACACAGGTACCAATCGAGAGACTGATGAGAAACAGGATTTTACATAGTTTCAAAGTACCTCCAGACAAAATACATATTAATTACGAAAGAGGAAAGAGTAACTTTATAGTGGAACCAAAAGCCTGGCAGACAGCACTTTAAATCCAGTGATCAAAGTGAACGTCATCAATAATGGGACACATCAATAGCATATGGCTCTAATAGGCTGCAGTGAGAATGCAGCGTCAATTCTCTGTATTCCTGCCAAAGACGCAGGACCTGTATTGTATCCAGGAAATATCAGACAAATTAGGGGACATTCTACAAAATACCTGCTCTGTAATCCATATTATGTCAGGATTAAGAACATAAAGGAAAAATTGAGCTATTGTTCAAAAGGAAAGGAGATTTGACAACCAATTACAATACATAGTTCAAAACTGGATGCTTTTGATATAACATTATTAAAATAATCAATAAAACTCAAATGTAGTTTGACGATTAGGCAGTAGTAGTATAACCTGTTAATTTCCAAATTCATGTATTGTAGTTATATAGCAAAATGTCCTTGTTTATAGGAAGTATACACTGTATTTGGAAGTGATGGGTCATTAGGCCAGCAACTTACTCTTGAAAGTTTAAAAAGAAAAAAATTATTTGTACTTGAAAAGTTACTGTACTTGAAACTTTCTATAAATTTGTAAATATATATATAGTATTCATGATTTTATGCCCATGATAGTAGAAAAAAGAAAGCAAAGCTTTGTCGTATATTTTCTCAACAATTTAGTCTTGTAAGTTCATTTAAAGAAGTCTATCACTTTCAAATGTATGTGACTGTGAAAGAAAATCAGTGACTTTTTTGGGGGTGGGGGCACAACAGCCAAAATACAGTTCATCCCTCAATATTCAGAAATTGACTCAGTTCTGAGTTTGACATGAAAATGTCATTTACTAATTACTAAATAAGTACCAAATGTTATCTTATAAAAATGAGAAATGATTCTCACTATGTGAGGTGTAGTGGGGAAAACCCTGCATTACAAATCAGGAGAACTTGAACCACAGCTCTTCTACTCGTGACTTTAGTCAAGTCATTTAGTCTTTCTAAGTTGTTTTCTTATCTATGTTTTTAAAAATATTGTGGGGAGAAATCATTATAACTGCATGTTTCCCAGTATTCACAGTAGTGTTATATTAACTAAAAAGTAGAAAACATTATGACTAATTTTATATTTTGGTTGTTTTTATTCGAGTTTATAGGTTAGTGGTTCATTTGGTTTTATCATCTCATGAGAGTGTTCAACTCTTGAATGACTTATAAATGTGAATAGCAGGAACAAGTTCAGAGCCTTGTGTAGACCCACCTACCCTTTCCTTCAATTTAGAAAACTCGAGGGATGGTTGATATAGAGAAATACTCTTTCTGGTGCTGATAGAGAATTAACTAGCTAAGGTGCTTGAAGTCCTTGAAATGCTTTGGAATAGAGAAAAGATGGATATATGCCATTATCTGCTTAGAACTCCCAGTTCATTTTCTCATGGGAACACTGATGTAAATAATGACTCTCTGTAGTTCAAATGGTGCAGGGCTACAGTGTGCTAGAAATATGTATTAAACTTCTTTTTGGTGGAATGATACTCTAACCACTTTTTAGGACATTAAAAAAATTCACTGAGATATATACCAATAATAAATGTACTTTTGAAGTGTACTGTTTGATAAGTTTTGGCAACTAATGATTTCCAGGTAACCATGTCTCCAAAATATAGAACATTTCCACCAATCCAGAAGAAATATTGTTTTGGGGGGAAGTTTATTTTCTATATTTTGAATAACCTATTTACAAACGGACTTTTAGAACCATACCTTTTTGTAAGTTGACCCCTGCCTATATAGAGCTTTGAAATCCTGTTTATTTTGAGAAGTAATGCCATATCTCCTGGAAAATTTTGTCTTCCTTATAGTGTTATATCAAGAACTTGGCTTTCAAGATTTTAATCAAATTTTTAAGTTTGCTTTATTTGGTGCCTATAAAGTTAAATATTAATAGAAAAAAATAAATAAATGGAAAGGTATACAACAAATAGAAAGATGTGCTTTAAAAACTGATTTCTCTAAATCCTTTTTTATAGGAATAATTATGTTGGGTTTTGTATATAAAAATGGTGTTTCTGACAAGCATTTTGCACTTCAGATGTTGTTCCTATATGGTGCTTCCACTGGTCAGATATATGTACTTGCTGAGCTTCCCTTTTGAGCACTGGTATACATTTGTTTAACAGTTGTCCCCTGTGCCAAGCTAACTGAATATTAAGGGGCCAAATTAGTGACCAGGATTTTGCTAATAGCATGCTTTAGCCAGTAGATTTATTAATTCACATGAGAACACTGAATTAGTTGTAGGAATCCAATTAACAATGCAAAAGAGAGAAATTTTGTATTGTTCTCTTTCAGATTTCACTCATTTTATGTATTTTGTTCACAACTTTTTGTTGCAGCTAAGAATTCATATTGTAGTATCACATGGTTTAAAAACTACTCATTAATATTGTAAGACATACAAGACTTGTAATTTTGCTAAGTATCTAGGACGTCATGTTCTAAGGATATTTTATTACTGATAATTACTACATTATTTTGTCTAGGGTTTTCTGAAAGTAGGTCACCTGCTCTTGACTTGGTAAGAGTCAGTGCAGGACATTGGAATACTTGCTTAAAGAATAAAAATGCTGAGACGTCTCAAAAAAGAAACAATTCCATTAAGTGTATAACCATTGTTTCTAGGAAGACTATTTTTCTACAGTGCTATTATTTACCCATTTAAAGTCTAGATCCAACAAAAGATCACTTATATAAAATGGATTAATGTTATACTTAAAAAATTTAATGACTACCAAGAAAGTCAAAACCAAAAATTAACTGAAATATGGTTACTTGTATTTGCTTTGTTATAATTCAAGGAACTCTTTGATTAAAGAAAATAAAATGTCACAAGATCCAAAATATATCTTAACTTTCAAATATAGCTAGAGTAGATGTCAATTATATTCTTGCTATTATTAAGCAGAACTCTCTGAAATAGTAAAAATTATACAGTGCTGTTACTACCTTTCATATTTTAATACCACAATTTAAGTACACTCAGCACAGCAAGTCAGTGCCTGCTTTTAATCTGCAAATGTTTTCTGAATATCAGAAATATTTTCAAAATAATCAATGGGGGGTTATTCCTTAGTTGACTACTTTGCACTTAATTTTTAAGTGAACAGATCCTCTTACTTCTGGCAGTTTAGCTATGAAAAATAAATAGTATTAGAGATACATTAACTACCTAAGCCAGTCCATGACTAAGATTGAACAGAAATTAGACATATTCCTCTTTTGATCTTAGCATATTCAAACAGAAAACATTTGACTGATTTTTAAAAGCTGGAGTGGTTAATGCTGAATAAAAATAAGAAAAACAATGTATGAGAATTATTTGAGTTTCATGTATGACTAATTTAAGAACCATGTGTTCTTGTTCTTCATATGATTATATTTTAAATCCTTACAATCTGTTCCAGTAGGATGGAACTTAACTAAGGGCAGCTTTGTGTAACAAATAGTCTGGTAAGGTTTTTTTTGGTTTCCCAAGCATCCCTTTGTGTTTTCTGAGAATATTAATGTGAGACAATATGAAGAGAATACGAAAATTATTTGAATTTTGTACTGTTGTGGGTGTTGGATTTCTTTTTCTCCTAATCGAGACAGATGTCACTGTACATTCACAAGACAGAAATGTCCAACTGATAAATGTAGGAATTATTGCATGGCTGTTTTTATGTTGAAATGAGATTTTATTGGTATGGAAGTTAAGGGAAGTATCTTATACCAACATTTTGAATCCACTGTGTAAAATTTTAATATTTTAATAGACTTTACAATACTGCGTGTTAGAGCAGTTGTCCTTGTCCATATGTTTTTTTCTGTACAAACAAAGTGGCTGGAGAGTGGAAAGTAGGCACAGGTCTGGAAAGGGAGAAGTTATTAAATAAATAAATAAAAATTTAAAAACACCTGGTGCTCACAGGCAAGCAATTGTCTTATAATGTTCCATCATGGAGACAGGAGTAGTTACCAGCTTTCTTTCCAATGACCTTGGGTATTTGTTTTAACCTTTTTATTCTGGCCCATCTCTTCTATTTCATTATCATTGCTGCCCTTATAATTAGATTAACCCCATTTCATCTGCATAGAAATGTTTGCATGTAGAGCTTCTCATTTGTTCTTGGGTTGCCCATGAATATCATATCCTACTAGGGATACCTGTGATTTGTCACGGATGTGTTTTCACTATGAGTTATCACTGACATGTTCTTAATGTTTTCTTTTAAAAAATATTTTTAGGTTTTGCTAATAATGGCTTAGGTGTTCTCTGTTTTTATTGAAAGATTAATTTTTAACACTTTATTAAATGACTAAAGTAACAGGAAATATGGAAAATAAAAGGGAGAAAAACTTTCATAAGCCCTGTGCCCTAATACCTGTTTTACATTTACTTTCAATGTGTTTTACATAATTGTAATATAGTTTCCTAATTTTTTTCATAACCAGATCTTATAAGCATTTTTAATATTGCTGCCAAATCTCTTAAAAATACTTGTTCATTTTTATCACAGTGAAACATAACATAGTTTAGAAAGCCAAATAATTTTACAAGGCTAGGTCCCATTCCTTCCCATCCCTAGTTTCTACTCCTCAGAGACAGCCACTTTCTCTTTCATCTATTTCTTGTCATTTACCTTAAGATTTCTAAATAATGTGTTTTTATTGCTGCTTATTATTTTATAAATTATCTGTTAATGTCATACCTACCACCACCACCACCATTCTCCCAGTGTAGTTATAGCACTACTTTTGGTTGAATGGCTGTTCAATGTTAATATTATTATTACTTTGTGTAGAATCATTGCTAGGCCCTATATATATGTTGTGATTAAATTTCCTTTCATGTATGGATTTTGTTTTCTCTGAAGTTAATTACTGTATTCTTGCTTTATGTCTACTATTAATTCATCTCCAAACTCTTCTACAAGAGTGAAGAATCTAAAATCTCTCAATATTTCCAACATATCAAGTAATTTATCCATTTGATTTTTTTAAAAATTCTTGCTGGGCCATTCCATCTTTATGTTCCAGTCTGAACTGATTGCTTTCTAGTCTGTCATCTTGGGATTTTCCTTCATCATCATCTTGGGAATTAATTGTCCTCTCTCTAGAGTTAGATCACCTGCTTTCTGGCTTCAATAACTTCTCTTTCTTGGTGTATTTCCTTGTTATGGTGGAGCACATCTTCCTGTACCTTAGTGAGAAAAAGTACATGGGAGATGTACTTTTTGATGCCCTGTTCATTTGCATATTTCTTGATCCTCTTATAATACTTGATTGCTAATTTGGTTGGGTATAAAATTTTGAAGTCATTATTACATTGTCTTCTAGCTTCAAATGTTATTGTTAAGAATAACATCTAGTCTAATACCATCTTGATTTCTGCTCTTTTGTGCCTCATCTCTTTTTCTCTCTGGAAGTGTTTAAGATCCCTGATGTTCTAAAATTTTTTAAGGATATGCCTGGTATATAGGCCTTCTTTTCTTCAGTGAATGGAATACCTTTAATCTGTGGACTCATTTCCTTCAAATTCTGGGGAATTTTCTTGCATTTCTTTTCTTTCTTTAATTTTCTTTCCTCCATTTCCTCTGTTCTCTTTTTCTGAAATATGTATTATTTGGATGTTGGCCCTCCTGGTCTGATCCTCTTAATTTTCTTATCTTTTTTCATCCCATTTTCTGTCTCACTTTTTAGGAGATTTGTTCAATTTTATCTCCCAATCTTTGTAGTATACTTCTTATTTCTGTTATCATATTTGTAATTTTCGTAAGCTCCTTTCATTCTCTGAATGCTCTTTTTTTTTTTTTTTTAAGCATCTTCTCGTTTCATGAATATCGGCTTAGTCATTTCAGTTATTTTGAAGGTTTCTCCCCTGCGTTGTCTCTGCTTCTTCTGAGTACCTTTTAATATTTGTTTATTTTTATTCTATTTCGAGTTATTGGTTTTTCTTGTGTGATCTTTGATTGGTATTCATTTTCAAAGGTGAAGCACAAAGAACTCATTGGCACTCTTTCTGGGAACATGAGGTTTGGGGCTTCCTTAGGTATGAGATTAATGATCATAAAGGAATTCAACTATTGCATTAGAGTCCGTGTCTGATCATTGCCTGTAATTCTTTTCTTTTAGGCTACTTAGTTTCCCCAGGAGGTATCTCCAGTCTTTAGCCTGGGGAGCATAAGCCTGACTGCCAGTATTCTCAGAGCTGAGTGGGGAAGGTAACTGAGGTTTTCCCTTTATTGCAGCATGTAGGCTTTTACTCACTTCACCTGCTTTTATTAACTTCCTCATCTCCCCCACCTCTGCTTGGAATCCTCAAGTCTAAAATCCCTCGGGTTCACTCAGTAAGACCCAACCTCGTCTTCTGCCACGCTGGGAAAAGGTAGTGGCCTAACAGTACTGGGTTGGGCCAGGAATCTGGGAGTCCTAAAATGCAGGCTTTTAATTAGCTCTCCTCCCACCTGCATGCCAATATTTAAAGACATCTAGCACTTTTCCTTACCTTTCTGGGACTCTACAGAGCAAAATGGCTTGCTTTTGGCTGTTCTCCTCTGCACCCCTCCTTGGAGCCAGATATATGACTTTCAGCTTTTAGAGGTCGCATCAGTCTACTTTGCAGCTTCTACAATATTTTGAACTCCATCTCTGCTGTTGTCCCCTCCCCAGTTCAATTTGTCTGTTGTTTTTTTGTTTGTTTGTTTGTTTAATCCCCTTACTCTCATTTTGGTAAGATTTCAGAAAGGGTTGAAGATAAATTATTGTGTTTAATTTGTCTTATTCAACCAGAAGTCTGCATAATCTTTATTGTTTTCATTTTTAATGTTTGTGTATTTTATCCATTTATCATGCTTTATTCATTTACCGATTTTTTTGACATGTGGATGACTTCCAATTTATTGCTATTGGAACATCCTGCAAAAAACATCTTTCATACTGATAGCTTTTTTTATGTTAGGTTATTTTTTTAGAATAAGAATAAGGTAGATGTGTTTAAACACATCTTTCTAAAGAAGACTGTACCAATTTTGAGTACCAGCAGGGTATGTTATTATTTAGCTTACGGTATTTATTGTATTATTGCTAGTTTTACCATATAAAAGTCTTTTTGACAGGCTAAAACAGAAAAGTACCTTATTTTATTTGATTAATTTTTAAATATCCTTCAACAGAAGTGAAATAAGTGCTTATTCTAAAAGCAATATATTCGTTTAAATTTTTATTCTGAGCATTTACTACTTTTTCAATTTTTAAGGAGCAAATGAAAGTAATACATATTCATTATATTTTAATTGGAAAATAAATAACAATATAAAGAAGAAAATTAATTGCCAGTAATACTAGTACCCAGTGATAGCATTTTGATAATTGTGTGTGTGTGAGAGCACACACCAATATATTTGTATAGCATATATACTCTTTAAAAATCTTAAAATCATACTATACATATGATTTAATGCCTCATTTTTTTATTTGTCATTATTTTGTGAACATTCTCTCTTGCCATTAATTATAATTCTGAAGCTTGCCTTAATAACTATTTTACTGTATGGATATAGCATTAAAAACATTCTTTAACCCTGGAGATTATGGCATGTAATGCTGTGAAGTTAAAACCCACAATTTGTATAAGACTCCAAGTATATCAGCTCTTTTTAAGAGTAAGAAAAAAATGAAAAGTTATCCCTGTCCTTTTTTGCTATACTCTGCCCTAGGTCCTTGTCTTAAAGATATAACTTGTTAATAATTATTGCTCTCCCATTTATTCCTAACTGGTATATGATATTATTCTATCTAACCTAATAAAGTTCTGTGGGTTATATATTTTGTTATATGTATGACATGTGGGTATTTTAGATTAATATTAATGTTGTGCTTTTTAATTTATGAGCTCCTTTTGGGCATTTTAGACTCTGTGAAGTTTTATTTTTTTTATGAATATTACCTTGCAGTAGATTATCTGGGGGAAATAATACTACTGAACTGCTTTCAGTATTGATGTGACTAGAATTTAACTCAAATGTGCTTCTATATTGGGAATGTGTGCATCTTTAAAACATTATTTCTTGAATACATTCTCTTCATTCAAAATGCAAAATAATATGAAAAGATATACATTGGGAAATCTGGGTCCTATCCCATCCTGTCCATTCCATTCATCTCCCCTTCCCCATATGGGTAATTACTTTCCTTAGTATTCTTTAGTATTTCTTTATGTGAATACATGCAAAAAAAATGAATATATGGTCTTATTTTTCCCTCTTTCTTATTCAATGGAGAGTATACTATGTACAATGTTGTGCACCTTGTTACTTTCACTTAATTATCTTGGAGATCTTTCTATAGTGGTACATAAAGAACTTGTTTATTCTTTTCTTTTTTTTACTAGCTCTTTAGTGTCCACTTGTGTAAATGGTTTATTTAACAATTCCCTTACAGATGAACACTTGGCTAACCAATGTTTTGTTTTTAATGTATGTTTTTTAAACTCCTTCAGGTGGATATGGACAAGAGTGGTGAAATGCGACTTATAGAACTGGATGAATCTTTCAAAAGTGAACATACTGTTTTTGTAACACCACCTGAGATCCCCCATCTACCCAATGGTGAAGAACCCCCTTTACAGTACAGGTATTCAAGAGGCAGAATGTTTGAGATTGAAAGAGAGAAGCAATCCATCATCTGTGACGTAGCTTTCTAAGGACTGTGGTATTTTCAAAAATCCAAACTTTACAGATCCCTAATTTTTAGGTGGTAAGCAAGCTTATCCCACATCCATTATTAAATTTTGAGGTATAAAAAGAAAAAATAATAATTTTGCATAATAGAGACTTGGGAATGGGAAGCTCTCTATATCTGCATAACTATATGTTCTCGTGTTGATTAAATTTAGTTAGGACCCCCTCCCCACCAAAATGCAGCACTTTTGTCATAAAATTTTGATTTTCGTTTCTCACTAAAGCTGGTTTCCTCATTTTCATCCCCTCCCCCATACACCTTGGTTAATGTAATCTTGGTTTACAAAAGATTAAATCTAATTTAGAATCAACATTTGTGGCCTTGATTTGGATGATATAATTTTTTAGGCTATTAATTTGTCCATGAATTTTTATTTTAAGTCATGGTAATAATTGTTAATTTAGGAAATTTGGTCAGACAGGGCAAACAAAGTACTTGGTATTTAGACTTGAATGCTACATGTTCCTGCCTTCAAGTCTAGTGGGAAAGAGAGAAAGTTCTGAGCACAATGAAATAAAGGTCATGATAGAGGTAGACTTATATATCTATCTAGGTGTATGTATATATTATGTATATATGATATATATATATCAAAATATATATGTCATACATATACATTTGTTATATACTAAAGGTAGTTTCAAGTGTACATTTATTTTTACTTAAAGTGGTATGTCCTTTTAGATTTTAAATTATTTTTTATTCTCCAACAATACTTTCTTACTTTATTTAAAGATTCTAAAACCATTGTACACCTGTCATTCATTGTTAGTTATTTTCATTGAAAAGGGATTTTTCAGGACATCCTCATTTATAATCTAGATTAAAATTTTCCTTTTACAGATGAAAAAGTGATGTAACAGATGTTAGTAAATGTTGACTGATTCATAGGCCACTTGATTCTTACTCTTTTCATCTATTGATGATGTTATTCATACCACTTTTAAGAAGTCTGTCTTGTGTCTAAGACATTTACAATATCTCTCCTAATTTCTCTCTTTCTTTCTAAATAAGATTTTATTTCTTTGATCTCTTTTGTACATTATACTTCTAAGACTTTTTTTGGTGTGTTTACTGACATACTTTTGTTTCTATTTTTATGGTTTGATTTTAACTTTAATTAAAATTTTACTTTTAGATTTAGTCTTTTAACAAGAAAATTACTTAACTTTAAAAGTTCCCTTTTTTTTTTTTAAAGAATCTAAGTCATTTTTATTCCTTGAAACTACCCAATATAATTTTGGTGTAATCATATCCATCAATGGAAAAACAACTTAAAATAAATGTCTTTAATGAGCACAGTGGGTTCTCTTAATAAGGGATGATTTATATACTTTACTTACATTGTCTCTATAAAATGATAAGGCAGTAAGTTTCCATAACATACACAGAATGGTCTTATTATCACACCATGTACATACGATGGGTTTTTTAAATGACATGGTTTCCTGAACTTATTTGCTATTTTATTTCTACTTAACATTCAGTCACTACCAATATTTTCTTATAATGC
This sequence comes from Rhinolophus sinicus, assembly GCF_057876585.1. Taxonomy (NCBI): domain Eukaryota; kingdom Metazoa; phylum Chordata; class Mammalia; order Chiroptera; family Rhinolophidae; genus Rhinolophus; species Rhinolophus sinicus. Next base: position 156,929,616 of record NC_142503.1, on the reverse strand, counting down.
TGAAGTTGCCTATAGTAATATATAATAGATATAGTTTACCATCTTTTATTATAGTTTTCTTCTTAGTTAATTAAAACTATTTATATGCCTTTAAGAATATCATAAAGTAGGTTAAGTTTGTTGCTCTCTGTTCTTTTCAGCATATTTTATTCCTAGCTGCTGCTACCTTTTAAATGCCCAAACGTCTTCCTCTAACCCCAAATTAAGCCCACCTCCTCACAGAGCTACCTATTCTAAACTTTTCTTCCTCTTCTCCAACCTCTTCTATTTTCGTTCTCATAAATGAGGCCCAAACCTGCTACCCAACCTGATAAACCAATTCATGATAATGTGAAAGCTTGTCCTGGTGTCTAATACGTAATGTGCATCTTTTTAAGAGCGGCGTTCTACAGTAATATGTTAACCCAAAGCAATGATACTAATGACTGTCCTTTTTGAAAGAATATTGATTTGGTGGGCCCTTTACCAACTATCATAATATGTGATATGTTTGCTATGTATGTACATACATACTAACAAAGTTTGCTTGAGTTACTTTGTAGTTTGATCTCAGTTCAACAAAGTTTAAATGTTTTTCACTTTTTTCCTCCAAAATATGTATTCGAGTTTATACTTGGCTATTGCATTTCTAAATTTTACAGTAAAAAAAGTAACGTTAGTGTGAATATTTATTGAGTATATGTAATAGTCTGCTGGAAAAACATAGTTAAAATAAATACTAAGTTAAGAAGTTATTGGTCATAAATTTTTTTAACTTGTAACCAATATGATCATCTGTGTATACTTGAGATTTTTTTTTTTTTTTCAAAAACAGCTATAATGGATTTCCAGTTCTTAGGAACAATTTATTTGAGAGACCTGAAGGATTTCTACAAGCACGAAAGAGCAAATTGCCTTCAAAATCAAGTAGTCCTTGTAGCCCTTCTCCCATGTTCAGAAGAACAAAACAGGTGCTTTGATAATTTTGCATTCTTCATGTAATCAAATATTTGAACAAAACAAATATGATACTCATCCTCCCTTAATATACTTTACTATTTCATGTGTAACGATTAATAGATTATTATGCTCCCTGAAGCATTCTGAAGATAAATTAGAGTAAACTGACTTCAAAAAATTAACTAGTTCACTTGTTCTAGAACTTTACTTTATATATTATATAATACAAGTTCAAGCATAGGCTTGACTATATATTAATTGTAGACAGATTTTGTTAGGGAAACATTATAAAAGCATAGGAGTTAAACTTGTTCAGCATTCAGTTAAATAAGAATGCTTACGTGTGTAAATTTATTAACAACACCGTTGCATTCTTTTCTAGGAAATTAAATCCGCCCATAAAATTGCCAAGAGGTATTCTTCCATTCCTCAGATGTGGTCTAGGTGTCTTCTGCGTCACTGTTACGGACTGTGGTTTATTTGTCTCCCAGCTTATGTGAAAGTATGTCATTCAAAAGTCAGGGCTCTGCAAACAGCGTATGATGTGCTTAAAAAAATGCAGTCAAAGAAGATGGATCCACCTGATGAGGTAACAGTTATTCTTTAAAATGCAGTATTTTATTCTAGATTTACATACATAGATTTGTTTTTCTGTACACTTTTGAACTTAACTGTGTTTCAGGTGTGCTACCGCATCCTTATGCAGCTCTGTGGACAGTACGATCAGCCAGTGCTTGCAGTTCGAGTGCTTTTTGAAATGCAGAAAGCTGGTATTGACCCCAACGCCATTACTTATGGTTATTATAATAAGGTAATTACTTTGATTTCATGGAGAAAGAGTATGACTTTTGTGATTCTACAACCTTAATTTAATGGCAAAAATCATTGATACGGGGGTTATTTGGCATTTATTTGAGAGTATCTAAAGTATATTTTGTAAATCAAGTAAAAATTTTTGTGCTATTTTGTGATACAGTCTACTTAGTTATTCATTAGTTTGACTCTAAAGCCAATGTGTTCATTTATAAAAATTATTATAATGATTATTTTATTTTGTTAAACAAATAGGCTGTTTTGGAAAGTACCTGGCCTTCAAGAAGACATAATGGCTATTTGCTTTGGACAAAATTAAGAAACGTTGTTTTAGGAGTAGCACAGTTCAAAAGAGCTTTAAAGAAACATGCACACTTATCACAAACAACTCTCTCAGGTAATTAAAGGGTTTTAAGAGGTGTATGTGTTTTACTTTTTCTTTAAAGTTAATGGGTGAGTTACATTTTACACTTTTTTAAAATTTTAAATACTTTCAAAATATTGGATGTTGTCTACTTTTTATTGCCATTAAACAAACTCTCATATTGGAATATTCTTCGCATTTAAAAAACCCACAAAATCACTTTTTTTCTTGTAAGTTAAACTGTCAATCTTTGGTGGTCTTGTTTTAGTATTCATTAATAATTCACAATTGGGCTCTTTGTTACAGTTGTGTTTTGCTAATTATGTGGTATTTTTCATGTGCAGTATTAGTAGATATTAGCTTGAGCAACAAACTAATGTGTATTCTTGATATCTCCGTGAGTAGTAAAACGCTGTCAAATTGTGTTCTTAAGCAGATGGCAGTGACCTGGATGCTGTTAGTCATGGCAGCATGGATAGTGGTCATGGGACACACACTGTGGAGCAGGCACCTTTTAATACGGGTTTAATCAAAGTATATGCTACTGATGATAGAGCTAGTACAGGTTTGTGTGTGCTTACCTCTACATTTCTTACAGTACGTTTTGAAAATTAAATTTGCTAGCTTACCTTTTTTAGATTGTAATTTTCAGTCATGTGTTAAGTTGTCACTTTTTAATTTTACATATTAGGTACTTGATTTGATACTGTACTTAATAACTGTAATTTTGTTCATTATTTATCAGAATACAAATAAGTTTGAGAGTTTATTCAAGTATTTAGTCTATTATAATCCGGTTAACTCTGGAGAGCACTTTGTAGTTATGAAAATGTTATTAGAGTTTAAAAAAAGAAACTTACAGCCCCGAGCTGAGTTAATAATACCATACCAATATCAATTTCCTGTTTCATCTATGATATTATTGGGGGAAGCTGAGTAAAGGGTATACAGGAACTCTCTGTACTATATTATTTTTGTAACTTGTGAGTCCTAAACTATATTAAAATAGAAAGATATAAAAATATTTAAATATGTATGTAATTTGTAGCATTCTAGCACTGAAAATGGTATTAATTTCACTAAAATATAAGATTTTGTACATAAGTTTTCTCTGACGAATATTAAAACTGACAGATTTTTTAAATAAATCACTTGAAATTCTATCATTTTCGTTATTACATTAAAAAAATTACACATGGTTTTCGAATATAAGAGCCACCTCTTCACAGACAGAATTTTTAAATTTAAAACTTCAAGCATTAATAATAAAATAGGAAAGCTTCTATCTCTACAAACAGTAACAGTATTTTAGTCTGTCTCCTTTTATGCCTACTTTTAAGAGTAATAAATAAGCTAATTGTGTTGAAATGTAATTTTCATAGTTCTGACTTGGCTGGTTTTATTTCTTGCTAATGCAGTATGAATTTAATCAGAGCTATAGTAGCCGTTCTCAGACATTATCTCTTAAATATGAAGAAATCTATCTTTCGTTTTTTAGCTATGGCCTTTAAAAAGACTATCTGAAAGCAGTGCAGAACCTAATAACATTTCATCAAGATTATCTTCACATTTTTGACATGTAGTTTCTTTGGGAATAGAGCTGAAAATTTGATTAGAAAAAGTACTCACTCAAAAGTATAACAAAGATATTAAATACCTAGTGATAACACAATTTCTTCAGACAGTTCTTTACAAGTTTATAAAACCATTCCATATGTAGTCTCTCATATGATCATAACAACCTTGTGTATTATAAATCTTGTAACTTGAGATCCAAACAAAAAGGTTATATGGTTTACTTAAAGTTATGTCTGCTAAGATAGAAAACTAGAATTCAAAATCTTGTTTTGATGCTAATCTGGTGAAAATAATTTGCTGAAAATTAGAGAGAGCCTCTTTAACACTGTATATAAGGTATTAGAAGTTTTCTTGTATCAGTGCAACTTTTGCTTTTCTTAAAAGCATTAACACTAGATTATTTTTCATTCCCTTGTATTTATACTCATACAATTCAGTAATTATTCAATTGAATTTTCAGAAAAAGTAATTACCTACCTATAAATTAAAATAAACCTGGTGGGTTGTTGTTGTTTTTTTTTGGGGGGGGGGGTTGTGGGATTTTTTATTTTTTTTTTAATATCATTTAGACATTCTGAGTCAGTGATCTTTGTATAAATGTTCTGTTATGAATTTCCTGCAGATTTTTCTTCTTTAGTGCTTAGCTGGAACTCACACTTTTCACCTAGAAAGGTCATGGATGTATATAAAGAGTGTCTGGTTTGTCTGTGTCTTTTTGAACCCAGATAGTAGTATGAATGTATGGAGTTACTTTTGACTGCAATGTGGATCCAAAAATACATTATTTTGAGATTATCTCTTTCTTACATTAGTAAAGATAGGGAGATCTAACAAAATAATGCTTTCAATTGAAAGTTAACCAGAAAAATTGCTGAAAATAAATCCAAATATTAATGTGTTGCTCCTAATTCCAGTTCTCACTAAAGAAGTTTATGATAAACAGCATAGGGGTATTTTTCTTTGTGTTTTTTTTCCTAGGTGGCCAGTCTGATCTTGGATATAATTCATTATCTAAGGATGAAGTTAGAAGAGGGGATACATCTACTGAGGACATTCAAGAAGAAAAAGATAAGAAAGGAAGTGATTCTAGTTCCTGTAGGTATTAAGTTGATATTGTATAAAATTATGAACTTATATTAACAGAAAATACAAGTGACTTTAAGTATAAAAGTGTTAATTTTATTTTCTACTTTCCCATTATAACTCCTCTTTCCTCCCATTACAGCCCCCTCCACCACCTAACATTCCAACATACAAATCTTCATGTATGAAGTATATAATCCCAGTGGCACAACCACTCTCCAATCAGATACAGCCCTTCTTGTAGTAGAAATGTATATTTCTTCAAACAGTGGCTCTTTCTGAGGCTGAGTTAATGATCTGTGACTTACATTTCCCCCCTTGCCTCTTCCCATCAAAAACAGTGTTTCACAACCAAAGAAGAAATATAAAATTTATGCATAGGTCTCATGTATCACCAGTACTTCGTAATTTGATACACACCTTGAGGCCTCAAATCACTTATTGATAAGTGGAATCACTTATTTCTGATTGATAAATAGAAAAGAGGTGTTCAACATTTTGAGATATCACCTATTTTGAGATAGAAATATTTTGAAATAAAAACTACTTCTTTTTATGCATCTTATGATGTGTATAGATTTCATCTTATTAATTTCATTTTAATCTTTACAGTGTCAGAGGGTGAGAGTGCAAAAGGAAGTGCTGATTGTCTTCCTAAGCTCCATTACCAAAGTTCTTCCAGTATAGTTCGCCTCAGTGGTACAAATAATAACAGTGCTGATAAAATATCAGGAGCAAACACAGGTAAGTTGAATAGTATGCATATACCTCTGTTATGTGCAGAATAACTTGTGTCTGTATTTCTAGCGAATTTTTTTTAAGTCTTAATTTTCCAGGGTTATTTTTTTATATATTTGGTATGGTTTAGTAGCTTGACTTCTATGTTTTATAATATACTTTGTTCAAGCTTTTATTATAACGAAGTATAGGGACAAACTTACGAGCTACATCCTATCTTTTGAGTTTGGACTGTTGGGACCTTTTGGAAGGAGGAACTGGGAGCAATTGAGATGATCAGTCTGAGAGAACCACATACCTAGCCAGTTTTTAAATGAAGCATATGGTTCCTTAGTCTTCATATTGCTTCCCCCCCCCCCTTAGAGGCAAAAGGATAATCCTTCAGTTAGTTTAGTAGCAGTGCCTAATATTTTTTTTCTTTTCAAAGTGCTTTTTATATGTTATTTTATTTTTATTAATACAGCAATGCTTGTATTAGTAAGAGGTGATATTAGCACTGTTTTAAAGATGAGAAAACTAAGGTGTAATCTGACTGTTGGCAGGTCACATAAGTTATCAACTAGTTAATGGAAAAGTCAGTTTAGGATCTGGGATAATACTTGGTCTCACATTTTTCATCAGACCATTTGTGAAGGGTTAAACAGACCTAAGATTCACAATTTCTAGTGTTAGTAGTCTGATCACATAATTACATTATTTCATTTTTGTATTAGCTCAATTCTGTATCATGTTACGATCTAAACAAATATTGAAGGACTTGTGCTTTCAAGGCTAAAATATCTCTGTTTGTAAATGGCCTTGCTGCAATGATGTTTATTTTTCTGCAGCATAGTTAGATATGCCTCTAGCTCAGGGGCAGTCAAACTATGACCCATGTGCCAAATTGGGCCTGCAGCCTTTTTTTTGTACAGGCCCACAAGCTAGGAATGGGTTTTCAAACAGTTGGGGGAAAAAATCAAAAGAATAATATTTTGGGACATACAAAAATTATATGAAATTCAAACTTCAGTGTTCATAAACAAAGGTTTATTGGAACACAGCCATGCTCATTCATTTACGTATTGTCTATGGCTGCTTTTGCACTACAAAATTAAATGATCTATAACTGTCTTACTTTGCATTTCTTTATTTAATAACTATTATAGCTTAAACATTAAGGTTTTTTTTCTTTGGTATCATTGAATTGCTTCACAACCATTTAGTCCTTCCTAATCATTGTCTAATTATAACCCTTAATATTAGGTTGGTGCAAAAGTAATGGCAGTTTAAAAGGCTAAAAATAATTGCAAAAACCGCCATTACTTTTGCACCAACCTATTATCTTGTTTTTGGTGGTCTTTGCCTTATTGTTCTTTCATTACTGTCTCTTCATGCTTGCCTTTTCGTAAAATCTGCCTTTATGAACTTTCTATTTTAATATGATTGTAAACAGAGTAATCATCTGACTCATCTAGCTTTTGGTTACTCTCTATGCTTAACAGGCCAACTTTTTAAAGCCTGTAATAAGCCTGTAATAGGTGTCCCAAGTGTGAATTACACTTGTTAGTTTATCCTTAAGATTTTGGGGGTTTTTTGTGTGTTTTTTTATTTTATTTTATTTTATTTTATTTGGGGAGGGGAACAGGACTTTATTGGGGAACAGTGTGTACTTCCAGGACTTTTTTTTTTTTCCAAGTCAAGTTGTCCTGTCAATCTTAGTTGTAGAGGGTGCCGTTCAGCTTCATGTTGTCCTTTCAGTCTTAGTTGTGGAGGGCGCAGCTCAGCTGCAGGTCTAGTTGCCATTGCTAGTTGCAGGGGCACAGCCCACCATCCCTTGTGGGAGTCGAACTGGCAACCTTGTGGTTGAGAGGACGCGCTCCAACCAACTGAGCCATCCAGGAGCTCAGCAGCAGCTCAGCTCAAGGTGCAGTGTTCAATTTTAATTGCAGGGGGCAGAGCCCACCCTTGTGGTTGAGAGCCCACTGGCCCATGTGGGAATCGAACCAGCAGCCTTTGGAGTTAGAAGCACGGAGCTCCAATAGCCTGAGCCATCGGGCCGGCCCTATCCTTAAGATTTTTGTCTTGAAAACTTTCCCATCTGTTAAGTACTATGGGTTTATTACTGCTGCCAAAGACTATATATGGAATTTATAGGAATACTTATTTTTCAATAACACGTTTCTTATATACTAGTACATGCTGTGATTCAAAGGATTTTTCAGGTTTGTTTATATTTTGCAGATACATATACATATACATATATACATACAACAGCTTTTAAAAGATATGGGAGTAAAATAACCAGAGATGTTTTAATGTTTGATTGGATACTGAAATAAAATCATTACCCTGTAGTTACTTCATGATTATCTTGAGAATTTAACATTTTGATAAATGAATGTGGAATTACTGAGAGTTAAACCACAAGAAAATTTACTCTGAAATAGGAAAACATACTCTGAAATGTTTTCCTAAGCTTAGTTCTGGTTTTAGTATGTTTTAACTCCTTATCTTTAGCTACCATATTTAGCTATAATATTTCATATTATACTATATTATACTATGTTATATTATGGGTTTGTATTTGTGGCAGTTGTTTCCAGCAGACAATATTCATTAAGTAATTATTTTTTGAGATCCTACTTCGTGCTACCATATGCCAGGTGCTACTGGGGATATAATAAGGCACGAAAAAGAAACATGGTCCCTGCCTTCATAGAGAAGACAGGTGAGAGGGATAGGAAAATATTAATCAGAGAATCAAGTAAATATAAAAATGCTCTGAGATTAAATACTATGAAGAAGGGCTGTAAATTGCCACAAGAACATATAATAGAGAGACATGACCTGGGTTTGGGTGAACATTGGTCAGGGAAGGCTTCCTTGAGAATATGGTTTTGAGCTTAGATCTGAAGGGTGAGTAGAAAACAAATGATAGGAGTTGCAAAGAAGGAACTGAGAGGAGACATTCCAAGCAGAGGGAAGCAGTATGCAAAAGGCTGTGTGGTGAGCATGCTCAAAGAGCTGAAAAAGGGCTAATATATATCAGCTAGCAGTATAGTCTGTCAGTATACCAGGAATTCCTATACCAGGAGTTCTTTCATCTTTAAGAATATGATTAACAGTGACTTAACAAGTCAAGGTTTTTTTTCCTCAGATAAGAAATTCAAAGGTAAACAATTGCTCAGGATGTTGGTTCAGGGGCTTTGCCATCAGTTCTCTGTACCTAACCATGACTATAATGTGGCAACCTAGGCCATCACTCACCTGTGCAAGGCAGGAAGAATCAGGAAGGGGACCACTAGCCCATTTACCCCCTTACCAGAAAAGCAGAAGTTTCTCCGGAAGCCCTCGGGAACTATCACTTCAATATCACTCCACAGAATTATGTCACAGTCACCTGGCCCAAGGAGGTTAAATAGTTTGCAGCCTCTGTGTTAAAGGCACACAGCTACCAGCCTAATCTGGTGGAGGTTAGCATGCATATAAAGTTAGAATCAGACAAACTTTTCTGTAAATGCCAGATAGTAAATATTTCAGGCCTTGCAGGACACACAACAGTCTCTACTGTCTATTATTCATGTGTGTGTGATTTTTACAACCCTTTAAAAATGTAAAAAAACATTTGAGACTGTACAGAAACAATTCACAGGCCGAATTTGGCTCATAGATGTAGTTTGTCAATGCCTGGTATAATTTGATAACCAGCTTTATTTGTCTTCAGGACATAACATAGTTCTGACTACAAAGGAAGCCTTGCACATCTATTTAAATGCTATCCCAGAGTATTATCTTTGAGTTATAAGATTTCTCCAAGTCTTTGATAATATTTGGCCTGTTGAACAGAAAGTTTCCCAGAATATCAGAAGAAAGCGTATTCTTAGTTTCTTATGTACTTAATCATAAGCTAATAATAGAAAAAAAAGAATAAACTTTATCTCTCTGCTATATTGTTTTCCTTGCTAATGGTACAGGTTTATTAAATAATATTAGTTTGTAGGCTTTTATGGTTTCTAGTATTCCCTTTTTATCTCCTATCCTGTTATCTGAATGCTTTACATGGCAGGAAAAAAGGTACATTTTTAGTAATTGCATAGTTATAGAGAGCTCATTCTGTTGAATAAAGCATGTAAAAAGAATAGTTGGCAATACCACACCTAGACTAATGCTTTAGAAGACTCCCACATAATAAGGACAATTAAAGTGATCGGAAATCTAGAGTGCTGCTTTCAGCATTGGTACCTAAGTAATTTGGTAAGAAGCAGTGAATAATGTTTCTGGTTGTTCTCATTTGACTGGTCTAAACTTGCAATCAATATGTAAAGCAAAGACAAAATTGTTTAGCCACATCTATAGTAATAAGGATTTGGAGTTTTTTAAAAATACTTTCTATTTATGGATAAAGCTAACATAGCTGCATTTTATTTGGTTTGGTGTAGTGTTTTTGGTTTTGGTTTTCATTTTTATAAGCAGAAGACCCAGAATCTTAAGGTCACCTAACACAACCACAACTGTATAACCATTGTTATTTAATCAATTTAGTGGCATTAACATGAATTTATTATTATTAAATATACCCAGGATAAATATTAATTTTAATTTATAAGTTTAAAAAGCTAGTCAAATCTGAATTTAAATTCCAGTTCTATCATTTCAGGACTGGGTAACTTTGGGCTAGATAATGAATGTCTCTGAGTGTCAGTTTTTTCTCTGTTGGAATAATTATGGTAGATAATGTAAGTAAAGTGCCTAGTATAGTATTGTCAAATAGCAGGCACCTGATTAGTGCTTTCTATCATCATGTTCATTACTAGTATTTCAGTTATTTAAGACAACTTATATTCGCACATTACATTTTTCATGGCTAAAAACACTTTTCTTGTTTTTCAGAGAGCACAGCTGAGTCACTCTTCATATCATCTTTTGAGGCTACAAATGAAACAGGAAACATTCGAAGTAGATGCTTCAGGAAAAGACATAAAAGTGACAATGAACCTAATTTGCAGCAGCAAATGTCCTGGGGAAATAGAAATCGTGACCTTAGTGGAGGAGTAGTGATGGGACTTAGACTCAATAGAATTAACCAGGAAGCAAACCCTGGAGATATGGTTGAAAAATTAGGAGCTGATGCAAAAATTCTTTCACATGTTATTTCAAAAAGCACAAGACCAAATACTCTTGATATTGGAAGGCCATCTGTAAGAGCAAAAAGAGACAGTCTAGAAAAGGAATCTAGTGATGATGATACACCTTTTGATGGTTCTAACTGTTTATCAGAAAAAGTGGATTCTCCAGTTATTTTTGACTTAGAAGATTTAGACAATGAAACCAATGGGTCAAAAGTGGGATATGTTACACGAAATCACAAGAGGATTCAACGTATGAACAGCATCTCCGTAAAACCTTTTGAAAAAACTGATGTGGCAACAGGATTTGATCCCCTCTCTCTTTTGGTTGCTGAGAGTGAGCAGCAGCAAAAAGAGGAGGAAGAAGAGGATGAAGATGATAGCAAAAGCATCCCAACACCGTCTGCTAGGCGTGATTTAGCTGAAGAAATTGTGATGTATATGAATAACATGACCAGTCCTTTGACAAGTCGGACACCAAGCATTGATTTACAACGGGCATGTGATGATAAATTAACCAACAAGAAAAGCCCAACATTGGTCAAGGCATGTAGAAGATCGAGCCTGCCTCCTAATTCTCCTCGGCCAATGAGACTTACCAAATCTAAAAGTTATACAAAAAGTGAAGACAGACCGAGGGATAGACTCTGGTCTTCCCCAGCCTTCTCACCTACTTGCCCATTTAGGGAAGAATCTCAAGATGCATTAACTCATTCATCATCGTCATTTAATTTAGATACACTACTAGTACCTAAACTAGATATTCTAAGGAACAGTATGTTCACTGCTGGGAAAGGAGTTGCAGAGAAAGCAAGCAAATGGTATTCAAGGTTCACCATGTATACCACATCGTCTAAGGTAAGTTTTGTTAATATTTTCTATTTTTCCTTTTCTCCTCCTCCACTGCCAAAAGTTCCTTACTTTAAAGATGCCTGTTTTTACCATTCTCCTTAAATACAGCTTTACAAAAAAGACTCTTGCTTAAGGTTTGTAAGTGTCAAGAATTTAAACTTCGATAAAAACTTCAAAAGGAAAGAAAATTCACTAACTAAAGTTATGTTTATAATTCAGTTTTGAAAGAAAGTGATTTGAAGATAGATGAAAATTAGTGTTATATGAAAATGCTTATTGAGCTTCATTATTTCCTTCAAAATGCAGATTTTTCTTCAGATACAGTGTCCAGTGTGCCTTCAATAATTACCAGCCAGACATAGGATTCCTCCTGCTGGTTAGGATGGAGTAGCTTTTGATAGAGCTACATACTTCCTAAGAGAAAAAGCTAGATGAAAATGAAAATACAGAAAGTAGATGTTAAAAGTCTGCAGAAAACTGCTAAAGCAACTAGAAAGTAGAGGGGCAAGATTCTAGAGAGAGAAGAGTTGCAGAGGTGAGCTCAAGTTCTGTAGCTACTTTTTCCCTGAGGACATTTGCTTATTCTGAGCACAGAGCAAGAGGTTGCAAATCCAGGTTTTGCCTTATAAGAGAACTGTGGAGAGGTAAGGGGGCCAGCAGAGCTTTTAGTATCTTATAGAGCTGGAAAGAAAATTGGAGACTTTGGGGTCCTCAGATACACAATTTTTTTCCTTCAAGACATTTTCTACATGCTGATACTGCATGAGAAAGAGGATAGAAAGATAAGCAGAAAGTCTCTAACAGACAAGAGTTCTCTGAAGTTTCATGGTACCGGGAATACAATAACTAGAGTTCATGAGCTGCTGGGCAAGGGGCTGGGGACGGTGGTGAACACACCAGGCACCTAGCTGGAAATTCTGCCCAACTCTGCCTTAGGAACATTGGCAAACTGGATGTGACTGAGCCTGACCAAAACTGCAACCTAGGCTTGACTCAGCTCCATCTATGGTTAGCTTAAAATAATCAGCCTTTATCCAAAAGAGGAAATAGTATACCCTTTTTGGAAAAATAGAACATTATCTGGAGTCCTTCCAATTTTTACATATTTTTTAAATTGTATGTAATTTTTAAATATATTTTTTATATTCTACACAATTTTTATTTTGTATTTTATACAATTTTTTTATATTCTGTCATTCAATTAAAAACAGCTATATCAAGAAACAGGACTATAACTAGAAAAAGAAAAGATGGTGGAAACAGATCTTTAGGTGATGCAAATATTTGAATTAGCCAGGGATTTTGAAATAATTATAACATTGTCAAGAAAATAGAGGAAAAGGTGAAAAATAGCTACAAAGAAGGAAAATTTCACCAGATAATTATATATTTTAAAAAATAAAGTGTAAATTCTAAAACTCAAAAGGATACAAAATTAAGAATGCAATAGTTGCATTTAAGAGCAGACAAAAACACATAAAAAGAAAGGTCAGTAAACTAGATGAAAGTTAGTAGAAAATACATACATCGAAGCAAAGACAGGGAAAAACTGGAAAATACAAAAAAGAATGTAGGGTTTAGTGAAAATGCGTAGCATTGATGTAATTGAATTCCAGAGGAAGAGAAAATGAGGTATTCAAATGAACATTTAAAAAGCTAATTGCCGGGCTAACCTCGTGGCCCAGGTGGTTGGAGCGCAGTGCTCCTAACGCCGAGGTCGCTGGTTCCATTCCCACATGGGCCAGTGAGCTGCTCCCTCTACCACTAAGAGAGTGAATAATGTCTCTCCCTGGAGCTAGGCTGCTGTGAGCAGCCAGAGGTTGGCGTGAGCTGACTGCCTTAGCCAGTTTGAACTGGAGTGGGGTGGGGAAGCGGACAAAGGGGGGGAAAAAAGCTAATTGCCAAGAATTTTCCAAAAGAAAATTAATGAAAGATGTCAGTTCACATATTTAGAATATCTACAAATGTCAAGCAGAATAAATACAAAGAAAATCATACTTAGGCATCTAATGTTAAAGTAGATGAAAATGAAATACAAAGAGAAATCTTAAAAGGAGCCAGATAAAAGAGATATACCATGTTTTGCCCTGTATAATGCACTCCTTTGTATAATATGCATCCACGTTTTTGGCCCAAACTTTCAGGGGAAAAAAAATCTTTCATTTTAATTTTTCAATTCAAATTTTTATTTGTTTAAATTTAGGTACTTGTTTTTTGTATTATAAAGGAATTTTAACATTTATTTTTTAATATGTTATGATACAAGAAATTTTATGTAACAGATAATGACAAAACACAAGAACAGATATAAGTACAAGAAATTTTATGTACTGGTAACAAATTTACGATATTTACACGTTGTAAAAGGCCAAGAACTCTTCATCATGGCATATACGTCCTAAATTCAACAAAACCAATTATCGTATTCCAGGGTATTATTTTGCATTCGGATATTGTTATTGATTTATTTTAACTCATAAGCATAAATAAAAAAATTAAAAACATTTGTGAGTATATAGATACAGAATTAGTACTGTGCATGTTTAATGCACATCCTTATTTTTCCCTCACAAATTTGGGCAAAAAAAGCACGCATTATATACGGCAAAATACGGTATTACTTTCAAAGGAGCAACAATAAAAAACCTACAGTTGTCTTTTGAACAGAAACTATGATGTCAGAATACACTGGAAAGACATCTTTAGAGTTCTGAAAGAAAATGACTGCCAACTTATTTTTCTATATCCAGCAAAAATATTCTTTAAAAATTAGGGTGAGAGTTCTAGTTCCACTATAGTAACATAAGGCCACAACGCCCATCCCTCCCACTGATTACAGCTAAAAACTCCAGACAAAATACAAAAACAACAACTTTCTAAAGATTCTGAAAAATGAAAGCAGGCCGACTATGAGAAGGGACCCACACAAAGATGAATTTTCCATTTTGTTTTTCTCATTCATCTTTGGCCCAAGAGCAGATCACAGTGTGGCATGGCAACTCTGGCAGCTAAAGAGAAACCCATACTTCAAAAGAAAACCCATATTTCCTGGGCAGAGGAACCAGGGAAGAGGGCCTCTGTGGGCTGGAAAGTTTGAGGGGAATCCAAGAGAAGGGGATTCCCTTATTCTGTGTGTGGACCACATAAGTCTCAAGTATCAAAACGCAAAGTACAATCTGAAATAACTCTGTTGACTGCTTGCTAAAACAAAAGCATCAATGTTCTGCAAGAGATTAAAACAGTACCCAGACTATACAACATTCACAGTGTCTAAAATAAAATCCAAAATTAGTTGGTATATAAAGAGTCACAAAAATATGACCCAATTCTCAAGGGAAAGATAACCCTGAGATCACCCTGGTGTTGGAATTATCAGACACTGTAAAGCAGCTATTATAACTAGATTCCCCGAGGGAAAGAAAAACACATTTCAAATAAATGAAAAGAAGGGAATTTTAAGCAAGAAATAGAAATTATTTTTAAAATGTATAACTAAAAAAAAATGTATAACTATAAAATACACTTAAACTCATTGGATGAATTCAATAGTAGAATGGAGATGACAGAGGATAGTCAGTGAACTTGAAGATCAAGTAGTATTAATAGAAACTATCCAATTGAAAGAACAGAGAAAACTTTTTTATACAAATGAATATGGTAATAACTACGTATAGTACCAGGTGAGTACTAGACTGGTCAGGGGGATCACTTTATAAATTATGTAAATGTCTAACCACTATGCTGAAATTAATATAAAATAATATTGAATGTCAACTGTAATTGAAAAAATTTTTAAAGGTAGGGGGAAGGTGAAGGGGAATAAAAGGTTCAGATTTCCAAGTAGGAAACAAGTCATGGGTATGTAATGTACAGCGTAGGGAATATAGTCAATAATATTGTGATAGTGTTATATGATGTCAGATGGTTAGTAGACTTATGGTGATCACTTCTTCAGGTATATAAAGGTTGAATAACTGTGGGGTACACCTGAAACTAATATAATATTACATGTTAGCTATACTTTAATAAAAATCTTTAAAAAAAATGAACAGTACCTCAGAGATTTTGGGGACAGTATCAAAAGGTATAACATACAATTGGAGTTCCAAAAGAATTGGAGAAAGAGATTGTGGTAGAAAATATATTTGAAGAAATAATGGCTGAAACTTACTAAATTTGGTAAAAGATTTATAGTTACAGGTATAAGAGACTCAGTAAACTATAGACAGGATAAGTTCAGAGAAAACTAAACCTACGTACAAATAAGGAAACTGCTAAAAACCAAAGAGATCCATCTGCTAATAAGAAAATGATTACTGGAAAAAGAAAATAAGAATAAAAAATATCTTCAAAGCTGGTAAAGAAAAATGACACATTACCTACAGAGGAATAAGGATTTGAATGACCATGTAGTTTTCATCATAATCCTTGGAGGGAAGAATACAGTGGAATAACACCTTTAACGTGTTGAAAGAAAACACCTGTCAACAGCCCAGAATTCTGTATCCAGTGAAAATATTCTTCAGGGGTGAAGGTAAAATAAAAACATTTTCAGATAAAGGGAAAAAAATCATGGCTGGTAGACCTATAAGATGTGCTAAATGGAGTTCTTCAGGCAAAAGAAAAATGATATTCAAAGAAACCTGGATCTTAAAAATGAAGGAAGACCAAAATAGATGGTAAATTAATTACCATCTGATTAATATAAAAGACTACTTTTTTAACCTCTTAAATTGCTTAAAATACTTACAATTGTCTAAAATAAAAAATTATCTTACAGGATTTTTCAATATACAAGTATGTTCATGTTTTATAGTGGTAAAAGGACTCACCATACTGACATTTATTATACTTATTATATATGAAGTGATACTATACTATAAGGAGACTGTAAAGGATTAGGTATATATATATATATTGTAATCCTTCAAGCACCCACTTAAAAAATATGGGATGTAGCTAAAAAGCCAATAAAAATATTCTAATAATCTTAAAAATAGCTGAGCAACACACACACACACACACAAACACACACAACTAGAAAAAAGCAAGTTTTATCTGGGCAGTAGAATTACAGATATTAAAAAAAATTTTTTCTTCATGCAAAAATTTGTATCTACCAGATTTTCTTATGGATTACTGGTATAACCAGAAAAAAAATTTAACTCTGGTGTTCTCAAACATGAAAACTAGAAATATATGTCTTTGAAACCTGGATGATTGTGAAAAACAATAAAGTATAAACAAATGAAATTTTAAAAGAATAAAAGAATAATTCTAATGGTATCATCCTGGGCTGAGATTTGCAGGGAGGAAATGAACAATAAATGGAGATTTAAAGTCAGCAAGGTTAGCTTACTAACAGATGATTATTTTGATCTAACTGAAAAATGCTGTCTTAAAAATTGATCTCCAGATCACATGGTACCTTTTTTTTGGAACCTCCATATTGTTTTCCATAGTGACTGTACCAATTTATATCTCCACCAACAGTGCAGGAGAGTTCCCTTTTCTCCACATCTTTGCCTACACGTGTTATCTCTTATCTCTTTGATGGCAGCCATTCTATAATAACAGGCTTGAGGCAATATCTCATTGTGGTTTTGATTTGCATTTCCCTGATGACTAGTCCTGTTGAGGACCTTTTCATGTATCTGTTGGCCATTTGTCTTCTTTGAAAATATATTTACTCAAGTCCTTTGCCCATTTAAAAAATTTTTTTTTTCAATTATAGTTGATATTCAGTATTATTTTATATTAGTTACAGGTGTACAGCGTAGTGGCTAGACACTTATATAATTTATGAAGTGATCCCTCCGATTAGTCTAGTACCCACCTGACACCATACATAGTTGTTACAATACTATTGACCATATTCTCTGTGCTGTACTCTACATCCCCGTGACCACCTTACAACCACCAATAGGTTATCAAAAAAATGCCCGCACCCCCATGTTCATTGCAGCATTATTCACAACAGCCAAGACACGGAAACCACTAAGTGTCCCTCAACAGATGAATGGATAAAGAAGATAAAGATGTGGTATCTGTATAGAATGGAATATTATTCGGCCATTGGACGGAAATCCTGTCATTTGATGGTGTTATGCTAACTGAAATAAGTCAGACAAGCAGAACAAATACTGTATTTTATCACTTACATGTGGAATAAAAAAAAAGTGGAACTCATAGAAACCACAGATTGGAGGGTAGGGGAAATGGGGAGATGTTGGTCAAAGGGTATAAACGTCCAGTTACAAGAATAAGCTTTGGGAATCACAGCATTGTGATTATTGTTAACAAAATTGATTGTATACTTGAAAGTTGCTAAGACAGTAGTTATTAAATGTTCTCACCACAAAAAGAAATGGTAACTATATAATGAGTTCGAGGTGTCAGCTAATGCTATGGTGGTATTCATTTTGCATTATATAAGTGTACCAAATTAACACGTTATGCACTTAAACTTACACAGAGTTATATGACAATTATAGCTCAATAAGACTGGGGAGGAAATTGATCTCCAGCGTGTCCGTCCAAATCAGCACGCCCTTGTAAATTCGGTTGTTTTTTTCCTCTCGAAGTTATAATGTGATTAACTGATCATCTGAGTAATTAAGCATTTCCTCTGCCTTCGAAGTGACTTTTTAAATAGTAAGCTTTAAATATGAAGGAAAATAAGCTTATAATTATGTCCTTAGGATCAAAGTTCTGATCGTACCAGTCTTTCTTCAGTGGGAGCCCAGGATTCTGAATCTACCTCTTTAACAGATGAGGATGTCTGCCCTGAGTTGGAAGGAGCCACTTTCTCCCAAGAGAGCGGTGCCACCACAGGGACTAAGGGAATTGATTTCAGCAGAACAAGCCTAGAAAGTTCTGCCTCCTTAGAAGGTTTGTCTAAACAGTTCTGTCATGCCTCATTTGGTATGTGGTACCTTTACTTGTTTTATGTTTTAATTTTGTAAAAGATTTGCATGGCTCCAAAGTCAAAACAGTGAGAACTGGGACACTTTCAGAGGTCTAGCTTCTGTCCACCCCCTGCATCTTGTTTTCTCCCTGTCCCTAGAGGTAACCATATTTATTCATTTTGGTTTATTCTTCCATTGTTGCTTTAAAAAAAAAATAACTCTGTGTGTGTGTGTGTGTGTGTGTGTGTGTACACGCTTATTACCTCCCTGTCCTACCTCAAAAGGTAAAGTACTGTAAATACTGTCGTCCCACTCCTGGCTCTTTTCACTTGACAATATCCTGAAAATCATTGCATATCATCATATAACACTGTCCCTCATCCATTTTTACGGTTGTATAGTTCATCATGTGTCAGTATATTATTTTATTTTAACCACTGCTCTGTTGAGCTTCCAGCCTCTGACTATTACAAATAATGCTATGATGCATATATGTCATATTATATCTTTGCCAGGGTATTTTGAAAGATACTTCAAAATTCTTCCTTGAAGTGATATTGCCAAGTTCCCTTCCTCAGGGCTATACTATTTTGCATTCCCACTGGCAGTAGTTAAAAGTACCTATTTCCTCATGCCTTGTCAACAAAGTATGTTGACAAACTTTGGGATTTTTGTCATCTGATTGGTGAGAAATGTATTTCAGTTTGGTTTTTATTTATACTTATTAATTTAAGTTTTAATAGCTCTATTTATATTAGAGAATTAATCGGTTCTCTCTTATGTAAGTGACAGATACTTTTTCCAAGTTTGTCAAGTTTTGTGGAGTTTTTTTGGTTACACGTATTTCATTTTATGTCATCAAACCTATCAGTCTTTTTCCCTCTTGCTTCTGGATTTTGAGTCATTAGGAAAGATTTCCCCTTTCCTAGGTTCAACAGTATTTTCTTCTGATACTTCTCTGGTTTCTTTTGTAACATTTTTTGGGGTCAGCATGCTTTCTGTAAAGGGTCATATCATAAATATTTTAGATTTTGTGGGCCACCATGTACCTTTTTTTGTCACATATTCTTTTTTTTTTTAACAATGTTTTAAAATACATAAATGATTCTTAGCTTGTGGCTATACAAAAATAGATTTGACCCCTTATTTAGATTTTCAATCCATTGAGATTTATCCTGGTATATGATGTGAGGAATGGATGGATGTAATATTTTTTCATTTACACCTGTGCTATTTTAAAAAAGCTTTTGTGGAAATTTTCACACATTCACAAAAGTAGAAAGAATAGCACAATTAACCTCCATGTACTCTTCGCCCAACTTCAAGAATTATCAGCAAATGGCCAATCTTGTTTTATCTTTTCCTCTCTCCCCTCTGCTACCATATTTTTTCCTTCCCTAAAAAGTCTCAAACAACATAATTTTATTCATAAATACTTCAATATGTATCTCTAAAGTATAAAGACTTTAATGTTATATATTTTTAATTTCTTATTAAAATTATTTAATTTGTTTAATAAATTTATTTTTAATCTTATGTGTTATACATATAATGTGTCCACTTTTATATATGTAAATACATTTCATAAATGAGGACATCTGAGTAACCAGCACTCAGATCAAGAAACAGAATATTAACAGCATCCAAAACCTCCTCCTCTCATGCCCAGATCTACTAGTCACTACTCCCTTCATGGATAAACATTATCCTCTAACACTGTGTTAGCATGGCCGTTTTTAAACATTTTATAGATGCACACGGTATGTAACTTTCGTGATGCATTCACTTTTTTTAAAACATAAATGTAATTAATACCATTGTATTTTTTTAAATGTGACAACATGTATCATATAATATCTTAAATATTTATTAAGTTTAAATTTGCACGATTATCTCATAAAGCTGTTTTTATAGGTGGTTTGTTCAAATTGGGATCCAAACAAGGTCCACTTGTTGCTGTTGCTTGATTTGTCTATTAACTCCCTTTTGTCTTTGTTTCCTCTTTTTCTCCCCCACTTTGCCATATATTCATGAAGAAATCAGGTGATTAGCTCCCCTCCTCCTTTTTTTCAATATAATATACAAGAACAGTTTGTTGTGCTAAGCAAATAAAACTTACCCCACAACCTGATTCATAATTGTTAAAATGATTATTTATTCTGTGCTGATGATTAGTTGCAAAAGATGGGCTGCCCACATAAATGACTGAATTAGCCAAGGCAAATAGAAAGTATTAGAAAGCACCTTTGAACTAGCTTTAGCAGAGGAATTAAAGAAGGTTATTGGGGCGTCATCAAAAAACAAAACAAAACTGCAGTTCCCATCAGCTCCAAACATCTTTTTTTTTAATCTTGAATATTTTTTATTTTTATTATTTATTTTTTATTAGTTTCAGGTGTACAAAACAATGTAATAGACATTTATCATTTACATCCTTCACATAGTGATAACCCCCTCCCCCCATCTACTACCCCTCTGACATCACATACAGCCATTACATTTCCACTGTCTCTATTCCTAATGCTGTACTCCACTTCTTGTGTGTGTGTGTGTGTGTGTGTGTGTGTGTGTGTGTGTGTGTGTGTATATATATATATATATATATATATATATATGAAATTATAGTTGATATTCATTATTGTTCAGCTTCAGCTTCAGGTGTACAGTGCAGTGATCAGGCATCTACATCATCCCTGAGGTGGTCTCCCTAACGTCTTAAAGGATGGTGTGAGGCTTCAGCTCTCTCTGCGTCTCTGTATCTCTGCATGGCAGGGCCTAGGGCCAGTGGTAGCTCTGGAGCTGTCTTTCTTCCCTTTGTCCTTTATTTGCTGAAAGAATCAGGTCTTTCATTAGTCTGAATTATGCTGACTGCATCCCCATGGTGATGTTTAACATGTTTTCCTATCCTTTCTATTTCTTGTGAACTGGTAGTTTATACAATTCCTTTTTTTGACCTTTATATTTGTAAAAATACCAATGTTCATTCATAAAATATAGTAACTACCAGGAAACAAACGTATAGAGAAAGTACAGATTACCTCCGGTTTTACTAACAAGATATAACCACTGTCAATTGATTGGACCCCAGAACTCCCCTTTTGTTGTTGTTGTTGTTGTTGTTGTTATAAATACCTACTAATAAAGCATTGCTCTGAAGAATACACTTGGAAACTCTTCCTTAGTACTGAAGAGCAAGGTTACTGTACCAGATCCTAACAGATCCTTATATAGGGCAGAGAATTGACGGTAAATCTTTTCATGATTTGAAATAAGGTGAGCTACTTTATACTTTTTAGACCTTAGAATTAAACACCTTCTTGTATTTTAAACATAGGAAAATAGAAACAGCAAAACAGTAATTATAAACAAATGTAATGCCTTCTAGTCTGTACACACAATGCTCTTAATAAGTGAGTAATGACTGAACACACTTAGTATGTATGTTCAATAGAATTAGAACATATTTCCTCAGGTTTGTTCTCAGAACAAAAATTCATGCGTTGAAAAACATTTTTTATTTGTTTTTTAATTAGTTTTAATATTTTGAATAGAACAGTTTGACATTTTATCAGAGAATTTCTGAAAGTATAAGATTCTCATATATTTTCTCATTCATTTTAATGGTTTTGCTCTTTGTATTTTAATAATGAATAGGATCCCTGTCAAAGTTTGCCTTGCCTGGGAAATCAGAAGTGGCATCTTCCTGCAACACGAGTAACACAAATATCTTCCAGAACTATGCAATGGAGGTACAATTTTAATCAAAAGAGCTTCTTTATGTACTACTTTATAAAATGTACATTTATTAAGTGTTGGTGGTCTCAGAGTAATAAAAACTTAAATATATAGCATCTGAAAATTTCAGAATGTATTCTGGACCTGAACAAACTTAAAATATCTAGTATTTCAGATTAATGAAGTCATACTACTTTATTTAGAAAAGTTCCATGCTTCCTTTGAGATTTATCAACATACAAAAGCATTTTCATTTTCAATATTTATATTTATCCCTTATTATATGTATGTTCTCTTTGAATTTTTATTTCACATCTCAAACACAACCGATTTTGCTATGGAAGTACACTTTTTTGAAGAGGGGTACAGGGCGCAGTCTTGGCATATGTGTCATCTTTTTCCATGTTTCTCACTCTTGAATCAGTTTGATTTAAATATCTGCTGGATATGCTGCCATATCTCATCTTCTTACAATGAAAAACTTACACTTTTATACTTTAAAATTTTTTCCTAATTTTTTTGTAAAAATTACTCCCAAATACATTTGTGAGTGTTATTTCATGCTACTTTGCATAAATTTGGAAAGTAAAGTTTCATGCAGCTGAATAGTGAGTACTGATGTTGCAACTTACAAAGTTTCTGAGGACTTCAGGAATTTCTATATTTTATTAATGTAATGACAGCATTTATATTTATCTACAGCAGTACTTCTTAAACTATAGTGACAGACCAGGGTTTTTTTTATTTTCTTTTTTTTTGTTGTTACTGTTTTTATGTTGATCAGACACTTAAGATGTTTCAACAATGACAAAGTACTTAAAGTCTACTAAATCCTTTTCTCAATTTTTTTACTTATCTAACCACAAACCAGTAAGAATTTGTAGACCAGCACTGGTCTGGAGACCACACTTTGAGTAGCACAGGTCTATAATATGTGATTACAAAAACCTATTTTGAGTATTAACAAATTAATGCTTGGGTTTACTTTTCCATTAATAAAACTATGGCAGGTTTATAGTAATTATAATTTTTAAAATGCTCACTTAAATGAAAGTTTCCCTTTCGGGCAAAAAATTTGGAATAGCTGAAATAAAGATGAGTATCTTATCTAATGCACTGAATGTAATCCACTTTTTGTTTGTAACTTCTGAATCCTTCCGAGTTTTAGTTTTCCAATAGATTTATTAATCAAAATGGTTTTTTAATTCATAATATGCACTAACCAGCTTACGTTATACAGTGCCATTTTCTCCCACAGGTTCTCATCTCAAGTTGCTCTCGGTGTAAAACTTGTGATTGTCTTGTCCATGATGAGGAAATCATGGCTGGCTGGACAGCAGATGATTCAAATCTCAATACCACATGCCCGTTTTGTGGCAATCTTTTCTTGCCCTTCCTGAATATCGAAATAAGAGATTTAAGACGACCTGGAAGGTAACGATTTATGCTTTCTTCCCCCTTCGAATTTAAGAATCGTGTTTCCTAAAATAGCTGTTTTCTGAAATAGCTCCTTTGGTTCACATTACAGATACTTTTTGAAGTCAAGCCCATCTACAGAAAATATGCATTTTCCACCCTCCTTTTCCAGGCAAACAAGGCCGTCTTGTATCTCAGCATCAGCCTCTGGTCTTGATACATCTGTTATCTCTGTTCAAGGGGATTTTGATTTAAATAGGTAATTATGATTATGTGAAACTATGTTTTAACAATTTATATTACACAGTTTTTGATAATGACAAAAATGTGCTGACCATTTTAAAGTTTAAATTTCTATGATTCATAGTCTTAAATTCTTCTAATTAAAACAGTATTAAAATTCTCTAATAACCTAGATGTTTAAACAGTTACAGTTTATGCTTTATGAATCCCCAGGGTTTAAGCTGTATAATTCGTGTATGGTCATGTTTACTGGTATTTTAAAAGTAAAAATTCTGGAGAACACTAGAAGCTTATAATGAACACCTTTCTCTTATCTCTCTCTCTTCAGGAATTAAATCAGTACGAACTTCTATTTTGGAATATTTAATTTTCTACTTAGGAATATTTAATAATATAAGAAAACATTTGGAGCTGATAGAGGAACTGTAAAATTAAACTAAGACTATATAGTAAGCCTAATATAAGTAAATCTATGCTTAAAACAAAAGCAGAAATCACCTTCATTTCGGAGAAGTGCCAGATACACCATAGGTAGCTGGGCAGATGAAACCATATTGGTAACTGCATGTGCAGAAGAAAATCTGCATAGTACTGGCAGGTTAACATGACCTGTTTAATCCTAAATGCGTAGGCAGCAAAATTGCTAATCTGTGCGCCATCTTTCATCATGGGTCTGTTGTAACCCTTTCTCTGACTCTCTGCCACTGGCTTGTGAATAGTTGAGAATCTCTCTTCCCACTAGCTGAAGGAATAGTTTTCTCTGCTTTGTATCCTTTGGGCCTACAGTGGTTTCTGCTGTATAAAAGTTGTCTACTAAATGTTTTGAATAATTGAATGACTCTTGAATGTTTAAAGTTCACTGGATAAAAAGGAATTTTAACATGACTAGACTACTTAGAAATGTATCCTGTTTCCCAGCTGAAGCCTGAGTTCCTTTGATTTACTTTGTTATGTCTAGCTCTGCTGCTAAAGAGAAGAATATGGTCTTTCTAGATGAAATAATAAATCTAGACAGTGATATGCTGTTTTCTTTTTTCAATGCCCAAGCAAATCTAAAGCACTGGAAAATACATGTGCCCGAAGTAGAAGTATTCAGATCGCTGCTGATAGATCAAAAACAACTATGTCCAAATGTCCAATATTTCCGTTGTCCAGGAGTGTCAGTACTTATGGTCCCTTGGATAAAGAAGACATTGGGGGGCAGAAGCTCATTCCTACGGGCAGCCTGCCAACCACTTTACAAGGAGCTACGGTATGTATTTTGGTGGTGTTAAAAATTCAGACATTGATAATTTACATATGATTTTGTTCCCCTTGTCCTAAACAGCTGTATTGGCTTTAATTTTATTATTGTCAGGAAGAGTCTCTTGTCTCATAATACAATTATAGTACCTTTCTACTTATATGGAAATCATGGACAGGAATTTTTTTTTTTTCAATGACCACATCATCACTCTTGTATTTGCCATTTATGGTTTTTATTTATTCAACAGGAGTCTTTAGGATTAGAATGGCGCCTTCCAAGTCCAGATCCTGTCACTGTTCCATATCTTAGTCCTTTAGTGGTGTGGAAGGAACTTGAAAGTTTATTGGAAAACGAAGGCGATCATGCAATAACAGTGGCCGACTTTGTGGACCATCATCCAATTGTGTTTTGGAACCTGGTGTGGTATTTTAGGCGTCTTGACTTACCCAGTAACTTACCTGGATTGATTCTTTCTTCTGAGCATTGTAACAAGTATTCAAAGGTATGAGAATAAAAATTAAAAGGCAGTGCTACTGTCACCATTGTAATGTTTGCATATTCCCAATGACAAAAAACTTAATGTATTACAGAATTGTACACCTGAAATCTATGTAACTTTACTAACAATTGTCGCCCCAATAAACTTTAATTTTTTTAAAAAATTAATTTTTATGCTATTTTTAATAACCATCTGAATCATTAGCTCAATAAAATTGTTTTAGTTGCGTTTACAAATAGTTTTTCTTCTTACAATCGAGCATTAAGACAAAGTCATGTTTTTTTAGCTTTCTTGTAAAATTTACACATAATGGGCTTGCATTTTTGTGATAGCCTCAAGAATAAACTGCATGACTCTTATGAGAGGAGTTTGTGAGTTGGCCCCACTCATGTCTCATACCTCTTTCAAAAACAATTCATATTGCAGTCATGTGCTACCATTCTCTTCATGCCTTTACTTTGAATTTTTGCTTAACATTTAGGTAATCAGTTTATGTGTTCACTTGTATTTTTAATATGTTGCTCTATAAAAGCATTTTTACTTTTTTATATGCTATCACCACCACTAAAATGCAAAGCCTCTAAGTGCAGGAGGTGTGTCTTCTCCTTTCTTGTACTTCATGTCTGTGATTGTGCACATGCTTTGGATTTTCAGTATATGATGAATGAGTAACCAAAGGTTAACTCAGAGTTATCTGGGCCGCGGCCTCAGACTGATGTAGAATAGGGCCCCGGATTCATTTTTCTTGGATTCATCTGAACCAGTTGAGATTAGCCCGTGTGTCCCCCTTCTCACTGATCTCTGTCCTAAAACCTACTTTAGAGCAGAAATCACTTTACTTTAGAGATCATTAGATTCTCAACTCAGCCCATCTTCCTTCAGTCAATATAAAATGCGTACAAACCAGTCATTTTCTGTTCTCTTTTCTCTCTTGCATACACATATCCTAAAAAATAAGGATCTTTATAAAATATTTACAAAACATTATTATGTAAGGGTCATTAATGAATGTTTGTTCTTCAACACAGATTCCTCGCCACTGTATGTCTGAAGATAGTAAATATGTATTAATACAAATGTTATGGGACAATATGAAATTACATCAGGACCCGGGACAGCCCTTGTACATCCTCTGGAATGCCCACAGTAAGTGCTGTCATGGAATGTGGGCTTCGGACATAGGACTAATCTCTAATTATTTTAAATAGCCTAAACTAATGTATAACTGACTCTTATTTTGCTATACTACTTTTTGTCTTACAGGTCAAAATCGTACTCTTTTGTTTGAGAGTGAGTGTTTAAATTTCATGTTTTTAGAGTTACCTTCCATGGAGGTTAAGGGTTTTTTGGTTTTTATTTTTGGGTTTGTTTTTTTTTTTAAAGTAGTGCTATATATGTGCTGAAGGGGTTATGTTTTGTAGTTTTGCTTTTAGCATATTGCTTGTCCCAATTTCTTCTTTTTACCTATTGTTTTGTTTGTTTTCATCCTGGCTGCTGATATAGAACTTCTCCAGGGGCTGTATTAAGGAAAAATGTCTTTTCAGTTTTAGTCTTTAAGGCCACAAAAAAACTTTTTTTTAGGCCTATTTTTATCATTATTTGTCTTATTTTTTCCTTTTTTTTTTCTTTCTTCATTCTTAGATTTCTATTCCTTTATTTTTTGCCCTTAATTTATTTTTAGTGCTTTGCGACTTCTTTGATAGCTCTCAGTTGCTGCTGAATTACATTCTCCTTTCTACAAAGAACATTTTCCTTCATATGCCCTTTTGTTTTTTTTACAGCCCAAAAGTATCCAATGGTCCATTTATTGCAAAAAGGTGATAATTCGTTTAACCAGGAACTATTGAAAAATATGGTAAAAAGTATTAAAATGAATGATGTCTATGGACCAATGAGTCAGATTTTAGAGACACTGAATAAATGTCCTCATTTTAAAAGACAGAGGTAAGTCACTATCTTTAATGAATATATTGTTCCTCTACGCATGTTTATATTGTTTACTTAATAATTTGTTAGAATATCTTGTGCTTATATTAGCATAAAGTTTTTGTAGAGAATATATAGACTATATACATAGTAATATCTTCTCCACTCCTTTCCTCCCCCCAGGAGTTTATATAGAGAAATACTATTTCTCTCACTGGTGGCACTGGGAAGAGAAAACATTGATATAGGTAATTCAGCATAATATATAACATGTAATATTTACATATCATGGCATAGTTCTCAAAGTGTCTTTATATTGGTAGTCTTTATTGTTTTAATATTGTTATATTAGAAGAATCGTCTTTGGCTTTTTTTGATATAAATGTAAGAGATATTTTGATATTTTGGTAATGTTAGTGAAAATAATGATAAATAATAAAAGCTAACAGTAGAATTTCCATATGATGCAGCAGTTCCACTTCTGGATATGTACCCAAAAGAATAGAAAGCAGGGTCTTGAAGAGATATTTGCAGACCTATGTTCATATTCATAGCAGCATTACCCATCATAGATAAAATGTGGAAACAACCCAAGTGTCCATTGAAGTATGAGTGAATAAACAAAATGTGGTGTATACATACAATGGAATATTATTATTCAGTCTTAAAATTGAAGGAAATTCTGACATGTGCTACAACATGAATGAATCTTAAGGACATTATGTTAAGGGAAATAAGCCAGCCATAAAAAGACAAATACTGTGGAGTTCCACTTATGAGGTATTTAAAGTAGTCAAAAATCGTAGACATAAATAGAATGGTAGTTGGCAGGAGCTGGAGGAGGGGAGAATGGGGAATTATTGTTTAACGGGTATAGAGTTTCAGTTTTACAAAATGAAAAGCGTTCTGGAGCTGGATGGCTGTAATGGGTGCACCACTCTGTGAATGTGTATAGTACCCCTGAACTGTACAGTCAGACATGGGTAAGATGATCAATTTTATGTTATATGTTTTTTCCTGCAATTTTATAATTTGGGAAAAAAATCATTTAAAAAGTTGGCATCTTAAAGCTTTAAATTTCATTGGTCTGCGTAACATAGCTCTAAAATGCTATGGACTCTAAAACCCCTGATCCAGCTTTGAAATTCTGTGGTCCTTTAGTTGTTGGAAACAACCTAGAGACTCCCTCGTAACCTTCAGTTTTGCGGTTCTGTAGTATCACAAAACTTGATTGTTGTTAATATCAAATATAAATTTCTTTATGCCTTTATTTCTGTATGAATTTTTGCAGATGTATTTGATAAAGAATACAAGATGGCATATGATCGTCTCACACCTAGTCAAGTCAAGAGCACACACAACTGTGACAGACCACCAAGTACGGGGGTGATAGAATGTCGCAAAACCTTTGGAGAACCTTATCTTTAAGATGTGTGTGTGTGTGTGTGTGTATAATTGCAATATGTATTGTATAGTCAATGTATAAAAAGAACACTTTTAGACTCTCAACATTTTTCTTCAATTTTTGAGAATGCATTTGTAAATGATTCAGGAAGTCCATATAGCTTATGTACAGAATGTATTAAGAATAGTGAAAAGTGGGGAGAGAGCCACTTTGTTTCCCATTTCCTTTTTTTTTT
Source organism: Rhinolophus sinicus (assembly GCF_057876585.1). Classification (NCBI taxonomy): domain Eukaryota; kingdom Metazoa; phylum Chordata; class Mammalia; order Chiroptera; family Rhinolophidae; genus Rhinolophus; species Rhinolophus sinicus. Next base: position 156,900,531 of record NC_142503.1, on the reverse strand, counting down.
TTCTTTACTTCCCCTGTAACAAGTAATTATTTTTGTGATGAGGAAATCCCTAAACAAAATTAGTTCCCAGAAAAGAAGACAACTGTTTTATGGTTTCTCTTGGAAAAGAGACGGATTGAAATTTCACGTATGGAACTTAAACAAATGTAAGAAAAGAGTATCTCCTGTTTTCATAGACTATTCAAATGTTTTGACCATGAAGTTGTATTATACATATTTTAAATTGTTTATAGTAAGTTGATATTTTTTTATTTTTTAAACTTAATATAGCAACTTAAAATGAACTTAAACTTATGAAGCAAGCAATTAAGTGTTTATTTTCCTTGTCTGCTCTTTGAAGTAATTAGTAAAGCTGCAGATCTCTATATGTATAGCTACCGACATATATATATATATATATTTTATTACTTGGGAGAAGGATTCAGAAACATCAGTGCTAATGTTAGTGTGTCCTCGGATCGCATGTGAGTACTCCTGAGCCTGACTGCAATAGTGAGTCACGGCAAGCGTGTGCCCTGCCCGGACCAACTCATTGAGCCTTGTGGAAGGAGAGCCAGACAGGTTCCAGGTCTGCTTCTGCAAAATCAGGTTCAATATACCATGATTCCAAAATTTCTCTATTGCTAATACATACATACAGTACACAGGGAAAGTAGTTGACAAAGCCAAATATCAATTTAAATTTTAGTATTATACATAAACACTTATGTTGAGAAATATGTCAGACAATGTATTCCAAATTTTACCCTTAATATCTGAAATATTGGGTATGATGCAAATTGTACTATATCTGGAATATGACATACTGGAGTATTCTGTTAATATTGTATTTATATATATAAATATTCAAATTTTTTCTTCAAAAGTAGAAAAGGGATAACTCTCTAATAAAAGTACAGCCAGATAGAATTTCCCATATTGAGGAATTTGGCTTTTTCAGTAAGCCTTCAGAATCTGAAGTTTATGGAATCTAAAATCCAGAAATATCCAGAAATCAGGTAATAAACTGAATGTTTAAACACCATGGGTAGATAGACTGTAAAACATATTTTTAGTCCCATTATTTCTAATATCACTTTCTTTGGGTAATTTCTGATCAGAACTATCGTTTGGCTGTTAGAATTATTTAAAGATTTTCAGTGTGTGTATGTGTGTATGTTTGCACACATTGTCATTAAGAAAGGACTTCTCTAGCCAATTTGAAAGAACGAAAAAAAATGGATGGTCCCAAATTAGGTGTGTAAAGCCGGTAGAGTCCAGGACACTTGAACTGGAGATGTGATGAAGTCCTGAGACGCAGAATCAGTTCAGCTACAGAAAAACCACCTTTTGAGTTCACACCATTAGTGAATAGCACCACGCTGAAACATTGCACAGCTTTCTACTCTGGGAAATAATGAGGAGAGTTTAAAAATGTACAATTTTAGTTCAGTTAGTTTGGAGCTGAACTTACTTACTTGAAAAATCCGGTGCTATGCACATATATCTGCCTCTCCTTTGTAAATGCCACTCCAATTTTGTCTTTCTTTACTATTCAAATCCAAGCTTCATATTCTAAATGAGTGTTACGTTTTCTAAATCACTTGAAAGTTGTAAAGTGAGAAACATTTGATAAGTGAGGCTTTAGACGTTGGCTACAAACATCCCTCCAGACAGGATTTTGGGTTTCTATTCTATTTGGTTTGTTTGTTTGTTTTTTTTGTAGTTATTCCCTTATAAGAACAGCTTTCACTAATGTTTACCTTTTCTTTAACATAATATGTAAGAATCAGAATCATAGTTTATTGATTTCAAATATCTGACAAAAAAACAAGTGAGGTAAAGGCCAATCTTTATCGTTCAAATTCATTTGGAAAAGTGAATGTAATTTGTATCTCCTCTCCCCACTTCACCCCCACCCTCCCAGTTTTGTTTCCACTTTTGGTTGGGTTTTGTTTCCCTTTCTTTTAATCCCCAGGGAATATTATTTGCACAAATATAGTCTTAAAAACAGAAAAACCTAAATTATGAATGGAAAGTAGTAAGCCCTGCTCAGGAGAAAATTACAATATAGATCATCTTCTAGAATAACTCTGTACAAACTTTTCTTCAATTTTCTCTCTGTTGACCATATATTTTGGAGAATTATGGCCAGTCCTGTTGGAGAGAAATACCCTTTGTTACATTATCTGTCTCTTATTTTCTTACTCTTAGTTTTCTGTGTTTAATAGTTGAAAATAAATTATGCTGTGTCCTGGTATAACTTGTTTACTACTTCCTTCCATTGTGTTTTGAATGGCACACATTTGTATTTTATATCATGTTTTGATATTCAACTTTTTCATCCTATGAGCAGATAGGGAATTATGCAGTCAATTCATATTCTGATTTTTGTCTTTTTTTTTCATGACATTTTGTTTTTGGGTTTTGTTTTTCTTTACATCCTTTAAAACCAGCAACTTATTACCAGATTTTCTAATATGTCTTTCCATTTTTGTCTCTAGAGAAATGGCCCCTGAAAATGTTGGTTCAGCATTTTAAATTTTAAATACTTATTTTACCTTAATGCTGGTAATTACTATGGTACATTAGTGCCACTAGCAACTATTAGCCTGCTGTATATAAAAGGCTGCTATATTGTATCTCTAAATACGTTGTAGGTAGATGGTTAAGAAAATAACCATTTATATGATAACATGTGATAGCCCAGCTTTATTTTTATTTCTCCGACTTGAAAGCTGCTGTTTATTAGGCACATTCTCTCAGAGCAGGAAGGGAAAGAGCAGACTGCCCTTGGCCCGCCTTTGTGCTGGAGTGCTCATGCTCTGCTCTTCCTCCTTACACGCAAGACTGAGTTTTATTTCAGAATTGAATTCTCGAGCAGCAGCAGACCAGTTTACCTTCAGATCCTCAGTATTTGGTCTCTTTATTATCCCTTCATACTATCCTCTTTCTCTTGCCTCAAAGTAGGTACATTTGCTGACTTAATTATTTTTGTTTACAAAATTAATATAGGAATTTCTGTCTCTGATTCAAAAAGTCTGTGTGCATGTGCTTATTCTCTGAGATAGTAACAGACTCTTCTGATAAAGTTACTGTATCTTTCCACAGTTGCCATTCATTTGGATGGCTTCCTCCTTTCGTCTTGAAAGATTTTCTTTTCAAACATAGTACTTGTGATAAAACCACTGGAGCTACTGATGGAATTTTCTGTAGATGAAATTTTCCAGGTTTTACCTGTTCATCACAGTGAAGGGCCCGAAAAGCAGAAGCAGTGCCTTTGGTTGTGTGGGTAGTCATAGGCCAGGGTGTCCTGTTGGTGCTAGTGCGCCCCCAGGGATAGACAACTTGATCATGAGCCCTCTCTTTGTACCTTTCAGAGACCAGGCCCGCCTGCAGCAGGGCCCACCCACAGAAAAGGGGTCAGAACCAAGGGTGTTCTTTGGCATATAAGGCCAACCAGCTCTTCACATGTATCTACCAGGCTGTGCCCTGAATATTCCAATTCTGGCCACCTTTGATACTCAATCTTTTCATAAATGATAATTATTATGATAATAGACAGTGTTATAAAAGGCCAAACCAATAATTTGCTAAAAACATTTTCAGAACTATTGAAAGAGGGCAATTCAATGTTCACAATATATACTTAACCATTTAAACATATACCAATTTTCCTAAGTTTGGAATGCAGCCTTTTTTTCTGGTATTATACAGAATCTGAACTATTTAAATTAGGAAAAGTTTGATATTTTTAGAAATTTGGCCCAAAGTTACTACCAGGGCCATCAAGAAATTGCAAACTCACGGGGGATGAAGGAGAAGTCATGTATGCAGCCATTGTCTTCCAATTCAGACACCCACGTGGAACAGTGCAGACTTTCTAGGCTGAAGGATGACCTAGAATTTGTCCAATGTAACTATATAGATGACTTTGCCTATCAAATGAGTACCATCTCACCATTATCTTGACATTTTAAGGTGGTACTTTATCTCTAAAACATCACAGTTTTAATAAATTATAGATTTGTAAATGACAAAAATTTTAATTTCCAAGCATAACAAATTGATCTTTTAGAAGTTACCTAAGTTTTCCATCTCCCTGAAATCTCTTTCTCCCCCTACTCATCCGTCAAGACTCAGCTTTCATTTTGCGTACTTGACTCTTTCTGTCATAGTGTAAAGTGATCAGACTTCCTTTCTAGGCAGAGAGAAATGCCAGAAACTCAGCAAACTAATTAGGAAAAGGTTAGATCATTAGAGTTGATTTTAATCATGAAATGTCTCTCCAGTGCTTTATCATCACAGCACTTTTCACTGTCCATCACTCCCCACTCAGTAATTCTGGGCAAGAGCGTCAGATCCTGGGCTGTCAGTGAGGAGGTGGCTTCCCCAAGGCTGGTTGGAATTGGCTGCACATACCAGGCTGACGCCCCATTTTAGCACTAGGCTCTCCCTCCCATAGGCATTCTCTCCTCCTGTTCTTAAGCCATGGCATATGGAAACCGGGCAGTGCCGCAGCAGCAGGAATGAGGATAACTAATTGAAGTATATGGAATTTGAACATGATTCCATATTCTTTAGCATTTTTCTCTTGCGCATTCTGATCAAGTGACCTAAGATAGCGATGAACCCATCCCTGTTTGTAAAATAAAATACCGTTGTGACTCACAATTTAGTGAAATTTAATGAAAGGCATTTCCAAAGAATGTGAATCTTGGCATAGTGAGGCCATTAATTAAATTAACCCATCTTAAGAGATGGATAATGGATTGAAGTACTTTGAACACAGGCCTTCAACACCAAAATGTTTGATTTTCTTTTCTTTCACATCACATCTGTCCTGTGATCTTCTAGTCTTTGGTGAAGCCTCCCATGTTTGTAAATAAAAACATGTTTACTATCATAACCTATAGTTACCTGAGCTCCCTTTGCTCTGAAACCAGGGACATAGAACGCTTTCATTTCTAATGTGTCCCTTAATTTGATGCTACTGTGTTTCCCCGAAAATAAGACCTACCCTGAAAATAAGCCCCAGTTAAGATCGTTAGCCAGACGGACGCATTTAGTACATTATGATGATGTTCCAGAAGAAGATGACATGACTGTATTTGAATAAGTGTAGATTGTTGTACATGAAAAAAATTAAAAATCCCCTGAAAATACGCCCTAATGCGTCTTTTGGAGCAAAAATTAATATAAGACCCAGTCTTATTTTCAGGGAAACACGGTAGTAAAAACAGCCAGCAGTGGTATTTAATATACAAGCACTTCAAATTCCACATGAAATGTTTAAATGACCACATAATTTTTAAAAATGCAAGAGTCCTTTACATCGGCTACCTTGGAAATACTAATCCTTTTTTTCTCACCATGTTTCCATCGTGCTAATCATTTTTCGAATTTCTCCTTCGTAATTGCCTTAATATCCACTTGTAAGCCACGCAAGAAATCAATCTTCTTGTTTTATAATCCTATCTAGTTTAACATACAAAAATGTAGCATTGCCCCACTGGATCTCTTACTTCATGAACCAGACTTGGCTCTACTGACTTTGGACTTGAAAATGACTTCTCTCCTCACTCATTAGGTGCAGCTGTCACTGCTGAGTGAGCATCTGCTGAAGGGGCAGAGCCAGCACAGCTCTGTTTAAAGGTCTGATCCCTCAGGCTGACCACGAGATGGAGGCAGCACTGACTTGGATTTTCTAATAAGTCCATATTTGTAAATAGCCCCTAATATCCATGCCTTCCAATTCAAGGGCAATTTATCATTTTAATTTCTTGGGCTACTTATTTTAATTTCAATTTTCAGAAACGCAACAAGAACTAATGTCCTCCTTTTAAGCTATAAAATATTGATATACATTTCACTAATGATAATTGATTCCTGTTATACTTTGTTTTTTTCCCGTAGCCTTAGCTCCTTAAACGCACCAGTAGCTGAATTGGTAATGATTACAAACCTGCTAGAACCTCATATTTTGAGCAGAAAAAGAGGACACAGCAAATTGCAGGCTGTGTTTGGGGCAGGGGCCACAAGGGTCAGATACAGACCACGTGTCCTTCCTGGGCTCAGGGAACTGTGAGCAGGGGAGCTTATGGCTACTGTGCGTGTCCCAACCCTCACCCCCAGTTCTCTCATGTGGAAAACCCTCGGACTCAGGGGTCCTTGTGCTGCTCTCCATGTGATCGCTGCCTGCATCAGTAAGGCGAGGAAGTCCACGCCTCAGAGGTGAGAGGCTAATCCACAATGCGCTGCAGGTGTCCTGAGGATCAACTTCACCCTCATGTCACACTCACATCAGCGCATCTCCGCCTCTCAGGTCACTCTCCTGGATCATGCTCATTCTTTCATGAATGTGACAAGACGTACAAGAACTTCTGGCGTGGTTTTCTGATCTGTGTCCATTTTGAGCAAGAGTGAATGACTCAGACAGATACAGGACAGGATATAATTCGATCTTCTAACATCACACTGATAATCAGGAATACAAAGTAAAGGAGGAACATTGTGAAGCCCAGGATCTTGTTCATTCTCCATTTGCATGATGCAATTGAAGAGATCACAAACAGGAGCATGAGAAAAAGCAAGACGATTGCACAAAACAAGCCATTGCTGCTGACGGGAACAGGCTGTAGTCCGTTGATGAGAGAGAAAAGCAGCCAAGGAACAGGTAGGCTGCAAGATTGAAGAAACAATGTGAATATTTTTCATGTTTATAATCATCCAATGTACTTAAACGGTATTTTACAATGTACAAAGCACTTATTTTTACACACACACACACACACACACACACACACACACAATCTAGGAAACAGAGCAGAAAATATTAGCCCCATTTCACAGATGAGGATACTAAGGTTCAGGGAAATTAAATTACTTCCTTGGACTCACAACTAAGAACTGGGAGAGCCTAGATTAAAACTGAATGTTCTGCGTCTGAGTGTTTTTCCTTCGTGCTTCATGACTTCTGTAGGACTAACCCAGATCGGTTGATATGTGACTCATCTGAATTTTTATGATAAGGCCCAGCTCTGGATAACATTTCTTTAAATTCTTTCGTGATAGGACTCTCCTATGCCCATTTACCTGCCCCACCCAGACATACACATAAATTCAAATTAACGAAACCCAAGTCACCATCCTTGTTCCGACATGACTGGGAAATGCAAACAGCTCAGGTGCTCTGCTCTGACCAGGCTGAGAGGAGAGGGAAGGGAACAGGTACAGGAGGATGTGGCATTTGCCTGTTTAGACGAAATGCTTGTAGAGCTAGCAGGAACCCCAATGCAAAGGAGCAGGAACATCAGGAAGTGACACCGAGTCACTGTTCCTTCCAACCCCACCTCCACCACCTCGGCGGTCAACGAGCAGAGCATTTGACTGTATTTGGTAATGGAATTTAATGGACTTCATTTTTCAATTCATCTGTAAATTCCAGTCAGTTACATTTCAGGCAGCATTTTAGTTCTGTTATCCCATCTGGCTGTGATGAATCAAGGGAGGATACTTTGTTGCCTTGCAGAAAGTAATAACATAAATGTCCTTTTAGTCCATGTAAAATGAATGAAGCAGAAAACCAAGGAACAGCCAACACAATGTTTTCCAGTCTCACTTAATATGCCTTAGGAAGCAACTTGCCACTCACCCCACAGTGATGTCAAATATGTTGCTGCCCACAGAGCTCGACACGGCCATGTCCCCCAAGCCTTTCCGAGCGACAATCACACTGGTAATGAGGTCAGGAATTGATGTGCCTGCTGCTAGGATTGTCAAACCCATAATCTCTTCAGAAATCCCTATTGTTTCACCAACCTGGTAAACAGTAACAATAATAAGAAACCATGGCAACAGCAGGTGGAAAATCTGAGGCTCTTCAAATTACCAATCATAGTGCTTTGTGCAAACCCAACACCTCCCATGGAGCTCAGCACACTCCCTTGGCCTGCGCGAGGTAAGGTGATGGCGGAACCGACAGCTGGGGAGATGGGCCCTAGAGAGAACAGGGCCCCTGCTCAAGCTTCAGGGAAGGTGGACACCACTCTTGTCTAAGGTGGAATTAAAGCCCATGTACGACATCACCTCTCACTGTCATGCCAACTACAACACCTCTACTTGTGAAAGAACTGCCCCTCCAAAGATGTCCATGTAGCATTTCCAGAACCATGGACCCTGCTAAGTGCCAGGAACTAAGGCTGGAAATGAAAGTCTGAGCAGTACGACACTGACCGTACTCTCAGCCTAGTGACAGAGAAACGCTTGCAAACAACAATTACCGCTCTGTGCTAAGTGCAGTGTCCCAGGTAGAACAGAAAAGCCCTGGGCGCTCGGGAAAACTAATTAAATGCCAGAAAGGAGGTGCAAACTGAGCTTGCTCTCAGGAGTGTGCGCGATTCACCAGGTGGAGAGGAGCGGGAGATGCGTGACAGAGAAAGCAGGGAATAAGGCTGATAAGAAATGGTCGACGGGAAGCAGATGCTGAAGGGCCCTCTATGTCATGCTGCAATGGAAGACAGAAAAGCTACACGTGAAAAGCGTTACATGCACTGGAATAAAAAGGCTGCCTTTACAACCCATGTAGAAACTATAAATTCACCGGATCCTCCCCATTCCCCAGGTACTAGAAATGTACCCGGAAGGAAAACAGTGTACTCGGGACTTGCTGACACAGGATTTTTGCTCCTGCTGTTCACTCACCTGGTGAGCCCACCACACCATGAGGTATGAGAACACGGCTATCCACGTGATGGATCCCAGGAAAGTGACCACGAAAAACTTCCTAGACTCCTGTTGGCAAGTTTGAAAGGAAAGGAAGAAGCTGAAGGGGCTAAAGGGCTTTGGCCCTTCTGAGGGGCCCCGGAATCAGGGATGAAATCTGCTGGAGGAGACCTGGACGTTTGAGCTGAAATCTGTTTCCACTGAGGACTCGGGGATGCTGGGAAAGGATGGGCTGGTGGCCCACAGGGGAGTCCAGCCGGTGGGTGTTCAGCAGTCGCCAAACTGAAGAGAGCTGTGTGCCTGCCCTAGAACCCGCCAATCTAGGAGTTTGGTTTGGCCTCGGCCACCTCTCCCTGCCCTCCCCCTCTCCAGCCTTTGGGTGGAGTATGCTAGTCCAGTCTTTCCCTATAAATTCTGGGTAGAAATAGCACTTATTACCCTCGGTTTCCACAATATCCCTGTGAAATATGGGCGGGGTGGTGTAGTGGCTTCATTCCCATGTTAAAATCAAGATACTGAGAGAGGAGTCGAGAGGGACTGGTTCACACTGCTTATAGTGGTGGAAATAAGCAGTCTAGGGCCTCCCAAGCCCATCGGTATGCCCCCTGGCTGCATGGGCCCCTCCGGAGCTGAAAATTCCACCCGAGACCCTCTCTGCGGTTGAGCCCTGCCAAGCTGGTTGGCCTGTCCTCTCCCTCCGCTTGTGTGGGATACGGCTGGACCAACTCACCAGCCTCCGGACATCGGGCACCGTCAGCCACAGCGGAAACGCAATGGGCAGGAGGAAGAGGTAAATGGCCTGCTTCTGCCTGGTCTCGGGCCACTCCAGGGACAAAGGCTGCTCGTTTTCTTCCTCCTCCTCCTCTTCCTCGTCCTCGTCGTCCTCCTCCTCCTCGTCTTCCTCATCTTCACCATCATCTCCATCACTTCCCTCTTCACCCCCTGTACCTTTCTCATCACTTTCGGCTTCACCTTGATTTTCAGCATTGAATTCCTGCTCTTCAGTTTCACCTTCATCACCTTTCATTTCACCATCTTCTGCTTGGAGTTCACCTTCACTGTCCTCACTTCCTTTTCTTTCTGCTTGGATTTCACTTTCCTTTTCATCTTCACCATCACCTCCCTCACCTCCCCCTTCACCGTCTGTACCTCTCTTACCACTTTTGGCTTCACCTTGATTTTCAGCACTGAAATCCTGCTGTTTAGTTTCACCTTTATCACCTTTCATTTCACCATTGTCTCCTTCTGTTTGGAGTTCACCTTCACCGTCATCATTTCCTTTTCTTTCTGCTTCAATTTCACCTTCACCTTCTAGTTGGGTTTCACCTCCCAGCTGCTGTCCATTTGCACCTTCACCAGGAGCTTCACGCTCTTCACCTGTCATTTCTCCTGTGCTCCCACCTCCAGCCACGTGTCCTTCCTGCAATTGAAAGCCAACATATTAATGTGTAATAACCGCTCTGCTTGGTTTCCTTCCCAGTTTCTCCCTTTTATTTTTTTGTTCTTCTTCTCAGAATGAATCTAAAAACTTGAGTATGAGGAGAAAACTAGTGAAATTCAGCGAAGTTCCCTTTACAACATTCCTACCCAATGGTTGTCCAGTCTTTATATGATTATTTCCAGGGATGGAAAACTCATCACCTAAAGCAGCTTCTGTCATCTTTGACAACTCTGATGAGTTAGAAGCCCACATTTATATCCGGAAGCTACCCACTGTGTACATGCTTACTCTGTGGAGACACACGGAGCAAAGCTAATCACTCTTCCACGAGACAGCGCTCTTCTCGGCATTACAGATCCCCAGGTCCTTCTGTCATCTCCCATGCTATGGCCTAGTGCCTCCTCCCTCTCTGGGTGAACTAATTCTAATTAACTTATCTCTTGAGGAGGCTTCAAAACCTGAACACAGAACACTGCACAGAGTCTAATAGGGTTATCACCTCAGTTGTCTTAGATATTACACTGCCATTAGGTTGCCTAATAGGGCATGATATCTTTTCATGGTTACATCACATTGCTGAGTCCCCTAAACGCCTGGACTATTATATTACCTTATATGTAAAATAATGATGATACCTATTTTTGAGGGTTTTATGTGCCAGGCACTATGTTAAGTGGAATAATAATAGCAAGCATCTACATTTCATGAATCAATTTATGATATAGATAGAATTAAAACCATCTGACAGATAGAGAAACTAGTGTACAGACTAGTTAAATAACTTGCCCATGGTCCACACCATTTGTATTTGAAGGTGAGATTTAAATACGGATAATCCAACTCTCGGCCTCTCAACCACCAAGCTACCCTGCTTTGTAGAGGCCAAGGCCAAATGAGATTTTTGGTTCCCAAACCTCATAGTCTGGAGAGTTTGTTAGAAATACAGGTTTCCTCACCCCACTTGGAACAACTGAATTAGAATCTCTGGGATTGAAGCCAGGAATCTATTCTAACATTCTCACGAGTACTCCCGGTAGCTGACATCTGCAGACCAGTGTTTGAGAACCATGGGTTGACCCCAGGTGCTCTAAAAGCCGTTGATTCTGAGGTTCCTCAGATCAGGCTCTCAGCTAATCTATAACGAGGCGCTGGTCGAATCCCTTGAACAAATGAGCTGTGTGCTCACGGAGTAGTCTTCTGTAACAAATTTCATGACTTTCATGAATGTGACAAGACGTACCCCCAAGGGATGCTCAGTGGTTCTCAACTCGTATGTGTATGAAAACCACCCGGAAGCTTTAAAACATCCATGCTCAAGGACCCGCCCCGGAGAGTTTGACTTAGTCAGTTGAGGGTGGTGCCTGGGCATTTTTCAAAGCTTTCCAAATTATTTTAATAGGCAACCAGGGTTAAGAACCTCTGATGAAGTCAAATATTAATATCTGTGAAGTTTTGCTTTGAATTGGGAACGAAGAGTGAGCTTTCAGTCTGACAGAATTCCTGCCCTCCCTCCCCAGCCCCATCAGGAGAGAAGGCTTTCTGGAGATGACAAGTCATTTCAATCAATAGGGGGTGTCTGCCCAGCCCACACCCTCTTCTCTGAAAACTGTCACCCAATAGTTCCTTCTTCCGTGTTGGAGTCAAAGTACCCCACCTTTCCCTGCCACAGCTGATTGGACACAGGCTGGATTCCTGCTCCATGCCCTGGTTTGAACGGATTCTCTTTTGTGACAGGGAGCCAGTCACTGTTACTCCCCCTTTGGCCTTGAGGGCTGGGTAGTGGTTTAGGGCTGTATGTGCTCAGAAGGAAGCAAATGGAGCCAGGCCAAGCGACAGACCTGCACACAGAGAAGGGGGTGTAAGGGAGAGCGGGACATGGCGTGAGACACCACTGGGGTCACAGATGCCGTCACGGGCCTAGGTCCAGCTCCACTTCCTGCCCTGGGATTCCAGGAGACACCTCCGCACCCTCAATCCCTTTCATTTGAGCTGCCTGCAATGGGCCAGTCAGGATACTCATGATACCACGAAGATGTCTTAGACACTGAACCCAAAATGGCTGGTTTAAGGATGAGATATAATTGAGTGCTTCTGGGTAAACAAGAAGAACAAACAAACAGGGCTGGAACTTGCTTGCCAACTGAATGCTTATTTACTGTCAGTCACTCAACTTACTGAGCCCAGCCATGTGCCAGGCCCTGCGTTTCTCTCTGGGGGGAAGACAGACGATTCAGACTTGGATCCTGCCTTCAGGAACCTAACCACCCAACAAAGGAACTAGGGAGACTCATAAACAGTGCAAGGAAGGCAGTGACAAGAGCCCTGAGAGAGGGACAATGTACAGGGCATTCAGATTGGGGGGGGGGGGCAGGGAAGCCTCAGGGCCCAGGAGGCACTGCACGAGCCTGGAGGGAGATTAGGATATATGGAGGGGAGAGGCATTCTCTGTGGAGGAAACCCTGTGGGCCTCAGCCTGGAGGTAGAAAAGCATGGAGGCGAGAAGTCCTGTTTGGCCGGGGCATGGTGGAAGAAGAGGCTGTGAGGCTGTGAAGACAGCGGCGTCATCGCGAAGCCCTACGGACAAGGCTGAGACTCCTCGGAAGCTTCCAAGGCCTTTACCCCGCCCCCCGCCCCCCTGCATGTCCAGCTGACTGGTCTCACTGTTGCTGACAGAGCCCCTAACAGTTATTCCTTAAGTCCCTACCACAGGTGCTAACTGGTAACACCTTCTCATGTATATTATCTCCCTCCTACTAAGGTGTCAGTGAATTAACTGGCCCATGATGTATGTGATCTTCAGAGACAGGGCAGTGCTTACCCCCGAGGAATGAACCTCAGGAAGGAAGGATTTTGGTCAGCATTTCTGGGCCTCAGTTTCCTCCATCGGGCAGAGGCTTGTGCCTACCTGACCGCCAGGGTCCTCCTCCTGATCCCCCAGGACGTCTGGAGCAGGGGCTGCTGTGACCGTGGCCGCAGGGAGTTTGGCTGGCTCTTCCTCTTTAAAGGATAAACATGGGAGAGGTCAGAAAAGTGCCAGGTTTGAGGGCAGCTGGCAGAGACTGGTGCGAGTGGCTGCAGGGCTACTGGACTTGTCCACTTGAGGGTCTCAGAAGATTTGTCTGGGGCATTGCTTGTTGATAGGAAAAGTAACATGACATGATGTGAACTGTTATTGCCCTGTCCACAGAGATACTGCAGATAAGAGGACAGCTGGGCAGTGGCCATCTTTGCTCCCCTGTATTCACAGACATTTCTGTCCGGGTCAGTGTGGCCAAGGAACAGCTTGGGCACCTGGAGCAGAGAGAGGCCAAAGCCCCAGGCCGTAGGGTCTGACCTCGCCCCTACCAACTGCATGGAGAAGATCCTGATGGTTTCAAAGGCAGCAGCGAGGAGGCCTTGGAAAGTCTGCAGAGCTGGGTTTAGCTACAGGCTCTCTCATTTCTTGGCGGTGTGGCTTTGGGCAAGTCACTGGACCTCTCTGAGCCTCCCTTGTCTACAGAAGGGGAACAATGACTGCTGCCCTACCTCCTTCCAAGGATTGCTGAGTACATCAGGCAGGCCTGGTGTGCTGTACGGAGCCCACAGGGCAGTAGCTGCCACACAGATACTGGACTTCTGTGTCACCAGACTCCTGGTAGCCTTCCTTCACTGGGGTTGCTGGTCTCAGAACAAACCCCAGCACAACTGCTCTTTTGTAGAAGTGGCGGGAAGAAGAAATAGAGTCTAATTTGGGCTGAGATTTAGCAGAAAAAAGTGGATGTTCAATGACCTCCAGCCTGACTGCCGACCCCATCTAAGGAAAGTGCAGAGGGAGCTGTCCAGGACTGGCCTCGGGAAGGGGGCGGCTGGAGTGCAGGCAGCACCACGCTGCCACTTTAGCCGACTGGCTAAGAGAGCCCAAGAGGCAGCCTCAGTCCCTGGCCAACAGGACGGTGGGAGGTGGCAGGAGAAAACCCACTGGTCTCGCCATCCTCTCACCTTCTGGTTTGCTCTCTGCTTTGGCCTGAGGTTTGGCTTTGCCCTCCTGATTCAAGCTTTCCTCCTCCTCGTTCTTGGAGGAGTGTGCTGCGAATGAGACAGGAAACACATGTGGGACCACATATGCTTGCCACGCCCTTCAGTTGGCTGGTTAGAGCAGCTGAAGCGGGTGGGGAGAGGCTGGCCTGGGAGTCGCGCTGTCTGGATTCCCGCCCAACTAGGCTTCTTCATGGTGCCCAGTTCCCAAACTTTTGTCCCCAACTCCCTGCACTGTCACTAACTGGCTGGGATCTTGGGCAAGTCACCTCCCCTCTCTAGGCCTATTTCAAATAACATGGGTACTTTTGGGGACAACAAATATTATTTATTTCCTTTGTGAGCTCACGTGATGACCGCTAGAGTGCTGAACTGAGCAGAATTCTCATCCAGGCTTGGTGGGAGACTGCCGGGATTGATCAGGAATGTCTGCAGTGGGCAGAGAATGGAGAAATAATGGCAGGGAGGTGTTTTTGACACCCGTGGGCTGAATTATCGGCAAGGTCCTTTGCAGCGTACTTTCTATGAATCTACTAGAAGCTTTGCTATAACTCTAGGCCATGTGCATGAGCCTTTCCTCTCCAGTGGGAACGGGGAAATAGCTGCCACCAAGCTCCCTGCCACACCCTTTCTGACCGTAGACACCAGGACCCACGCAGGACACGCAGGTTCCCTGCGCACACACTTGGCCGAAGCTCAGGGCACCGTGCCCACAATGGAGCTGCCTGACTTCTCGGCAAGAAAAACAGGAGGGCAACTCTCTTTCAACGTGACTATGTTCCAGACAAATGCAAAGTGCTTTATGTGTGCAATTTCAGGTGAGAGGCTCAGAAACTGAGGTGCAGGGGTTCACAGCCGTGTAGTCTGGGGGGGTGAGGACCATGGCACATGTGATACAACAAAGTGGTGCTGTGGAGTCTATTCTCGAGTCCAGGCTGGCTCTGCCCTGCGAGCACTGGGTGATCTTGAGAAGCCCATGCCCCTCTCTAAGCATCAGAGTCCCCTCTCTAAAAAGGCAACGCCATGGTATGCTCAGAGCAGTGATGTGGGGTCCAGGAGACAAACTAAATGAAAAGGCTTCCATTGCTGCAATATTACGTTAGTTCAGACCCTGGAACCACACAGCCTGCATTTGAATCCCAGTTCTGCCACTTGCTAGCCACGGACCTCGCTGGGTGATGCCTAGTCGGGTGATTCTTTAACCTCTCCGTACCTCAGGTTTTTCATCTGCAAAATCTTAGACTTGTTGAAGGAATAAATGAATCCATACGTGAATGTGCTTGAAACAGTGCCTGACACCTAGAAAGCACTATGTCCGTTTTTGCTATGACGACAATGATGCACTGACAACAGTAGTCCCACCCAGACTGCAGTGCTGAGGCCCCACATTCCAGGGGGTTTGGGTTACAAAGGGACCCTGGAGATCCTCTAGTCCATAATCCAGGTGCAATCAGGGAACCTGGGTGGATCCATCTCTGCCTGGGTTCAGGAAGGGCAGGAAACATAAACAGGTCTGGAATTTCCTCCTCTCCACCTGTCTCCTAAACTCTGAGCTAGTTCAGCCGCCTCTGGCAGCCGGCTCCATCCTGCAGAGCCACCAGTTTGCTTATGTGGTCCCTCAAAGTGTCCTGGTGGGCTGGCCCAGGGGGCCCTCATCAGAACTGAGATGGCAGGAGGCCGGCATCCTTCATCCAGACAAGTCCTGCGCCCTTGGCCTTGATCAAGCACTGCAGTTTTCTGTTGAGCAGCACGTAGCCGTTATCAAAGAAGGGCTGCCCTGCTTCCAGTCCTGGGGCTGACAGTATCTGCTGACTGTTGGCCAGAGGGGCTGAAAAGAAAACCAAGTTCCCCTCTTTCCTTTTCATCCCCTGTCACACACCCTAACCTCTCATTTCCCATGCTCCTGAGGAAAGCAGGTCAGGACCTCTCTCTCTTGTTTCTCTCTGTCTCTGTCTCTCCATCACACACACACACACACACACACACACACACACACACACACACGTGAAATCACCAGAAGAGGCAAGGGATCCTGGAAAGGTAAAGCCCCTTCACGGGGTGAGAGTTTACACCACAGGTTGGCTCTGTGGAAGAACTGGAACACGTGGAAAGAGTGGAAACATCTGGACAGCCGTTTGGAAACAGCATATGGAAATACAAACATGTATCTGGAAAGTCTTGGGGACAAAGGCCTTCATCACAGCCCCAGTCCCTCCTGGATGGAATCGGGGTGGAGTATCAGGGTCCGCTTCTCTGAGCAGGACCGCACCCCGAGATGTCAGCAGTCACTCCCAGTGAGGCCGTTCCATGCCCGCCACACGTGCACACGACGGACGTCTTCCTCGGGATGACGTCCCTGGCTCCACCACAGCTTGTTTCCTCACACGGCCCCTCAGCTCTCAGCGCAGTGGGTCATCTCCTTAGTATCAATCTCCTCTGACCTCAGCCTGGCCTGAACATCACATAATCCTGTTAGTACAAGGAGGCCAGCTGGCGGCTGTTGGTGGCACTGGCCCAGGCAGGGGGCCTGTGATCCCACTGAGGAGAAGTCTTTATCTAAAGGCCTTTGCCAGAGTCGGTGATTCCACAGGAGTGGCCAACCGTAACCCAGAGATACAGCTTCTTCATGACGCCCAGGCCCGGTCCGCTGCCAGCACTGACCATGCACAGGCTGCCAGGTGCTGTGTCCTCTGCTCTCAAAACCCCAGGCTACTGTTTCCCCGGAGCTGACACTTGGGAGTGGCCTCTCTCAGTGTCTGCCAAGGCTCACCTGGAGGGTTTTCCAAAGAAGGTTTGATCACCTTGTCATTGACCCTGCTCTTCACAGTACAATACACTTGTTTTAAACAGCCAACACCCAATATTGTGTCTGAAGAAGAAAGTTCAGGGCCTGAGGAAATTCTGAGCCCCCAAACTTTGTCCCTGAGCCAGAAAGGTCAGTCAGGATGTCCCTGGGGCCCAGGAGTCTGTCTCTGGTGTCATGTTCAGCTCAGTCCTCAGCCCTCCTGCCCAACTGCAACCCCGACCCCTTAGCTTCGGCCCAAAGGTCTACCTGCCCTTGAGGGGCCTTCCACCGGCTCTCAGTTCTGCAGCAGAGCCCCAGAGAAGGAGGCGCTCAAGGAGAGCAGGCGCACACCTGAGGGGGCCTTTTGAGGGCCTGAGAATCATGTTAGGGGCAGCTCTCTGGGGAAGGGGACCAGAGGGCAGGACTCGGTAAGATGGATGGTGAAAATATCAGTTGCCCCCATCATTTGTCAAGTCAGACATCAGCCCCCACTGTACTTTGGGTCCTCACCACCCCCAGAAGTGGTCCTGGCGGCTCCCAGGATGTCCTTTGGGATCCCCGGCTGGGGGGAGGGGTCAGCAGGCTTCCTAGGACAGATTAAATACAGAGCAAAGGGGGGTGCCATGAGCTTCTGGCTATGAGGCCCTACAGGAGGTGCCCCAGAAGTGGCCCTGGCCAGTCAGCCTGAGCCCAGCTGCCTGACTGGAGACAGTGGGACATGGGGCTCAAACTGGGGTGGTGAGCTCTGCAGGGACGTCACAAAGGCAGCCCCAAAACAGCCCAGTGCAGGGCACATGGCACTCATGGCCACACCAACTGCAGGTGAACCCCTTCATGTGACAGGGAGGGCCCCGGAGGCAGGGGGTGGTGGGACGTGGATACCCAAGGATCTTAGCGCCCCGGGCGCCTCCTGGTCAGTTCCGTGCCTTGGTCTCTATCCCGTCTGTCTCCCAGACTGACTGCACCATCCACTCTCGCTGCTAACTCTCTCTTCCCGCTCCCCCTCACCCCAGCCCCTGCCTCCCAGTTGCCCTGCTGCAGGAGGGAAGGAGGGGACAGGGAGAGCAGCAGGTCTGGGGAGGCCTTGCTTACCTTCCCCCATGGGGTGCAGGCTGTGAAGCAGGAGCCGGTAAACGGTGCTGCGGCCGGTGCTGTTGTGCAGAGAGGCCGAGCTCCTCCCTCGGGTCAGCACGGCCGGGAGCTGAGCAGGAGAGAGCGGCACTGACCTCAGTGGGCCCCGGCCCGAGCCAGGGCAGGAGCCGCTGACAGCCTGGCTAACCCTGCCTCCCTCCCCTAGAGATCAGGGCCGAAGCACGGGAGACTTATCCTGGCTGCCTCACTCCTTTCACCTCAACCAAGAGAGTGACACTACTTTCTTTCTCAGCCTCCTCTCAACGACTCCAAGACTGGCTACGTCTACATACTGAATAACTCCCCAAGGTCTCAGCAAGACCTTGGAGCAGCAGACAATGTGTGCGAAGGATAACACAGGACCAAAGGTGTGTCCGTCCAGCCAGCACACCCGCACGGAAACCCACACTCACCCACACAACACACAGTCAGACCCACTGCGCGAGGTACAGCCTCTGCAGTCCACAACGGGCATCACGGTGCTCTGCCATTGCCGCTCCCAGAGAGCAGAGGCTGTGATCCTTCTACAGAAAAGGACACGAAAACTCAACGAGGCCAGGTGGCTCGTCCAAGGGTACCCAAGGTGTCAAAGGAAAGTCATGACTAGCGCCCAGCTCTTCTGATTCCCAGTCCAGATCTTTTATTTCTACCCACGTGCTCAAGAAACCTTCACAGGCACACACACAGATGTGACACACACTGATTCATAGTTACACAGATAGAAACATTACCGGATTTACAATGGAACTTCCAATGACAGACAAACCCTTCCTCATTCCCTCCATCCCCACCTTCCGCCTTCCCCATCCCTCTGGCTCTAAACTCTTCTGCCACCTAGTGGCTGTGGTAACACAGTACTTTACAACAGGCCTAGGGATTTTCTTTGGATGGGGGAGGTTTCATTCAGGCCCCGCCCCTCGTCTCTAAGGTCCCCATTCTTCTTCCCAAATACCCCATGGGCCAAAGGCAGCTAAGACACAGTTGTTCAGAAATCTCCGACTCCCCTGCCCCTAGGGCCCCTCCTGTGGTTCTCTTAGTTCTGCGCACTCCAAAGCGACAGGTAGTTAGGCTTTTAGATCAATCACGGCGTGCCGGGACTGGAAAGGTGGACTTGACTTCATCTAGTCCAGTCATTTCACAGATGCAGCACGTAAGGCCCAAGCCCACACAGCAAGCTAGTGGCAGAGCGAGCAGTGACATTCTAGGCTTATCTCCAAAACGACACCTCCTCCAAGGCCACCTGAAGGTGAGGGTCCCTCTGGCAAAGGAGCCCGCTCCCTCCCTGGCTCACCCCGGCAGCACTCCCAGCAGCTTCCAGCCCAAGATCCCCGGCCCAGGGCCCCAGTGCCCTGCGTCTGTGGATGTCATCTGAGACCCCGTGGTGTCCTCACTGGGCAGACTGCACATGGCACCCACCTTCAGCTTCTTGTCATCCTGTAGCTCATCCACCGCAACAGACCCATCACCTGGCTGCAAACAGGGACAGGAGTCACAAGATGTTTGGCGAGACCCTCATTCTTTGTCCCTGCTTCCCTTTCTTTCCAGGGAGCCCTCAGGTTGGCACACAGAAACACACCCAGAGAGAGCCGGCCTTCCACAGTCTGGCTTCAGCTGGCACATGTTATTCCCAGCCAATTGTGTCCACTCACTAAGGCCCAGGGACACCAGCTGGCTCTTGGCCCCTCAGATGTGCCATCCTCTTCCCCCACCTTGAAATGCTCATAATAGGGCGCCCATCTCATTCTCTTTTATAGACTTCTGTTCTTTTCCTTCATAGCACTTTCCCCAATTTATTTGTATGTTATTTGCATGTTAGCAAACATGCAAATAAACTGACTGCCCCACTAGCATCTTGAAGGCAAACTGCCTAGTTCATTCACTACGTGTGTCCAGCAGAAAAACACGGCCAGGCACTTAGCAAGGGTTTGATATATATTTGTTAAATGAACGGACTGCCTTCTAAATATACCGAATCTCTTCCAACTCCGATTCCCTTGGTCATGCCTTTTCCCTGTGCCTAAAATGTCTTCTCCATCCCTCGGTGGCTAGCAAATTTTCAGAAAATTCAGGGTGAAATTTTATATAAAGTTTTCCCAAATGGCTCCTTCCGCCCCACCGTCATTTCAACTCACGAAGATACATCTCTTTTTGAAAGTGGTCTAACAACAGTGAGCACATTTTGTGATACCAAAATCTGGCTCTGTCATCAAGTAAGTGCGTGCGGAAGCTATAGGGCAGCCAGCTGGGAACTGGGACAGCTGTAGAAAATCCAAGATGAGGACATGTTAAGCCCACGTACTTCCTGTCTGGACCACCAGCTTGCCGCTTTGTATTTACTGCCTTGTAATAAATACCATTCGAACTTGTAAAAAAAAGCCATTGCGTAACTTTTCACATACATGAGTTGTCTACCCAGCTAGACTCCATTTTTTGCCATGCGATGAACGTGTGATACAGTCATGTCTGTTCTCCTAACCTGTTGCATAGTGTCTTGTACACAGTAGGTGCTCAGTAAAGGTGAACTGAATGCGTAGATACTCCCAGCTGTCGTCCTCCAGTGCTGTCTTCAGACAAGGTCATTAATGGCTGCCCCCACCCCCCAGCCACTGTCTTCACCTTCCCATTGCCTTCTCCGCCACACCAACCTCCGTGGCCAGGATTAGAACTGGAATTGCTCTATTCCCTTCTCTGTTCAGCTCAGGAAATATAGAAAATACTGCCTGATCCAAGGCTACCCACCCTTCCATTCACCCACTTTGTTCATTCATTCAGTTCTTCCTGCCTGAGCACCTGTTTGTTTACATGGCTCTGTGCTAGTGCTATAGGGATACAAAGACGTTTAGGACATGGATTTTATGTCCGGAAAAGAATTGAGACCAATGATAACACAAACACATGACAAAGTAGAATGTGTTTTAAGAACGGAGGGGCATAGATTAAGGTGCTGTGCTAGGATGGACAAGGAAGGCTTCCAGAAGTACATAGAATTTGGGTAAGCTGTGAAGGATAGGGGAGGTTTGAATGCTTGGATACATGCCAAATGAATGAATAAATGAATGGACTGCTGAAGGAAGGAAGGAAGGAAGGAAGGAAGGAAGGAAGGAAGGAAGGAAGGGAGGGAGGGAGGAAGGAATATACAAATGAATGAAACAGAGCAGAAATAACCAATCTGCATATGAAGGGGGGCACTGTGGATTTTCTGAACAACTTCCCTAACTCTTTCATGACAAACCTGTAAACTTACTGGGATACTGGAGTCTACAACACTGAACCCCACTGGATCACCCATCTCCCTATTTATCATGGCAACCCTCCTCCAGTGAGGTATTTCTGGAGGCAAAGAACGATGAGGGGCCAGGCTGCCCTTTGGGATGGCTGGTTCTGTCTGCAGAGGGGCAGGAGAAACCCACTTTTATCCCATGACGCACACGTCTAATGACTTCTCTGCCATTCAGATTTATTCAAATCAAAACAACTTCTCTGTGGGATCACTGTTTATTGAACACATCTGTATCTTCTAACCTCAACTCCATGAAATAAACAAAACTAGTATTCTTATTGCTATTTTGATAGGTGAAAAAACAGAGATGTAGAAAGTCTATGACTTGCCCGCCTTTACAAAGATAATGACAACCCCGATCTCCTAATCTCCATTCAAGGTTTGTTTTTGTTTTTTTGTTTTGTTTTTTTTTACTAAATCACATTTCCCAAGCATAACAAGAAAATGAGGTCCAATCTATATTCTCTAGTGGCTCTTTTCAAATTATTGAGGTAAACGGACATGAATGTTTGTCTGCGTTAGAGTGTAGGTGATGGGTCTATTTCTGGGTAGCAGTACCAGAAAGTAGGTGCTCTCAGAACAGGCCCTTACGACAAACACATTCCCACATCCGCCCCTCACACCACACATTCTCCCTCCTCTCTCCTCCGCCTCATCACCCCACCTCGGCTTCCTGCCTGTGAAAACCAGCAAAGGGGCTGAAGAACCTGGAGAGGATGCCTTCATGCCAGTCAAGCCCCCGGCAGCTGTGATGTGAATGTGTTTTAAAAAATCACAGACTGAAATGTGTGGTTCTGGAACTATGTCATGGTTGGTCTAGAGGGGAGAGGCCGATGATTAACTGCTCCATGAGTGGGACACAGAAACTGGAACTCAAGAGGACAAGCCCGCTGGAGGGCTGCCATGTTGGCCTCCCCAGGTTTTTAAAAGTAAAAGAAACAGGTAAAATTAATTTCAATAACATACTTTATTTAACCTAACGTATAAAAACTATAATTCAACATAATTTTTAAAATATTAATGAGATATTTTACATTTTTTCACCCTAAGCCTTTGAAACCCAGTGTGTATTTTATACTTACAGCACATCTCAATTCAGAGCACTAGCTCATTTCATATATATGACACACATACACATACATATGTATATTATATATAGTTATATATAATATAAATGTATATATACTGGATGCCCACAACAGCCTCCTAACTGGACTCCTGCCTGCACCCTTTTACACCTACAATTTACTCTCGACACAGCAGTTAGGAAGCAGCCTTTTACATATGGCCCCTCACCACAACATTCCCTATCGAGCTTCAAATACAATTCCAACTCCGTGTCTGCTCACGGCGCCCTGCATGCAGCAGCTCCCACCCTCCTCCCAGCATGCCCTGTACCACTCTCCCCTTACTCACCAACCACACTGGCCCCCCATTCTCTCCGCCAATACACAGAGCTCTTTCCCCACTTTGAGACTTTGCAAATGCTGTTTCCTCTTCAGAATTCTTCCCCATGGAACATGGGGTGTTTCCCCTCTCATTCTGCAGATCTCGACTTGGACTTCTCCTCTTCCAAGAGGCCTCCCTTCCTCTCCCTCACAAAAGGGGGCCACTACCCACACTCACTCCCCATCACATGCACTGTTTATTTCCTGCACGGCACTTGTCACACTCTGAAATTATCTTCTTAATATATTTTACTTGTTTATCATCCGTATGTCCACTCACCCACATTAAAAAATTTTCTGTTGGATTTATGTTTCCAATTTATACAGGTGGCAGAGCATCTAGAAATCATGCTGTTCTTTGTAGAATACCATGAATATCTAATTTCATACTTAATCCTATCATATGCACTAGGAGAAAACACACTGTGTTGCATGGATGCATGTAAAATCTCAACTATAAGCATACACGCACCCATGAAAACAAGATATTGGACCAGGCATGATCAGATGTTTGAGTTTTTCTGTGACTATTTGTTTGTTTCCTATGCATTCACTTTGTCATCTACTAGCACCCACTAGCAGGGGAACTTTAACTAAAAGCTTAAGAAAATTATACAAGGAAAGAAAGCCTTTAAGTTGACAATTCTGTTCTTACCATCTTTTCCTGACAACTGGGGGGAAGCTGACTATTATTTAAAGAATTAAAGGAGGGAACCCCTCAGCCCAGGCTAGGATGGGCTGTTGGAGAGCACAGCCTAAATTGGGGGGGGGGGGGGGGGGCAGAGGCAGGAGGGGCCCTGGTGGCTGCTTCCTATCCACACCCTCCCTGTCCCCACAGCAGGCAGCTGGCAGTACAGTAAATGTCAACCCTGACGAGAAACCTAAGGGGACACCAGGTTTGTCTGCTTGCGGGTGCTGTTGGTTGGTTTAATAAATAATCCCACCAGGAAGCAAACCGCCCCAAAGGCATTTAGGAAAGAGTGGCAGTTTTCCTCCAGTTTCACATTCTGAAGTACTTTGGGGGTAGAATGTGGGTACAGGGTTTTCCAAGGGGCCCAGACCCGACTCATTCTCTGCCTTGCTTCCCTTCTCATCACTGGCACCCCAAAGGACTGTCTTGCCAATCAGTGTCTCATGCAAATGACTGGTCCTTCCTGGCTAAGCTCATAACTCTCTCTAAAGATGGAACATCGTCCTTCCAAAACAGGTAAGACCTTCCATTCAGCAAGGCTAACGCCTTAGTTTTGCTGTTTGTTGTTGGCTTTCTGTGAGTACACGTGGTCAAGGCGTGTCAGACATGTATCATTTCTGGCCAGAACAAATACAATGAGAGCTCCAAACTCAGAGCAAGTTTCAGAGCAAGCTACGTTAGACTGTGTTGGTAACTATACAAACACTTATCATTTCCTTATTGGGGTGGTTCCTTAAACCAATCAACACATGTCAGTTTGACAATGTTAGCTGAAATATGTTAGGATTTACTTTTTGTTCCGGCTGTGTCAAAAGTCTCTAAAATAGTTACTATCGTATTTCCCCGATAAAAAGACCTAGCTGGACAATCAGCTCTAATGCGTCTTTTGGAGCAAAAATTAATATAAGACCCAGTCTTATATACTATAAGACCGGGTAAGACCTGGTCTTATATAATATAAGACCGGGTATTATATTATATTATATTATATTATATTATATTATATTATATTATATTATACCTGGTATTATATTATATTATATTATATTATATTATATTATATTATATTATATTATATTATATTATATTATATTATATTATATATAAGATCCAGTCTTGTATTATAGTAAAATAAGACCGGGTCTTATATTAATTTTTGCTCCAAAAGACGCATTAGAGCTGCTGGTCTGGCTAGGTCATATTTTCGGGGAAACACGGTATGTGTCAATGTCTGCTGCTATGTCATTTACTTTTTTCTGAAAATACTCTGAGGTAAATTCTGATTAGAATCATTCCCCCCCCAAATTTTTATCCTGATTCTAGATTATCAGAGCAGAATAAAAAGTAAAGTGAAAGATCCTCCAGCTCAGAAACTCCACAGATACCAGTTGGGTGCATATTCAGTAAGAAAATGAATCACTCTTTGCTGATCTGACGTCTCCAAGTTGTTCGGGTAGGAAGACACTTGTGAGTATGTTGCTCTTAGTAAAAAACACCACGTGGCCATCCCATTCGTCTCCATACTGTCTGTGCTGCTTTCACACAACAGTGGAGTAGTTGTGACAGAGACGGTGTGGCCTGCAAAGGCTAAAATGTTTACTCTCTGTCCCTTTACAGTAAGTCTGCCAACCCCTGCATTAGTTCATCTCATTTACTTTACAGATGAGCAATCTAAGGTCTGGATGAAAAGCAAAGTGACTTTGTCGCACTTTGCATAGTGTTTCCTTTATTATAGTTACTCTTGTCTATGTCTGTCCTTTCTACTGGAAGGGACACAATCTTTTTATTTTCCACACTGCTTTTCATTTAAGTGCTTAATAATAAAGATTTGTTGAATTGCATTGACTTGCCCAGGATAATAGGATAGTTAGCAGTGGAGCCTGGGTTGAAACCCAGATATACAGATTCATGATCTGTGTGACTTTGGCTGAGTTAATTATCCTCTCTGAGCCTCAGTTTCCTCATCTGCAAGATGGGGGTAATAATCTATTCCTGTAGGGTTTTTACGAGAAGTTGTTGAGATAATGTCTGTATGGAATAGGCCCTCCATCAGGATGCATTCCCTCCCCCACTCCTTTCTCTCTCGAAACTGTTAGGGTTCCCTGAGGAAATGGAACCAAATAGTTAGAGAGCTTCTGCTAGAGATGAGACCCTGGGCTCGGCCCTTTGGGAGATAGGAAGATTGTTTCCCCATTTAGTGACAATGATGAGCCACCCCCCGTCCATCCGTCACCCCAGGCTGGCAACAGAGGAAGATGGTGTTTTTCTTGCTCCTATTTCTCTCCAAGAGGGAGTGAATCCCATTGCTCTCCACTTCTCTTCCCACTGCTTAGACTTCCTGAGCAGCTGTAGCTCTGACCTCACCTCCCCGACCATCCTGCCTTGCTCCCTACCACCCTATATGGCCTTGCCCCACTTCTCTCTGACGTCCTCACCTGTGGGGCCTGGCTGATTAAATAAGCCCAGTCTCCCCCGGCTCCTGCCTTCCTGAGGTGATGCTCAAAGATAGGACCCATTAGTCAGGGAGAAGTAATAAGTCAGTAAAGTGAGAGAGAGCAAGGCATATTCATTTTCATAGTTAAAAGTAAAATAATTTACAGAGGTGAGTACGCACTCTTGCATAAACTGCCAAAATGAATATCAACACCGTTTACTGGATCAAAGATTGGATTTTTACAGGATTGCTTTATGAATTCAAAACAGAATGGCTTGGGGCAGCCAGATGGCTCAGTTGGTTAAAGCGCGAGCTCTCAACAAGGTTGCCGGAATTAAACAGCGACTGGACTTGGCGCTGAGCTGCGCCCTCCACAAATAGATTGAAGGACAATGACTTGGAGCTGATGGGCCCTGGAGATACACACTGTTCCCCAATATTCCCCAATAAAAACAAAACAGAATGGCTGGCGCTCAGTCTGTCAGTGGAACACAGCACAGGATACTGAGCTCCCTTTAACCAGTTCGATCATAGGTCTTGGCCAGCCAAACACAGACATAAAGTACAAGCAAAGGCCATTCTTTCTCTCTTTGGCTATAAGAAATGTGGGGTGAAACTCCAAATCCATAGTTTTTAAAAAATTTTCAAAACAGCTTTTCAAAACAGCTACAGTTCTTGAGTTACTTGGACTAATTTTCAGCAGGCAGTGGTTAGTGCTAGAAAGTCCTAACTATAGGTTTTTCATTTGAAAAAAATATAGATTCGCTTTCAAGTATAGTCAGGAATTCAACCTGCTTTTAAAAAATAATGTTGTTAATTAAAAATCATCCTGGATCTCTTCCAACAAATAGCTAAGAACAGAGCTGTAATAAGCACCACTCTCACTGGTTGCCAAAGAGCTGCTATGAAAGCCCTTGAAGAGTCTGTTAAGTAGATTATAAATTCTCTTTTGAAATCATGATTACACTTCACTTCCTTGGCAAGCTTTGCTTTGATGGTCTGGCTCTGATGAAATGGAAATTCAGAATTTGTAGAGTTTAAATAAAAACAGAATGACTATGAAGGACTGGGAGGCAAATCAGAGGCATTTTGAAAACTGCTGCCTGATGTCTACCAGGTAGTAGATGCTTTTCTCAGAGGAAAATACCAGGCTTCATGGCCACCCTCGTCGAGGCTGCCTGACAACATTAGGAAGGAGCCCCATTTCTTCACAGGAAATCATGTAACACTCTGAGCCTCCCTTACTTTTTTAAGGCTCTGGCTTCCGGGAGCAGTAGTCTGGTGGGCAATAGTGCTGAATGGGGAGTTAGGATACTGGATTCCAGCTCTGGTATCTGCTGGCTATATTACGCTGGGCAGCACGTGTCTCCTTTTTGGGCAATCTGCAACTGTGGCATGTAGAGCTCGGCTGACCAGATCAAAGGGCCACTGTGCTGGGCCTGCCAGAACTGAACTCAATTGGACACAGGACATTATCAATGAATGTTAGAACTAAACAGGACCTTTTGGTGATTAGCTGGACTTTGTCATTTCCCCTAGAGGAAAAACGGGATCTGTACAAGGTCACACAGTCAGTTAAAGGCAGGATCAGATTAGAACCCAGGTTTCCTGACTCTCAGTTCCGTGCTCCAACCACATTATCTCAAAAAATCCTAAACGAAGTTCACTTCGTCTCCTTTGCATCATGTATCTTCCAGACATGTTGCTGAGTCTGTTCTCCATCTTGCCCACTCATCAAAACTGCTCTGGATTAAGTAGCTAAGTCTTTCCACTCTTTGCACGCAAAATTCTGCTTGCTCCAGGGGCTTCTCTGAGACCTGAGACAGGCAGGCTATGAACCAAACTTTGCCCAAACTCAACCTTCAGGAGCAGGAGAGAAATGGGGTCGGTGTTCCCGAGGGGGCCCTCACTTTGGAATCTCAAGGAACAAACAACTTTGAGATGAATTTTCAGAGATCACTTCCCCCATTCAATCTTCCAGGTTATTGAATCATGCAATAAATTTAGTAGGAAGGTCCCACCTGGGGACAGAGAATTTCCTGGGAAGGAGCTTTGGGGCCAGGAGAAAGCCCAAGGGTTAGAGCTCCTGGTATCTGGTCTCAGTCAGAGCAGAGACAGGGCTCTGTGCCCAGGGCTGATTTGTCTGGACAAGTGGAGCTCCCATCCTCTCCAACATTTTAAAAACATAACAAAACCCAACAAATGCCTCCCCGCTTCTCAGACCCCAACTAAGCCACCAGACCCTCCAAGTATGGAATGTGAACAAATAAGATTAAATGAGATGAGGGTGCTAGAGAAATCCTAAACACCACGCACATGGAAGAGATTATCATTTTTTCCCTGCCTGATATCTTCTTGGACATTTTCCAAAGCCCAGCTCAAATGTCATTGCCAAGACCAAATCAGACCAACTTGAGTTCAAATCCTGGCTCTACTACCTATTTGCTGTGTGACATTGAACAGGTGGTTTAATTTCATTAGGCCTCAGTTTCTCCCCCTGCCAATGGGGGATCATAAGAATAACCATGTTATAGGGTGACTGGGAGATAAACCAAGGTCACGCTTGGAAAGGCCTCAGCATGGTACCTGAGATAGCATAGAACTCTAAATGCTGAATGGAGAGCAAGGGAACCAGAGCACCCATCTCCTGAGGTCTGACCCAGCACTTTCCACGCTTCAGTCCCTGCGTTCCCTTCACCCTGTTGCCCCAGAGGAGCTAGAGAAGCCTCAGCTGGCCTGTCCTTACCTTGGTGAGATCCCCCAGAGCCATGACCTTGGCCACCGGCCTCCTGCTGAGCTGCTCCTTCAGCCAGAGCTCGAGCTTCTTGTTCCACTTCATGGCGAGCACATACAAGGCGTAGGCCAGCAGCAGCAGCAGGCTCTCCCACCAGAGGATGAGGCTGTCCAGGAAGAAGAGGATGAGCATCACCAGGTCCACGATGTAGAAGGAGACGTCGCGGAACAAGGGCCACCAGGTGAGGCTGAGGATCTCCCGGGAGAAGAGGGCACAGGTGCCAATGACAAACAGGACGTTGAACACCGCGGAGCCCACAATGGTGCCGATGCCCACGTTGCTGTGGGAGATGAAGACGCCAATGAGGGAGGTGAAGAGCTCAGGGGCAGAGCCTCCAGCGGCCATGAATGTGGCTCCGGCCACATCCTCAGAGATCTGCAGCTTGTCTGTGATGACACCCAGGGCTGGGACGAAGTACTCGTCACATACGATGGCCAAGGCCACAAACACGTACATCATGCCAAAGACGTGTAGGACCACCCAGCCCTGCCGCCGCTCCTCCACGCTGAACAGGTCTGGGGGGTACTCTGCCTTGGGGTGGTGGTCTGGCCAGCTGGGGGGCAGTGCTGAGGGACTGGGGCTGGGCGCCTCTGGGAGCAGGGCCGTTGTCGGGGGAGGGGCGGGGGTGGTGGGCACAGCGGGGGCTGGCTCCACAGCCACACACTGGCGGACCTGGGTGGTCGGATTTACCCTGACATTGGGGGCTGCTGAGGTGCTGGGGACTGGGGGTGGTTTCTTCGCCAGCTCCCTAAAGGTGGCGAAGAATATTCCGGTGGCTGGTGCACTCGTTCTGGATGAGGGGTTTCTAACCTTCCAGGCAACAGCAGAAGCTTTGGTTTCTGCTGGGCTGCTGCCTGTCATGGTGCTAATCGTCACTTGCCCCTTAGAGACAGCTGCGCTGGGCTCCAGGGCTGTTCCCTGGGGAGTTGTCAGGTTGTTCTTTCCCACGAACCCCCGGGGGTTGGTGGAGCTGTTATTGTCCACTCTTCTGGGTGTAGTCAGGGTGTTCTTTTCCACCATACTTGGAGAAGTCACGATGTTTGTTTCTGCATCATTTATCAGGAAAGTTGGGGTGTTATCAATTATTCCCTTGAGAGCAGTTGGCGTGGTTTCTTCCACTATTCCCTTGGAGGGGTTGGTCTCCAATATTTTGTAGGTTGCCATAGTTTCACTATCTCTCACTGTTGTTCTGGGGGTGATCCCATGGCTCCTTATCCGTGTCAAGAGTGTGGCTGGAACATAACTGTTTATTATGCTACCAAGTGGGGAGGGAGTGGATTTCTTCACCTTTCCCCTGGCTTGAGTTGGATGGTAGCTCTTTGTTTCTCCCCTGGATGTTGTTGGGGTATAATTGTCTACCATTGATCTGCTTAAAGTTGGGGTGTAGTGATTCAATACTCCACTAGCTGTGGTTGGGATATTTTCCTTCACTCTTTCTGTGCCTGCTGCTGTTGGGCTATAGTTATTCTGAGGTATTGTTGGAGAGAGGTTGGCTGTTGTTCTGGGTGAACTGGGGATGTTCTTCATTGTTATGCTTTGCATTGCTTCATCCCTGCCCACTCTGGTTTGGGGCGCCAAGGTCTCACCCTCCACTTCAGGGCTCGGTTTTGGAGGGTCACTGCTCACCATCCTCATCTCATCATTAGGAAGGTCCCGACTGGCCAGTTTTACAGGGTGTTGGGAAGAGACCGCTGCCCAGAGTGTGGGGAGGCCCTGGGGGCTCCTCAGGTGCTGATAGGTGGAACCAATGATCAACATGCCCAATAGGAAGAGGACGCGACTCCAGCGAAGCCGTTTTAGCCGGACTGACCGCCGTTCCTGCACCCCCATCCTGACCAATTTCCCCATGGCAGCCAGTTATGCCAGGTTACAGAAGGCCTCCCATTCTGCCCACTGCAAGATGGGGGCTGTTCTGGGATTCAGGTTGGTGATCAGGGAAGATTTCTCCATGAAGTCCAGCCAAGAGATAGCCACAAACCTAGAACAACACAAAAAGAGGTTATTTGCCTCTAGGAAGAGAGCTGGAATCCACCAAACCCTCATCTGGGATGGAGTGACAATTCATGCGGTGCTTTTATGCTGGAAGGCAGAGGGAACAAAACTACCTCTGCCCCCGGCTGCAGGGGTCAGTGCCTGCTCATGGGGAAAAAGAGCATCTCTGTACTCCTCTGTGCTGTGGAGGCAGGCCAGCAGCCTAGGTTCCTGAGCTAGGTCTACCCAGCCCTCCTGGGCTCCCTGCCAAAGGCCTGCCACCATTTCTCAGGTCCTAGCCTGAGTTGCTGGGAATTCAGTCATCCCTAGTCTGTACCCCAGGTCACAGATCTCACCTAATCAAAGGCAGGAGGGAGGTAACAAGACATGGTTTTTGTTTTTTTGTTTGTTTGTTTTTTTATTTGTTCACAGAGAATTTCACCCCTCATTTTTCTTTTTTTCTTTTTTTTTTAGATTTTATTGGGGGAGGGGAACAGGACTTTCATTGGGGAACAGTGTGTACTTCCAGGAAGTTTTTCCAAGTCAAGTTGTCCTTTCAATCTTAGTTGTGGAGGGTGCTGTTCAGCTTCAAGTTGTTGTCCTTTCAGTCTTAGTTGTGGAGGGTGCAGCTCAGTTCCAGGTCCAGTTGCCGTTGCTAGTTGCCGTTGCTAGTTGCAGGGGGCGCAGCCCACCATCCTTTGTAGGAGTCCAACCGGCAAACTTGTGGTTGATAGGACGCACTCCAACCAACTGAGCCATCCAGGAGCTCATTGGCAGCTCAGCTCAAGGTGCAGTGTTCAATCTTAGTTGCAGGGGCCATTGCCCACCATCCCTTGCGGGACTCGAGGAATTGAACTGGCAACCTTGTGGTTGAGAGCCCACTGGCCCATGTGGGAATTGAACCGGCAGCCTTCAGAGTTAAGAACATGGAGCGCTAACCGCTTGAGCCACCGGGCTGGCCCCAAGACATGGTTTTAAGCTTTAAACTAAAAGAGGCAGAAGTGGAAGACTGAGGCAGAGATATCAAGGCTTCATATGTATTTTTTTCCAACTGACTTAAAATGATTCCAGCATATCATCCAGAGAGCACAAACCTTAAAAGTTAATGTCATGAAGCTTCCCAGACAGTGTGTGTGCTGGGAGGAACACTGAGAATGGAGTCAAAGGCCTGGATTCCCTGCTCTGCTGCTTACCACGTGTGTCACCCTGGACAGGCTGAACCTCAGTGCATCATCTGTGAAATGGGCATGATAACATATGTCGATTATGCAAAGATGATCTGTAGAAGGACATCAGGAGAAGGGAATTAAAGGGCAGGGGTCAAAAGGAGACTTACTTTTCAGTGTATCTTATTGTTCACTTTAACCATTTAACCTTTTCTATTATATACATGTTATAGTTTAAATTTAAATTTCATTTAATAGTAATAACAAGACCTAGCTATGTAAATAGTAATAACAATACCCATGTCACAGGAATGCTGGGAGGGGAAAAAGGTCTGTGAAAAGCACTGCATAGAATCAAGTGCCACGTAAGGGTTATTTACATCAGGGCGCAGGAGGGAAAAACATGAAAGACTCTCAAAGAATCCTCGATTTATAAACAAGGGCACTGAGGCTCAGCCCAAGTAAATATTTATGAAATCTCTAATCAATGTCCACAGATTATCACAAAATAATAAATAGAAATGATGGATTTGCATATGAAGTCATCTATTAGAAGTGAGATGAGTGAGCCATCTCACTTAGGTTGTTAAAGGTAGAAGGAGTTACTACACAGTTTAGTTCAACTCCCCATCTGAGACGCGAAGAAACAGGTCCAGAGGGATGTGACTTGCTCAGTGTCACAAAAGTAGTGAGTAGCATGCAGATGGGCTTTCTAATGCTCAATCTTTCCAGCATGACACACTAATTAGAGATGCAAATGCAATTGTCTTCAACGGCAAAAGAGGGACAAGCCGAAAGAGACCTACGGAGCAAGTGAATGTCCTTCTTTGTCCTTGATTCCTATAATTGTCTTTCCACCATCTCCTTGTCCCCCCCCCCCCTGTCTCTTGCCATAAACTCAACACTTTGAATCTCCTACAGAAACGTCAGAGGGTCTCTCTGCCTGCGTTATGTAACAGAGCTGAGCTGGCTCCCCAGCAGATCCCTCCTACCTAATCACATCATTTACCTTCAGACGTGGACATCTGGGTGTCTTCTCCATTCTGGAAACCTGTCAGAATCCAGGGTCTCAAAGAGTGGGTCTGAAGCTAGAACACCGCATTCTCCTGCCCCCCCGCTCTCCTATGGGATCCTAATTCAAGGCAGGGTCGGGTGTGAAGGGCATCTCGGGAGAAGAATATCCAATCCGTACTAATACCCGCCTCTAAGAAGCTTATGGGGTATTGTACAAATTCTGGGTCCCGGTGCCTCTGCCAGAGCCTGAGAGGGTGGGCCTTCCCCCAGGGACACAAATGGGCTCTCCGTGCGACCCTATATTCAAGGGGGGAAACTCGGGGAACTTCTCAAACTTGCTTCTAAGCTCTGGAAATGAAAGGTGGTCCGGGGTTTCCATGCTAATGGGGAGAAAAGATTCTGAATTCGCTCTGTGGGAACCAAGAGAAAGTGCCTGAGGCTTAAGAGATCAGAAGACCTCAGCACCAGGCTCCATTTGTTACTGTGTGATTCTAATGTAATCTAAATGTAAATATGGAGATAACAATACCAGCCCTACCTATCTGGAGGGTGGATGTGAGAATCAAAATGTTAAATGAGGGAATATCTGCTCAATTCTTCTATGAACCTAAAACTGCTCTAAAAAAAAAAAAAGTGTATTAAGTCCTTCTCTTTTAGAGACACATACTGAAATAGCTATAGACAAAGTGTTATCCACTCTAGGATATGCATCAAAATACTACTTTGGGGGGAAGTGGGTAGGGGTGTAAATGAAACAAGATTGAAAATTAGGTTGACAGTAGAAGCTGGGTGAAGAGCACATGGGGATTTATTATGCTATTTCCCTTATCTTTGTCTATGTTTGAAATTTTCCACTAGTATTTTTTTTTTAAGACAAGAGAAGGGTCATATCTACGATTTTTTTGTACTTCCACTTCAGTGAAAATAGTGGAATGCGGCTTGTGGATGGGGGAAGGCAGGTAGCCTGGAGCCTGGAAATATGATTTTTTGAGTGGACAAGGACAGGACAGTGAAAGGGAGAAAGACAGAAAAGGAGTGGATGTGGATGCACCACTTTCCCTTACCCTCTCTTGTCCCCTTTTCCTCACTTACTCCTTACCCTCCATCTCTGTAGATGAAAAATCATGCTGGGACTTAATGAAAATTCCAGCCACCAACCCATGAAATTACAATTCAATTGGCATGGCCTGGGACTCTACATATTCAACATATGCCGTCGGAAAACTGAATATATGAACCTCCCGTGAGCCCCAGCACCTGGCCCCTGGGAGCGAGCGGCTTGGTATTTCTGTCACTAACCTTTCCTCTGCCAGACTGGAGACCAAACCATTCTGTCTTTCAAAGCCTCTATGACAGCAGCTCACGGTTTAAAAGCAGGAAAAAATAAAGGGGATCATAGATTATGCAAAGAAGTTGTTTAATTGATTTGCTTTAATAGGTGTGTGGAAACATGCAAATGTTGAGGGTCTCTTAAGGGAGAAAAAGAAATTCATTAACTATCTATGGCTTGAAAGACATCTCCTTTAAGACCTTCCAACTCTTTGTGCTGACATTCTCTGATTTTATATTCACTAAACAACCTTCTGAATTTTAATGGGATTCTACTAAGAATTAAAAAACAAAAACAAAAGCATTCACAAGTTGTCCTAAGTCACGTGGTCCTCTTGGTAGTTCTACCTTTTATTGTCAATTTTAATAAATGGCACTTTTACTTCCTTAGTCTCCTGAAAGTCTGTATTCAGAAGAACGAAGTCACCAAGCTCTGATCACCCATCAGCAAACTAGTAAACTTAAGCGTTAGGACTAGGTAAGGTAACGAATCAGTCCGTGGAACTGAGCTGGAACTACCAGGAGAACAGTGGCCCTATGGCTGAGTCATGATCACGGTAGGGGTAGTTCGTCAACTCCCTTGTCCATACATTCTTGGCCACATCCCTCCTGTTAGGAAAAGAATTAGAAATTACAACCAAGAAATCAGTATGCAGCCTTACTTACCTAGATCCCAGTGCCTGCTCAAGCATAACAAGGTCTGGAGGTGGTGAGACCAGCCAAGTTGGGGAGAGAAGTTCTGAAGCCAATAGGACAGTCTGCAGGCCCCAGGGCCCTGATGCTGGCAGGGACATTCCCCAGGGACCGTTTTGTCTTCCTCTGACACCTCTGATACAAAGAGGAGACAAGAAAGAACAACAAACAATTGGAACCCCCACACTCTCCCACAGAACAAGCTGTGAAAAGTCAGACTTGGTTGTTCAGTTCAAAGTATTCTTCCTTGACCTACCCTCTATCTCATCCCATCCCACCAACTAAAAGAAAAAGAGGCAAAGGCCTAAGGCCTTCAGGAGGCCTTTCCATTCCCACTTGGAACCTCTGTGGTACAACACGGCTCTTTGAACCACAACTACCCAGGGCTTGCTGGCTGGCATCCAATCAGGCCTCCCTCTTTTAGCTGGTATTTCCTGGCTACCTACATGGTGAGAAAGAAAGTCCCTTCTTGCCCCGCACAGGCACCTCGCTGATGCACAGGCTGCTGTGGGGACAGCAGGTGGCCAAAGGTGAGGCAGGTGAAGGCCCATGATGCCTCACAGGAAAGCCCGAGTGCACATCGCTCAGCAATGCACTTTGGTCAAGGTGGAACTAACTAAACATTTCCTCTGCTTCCTTCAAAGGAAGCGTGGGGGGGATAAAGTGAGCAGCGTGCTAAGGAGACCAAGGGGAAATGTCTTCGCGTGTAATTTGGCTCAAGTCAGCTAAGAAAAACACACAGCGTGCTTAGCATGAGCAGTTCTCGGGCAGGAATCATAGTTTTAAAAGAGTATCAAGAGGATACTGTCCACTGGTTCCGAGGATATAAGTGAGGTGTCTGAAGAGGGACGGGGAAGAGGGGCAAATATTAAGGAGGGTTAGGCTGGTGGTAACAACGGGCCCAGGTCCGTAGGAGACAGAAGTGTGAAGGGGACTCAGTTACAGGAATGAGGGGGAGGTGGGCAAGAGGCTAGCGGTAAATGGGAGAAGAGCCCGAGACTGGAGAAGGAGGAGGCAGCGAAAGGAAGGACACAGCCTCGGCTCAGCGAAATTTGAGATTTGTGGGGAGAGGGCTCGTCGCAGATAAACTACTGTGGAGAGAGGCGCTGAGACAGGACGCATCCGCTAGGGTCCCCGCGGAGCCAGAACTCAGCTCACAAAGTCCTTAAAGCCCCGCCCCAGCTCCGCGTGCGGTCCCGGCGCCGGGTTTCCTTTGTCGCGCGGACCTATAGTTCCGGCCGTGGCGCCGGGCGGAAAGTTTATGTGGACGGACTGTGCCGGCGATGGGCTCGGGGTGAGTGGGGGAGTCGGGGGTGCCAGGCTGTCTCTCGTTGCTTGTTGGACGTGCAGGAGTTGGGGGAACGGGGGTGGGGAACAACGCGAGGCCAGCGCCCGGCCTTTCCGTCATCCCAGCGGCCGTTCCGCGCGGTCTGTGCGGCAGCAGCTCCCGGGCCCTGGTTCCGGCCTCACCCTTCTCGGGGGTCGCCCGCTCCGCGTAAACACCACGATTTCGCCCTCTGCTCAGGCCCTCAGCGCCCCCTCCTCCCATGAGAGACTTCCAAATCTCTCTCTCTGTGTCTGTCTCTGTCTCTCCTCTCTCATTGATTTTAAGGTAAAAATACACCCCCGGTTCCGATCCAAATGGAGGAATTCTGTATTGCCAGGCCGGCGGTTTAAGATGAAGTTGTATCTGAGAGCTCTGGAGGGGCTCCTCAGGGCAAGGGAAGTCAGGCTGACGGGGAAACCTAAGGGTACATGCAGACCCTAACGTGAACAGGCGGGCCTTAGAAATTCGAGTGGAATCCTGCTTTGAGAGCGAAACTGTTGAGAATCAATTATTTATGAATGAGCTAATTGTCACCTGGAGGGAAGAATTATAAATGTGTACTGATGGAAACTTGGCATTAAGGCCAAATCAGGTGGCTAGGTTCTATTCTCAGGAATAGACAGTTCTTGGGAAAGAAGACCCCTAGTTGTCTTAAGCATCGTATGTAAGCAGTACTTACGGAGAACATGAGGGGGTGGGTGGGCGACTTGCAGGTGAGAATCAACCCAAGTGAGAAATACATGATGCTGTCATAGAATTGCTGGACTAGGGGAGACAGGGATTTTCTTTTACCGGGCCTAGACTGCTTGAGTGAACCATCCCTTCAAGAACATTCAGTTCCCTCTTTTCCTTTTATGCTTACAACCTGAGTACTAAATTGGTTTCCCGTGACTTTGCCATTGTTTAAAGAGCTGTGTTTGCTGGTGGACACAAATGCATCAGTGAGGAGAAAGAGCCAGCTCTAGAGGTGTCTGCAGAGGAAGCAAGACTGCCAGCTGTGGTCACCCATTCTAGTGTTAACCGCAAAGTTCATGGGCTGGAAGTGCTTTCTTAAACCTGGTCTAAATCTACCCTGTTTCCAGGTAAGGGTAGTACTTATGGTCCCCAATTTTGAATAACACAAAGGCCTCTGTGCATGAGTGGGACAGCCTGGAGAGCTGAATAAACTCTATACGTGGGCAGAAGCATGGAGTCCCTGGTATCTCTGCTTGAATGAGAGGAGGAAATGTGTTTCTGGTGTCCAGAGTTAAAATTCATCATGTATTTTGCCAAAGAATTAATGTTATATCTGGTGTTTAGGGGTAGTTCATTAGTCATTATCAAACATTTGTCAGGCACTTACAATGTGCCAGTTACTGAGATAGGCTCTGAGGAGACATTGGTGGGCAAAATCTGACATGGCCCCTGCCCCTAGCGATGTATGATCTAATGTAGTCAAATCAGTATTGTACAGGACGTCACTGGAACAGCACAGCTGAGACCTAGAAAGGAAATAAAAAAAGACTGAGTAGGTAAAATAGTACCAAGCTGATAAACCTAAGCTCATGCATTTGACGTTAGAAGAAACCCACGGGCTCTCAGAGCCTGTTAACTTTGACTTTGGACCTAGTTTAACAAGCTTGATTACCTGGCTTTCCAGCTCATCGTAGCCAAGAAGCAGCAAATTAGAACGAGGGAGGATGATTACGTAGGATTACTGAGAAAAGCAGAATGCAAGCTGATGACCTAAAAATGAATTGTAAAGAGGAGGCACCAAAACGGAGCACAACAGCCTGGGTCCTTTGAATACAAGGCATTGTTTTTGTGTATGTTCTATAACATTGTTGTTCTATGGGACCTTAACAGTCGTCATGTAGAGAAGGGTTAGGTGGGAAACGGGTAGCAAATGAAACGGGATTCTTTGCTGTAGAACTTCTAGTGTCTTCAGTAAGGCCTGAACTCATTTTTCTTGGATGATCCCTCCAGAACTGTTCACAGCACACACGTGGGAGAAGGCTGGTATGAAGTAAAACTTCAGGGTAGCAGTGTGCTGGGCAGTATTGGTGTTTAGAGGAGTGATGCCAAGTCATCATAAGAGAATGAATTATGTTTAGCACACGATGTTTAACGAGGCAGGGAGGAGCGATACACATTTTAATTTTTTTCTGTCAAAATGGTTAAACATTGTGGAATTCTAAGGAGTCTGGGAGAGTAGCTTATATCTCCTGTTTAATCTTGACTGATGTTGGATACATAAGGCATGACTGTATTTGAAATGTATGTCAGGCCATTATGTGGTGAAAAGGCTTTTCCTCCCTGATTGGAGTCCCTGGCCCTATTGGTAACTTGTTCCATGAGCCAATATGTCCTGAGTTCCCAGCAGCCTATTTACAAATGGAATTTTAGAATATCACACATTCGCAGTTGGAAACTACTATAACAAGCAGTCTGACCACTGCTAAGTGTTTTGAAGTAAGTTCTGTGGGGACAGAGTCCCAGAGAGCAGTTTCCAGGCTCTCAACCTCACGTGGAAAAGTGCTGGCTCGGTTATGAGATGGCCATCAGCTGTGGCTGGGTGGCCATCAGCTGTTACCGGGTAGCCATTAGCCACTAATATAACTGCCGTGGCTAGTTGGTGGGTTGGTTGGCAGAGAAGCGGACCGCAGATTGCAGATCGTGTGGCTCCTGCTTCCTGTGTCTCCAACCCAGCCACCAGCAAGAATGTAGTGGTATGACTCCCCTATCTATGGCTCCGTGGGTGTTCCTTTTTGGCCTCACTGTGTTCTGTGTCCACCCCCC
This sequence comes from Rhinolophus sinicus, assembly GCF_057876585.1. Taxonomy (NCBI): domain Eukaryota; kingdom Metazoa; phylum Chordata; class Mammalia; order Chiroptera; family Rhinolophidae; genus Rhinolophus; species Rhinolophus sinicus. The sequence goes on along the minus strand of NC_142503.1, from coordinate 156,861,532 downwards.
TGAGCAGGAACGGGACCAGAGACCCTGCATGACAGTTCCAAAAAAGAAATTAGTGAACATCAAGTTTCTAACCTGTTTCTATTAATTCAGTCTTCCCTAATTTTATTTATATATATGTGTGTGTGTATATGTATGTATATATACACACACACACTGTGAATATGCAGTGATTTTTATGAAGTTGTAATAAGTGTATACACATACAGTCCTGTGACCTGCTTTTCTTAGTTACTAATACTTTGTATCAATATTTTTGATACCCTACATGTGTCATTTATTTATAGATATATTTCATTGTGTCAATAGACTATACATAGTTTGCTTAATAATAGAGTAGCAGCAAGCTGTGTCCCCATGAGCAGGCTTGCATATCTGAACTTTTTATTTTTGAGCACTGAAGTGTTTTCTTTGTGCTAATTCTCAATCCATAATTTTAAGAACTTTTTGTTATCTCCATTCTACTTTTTTTACTTTTATATGCAATTTCATGAGATAATGTCAATTGTCATACATAGTCTTTAATTTTGTTCTTTTCTTTCACTGTTAAAGCCCTATTGCCTGGTTTACATTCAGTGAGTACTACTGACGTTAGCAGTCTACTATTTTTGTCATGCTTAATGATTTCTGGCTTTGTCTAATTTGGATTATGATTTTACTAGCCCTTCCATTTTTATATTTGCATTCATTTTAATTTAAAAGGGGGGGGAACCAAACAACAAGACAATTAAATAAACACTTGCACAAATACTGTTGTATCAATTAAGATAATGATGGTACCCAAAAAGACTGGTTGAATGTCAAAAAGCACTACTATATGACAACTAGAAATGTTCTTTAGTAAATTAAGTGTTGGAGAGGTGATGTAGGAGTTTTTTTAATATTAAGTTATATAAAATTTAGAACTATGAAAGTCAAGGACTACCTGAATTTAATATTGTTGGGGTGTTTTTTTTAATAGAAATACTTAAGGTGGTCCTTGATTTATGGCCATTTAATGGGTGATGCTAGGAGTAGTTTTTACAATGAACTAAACTGCTTGCTTCCTTCCCACTGAATTCCCTGTAGATTTGCCCTCCCCTCAACTTAAATGGGGTTTGCCTTCACTCATTTTTGAAGAATTTGGTTAAAAAACTTGCGGTGAAAAAAATACTTCTTACTCTCCATGACATGTAAGCCTAACCATATTTATTTTCTGCAGCACTTCTCTGTCTATAGCTGCCTGTTTGCCTTCTGATTGGGGACACTGGGGTCACTTTCATCATGCCAACAGTGGTGGTAATGGACGTATCCCTTTCCATGACCCGACCTGTGTCCATCGAGGGGTCTGAGGAATATCAGCGCAAGCACCTTGCAGCCCATGGTCTGACAATGCTGTTTGAGCACATGGCCACAAACTACAAGCTAGAGTTTACAGCTCTGGTGGTTTTTTCGTCACTCTGGGAGCTGATGGTGCCCTTTACAAGAGATTACAACACCTTACAGGTACAAAATGATTGAGTTTTTGGATGTGTAGGGCCCAAATTTACAGAGAGGAAAAAGTGCTATATTTCACTTAATGTTCAGAACTTGGAATTATTTAGTGATAAGTCTATAGGTGTAGTAGCTGAGTATACCTATAAAACAAGGATTCGCATCCAGTACTTTTTATGCCTTTGTTAGAGCTACGAGTTACAACTGTAAATTGTTGCCTTTTCTTCTCTTGGTTTTCTGGAACTCTCAGGATGTAGTGTCCCATTCCCTAACGTTCAGGATCTTGGGCTTCGACACATCTTTTCTTATAAAACTCAAGGAGATGAAAAATAGCTCTTCCTTATAAAAGCTCATTCTAGAGTAATTCAAAATTCAATCGCCTCTCTAACAAAAATAGCCTTTGGTTTAGAGATGACAAGAAATTATAATTTTTAAACCTCAGTTGATAAGTATTGTCTTCCAAAGGTGTTGTCTGTGATATGCCTGAGAATTTACTTTTTGGTGTCTCTAAATCATTAATATTTCCAACAGTGCCTTACCCATAGTGAACAGTCAATAAGTGTTTGTAGAATTAAAGTGAATAGCTTAATAATTGGTAGGCAGTTGATAAATCCAGGATCAATGTAGTTTGATTTTTTAAATATAAGTAATAAAATTTTGTGAAATCATTCCTTTTATTGTCTCACATTTTTTAAGTGACTCAAAAGATTTTTTTTTTTTTTCTGTACTGGATTTCTTATAGGTGAATAAGCTAAGGATTTTGGATGTTCAGCAGTTGCGAGGTTTAGAGAATTGCTATATAAGTAGTCAGAGTAATTGTTAAGACCAGGAGTCCTGGAGTCAGACTGACTGGTTTCAAATCTAGATTCTGCCACCTCTAAGCATGAGACCTGGGAAAGTTACCTAATCATTCTATAGCTTCCTTTCCTCATTTTAAAAATAGGTTAATAATCCATAGGGTATTGTAATGATTAAATGCATGTAAAGTATATAGAACAGTGTTTAGGATATAGTTAGAACTCAATTTTGTCATTTTTGTTATGTATTTAAAAGTTCTTGATTATTTCCTTCAAAGTCCGCTTATAAAGATATGAACTTGGTGGGCTGTTCAGTCTCATAAGAGGACAGAATAAAGGGAAGCTCTTTTAATTATCTTTCATAGTTGAGGAAGTTTATTTTACTGTTTTTCTTTAAGAACCTATGATTTGGGGCTCTAGGAAACAATGTCTCCTGTGTAACATTCATGCTTTGAACAGTTTATGTTGTTTTCTGATAACAAATGAAAACCGTAAAGAATAATGAGCAATTTTATCTTTTATTCATTCAGGAAGCACTAAGTAATATGGATGATTATGATAAAACCTGCTTGGAGTCTGCATTGGTTGGTGTTTGCAACATTGTTCAGCAAGAATGGGGCGGTGCAATCCCTTGCCAGGTAGTGCTGAATTCTTTTTCGTTGCCCTAAGTTAAAAACGTTAACCACTGAGGCGCTTCGATTTTCTTCAAGCTCTGACACAGCATGCATTGTAATGTCTATGAACTGTATTCTACACTCTTGGTAGCTTTTTAAAAGAAGGCAGTAAATCAACACTAATATGCTCAGAAAGCAGCACAATTATGCCTTAAGGAAGGCATCCTCCTAGTAAATTGACTTCTTGCAAAATAGTAGTTTGTATAAAACACAAAGGGCTCACAGTTGAATTTTAGAACGTTCCCTGGAAGGGCTGATTATAGTTTTTTGAGTGACAGAACTGTAAACATATCAGTACAATGTAGTTCTGAGCTTCATTATCTTGATGTAGCATTTTATTCAGCAAACTTTTTGTTTTTTAAGATTTTATTGGGGAAAGGGAAGGGGAACAGGACTTTATTGGGGAACAGTGTGTACTTCCAGGACTTTTTTCCAAGTCAAGTTGTTGTCCTTTCAATCTTAGTTGTAGAGGGTGCCGTTCAGCTTCAAGTTGTTGTCCTTTCAGTCTTAGTTGTGGAGGGCACAGCTCAACCGCCTGAGCCCCCGGGCCGGCCCCTATTCAGCAAACTTTTAACCACCACAACTGCAAAGTGAGCAGTATGGATGTCATAAAATCAGTTGTCCTTTACTTAGATCCATAGTATGTCCATCCACTTAGCATCAAATCAGAGCAGAGTAGTAGCAGAAAAAGAATTGGAAGTTTGCTATACACATGTACTTTGAGAAGTGGTAGCATATTTTAAAGAAAAGTTGCTAAGAGGAAAATCATAACATTGTAGTGTACAACAGGAGTGAGCAAACTTTTTCTGCGTTTTAGGCTTTGCAGGTGTCTGTGGCAACTCTTCAACTTCGGTATCATGACATGAAAGCAGCCATAGATAATAAGTAAATAAATGGGCATGGATGTGTCTCAGTAAAACTTTATTTACAAAAACAGGTAGTGGCCATAGTGTATGATTTTTAGAGTCAAACAGAATTCCTCAGTAGTGTCAGTGGCATCACTGATATCTATTAATTAAAAATAAAATTGTGGTTGCCTGGGAGTGAGGAAAGAGTAGGGGTTGACTCAAATGAAGCACGAGGGAATATGGAAAGTGATGGAATTCATTATCTTGATTGTAGAAGTGGTTGCATCACTGAAAGCAGTTGTCGAAACTCATAGAACTGTATACTAAAAAGGGTGAATTTTATTGCATGTAAATTATTTCTCAACCCAACTTTTTTTGTTTAAGTTGTTTTTTCTTACTATAAAATGACTCTGTTTTTTTAGGGTATGAAACCGTGGGTTAATGATAACCCTGAGCTACTATTAAAAGGTTAAATCAAATCACTAGTGGATACTTGCTAAAAAAGCCAGTAAATCCGTTTTGATCAATTTCTTTTCAGAAATAAAAATGTTTGGCACCTTATTTCATAAACATTGTTTAGTGAATCCATGCATATAGAATATCTAATTTTCTAATAATATACTAAATAAATGAAGTTTTGTTGTCAATATCTACTGAACTGGAAGCTAGCAGGTAGCACAGTTTCATTTAATACTTCTTCAGTAGTTTTAGAGAAGAAACTCAGAAAATATGTGCACCAGAAAGATTTCTGCCTTTTAATGTTTTTCTTCCTTTGCAAAAAGGAAGAATCTGAATTTAAGATATATTGTACCCTGAGGACAAGGGGCTGGGCCTGAATCCACTTAGACTTAGTTAATGAGTTTTGGGGTGAACAGGTCAAAACACTGGACTAGAGGTGGAAGTTATTAGTGATTGTTTTTATAATCAGTTACATCAAACAGATTTGTTTTAATGTAAAATTTTTTTAACCAACCTTTTAGACAGCTGGACTGTGTCTTCATTTGATATGTAAAATCTGTCTCATTTTGACATTACATGAACTATTTCATTATCACACAGTATCTGAAGAAGCTAGTGGCAGAAATAAATCATTGCATAGCGATTATTGGTATTTAGAAGAGGAAATTACCTTGTAGTCAATTGACTATCTTCCCAAAAGATGACATCGCTCCAGGTGATAGGAAAAGAGTGAAAGTACTCCTCCCCTGGAATGCTGGGAAAGTGCCCTGCACAGTGTTGCTTTGAAGCAGTGACTTAACTGTGACTTAACTACTGTCTATTGTTGGTATATTTTAAAGACTTTTTCACATTGCAGATTGATTAAGAATGCATTTTAAAAGGCTTTTATAAATACATTTTTAAAGCAGTTGTCATTCTTACTGAGCAGGGGTAGAGTCTGTCATCCTTGAAAATAGTGTCAAGGTTCCGACTTCTGTGCCGGTACCTCTTAGGGACACATGTAAAATAGGTCCTCATGCTATTTTTGACATCAGTGCCTAGGTGCCACCTCCTTATCTCAGAGATAGGATTCTAGTTTTAATACAATTAACTCAGAATTAGTTATGAATGTTTTTGTCCTTTTTTTAAGTGTTCATAGGTATGTGCTTTTTAAAAAAGGTTTCATTAGATAAAATAAAATGCATAGATCTTAAGTATACAGTTCACTGAGTGTTGATTAATGCATACACCTGCTCCAGTTAAGACATGGGGCATTTCCATTACCCCACAGTTTCCTGCTGCCCCTTTTTAGTCAGCGTCCCCTCATGCCCCACAACCCCTGTTTGATTTATCTTAGCTTTGTTTTACCATTCTCAAACTTCATATAGATAGAATCATACAATGTGTCTGTCGTCTTTCACTTGACAAAAAGTTTTTGACATTTATTCACGTTGTTGTTTGTATCTCTGCAAAAGTAGAGTTTTTAGTGTTAATGCAATTAGAGTGAAATGAAAACATTGCTAAGTGAGACTGCTTTGAATGAATATGTTGCTTCATATACAAACCTTCTCTCACTTTCTGAAAACAGGTTGTTCTGGTGACGGATGGCTGCCTTGGCATTGGTAGAGGGTCACTGCGTCATTCCCTAGCTACGCACAGTCAGCGAAGCGAGAGCAACAGGTTTCCACTACCTTTTCCTTTCCCTTCTAAGTTATACATCATGTGCATGGCAAATTTGGAGGAGGTAATGCTTTTTACTAAGTTCTTCTTAGTTTGATTAGACACATTTTAGGACTCAGTTTATTGTTTAGTGCATGTGTTCCATTAGTATTATATTGCATATACTATAACATTGAAGTCCATTGGTTTTTAGCCAAGGCTGGTCACTGATTATATTTGAAAAAACTCTAGATCTCAAATGCTCTTTGAAAGTTCAGAGTGTTGCCCCATCTTGGGAAACATAGCTACTTCCCACACCCTTCACATGCTAAAGAGTTAAAATGTTCTTTTTGGTGTTAGATATTTCCCTCATTTAGGAATTCTTACATCCTTTCCACCAGCAATGTTGACAGAAGTGTGCTTTGATTTGTTTCGTAAAGTAACGTTACTCCGATGCATGTTTTATTAAACTCTATTTCCTGGTTTTCCCATTTACTCAGAAAAGTTATTTAACCTTTCTTCACCTCAGTTCTTTTCTATCTAAAATATAGATAATAATGGTACTTACCAAAAGATGTTAGAAACAATTTGGAGGGAAGATACTGTATAAATACCAACTGTGGTCACCTCTTTGCAGAAGAGAATCTTTGCAAAACTGCTTCTGAATGAAATAGCTCTACTGGTATCATTTTATATGACATCCTTCTTTGTAACCTTGAGTCAAAACTGTTATAGCTGTTTGCCTTCTCACATTGTTAAAAAGTCATCTCCGTTTATATTTATTCCATGTGTTGTGATGGGTGTGACCTTGGTGTGCTGATAATACAGTGGTACCCAGGTTTTCGAACGTAATCCGTTTTGGAAGATCGTTCGAGTTCTGAAACGTTCGAATACTGAGGCACAGTTTCCCCATAGAAAATAATGCAAAATGGATTAATCCCTTCCAGACCTTTAAAATCACCCCCTAAAACAGCAATTTAGCATGAATTTTACTATCTAATGATACCATAGCTCCATAAAATTTACGACGTTCGTAAACTGAAATGTTCATCAACTGAGACGTTCGAAAACCGAGGTATGACTGTAATCTGGCATTTTGTGCCATTTTAAAGGGATCGTCTGTTTTGCTTTGCAGCTTCAGAGCACTGATTCCTTGGATTGCCTTGAACGTCTCATAGATTTAAACAATGGTGAAGGGCAGATTTTTACTATTGATGGCCCCCTGTGCTTGAAAAATGTACAGTCTATGTTTGGGTAAGTATATACTGAAAGCTTTTTTACCTTCTTACAATCCATTATGATTTGATATCCAGCAATAATATCTATTTTACTATTTCTAATTGTGTCATTTCATTTTCCCCAAGTTGCACATTTTTCAGTAAAATGCTTGATAGTAGTGATTTTTAAAAGTTCATTCCCTTTTAAATTAAGTATGACTAAATCTATAATGCCTGTAGATACTGACTTCCTTATAATGACTCAGCAGTTTCAAAGATTAACTTGCTTTGGGGCTTTTCAGAATTGCAATTGCCTCACCAAAAATGTCTGATTTTGTTCTGTTTTACATATGGTCAAATCATTTTGGAGTCAACTCAAAGGGAAAACAAACTTAGCATCTTGAAAAAACTGATATGTATCATAATATTCTTCGTCTAACAATGAACCATCATGTTCTAGAAAGCTGATTGATCTGGCATATACACCTTTCCACGCTGTTCTCAAGTGCGGCCACCTGACTGCAGACGTGCAGGTCTTCCCCAGGCCAGAACCTTTTGTGGTAGATGAGGAGATCGATCCGATCCCCAAGGTCATTAACACAGGTAACTTTTTTGTCAAGTTCCTTCTTAGTTCTGGTATCCTGACTTTTTAACTTGTGGCTTTTACTTTTTTCCATCCAGAAGGGCTGAAAAGAAATGTAAATTCTGATACTCGGGTGCTGTTGTCATCAGTTACACACTTCGGAGGGGAGGATGCACTCACTGCCTAAAGGTGGCAGAGGAGTGATCTTTTGTGGTGATGATGAGGCCATGAGTTAATTTCCAATCCTAGGTAATTCTAACCACCAATTACTAGAGTTGGAAATCATGGCCAGATTCACTAGCATCGAAACTCTTGAGGTAATTCTTAATAGGTACTAAGATTAATTAGCATCATAATTGAGGTCAAGTATGAAGGGCTAGTTTGTAGACTTGGCTGTGTGACTCTGGACAGATCACCCCCTCTGGTTCTTATTGGCTACGTGAGTGGAATCTCTAGGTGAATGATGGTCTCTAATATCTCAGCTCTGATATGGTGTCCCTCTCTAACCCTGCTGCTTGTGTTACGACTAAAAGCGACATGCCACTGCCTTTACCTTGTTCGCGTTGCCAGCACTGTGCTGAGCTGAGATCGGCAAAGTGAAGACAAAAGTAACAAGCGGTAGTGAGAGGAGAGTTGCTCCTGTTGGAGGGTGGACTCCTTGCTTTGCGGGTACAGGTGAAACCATCACTGTCCATCACCATTGCAGCCTCAGTGCCTCGCATCACGTCGGATGCCTAGTAGATGTGGAGTAGGCAATTGTCCAGCCAACAAATGATTCAAATAAAGTGCATAGTAAATGTTCATTTCATTCTTGAGTGTATAGATTTTGAGGAGTTTTAGAGTAAAGGGCTGTGTACAGTCTTTTTATTTTTTGTGCTTTTAGCTCCTGGCTGTCTGAAAGTAGGGCATCCATCTCTTTCATTGTGACTACACAGCAGTGTATTAAGCTGTGTCAAATGTTGTGTTAACTTCAAACTAATTCGATTCCACTTCCCTCCCATCCTTTTTTTTTTTTTTTTTTGAGTAACTTGGAATAACTTTTCTTTCCCATATAAACTTTCAGTCCAAGATCTTTTTTATAGCTTATATTTAAACCATTTTTAAATGTAGGCCTCTTTCTACTCAAATGAAAAATATATAACTGCGTGCTCGCTTCGGCAGCACATATACTAAAATTGGAACAATACAGAGAAGATTAACATGGCCCCTGCGCAAGGATGACACGCAAAATCGTGAAGCGTTCCATAAAATATATATATATATCTGCTTATGCTGATTCATTTGTTACTCAGCTAAAGAAGGTAATGATGGCAAACCTTCAGAGAAGCAGATTTCCTGATGTATTAGAAGTACAGTGTACTTACCGTGAGCCTGATGTTTTAAAAAATGTGTTGAGGGGGATGGCCGGTTAGCTCAGTTGGTTAGAGCGTGGTGCTAATAACACCAAGGTTGCTGGTTCGAGCCCCACATGGGCCACTGTGAGCTGCACCCTCCTTAAAAAAACATTACTGTTAAAAAATGAAAAATTGTGTTGAGAATATGCCTAGAAGAAAGACTGAAAAGCAGTTCAATAAAATATCAATAGAGGTTTCCTTTGATGGTGAATGAGTGACTTTATTTTTTTTTTTCAATTTATAGTGTTTTCCAAGTTTTTATACTACCTATATAATCAGAAAAAAAAACTTTAAGAAGGTACTTTGGGTTACAAGTTTTATATTTTACTTATTTTATTTTTTACATTTTTTACTCATTGTCATATTTAGAGTGCTACCTTGGTTTTGCAGAGAATGTATTCCTTGGGTCTTAACTTTTATTTTTTACTTAGTTTATTTTTTTACAACTTTTATTTTTTACTTTGTTGTATTTTGGTTTTGCCGAGAATGTAGTTTTCTCAGGGAAATGTTTCTAATGCTTTACCCTGCAAGGATGGCTGCTTGGAGTTTTTGTGGAAGTGTTTGACTATGATGCCCCCTGGTGGCCTGAATGTCTCTGATTCTACAGAAGGATTTGACCTTTAAGCTTTTTTTGCCTTAGCTGGGGACCTAGCCTCATAAAAATAAAGTCTAGCTAATTTGTTATGTAACTTTAAATTCATTAAATAAAAGACAATTATCCTTATTTTTTGAGCTACTTAAAAGCAAATTTACTAGAGTTATCCAGAGAAACTTCTAATAACCTTCCTAGTCATCATATTTGAATTCCCTACTTACGTTAAACATTGTGTTTGTGAAATCTAGTACATAGAAAATAATGTACCTCCCTATAGTACTAATTACTTCTATGTTGATTACTTCTTTTCAGATTTGGAAATAGTGGGATTTATTGATATAGCTGATATTTCAAGTCCCCCGGTTCTGTCCAGACATTTGGTCCTACCTATAGCACTTAACAAAGGTGAGTTCTGTTCCTATTCCAGTGATACATAGGAAGCATCTTATCGAAAGTTATTCTTAAACGTTAGATAGTAGGGTAGCCCATTTTGCAAAATTTGGGAAAAAGGAACAGTTACTGGATTGGATTGGATTTTTTTAAAAATGGAAAGAACTAATTCTGCTGCATTACACTATGGAAAGCATATCGACACATATTTATTGTGTGTTGCTTTGTTAATTTACAGTTTAAGTCCTCTTTACAGATGAGAATGCTTAGTCCCTCATCCAGGGCTCTGCCTTTACGAGCACGCTGAGGAAGCCAAAGTTGTTTTCAGAGGGTTGCCTGATAAATCTAGAGTCAAATACAGCTTCATAAGGGGAGAAACTACATCTGTTTTCTGCCAGTGCCTAGCACATAGTAGATACTCAGTAAATACTATTGAATGAATAGATGAATCCAGCCCCTTGTGAAGCTCATTACTGCAGAATAAAGCTCTCCAGGAAATGTCAAGTCATGTCCCCAAAACTCAGCATCTCTCTGAAGATTGTTAATGTCCAGCACTTTAAACTTCTCATTTTTCTGTTCTAGGCTGACCCTCTGCTTTATATTCACCAGCTTTCTCCAAGAAGTGTGTATAGTCAATCAGGTTTCTACCACTGAGTTGTGATCACATTCCATTTATGCCGTTATCTCAGTTGGAGAGTTAGGTGTTCCATCACCCTCTATCACATATTCACAAACAGAATCTTACTATGTTCCCATAGATGGCTTATTGTGATCATTATGTTTGTAATTTACTGTATTGTTCTTGATACTAATATTGATAACAATCAGCGTTTCCTTATTTCTAGGGTCCTGGGGGGAGGGGGACAATTCTGTGTGCCCATATAAATTGCCAAGAAAGAAAGTGGGCAAAATGAAGAGTCTGTGTAGGGGAACAGTGGAAAGAAAAGTATGGGAAGGCAGAATGGGGCCACGTTGTAAGGGCTGTTGAATGTCAAGCTAAACTGGGCAAATTCTTCCTATTGAATTAGAAAGTCTTTGAATGAGATTGAGACACAGATAGTTCCAGAAGGAAGTTAATTGTAGGAAGTTTCATCTGTCAGCAGGGTGTATGAGAGAACCTGGAGTTGGAAGAGTCAAGAAGCTTGTGGAGTAATTACTGTTCACCTTTGGGGGCGCCCATCCATGTGCTGCCTGAAGGCTGTCAGTGGAGACTACTCTGACATCTCTGAATCTGTGGTTCTGATCAGATGGTGTTTGAAACCCGCAGAGAGCACCTAGCTGAGTGTCCTAGTAGAAACTGTGAAAGGCTGATTTTTTGTGTGTAGCAACTTCACTGAAATATAATTCACATACCATACACTTCACCCATTTAAACTATACAATGCAGTAGTTTTTAGTATGCTTAGAGTTGTGCAACCATCACCACGTCAATTTTAGAACCAGAATTTTAGAATTTTCACCACCCTATAAAGAAACCCTTTAGCCAGCAATTCCACCCATCCCTCCAGTCTCCCTCAGCCCCATGTAACCACTAATGTCTTTTCTGTCTTTATAGATTTGCTTCTTCTGGGTGTTTCATATATATTGAATTTATATAACATGTAAAAACTGATTTTTATGTGGATATAGGAAAACTGGAATATGAGTTTTTCTTACTTGTTATATATTCTTTTTTAACTCCGTATACTTTCCTTCCAAGGCTAGAAACAGCCAAGAATATAATCGGGGTTTGGGATTTTTGTAGCTAATCTCAGTCTAACCTGTTTTCTTTTCACAGAAGGTGATGAAGTAGGTACTGGCATAACTGATGATAATGAAGATGAAAATTCAGCCAATCAGATTGCAGGCAAAATACCCAACTTTTGTGTCCTGCTCCATGGCAGCCTAAAAGTGGAAGGAATGGTGGCTATAGTTCAATTAGGGTGAGTAACTTTGTTTCCCTTTGGTTGAGTGAAAGGTAGAATCAATGTACAAAGTGAAGTATTTCCCAGACTTTTCTGAAAGAAATAGAAAGGTCCTTGTCACTTTTTTCCTCTTCCTGCTACACTCTTCCCACCTACCATCACCTTCTAAACTGCTCATTAAATGATCCCCTAGACTAAGTACATAATGAGCTTCTTAACTACATTGCTTTTATATTATATCCTTTCTTAGTTTTCCTCTTTCCTATTCTATCTAGGAAACCTGGGTTCAATTATAACAATGCTACCAACTTGCTATAGGATCTTATGCAGTAGTCATAAGCTATAAAATGAGGAGATACGACTAAATGAAAAAAGATGCTGATGTCATTCATTGAACATTTTACTGTGTGCTTCTCTAGGCACTTAACATATATTCACCCATTTAATCCCTCAAAACAACACTATACAGAAGGTATCAGTATTATCACCATTCTATATATAGATGAAGAAACTTGCTCAATGTCACATAGCTAGTAAAGGAAAGATCCAGGATTCTTACCCCTTGCCTTCTGACTCCAGAGCCCATGCTTGTAACCACTCTGTTATATTCCTTCCCGATGAGGAAAGCCCGTCTAGCTTCCACATTCACTGCAGTCTCAAAAGTTGTAAAACTTATCTGCTTCTTTCTGTAATACCTATTGTTAGGAATGAAGAGGTGACTGATGATCTTATGGTCAGCACCTGGGCTGACTAATGTAGACGAAGACCAAGAGGTTAGGAGTACTCTGAGAAAGCATGGCTCCATTTCGGCTTGAGTTTAAATTAGATGGTCCAAAAAGAAAACTGCAGTTCTTGTTAGGTATTAGTTTGCTGTATTTCTTGGTACCCAAGCTACTTGTACAAGCTCTGAATATGAGAATCACCTGGAGCCTTTGAGAAGTGGGAGCAGAGCTGGCTGATGGCTTTGTGCTCTTTGTTCCAAGGGCGCCTCTGTGTTGGTGCTCTTATTGCTCACCACCCCACCCCTGCAGCTACTTGCTGCCCTTGTGATGTTTCTTCTCTTTCAAGACTGGTTTTTACTTCCATATCTACATAAGTGAGAACAAATACATTGTCCCAGAGGAATGGTACAATTAGGGGGCAGCAGTGTGCATTTTCAGGTTTAAGATTTGGCTTTAGTAAAATTAATGCACCTGATTTCAAAGCTGACCCATGTCACTCAAGAGAAAATCACAGGTTAGACTTATTTAACTTGCCAGTCCCAGGCTTGATGTTCTTCTGATTTTCCATCTTCTTTCTATCTAGTCCTGAATGGCATGGAATGCTCTACTCCCAAGCTGACAGCAAGAAGAAATCAAACCTCATGATGTCTCTCTTTGAGCCTGGCCCAGAACCTCTCCCATGGCTAGGGAAAATGGCACAGTTGGGTCCCATTTCAGGTATAACCCAGATCAGATGTTATTTATCTTGACTTTGTTTTCTCTCTGCTGTTCTGAATGTCTGACTGTGCGGTCAGAGAGCTGTGTGATCTCCCTGATGGGTGTGCTGTGGTCTCTGATGCTGGATACGTACATGGAGAACCCCAGGAAAGTTTGATGTGTGAACTTTAACTTTATAGCTCAGGAAGAACCAACATTTAAGTTAAGTACATATAAATGCTCCAACTGCTTAGAGTGAGAAGCTACTCTCTATCATAAACGTTTTTTTCCTTAATGTCAATTTTCCTTAGTATAATTTTCAACCCAGGTAACCAGGTAACTCCCAGTCATTCCTAGGTAGTTGAATCCCCTTCCTTCTTGAAAATTGTTTTCCCTTGGCTTTCGGAATGTTGCATTCTCCTGGTACTTTCTTTCTTTTTTGCAACTTTTCTTGTTATCTTTTCTTCTTCTTGCCTCATGATTCCAAGATGTTGTTCTTGGTCTTCTCTCGGGTTACTACTCTCTCCTGGTTACTTCATCAGCCATTATTGCTTCAGACTCCCCCAGGTCTATAACTCTAGTCCTGTTTGATCTCTCCCTGCAATTTGCATATTGTTTTTCCACTTTCCAGTTGGACCTCTGCCAGTCCCAAGCTCAGTATGTTTGTTATAGGAACCACTGTCTCACACCCCTTCCCTCTTAAACTGTTCCTTTTTCTGATTTTCCTGCTCCTTCTGATGGAGGGCTTATATTTCGGGTACTCAGGCTTCAACTGTAGAGTCATCCTTGATTCATCTGGACCTGTTTCAATTTCAGGAACATCTACCAAGCCACCTATTTTATGCCAGGTCTAAAGGATGAAAGCGTTCACAGGAGTTGCTCAAAGTCTAGTGGAAAGTGGAATAATAAACACAGACTGACACAAGATCAGAGTTGGCCTGCAGGAGGGGATGATCTCCTCTGCCTAAAGGACTCAGGAAAATCTTCACAGAGAAGACATACCCTAGCTGAGTTGGCGGGGGCGGGGGGTGGGGATTTGTGGAACCAGTGACAGCAGAAGGGCACCCTGGGTTAAGGAAAACACCTATAGAAAAGAAAGGAGCGCTGGAGTACAAAATGTGAGGATGGGGGCCGGGGCAGATAGTAGGTTACAGGTGGGCAGTGGCTAGAGCACGCAGGCCTCATTTGAAATGCGAAGAACTGAGGCTTTATTCTGCCACTGAAGGGGAGTGTGTGATCAGATCTTTCTAGCTATGATGAGAACAGTGGCGACACCAGTGAGGAGACTTTGTATTCTAGGTATTGGTGCCCCTTGGAGTTGTGCAGTATGGCCAGAATCCAAGTCAGAGATAGTAAGTTTGCATTTAGAAAGATAATTGTGGTGTGTGGATTTGAAAAGGTAAGGACATGGCTGCAGTTAGAAGTCAACTGATAGTCCTGGAGATGGGAAGGTGAGAACCAGCACAGGGGGACAGAGAAGATGGGATCCATGCAAGAGATGTGAAGGGGGTAGAATCAACAGTGTTTATACAGGAGAATAAAGGAAAGAGTTGAGAGTGATCCCAGGTTTCTGACCTGGGCTGCGGGCGAGCGGGTGGTACTATTAGTTGAAACAGAACAGAGGAGGAAGGATGGATTTGGGAGGAGCACCTTTGTGCTTGGTGAGTTTAGCCTGTGAGATTTAGGTGGAGATGCCTAGAGACAAATCCTGGAAGAGTCGAGTTCGGGAGAGAGGGCAGAGTTAGAAATACAATTTTTAGTTACAAGCGTATCACTGATAGTTACAGTGGTGAGAAGGAGATTATTTAGGGCAATGGTTCTCAGATTTGATTTATTTTGTGTACAAAAATAAACCAGGAAAACTTCTGTAAAAATTCTGTTTCCTGGGCCCCACCTACAGAGACGCTGATTCAGTAGGTCTGGATTCAGGCCAGGACTGCGCAGTTTTAATACTGTCCATGTGATTACAATCGAGGTGATCCATACCACATTTTAAGAAGCCCGAGCCCCAGGAAAGAGTATAGATTAAGGCAAAAAGAAAACCAAGGATCAGACCCCCAGAAAGGACCAACTATTGGGGGCAATGGAAAGGGTGCTAGTAAAGGAACATGAGAAGGAATAGGCAGATGAAAGGGGAAAGTAGTAGAAAGTGATGTTGTAGAAGCCAAGACAATTAAGAGACTGAAGAAGGAAGTACAATGACATGGCCTCCAATGTCTTGCACACACGTGCACACATGCATGTGCACAGATACACACGTGCATGCACACACACGTGCACACATGTGCGTGCATACACAGTACACACATGCACACACATACACGTGCACACATACACACATGTGCACGCATACATGTGCGTGGATACACACGTGCACGCATGCCAGCTGAGGTCTCAGGATGTCTTTTGCCATTGAGGCCAGAGAAGATTTTACCTGAACACAAGTCCTAGAAGCTAGGCGAAGGGTCAGCAAACTTTTTCAGTAAAAGGCCAGGTAGTAAATATTTTAAAACTTTGCAGACCATACATTCTCTGTCGTAACTACTAAAGTCTGCCTTTGTAACAAAATACATGAATGGGAGTGACTGTATTCCAAAATAATTTATTTATGGACACCAAAAATTTAATTTTATGTCATTTCCATATGTTATGAGATATTCTTTTGATATTTTCCCCCCAGTCATTTAAAAGTATAAAAACTACTCCTAACTCAGAAATAGGCGACAG
Organism: Rhinolophus sinicus; assembly: GCF_057876585.1. Classification (NCBI taxonomy): domain Eukaryota; kingdom Metazoa; phylum Chordata; class Mammalia; order Chiroptera; family Rhinolophidae; genus Rhinolophus; species Rhinolophus sinicus. The sequence goes on along the minus strand of NC_142503.1, from coordinate 156,845,418 downwards.
GCCATAGTTTGCCAACTCTTGAGCTAGGATGCAGGCACTAGTGTGTCAAAGCTCACACATGGGCAGGAGACTTGACTTCGGTTCTAAACAAGACAAAGAACTGACATCTAGAGCAAAGCTGGGAATGTAGAACGCCTGCCCCTCAGTGAAAGGAAGCAGAAAAAGTCTACCCTGTGTTTCTACCTGCTTTTCCAGATGTAAAGAAATTTTAAAATCTCCTATGAGAAATTGAAGCCCAAGTCCTGCACCGTGCAGACTATACTAACCCCTTCTGAAGTGGGGACTTCTAAAACCAAACAATACAAAAACTGGTTCTGAAGCAATGAAACTGTGGTGCAGCCTCCAGAAGCTGATGGCTCAATAGGAATAGCTCTACATCCCAGGAGGATTAGCGCCTTGAGAACTTAATTTGAAAGAGACTGTAGAGTGAGCATTTTAAATGATTAGAGTTTTAGGAAGAACTAGAAAGAAGGAACTAGAAGAGGAAAGAAGAGGACACTGAATCACGAGTCATTTGATCTTGACAGCTATTTGGTGGCTTTATAAGAGTAGCTTCACTAGATGGTTAGCCAGGAGACAAGTTGAGGCATGAATTAAAATGAAAGATTTTAAGTTTGGTCACAAGTTTGGTCACCAAGAGGAGAGAAATAGGGCAGCAATTGGAGGAGAACACAGGACAGGGAGGAAGAGTGTGTGTGTGTGTGTGTGTGTGTGTGTGTGTGCGCGCGCATTCGTTAGGATGGAGAGATTCCTCACCTGTTTCATGTAGTCTCTCTCTAGCATTCCTACATTTATCGCTGCTCTCACCTAGTTTTGGCTGTGTTCACCTTTTACTTAGATCAGAGGTCAGCTAACTATGGCCTGCAGGCCAAACTAGCCTACTGCCTGTTTTGTGGATAAAGTTTGATTACATAGGCACACTCATTCCTTTTCCACTCCTGCTTCAATGGCAGAGTTGAGTAGTTGAAACAGAGACCATGTCACCCGCAAAGCCTAACATAGTTACTGTCTGGCCCTCTACAGAAAAAGTTTGCCCACCCCTGACCTGGATACTGTGGTGGTTTTCACCACAGATGCCTGTCTATAACTGAGATGGTAGCATTCAAACTCCTTTCTGCCTGGCTTCCAACCTAGCAATGCTTAGCTTGTTATACGTATTCTTCACTCAAATTGAACTGCTATTTACTCTGCCCTATTTTATATTCCTTTTTCCCTCTGGGTCTGTTCTTTTCAATGAGGTATAAGAGCTAACATTTTATTGAATTTAACTTTGTTCCGGGCACTGTGCTAGACAAAATGAAATGTATCATCTCATTTAATTCTCACAACAGTTTTATGAGGTTGGGATTGCCATTATGGTACAAAGTAATAATTGCTCATAAAACCTACATTAGAGGGTTGTCGATTGCATTTATTGAGGGAATGCGTATAAAGTGCCTGATAGAGTAGGCACTCAATAATGGTAGATCCTGCTGTTTTTACTTATTTTTTTAATCAAAGCATGCAAAATAGTACTGTTGTTTATACCTACCCCTTCTACTCCTAATTCTGTTCCTAGAGATAATTACTGTATTTTGCCATATGCAATGTGTACTTTTTTGCCCAAATTTGTGAGGGAAAAATAAGGGTGTGCATTATACATGGGTAGTACTAATTCCATATCTATATAAATGTTTTTAATCCTTTTATTTATGCTTATGATTTAAAAGTGTAACTCTAGAAATCAATAATAACATCTGTATGCAAAATAATACCCTGGAATACGATAATCAGTTTTGTTGAACTTGCAACAACGAAGAGTTCTTGGCCTCCTATTATGCGTAAATATCATAAATGTGTTACCAGTACATAAAATTTCTTGTACCATAATATGTTAAAAAATAAATGCTAACATTCCTTTATAATACAAAAAAACAAGTACCTAAATGTAAACAAATGAAAATTTGAATTAAAAAATTAAAATGAAAGATTTTTTCCCTGAAAATTTGGACCAAAAATGTAGGTGCACATTATACATGGCAAAATACAGTACTTTCAACTTTTGTTTCTTTTGGTATTTATATTTCTAAATAATGTAAGTATGTAACTATTTCTTGCCTTTTTTTTTTAATAAATGTCGTTTTTTCACTTTTTAAAGATGACCACTTAGCTCTCTTACCACCACCATCCCCACCCATCCACCCAAGAAGCACATTTTCCCCTTCCTCTATCCTTCAGTGTTCTTTTTGGTTAAATCAGTATTCTGTCCTTGTTAGATGATTTAAATGTTATTTATGACTAAGCCATGAGGTATACCAAGTTACATTTCTTTGTCTTGCAGCTCTTTGTCCTCTACCCCAGTTGTTACTTTCTTAGATTTTTTTCTTTTTTCTAATAAGATAAATGTAGTCTGACCGACTTCAGTTAAAAGGAAGGCTCTATTGGAAAGACACTGAGGTTCCTCAGAGGTGCAAGAAAAGAGCTGGACAGCCAGGCTGTGGGGAGCCGGCCACACATGAGTGTAGCCCCCACTCCAGCTTGCTCAGGGCCTTTCTCTGCTTTCTTTCCTTTTTTTTTTTTTTTTTGCCCTTTTTTGTGTACCTATCACTAATTCCTGCCTACGTGCAATACATTGTTCAGGTATTTTTGTCCTTTTCCTTTTTGTATTTCTTAGTCGTCTCCCTTCCTCTTGTTTCATAAATGGACTGATTGTTCTCTCAGCCTATTGCATAGCTGTCATCCTGAGTCTTCCCTTCACATCTCTCCTGTGGGTCTCCTATTTCATGAATCCTCCTGAGAAAAGGGAATATGGGAAGTAAATGTTTGAAATCTTGCATATTTGGAAATGTCTGTATTTCATCCCTGACATTTGATTGCCAGTTTGGTTGGGTATTGAGTTCTAGGTTGGAAATCATCTTCCCTTAGAGTTTTGAAACATTGCTGTGTTGTCTCTTCTGGCTTCCTGTGTTGCTGTTGAGAGTCTAGTGCCATGCTGACTGCCTGGGCTTTGACCCCGATCTGTATTTCCTCTGTGCTCCTTGCAGCTCTTCTTCGTGTCCCTGGTGTTCTGGATTTTCAGGACGACGTACCTCGCTGTTCTCGTCATTCGTTGTGCTGGGCCCTCAGTGGGCCCTTCCATCTGGCAGTTCGTATTCTTCAGTCCTGGGAACATGAATTATGTCTTTGATTTTCCGCTCTCTCTGTTCTCTGTTCTCCCTTTCTAGAACATAGGTTTATAGTTTGTATGTGCGTGTGATTTTCTCACCTTACCCATTTTTCCATTTTTTTTTTTCTTTTTGTTCTACCTTCTGTGAGACATCTTCAACTTTATCTTGCAACTGTTTTCTTTCCTGCTATCATATTTCTTATTTCTAAGAGTCTTCTGTTATTTTTTCATAAATGCAGTATTTCTTGTCTGCTAAGCCAGTTTCCACTTACAGGTTCCAAACAATTAGAGACTGTACAAAATAGACTATTATTAGATGTTGAGATGTTTGGTGCTGATACTGAGTGCTATAGGATAGAAGGGTCTAGAGAAATCACTGCCTGCCAGAAAAAGTTGGGACAACTTCATGGAGAAGGTAGGATAGTATCTGGACCTGGAATGTAAGTCAATTTGGATAGGTGAAGAACAGCAGGGTTGAATGGTTGAAAAAGTGCTGACCTTGGAACTAGACCCAGCCGAGTGAAACCGGGGAAGGTCCAACCTCTCTGAGCCTCAGTTTACTGGGACTAATAATATCTACCCGCTGGGTTGCTGTAAGGAGAAACGTTATATATGTGAAGTGTTTGGCGCATAGTTTGGATTGAATAAACATTCTTGATAAGTTTCTTGAGTCCAGAAAAATATCTTCTCTAGCCACACTTCTAGCACAGTGCCTGCTACATAATGGGGTCTTACCATAGATAATGAATGAATAAGTGAGTGAGGGAATAAATGAATGAGGAAAGGAGAGCATTCCAGGCAGGAGAAATAACAGAAATAGTGGCAGGGAAGTTAGAAATTAGCATGTTGCATGGGAAAGGACTGTTGGGATTTTGGTCTGACTGAAAAGGTTTATATAGAGACTAAGTGTTCATGGAAATATGTCTGGAGAGCTGGGTCAGTACTTTTTGGAGATGTCGGGAGTGGGGGAGTGGTGTGGGGTGAGTATAAGGCATTTAAATTAATTACCAAATCAGGGTTAGAAAACTTCTGGTTCAGTTAGAAGCGGCTAATTCCAGTTTTCAACATGAACATTTGGGACATAAGCTTTCTAACTTGGGGAAATGATTCCTGCTGTGTCTACCCCAGCAGGTGGTAATAAGGATAAAATAAGCCAATAGATGTAAGTACACTTTGTAAGTTTGTGGCAAAGTTTCATTGGCTCAGGAAGCCAGTAGAAAAATAAGAACCCTTGTTTGTCCCATGTGGCTATAAAACCAACATGGCTTTAATTCTTTGAACACAATAAACTAATAAGCCATGATAAGGTGGGGTATGTTTCATCAAAAACTATTTCTTCCCTTGCCCTTTTCCTTAATTTGGCTATATATAATTTTCCTTTTTAATTTTCTCAATGCCTAGATGTACGCTGTCTAAACCGGAAGCCACTAGCCACATGAGGCTATTTAAATTTAATTAAAATAATGAAACTGCAGTTCCTGAGTCACAGTGGTGACACGCCAAGCGTTCATTGGCCCCATGGGCTAGGGCCTACCACTCTGTCACAGCAGGAAGTTGTGTTGGAGAGGGCTGGGCTAAACTATATAGAATTGCAGTATGTATGTTTACATGTATTTTTAAATAGTACCTTAGTATTTGTTGTATTAGCTTTATCCTCTCTGACGTTAATTTATAAGTGAAACGTCTTTCTTTAGAAACATTAAGCTGTTTTTTACTTACATGAGCCTCGGTTGATTGCTACTAAGAGCAAGTTCCCTAACCTGGCTGAAGCTAATGGATTTTCTTAATTAGGGAAGTAACAGGATATAAAAGATTGAATGATTCAAAGAGCTTCTAGCTTAATTGGAAATGTAATTGATTATGCTTTGCCAGCTGTCATTTCAAGAATGTCTTTTTCTTTTAAGATGCTAAAGAAAACCCTTACGGTGAGGATGACAATAAGAGCCCATTCCCTCTGCAGCCCAAAAACAAACGCAGTTATGCCCAGAATGTGACTGTCTGGATCAAACCCAGTGGCCTGCAGGTAACATTACCATTCACGTTGCTTTCCACTGGGCAAAAGGGGGAGGCAGGCAGACATGTGATTTGATTTTCCTTTCCTTTGATACTTAGTAATTCATTTACTTCTAATGTTTGTCATTATTTCCAGAAAGGATTTTGAGGTAGCCTACGGTAAAACACGTATAAGAGTATAGCAAAATCCTTTTTACAAAATTTAGAGCAATACAAAACCTGGAGGAAGAGGAGAGACAATTGTGCCAGGAACCAAAGGCAAAATGACAATTGTATTTGAGCAACTTGGCTCTGAGCTTCCTGCTACCGAGGTCACAAAAGAAACATGTAGGGTTTTTATGTTAGATAGTATCTAAAAGGAAGCATGTCAGTTCTTCTAGAGAGGCTCATTTTCCTGGCATTGAATTTTAATGTAAAATTTTTGACATGCTGAGGCATTAGATAACATAATGGGTGTTATCGTTAACGATTATGAGAAAGATGTAAAAATCTTCATGTGGTTATTTCTTCCATCTCCACAATAGAACCCAAACCATAGCATTCCACTGTAATTCCTCAAAACACTTTCATGGGAAGCTAAGAGTATCCTATTATCAAGATACGTTCCTTTCAGACAAGGTACTCAGTGCCATTTCTCCTTCCATTGACATAAAGTCATTTATACCTATTTTTAAAAATCACTTTTGGACCTTTTTTCTCATTTGAGTTTCATTTGTTTTTTTTCCTTTGTTCCTCCAATGAGTCCAGCCCAAGCCAGATGAGAAGAGGCGGTCAGGCCACCTGACAGCAGAAATAGCTTCTGTTGATGGGGTCTCTTCTAGCCCCCTTTCACTGAGACTGGACACATCCTGCCGTGGCTAGGGGCAGGGGTATCTTCTCTTCATTGGAAATTCAGGTTCTCCCTCTTTCCTGCCATCCCTAACCCCAGTACTTCCCTATCAGAAGGATAGCTGAATTTTTCTAAAATTAGTTTTTAAATTTTATTTTGGTCTGGGTATTTTTTTATTGTAGTGAAATACATATATCATAAAATTTACCATTTCAACCATTTTAAAGTATACAATTCAGTGATATTTAGAACAATCACAATGTTATATAACCATCACTACTATCTAGTTCCAAAACATTTTGTCACCCCAAAAGGAAACCCTGTACCCATTAAGCAAGTTACTATATTCCCGTCTTCCCCCAGCCCTTGGCAACCACTAATCTGCTTTCTTTCTCTATGTATTTACCTATTCTGGATAGTTCATATAAATGGTATCATGTAATATGTGGCCTATGTTTGGCTTCCTTCCACTAAACATGTTTTCATCATTCGTCCATATTGTAGCGTGTATCAGTACTTCATTCCTTTTGATGATTGAGTACTATTCTATTATATAAATATGCTACATTTGTTTATCCATTCATTTAGTTGATGAACATTTGAATTGTTTCTACCTTTTGGCTATTCCAAGTAATGCTGTTGTGAACATTTATCAAATTAATTTTTTTCTTTTTTTTTTCTGTGCTGCTTTTGTTGTAACTAAGAAATCATGGTCAAATCCAAGGTCGTGAAGATTGACCCCCTACGTTTTCTTATAAGAGTTTTATAGTTTTAGCTCTTACATTTAGATTCACTTTGAGTTAATTTTTTGTATGTGGTGTGAAGTAAGGGTCCAACTTCATTCTTTCACGTGTGGCTATCTAGTTGTCCTAGCACCATTTGTTGAAAAGACAATTCTTACTCTTGTTGAATGGTCTTGGCACCCTTGTCAAAAAGCAGCTGGCCAAATATGTATGTATGGGGTTACTGGGTGTGTGTTTGTGAGACAAGTTCATATCTGTCACGAAGGGATTTGTTATCATCGAGCATTTTGAAGGAGGGAGGTTCTTTACAGATGTTGAACAGAGCAGTGCTATTAACTCAGAAGGGATTCTCATCTTGACACTGTGGTCTCGTTTTCATTTCTTTAAACGTTGCGAGTCATCCTTTGGTGTTCTTTCCCTTTACCACAGAATTCTAATGTTGAATTCTTTTTACCCTTGATAGACAGATGTACAGAAGATTTTAAGAAATGCAAGGAAACTACCTGAAAAAACACAGACATTCTATAAGGTGAGACTGTCAGAATTACAGTGGAAGAAGGTCGGCCCAGGGATGGGAGCCAGAAATAAGTGGTTCACAATTGTGTCCGGTACCAGAGTGAATATGGACAGGGATTAGAAATGTATGCCTTGTGCCTGTATTTTCATTGGTAGTCAGTAGAAATGATAGGTCCGTTGCTGCCCTAAAATCCAAGAATTGGAAGTATTTCAATGGCCTGGTTCTAGGCAGAAGAGCTTCTCGGTATTGGTGCTGCTGTGAGTGGCTGAGGGAAGGAGCTGAAAGGACCTGAACCCTCCTCACCACTCCCGTAGGGGTATCCAGACTAAACCCAGGCAACCATTGTGACTCCTGGGATGGCGCTTGGCCAGAATATTCTTACTGTACCAGAGAAGCTGCTTCCAGGAATGACTTCTAAAATGGCACGTTTATGAATCGCAAAAGGATGGCCCTCGCAATCATACCTAACTAATCCAGAATCATTAATGGCGGGAATTAAGTTACAAGAGGTAGAGTGGAGTGTGGGGCATTTAAGCTCAGTTGTTTTCTCTGGTCCTGGTGTTTGGCTGAAATTAAATTAAGTGGCACTGTGAGGTATGCCACGTTGTCAGCTGTGCCCTAGCTTGCTCATCTTAACATAGGCTGCACACAGCCAGCCCCAGGCTAGCGTTTCTTCCAGAGAACGTACATGCTACTTTATCTGGATGTTACCTCATTACCTTTAAGGCAGTATCGTCTTCAAACCTAATTACATAGTGAACTGATGAAATCAAGCAAGAGCCACCTTAGTCCGAGTTCAAGCAGAGATCTGCTCTGCCCGCCATGCCCCGCTCCCTGAAGCCCGTAATTGACACAGGCCCTTGCTGACCACTGCTTGGCTGTGTCCCTGTCCCTGCAGAGCTCTCCGCACACGATCGCCAGCTGTCTATTCAAGGTGGCACACTTGTACTTGGGCCTTCTTCTGAACTTTGCACTTGTTAAAGGATAATAGTGGAGAGTTGGTCAGAAAGCCCACTTCTCTTCTGGTTTTATATAATCCTCCATATCAGAGCTGAGAAGGGCCTTTACCAGGCGATTGCGCCACCCCTGCAATGGCAAGTGGTGATCCTTGTCATTTTGTAAATGAGGCCATTGAGACTGAGAGTGGCTACCCCACTTGCCCAGGTCACACTGCTAAGTGGCTGATGGGCACTTCCTGTTTCTCTGCTTCCATCCACTATGCGACCTTTCTGTGGCAATCGTTTAGGCCAGACTTCTGACTTCTCCAGAGCCCCCTCCAGACACGTTCATTGCCATTCAGCCTGAAACCCAGCCAGAGATGCACTAGAGGCTTAAGAGCCCTGTGAGGTTTGGGGCAAGCCTTAGCCAGACCTGAGTAAGAGAGGAAAGGTAACCCTCATAGTTGGGAGTAAATGTTTGGCTTAAGTGCTGATGGTGACGTTTGTCAGCTGTCTCCCTTACCCAGATTTCCGATCGCCTAGAGGGGAGCTGCTTCCTAGTCATGTCATCACACTATCGGCATCTCTATACAGCCTTTCTTCTATAAAAATCCTCACTTAAGTTCATGGGTGAAGAACTTATTCTTAGCTGAGCACTTAGAAAGTATGTGATGAGGAAAATGCATTTCGGCCACATTGGTGTGTTTTTTTTTATGTTGCAGGAGTTGAACCGTTTACGCAAGGCTGCCCTGGCCTTTGGTTTCCTGGACCTGCTCAAAGGAGTGGCTGACATGCTGGAAAGGGAGTGCACACTGCTGCCTGACACAGCCCACCCTGACGCTGCATTCCAGCTGACCCACGCTGCCCAGCAGCTCAAGCTGGCCAGTACCGGCAGCTCCGAGTACGCCGGCTATGACCACAACATTACACCTCTCCAGACAGACTTCTCGGGGAGCAGCACTGAAAGAATGTGAAGCTGACTTTGGGAGCCTGCCTTCTTTTTTCAAGTGAGATTGGAGGTAAAACCTTTTCCAGTCTGTCCACCTCTGCAATACCCCCCTGAAGATCTCCCTGAGGCTGCCTCAGAAGCACCACTTGGTGGTCTGAATGACTCTCTACAGTCTGAGAAGGGTACTGAAGGGTACTTGGCTGCTTGGGCTTTGACTTTCAGCGCAAACACCTGTTGCTCCCACGATGGGTACATCTCCGGAGAAGCTTGAAGGACTGATGAGCACAGAGCTCTCCCCCTTCCTCAGGAAACCTAAGCAAGGGTCCTCTGCTTCCCAAAAGGCATCTTCTCTCCCAATCCTAAGGACAGTTTCAAGCTTCTGTCCTTGGAATGAACCCAGACTGTCTGGGACTTAAGTACAAGCCTTACCCCAGTAAGTGTTGGAACTTTTCTTAGAACTTGGGCATAACTTGGTTCTTAGGTGCTTTGGTATATCTTTTAAACAGCAACCACAAATGTATAAAATTATTCGTTTCTTCAAGGTGTTTTTTTTTTTTTTTTTAATGAAAAAATTTGATTTTCTATAAAATGGTTTCACTGGAAAACAAATGGGTCTTTGCCTTTTGGTCTGTCCTATCTTCTGGATATAATTTCGGCTTCCTATGTGGCACAGATTCATAAATCATGAGGGTTCCTTGGGTTCCTTGTTTCTGACACTGGTTAGGCCTCATTAGATAAGCCAGGTTCCATCCAGGTAGATTCTGACAGGTCACCGCAGTCAGCTATGATTCCAAGTCACCAGCTAACTTCATGACCTTGGGCAAGTCCTATAACTAGTCTAGGTTTTATTTACATCATCAATGCTTTTCAGACTGCTCTGTGGCCCACCTAAGGTATTACTCCCCCAGGCTTCAACCTGAGCAGCCATGTTTGGTTTAACATGCTGAACTGCTATATAATGTTTTGTCTGAACAAAGGGCTTTATCCCTCACAATGTGCAAACCGTTAGAGTAAATGACTTTAAAACACCAGTTACTAGGATTTTGACTGCAAATGTTTAATAGAAATACACAACCTTTTGCTTTCTCAGACAGCAACAAAAGGGCTTCTAAGAACACAAGATCCTGCCACAGATGCAGCATAATCTACTGCAAAGCTGATCTGCCCAATTACACACAGAAAGTCGGTTGAAAGAACACCAGAAGTTAATACAAACAAGTGTTGACAGAAGTTACAGACATGCAAAATACCCTTCAGTGCAATGAACTTGTGAAAAATCAGCCAGCCTATCCTAATCAGATGTTTTTAGGTCAAACCAAGTTTCCATCTTCGGCTCAGAGAAACAGCGTAACTTATTTAATCCCCTTTTCTCCAGGAACAATGGGAATGGCAGAACAGAAAGCGCTATTGTGCCTTAAGATCTTTTACACAAGCATTACTTCTAATACATTTTACTTGGTTTACTTGGAATGTAGTAAAGGAAACATGTTTTTGACAATGGCCAAACTTCATAAAGTCTAGATTTTTTTTCAGTTCCTCTGTTGGTGGGTTTCCTGCCAGGAATCTGTTTCAGGACCGGCTGGTGGTTCTCTAGCCAAAGTTCTCTGTTCACTGTCCTACTGCAGACAGGTAAAATAAAAGTAGGTACTTTCGAGGTCTATTCAAAAACAGACAATCCCACCACTTACTCTGACAGGTACACAAGTAAGTGGATTCAGACAGTGAAAGGGAAGGAAAACTGAACTTTTGTTTGTGCACAGCCTAAGACAGTGTTGTAGGTGTGTTTAGTCTGGCCTACTCTAATGTTGCCAGTTAGCTACTACAGGTTGTATCTCCAGCTGTCTTATGGCCAAGTGGACCCTTCTGACCCCTGTAGCCATTTGGGTTTGGAACTCTCATAACCTTATATTCTAACTAATGTTTCATCTTTCTTTAGAGTTGAAAATAGTTCTGATTTTGCTAGGAATGAAGTAAGTGATCGTGGCGTTCCAAGATTCTGACTGGTTTCTAAATCATTCTGTGCCCACACAGGTAAGCACGTAGTAATAGATACTGTTATAGGCCAAAAGATTCAGAGGTAATATGTATTCTCCAGCCCCACTCAGACTCAAATGTTTTAAGTTCAACTTTTTTAAGTTGAACTTGATTTTCAGAAAACGCAATGCTACCCCACTTAACAAGTAACCCCTTAGGTACAGAATAGAGCAACATCGTCTTGCTTCTTTTCACAATACAAAAGAACAAATCTCTGTAAGAATGACCAGTATGTAGTAGGGTCAGGGCACTGAAGAAATCTCTCTGGCCTGTGTGAAATAGACTGACTGGACACGGAGTTGGTGGGGGAGGCGCCGAGTCTGCTGTCACAAACAGAATACAAAAGAACAAACCTATCATCAGGTATCAGAAATCTATGTCATGCAAGTACTACACTAAGATGATAAATCCAGGGATGTTAGTGAGGAAAAGAGAAGACAGCCTCACCGAGAATTTAATCATTTAACTTTAAAAAAAACTTTTACATCAGTTACAAGAAGATAAAACTGTAAGAATTATAGATTAGGCTCAAACTGGCAAGAAGTCATCTAAATCTCCCTTTTCAGTTGATCTTTTTCTTTTTTTGTCCATAGCGCCGCCTGCGCTGCTTATAAAGGTGACGGAAATTTATGTATAATCCTGAAAAAGAAAAGAGGCCAATTAGAAATGAGAATCTTTGTCTTTGTGTATAACCAGAAGCTCTTGGGGCAGGGACAGTCTCTAGCTGTCCGTTTTTCATATGCCCCAGCACTATCCTTATTGCAGGATGTACAACTCATTAACAAGTTACTAACAAATTATTAACATGCACTAGAAACAACTCAAGTTGTTCCCAGTGGGTTCATTATTTAATTTTCTGCCATATTTTATTATGAAAAATTTCAAACATAAAAAAAAAGATTAAATCATTTTACAGTGAACACCACCTAGATTTAAATGTTATTTTATTTACTACATACCCATTTCCACCTCATTTTTTATGATTTTCAATGTAAGTTACACCAGTACACTTCACCCCTAATCCTTAATTATAGTTCAGTATTTTTTTTCTTTAAGGTAAAATTTAACATAAAATACACAAATCTGAAGTACAGAAACAATCCAATTTTTAATTGAAAGCTATGCAATAACATATTAAACAACAGTTTAAAAGGCATAACATTTTTCTAGGAAGCACAAACTAGTGAACTAGAAAACAGGATTTCAGAGTCAGGAAAAACAAATTTCAATTCTGTCCACTCATTAGTTCTGTGGCTTAGCCTCAGCTCAGTTTCCTCACTGTATAACAGTTAAAAACACTTACTTAACAGACTAATTATAAGAGAATGTATATTTAGAAAAGCACTTGGACCTATATACAAATGTAACTGGTTATACTGCTCCTAAATTATACAAATTTAGTTTATTTCAGTCTGAAGAATAAGAACAACTACATATTCATTGTAGGCAAACTAAACATGAGTATAAAACCTTGTAAATTAGAGTGTGCAACAACATAAACAACACAAAAACCGCTAGGGTCAGTGCACATTAAAATACTATATACCCTTCTAACTTTTTTAGTAAAATATTTTAAGGTCTTTGCAATACTTATTCCTCTTTTTCTTTAACACTTTCAGAATGCTCACCTCATGGAGCCTAGTTACAGTAATACTAGATTTACCCAGTAAAAAACGTAAAGAGCTCTTTTAATGAGTACATTTTCTAAATAGAAGCATATTCCTTTCAACAGCCAAACATTTTAACATTTTTGTTAAAAATTTTTCTGAAATGGATTATATACCCTTTCTGAAATAGAAATGGAGGAAAATTTAATCTTAGGCAAATGACCTATACCCATAATGTACATTAATTAACTGTGCTTCAGCTGTGTGCTGAGAACTGAGGTGTAGGTCTCTTCTCCCCCAATATTGGGAAATGACCAAGACCACTGGGCTTTGTGGCTTCTTGGTTTACTTTTTGTGATATTCCTCCCCAGACAGGAAGATGGTCCAAGATGGTCCCCAAGGATCCCTACCTACATCCTGGTACTTCATACCTTGTGTAGTCCCCTCCCACATTGTACTAGGTTGGTCTGTGGGACCGAGAGAATGTGGGAAAAGTGCTGAAATGTCACTTCTGTGATCAGGTTATAAACGGCTGTGTGGACGTGATAGAGAGGTGCTGGTTATTGCTACAGTGGCCATCAAATTCCAACATATAGGTGTATCAAATCAACATCTTAAATTCATGTAATGTTATGTGTCAAATATGTTACAATTAAAATATTAATAGACAAAATTTTTAAAGGCAGTGTGGCTTCTGGCTCTCTCAGATCACCAGCTCTGGGAGAAGCCAGGTCACGAGCAGCCCTATGGAGCAGTAGTGGCGAGAAACTGACGCCCCGTGTTCCCACTACAACAGTGAGCCTGCAGCAGATCCTCCAGCCCCAGACAAGTCTGCAGAAACTGCCACCCCAGCTGAACTGACGACTGAAATCTCATGAGGGACCCTGACCAAGGGCCACCTCTATCACATCCACACTGCCTTTTATAACCTAATCTCAGAAGTGACATAGCATCACTTTTCCCATATTCCTGACCCTCAGAACCATGTGAGATAATAAATGGTTGTTGTCTTAAGATGCTAACTTTGGGGGTAATTTGTTACACAGCAATAGATAACTAATATACTATCTGCTGTTGCATCCTCTGTTGCTAGGAGACCAGACAGCCATACTTATTTATGGCCATCTCAAAAAGACTTTTGTGAACTAAAGCAGGGATAAATATATAAATTATATTAAAATGTGTTAGAACTTTACCTAAAGTAAATAGTCCTTACAGTTATGAAGGCTTGGAAATCTCATAATTTAGGTTTACTTCTTTTTCCCTTCTTTTAGTCTTTATGAGTCAAGGCAAGAATTTATGATTTCATATAAAAGTAAATTAATAAATAAGCAAGCAGGTTTTACATGAGGAGTGGGGGGTGAAGGGTGGCTTTCCTATTGTTAGCCAGAAGGCTTTATGCCATCTCTTGGCTGTTCAGAGGCCATTATTGCCTTCTGCCTTCCTTGCTGCGAGTTGTATTACCACCTCTGTAAACTGCATAAAGAATGTGCTTCTGAAATAAGTAAAAGTTAAGTGAGCTTCTTACTCTATTTTAAAAGAGCTTCTCACATTGTTTTAAACATGAAATATCTTATGGTAAGTTCCCAATAACCAAGAGCACTTCAAGAAGATAACCACTGGGGATTTGGGAAGAAATATTTCCATACATAGTACATTCTCCTAGTGGGTCTGTTTTGCAAAGTAATCTTTCTCTATACTACTCTTTTGGAAATAAGAATCCTAAAGATTTTTTAAAACTTTGAATCATTTAACTCTACCCTCTAAAGAAAGGATAGGAAAAAGTCTATTACAAAGCCAACACTTACCTAAAAATAATAATATAAGATAAATCTGAAGAAAAAAGGAAAATCTAACTTTGATTTTCACTGGATATGGCAAAGTGAAACTGAATCTTCCTGTTTCATTGAATACTGGAATGGATTGGATCACTGAGACAGCTAAAAGCAAAGACAAGAATTCGTTAGAAGCAAATGAAATACAGTCATATCTAGTTGTAGTCTTCTAACCCCTCAAAGGTTCAGTTCTGGGTTTGTTGAAAATGCTCCCTCCTCCCTTTGTACAGATGGCTCAAGGCTCTTCTTTTTTACCCCTAGTTTTCCTAAAAGATGAGCCTCCAAGCTGACAACAGAAAGATGAATGAGGAACAGTCACTTAACAGCATTGAGTTTCAGTTTCCTATTCTATAAATGGAGCAAAAATCCCTGACTCACTCACTAGGTATTTGTCAGAATAAAATGAAGTTATCCATCTGCTTTGGAAAATAAAATTACCATATAAATAGGAAGCATGTGATACATGACCATCCAGCTTCCAAACCTTAACAAAAGGAGCTTCCCTGGAAGAGTCTGTATACCAGGACTATGATGGAAGCCACTAGAAAGAAAATCTTGCGAAGTCCAATACTCACATACAGACTCAGGCTAGCAGACGGAGGAAGAACGCTCTGGCCTATTGGCTTAGCTAGCCCCTGGAACTAACCTATATAACCTAGAGTTCCTGACAGTACCTTCTGCCAAACATCCCAGAGGATACAGAGGAATCCACACAGTGTAACGAAGCCATGTGAGCACCTTCCAATCCATGTCAAGGCAGTAAAGCATGTAGAAGGGGTACCTGTTGAAAATAAGGAATTCGGATGTTAAAAGCCCCTTCAGGTTCTGAATGCAACCCTAACACATCGTTCAAAAAGAATCACTTCACAATTAGCCCCACGTGGCTTCTTCAGAACAGAATTATAATCCTGGGCTATCTACTCACAAGCTCCCATCATGCTCCTTCCCTAATCTTCAAAGGATGTGAACTCTTTAAAGACAGACTAAGTTGAGGTCTCAAAGGAACCCTCTTTGGAACAGTTCAGTATGTGGAATGGATGCTCAGAAGCTTTTTGGCTTTATTCCTAGTTCTGATCAATGTTCCAAGTAGACAGGGATGACAGGCACTTTGACACTTGATCTCTGGATAAATGAGTCCTATCAAAATGAAGTACACAAAAGACCTACAATCTAGAGTCCGACATACTGTATTTAAAGCGACACCATTAAAAAAGAAATTTGTTTCTTCTGCACAGTAAAAGTTAGTATCTATAAATCTCTTTTACCTTTGTATTAAGTAGATTAGAGGGTATACTGGTACCATGGGATACAGACCACGGTCAAGACACAAGCTCGGGCTGTTACTGCCTCTTCTCCCTCTCAACTGTTAACTTTGCCAAAATACCACCAAACCTGGAGCTGAGGAGTCAATTTGTAAAATCCTTACTCCACTTGAAAGAAAAGGGAAGAAATATGGACTATGTATAGTCTGGTAGAGAAGAATATATCTACTTTAATTGGATGATTTTTTTTAAAGATATTTAATTTATTGACAGCTGAGAATGGAAGAATCAAATAAGAGGTCGATTCAAACACCCATAATCTTGTAGTAAAAGATTCATTTCTACCATTCTTTCTAGAAGGCTGGTCTTCACTAGTGCCATCCAACCTGGATTGCTCCTTCAACCCCATTGGTTCGTCAGCCCTTTCATGATTTTTTCTGTGTGAATTAATCTTTTTCCAACAAACAGCAAGATCCTGAAGGGTAAGCTGAGTCTTTCATTTCTCTAGATCTCTCCCTGTGCCCCCCAGTGCCCAGGACGGTATTATGACCCGATGATTGTTTTAAGAAAACACTGCCTCACCTTTGTGCATAGCACAAAAATGCACCTAGAACTCTCCACAGATGGACCCTTAATCCCAAATCAAGCGAGACTCTGGATAATACAGCGACTCCCTCAAGAAGAGAGAGAATCCAGGGAAACACCATCCTGGCATTTCTACCCACCTGAAAATTTCAACTGTGCTCCAGGTATAAAACACAAAGAAAACCACAGCTTTGCTTTGCATTTCTTCCATGGTGCCAAAGATGATAAACAAAATGAAATTTCTTCCAAGAAGCTATTAAAAGGATTCAAAAGAGAGAGAAAAAGTTTTAAAATATATATTTTTTTAAAAACATATAAATGTGTTATCTGAAACCTAACCCCACTAAATTCAAGGTGAATAGAAAAAAATTGAACTCAACTGGTTTAATCCTCTGCTCCAGTTTTGGAACAAGTTACATGCCCGTGTGTGTGTGTGTGTAAGTGTGTAAATATATCATAAATGGTATAATTTTTAAAAATACACACACCCATTCAAACACAGTTTAAAGGATACTTACTGCCAAATTGAACGTTTGTGTCTGCATAACCCAAGTTAATAGAACATTACCAGTGTGGCACCCCTGCCCCTTGTAGGTAACTGCTATCTTGTGTTAACCGTTCCTTTGCTTTCCTTTATAGGTTTACTGCTTATATATGTATTCCTAAACAGTATATTGTTTCACTTTGCCTGTTTTCAAACATTCTGAAATCATGCTATATGTATTATTCTGTGACTTGCTTCTTATTCTGTTATGTTCCCAAGATTCATTCATGTTGATGCACGTGGCATTGCCCAGCTCCCAGAGGCATCGCTCACACTGCATTCTACTTGAATGGCACTCCCTGGAGCTGTGCAATGTATGAGACTACACCTGCCCCTTCCATCTTGCCCTAGAAATGCTACCCTAATGTTTATTAGTACTAGTTTTTGATACACAAAAAGTACTATTCCATATTAGTGGGTCACTCAGTCACTAGTCCCCTTATTTTTTAAACTAAACAAGTCTTTTTACAAGGGCAGAAAACCTAGAAATAACAAGTCTATTATATTAACACCCTTTATCACACAACTGATAGATTAGAATGCCAGAGTTGGTATAACACAAAAAGGTCGAACTATAAAAACAGTACTCCAGAAGAGACTAAGCAACAATCGCCTGGGTTCCCCCTGAGTCTGGGTGGGAGGTATTTACTGGTATGTAATCACATAGCTAGAAAACAGAGAAAGGAGGATGAAAAGCTTTGATAACAATCTTCCAAATATTAGGAAACAACATAGATGTATTGGTTGGGGGAGGAGGGAATCCCCACACTAGTTAGAAGAGCCACCTTCATATATGGAAGAAAGTCCAAAGTACAGAGTTCCTAGGTATTACACTGCCTTCATCTACCCAAGGTGGGAGGAAAGCAAGCACATCTCTAAGAAGATTAAGGGTAGGATTTTCTGCTCCTGCCTGAGAATCAAGTTTCCCTAGTTTTACAGCTCTTTTTATAACTTTGTGATTTCATCAAGATGTTGTAACAAAATACACCAGACAGCAAAAGTCTACTTTGAAAGATGTTCCCGAGGCTTAAAATTTTCATCCTTGTTCAGATAAAACAATGCTATTCCTGTGCAAATAGGTATGTTTACTAAGTGAGACTTCTCAGCAATTTGTGTCATACCTACTAATAACACTGAAATCTTTCACTCCCCACCTTTGAGCTCAGCTATTCAATACCTGGATAAGAGAAGGCATCACTGGTGACTTAGTGACTCCAATTGCTGCATTGATAGTTTCCACAACTGACAGCATCTGGCAGAAATACATCATGTCAGCCATGGTGTGGAATGTGTCGTAGAAGGACTCTATGGGACAAATATATATTGAGGGTAAATCAATGGGCAAATTCCAACAGAATTATTTTGCCAACTAGATAACTCCTTACATGAAAGGAATTTTAAGAAAGGTATAATAAACATCCAGTCAGATTCAAGTTTAGTAACCAACTATGATGGAGGGGAACAGGCCTGTGAGGTCACAAATAGTCAACTCTACTGGTTATCAGAAAGTTAACACAACAATCCTGTATGACCTTCTCATTTTAAAAGGCAAGGAAAAAAAACATACCTAGACTTCATTCAGTTATTACATGCTGAAAACTCTATATTCAGGCACAGTGATAATTGTTTTCAGTCCATTGTCTCATTTAATTTAAAGCTAAAACTATTTCATATATTGAATGCAATCTAGCCTTTTAAAATCTCAAAAACTGTACAATCATAAATGCACAGATGCAGAAATATTGAATAAATTTTCAAAAACCTTAATTGTGTTTATATATTTAATCCTAATTATTCTTATTCTGAGAATCTATCCTAACTAAAAAAAATCTAAAATGAAAGTTTCAGAAATAAGGTTGCTCTCTGAAACATTTATTCTAAGTTCATTAAAGCAGAAACTATCTAAATGTCTGAGTGTGGGAAGTTTGAGTAAATTATATTATAGCTACTTCATATAATAATTTAAAATAACATACTGCTTATATGAGGTCAGCAAATGTGGTATCAATTCTGAATGGTCCATAATATAAAATCCTTTACTTTTCATACTGATCCTCGCTTTTCTCCTGAATTCCTACATTCCTCTTTGCAGTGTTTCTCAACCAGGGTACAACTGACATTTTGGCCAGGACAACTGTTTGTCCCACACATTGCAGAAAGTTTAGATTCTCAAGCTCTCTATTAATACAAGTAGTGTCTCCGAGGTCTGGCAGTTAGGACAGTTACCAACAAAGATGACACCGTAGGAGCCTCCGAAGAATATGGTTTAAATATCGGATAACTAAAAGAGGTCCTTGCAAAGTGTTTTTGCAGAAATGATCCATTTTACAATCCTGCTACAAACTCAAGTATGAAATAAAGGATGGTATATACCTCTATTGCATAATTTTACCAGAAAAATTCCACCAATAAGTAGTTCAAAATTTGACTAATTCTTTTCTCTGAAGAATTAATGCAAAACCACAATTTAAATTTTGCTACATATAAGATAAAAATTTTCCTAATTTTAAATGTCCCTTTCCAAGACAAAATACCAATCAAATCTTTCTGTCACCATTTACAATGAAATTCTGGTAGCCTTCTTAAGGGGATTCACTTTAAGTGGCATGTTTCCTGGGCAAACTATCTTTGAAAAATGAGGACCTCTCATACTTCGAAATAAAAGTTGTGACTTAAGATTTAGTACATGGTAGACAAAAATTACATTTTGTTGGCTTTGCTTCTAATTTTATGGGAAGTTCATCCTTGTTTCAATTCAGGAAAAGAAATCTGACTTCTAAAATGATCGTTATAAAATTAGTAACATTAAAATGCTTATAATATTGTTTTTAAAACAAGATGCAAAATTGTATACACAGTATAATTTTTAACTGCAGGAGAGAAAAAAAGACTAAAAGGAAATGTATGGAAATATTAATAGTGATGGACAACAGCTTATTCACGTCTGCTTCCTTCCCCCCACACATCCACCTTCACCCCAGTTTCCCCCATCTTCCAAACTTTCATAAATCAGCACATTTAGGTTTAGGATTTGAAAAAAAATTTTTTTGAAAGTAGGAAAAAGCACTCATGTTAATGGACTATGGATTTAAACTAACGGTAGTATAAAATAGTATACTTTATTGGCAGTATGCACCAAAATCCTTAAAAACAATCTGTTCTTTAATCTCACAATTCCACTTCAGGAATTGTTCCTAAGGAAGTTACGTGGTTTTGAAAACATACACACCAAGGTGCCAAAAATCTGTTGCTCTCATAATTGGGATTATGGTAGAGTTTTTCGTTTTAAGTCTTTATTTTCTGATTTTTCTGTAATTAACACATTTTTATAATTAGAAAAAAATTGAAATTTTATTTAATAAAGTATTACTTAATAAATATCTAGACAAGCTTAAACAAGAGTTTCTATATAAGACCAAGAGTTTGCTGTTTCCTTAGCATATGAAGTTTAGCAAATACATGTTTACATGAAAAAACAAGTACATGTGTGGGATTTGCCACTCACCAACATCCTTTATTCAAAAAGAGAAAATTGCAAAGGGCAAACTATGACCCTGGCTGCCAGACCCCAAGTCCTTATTACATCTCTGAAGTCTGATAAAGGAAGAATTAAATAAACCAGCAGCTCCATTCCACTAGGTGGTAAGGAAGGGGATCAGAGCCAAAATAGAAATTACAAATCCGGCCAGCTTACTTTAAACACATGACCCAGATACTTTAGCGGCTAATGGACTAAATCACCTAACAGCCAGCAGGTTTGCACAGCAACACTCAGAATCAATCCAACTAAGTTAAACTGTGATTTGCAGAATTCCAAGGTGTTAAAGCTGGAAAAACAATGTGCACTTCTTTCAAATGATTCTAGACCTGACCATAATTCACCTTCTACAAACCTCAGATCAGAAAATTTAAGAATGAAGAGTACAACAGTCTACAGGATTTTCTTTTCTCTTTTTAAATTTTTTGTATTTTCCATTAGACTTGTATTTTTCTTCATAAATAAAAAATTTTTAGTTATCCACATTCAAACCATCTGAAAAGGGTGCATTTCCTACTCATCTTTTTGCGTATATTGGTTCTTTTTGCGTATATTGGTTCAGTTTTTTTTCCCCCTTTTTATATCAATGTGATCAAATTGGAAGAACAAACTTATGTTACTTCTTAGGCCTATCATCAATATTTCTCCATGTTATTATAAACACTTTAAATACTTTGTATTTGTTTCACAACATTCCACTGAGGGAATGTCCTAAACGAATCTCTCAATGATGAACATTTAGGTAGCTTCTAATTTGTTGCTAATATAAATAATGCCATAATGTTTATCTTTTTAAAAAAGCTTTACTTGTAGTTTCAATTCTTTGTTCCAGAAGTGAAATTACCAGGTTCAAGGATATAAACAGTTAAGGTTCTTGATTCACTTTGCTAAATGATATTCCAAGGGTTGTTATAATTATGTACCCTCCTAATAGCCATTGGTGTGTCTATTTTAGCATATGTCCTCTTGACTTAGGTATCTTTTCTAACTCTGCAAAATTGATAAATAAAAAATGTCTTACTTTATTTCCTTCATCATTACCGAGTTAAACATTTTTCTGCGTATTAGTTTTATTTCATCTTATGAAATTACTGTATATTTGTTTATTGAGTGGAGTTTTCATATTTTTAAATCAATTTTTACAAGTTCTTTATATGTAAAGAAATCAACCCTTGCTGGAATTTGTTGCAAGTTTCCACCAAACCTCCATTCCCACGCTGCTAACCTCAGTATACTTTTTAATGCTATTTTGACTGAGGTGTTTTTATATGTATATATAGGAATTTAGATATTTTATGTAGTCACATATATTGACCTTTTCCTTCATTATGTCTTTCTACACTTTTCAGCTTAGAAAGTCCTAACTTTCCACAGGATACTTTTATAAACATTTACTTGTATCTTCTATTATGATTTAACTTTTTGATATATAATTCTTAAATCCTTTGGGGGAATTTATTTTTTTATACAGTGTGAGAAGAGTCAAATAGATTACTTGCTCCCTTGTGTACCCAAACCTAACCATTTTTCCTTGGAAACATTATTAGATTTCCCACCCAATAAAAAAGTATTGGGGGCGGCCGTATGGCTCAGTTGGTTAAAGCGCAAGCTCTGAACAAGCCGGTTCAATTCCCGCATGGGATGGTGGGCTGTGCCCCCTGCAACTAAAGATTGAAAACGGTGACTGGGCTTGGAGCTGAGCTGTGCCCTCCACAACTAGATTAAAGGACAACGACTTGGAGCTGATGGTCCTGGAGAAACACACCGTTCCCCAAAAACAAAAAACATTAAAGAAAAAAATAATAAAATAAAAAATAAGTGACTTGAAAAAAAAGATACATTAAAAAAAAAAAGCATTGGATATTTCCCTTTCCATTGATTCATAATTCTTTTTAGTATATACATATAATTCATGTATATGTGTATATGTATATATATATATATATATACACACACACATATATATAGATATATATATAAAGTGAGAGCAATTCCTGGACCACCTAGTCTACTCCATTGATTATTCTTATACAAAGGCTATACTATTTTAATTATGATTCTTCCATGTCAGGTAGAGAAAGTCCTCTTCCATTACCTTTCTTCCCCCAAATTTTATTACCTCTTTATTGTTCACAATAAAATTTCAGAATACTTTCTCAAAAATTTTCCATTGTCATTTATTTTGGCTAGAATTCTGTTAAACAGACAAATTAATTTATCAAGAACTAATATCTTTATGATAGTCCTTTCATTCAGTTTTAGAATAGTCCATTTGAGAATCTATTTAAGCTCTAAAATGATGAGATCCCTTTTGGACTTGCATAACTTTGGCACTGGAAGTATCATATCAATTTCTCTGGTTATAAATTAACTATCATATAGTGACTAGAGAAAGGGATGCTGGCCCAAGATGCTGCCCCTGGCTAGCTGTGTGGACACGGACCATTTCTCTGGCTGTCTCTAAGCCTGTTTCCTCACCTGTTAAGTAGAATATGCAGCCCTCCTGTTTCACAGGTCATGGGAAATACAGATGTGAAAGAATAATGAAAGGCATAAAGTGCTACACAAATATGAGGGCTTATTATTAACACCAAGGCAGAGAGTGTTACCTTTGCTGAGCAATAGGCCAATCTACTGAAAAAAGAAAACTCGTGTTGACATTTGGTACTTGCCTTTTCCCAAGATAAAGAACCGCACAGTCATGTTGACAAACATCCAGGAGAATCCCAAGAACTGTACAAGGTTATACATGAACAGGTATCCTTTCTTCAAGCTTATAAGAGCTGAAAAGCAAAGCAAGGTAGTCAACTGTTACAAGTAGTGATCACAGCAGGAGAGGGCTGTAGCGGGCATACCTGCATGACTCCTCCCTCTTTCCTATTTGGATGCCCTAAGCTCCCACACAAACACCTGGCCCAAGTCTGCACCAGCCTGGGCTCCTCCTCCCGCAGAGAAACACATAAGGAACAATTATGAGGAACATTGTGCTTTAAGGTATGTTTTCAGCAGTCTTGCCCCTCACAGCCTTGAAAGGTAAGTATATAGACACAACAAATCCAAGAAGAAAATAGATCTTAGGAGGCATTCAAGTAGCGGGGGAAGCTAAATTCAGCGTCTGCTCTTGTCATCTTAACATAATCTACAGTTTCTTCTTTTCTGGAATTTGTTTAAGGTCATGTAGGTCAAACTAGCTCCAAGAAACAGAAACAGTAACAGAGGCAGGAGAATAAAAAAACATTAATTTTGTCTGCTGCCTAAGGTTTGTAAAGACAAGCCAATTACAGAGTTAAGGAAGGAGTGAGGAGCTTAGGCAGTCATGGTTGAGTCAAAGGAGTGGGGTAAAGGGTAATTCTCAAGAGCTATAGAGGTCAGATTCTGCTGTTACAAATTTATTTCTAAGCTACAGATATTCCACATCCACACTTGGTTGATGCTCAGATAATCACACTAAACGTGGTAATGTGGTTAAGCAAAAGCAACCTTATTCTAAGGGGCCAAAAATAGTCCGACTTAGCATATTTAATTAAAATTTTTCTTCAAAGCTACAAAAAATTATTACATTTCCTCATCATAAAGAAATTCTCTCATCAGGAAATTTTATGAATTTAGATAAAACAAACCTTTATCTAACATCCTAAAAATCTATATGTAAGAATTTTTACATATTTTTGAAGTTTATCCCTCTGAAACACCAAAGAATTACTTTAAATCTCCAAATAGCCTTTTTGTGTTATTATTATTTACCTCCACCAATTGTCTCCTCCTTTGCTTTTCTAAAGGAACATTTCTCTAAATTAGTAATTACTCAAATCTTTTTTTGAAGAGCAATGAAACCTCCTTTTCAAGACAAACTGTATTCACAACCCCAATATATAAAACAAAAGCAGAGCTGCTCTGATTGAAGTGGACCTGCTTGCTTGGCCTATCCGTCCAAAGCATCTCGAGGAAACCCTGGTAGCGGGACAGTTTGAAAGCCACTAAGCTAAAACTTTCCCCTTTCTCGCTTATGGCATGCCAAGTAAGCACCCCTAAAACATGATAAAGTATGAACAAATGAGGATCCCTTATTTTATTCTGGTTTCCAGCATTAGTTTTATATAGACTTTCATGGTCCTCCCTCTAGAACGCAAGCTCTTAGAGCACAGGCGCTATGATGAATTCATCAGCTCCACACCTCAAAGGCCTAGTACAACGCTTTCCATGCAGCAAGGATTTAATCGCTGCCGAATTTAATCTGTCACCCATAAGATAATATACTGACAGAGCTTCTTGCTTATAAGTGGTTACACAGAAATAGACATGGATTTTTTTAAAGTTGACAACCACACTTATTTGTGGCATAGCCCTTCAGATCTCAGTCTGGAGAAAAACACAAGGCTGGAAGGAGTGTAGCCTTGGACCTACATGATATTTCCATATGTCCACACTGGCCTTGCTGCCACCTAACGTTAGGCCAGCCCGGGAGATGAAGGTCCTTCCATTCTGCTGTGCCAGCCTGTTGTAGTCAGATGACGTTAGGCTCCAAACAGAAGGGGAACATTAAGACTTCCGAAGTGGGTGTGCACCACTTACACACTGGACATGAAGGATTTCTCAAGTCAGCTACACCACAGTCGCTCTCCTGCCACATCACACCCCATGTCTATCACAAGTTAACCGGTAACTACCACAGCAGCAGGGGCAACTTACTTTCCGGGGAGCCTTGGCTTTCAAGTCTGAGTTTATTGAGGCGCTCTTCTTCCTAGAATTTGGACACAAGTTTTGCAAGAACACAAGTTAGGTGGAATTTGCAGATGCTTGCACAGATGCTTGCACAAGGCCACATGCTGGGTAAGTGGTATGACTCCCTCAAAGCCACCCCCTCCAACTGTGCCTATGCTTCACTCAGGAAGCTGTCATGGTGCCTAAACACCTGGCTCCTCCCTACTGACTAGCACTGGCAGCACAGAATGCCCATCCAATGCTCATCTCGCAGAAGCAAGCCAGTCAGCTGGCTTCCAAACTACAAAGTGGGTAGTCTTAGAGCTGGTAAGACATCTAGATTTGTCATGGTCACAGAAACAAAACAGAAATGTGAGGCAGAAAATAGACTCTATTTTATTCTTTACAACTTCTAGATTTTTAGTATAATTTCTCCAGAAGCTAAAATTGTATCTCCAGCATCAATATGAACTCATAGTAAGTTACTATATAGATGGTTACATATAGAAATATTTATAGATATTTGTGTATGCATAGGCCAGTATGCACACATAGAGTTCCTTGTTCTGTCAGCTGAGTGGGCCTAGAAGCGATGATACCCCAGTAACCATGAGCATACCTAAGCCCAGATCTTGGTTACCCCACCATTCTCCAATAAAAAGAACAGAGATCCTTGAAGAACTCTAAGGCTGGCACAGGGAACATACAGGTAAGCCTGGAGCAGCTTATAGTACCAGAAAGTAAGGAAGTGCTAAAAAAAAAAGCCCCACAATGATGGAGCCTTTGAGCTTCATCAAAGGGACACAAGAGCCAACTGAAAGAGGTCCAATTGCCAAAGCTAAAACAATTTGAGCAACAAAATAAACAGTTATAACACAAACTATAAAATAAATATTCATGAGTCTGTACTGATATAAATGACTGAATAAATGGGAGAACAGAAATATCTCCCTTGCAGAATAATTCCAAATAAAGTATGTAGATATTCCACCCTAAGGATGGGAAGCATAACTCCCCACTCCTTAAGCGTGGGCTACATATAGTGACTTCCTTTCAAAGAGTAAGGAAAGGGGGGGAGCAACATTTCAGTGAAGAAACCTGACAAGCATTACCTCAGCCACGTGATCCAGATCAATTTCGACAGGGATGAGTCATGTTGATAGTATATACCCATGATATGACATGATAAGAATGACACCTCTGTGGTCTTCCTCCCCGCAAACCAATCACCCTAGTCTAATCGTGAGAAAAACATGGAACAAATCCCCATGAGGAATAGTCTACAAAATAGCTGACCAATACTTGTATAAAACCATGTGTCCAGGTCTTTAACTGAATTTGTAACCTTGTCCTTACTCTTCCAGAGCCTGATCGGCATCTGACGTGGCCCAAACAACTTGGGGTCCTCATGATTTCGGTCTAGATTCTACGGTTCTTACTGACCTTGGCTCTGAGCTCCATTTCCGCATCAGATTCATCCAGCCATCGATCAAAGTCAGGGGCCAAAAACAGTGGGCGCTTCTCCTGCTTGGTGAGTCTCTCCCACCATTGACTCACCTTCTTCTGCACTGTAATGTTTACCTGCCTCTGGGTCAGTTTGTAAGCCGGCTAGGGGAGAAAATGAGAATGCTGAGAACGCCCTCTCCTTCCCACCCCCCACTCGTCCCCCTAAAACGGCCCCACGCCAGTGTGAGTCTATTGAGAAGTTGCACGTAGGCTTATCCCCCTACCTTCTCTGTCCCTACAAGTCTTGGTGCAAAGAGAACATCTAGACCAAGGGCTGGTAGAGGGAAGAACTGGTAAGAACAGCACTGTCTTTCTCTGATTCCCCAATGAATGACAGGAGGAAATCAGGCTGAGAAAGGCAGTGAGGTCCTGGTTATCCGAGGCGAAGCCGGACAAACCTCCGGCCGGACTGACAGCAGGCAAGGCCCTACAATCCAATCGCTCTCTCCAGTGCATCCTCACCTCCCACATTCCCTCCCGTGAAGACAACTGAATTCACATGGTCAGTGG
Organism: Rhinolophus sinicus; assembly: GCF_057876585.1. Taxonomy (NCBI): domain Eukaryota; kingdom Metazoa; phylum Chordata; class Mammalia; order Chiroptera; family Rhinolophidae; genus Rhinolophus; species Rhinolophus sinicus. Next base: position 156,818,162 of record NC_142503.1, on the reverse strand, counting down.
TCCCTGGCATAGTGAGCCCGTGGTTTAGAAATGTCTAACCAAGGCCAGAACTGTACTGAATCAGACAGAACTTTTTCACAAGGGTCAGCCTAGGGAGCCTTCCCAAAGAAATTCAAATTCTTAGAGGCTGTTCCAGTTCTTTATTCTTCTACAGGTCTCTCCCTTTGCTGTCCAAGCAATACCCGTGACAGGTTCTTCATCCCTTAAACCACTGCTGACTACTGAAACAACCAAAACAACTGAAACCTCCTGCAGAGAGAAATCAATATGCTCAAGGCCCCAGAGATAAGACTGTAATTCCAGAAACTGAAATACACCATCTGTTGGATTCTCTCCCTTCCTATTAGAGAAGTTTCCTCCAGCTCTGCGAGAAGGAAGACTTCAATTACACATTTACCATCTTTCTTCAAGATCAGCTGCCTCAGCCTTTTCTGATTTCTGCTGCCTCTCTGGCCAAGTTACATTAAAGTAATAGGCTGGCATGGGCTTCACCTACCCTGTATAACTACTCTGTGGGTACCACACTCCTCTGTCAACACTAAAAAACAGAGTACCAGAGCTGGAAAAGACCCTAGAGATCACTTATCCAATCCTTCAGGTAACACATGAGGAGACTGGAACTCAAAGAAGTAACCAGACTTTTTCATGCCACTGAAAAACGGCAGCGTCCAGATTCACCTCAGGTTCTCCAACTTTCCCGTTTCTCTGCAGCTATAACCTGTTCAACCAAAGAACTATATTCTCCTTTGGTTTTTATCTTCTTTCCAACCCTTGCTCCCCAGTTCACTAAACTACTAGTATATATTTCCTAAAATGGAAAGAGAAGTAGGAAAGGAAAAACCATACCTCTGGCTTCACCAGGTCTAAGAACTCCAGGTGAAATTCATAGACATTGTCTCCTTTGGCACCATGTCCCTGAGCTATAAAAAAAAAAGAAATGTGGGTTACTGTGAACTTGAGCAGAGCAAGGCCATCCAAAACCTTGGTACAGTGCTTTCAGAAGTATACAGATATTAATGGGCCCTGCCAGAATGAGTGGGGAATGGTGAGAAGAGTTATTCAACAGCTAGATATGCTAAATTCTGGACCAAAGTTTCTCTCCATGTGTCCTTACGATGATCAATTCCCGAGTATTCACTTAATCGTCCAGTGTGGCCCTGACAATGCCCAGTACAAACAGGTAAGAAAAACAATACAGAAAGCAAAGCCAAAGAAAGGTATCACATAAATATAAATTTAACTTTCACATTTAGTTTGGCACTGAATCCAGTGCAGAGAAAAATCAGGTTAAGGAAAGTTGCAGGGTACACGGAAATGCTGAATTGTCTCAGAAAAAGCTCTGACTCTAACACCCAACCAGGGATAGAAAATGGAGCTGACTTCTCCTTTAGCACATCCTAAATGGAACAAAAAAGAGAAAAACATCTTTCTCATTCCTAAGAGGACATTTCTCATGTCCTCTCATTCCTAAGAGAGGACAAATGGCGCTGGGAGGAAAGTCCCTGGGTTGACCATTATGCCATCCCTATGCCTTGACACGGCTCCTTTCCCCAAATCCAGCAGGCGCCGAGCCTAGGTGCCGGTCACGGATGGACAGCCCTTCCCCTCTAACTCTCTGACTTGTCTATCACTTGCTTCCCTCCTAGGATTCTCTCTCTTCATCTGGCCATATGCGGCATCGCTTGCCTAATACTTGCTACAAGTGGCTATTGTTCTCTAAGGCCATAAATTCCTTAAGACAGGACAGTCTATAAGCTCTAAGTGGCAAGATATACTTTTATCACTTTAACTTCCTTTCAAATGTATAACTCCCAGAAAAATCTGAGCTGTGCCACCACTACTCTCATCTTGAAAAGTAGATACAAAAGCCAGACTGTGCTTTCATGCAAGTACATTAAGGCAGATGGAATCTCATGTAAAACAGATACTCTTCAATGTCCCATAACGCTAGTGACTTACTAATGACATTCCAAGGAACTAAGGAGAGTAGAGAGAATCGCACCCCATTGGGTGACAATAAATCCAGACCTACCCTCTCAGGCACAGCAGCCAAATCTGCTGATGAACTAAAGAGAAAGGACATGGAGGCAGATTCACAGAATCAAAGACTGCCAGAGCTGGAAAAGCTTTAGGTATCATCTGGAACAAGTGTTTCTTAAACTGGTCTGTAAGTGTAATATCAGGGAGCCACAAAGTCTCATTAAGAAAATTTCTATTTTTTGGTTTCATTAAAATCTTTAAAAAAAAAAAAAAAAAAAAAAAGCACCCAGATGGCTACCTTACGAGCGAGTTTGACCACACAAGTTCAGTGGCTGTATTTGCCTGTGTTCACAGCTGCAATGAAGCCAAATATCACATAAAGGGTCCATATTTAACTCTTAACATGTTCCACAATCCAGGTCCACGGCCACAGAAGATGCTAAGAACACATTCTCACGTCTCTGTGGGTCCTCAAACTTGAGAAACACAGCTTACAATCTAATACCCTCATTTTATAGGTCCAGAGAAAGCAGTAAAATCACTTCTCGGCCTTTTGGCTAAGATCAAGTGCAGAGAAGGCAGTAAGTTGTTCGAGGTAGTAGCAGAATTAGAACTAAACGACAGATCTTATTTCTAGCCCAGGATTCTTTTTTGCTGTCTCTCTAAGAGCAAAGCAGGATTTTAAACAAATTCTTTGACTTTTCTAATCATATATTTCAAAATAATCTAGTTTACCCCAAAAGTATCAGACAGGTGAGCATAAATAGAAAGTGAATAAAACAAATAGATAAAAATAAGAAGAAACCACCAGTACACCTCTTAGACTGTGTAGAGGGCTGGGAGCACTTGCCCAGATACTGACCTTTGAAATGAAGCACATTTTCAGTGATGCTGATGGCAGGATTCTGTGAAAAGAGACCAAGGATGCAAGAAGCGCATTTTAATAAGGAGAAAAATGGAATAAAAACCAAGGGCTTACTTCCCTCCATCCTTCCCCCTTGGGGACTCAACCTCTTCCTGTGTGCCTCCTCCAGAGAATGTATTTAAGTCGTTTATTCACATCTGTGTAGGGTCTCTCTACATCTGTCGGTACCATCTGAGATTGTAGGCTCCTGTGCAGAACTATCATACCGGGCTAGTTCATTCTGACAACAGCAAATGGTACAAGGTGCTCTGGGAGGTGTTCCAGGGGAAGACACACATCTCTAAGACTCAGTCCCTGAGCTGTGGAGGCAGAGAATCTAGTAGAACAGAGGAGTCGTTTCCTGTGAGAAGTCATCAACTCGTATCAAATAACATATGCTCAGGACCAAGAGAGTAGGAAAGAGCAGTAAATGTTACAGGCATTAAGACAGCGAGCACAACGGGAATAGAATGGTGGGGGAAAGCGTCACCAAAGGTAAGGCCTGTATTGAAACATGAAGAATAAATTAACTCCAATAGGAAGAGGGAAAGGCTGAGGATTAAGTGTGGCTGGATGAAAACGAAATATGTAACCTCAAGCTCCACACTCTTAACCCCCGTCCAAATCAAGCCTAGAAAACCAGGACATCTATTACAATTGATCGCAGCCCCTTACAATTGTTTTAGCAAAGCGGCAACCAAGACATGGCAGTCACTTGCCTGAGCTTGTGCAAGCTTGGGTGTTATTCCAGATGGCATGACTGGAAAACTGCAATTCAATATTTTAGTCAACAAAACCACTTACAGGCCATTTGCGTCCCAGTGCTTGCCTGGAATCATTTTGCTGACATCTTCTGGTAAGATCAAGAAAGTGCCAGCATCAAAACTTACCGAGGTACTGGTGGCTTGAAAAAATAAATGCCAAGATAATAGCAGAGCACTTTCAGAAACGCTACCTTACTAATAGTCTTAATGGCACAGAGGATGACAGACACTATGTGGAAAAACAGGGACAGTGGCATCTCCGAACAGGAAAATTATTCGGAAGAGTGGTTTCTGAAATATGAAGATGGCTTAGGAATACCTTCACCAATTTATTTTACTGATATTTTCATATTTATGCGTACAGAAGAGTGAGACAGATCTATGACTTTTTTAAAAACCTGTTTTGAGAAAGAAAATAGGCTGCCCCTAATGTCTGAAACTGATCTGACATTCCCAGTTACATCTCAAAATTATCATAAGCTGGTCTAAAGCTCACGGCAAGGCCATTTTGTTCTCCTATTGAACGTAAACAATCTCAAAGAATACCAACCTCATCTCTTTCTAACTTATTCCTTATTTGCTATACTCCAAACAAACTTTTTGTTCCTGAAATCCCCACCCCATGCCCTTGCCTGCCTTTGAGTCTGTGTACTAGTTGGAATGTTCTGCCCCTAGCTCCCTTCATAACTCATTTTATCCTTTAAATTTCACTTAGCTCAACTTAGCCTGATCGCTGAACAGCCTTGCCAACAATAGGTAATGTCAGACATTTCATTTCTCATGAGCTAATGTTAGAAATAGTATCTTATCATTTTCATTTACATGTCCCTGGTTTTAAGTAAGGTCAAGCATCTTTTCAGGTTTATTGGCCATTCTTGTCTCCTTTTACTAACTGCTTATATTGTCTACCCTTTTTTCTATTGGGTAATATGCCTTTTTTCTTATTGATCTGTAGTTAGTGTTTTACATATTCAAGATGCTAGTCATTTGTCAGTGATATGTGCCACAATATCCACTTCAAGCTTGTCTTAAATTTGTCAAATCTTTTTCATTAGGGTTTATGACTTGTGTGTCTTAACACATTCTTCTCTGTACCAGTACAATAAAGATAGTCTCCTATAGTTTCTCTCAGTAGTTTTGCTTTATGCATTTAGGGCATTAACCCACCTGGAACTGTGTACAACATAGGCAAGATCTTATTTTATCTTTTTGCCATTTGGATTACCAATTGCCTCAATACACTTTCCTGAATGGGTCATCCTTTCCCCTATTAATTTGTAAAGCCACCACTGTTGTACAATAAATTTCATATATGGATAAGTCTGCTAATAGACTGTGCTATCACTCTTTGTGTTTTTCTCATCTAAGGTTTAATATTACAATAATAGTCCCTTATACTTGAATTGCTCACTAGAATTCACAAAGCCCTTTCAAATCCATTATCCAATTCAAACCTCAAAACAATCCTGTGAATTAGGTGTTATTAGTCACATTTATTTGAATGAGGAGACCTAGGCTCATAAAAGTTAAGTGAATTATCCGTGGCCAGCAGATCGTAGAAGAGGAAAGACCAATCTCTTATCTTCAGTTACCACTCTTTCCACCAGACTTTCTATTAAGTAAGGACAAGAACACTATTTTTCAAACAGCTCCCAAACTGACCTATGCTCTTTGTCCACACACAACTGAAACAAACAAACAAAAGCCTTGACAAATGAGCAAATGCTTTAATGACTATGGCTTTTGGCACAGATATGTGCATTATGCTTACCTTGAAAATAAACTCTATTCTGAAAGTAACTCTGCCCCAGCCCCCCTGGACTCCAGCTCGCCTTTGTGTTACTGTTCACCTCAGACACAGACAGTGCTGCTCCTGAAGTCTATTGTGCACCATTCCTCCTCACAGTGGTTTCTCATCAGCCACTAGCCCTGCAGCTCCAAAAACAGAATAGAGATGTGAAAACCCGAAGGTTCTGTGTCTCAGGAAGGGAGGGAAGCAGAGCTTCCCCAAACTGGAATTCAACACCTAAACTCACTCACACGTTAAGCTAGGGGACACGTTAGAGAAAGCAGGGGGCGATAGCGAGCTGTCCAACAAGCCAGTACTGCATCTAGACAGGAGTAGGTACTCCACAAATGGTTTTCACTGAACGTGTAAATGAATTGCTTCATCCTGAGCCAGAATCACCAGTTTCACGGGCCCTGCATAGAGCAATTGAGCAATATAAGGAAAAATGCAGCCCCTGACATTCAGAAGCTGGCTCGGCACTACAGCCGGGACGTGTGCTTCTAATGGACATCAACAATCTCAGAATATCAACTGCAGACAAGGTTATTCTGAAACCTTGATAAAACGAGACCAAGGCCATTTCATAATTTTGTGTAAGGATAAACAAAAACATGGCCCACAAGATACCAGATAGCTTCTCTCTTGGCCAAAATAAGTGACAGCTACTTCCAGTTTCATTCTTGGGCTATTATCCCTTCCCTATAGAAAAGATCTATTCAGATGCCCAACCATAGACGTACCCCCATTTTACCCCAGCATCTAAAGTGAATCCCTGCTTCCTTAGACCGTCCTTCAATCACCAAATCACCAAAGTCCAAATCCTTTAATCAGTTCTTTCTAACACCGTCTTAAGACACCTCATGGTTCCCCACGGGGTATGCTCTCCCTTGCTGAAAAGAGTAATAAACCAACCTTGTTTAACCAGATGTTCCTGGCAGTCTTGGGCTACAGAACATTGACACAGTACAAGTCAGACAGATAATCTAAAAGTCTATGCCTTTCTCTTTCTGGAAAGTTCTCTCAGACCTTTCTGTTTGTGAAGAATACTTTATCTTATTTCTGAAAGTCATCTCTAACTAAACAGAAGCAGCAAATTCCTTTAATACCAGGGAACTGGTTCAATATTCAACTCCAATTTACCAATAAACATACTCATGCACAAAACTTTTTGTTTGCATATGATAATATGCTTTCTTCTAGATAGTATGCCCATAGAAAGCTGAATCTGACTCATCTTTGTAAGTTTGCAGTATCTCACATGTGGCAGAGGAATTCTTGTATGAATGGTATGTAACATGAAACTTTTAAACCAATGGTAGCTGAAAGGGATGCCTCAGAATTACACATAGGATATCCGAGAAAAACCAAAAACTCAACTGGAGAAAAAAATTTATTTTTTCCCAGAAAGTTAAAAAATCTTTTGGAGATTTCTCTCTCCAAAAGAAAAACCCATTTTTCTCTCCACCTTTACATCTCTTTAACTATATATCAAACATATAACACCTTCATATTTTTAAATATGCCAAATATGATTAACACGTTTTCGTCTTTCTTAACTAAAAGATTTAGATCTTTTAGGAAAAATGTAAGTATGGTACATTCCTTCATTTGTCCAACTAATTTGCACTTCTTTCCACCACCACCCCTTATTCCCCCTAAGAAAACCTTTTCTGTTTGCAGCTTCAAAATTACCCCAAAATACTACATCCTTATTACATGACAGACATCTAGACAGGGCAAGGACTGAGTTTATTTAATTGGTCTACATAATGCTTAACAAAATACTTAGAGGCTGTCATAACACATATTCTGTATTTTCCTGACGGATTTCTGGAAAAACTCTCTCTAGATGGAGACTTTGATCCCCACCTACAAAAACTGTTTTCTTCCTTTTTTATTAAAACACCCTGGAATAGAGGAGAGACAACACAGAACATTTATTCATCCTCTGAGGCAAAAGTACAATTCAGCCTGATTTAACACGTTAAATGACACACTGTGCAATGTCATAGGCTATTTAAAGGCATTTGGGCCAGTATTGTTTTTTATCTTTCAACAGAAAAACAGGTTTATATTCCAGAAGTAACGACTAAATTCAACAAATTCAAGTCCACACTCAAATAGCACCTACACTTTGCAAGACAATATGCCAGATGGGCTGACGGATCGAAACAAACTCAGAGTTAAGTGGGGTGAAGGTTACAAAATAGGATAGACGTCAAGGAGAGCAGGTAGTAAGGATGGCTGTAGAAAAAATATTCCGAATTGAAACTCCAGTTCCTCAAACACTGGAATTCCGGATGGACAGAAACTCAGGTCCTGAGATCTCCACTATTTAGGAGGCTTCAGCTCGTGTGTCAATGAGATCAAACATAAATTCTCAATATAACTTAAGGTAATTTTTAAATTCTCTAAGCAACTCAGCAAACCTGAGCTCACAGCCTTCAGGACATAGGGTAAAACTCACTTCTGCGGGGTCTTTTGGACTTTCAAATTGAAATTAACAGGAAAGGTTTCCATCCCTGACCGGCTGGGAGGTGGGTGTGGCCCCAGAGGCCTACCCGGGTCTCATGAAGGTCCGCAGGGACTGGCTGGACCTCAGGCCGGCGCTAGACGTCCAGCCACAGCCCAGCAAGCCACTGTCACACTGCCTCCTTCATTCAACGAGCTCATCCCACGCGTCCGAGGGCCGCAGCAAACCTGAACCCTGACCGCCAGGCCCCCAGGGCCGGGCTCGGGAAACCATCAGGCCGCAGACTGCGAACAAAGAGGAGGCCCGAGGCAGCCTCCGAGGCCCGCGCAAGACTCACGCAGCACCCGAAAAGGGCTTGCAGCCTTCAGGGGGTCGTGTCCCGGGCCGGGTGTCCGCGGGTGTTCCTCGACAAGGGCCAGTCCCCACCCTGTTGGCGCACTGCAGGCTCCGCTGTGCGCACCCGGACAAAGGGGCCAGGGGTTTGGCTGGGTGCCAGGAGCCGCGGCCCTGTGCGTGTCCCGCCGCCCGGACCTGGCCTTTACCTGCACATCACTCAGCTCCACGCGCAGATACAGCTCTCGGTGTCGCTGAGCCCAGTAGACGTGCGGCGTCAGCACCTGATTTTCCATGGCCACACTGCCCAGGGCGAAGGGAGACTAAGCTCACGGCGCCTCGCTACCGCAGGTGGTGCGCGGCTGGAGCCCGCCCAACGCAGGCCGCAAGCCCCCGCGCTCCGGCGTGCCACCAGCCCGCAGCCTCCAGAGGCCCCACGCTCGCGGGCCGCGCTTGCGCAGTGACCAGCGGGGGTGGCGGCGCGGGCTCCAAGATTTAGCGCGAGTCCGGCGAGGGCGGGAAGGGGCGGGTCGAAGAGCGAGTGACGCCAGGACTGGATGCGGTGGCCTCGGGAGTCGGTCAGCAGGTGCACCGCGCTTCTTTTTCTTTAGGGCGATGTTTACAAATAAGCTGAAAAATAAGAAACGCTCGATAAGGAACTAATCAGCATGGGGAAACGGCTTGGGGCGATTGTATGTGGACAGTCCCCCCCGTTCTATCACTCATTAATTCAACATTTACTAAGCGCCTACTACGTGTGTGCCTGGGCGTCAAAACTAAACACTGGTGCTACAGCAGTAAGACGGTCCCTGACGACCTGGAACCCTCAGTCTATTCAAAGACGCAAGTAATTACAGACACAATAAGGATGATGATGGTTATGAGGAAAGCAGTGTGCGAAGAGGGTGGAACAGTGTTTTCAGAGGTCGGAGTTAAGTGTAAAGGCCAGAGATTTACAGTGCTGTCCCATATAACTTTATGCAATGATGGAAATAGCTCCATTCTGAGCTATCCGATACGGTAGCCATGAAGTTTTTGAGTACTTGAAATGTGGCTGGTGAGACTGAGAAACTGAATTTTTAATTTTATATACTTCTAATTAACTTAAATATCCACATATTGGTGGCTATCCTAGTGGATAGAGCAGTAGACTTGTCTCTCTTAAAATAGGAAACCCAAACTAGAGAAAACTCTAGTTTGTGTCTAATTTAAACTATCTCATCTGTATCCACTTTCATCCCCCAGTCTGCCATGGTGAGAAAGCAACATTACTATGAAAACCAGAAGTCGGGGACAAAAATGGAACTTATACTTCAGTTCTGTTAGCACTCATTTATTTCCTAAAGTGCTGAGCACAGGGATACAGAGATGTAAGAGAATTGATGCCAGCTCTCGGGAAACATTTAGCTCAGGGAATGGGTCGTATAAAATACAGAGGGTTTTAATATGGGGAATGTGCTGAGTTCACAAAGAGGCAGGAAGGTACAAACAGGGTTGTAGGAACCATGGGTGGACATTTGAGAGCAAATCCTTGAGAGCTGGACAGTGAAATGTGAGGAGGAATTTGATAGAGGAAACAGCAGAGGTAGGGCAGTGGAAGCACAGGACAGGAGTCCAAAGGTGAAGAAATGTGGAAGGTTCTGCCTGCAGGGGGTTAAGGGCTGGTAGGAGACAGGTTGCCCTGAATCTGGAAAGGCAAATAGGGAGTAGATTAGGAAAGTCTTTGTTTGCTTCAGTGAAGTGTTTGCACTGTATCCCACAGACACATGGGAGCCAAGGAAGTTTGTTAAACTGGAAATTAGCCCGTCAAATATGTGCTCTGCGGGATGTCCTATCAGTGAGGAGGAGTTGGTAGTAGGGATACCAGTTGGTGGTGACACCATCTGCCAGGCATGAAATAATGAAAACTATAACCTTGGTAATCTTAAATTTTAAAAATAAAATATTAATATTTTTTGAAATGATAAAAGTATTTTTATTCCATTGCCTTTACAACATTACAGGTGAAATGTAGGGTACTTCTTACAAATTGAAGCATAATTTACACATAGGAAATGGACAGATTTTAAGTGTTCAGCTGAAGCTGAATTTTTATATACGTTTACCTGTGTAATGAATTACCACCCAGATCAAGATCTGGAACATTTCCAGCTTCCCAGAGGTTCTCTCATGTCAGTATACCTTTGCCTTCCATCCTTCCCCTGAATAATTACTATCCTGACTCCTATCGCCATAGAGTAGTTTTTGTCCTTGGATTTCATATAAATGAAATCTACAGTATGTACACTTTTGTGTCTGGTTTCTTTCATTCAACATAATGTATTTGAGATTTACCTATGTTTGTGTGAGTCAGTAGTTCATTCTTTTTTGGTTTTTGTTTTTGCGGTGTAGTATTTCATTGTATGAATATACCACAAATTATCCATTCTCCTGATGATGGACATTTGCATTGTTTCCAGTTTTTAGCTATTATACATAAAGCTGCAGTGGGCATTTATGTACCTGTCTTTTGATGGATATATGTGCTTAATTCTCTTGGGTAAATATCTAGGAGCAGATTTGCTATGTCATAGGATAGGTGTATGTTGAGATTTAGTAGATATTTCAAAGCAGTTTTACAAAGTGTTTTTGATCACTTCACGTTCTCAGAAGCAACGTTTGAAAGTTCTGTTTGCTCTATAGCCTTGGCATTTTCATTCTTTTTAATTTTACCCATTCTGGCGGGTATGTTATGAAAAATAAAATAATTTTAATCCAGCATATGGAACCTGAGGCTTAGCAACTGACCTCTATCCAAGGTGAAAGCTATTAATAAGCAAGGAGATTGAATCTTAATATTTTGCCTCAGATGCTCCGTAAGAAAGTTCCAGTGGAAGGGAGCCTATCCAGCCTGGTTCAACTATCATTAACCTACTGGATAACTTATCTGGGCCTGAGTTCCCATAGCTATCAAACAAGAGAGCTAGATTCAGTCCCTCCAATGTTCTTACCAGCTACTTCTAAACTTTCCTGCGAAGAGGCCAGCTATTGTGCACACCTCTCTCCAGGGGAAATCCAGTCAGGAAAAAATTGAAATGGAGATAGGAAAGAGTAGCATCCAGGTAAACTATAAAACTAAAAGGTGGCAGAGGATATTAAAAAAAAAAAAAAGCAGAGCCCAGAGGAACTGCCTAGCTGAAGTAAGTAGGATGAGCATTTTATGACAATACTAGACAAATATAAATGTAAATTAAGCACTGTCTTTGTGTCCTGCCTCCTAAATGCTGCCCTCCCAGCCCCTGGGTCCCAGGGCCATCGCTCCCTTCTCGCCCACCGGAAGCATTTGCTGTGCGCTTGCTATGAAGGAAGCACATGCTCCGAGCTTCGGTTTGCTTCCCTGTCTCTGGGAAGTGATCACACACATCGTGTGTTCCCCTTTTTACAGAATCTTCTATTCCTGCGAAAAGTTTTAGAAAATGAGCTCGATAATTTGGCTCCTTTTGCCCTCACCCAGGATCACGCAGCCAGATACCCTTAACCAAAATCAGGTTTCGCTATTTAGACAGCACAAAGGGAGACTGACTGGCTCAGCCTAAGCATCGACTACAGAATTGTGTGCTCCCAGGTCAGGGCCCTGTCACCCCCTAACTACGCCAGGGGGGTGGGCATTGCAGTGGGTCATCCACAGCCCGTCAGGCTGCAGTTCAGAAGCATGTACAGAGATGTCCTCCCTTCAGGCTCAAACTTCCTTGGGGATGGAGGGTGGCCTTTCACCCCATTCAGTTTGACCTACCTGGTAATTCCTGGCTCTCTGGGCCGCCCACGTAGTTGCCAGGTACAGACACTTGTAAGTATGCTGGCACAGTGGGAGGAATAATAATATATCTCTCTGTATGTATGTATGTTTATATGTCATAAAATATTACTGGAAAGTATATATGCCAGAAACCAACACCAGTGTCTTTTTTTTTTTACTTTTTTTTTTAATTTATTGGGGTGACAATTGTTAGTAAAACTACATAGATTTCAGGTGTACAATTCTGTATTACATCATCTATAAATCCCATTGTGTGTTCATCACCCAGAGTCAGTTCTCCTTCCATCACCATATATTTGATCCCCCTTACCCTCGTCTCCCACCCCCCCACCCCCCAACACCAGTGTCTTGTGGAGAAGGAAACTGGGTGACAGGAGAACCAGGATGGAAGAAAATTTTCTCTATACACTTTTATACTTTAAAATTGTTGAGTCATTTGATAGTATTACCTACTCAAAAACTTAAATATGAAAAAAAAATCAAGGGAAAAGGCCCTTTTTTATTATTTCAGCTTGATTTGTACTATGCCCCCAAAAAGGGAAAAAATTGGGGAAGTGGAAAAACAAACTAGCCCACCATATCCTGTAGTCAACTTAGGGTGTCCGATATATGCTTGTGATCCTTTTTCTCAGCTAGATTATAAATCTCCCTAGAACACAAACTGCCTCCTGTAGCATCTAACAACACAATGTATTTCAGAAAGTAGATGCTTAAAATATATTTATTGATGCTAATGCCCAGTGCTAAAAAAAGTTAGTGAAATTGGCACACTTATGCTGAATATAGCTAAGGACAAGATGAGTTCGTGGAATCATTTTGGAAAGCAATTTTGCAATACATAGCAAGGAAAACAGCGATGTGTATGCCGATTGGCCTAGTAATTTCCTATTTGGGATTTTATTCTAAAATAATTTCAAGGAAGGAAGATATACATATGAAGATATTTATGGTGTTCCATGATGAGACGTTGGAAATTACACAAGGAGAATGACCAAATGAATTGTAGTATAACTACTCAATGGAGAAACTATACAGTTGTGTAACATGGTGAATTAGAAACCAGCAATATTAAAAATGTTTATGATAAAAAAAAATACAAAAATTCTGATTACAACTTTTATAGTGGTAAGATACTGGGAAGTAACTTGCGTTTTTGTTTTCCTCCTTTATAACCCTTGATCCTTCCCAATTTAGGGAGCTAGCATGAGACAACCATTGCTTTCTGGGAGTTGTAATGGTGGGACCAGCAAACACAGACATCACATTCCTCTCTTTTAAGCCCAGCTGCGCATGCAAGGCAGGAAATATTTGGAATAATATGCAAACTAAATAAAAATTATCCAAGGAGGGGACGGAGGGGAAAGTCAAAAGGGAGCCTGAAAAGGAGCCTGAATCTTGCCCTCACCTCCCCTTACGGGCTTCCCCAAAGCTGAGGGGCCTAGTAGATCCCTCACCCCCATGACAGTTTGGGGAGCTAGGAAAAGACCCATGCTCATGCCCAGGCATTAGTGCAAGGCCCTAGAGAAGCAGTATCTTAGTGTAACAGCAGTGAGTGGAGATGGAAGTTGAGGCTGGCAAGAGAGGGCCTGAGACTTCCTGGGTGTGAGTGTAGGTTCAGGAGAGCATCTGAGAAGGGCTAGCAGTTGGGGCAAAGAGGAACAGAGTGTAGACTGACAACTGGAGACTGATGGATAACATATTTAATTGGGTACATCCTGGGGAGAAAGGTCACACCTGATTAGCTGGCATATTCTTTTTCTAGGGCTGCTATAACCAAGTACCACAAACCAGGTGGTACTTAAAACAATAGACATTTATTCTCTCACAGTTCTGGAGGCTAGAAGTCCCAAATCAAAGTGTTGGTAGGATTATGCTCTAAAGACTCTAAGGAAGGGCCGGCTGGTGGCTCAGGCGGTTGGTGCTCCATGCTCCTAACTCCGAAGGCTGCCGGTTCGATTCCCACATGGGCCAGTGGGCTCTCAACCACTGGGTTGCCGGTTCGATTCCTTGACTCCCGCAAGGGATGGTGGGCTGTGCCCCCTGCAACTAAGACTGAAAGGACAACAACTTGACTTGGAAAAAGTCCTGGAAGTACACACTGTTTCCCAATAAAGTCCTGTTCCCCTTCCCCAATAAAATTAAAAAAAAAAGACTCTAAGGAAGAATCCTTCCTTGCCTCTTCCTAGATCTGGTGGTTGCTGGCAATCCTTGGTGTCCTTTGACTTGTACCAGCATCACTCCAATCTCTGCTTCTGTTGTCATATGGCCTGCTCTGTGAGTGTGTCTGTGTGCCTATGTCTTCACATGGCCTTCTTAAAAGGACACCAGTTGTTGGATTTGGGGCGCACTCTAATAGGATCTCATCTTAACTAATTATATCTGCAAAGACTTTATTTCCACACAAATTCTCGTTAGAGGTGCTGGGTGGACACTCATTTTGGGATGACTCTATTCTAACCAGTACAGCTGGGATAAAGGACATCTTAGCAGATCCTGGTATAGACCAGGCACTGGCCATCATCCCCTCCACCAGGGAGGATCCTGAATTGAATGACTGCGTTTGCCTGGAATTAATCAAGATTATACTTTTTACTATGAAGTGAAATGGGTCAAATAAACACAGGTGAGTTGAATGATAGAAAAACTAAAGAAATTAAATGTATGTACACATATGTATATGGCTTGAAAATGTTGCTCCTGTTACATATATAAAATATGTCTACAAAACAAAAAAGTTATGGTAGGATATGGAATTATTGGTGGATTTTTCTTTAATGATGTCAGAAAGTTGTGTTTACACTACATTCCAATTAAAAGTTTGTTGTTGGGTGGAGGTGGTGCAGGTAGTGCTGTCCAACAAGGCTTTGGCCATGCCCTCTGGGAAGCCAGGGTTCCCCGAGTTTTCTCTTCCTTTGATCTGGGTGATCTGGGTCATGTTCTGGGTCATGCTCTAAATCCAGGAAGATATTAGTGCATGTTGCTGATTGATTGAGGTCCTCAGAAGCCTCCCATCCTTTCCTGTTCTGGAAAGATCACAAGGCATTCTGCTAAGACTCAGATATGCTTTGGTTCAAGCCTTTGCCTATGAGGCCTATGTGGATACATGAAAGGCTGCCAGGGTCCCTAGTGGAGATGTTCCCCTACAGCTTTCTCAGGGTTTGAGGCTTTATTTTTTTTATTAGGAAATATTGGGGAACAATGTGTTTTTCACTGTTTTTCCAGGAACCATCATTTTTTCAGGAGCCATCAGCTCCAAGTCAAGTCGTCATTTTTTTTTCAATCTAGTTGTGGAGGGCGCAGCTCACTGGCCCATGTGGGAATCGAACTGGCAACCTGGGTGTTATGAGCACTGCGGTGCTGTGCTCTAACCAACCGAACCAACAGGCCCACCCAGGGTTTGAGGCTTTTTAAGCCTGCCCTAAAGAAAGAAAATGAGACCGAAAACCAAGAAATCTGAATTCAAATCTAGTTCAATCCAAAGTGAGCCATATGACTTTTAAAGCAACTCCTTTACGTCCTTGAGGTTTGTTTTGTAAAATCCATAAAATTATATATTTTTTTGTTTTGGGGGCGGTCTGTCCCCCCTTATTATAATGTAAACTGCATAAACACAGGGGTTTTGCCTGCTTTGGTCACTATTGTAGCCCCAGTGCCTAGAACAGTGACAGGTACACAGCAGAGATTCAATAAACACTTGTTGGATGAATGAAATGAAGTGCAAGATATTCCATTATATTTTGTTAGTAAATACAGTTATATTCAAAGCCTGAAAATCTGCTTTCAAGTCATGTGCAGAAAATTCATAGAGGAGTCCCAGTGAAAATGACTGTACCTTTCTTTTAGGGGAGCTTAACTTTAAAAAGCCTGAGGGAAGACTTTTTTAATCTCAGAGTGAATAATTACATACTGAGGAGTGGAACAGAGCACCCAAACGAATCTTTTATTAGTGCTATTATGATAAATCCTAATGACATACACCTCTGACACATGGTTCCTTGTAATAATAGAAATAGGGGAGGCCCAGCTTCTCCACGGTTTTGTTTTACACCCACCACTTCCCCAGTCATCTCCCCAGGCTCCCTTTTCCTCTCAGCCAATGTAATGGTGTATACCAGGAAAGAAATGGAGAGTCAAGAGTCCTGCCTCTGGTTCTGATTATAGCAAGGCACTCACTTCTCTGCCCTGGGCCCCAGTTTCTCCATCTTCATGTGTTAGAGTGACACACATGGTTTTCCTTAATTGCAACTAAGTGACGTGTGATATCTCTTACAGATAAAGAAACCGTGGCTCAAAGAGACTGAGAGATCTGCTGAAGATCGCTAATTAGTTACGAGAGCCAAGCTTTCTGACTCCAAGTTCAGGTTTCTTTTCACTATAACAATGAGACACTCAGAGGATCCCCAGCGCCCTAGTCCCTTCCCTCGCTACATCGTCTCCTTGAAGGAGCAGGGATTTTTTGCCTGGCTTGCTCCTTGCTTCAATCTCAGCGCCTACAACCCAGCCAGGCACAGAGCAGGGACTCAATATATATTTGTTGAATGAAAGAAATGGATGAGTAGAGACATGCTACATACAATTCGTCCTCTAACTTCCAGCAAGTCGCTTGCCCCTTTCTGAATTTTATCTGTGTCCCACACTCCCGCCCAATCTCCTTCCCGCGCCTGGTTCGCTCCTCCGACCACTAGATGGCACTGTCGTAACGGACCCCACCCAGCAGGGCGCGGCGTCCTTCTTGGCCCCGCTGCGTCTTCTCCGGTCGGAGGATAGGCCGCCAGCAACCGGAAGTTCCGGAGCCGCCGCCGCCGCCGCCGCCGCCGCTGCCGCTGCCGCTGCAGCTTTTTAAGTGCCGTGTTCGCCACCTGGGTTGCCACCGGCGCCGTCACCGAGGAAGTCGCTGCAGCCGGGTCGGGAGTGGAGGCGGCGCGGCATGAAGCGGCGCAGGCCCGCACCGTAGCACGCGCCGGGACGGTCCGGGCGGGGCCGGGGCGGGGAAGGTGCAGTATCCGCCCCCTCTCCTTCCTCTTCGCCCGCGAGGCCTGAACCCCAGTCCACCCAGGCCTCGTCCGCCACACGGAGGGGCCGCCCCTTGCGTTCTCACGGTTAGGGGTGTACCTGGTGCGCCGCCCCTCGCGAACCAGAGCCGGTGGTCGGGCCCCACTTGCCGGAAGAGGAAGCTGAGGCTTGAAATTCCGAGTCAACCAACGTTCACTAGGAGCCCCCTGAGCGCTGGCCTCCGGACTTCCACGTCCGTTATCTTAATTGAGCCGCGCTGGGGTTGGGAGCCGGGTATTGTCCGGGCTTACCGGTGAGGAAATGGAAGCCCACGGAGGCGAAGGGATTTGCCTAAAGCCCGACTGTGGCAGATCAGATTTGGACTGAGATTTTCTGGTTTCCCAACTGGTGTTCTTTTCCTTTTCCCGATTCGCTTCAAGTCGATTCCCTCCTTGCTCGCTGGCCCCCTCTCATTCTGTTTCACCCACCCGGGACATGGTAGATATTTTCCTTTTTAAAATCTTTGCTCACACACTTTTCTCCTAAGACTTCTGTGACTTGTTCCCCACCCCCCACCCCCTTCTCGACATTCTCTGCTTGTTACATCTTTCCTCTGCACTTAATAGCTTTCAAGATCTTGGCCCGCTCTCTGATAATGAACTTATCAGCTAGCTGTAGACCCTGAAGAGTGAAATAGTTAGGCTTCAATGAGGCTTGGGGAGTATAAGTGGATGACTTTATTTGGCCCTTAGATTAAAAGTTAAGATACGACATTTCAGTGGGTTCAAATTTAAGAGTCCTGACTGAAGCTATTTTCTAATCCACCATGCTCTTCTCTGAGTGAAGGGCTTAGTGCATGGAAAGGTGTCTTGATACCTTTGTACATTTGTTGCGGTACTAGCATAACTTCACCATTTTTCCTCTCTTTGCTGTTCAGCTTTTCTCGCCCCATCTCATCACCTGCTTGGGCTAGGAGAGCCCAAAATTAAAACTGATAACAAGTAACAGGTGTAATCACAGATTCTCCTTTTAAAAAAAGAATTTTTTTTAATGTAGTAAAGCCAGAATTTCAACAACCTTAACGCTTCCTTTTCCAGAAAAGTTACCTTAGTTATTTTCGGAATGTATGTGGAAAGAAGCATAAGTGGAATGCATTTAAAATGCATAGTACATTCTGGTGAAAATTTTAAGGTGTTAAATGTAAGTTGGTCCGCTTTACACAAAAATGGCGTGATCTATTATTATAGGTTATTCTACTGAGTCTTTTGTTTCCAACCAGCTCAATGTGCCTATGTAAAAATAACGCAAATGTGTTTGTTATGTAAAAGAGGAACAGTACCATGCACATAGAAATAAATTTTGTTAATCATCTGTCATTTTTGAGGATTTGCAATAACCAGTGAATAACCCCACATCTATATGCCTTTTATACTTTTTAAAGTTTTTCCCTGATTTTCCTTTTAATGTACATCTGGATGTCAGGATTTACACTATTGTTAGGATATTTTTTTGAATAAATTGGGCTATACATTTCTGAAATAATATAATTTTATAATTTTAATCTAAAATGCAGATACAAAATAAGCATTACATGTTAACCAAAAAGACTATTTCTGTACCAGTTTTAAGTACTACCTGTGACTTTCTAAATTTAATCTTTTTGGCTACATGTGATTCATTTTAATAATGATCAACAACCTTATATCTTATTTTATTATTCCTGGTGAGCAGGATTGGATGGTGAGAAAAGGAAAGACTCCTGTGAGAAGAGAGCAGGATGAGCAGAAGGATCTATGCTTGAAGTTGAGTCACTTGAAAAAGATCTCTTTGAATGTGGAGGAGATCTGAGCAGATGAAAATACAATCAGGTAGGCATCAGGAAAGAGCCTTAAGTGAGAGTTAAGTGGGGCAGTGAAATATATGCGCCGTGCTGAGAAAATTAGAAAATACGTTAACCCTATTTTCTAATTTTTGAAATTAGAAAACTTGGGTCACATGTTTTGAGAATGTATTTGTATGTAAGGTTTTGGAAGTCTGGACATTAAATCACTTAGTTACATATCTGTGTAAATTACTAAAATTAGATATTAGGTTATCCTAGGAAATGCAGGATATACATTTACTATAAACAGAGAAATGGTAGTATCTTCTGAACTGTAAAATTTGTGTGTGTGTGTAGAAAGACAGAAATAGTCCAGGGACCTAGTAAAATTTAGGAATACCAGATAAGTTTGCTTAAGTGCAAGCTAATGCAACTTACATAAGAGATGTCAAGCAAATTAAGATAACTCAAGAAGCTGGGCAATAAGAATACAGAAGTCTGCTTAGCTCCCTGTCCTATTCCCTAGCCCTGTTCTCGGAGATCCAAATTGAATACAGAAGTTGAGAAAAAGGAGTCCATTTGTGTAGCTGCGTCTCTCCATTAGAAATAAAACTAGATCCACTGACTATTTGATATAAAGTAGGCCTCCACTAGATTTTAGGTGGCCAAACAACCACCACTGTCATGTACTGACACGTAGTAGTGCACTGAATACCAGTTGAGCTAAATGACTTTTTTTTAAATAAGTTTTATTGGGGAATATTGGGGGACTATGTTTCTCCAGGGCCCATCAGCTCCAAGTCATTGTCCTTCAGTCTAGTTGTGGAGGGTGCAGCTCAGCTCCAAGTCTAGTCGCCGTTTTCAATCTTAGTTGCAAGGGGCTCAGCCCACCATCCCATGTGGGAATTGAACCGGCAACCTTGTTGAGAGCTCACACTCTAACCAACTGAGACATCCGGGTGCGCCCTAAATGACTTTTTTCCCTGTTGAGCTGTTTGGATTTTAATCATTAGTGATAAACGCCCAGTTGTAATAATATTACAAGTTGTACACAATATAAAGATGTAATAACATTACAAGTTATATACTTGATAAAACTCGAATGGCTTTTCTGGCCGCTTTTGCTATTACATTAAAAATGTTAGTATAGTTCACTGTAGCATGAAAAAAGACACTATCCTGACCACACAGTTCGGTTCAGTTTACGTGTCATAATGCATGCCTGATGGACTAATTCACAACCCACACCTGCTGATTACTTTTTCTCTGTGGTTGTTAGTTCTTACCATGGACTTCTGTTAACCTGTCATATTGAGCTTTAAAAAAGACATTATATTAAATATACAGCCATGTATTGATTGTTGTTCTAGAAGTAGTTAATAGTTATGTGAAATTGGTTGCATAAATGCAATCTTGCAGGTCCACAAGTTTTTGACATTTACTAGTTCAAAAAGAGCAGACTGCCCCAGAATTTCTGTTTATGTTGCTTCTTTCTTGCAATGTCATAAATAATGCATGTCAGAATATCACACAATGGCTTATAGTAACACTTCTCTGAGACTTTGCTCCTGTTACATTTAAATATTGCAATAGCTAAAAAAAAAAAAAATACATCCTCTTCTGGTTTTGTAAAATGAAACATTAATAGATGAAATATTAACACTGTTTGGGGTTGAACTGGTAAATTGGTCTCAGACTTTTATCAAAATATTGATAGTACAAATGTCAAATGTTTTCTGCATCAAATATTTCGACTAAAGCCACTTGAAGATAATATTTTTCTCCTCGCTTAATCATGAGAGTAAAACTTGTATAATCTGTAATAATAGTCACATAAATTCCTTATAGTGTAGAGTTACCACAAGTGATCATAAAATAGTGGTGTCTAGGCAAGAGCAGAAGACAGAAAAATTTACCAGCCAGTTAAGTCTTGTTGCTCGCTGTTCCAATGAAAAGGAAACAGTATTATCTTGGATAAATGTTCTAGGAAGATTATTACAAGTACATTATTTGCAACAATTTTATTACTGTTCTAATTGCTCATGATTATTTCTGTTAGGTGAAGAAATCCGCATTTATTAAATGTGTCACCTTTTTTAAGTGCAAAAACACTTAACTCCCTTGGCACATTTAGCTTCACAATTGACATGTTCTTGGATGGAGCATAGCAGCCAACTGGCATATGGCCTGTTTCCTTCCAGTGTGGGAAAGAAAAAAGGAATTTTGGCAAGAGATACCTAAGGAGAACCTTTTATGAAAGTTCCCAAAGGGACTTATAGTCACTGTGAAATAGACGTGACCTCAATTTTTTTAAAAAAATCTCATTTTCAAACTGAACACAGAGAAGGGGGAGCTATACTTTTCTTACTAGATTTCGTTGCAGCTGTGCTGAAAAATTTTTTCTTGCCTTCTTGGGGAGTGAAGGTTGCTATCAGACTGTCATTCTGATTAATATAAAAAAAGGCAGGCCTGTGAACAACTTCATGTGCTTTGTTTTTCTAGGAAAATGCAACATGGCAGCAGCAATGGAAACAGAACAGCTGGGTGTTGAGATCTTTGAAACTGCAGAGTGTGAGGAGAATATTGAATCACAGGATCGGCCTAAATTGGAGCCGTTTTATGTTGAGCGATACTCCTGGAGTCAGCTTAAAAAGCTGCTTGCTGATACCAGAAAATATCATGGCTACATGATGGCTAAGGCACCACATGATTTTATGTTTGTAAAGAGGAATGATCCAGATGGGCCTCATTCGGACAGAATCTATTACCTTGGTGAGTATGAAGTCACAGTTTCGGAGAGGAAATGCTTTCTTGATTCAGACTGAGGCTAGATACAATTTGCACTCATATTTTGGTGAATAAATAAATGAGTCTGATGGTTCCATTAAAGGGGGAAAAAACTACTTTGAAAAACTTCAGTTTTGGTGGTCTTTTAATTTTGGTTTGTCGCATTAACTTGATTTTACTAATAGATAACAACTCATGAATTGATCATGAGCTTAGCTTCAGAGTCAAAGTTAAAGATGCCAGAAATTACTTCTTCCTAAAGCTAGTTCAAAATGCCTTTCCTGAGGAATGGTCACATGAGGAACATAAACCAACCATTGGTTTGTTCCCATCTCAACAGCTACTGCTTTCATTTTTTTAAACCAAGGCCGCTTTTGGTCTTTTTCCTGAGTCCATTCACTCCAGATTTAAGGTCTTTCCAAATTAAATATATTAAACCGCTGGTTTACTTTTTTGTTTATTAAAATTTTAAACATTGGCTTCCTCCCAATTATATAATTAAGTATAATTATATAATACTTATTAACATATATACAATAAGACATATAATTATACTTATATGATACTCCCAATTATATAAGCATAGTTTAAATATATATATAAACATATATATATATTTACATTATACTTATATAATTATTTTTTATTTTTTAAGGAGATATTTCCTGCAGGAGTCAGTAATTATAGAGTCATTCTTTTTTAACAATTCCAGAGTACTTCATTATATAATTGTGCCATATTTTACTTAATCGGACCTCTAATAATGGACATTTAGGTTTACTATTTTGCTGTTAGAAAAGATGAGGTAACAGATACCACTGTATTAGATCATTTTGTACATGTCTGAATTTATTTGTAGGACTAATTCCAAAGAGTGGAATTGCTGGGACAAAAGGTGCATGTATTCTGAATTTTGATCGATATTGCCAAATTGCTCCTCCAGTGAGGTTATAGAGTTTATATTCCTATCAGCATTGTATCTGAATATCTACTGGGGGTGCCAAAAAAATGTATACACGTTTTAAGAGATGTTACCTACGTATTACTTTTCGAAGTTTAATTGAATTATGGTAGCAATGTGTGTATGTTGTATGATGTTTGCTCAAAAGATGGCGTTAATCAAATGAATGTTAGCGTCACCATCAGACAGGCAGGACAGTCAAAGAAAAGGGCGGAAGCACAGTTGTCATTCAAGGAGTGCAAGACCATTTTTAAGTGGTATTTGAAATTCGAGAACATTGTGGAAGTACAACGACAGTGAAAGTGTGAGTATGCAACAGAACCTCCAAAACGCCTAACAATTGGCAGCATTCGTGATGAGTTTGAGACGCATGGTACTGTGTGAAGAAATTGAAGTGACATGCACAGTGATACAAATGGACACCTTGGTCAACATTGCTCAAGTAGCAGTTCACCGTAATCAGAAGTGTCTGGAGGCTGATGGTAACCATTTTGAGCACCTCTTGTAATTGTGACTTGTATTCATCTTTTGTTGTTGGTATATGTTGCATATTACAATTTTAATACAGTTTTTATTTCTTAAAATATGTATACATTTTTTTGGCACCCGCTGTATTTCTCCACACTTGTCCCAATAGTTGAGTAATCAAAATTTTTTTCTCTCTCCCAGTCTGACTAGTGAACAGCAGTCTCTCATTGTAGTTTTTTTTAATTACTATTTTTTTACTTGAAGTATAATTGACATATGACATTAGTTTCAGGTGTACCACGTAATGATTCAATATTTGTATACATTGCAAAATGATCACCACATAAGTCTAGTTAACCTTTGTCTCCTTATGTAGGTAACAAAAATTTTTTTCTTGTGATGAGAATTTTTAAGATCTACTCTGTTAGCAACTTTCCAATATGCAATATAGTATTATTAAGTACACCATGCTGTACATTATATCCCCATATCTGATTGTAGTATTAATTTGTATTCCTCTTATGAATGAGGTTGAGCATCTCTTCACATATTTAAAAGACATTTGTATTTCCTTTTCTGTGACCCATTCATACTTGTCTTTTTTATTGGGTTGTCGGTGTTTTGCTTATTGACTTAAGGCTTTTTTTGTATAATGAGGGGTTTAACCCATCGCGGTATTTTCCCCTGAGGCTTTATTTGTCTTTTGCCTTTAGTGACTTTTGCCATATAGATATTTGTGTGTTTTTTGGGGGAGGCAGATTAGTTCAATTTTTAGTTTTCTGTAATTTTACATCATATCTAGAAAGGCTTTCCCAACTCCAAGATTATAGTTTTAAAAAGCTTTATATATTTTAGATGTTCTGTTTTGTTTCATTGATCTGTCAAATCAAGTGCCAATACTATGCTGCTGCTTCTGTCACTATTATTATCATAACTCTAGATGTTTTACTGTTTGACAGCAATAGTCATGCTTCATCACTCTTTTTCATAATTTTCTTGACTATTTTTGTTTGCTTGTTTTTCTGTGAGAACTTAAAATTTGTTTGTATAGTGCCTTCTTCCCAATCCTGTTTATACTGTTTAAGATTTATATTATATTTATAAAGTTAGGAAAATTGACGATCTTTAAAATGTTGGGCTGATTTCTAGAAAGTTGTATGCCTTTTCATTTGTACCAGTCTCTTATATTCATCTGAATTTTAGTTTTTTTCTATATAAATCCATTACTTTAAAAAATTTAATTATACTTTGAACATCAATTAATACTAGTATGTCATCACACTAAGAAAAGTTTAAGAAAAGTTTAGGAAAAGAAAGGGCTAAAGGAAAATGTGGCTATTTGAGGGCTCATCTCCAACCTTTGAGAGGGTTAGCATGGAAGTTACCATGATGCCCTTCCATAAACTACCTTCTCTGCCATTACAAGAAATACTAGGCTGAGTATCTGTTCCACCAGAGAGTTTCTTGTTCTAACTGTGTGATTTATTTTTTCGTTTCTTAACTCTCTCCTAGCTTTTTTGGAAGTGATATCGTTCTAGCACCTTTTAGAGTAGAAGGGCTTTGTTTTTCTTTGAGTTTTCTTTGGTTCTCATCTTCAAAACCATACTGTCTTTCTATTAGTTCTCTTTTATATATAGCTCATTCTACACTGCTGTGATCTTCCCATTCAGTTATTGCATCATTTCACAGAATAGACCTGGCTTCTACTGAGTATAGACCTCTTTCCTTCACCCTTCCCCAATAAAGGACAAAGATTTTTGGCCAGTCAGATTCTGCGTTGTTTTAATAGGAGTACACTTTCCTTTGAAACTTAGTGATTACAGTTATAAGATTTTTATAATGAAGAAAAACTAAAATTTCACTAGACCTATGTATATTTCTAAATAAGTAATGATTCAGAAAAAGAAAAAATTTAATCTGAAGTCACAAAGCACACTCATTTGGAATCTCATGAGTGTGTTGCCAATTTGTAAGATACTAACAATTTTATGTTTGTTTTGAGAGTGACTAAGATCTGACTATCAAAATGAAACCCTGAACATTTTTCTGTGAAGCCCAGGTTTTATTGAAGAAAATCCTATGGCATATGGCATGTGCATTTCCTACTTGTTGACATTCATTATGGATCCCATAGAGTACAGAATTTCACAGTATCTAGAGGGCACTATATACTACTACAATTGTAGTAGATCACTATTTTTTTAAATGGTGAAAAATGATTGTTTCTCTTACAGCTATGTCTGGTGAGAACAGAGAAAACACACTGTTTTATTCTGAAATTCCCAAAACCATCAACAAAGCAGCAGTCTTAATGCTCTCTTGGAAGCCTCTTTTGGATCTTTTTCAGGTAGGATTAGACATTGTTATTCCTGTGGTTTGGTGTATGTTTTCAGATACGGCATTTATTTAGAGGTTGAAATTCAACTGGGGTTTTATATTTGAAGTAGATATGAATCAAAAGGAATTAAAACATGTTTTTGCATTTGTGATCCTTAAATTCCATTTAATTCTTAATATCTGAAACTAAGGGATATTACAATTCACATATTTTTAACTGCCTTTCCCTTTTATAAACTTGCTAGTTACGTAATTCCCACATTTGTGAGGAGGAATTGTTTACATGAAAGAACATATTGCCAGAAAGCTTTCTATTTCAATCTTAATTGAATTTGTTGTTCTGATACTTAGTAATAACATTAATGTAAGGGTTAAATAAAGGTACTAAGTTCAGTTTTTGTTTCCAAATAGTATAATTCAATTTATAGAAAATCAAAGCTTAGGTTTTTTTCTTTACTTCAATATTTTATGTTTAGATAAAATGTAAAGTAGTTGAGAACATCCCAAGAACAAGAGGATAGTTTGGGTGTGATTGATTGCTCTTCTGGTTCTCATTTATTATTTTTGCATTGAATATTTCCTTAACTAAAATGTGATATTTCTCTTAGGAATTAAAAAAAGGTAACTTCCATGACAACTAATCATTTTGACTGCAACTATTACAATGGGTGTTGTTTTTATATAGGTTTGTGACTTTTCTTTAAAACAGAAAACCAATTCCTTATTCTAAGAACAGTGAGTTGAACTAAAATAGTTTTCTCATGGAACAGTTGGCAAATTAGTGAGTCAAGGTTTTTTTTTAACTTTCATTATGGAATATTCAAATCATACAAAAGTAGAATTACATGTGAACTAGTTTCAACAATTATCAAATCTTGGCCATCAGTATTTCATTGCAGTTCTGCCAGACCCCCTCACAATCCCTACCCTTGACTTCTCAGATTATGTTAAAGCAGATCCCAAATGTGACATTGTGTCATATACTTAAATAAAAGTTTTAAAAAAACACAAAACATTGTACTGAAATACACACAATATAAAATTTACCAACTTAACCATTTTTTAAGTATACGTTAGTGTACATCAGTGGCATTAAGTACATTAACAGTGTTGTGCAACCATCACCACCTTACATCCACAGAACTCTTTTCGTCTTGAAAACTAACTGTACCAATTAAACACTAACTTCTCATTACCCCTCCACTGAGCCGCTGGCAACCACCATTATGCTTTCTGTTCTTATGAATACTACTACTCCAGGTATCGCATATAAATGGAATCATATAGTGTTTATCCTTTGTGACTGTCTTACTTCACTTACCATAATGTCCTTAAGGTCCATCCGTGTTGTAGCATGTGTCAGAATATTCTTTTAAAGGCTGAATGATATTTGGTTGTACATATATACCACATTTTGTTTATTCACTTATCCATTAATAGACTTCTGGGTGGCTTCCCCCTTTTGGCTGTTGTAAATAATGCTGCTATGAACATAGGTATACAAATATCTTTTCATGTCACTGCTTTCAATTTTTTTTTTTAATTAAAGTTTATTGGGGTGACAATTATTAGTAAAGTTACATAGATTTCAGGTGTACAATTCTGTATTACATCATCTATAAATCCCATTGTGTGTTCACCACCCAAAATCAGTTCTCTTTCCATCACCATGTATTTTGATCCCCTTGCTTTCAATTCTTTTAGGTATATATACCCCAGAAGTGGAATTGCTGGATCATATTTGAGAAAACACCGTACTGTTTTTCCATAGCAACTGCACCATTTTACATTCCCATTAGCAGTGCACGAGTGTGAGATGGTAGCTCATTGCAGTTTTGATTTCCATTTCCCTAATAGTGGTATTAAGCATCTTTTCTTGTGTTTATTATCCATTTGTAAATCTTCTTTGGAGAAATATCTGTTCAAGTCTTTTGCCCATTTCTTAATTGGGATGTCTGGGGTTTTTTTGTAGTTTACTTTTTTAATAGTGTCCTGTTTCAATACGCACCGCCAAAAGGATATGTCCAAGTCCCAAAGGTGTCTGAATGTGACCTTATTTAGAAATAGGGTCTTTGCAGATGTGATTAAGGATCTCAGGATAAGATAATCCTGGATTTAGGGTAGGCCCTAAATTCAATAATTGGTATTTTTTTATGTAATCTTTTTTTTTAATAGTACATTTTGTGTTATGTATATCACAATTTTTTTTTTTTTTTAGATTTTATTGGGGAAGGGGAACAGTACTTTATTGGGGAACAGTGTGTATTTCCAGGACTTTTTTTCCAAGTCAAGTTGTTGTCCTTTCAATCTTAGTTGTGGAGGGCGCAGCTCAGCTCCAGGTCCAGTTGCCATTGCTAGTTGCCCACCACCCCTTGCAGGAGTCGAACCGGCAACCTTGTGGTTGAGAGGATGCACTCCAACCAACTGAGCCATCCTGGAGCTCAGCGGCAGCTCAGCTCAAGGTGCCGTGTTCAATCTTAGTTGCAGGGGGCGCTGCTCACCATCCGTAGCGGGAAATTGAACTGGCAGCCTTGTGGTTGAGAGCCCACTGGCCCATGTGGGGATCGAACCGGC
Source organism: Rhinolophus sinicus (assembly GCF_057876585.1). Taxonomy (NCBI): domain Eukaryota; kingdom Metazoa; phylum Chordata; class Mammalia; order Chiroptera; family Rhinolophidae; genus Rhinolophus; species Rhinolophus sinicus. Next base: position 156,790,182 of record NC_142503.1, on the reverse strand, counting down.
AGCCTTCGGAGTTAGGAGCATGGAGCTCTAACTGCCTGAGCCACCGGGCCGGCCCCAATAATTGGTATTTTTATCAGAGAAAGGAGAGGGAGCTTTAAGACAAACAACAGAGGGTGGGGGCCAGGTTAGAGTTTAGTTGCCACGAGCCAAGGAACCCCCGGAGCCACCAGAAGCTGGAAGAGGCAGGGAAGTATTTTTCCCTGGAGACTTTGGAGGAAGCCTGGCCTTCCTGACACCTTAATTTTGGGCTTCTGTCCTCCAGAACTGAGAGAATAAATTTCTGTTGTTTTCAGCCACCAAGTTTGTGGTCATTTATTACAGCAGAACTAAGAAACTAATACATGTCCTTTGATGCACAAAGTTTTAAATTTTGATGAAGTCCAGTCGATCTACTTTCTTCTTTGATTGCTTATGCTTTTGGTTTCATAGCTAAGAAACTGTTGCTTAAGCCAAGGTCATGCAGATTTTCATCTGTTTTCTTATATAAGAGTTTTATACTTTTAGCTCTTACAGTTAAGTCTTTGATCCATTTTGAGTTAACTTTGTATATAGTGTGAGATAGGGGTCCAAATTAATTCTTTTACTTATGGAATCCAGTTATCCTAGCACCATTTTGAAAGGCTATTTTTTCCCCATAGAGTGGCCTTAGCACGCTTGTTGAAAGTCAATTGACCATAAATATATCGATTTATTTCTGGACTCTCAATTCTATTCAGTGGCCTACATGTCTATCCATATGCCAGTACCGTGCTATCTTGATTAATGTAGCTTTGTACTAACTTTTGAAATTAGAAAAGGAGAGTCCTCCAACATAGTTCTTTTCCAAGGTTGTTTTGAAATTTCATAGGAATATTAAGATCAGCTTATCCATATCTGCAAAAAAGGCGGTTGTAACTTTGATAGGCATTCTATTGGATCTCTAGCTCAATCTGGAGTGCATTGCCATCTTTATCATCTTAAGTCTTCCAATCCATAGACACGGGCTGTCTTTCCATTTATTCATATCTTTTTAAATGTTTTCAACACTGTTTTATAGTGTTCTATATACAAGTCGAGCACTTGATTAAATTTGTTCCTCCGTATTTTATTCTTTTTGATGGTATTTTAAATGGAGTTTTTAAATTTCATTTTCAGACTGTTCCATTACTAATATACAGAAATGCAGCTGATATTTGTATATTGATCTTGTATCCTGCAACTTTGCTGAACACATTTATTAGCTCTATATTTTTTTTTAAGATCTTTTAGGGTTTTCTATATATATGATATCATTTTGCCTGTGAATAGGTAGTTTTCCTTCTTCCTTTCCAGCCTGGAAGCTTTTTTATTTTTTGCCTAATTGCTCTGGCTAGAATCTCTAGAACAATGTTGAATAGTAGTGATAAGAGCAGACATCCTTTCTTTTTCCTGATTTTGAGAGGAAAACTTTCAGTTTTTACTGTTAGAAAATATATTAGCTATGGGTTTTCATTGATACCCCTTATCAGATTGAGAAATTTCCCTTCTATTACTAGTTTGTTGGGTGTTTTTATCATGAAAGGGTGTTGGTCTTTGTCAGATGATTTTCCTGTATTGAGAAGATCACTTATTTTCCGTTATTAATATGGTGTGTTACATTGGTTAGTTTTTATATGTTGAACCAAGCTTACATTCTTGGATTCAGTCCTACTTGGTCATTTGCAATCCCTTTAATATGCTACTGTATTCAGTTTGCTGATGTTTTATTGAGGATTTTTATACCTATTTTTGTACCTTTTATATGTTGAACCAAGCTTACATTCTTGGATTCAATCCTATTTGGTCATTTGCAATCCTTTTAATATGCTACTCTGTTCAGTTTGCTGATGTTTTATTGAGGGTTATTTTGTACCTAATGTAGGGATATTGGCCTACAATTTTATTTCCTTGTGAAGTCTTTGTCTTGTCTTGGTATCAGGGTAATACTGACCTCATCAGATGACTTAGAAGATGTTTTCTTTTTATCTCTCTTTTTTTGGGGGGTGCAGGGAGAAAGAATTTGAGAAGGCTGCATCTTAATTCTTTAAACATTTGGTAGAACTCATCATCAGTAAAGCCATCTAGTCCTGGGCTTTTCTTTGTGGGAAGTTTTTTGATTACTAAATCTCTTCACTCGTTATAGGCCTCAGATTTTCTATTTCTTCTTGAGTCAGTTTTGGTGATTTGTGTGTTTCTAAGAATTTAACCGTTTTATCTACACCATCTAATTTGTTTACATAACAATTGTTCATACTATTTCCTTACAATCCTTTTATCCCTATAAAACTGTTAATAACAGCCCTCTTTCATTCTTCAGGAAATTGAGTCTTCTCTCTTTTTGTTTATTGATGATTCTAGCTAAATTTGTCAAGTTTGTCGATCTTTTCAACATCTTTTGGTTTTGTTTAAGTTTATTGTTTTTTTATTCTCCATTTTATTTCCAATCTAATTTGTATTATTTCCTTATTTCTGCTTGCTTTGGATTTAGTTTTCTCTTGTTTTTCTAGTGTCTTAAAGTAAAAGGTTAGGTTATTGATTTGAGTTTTTTAAAATAGTTTTTAAATTTTTCAATTATAGTTGACATACAATATTAGTTTTAGGTGTATAACATAGTGGTTAGACTTTTAAATAACTGACAAAGTGATCCCCTGATAAGTTTAGTACGCACCTGGCATCATACATAGTTATTACAATATTGACTATATTCCCTATGCTGTACTTTATATCCCTGTGACTGTTTTTATAACTGGCAATTGGCACATCTTACTCGCTTCCTTCTTCTACCCAGCTTCCCCACCCCACTCTGGTCTGGCAACCATCAAAATGTTCACTCTCTTAGTGTAGGCATTTAAAGTTATAAATTTCCCTCTGAACGCTGCTTTTGCTACATTCCTTAAAGTTTTGGTGTATTGTGTTTTCTTCTGTCTCAAAGTATTTTTTGATTTCCTTTGTGATTTTTTTTTTCTTCCTTTGACTCATTGGCTTCTTTCTTCTTATGCCAACATCTGGAAACTGTCAAGGCAGTTAGCTAGTACAAGTGTGAGGCTCACTTCATTTGTTTCCCATTTCTCAGGGATCACTGTCCTTTGTTTTCTAATATCCAGTGTCTTGAAACGTTATTTCATACGTTTTGTCCGTTTTCTCAGTTGTTTCAGATGAAAGGAGAAGTCTGGTCTTTGTAACTCCATCTCTGATAGAAGTACAAGTTGGTTTCATTTTTAACATTTAAATCTCTAACTGATTTGAAATAGGTGAGAAGTGGATCTAATATTATCTTTTTGCATATGGCTATCCAGTAATTCCAACTTATATAAAATTTAAATCAGTAATCACTGACTTTAAAAGTCTCATCTCTTTGCCACCTTTTTTTCTTACTAATTTCTATATCAGCTTTCTTTTTTAGATTTTCTATTCTTTACCACTATTTATTTTGTTTATTCATGTTTTAATTTTTTTTAAATATTTGGGGTAAGACTAACTTTGTTTACCATAATTGATCTTTTTCAGGGTTCTTTGTATCATCTTGCTTGTTATTCTTTCAAATAACAAATTTTAAAATCACAGTTATAAATACAGAGTTCTCTTTTGAAAGTTAATTTCTTAGCTCTGAAACTTCTTGTGTTCTGATTACTACGCATTAAGACATATTAAGTAGGGACTAAGTCTGGTGACATTCAGGAAGAATAAGGGGAGAAATTAAAATATAATTATATACTCAGAATTAATTGCTCTTGGCTTTAACAGTCTTAAGAGGTATTTAAAACAAAAGATCAAAATTAATAAAACTATTATGTTCATTGAATTTGCAAGTATTTTGGAGCCTAGCACACATATGTACAAATATATATGTATGTAGTTAAACATTAATAAAAAAATAATACAATGAATACCAAAAACTAGGTTTTTACCAAGATTCCAAGGTTCATTTTTAAACACCTAACATTATTTTAGGTTTCCAAGTATACACTTGTGTTTACCGTCCTTGAACAATATTTACATTCAGTATGCTGGCTTAATTTTAGATTGATTCATTCCTACCATGAAACTCATCTAGACTTCTTTTTATAGTGTACTCCTTGATAGCAGAAACCATGTCTATTTCCTTTATTTGTCAAACTCAAAGTGTAAAGATCTCTTAGGGGAGTTGTGGATGTAATTTAAATTAGCACTTTTTAGATTTGCTTTATTTATATTCCTTTTTAGATTTTAGGCATGTATCATCAAGTAATATTTCTAGCTTGGAAAATTCTTCATCATCAGTAATTACAAATATTAGAGATTTTAACGAATGACGTAGGTAGGAAAACAAAAGGACACCGATTTTGCTCTCAAGTTTTTGTTTGTTTGTTTTTTTACCTATTTCTACTCAGAAATACTGAAAAAAAGTGACTAACAATACTATAGCCAAATGAATCAGAGAGACAGTAACTTAACATAAATTTCAAAAGTATGCTATAATGGATCAGGGAACTTTCATGGCCAAGGTTGAATTAGAGCTAAGGTTTTTAGGTATCCGTAAAACTTGGATGGATAGAAAGAAAAATGGAAGAAAGGGAGAAAATGGAAGAGATAAAGGCTGGGAGGCAGAACGTGACATACTAGGTTTTATGTCAGTGGGTGACCAGCCTGCCTACGGTTTTATTAGAGGAGTATTAGTAGATGTAGTAGAAAGGTACTAATGACAGTTGATATTGATGACTTTGTGCCAATCATTGTGCAAAACACTTCACCTTTTTTATCAGTTAATCTTCACAAAGCTGCAGTAGATGATTTATTACTATTTTGAAAGTGAGAAAAATTACTTTTAAAGAAATTAAGATACTTGCTTAAAGTCAGACTTCTAGCGAGAGTCAAAGCCTAGATTCAAACCACTTGACTTCAAAGTCTGTGCTTTTAACTACTGCATGTAAAACTGCTGAGTTATATTTACGTAATGTAGAAGATCTTGGATGCCAAGCCAATGTGATGACACGTAATTATTCTTCTTTAATGTGTATAACAATCATGTAAGGGGCAGCTGGTTAGCTCAGTTGGTTAGAGCACGGTGCTTTCAACAACAAAGTTCCTGGTTCAATCCCCACATGGGGCACTGTGAGCTGCACCTTCCACAACTAAACAAATACTTGACTTGGAGCGATGGGTCCTGAAAAACACACTTAAAATAAATAAAAGTTTAAAAAAAAACAATCATCTAGAGGCCCTTTACCAAGAAATCTTTCAGCAGATTTCAATTAATCTGCTTAAAGTTGCTAGCACATTTTGAGGTCGCTCAAAATGTAGACTCAGGAATATTGGGAGATGCTAGAATTTCAGTGCTAAATTTCAGAAGACTGAAATAGATGATCTCTCTTTTCTCTTTCTTTTGCATTAGGCAACACTGGACTATGGAATGTATTCTCGAGAAGAAGAACTATTAAGAGAAAGAAAACGCATTGGAACAGTTGGAATTGCTTCTTATGATTATCACCAAGGAAGTGGAACATTTCTGTTTCAAGCTGGTAGTGGAATTTATCATGTAAAAGATGGAGGGCCACAAGGATTTACTGTAAGTTGGTATTACTACTTGTTAAATCTGTTTTTGGGTCCTAAAGTTTATTTACATCCAAATCAGAAAGGTAATTAAAAAAAATTCTGTTTACCCATCAATTAAGAAATTTAGTTATAAAGAAAACAAGAAATTTGGGTATTAATTTCCAATTACAATAATATACAATTTTAAAATGCTAAAACACTTGCTATGTGGGAATATATAGTAAAGGGCATCAATGCCCACTTTCTGAGTAAGCGCTGAGGAGGATTTGGGAAGATAATGTTATGACAAAACATTTCATTTTTGGTTCTCTTAAAAGCTTAATTCATCTTAAATGGTTTTAAATGTTTTGATTTAGTCCAGGCAAATTCTTTATGTGCTGTTAGAACTATTTTTTTGATGGAATTGCGGTGGTCCTGGCTTTCGTTACATTTTTATGAGCAAACTATTTCATATTGGTAAAATTAATTGGAAATGTTTAATAAATAAAATATTCAATAAATAAGTGTTTAATAAAAGTATTTAATAAACAATAACTATTAAACATGTTAGGGCAACAAAATTTATGAAGTGTTATTATATTGTCTTTATTTTCTCTCATCTTACCCCCTTAGCTTCCTAATTCATAGTAAAAAAAAAAATAAAAAATAAGTCCTTTTGTATATAAGTTAAGGCATATGAAAGTATATTTTTCTGGGGAGCAATTATCATAGCTGACATTTTACTTGGAATTACTGTTCATTTTATAGGAAGGGTGCCTGCAAATGAGTATGTATGTATCAACTTGTACCTGCCTTAAAATGTTGTTTACTTTTCTAGCAACAACCCTTACGGCCGAATTTAGTGGAAACTAGTTGTCCTAACATTCGGATGGATCCAAAATTATGCCCAGCTGATCCAGACTGGATTGCTTTTATACATAGCAATGATATTTGGATATCCAACATTGTAACCAGAGAAGAAAGGAGACTCACCTATGTGCACAATGGTAATGCATAGTTCTTCAAATCCAGTTTCCTAAAAAGTATTTTTAAAATGGAATTTGCTTTTGCTTATGTTTTGAAATTGAAGCAAGCTGGGTGATCCTTATAATTTACATTCAAATCTTTAAAATTAAAAAAGAAAAAAAGCAGCATAAGTGGTATGTACCACTTGTTTTAATGTTCATTCTCATAGCTCAACAGTAGCACCTATGACATGATGGTTCTTTTCTCCAAATAAGACTGCCAGAGTTTCCCCAAAACTGTTGTCATTAAAATAAAATTTTAATTTAAAAATTTAATCTTGTTTTTGGGAAACAAACAGAAAAACCTAATACTATAAGAACTACCTGAAAATGTATCTCCCCTTTTTGGAGAGCCTGCGTACTTTGTCAGAAAAAAAAAAACTGTAGAACTGTGTGTATTGTGGAAATAATTTAATTTTTATTCAAGTGACCATAATTCTAAACACTACTCAAAGTGTAGGAAAGATGTGAATGTTTTCCTCTAAAGCTTTCAATACAAATGAAAGATGGGAAATGAAATAGTGTATTGCTTTTTCTTTGAACATGTAAAACAGAGCTTAAGAATAAACTCCATATTGAAGGTTACTCACTCTAAAAATTCATTTGTTCAACTTTTGCTTAATCTGATGTTCACAAAGCTGATTTATTGCACATCTTAATAAATTATTTTAGAATGTAAGTGTATTGACAGCAAACAGTTTTTCATCATTAGGATAATCAATATTGTAGAAGAAACCTTTCCTGAGTAATTTACATTGATAGAAAGACCTCTGAATTAGAAATCAAGAAATCTGTTCTACCTATTCAGTCAATCAACAAAAATGCATTAAGTTCCTGTGTGCCAGGCAGTGTGGCAGGAACTAAGGATACAGGATTGAATAGTTCTAACCCTCAAAGAAATTATATAAACAAATAAGAAAACAGGATGATAAGAAGCAAACATAGGATGTTACGAGAACACCAATGAGTGTTATTGATCAGGAAAGGCTTCCCATAATATATGACACCTAAACTGATCTTACATAGTGGCCACATGTTAGCCAGTACACTCCAGGTGAGGGGATTGCATGAGGAAGGTTGTGATGCAGAAGGCACTATGGTGTGTGCATGTAGTTAGAAGCGGTCTGCTGGTCCTGAAGCATAAGGTGTGAGTCAAGAAGTAGGGAAAGATAAAGCTAGCAGATCAGAAGAGCCAAGGCAGAGGTAGACTATCTCATGTAAAGGAACGTGGTCTCTATCATGATGTGGGGATCCATTGAAAAGTTCTAGCAATTGAGTGGTGTGGTCAGAATCATATTGTAGATAAATTGTTCGGGTATTTTGTGCAAGTTGTGTTTAAGAAGCACAAGACTAGAGACAGGGACACCAAAGCTTGACTGTTGCAATTATCCATGTTTTGTGATCTAAAAGTAGAGCACAGGCTAGAGAAGAGGAAGTGGAGTAGAAAAAATGTTAAGTAAAAAGTACGTGGTTTGGTATTTAATGGGTCTCCATGTAGAGTCACGAAATCAGAACAGCTGCCAATGGCATTAGAAAGATCAAGTTGGTAGTTAATAAATCTGGGCTGGAAATCTTTGCAATTTTTTCATGCTTTCAACAAACTTTGAACACTGACTGTGTACTAGTTATTGTACTTAAGGCTAGGACTGCAAAGCTCTAACAAATTAGGAGTCAAGAATTCTGTTCTAACTAATCAATCAATCAAAAATACATTAAGTTCTTGTGTGCCAGGCAACGTGGCAGGAACTAAGGGTACAGAATTGATTGACTAGGACATAGTTCTGGCCCTCAAGGAAACTATAGAATTAAGGCTTTTCTTTTTTAGCCTATTTCTTTTCTTCTGTAGAATTGTTTCCCACACAGGATTATATTGAAGATTGGCAGAATTTAAAGTAGGAAGTACTGAAGCACTGCAAAATGCTGTCTGTATAGTGTTTTTCTTTTCTTTTCTATGTAGGTATGTGGTATATTATTTTCAGGATTAGTATAGTAGTTAAAAATACAATCTAGAACCAGACTACCATTTTTTAGCTCTGTGACTTTTAAGTTATATAACTTACCTCTGTGTTTCCATATCTGTAAAAAGTTTAATAGCATGCCATCATAGAGTTGTTAGGATGTTTTAATGAGGTGATATTTGTGGAGTGTTTAGGACAGTGTCTGAAACATAGTAAGTGCTGTGTGTTTGTTTAGATAAAAAGGTACGTAGAGAATGAACGTCATCACTCATATTCCCCTTGTTCACAATAGGTTTTCAAGTGAAAGTCTGCTTTTGATGGGTTTAGTCAGTCAGCATGTACTTGTTTATTCTCTGCCTGGTATGGTAGAGGAATTTAAAAATAATATTATACCAGCCTCTACTCTCAAATGACATTTCTTATTGGAAGAACAAGATGATACCATTTATTCATTTATTAAATAACTCTTAATAATTGAAATCCGTATAAGTGATAAGGAGATACAAATGAGTGGTACCTATTCTAACATCTAAAGGAGAATGAAATATGAAACAGCTTGGGGGACATAACTTTGGGATAGTTGAAAGATCTAAGAAAACTAAGCATTGGTTTTGGCTGTATCATTAATTCCAAAATTCAAAAAACTCTGAAAACTGAGCTTAATTTTCATTAGCTTGGGGCTAAAACTCATTTGGTGGCAAAACCTGACCTGAACTGACCTGAGGATATTTATAATCTTAATCCTACTTAGTGTGCCTATTCATATGTTTGTTACAGGAATATTGGTGTATTTGATTACAGGGTATTTGATTACCCTGCTGGAGATGTTACATAATTACATGGTAGATGTACAATATATGAAAAATCCCCAAAATTCTGAGTTCCGAACACTTCTGGACTCAAGATTTTTGGATAAAGAATTACTGGTTAGACTGCACATTAATTTTAGACAATACATAGATAATAAGAATACATTGAAACTTGCCTATAAAATTAAAATCACTATGTGATATTACTGTAAAACCATTAGACTAGCTAAAGTGAAAAAGATAACACCAGATGTTGGAGAGGAACTTTCATATATTACCAGTAAGAATATAATACAATACAAATACTTTGGAAAACTCTGTATGAGTTTCTTACAAAGTTAAACATACACTTCCCAGCCATTCCACTCCTGGATCTTTATTCAAGAGAAATAAAAACACGTCCACAAAGATTCTTATATAAGAATGATCATAGCATCTTTCTTCATAATAGCCAAAAACTGGAAGCAGCCCAGATGTCCATTAACAGATAAATGGATAAAAAAAACAAAACTATGGTATACAAGGAACTACTACTCAGCAATAAACAGGAATGAATTGCTGATACATTGGTAGAGCAACATGGCATGGATACAACACTGATGAATCTCAAAAAGCAGACAGATATAAAGTATATACTGTATGATTTCATTTGTATGAAATTCTAGAATATGCAAAACTAGCCTGCGATGGTAGAAATCAGTGGTTGCTTCTGGGCAGGAATGGACAGTGACTGGGAAGGGGCGTGAGAAAACATCCTTGGAGTGTTAGAGTATTCTGTCTTGATAGGCTGTGGTTATACAAATACAGACATTTTTCAAAAATAAAAAGTACACTTAAGATTTTGTGAATTATAAAGCAATTTTTTAAAAAAGCTTCTCCATAGTCTCACTATTTGGAGAGAACCACATTTTGGATTATATCCCAATACTTTTTAAAATAACATATTTGTATAACATTTTTATAAATGGAATTACAGTGTACATGCTATTTAGTAATATGCTTTTCTTTAACTCAGGTATGTTGTAAACATTTCCCCATGTCATGAAATCTTATATAATTATGGCTTTGTGGTGTTACTGTTCTTGTTTTAAAAGCAAGAGTTCCCTTCAAGCTATTTGCTGGAAACTTAAGTGTAAAATAGATCAAAGCTGAGCTGCTCTGGTTGAATGGGAGGAAGGAGAGAGAGGAGGAGTGGTGAATTACAAGATCTTTAAGACCCATTCTAGATCTAAAGATGTACTTTCCTTATGTAGGAGAGTTACAAGTCAACATGATCCTTTACATATATTTTTTTCCATGTTCTAGCTAAATGGAAAAATAACAACTAATATTTATGGAGCACATACTATGGTTCAGGCTTTGGTCTAAGTGCTTTGTGTGAATTAACTCATTTAATTCTTGTAACTTTAAAAGGTAGATTCTTATTCCCGTTTACTAATGGAATGCTTCAGTGGAATGAGATTGGGTGATTTGCCCAAAGGTCAGTCAGTTTGTGACTGATGGAGCCAAGATTTGACTTCAGTCCATTTGGCTCCAGAGTTCCCCACTATTACAGCTGCCTTTCAAAATAAGCTGAATCATTCTGTTTTGTACCTATTAAAAGATAGATAACGTCCTGTGATAATTTTGCCTTTTCTGTTTTTCTAGAGCTAGCCAACATGGAAGAGGATCCCAGATCAGCTGGAGTTGCTACCTTTGTTCTTCAAGAAGAATTTGATAGATATTCTGGCTATTGGTGGTGTCCAGAAGCTGAAACAAGTAAGGGTGTTCAAAATAATGCAGATCATTAAAATACTATGAGATTCAACTATCAATTAGTTAAATGCCCAGATTCTAGATCCTGAATAGTAGAGTCTGAAGTGATGAAGATTGGATTCTACTAGTAGTTAATTTAGAATATACAGGCTACATCCCACCATAATGAAGTCTAATAAAAACAATTGTATTGTGGTTCAGTGGCTCAGGTCCTTCAACTACCCTTGGCAATTTCTCATCTAGAAGTTGGTCTTGGTAATGTTGGTGGCAAAATAAATACCACGCCTTAATGAATTGCAGGGTTGACTAGAGAGTCTGCATGAACAGATGGCCAAATTAGTGTATGAATGGATCAGAAAAAAGAGCACAAATTCCTCCTTTTTCTTAGTGAATTTACAAGTATTTACTGCCTGAGAAATAGCTTGCTAAAGCAGTGGGTTTCAAACTTCCTGACCATGACCCAGTTAGAAATTTGCTTTACATTCTAGCCTAATACATTGTACTTACACCGTAAATATAAAACTGAAAATAAATTTCATGAAGCAAACTTATCCTTGTGTGTAATTATTCTGATGTATATTTTTTGTTCGTTATATATTTTTTTTAATACTGGTTATGACCCATTAATAGGTTCTATGACCCAGTAATGGATTGTGGCTAGTATTCTGAACACTTTTCTAAGGGACCACGAAAAATATTTATTTTTAAGCCATGTCTTATATTTGGATTTTTGTTTTAAGATGTAAAGTGTTTTGCCATAACTGTGTTTGTCAGAGCAAAATTTTGCCATGATTAGAGAAACCATTCAAAAAAACTGGATACTATTTAAATAGCATTTATTTTGTTATAGGAAATACTGTGAATGTTATTAAATAATTCATTTTTCAATAAGGAATGCATTTTAAGGTATGTAAGGACTGGAGTTCTTCACGTGTGTTTTCCCGGGTCACCATGGTTAAAGGAGTAACCTTTAACAAGTAAAAATGGCTTAGCAGTAACTCACATTGCTACTGCAAAGACTAGTGTAGTGATATTTTCATACATAAAAGGCAGCATGTTTTATATGTAAATTATTTTCCACTATGGGAAATACAGTTCTGATTACTTTCTGGAATAATTCTTCTAAAATTTCAATATTTAAATTCCTTTTAAGCTCCCAGTGGCAGCAAAATTCTTAGAATTTTGTATGAAGAAAATGATGAATCCGAGGTGGAAATTATTCATGTTACATCCCCTATGTTGGAAACAAGGAGGGCAGATTCGTTTCGTTATCCTAAAACAGGTACTGTATTCCCTTGGTGTATTTATATTCACTAATTTCTACTTTCCAAACAAGATTCTCTCTGTAATCCAAAATTATGGTCAGCATTGGTCATTTACAGCCCTTAGTAGGGATGGAATGTTTATTGTCCCTGAAGCAGATTTTCTAACTACAAGCTGATCCTTTTTAATTATTTTCAAAGGTGAGAAGTGCACAGAACTGGTTATTTCAAGGAATGAATAAAAAGGTGTCTCTTTAGGAAATAGAGATTTTAAAACGCTTATGTCTCTACTAAATTGGTAATTTTCCTCTTTTTGCCGTTTACAGCATTTCAGTTATATTAGGTTGGTGCAAAAGTAATTGCAGTTTTTGCAGTTATTTTTAACCTTTTAAACCACAGTTACTTTTGCACCAACCTAACAAAATCATACAGAATTTCCCCTTTTTTAATTTCATCCTGACTCTTGATGTTTTTCAGCCTTTTTTTATACCCATATTAAAAACTATGAATTTGCAGTAGAATTCTGAGATTCTGACTCTCAATAAAGCTCTGACTCTACAGTATTTCTGATTTAAGTTTAAGAGGATTGATCTGGCAAAATTAGTCTGAATAATTCTGAATATGCATTACTACTCATTAATGTTTCTTTCTAAAGGCACAGCAAATCCAAAAGTCACTTTTAAGATGTCGGAAATAATGATTGATACTGAAGGAAGGGTAAGTATAAAATGTTAGGGTTTTTGTTTGTTTGTTTGTTTTTGACTCACTGAATTTGCTGAGACATACATAGATCATGATTTCAGGTTGTCCTTATTTTCCACTTTGAAAACTTTCTGCTGGTTCCCAAAATAGGAATATGGGGATATGCATATTTACCACTCCTTTCCAATTGTTTCTCCTCTTTGTCTTTGTTAATTCTCTAGATCAATATTTTAAAAATATTGGTTATAGACAGGTGAGTTACCTTCTGTGTTAGATACATGTCTACGGTTTATTAAATATCCTACATTTCTCTTAATAAGGCTATCCATTTGGACAGTCAAATGCTTATAAGCTGAATGCACACAAGATAAATTACAGATTTAATTAAGACTTTTTAAAACAGCTTTATTGAGATATAATTCATATATAATGCAGTTTTACTCATTTAAAGTTTAAAATGGTTTTTAGTATCACAGAGTTGTGCAGCCATCACAGCAGTCCATTTTAGAACATTTTCATCACCCCAAAAAAGAAACCCCACATTCTTTAATTATACCCCAATCTCCCTATGCTCCCCAGCTCTGGGCAACCACTAATCTACATTCTGTCTATAGATTTGCCAGTTCTGGACATTTCATGTAAATGGAATCATATAGTCTCTAGTCTGGTTTATTTCACTTAGCATCATGTTTTCAAGCTCCACCCATGTGACACCACATATCAGCATTCATTACTTTTTATCTAATACTCCATTGTATAGGTAGACCACATTTTTTTAATCCATTCATCAGTTATGGACATTTGGGTTGTTTCCACCTTTTGGCTATTATGAATGTTACCATGAATGTGTGGACGTACGTTTTCATTTCTCTTGGCTAGATAACCTAGGAGTGGAATTGTTGGGTTGTACAACTTTTATGTTTAAACTTTTGAGCCAAACTTTTCCCCAGATGGCTGCACTATTTCGTATCCCCACCAGCAGTGTATAAGGTTTTCAATTTCTCCACATCCTCATCAGCACTTGTTACTTTTCGTCTTATTTGTTATACCATCCTAGTAGGTTTGAAGTTGTATCTCATTGTGGTTTGATTTACATTTTCCTGAAGGCTAATGATACTGAGCATCTTTTCATGCACTTACTGGCCATTAGTGTATCATTTTTGGAGAACTGTCTATTCAGATCCTTTCTTTGGTCATTTTTTTAGGATTTTTATTTAAAATATTGCTATCATACAATATTAGTTTCAAGTTCACCATACTTATTCAACATTTACATACCTAAGGAAGTGATAACCATAAGTCCAGCAACCATCTGATACTGTACTACACTGTCATAATATTGTTGACTCTATTCCCTGTGTTGTACATTACATCCCCATGACTTATTTGTTTTATACCTGGAAATCTGAACCTCTTATTCCCCTTCTCCTTCTCCCACCTTTTTAACTTGAAATTGGAGTTGACATCCAATATCATTGTATATTAATTTCAGGTGTAGAGCATAAGGGTTAGACATTTATATAATTCAAGTGATCTCCCTGACTAGTTACCCACCTGGTACTATGCATGGTTACTACCATATCATTGACCATGTGCCCTATGCTTTACATCCCCTTGACTACCAATTTTGTAACTACCAATTTGTACTTCTTCATTCCTTCCCTTTTCCTCCCTCCCCCCACCCACCTTCCATTTGGCAACCATCAAAATGTTTTTTGTATCTGTGAGTTTGTTTCTGTTTTTTTTGTTTATTTTGATCTTTAGAGTCCAGACATAAGCAAAACCACATTGCATCTGTCTTTTTCTGTCTAATACTCCAATCAGCACAATACCCTCTAGGTCTATCCATGCCGCCACAGATGGCAAGAACCCATTCCCTTCCATGGCCGGGCAATATTCAATTGTATATATGTACCGCCTACTCTTTATCCATTCATCCATCAGCAGAAACCCAGGCTGCCTCCATATCTTGGCCATTGTAAACAATGCTGCAACGAACATACGTATACACACGTCCCCTCGAAGTAGTGTTTTGGGTTTCTTTGGATAAATACCCAGAAGTGGGAGGACTGGGTCCTTCTTTGTCTCTTTTTATCTTTTGCTCTTTTTTTAATTGTGTTGACAAGACTTTTAAAGGAAAAAAAATTTGCTTACCCAGGGCCTTTTCACTAATACATTACACAAATAATATTTTAGGCTAAAATATAGGGAACTAGGGACTATATTTTTCTTAGACACTAGAGTCTAAAGTGTTTAAAACTTGATTTTACCAGTTATCATCAAGGGTTCTGTTAGTATAAATTCATGAGGAAAACTTTTAGGTTGTGCTAATTTTTGTGGTTAGAACTTTTTTAGGCATAAAGAGCACAAATATAGGTAACCCACAGCTTACTGCTGGTTTTGCTCTGTTCTTCCTGCCTCTTTACATACCTAAGTCTGAAAAAGTATCATGCTGTTAAAGGTAAGGATTTAAGTAGACTAGTAAATTGATTCTTTAAGTCCTTTATAACTAGATTCCTTTTTTCTGTTTCAATAGATTATAGATGTCATAGATAAGGAACTAATTCAGCCTTTCGAGATTCTGTTTGAAGGAGTTGAATATATTGCCAGAGCTGGATGGACTCCAGAGGGAAAATAGTGCGTATGTTAAATTGTCACTTCTTTACAAATAATTTAGGATCCAGAACTTTAGAAATGTCTGTGCTATTGGGTTTGCCTTAGAACTACCTTGACATGTAAATTTGCAGTGTAGGTACTTATGCACAAAAAGTTTTTCCTAAACTAAGTGGACTTGTGGATTTGTAATCCTGTTAGCATAGGTACATTACATTTTCATTCTCTTACTTAGCCAGTCATGGTTTCACAGTGTGATGTGAGGTTAAAATAGTATGACTTAGGGTGGCTAGATGGCTCAGTTGGTTAGAGCGCAAACTCTGAACAACAGGGTTGCCAGTTCAATTCCCTCATGTGATGGTGGGCTGCACCCCCTGCAACTAAGATTGAAAAACAGCAACTGGACTTGGAGCTGAGCTGCGCCCTCCACAACTAGATTGAAGGATGACGACTTGGAGCTAATGGGCCCTGGAGAAACACAGTGTTCCCAGTATCCCCCAATGAAATCCAAAAAAAAAAAAAAAAGACATCAGTCATTTAAAAAACAATAGTATGACTTTAAGGCTCACATTAACTGTGTATTTTTAAAATTAATTACAGGGGAAGTATTTGTAGAGCTTTATGTGAGGATGATTCCATACAGGTCTGTGTCTAATACAGACCCCAGGAGCTTTATGAGGCTGTCATTTGTTGACACTAAAGGGAGAAAACAATGTCAAATGCCGTCTGATTTTGACAATTTAAAGAAAAGTGCTTTTAAAAACTCTATTCAAGCTTAACTTTTAAAAATAAGTGTAGAATAAGCTAATACTTTTAATTGGCTGTTTGTGAGTGATAATTTAACAGATATTAAATCAAGTTTTTTCACTGTGATTACAGAAATAACTGACAGGTACTAGGAGAGAGAATAGGGGAATATTTACTTTCTATCTTCACTTGCTTTATTTTTGGTTCTTTTATTTGTTTAGTGCTTGGTCCATCCTACTAGATCGCTCCCAAACTCGCCTACAGATAGTGTTGATCTCTCCTGAATTATTTATCCCAGTAGAAGATGATGCCATGGAAAGACAGAGACTCATTGAGTCAGTGCCTGACTCTGTGACACCACTGATTATCTATGAAGAAACAACAGACATCTGGATAAATGTATGCCTCTTCTCCTGTACTGGGTTACATATTTTCTCAGCATGCTAAAGCAAATGAAGTTTTATAGCAGACTATTAAAATGAAATTTTAAGTTCAAAGTAACCATGAATACTATTTACTTAGTTTTAACATTTCAAATTGGAATGATGGTTCCAGAATGAAATGGTTTGTAGATAGAAAGTAGATGCCATTGAAATGGCATCTCTACCTGAAGATTTGCCCTTGTTTTTGGACACATCAGATATTGAAAACATAGCCTCATCAATGCCTCTGAGGGGACCACAAGTCTTGTCTAGAAAAGACTTTCTCTTCTGAGTTGGCAAACTATACCAAAATATACCAGTTTGGGATTGACTTTTGCAGTTTCCAATTGTGTGGGGAAAACTTAAGATATAAAATAAATAAAGCCATCTCACTCCTCTGCTGAGTATAGGCTAAAAAGGCTGAACATCTGTTTTCCCTTCAACTGTTAGAATATTTCTCTTTGGAAAAGAAATATTAAGAAAAAAATTTTTTTCTCATTTATTTAATAAGATACCATTAAACCTCATGCCATTTCAAAGGATTACAGAAATGGTGAGTAAAAAAAAGCTGTTGGTCATGTTTTTCTTCATTTGGAAACATTTATTTCTCAATGGATGAAGTCTTTCACTAAAGTAAGATAGATATGAAAGGCCCAGGCAAAATCTGTAATTTTAAATATACTATAGCCCCTAGCACTGACAGTTATTTATACTTCAGAGTATGTTTATCAAGTAATTCTTTCTCTAGCTTAATTGAATTGTTTATGTAGTAATGTCATTAATGTGTATAGTAAATTAAGCTATTCATTTTACAGATCCATGACATCTTTCATGTTTTTCCCCAAAGTCATGAAGATGAAGTTGAATTTATTTTTGCCTCTGAATGCAAAACAGGTTTCCGTCATTTATATAAAATTACATCCATTTTAAAGGAGAGCAAATATAAACGATCCAGTGGTGGGCTGCCTGCCCCAAGTAAGAAATCCTTTTTTATGTAAAAAAGAGAAAATGTTGGGGGCAGAAGGTGGGAGGGGTAAGGGTAATGTAATGTCTCTTTTGTATACTTTATCATCAATACTTGCTTCATTAAACTCAATACGTAAGTTCAACTAAAATATAAATGCATGTGTAAACACAGGACAAAGGTGTTTTTTGTTTTTACAAGTATGTTCATTTTAATACCTCCAATACCCTAATTGGAAATCTACATTCCGGGAGTTGTGAGTTGCCATCTACTCTACCATCTTGACTCTGCCCCATAGGACAAGTTCTTGATAGATATATAATAAAGTATTAATAGTGGGTAATCTCTGGGTAGTGAGATACTTTTTACTTTCTACTTTTGCCTTACCTGTTGTTTTTAATTTGTTTAAAGTGAGCCCATATCATTTTTAGATTTAAACAGCTATTTTTAAAATATTACATAGTTATTAGATATTTTTCTATATCAAATGTTTTTTTTATACTGTCGCCGTCTACACTGAAGTTAATGTATAGTTATAACTCTTCAGAGTCATATAATTATGTTGCCCAAAGTGAAATTAAATATTATGTCAGCTGAAGTTAATTTCTCTTTAAAGAGTGATGGTTTTCCTTCCAGGAAATGTAATACAGAATATATGTGTAAGCCTAGAAAAAGTGAAATGGTATGTTGAATACTTATGCTGGGTTATTCAAAAATTGAGTCATGGTTTTCTACTTTAATAATGGAGTTTGTTTTGGAATAGTAGGCACTTTATGATGTTATGTTATATGCTTAACTGCCGTTTGTAATTGAACAGACTCAACCATTTTTAAAAAATATACATGACAGAATTTACCATTTAAAGCATTTTTAAGTGTGTAGTTTAGTGGTATTGAGTCTATTAATATTGTTATGCAACATCGCCACCATTCATCTCCAGAACTTTTTTTCATCTTCCAAAACTGAAACTACCTAATAAATAAATAGTACCC
Organism: Rhinolophus sinicus; assembly: GCF_057876585.1. Classification (NCBI taxonomy): domain Eukaryota; kingdom Metazoa; phylum Chordata; class Mammalia; order Chiroptera; family Rhinolophidae; genus Rhinolophus; species Rhinolophus sinicus. The sequence continues at coordinate 156,771,425 of NC_142503.1, read as the reverse complement.
AATTTAGTGGAAGTAAATAACTCCTCATTCCTTTCTCCCCCTTAGTCCCTGGCAACCACTTTTTCTCTCTATGACTTGACTACTGTAGGTACCTTGTTTAAGTGGAATCATAGAGTATATTTATCCTCTTAGGACTGGCTTATTTCATTTAGCATAATGTCCTCAAGGTTCATCCATGTTGTAGCACGTGCCAGATGTCCTTCCTTTTTAAGGCTGAGTAATATTCCATTGTATGTATAGACCACATTTTGTTTATCCATTCATCTGTCCATGGACACTTGGGTTGCTTCCACTTTTTGGCTATTGTGAATAATGCTGCCATGAATATGGGTGTACAAATATCTGTTTCAGATCCTGCTTTCAATTCTTTGGGGTATATACCCAGAAGTGAAATTGCTGGATCTTATGGTAATTCTAGTTTTAATTTTTTGAGGAATCACCATACTCGTTTTTCATAGTGGCTGCACCATTTCCATTCCCATTAGCAGTACACAGGGGTTCCAGTTTCTCCACATCCTTCCCAACACTTGTTATTTTCCGGGTTTATTGTTTGTTTATTTTTTTTGGTAATAGCCTAGGTGAGTGTGAAGTGGTATGTCATTATGGTTTTGATTTGCATTTCCCTAATGACTAGTGATGTTGTGCATCTTTTCATGTGTTTATTGACCATTTGAATATCTTCCTTGGAGAAATGTATGTTTGAATCCTTGCCCGAGATTTTAATTGGGTTGTTTGTTTTTTCAACATGGCCTTTTTAATATCATTCTTATTTGGGAAACAGTGCACTCCATCTTAGGACTAACAAAATAAATGCTGCCTGTGACTCTGCTCCTTCCCTTAGCCTAATTTTTTTTAAAACAGACAAGATCTAATGCTGGGGGTGCCAAAGAAAAATGTATACACATTTTAAGAGATGTTAATACTTTCGTCACCATTGCTCAAGCAATAGTTCACCGTAATCAGAAGTGTGTGGACGATGGTTAGCACCAGCTGATGGTAACCACTTTGAGCAGCTCTTGTAATTTCAGGAGTCAAATGTGACTTGTATTCATCTCTTGTTATGGGTATGTATTAATACAGTTTTTTCCTTTCTTAAAATGTGTTTACATTTTTTGCCACCCTCTGTATATCTAAGATGGAGAATTTCTTCCCTGAGAGCCTTAGTCTAACTTGGCTCTTAGTGTGAAATTTCTCTCCCAATTCCTCTGTCGTTCAGAAATTAAATCCTCTTATGGAATTCCAGAAAGTTTAGTGATGAAGACTGGTCAGAGAGCTGTGAATAGTAGTTAATTATTTAAAACAATATTTTGATGACAATAATAAAAAGATACCTTAAATTTTTTTACTGCAATTGAAGAGTGTAAATAGAGCTATTACCTCAGTTAACATTCATCTCACAATGCCTAGCCTCTGTTCCCTGTCATGTCTATTTCTGGGCCCCTCAACTTATCTACCTCTTCTTTCCCTTTCCCTCCTTTTTTCTTAGTCTTTCTTGCCTAAATCTTCCTTCTTTTCCTTGATGTCCACTTTATATTTTTTTTTGGCCATAAAATTTAAAGTACTAAGTTGAAGATTTGTGTGTAAGAAAAAGAAGTCAATGTTTTAACTTGAGTGGGACCCTAGTTAAGTCCCTGTACATATTACCTCAGTCAGTCCCGAGCTGTCACTTCCCACAGCCATAGCTAGAGGCAAAAAGAAATAGTTTCCATTTTTTAGCCTCCTCCTTAGACCACTGAGAGAGCCTCATCTACCAAGACAGAATCGCATAAAGACAAATGGGCATGTTAGCATTTACTGTGGTAATACCCAATTTATTTTTGGCAAATGAACAAATAAAATTTCCCTTCTGTGGCTTTTTAAGTAGTTTGTTCATTTCTAGAACAAATGCCTTGTTGACCTATTAGACTTCTTGATTTGTCTAACCAAAGACCAAGAAATGCAAGTATTTTTGAGTTCTTTTCTTCTATCTTTGCCATTAGAATCTATTTTGCTGTTTTTAATTTATTTATATGAATCATTCCATCATTATTCCAGAGTATTATGAAGACTTATAACTTACAATTTTTTTAACTGTGGACTTTTTTTAAGGTAAAATTCACATAACATTAAATTAAATCATTTAAAAATCAACAGTGGTATTCAGTATATTCACAGTGTAATGCAACCATCACCTCTAACTAGCTCCAAAACATTTTCATTACCCCAGACATAGCTTGAAATTTTAAATGTATCTTTTGGGGGAAAAAGTTTAGAATATTATTTTTATTGTTTCATTTGCTTATACTCTGGTGTAAAGTGCTGAATTATAACTATATTTATCTTTAGGTGATTTCAAGTGTCCTGTCAAAGAGGAAATAGCAATTACCAGTGGTGAATGGGAAGTGCTTGGCCGGCATGGATCTAATGTATGTCCTTTTATTCTGCTGATATGTTTGGTCAACATCTGCTGTGTGTATGCAGTGCTGAAAATCAGTAGTACAACTTCATAATGACCCCAGTGTTTTGGAAATACTAAGTTCGGGCCTAAAAGAATTCAAGTTGTTAGAAAGGAAGACTCTTAGTCTAAATTATAAATCTCACCCATTTTAGAGCTCTGGTATTAGATGTATACTGGTTACTAAAGTTCACCATTTTCAAATGTAGTAAGGGAAGGGCTAGTCCATACTTCTCAAGTCTAGCAAAAATTGTGAATTAAGATATAGTTTTAAATTACTTTTAAATCTCTTACAAACTATTTGTGTCATTTCTACATTAGAAATTGCATTTACCACTTCTTAGGTAGTGCTTCTCTTTCATTCACCTGTTTATCTTTTCTCACAAATGTAAAGTTTCATCCACCATCTGCAAAGAGTGGTGGACATTTATACAGAGCACAGATTGATAGGGAAAAGGAGGGAAATCCACCCTGTTTCATTCTCAGCTTGTGGCTTTCTGTAGTAATTCAGTGAATTCTAAATTTTTTTTTCCTTTCATAGTACCATAGTACCTTATATTTGTTTCAAATTCCAGTTAGGTGGTCAGTGTCATGAGAGCTCTAAGAACTCCATCCTTTATATGTGATACATACAGTTAAGTTGATGTACGCTACCAGGATTTAGTGAAGGCCTGTGATTTCCTCAAACTGATTCAAAGATTTATTGAAGGATTATGTATACTGGCTTGAATAGAAGTCAGTTGTAGTCCCCAAGTTGATTAAGGAGAAAGACCAAAGATCCAGGTCCCAGGTTTGTTTTGCTGGTAAAAACTTTAGAATATCATAGGCTACCGTTAAAGTCTAATTTTCACTGAGAGTCTCATATGGCCTTCTGGTTACATATCCAAATATAATTTTTTCTGTTTTAGGGACCTTGGATGTTATTGTCACCTAAGAAAATTCTTATTGTGAAATTCTAAGTTCTGATAACAGAAAATTACACTGATGTAAACTTCATGCTGTATAATGGTTAGATAATACTGAGGGAACCCCCAAAATTGTATTTATGCAGATCTGAACCTTATTTGGGCAACCTAAATGTCTTTCTACTACTTGCCATTTTGTGCATCAGTTTTCTTCTTTATGTCATGCTTATTTATGTAGTGTGTCTGTGTCTCTCTTATTCTTCTATTTTCCCCTCTATCCTTGCTTTACTTTTTTAAGTACCTTTTTTCCCCCTCTCCTTTTACCAGTGACCTTGTTCCCACACAAAGATTTCTAATGGCAGTAATTGGGTAAAGATTTGAGACTTTTTTTTTTTTTTTAAGATTTGAGACTTTTAAGGCTGTGTGCCCCTTGCTTTTGAGGGATGGTTCTTGAAGTGTGGTCCCTGGACCAACAGCAATCCACCACCATCTGGTAACTTTTTAGAAATGCAAATTCTTGGGCCCACCCAAGACCTCCTGAACCAGAGGCTATAGTGGTAGGACCCAGTGATCTGTTTAAAAGTCGATCTGTTTAAAAGTCCCTCCGGTGATTCTGATGTTTCTGATTAATAAAGTAGTTACCTGAAACAAACAAACAAAATAACTATTATAGTTGGGAGTGAGGAATTAACTAGTTATTTTTCAATTTGGGAAGGTCTGACTCCCACCTGCTAGGTCCAGAGCAGAACCAGTCCCAACATTTTGCACATATTAACACATGCCTGTGAAGCTTCATGAATGTTTGTTCTACTGTTTCCTATCACTTGTGTCTTTTCATTATATGTCATATGAGTTTATTTCATCTCAACTGTGTTTATTTTTGTGTCCATGTATACTAAAAATGTTTAATGATGAAAGGAAAGCTTCCTGGAGAAAATGTGGCCATTTGAAAATACTTGCTCTTAGAAATGTATCTGTTTTCTTTAGTGTGTAAAAAATTTTGAATTTTATGAACATTGTTTGAGTAGGCTGGTAAAAGATTTTTTAAAGGAAGAATAAAAGCCATTTGTTTAGAAGCCATTTGTGTGATTTGGGAAGAATATTAAGTGAATTTATCTGTGAGCTTACTTGCAATTGAGTTCAATTATTCCCCAACCCAATAGATAAAATACTTTTGCAGTTTTGTACAAAAGACCAAAAAGCACTGCCTAAGGTAATGCTACACTAACTGACAAATACACAGGATACAAAAATTAGACTCTGTTAAGTATGCATGAATGGTTGACCTAAGTTGCAATATACCTGTTTTTTTTTTTCCTGTAGAGAAGTGCCATTTTAATGAAATAATTCTTGTATTTTAATGAAATAATTTTTGTGTTTTAAGAAGAGCACACGTTCTGACCATATAGGAAACTCTACCAATAGTGTGCAACTCTAGTGTCCTTTTTCCTTCTAGACAGGATCTATTCTTAGCTATATTAAGTTATAAACAAAACCGACAGGTTTATTAACATTAGTAGAAATTTTTTTTAGAAAGAGGCACAGTCAAAGCCTGACTCAAATGATTCTGAATAAAATTGGGGATTGTTGGTTGAATTACTGACCTACCATGGTCACACTAGCACTGATTTTTATGTTGTTATTTTGGCAGATCCAGGTTGATGAAGTCAGAAAGCTGGTGTATTTTGAAGGCACCAAAGACTCTCCTTTAGAACATCACCTATATGTTGTCAGTTATGTAAATCCTGGAGAAGTGATGAGGCTGACCGACCGTGGCTATTCCCATTCTTGCTGCATCAGCCGGGTATTAAGTTCCTGTTTGAAAAGGGTTTCCTGCCATAGGAAAAAAAAAAAAAGAAAACCTCTGCTCATGTAATACTCCTTTTGAGTAATATAAAAGTTAGTGAAATTGGCCTGCAGAAGTCTGATTCTCTTACGAAAAACTTTAAAAAGCTTAGCCTTAATTTCAGCATTGTATATGTACGTAAATGGTCAGACTCTTATACTCCTGGTATAACATCAGTGCAGACGTAGTAGCAGATAACCTTTGTTAGTTTTCCCTGGGGAAAAAGTAATTGTTTCTCCTTTCCCTAGCATTGTGACTTCTTTATAAGTAAGTATAGTAACCAGAAGAATCCACACTGTGTGTCCCTTTACAAGCTATCAAGTCCTGAAGATGACCCAACTTGCAAAACAAAGGAATTTTGGGCCACCATTTTGGATTCAGCAGGTACTCGTTTCCCTGAACCTGATCTTAAGTAGGATTAGAACATTATGCATTAAACCTGTATGATATTTCCACAATTTCTGGACAGGGTCTTCCCATCTCGCACCACTGCCTGTTCCTAAGCTGCCTGTTCCTGTTTCTTATTGATCCCAACCCTCCTATTCTATCAAAAACCAAATAATATAGGTTACCTCCTACTCCAGGCAGAAGCAAGTCTGGAAGACCTTTTTGAAAATAAGATTAAAATACTATATTAGCCAAGAAACCATTTATTCACACATTTGGACGATATCTCAGATAAATGAACTTGTAAAATAATGTATCCTGAACTTAGTAATACGTTTTGAGCAGTGAAGCTTTAGGGAATAACCAGCTGGTAGCTTTCTTAAACTTTTAAAGCACTTGCAGTGGTCATCTTAATAAAAGGTAGAACATGCGTTCTGTATGGAAGTGAAGAGCACTGTGAATTTTCTATTTTTAAAATGCTTGATTTCTTAAAGAGTAGACTGATCTTATGAATCTTTTAATCTATGTTATCCCTCAGTTTTTTTCCTCTTAAGTATTGTCAAGCATTAAATATCTGCTAAGAGATTAAGAATGCACATAAAACAACAGGGTGTAGGTACAGTCTAATGTCCACAAGCAGAATTTGTAATATGGTGATGATCTCCGCTTACACTGTAACATCCTCCAATATTCACAGACTTAGGATATAGGTCTGTATAGTTTTGGTAAACAAAGACTGATCATGATTTTCTTTTCGGGGGATGGGGATTCTGGTTGTGCTTATTCTCTACTAATCAAAAACAAATGTTTATTGAGCACCTGCCATGAGCAAGTTAAACTTGTGCTTCCAGTTCCTAATCAGGTATATGTATTAACTGTAAATAAGTTACACCAAACAGAGCACAAAGCATTTGTATAGTTCTGCATGTAAACACCTCATGGACTCCAAGGATTATTCAAAATACTATGTGTCTGTTTCTGAAATAAATAATTTAATACGTCCATTAGATTTTCTTTTGTAAAGATAAATGTTCTTGCTTAATTTCTTGCTTATGACTTGGAAGGGGGATGGTCAGTTATTTGTATGTGTGGGTTTATGGTATCTTTTCCTTGCTCTCAGATTGTAGAGCTCCCATAAGAACTTCTTTTACAGACTCGGTATGTTATTTCCTCGCAGGTCCTCTTCCTGACTATACTCCTCCAGAAATATTCTCTTTTGAAAGTACTACTGGATTTACATTGTATGGGATGCTGTACAAACCTCATGATCTACAACCTGGAAAGAAATACCCCACTGTCCTGTTCATATATGGTGGTCCTCAGGTGGGTGTGTGTGTGTGTGTGTGTGTGTGTGTGTGTGTGTGTTTTAGGTGACTTGTTTTTTAAATGTCAGTTGTTTAAGATTTGAGCACTGTGGGGCTTCTGCTGTTATTGACTCAGGCCTATGTTCTAATTGTCCATTTTAGAAGTTTAGAAAGCTGGGTCTTGTTAGATGGCTAATTTGTAAATCAGCATCAATTTCTTAATTTACAGTGAGGACTGTAACTGTCATGGGAAATGAAATATTCATGTCAGTAGGTGAATACGTTGTTTTCTATGTAGAGAAATTTGTTTGGGAAATGAAATTAAATAATTAAATGTCTCAGTAAATAAAAAGAATCTTCACAGATATTTTCAGAAAGCCATGGTTGTCTGATGAATTCCCCCTCTTCTAAGGTTATTATCTCCCAAACAAAATAGAATACTTTTATCAACTAGTTAGGTGGCTGCTGTACTACAATTCAGCACTGTAAGAAGTTTAACCTCAAGTTTTCTTTTTCTGTATTAAATATTAGCTCGTGAGTATTAAATAAATTCCATTGACTATCAGAGTAAAGTATTTTGGGTCGGTGAATTGGTTAATTGGTAATATTTTTAATGTTTATTCTTGATTATATATCTTACATTGAGCCCTTGAAGAAATTATAATTACACTGTTTTTATAATGTAACTCTTGGACTCAGTAAATATCCTTTATAATTATACCCAATTACTCAGTATCTGAAAATGTATCTGGATGCCAAGTCATCCAAAAAATAAAATAAACATAAAATTACTACATAAGCCATAAAATCTCAGTGATTATGGTCTATGTCAAGTTAAATCCCTTTACCATTGTTAAGTGTGTTTTACAAATAAAATATTCACATTCATATTATAGTCATCTATATATAAATTGTGGAAAAGTTAAACTTCTGTTAAAAACTTGAAGGCAAATCTTTGTAAATTTTTAAAAAAGGCTTAATACAAAGAAATTCAAAAGAGAAGTTAGAGAACACAGAAGCTTTATATACTGTTGTGTTGTATTATTTTGATATTAAGGCTAAGTAAGAAGGGTGTTTCTCCTTTCCAGTGAAGGAATGATATGAAATATGTGTAAAACACACTATAAAAAGTAGCTGGTTATCTAGATTTTAAGTTTAAAGGACTCCTTGTATTAGTAATTAAGTTTAAAAAGTCTGTGCCAAATGTGAAGATCATTATCATCAGTCATTAGGGAAACGCAAATCAAAACCACAGAGATACCACTTCATACCCATTAGGATAGCTATTTTTCAAAAAAAAAAGAAAAGGAAAAATAAAATGTTGGCAAGGATGTGGAGAAATTAGAACTCTGATGCATTTCTCATGGGGATGTGAAATGGGTCAGTTGCTATGGAAAACAATATGGCAGTTCTTCAAAAAGTTAAACAGAATTACAATCTAATCTAGCAAATTCCATTTCTGGGTGTATACCCAAAAGAATTGAAAGCAGAGACTTGAACAGACGCTTGCACACCACTGTTTATTGTAGCATTACTCATAGTAGCCAAAAGGTAGGAGCAACCCAAGTGTCCATTGACAGATGAATTGGTAAACAAAATATGGTATATAATAGAATATTATGTAGCTTTCAAAAAGGAAGAAATTCTGACACATGCTACAACATGGATGAACCTTGAGGAAATTGCGCTAAGTGAAATAAGCCAGGCACAAAAGGACAAATACTGTATTATTCCACTTGTATGAAGTACCTAGAATAAGCAAATTCATAGGAACAGAAAGTAGAATAGAAATTGCCTGGAACTGAGGAAGGAATAGGAAGTTACTGTTTAATAACAAGTTTCTGTTTGGGATGATGAAAAAGTCCTGGAAATGGATAGTGTAATGATTGCACAACAGTGTGAATGTACTTAGTGCCACTGAACTGCACTCTTAAAATGTTTGAAATGGTAAATTTTATGTAAATTTTACCATAATTTAAAAAAACGTATTAGCCAGTGCAATTAAAACAAAATTGTTTGTTTGGAGTACGTTATGAACACAATTCTACTTTTTTGCACTTATAGAAACAATTTCTTTCTCAAAGTAGTCTTTAGAAACATTCAAATTTGGTTATGTCATAGGAGAATCTGGTGTTCAGTTTGCAAGATTTCTCGAGGAGACTGCATGATAGAATGCCGCCAGCACCTCAGCGCACTGGGAGATCAGTTCCTCCTCTTGTTAGATGACTCCATTTGGGTTAATTATGAAGAGGCTCCTTAATGTAAGACCAGGTCTTTCTAGTGGCACACAATAGCCTTGTGAAATTTAATTAAATTTTATAAGTGGTCCATACCATGTTCTTTCTTGGTGTGTATTCAGGTGAAAGTGTCACAAGTCATGACATGTGTTGTCATAATTCATAATGAGGTCCATTACTTTGACAACAATGCCTGCCCTACTCGAACAAAAGTGAAATCCAAGAAAATCAACGAAGATTTCTCATTAAAATCATTAAGGCTTAGTTCTTTGAACTCTTCATTGGTAACACCTCTATGTTTAAAAATGTTTATTTAACAAGTATTTACAGTGCTTCCTATGTGCCAGACACAAAAGAGCAGGCTAGGTGATAGCAGGACACAGGTTTTGAAGAATTGATTGTGAAAGAGACTTTTGAATTCTCAGTGCCAGAGGGCATGATGTTTAAGTACCTTCTTCCAGAGCTAGCAGGCCTCCAGGCTGCAAAGGCAGAAACACTGGCTCTGTGGGGGAAATGTTCATATCAAGCATTTGAGGACATCTTCTGTGCCTGACAACAGGTAAAGAAGTGAGGTAGTCTTCTTTATATGCCCATATTTGTGTTCTTCTTTGCCTAGTACTTCTTTTTTGAAATCCCTCCCTTTATTTAAAAACAAAACAAACAAACAAAAAAATACCATTGCCTACCAAACCCCTCCTCCCAGGGTTGGAAGGGGAAACATCATTCTGTTTTTCATTCATTCATTCATTTAGCAAATAGTTATTGAGTTCCTGTTATGCAGCAGGGACTTTTTCTGGTGAGGATACCACAGTGAACAAGTCAAACTAATGTCCCACCCTCGTGGAGCTTAATGAGGAAAATAAGTAGACAAAAAAAATATGTAACTTCATATAATGGAAGTACTATGAATAATTGGTGGGAAAGTGGATGGCAAAGTGAGTGGCTAAAATGGAAGTTCTGATAGGAAGGTCAGGGAAGGTCTCTGAGGGTATAAAGGATAAGAAGGAATAAGCCATGTTAAAGATTGGAAGGAAAAGCATTCCAGACAGCAGAACAGTCAAGGTCAAAGTCCTAGGGTTAGAATCAACTTGGTATAGTTGATAATAAGGTTAGGATATAGTGCGTAAAAAGGAGGAAGAGGTATGAGAAGAGGTCAGAGAAATTGCCAAGCATGAGAGAATGTCAAGGAGTTTAGGTCGTATTCTGATCTGAACTCCTTACCATTCGTGGGAACTAAGCTACAAAATCATATCTGATTTACATTTTTAAAACATCACTGCTACCACGTGAACAGACTAAGAGGACAAGAATAGAGACCGGAAGACTAGTTATAGTGGTACTAACATCCAGAAGTTCAGAAAGAGAAGAGTCTCTACATCACTACCACCACCACTGCCACGCCCCCAATCTAGCCCAATGGCTACTCAGGAGCTATTTGAGTGAAGTTAGTGTCAATTCTTATTTAACTCTTGGCTGACTTGGTTTTTCCCATTGGTCTCAACCAGAGAAAACTTGTCATTTTTGCCAGAACTTTTTTTGTTGTTTAATATCTATCTTAGTGTCCACCAAACCTTGAACTTCTGTAACTTTCTGCCCACTAACTAAAGTCCCCTTTTCACTAGATAGTTTATTTCTGGTGAAGCGCTAAATAACATTTAACTTCCTGGTCATTTTGAGGTATAGTTTCTAGAGCATTTAAGTGAAATAAGAATTATTCTACCTTTTGCATTGATTTGTTTAACAGAAAAAATGAAGTGGACAAATCATAGTGTTTCATTAAATACTAAGTTTTCCTGTTACTGGTCAGAGACAATCCCAGGTAGATGTGTAAGGAAGAAAAATGATCTGTTTATCTTTGTCTCTGTCATTAGAGTGACACAATTCTTCAGGGTAGAGGTAACTTTTTAGTAACTTTTTCTATGGAGTAGGTTAAATCTCTTGTCTTGTATGTAGTTAATATCTGGGTTATAGTGGTAAAGTCAATAGTTGCTTAGTAATTGCCCTGACTTGAGTGTGAAGAAAGAAAAGAAGTACCCTCCTACAAAGGCGTGTCTGTGGTTCCCTGTCTTTAGACACATAAGAATTGGAGGCAGAGAAATACGGACTTGGAGAAGTCTGGAGCCAGCTTGCTCCCTGCAGACTCAAGATCAACCCTCCCACATAGGAAAAAGAAAAAAAGCAACATAAACATGAAAAGATTTCGTTTAATTTAAAAACAAATGGGGATGGTGGAGAGTTGCTGATCAATGGACATAAAGTCTCAATTTTGCAAGATGAATAAGCTCTAGAGATCTTCTGTACAGCATTGTCTTATAATTTATGATACTGTCTTATACACTTAAAACTTTATTAAGAGACGTTAAACATGTTAAATGTTCTCGCCACAAGAAAATAAAATGTCATTTTAAAGGCAACGTAATATTTTAAAAAGCTTTGTACTTTTCGCAGTGTCCTGCCTCTCTGCTGCTTTTGTATGCTACCGTATAATAAATTTCACTGAAGTTGTATTTCTTCCTCAGGTGCAGTTGGTGAATAATCGGTTTAAAGGAGTCAAGTATTTCCGTTTGAATACGCTAGCCTCTCTGGGTTATGTGGTTGTAGTGATAGACAACAGGGGATCCTGTCACCGAGGGCTTAAATTTGAAGGCGCCTTTAAATATAAAATGGTGTGTGAACATACAAACATTTTTCTTTTAAAGACATTTTTTGGTGCATTGTTTGGTGTGAAATCCCAGAGAGAGAGTTGGGGGAAAGAGCTGAGAGAGAGAGAGAGAGAGAGTGTTTGGGGGTGGGAGGGAAGATACAACTTGATATTCATTAGTCTAACTCAATGTCTACCTACCTGTATGTAACTGTGGGAAGCTGAGATAGAACCACTTTTACACAGAAATACCCTCTCTTTCTATTTGTGTGTCCAGGTTAGCCAGAAGGCAGCACCCTTTAGCTTTCAGCATCCTGTGCACTATTGAGAGGAATAATTGAGATTTGTTCTGTCCTCTGTGAAGAGAGAAACCAACTGATTAGTGCCTTCCTTGTGACAAGCCTCTTTCTCTCTACAGGAAGCTTTAAATGCTACCTTTTAGAGATGCCCCAGGTCCTTTCTGCTGCTTTGGGAAAAGATGAGAATCCGATGTTCCTTTTGCACAGTAAGGCAGTTACTGCATTTGCCAGTATATTGGACATGCTGAGTAAGACATGGGGATTTTCTCCCACAGCCAGTTCTTTGACCTTATGTTGTATTCTCATGTAAGTTTTTTTGTTTTCATTTTTGTTTTTGGCTCAGTGAAGTGAGATTGTGTGCACTGGCAGGCCTAGTAACATAGGCAGGGTGGTGGTGGTAGGAATTAGGACTCAATAGGACCTTAAAGAAAGAGTATGTTTAGTTCCAGAGGTAGATGATGGGGAAATAGGAGGATAAGGCCTCAAGAGTGATTCCTTCTACGTTACTGCATTACATTTTAAAAAGAAGAAGTAAAATTAGTCAACCACTTAAGGGGACTAATTTTTTTTGTCTTTGGGTATGGGAAGGCTTGTTACAAGGAAGATGCTGACCTCTTAGCAGACAACAGAACAAATAAATGGAAATGGGCAATACCCATATGACAAGGGACAGTTTGGGTTGCAGTAGGAAAGAACTTTATGATTAAGGGATAACTAAACTCTAGGACAGGCTAGCAACAGAAGCTATAGGCCCCTATCTCTAAAATAGAGTTAAAAAAATGTTTTTCGGGCAACAGAATCTCAATTGATAATGAATTCCAATCTAAAAAACTACAGATATTTTTAGTAAAAACATTTATCAGCTTTAAAAGCACTCTTATAATGAGACTTTCATTCATTGAAATCTGTGAAATTTTCTCCCTTTTTTCACAGGGTCAAATAGAAATTGACGATCAGGTGGAAGGACTCCAGTATCTGGCTTCTCGATATGATTTCATTGACTTAGATCGTGTGGGTATCCATGGCTGGTCCTATGGAGGATACCTCTCCCTGATGGCATTAATGCAGAGGTCAGATATCTTCAGGGTATGTGACTTCCTGTGATACTTCTTTCTGTAGTAAGTGTAGAATTTTCTGTAAATTGAGGATATAAGAAAATGCTTTTCTGAAGGTTTACAGAGTTGGTAGTATTATGGAATGTTAGTGTTTGTGTGTTTAATAGCCATGTGAGATAATCGATATATCTATCAACTTGTGATAGCCATGTGAGGTATATATTTGCATATGTATTTCAATATATATCTATATATTTAAAAAATTTGTCAGCTTGATGACCAGTTATTGGCTATTTGTAGACATATGCTAAAGATTATGGGAGTTACTCGTGATTAGTAAAACACACAAACATGCATACTGGCTTGTGGTTACTTGTTTAATTGTTGGACTGCAAGCTCTGAGTGCAGGGACCTGTCTGCCCTATATGTCACTGTATCCTCAACAGCCAAGCACAGTGCTTGGCACATAATAGGTCCAAAGTAAATCTGTATTAAATTAATAAATTATTAAATATATAAACGATGGTTATAATTCTGTAAACAACTTCTTAGAAAAAATGTGCTAGAACTAAATACATAAAGATGCTAACAGTTGCTAAGGGAGTGTAGTTTTTTCTTTATATTTCAATAACATTTTATTTTACAGTGAAAAATAAATTTTATTTTTAAGAACAAAAATGATAGGGTTTTTGTTCTTTCATGTATATTCAGATAATTATTTATAATAAGCATAAAATGAACTCTGAAAATTGCCATAATTTTCTCAGGCTTATAGCTATCAAGAAAGTAATTACAATATTTAAATACAAAACTGTTTGTGGGAGCCTTAAAATGAGGCAAGTGTTTTGTGCTTAAATATGTTTCAGTCATTGTTTGAAATTCTGTACTGCCAACAGAAGCTAAAGAGAGAGAGAGAGAGATTGACTGCTTTTCCTGTGTAAAGCTGACACTTCTCACACATTTTTTTCTTAAAAGTAGGAATGCATTCACACTGAGGCATTCACATGTTCTAGTTCAGTTTCCCCTTTTAACAAAAGAGCCCATGTTTATATTTCAGCTAGCCCAGTTTAAGGGTTTGGTATGTGCATGCCTGTGGAACAAGAAGCTAACTGACTCACAAAGTATCAAGTTCTTGAACTTGGCACTCTACTTTGATTTTTGTTGAGTGGCCTGAGACCACGTAGTCCCAGTCGTGGGGCTAAAGCCTAAGGATAGTTTAGCCAGTTCTCGTTGCTAGCTGTTCTTTTCTGGACCACACCTGACTATCACTGTTGTCTTATGTAGGTTGCTATTGCTGGGGCCCCCGTCACGCTGTGGATCTTCTATGATACAGGCTACACGGAACGTTATATGGGTCACCCTGACCAGAATGAACAGGGCTATTACTTAGGGTCTGTGGCCATGCAGGCAGAAAAGTTCCCCTCTGAGTAAGTTCAAGCTTTAAAAATAAGATTATAAATTTAAAATTATATTTCAAAAAATTGTCTTTAATAAGCATGAGAACTAATACTATAACCATGACTAATATTTTATAGAATACTAGAATGGCATGGCTGTTTCTCAAAGCTGAATTATAAGGCCAGTTCATACTGTTTTTTTTTTTTTTACAAGTTACGTTTCAAGCAATTGCTTGTGTTGAAAGAAGTTTAAGTACACGACTATTTACGGTAGAAAAAATTCTGCATTATTTTACAAATAGTTTGTTTTACTTTTTCTAGGGACATACCATAGTTATTGATGTGTGCTAATATCGTAATGGGAAATTGAACACATGATCTTTTTTTTTTTTTTTTAATTTTTCATACAGGTATCATCTGGTTAACATATTACAAATTCAGTACTGAAAATATGGAATCCTTATTCTAACATTACAATATAAGGAAGTTAATATAGTTAATTGTGATTAGTTTAAAGGAAGGAGTTAAGTGATTTTTCCAAATCCTTTGTTTTGCCTAACCCTCTGATACTTCCATTTCTCTAGACCAAATCGTTTACTGCTCTTACATGGATTCTTGGATGAGAATGTCCATTTTGCCCACACAAGTATATTACTGAGTTTTTTAGTGAGGGCTGGAAAGCCATATGATTTACAGGTGAGTTTTTCTACATTTTCTAAATAAATAGTGATTAGTGATTCATTACTTTGAAATAGAATAAACTGTGGAGTAAGGCTGAATTTTCAGCTGTGGCCATAAAAGAACTAAAGTAATAGGCATAGTTGGATAAAACTAGTTGGATAAAAATTAAAATTCTGTTGAAGTCAGACTGAAAACTGACCTATTGGATTACATGACTTCTGTATCTGCTTTCAGTTTGTAATCATGGAAAAGATGATAGGAGTCCATTTACTATCCTCCTTTGCTTTTCTTCTTCCCCTTGGAAGGGTGAGGAAATGTTATTTGATTTCATTATTGCAAAAGGATTTTTTGGACCTGATGACATGGTCTTTTAATTTTCTTTTATATTGACATCGGAGCAGAAACCAGCAAGTTACCTACCTCCATTGCTCCATTACTCAAATTAAAAGGTTTTAAGAAAAGTCTTCCTCCTTTCTACTTCTTACATAGATTATATGCTCATAAGAAATGAAAAAATACTACTATTTCCTTTTTTATGTTTCAGTTGACATTTATGTAGGTAAGCTATGAGATACTAGTCTATAGCAGCAGTTACCCAGCATTTTGGTCTCAGGATCCCTTTACGTACCAAAGAGCTTTTACATACCAGTGAGCGTTTGTTTATGTGGATTATTTATGTCTATCAGTATTTCTTGTATGAGATACTAAAACTAAGAAACATTTTAAATATTTGTTTATTTTAAAATAACAATAATAAGCTATTACATGTTAACAGAAATCACATTTTTTGGTGGGGGGGAGAAGATATTTTCCAAAACAAAACCAAAAATATTTACTGAAAAAAGCAGTATTGCTTTTACATTTTTGTACATCTCCTTAATGGCTAGCTTAATAAGGAAGACATCTGGATTCTCATAGCTACTGCCACATGCAATCTGTTGTGAAATGTTGTTTTGTCTAAAGTATATGAAGAAAATTTGGCCTCATAGAATGTGTAGCTAAGAAATGGGAGGGATATTTTAGCCTTTTGAGATAATTGTAGGTATTCTTCTTTGACAAATAGTAGTTTCCTGAAGGTTATTTTTTGTGTGGAACCTGAAGCCATATCTATAAACTTTCCATACTCTGTTGCATTAAAGTCTGTTGGATCTTGTATTTCAAATGGATCTTTTGCCCATACATTGGTCATCTGGAAAATACTGGTTCACTGTGTTATACCAGTCTTCTAAATGTTCAGTCATTTCATACAGTATTTTTTAAACCACATGAATATTACCACTGATCTTATCAGAAAAGTTTATATGGGGAAGCTCATGAGCTACTGTGTTTCCCCAAAAATAAGATCTAGCCAGACAATCAGCTGTATCTATTGTGTCTTTTGGAGCAAAAATTAATACAATTACTGTAATATAAGACCGGGTATAATGTAATATAATATAATGTAATGTAATATAAAATATAATATAATACCTGGTCTTATATAATGGCATATAATATAAGACCGGGTCTTATATTAATTTTTGCTCCAAAAGACACATTAGAGCTGATTGTCTGGCTAGGTCTTATTTTTGGGGAAACAGGGTAGTAGTGGTAAATGCAAGTTTTCCAGAATTACAATTTTCACTTAAAAGCTCAAAATTTATCATTGGCAACAAATACTGCCATATTTTTTTTTTTTTTTTTAACTGGGAATCCTGGAGAATAGTGTGTTTCTCCAGGACCCATCAGTTCCAAGTCATTGTCCTTCAACCTAGTTGTGGAGGGCACAGCTCACTGGCCCATGTGGGAATCGAACTGGCAACCCTGTTGTTCAGAGCTCAGGCTCTAACCAACTGAGCCATCCGGCTGCCCCCCAATGTCATTCTTGAAGTGACCAGCTCATTTCATTCATTTTTGAGAAAATGTTGGACAGATACCCACATCTGAATCACCATAGTTGTCAGTCATTTCTTTCAAGTTAAAAATGAAATTCCATTTAAAATTTGGCTAAGATCAAGTGTAAAATGTGGTAGTTCAACTTGCAACTCAGTTGTACAAGTGCTTTTTCTTGAGATATCCTGTAGGAGTACACTGTGCATTCTTTCCATTTCTTCACCACAGAATATTAAAAAGACATCTACTCCAGTGTTGCAATTTAATAAAATCAATTCTAATTTTTAGTGCTACTTAAGTGAAATTGGTATTTTCTTTTTTTACTGCAAGTATGTGGTGGTTTAGAATAGTGTGACTTCTAGTACAATTAATAGCCTTGAATCATTGCCTTGATTCATGATAAAGTACCAGCACTATTACCCACCATCACTTTTGCATTATCAGTGCAAATGCCAACACAGTGAATAAAGGCAAATGATGTCTTGGTGTTGTTCTGAAAGTAGTTTGACCTTGTGTATCCCTTGAAAGTGTTTCTGAGGACCCCAGAAGTCTGCAGAGCACACTTGGAGAACCACTGCTCTACAGATAAATTCTTCTGTAAGCCTAGTGGTATATAGGGAATTATAAAAAGAAGAGAGGGACCTTTAGATAGGATGTATGTATGTAATATCTGGTGGAGAGGGTGTGCTCCGTGTTATTAATCCTGTTGAAAATCTCTGGAAAGCTTTGGAAGGAGATATATTATTAAATTCTTATTTTTCGTACTTTGATTTTTTTGTTAAGATCTATCCTCAGGAGAGACACAGCATAAGAGTTCCTGAATCTGGAGAGCATTATGAACTGCATCTTTTGCACTACCTTCAAGAAAACCTTGGATCACGTATTGCTGCTCTGAAAGTGATATAATTTTGACCTGTGTAGAACTCTGGTATACACTGGCTGTTTAACCAAATGAGGAGGTTTAATCAGTAGAGAAGATACAGTTGATCATCACATTTTGGTACCTGCCACATAACATCTACTTCTGAAAGTATATTTGGTGCCATGCAGGCATCTACAGCTTGTGGATAGTAATCTAATACCTTAACCATACCCACACAGAATTTTGAATGACATATTTCTAAGGGACCTAGGAGAACCTTGAGTAATTCTCTGCTGGGTCCTTAGAAATATGTGATTAGCATATAAGACATTAGCACCATGTATCCATACTACCTTATTTTCACTTTTAACAGCATTATAAACCTCATGGACTTAATTAGTATATTTTTACAGTATACTTCTGAGTTTGTTAAATTATGATGATATTAGTAATTGGTTTGGTTCAGTTCCAGAATCTCTGACTAGTGACAGATTTGATAGCACTTAAATGTAATTGAATAGCTTATGCTTCATTGCTTGGGATGTATCCAGCATGTTATAAACTAATCTGTATTAAATCTATGACTTAACCAGTCATTAATGATTTTTCAAGGAAAACTTAGTGGCCTCCTAAAGACACTTATTTTGTTTCATTCAGGCTCTGACCGGTTTTTAGTCAATTTAAATTGTATCTAGTATAAATAGTTCTCTTTGATGATATGGCAGAGTGGGTTTTTCCTTTCGCATAAAGGCGGAGTAACTGTATATGTAGCATGGATTTAATTAGTCTTATAATATTGATAATTACAGGCAGAAAAAATTTAATCAAATGATTAGAGCTTAAATATTTGCAGGCAATTTATTTTCTGTTAAGAAAAGGAAAAAGTACACATTCATTTGTATTCTTCAGAAAATTTAGCGGTGCCAGTTTCCATTGGGTATTTCCTTATTAAAATGTTCCAGGGTTTTATGGAGATGGAAGGCAATTTTGGCGGGTTGGGGGAGACCAGGATGCGGAGAATGACAGGGAGAGGAGAAGGCGAGGGTATGCTTAAGAACTAAGCAGAAGCATAATTTGACCAAAAATGCCCATGAAAAAGTTTGGAAAGTGAAATTCAAATTTGTAGACTATTAAGAAAATCAGAATTAAGAAATTACTCTGTTGCCAACACAGTTATAGACTAACATTATTCAGGGGAGGAAAAGTTCCTTAAGATTTACTTTTATAATTCTAAATTCTAATTTTTTTGTTACTTTCTTAATTTTGGAAACCTTACAAATTTAAACTTTCTTTTTCCTTTTTAAATTATTTGAGCATAATTTAGATACTGTGAGCTTAAAATAAAGAGGTTTTTCAGACAACCTCTTTACCATAAACTGATTCCTGACAGGCCATGTCTCTCTTTTTCAGTGTTCAAAGCCTAGAAGCAATTTCTTGACTGGCCATGACATTTTCCTGGGTGTAGCCCTAGCTCTTGCCTGTTAAGGGAGCCCCTCGGCTTTCAGGTGCTCATTGGGATCTGTCCCCTTAGAGTCTTGTGGTGCTAGATGGGTCACATTGGAGCCAGTGGCAGAGAAGGCATCTATGAGTTTGACCCTTTTTATCACAATCCTCAGTGTTTGAAAAGTTTTTACTAGTACTTTTAAACAACGCTCCAAGAAAAATTGATTTTTTCTTTCTCACTACTACACAGAGTGGATTTCTCCCATAGAGAGCACGACCTCCGTTAGTAAGGATGGTGACTGAGTCAGAGGTGGGCTTTATCGCTGAGGGCCAGGTCGGATGTGGGGGAAGTCCAGAAATGGCAGGGTGACCTGGTGGTTCTGTCCTTGGCAAGGGGATTGGCTTTGGGTTTGTGTATTTATACTGTACAATAGGTGCCACACTTTTCCCTTTTGTCTGTATATGTATTGATATTGTTTATGATATTTTCCCATGCCATGATTTGTTTATATTTTGCAATGTTAAATTAAATTGATTTGGGTAACTTTTCTTCCCCAAGAAAGTATTTTCCCCCATGACTTAAGAAAGTGGTTTTTGTGGACTAGTTGGCCTCCAAGGATCTATCTATACTTATATAATATGCAAAGTAAAAATGGTATGAACAGTGGCTTTTAGACAGCTGCTCATTTGAAACCTCTTACCCATTAAGGCTGTTTCTTCAAAATGGCATCTTTTATTCTATCAAAACAAACCTTAAAGAACCTTATATACTCTTAAATTCAGAGGTTTTCCTTTTGCATCTTGCCTTCTTCCCGCCCATCATAAGCATTCCCTTTATCATTCCCAGTCACTTAAATGCCGTTCTCCTCCTGATTGAATTCACTTGCAGAAAGACAGCTTGACTGAATTTGATTTTTTAAACCAATGTGGAAAACATCATAATCAATTCGAGCAATCAGTAGAAATCTTGCTAAATCTATTGGTACCCTGTCTATGGGCAACAACTTAAAAGATAAGAGTATATAAAAGTAGTGGCTGTTTCGGTGAGAGCCAAAAAGCTCTAGGTTAAACATCAAATGGGGTTTTTGTAGGCTTGATAACTGGGTACACTTGATCAGCCATCAACAGAGTTGCTTGTGCATTGTTGAGCAGTGAGACTCAAAATCTAAGATTCATCTGGGATGTTTACTAAAAGAAATATAGTCTTGAACCTCACTCTTAGAAATTTGGATTCAGTTGATTTGGGTGGAGACCAGGAATCTGCATTTCTAACAGGCTTTCCAGGTGATTCTAAAGCAAGTCTTTTGTGTGCCACTTGAAGAAACTTCTGTAGAGAATTGAGTTGGAGTAAGAAAATAATAGATGATTTTTACACTGGACTGATTTACATGAACCCAAAACAGTAGTCAAGACAGCTGCTCATCTATAACTATAGGTCCCTTCTCACTCTGAAGAAGCAGAAGCTGTCCTTAACTGTATATGCCCTTCGTCTGGAGATTCTTTTGGGAATGAAGGTTTTTTCCCTCTATGCCGTTCCTGGCTCATTTCCAAAGCCTCATACAAGAGGATGAGGTCACAGTGCATGTGTTACTTTTTCAAAGAAGGAGATACAGATATTGATGCTTCACTTTTTTTACCACTTGTTTTATTCTTTACAGAAGGTTGATATCACGCCCCTCTGTAACATCGTTCGTTCTCTCTTTAGGTGGAATGATTCCTATAAGATCTCTCATTATTATAGAATCCTACATTTTTAAGCTATTATATCTTGGATATGATTGAATGTTCTCATTTGTTAGAGGAACCTACATATTAGAGAGAGAAGAAAGTATACCCATGGCCACACAGCCGGTTAGTGTTCATTTGGTACTGGACTCCATCCAGATGTCCTGACTCATGGTAGTTAAATGATACTTAGAAAAGGCAAATTTTTAAAAAGTATTTATTAATATATTCCTATGAAACATTTTGAAGATAACATAAAATGGTTAATTTTTCCATTCTAAAGTAAATGCTAAGCATGCTTATTAATGAAGCAGTACTTCTAATTAGTATATGACATTCTGAAGTTAATTAAAATTGTTATACTAAATATGTCTTCCTTGGTGTAGTGGGGAGATTTGGGGATTGGGATATAGAGTAGTGCTTGCTTAAGCCTGGGAGCCCAATTTTTAGCTATTTAAAGTAAGAAAAGAGACATGGCCCTATCCAAACTAAGATATATAAGGTGAGTGTCCATTCGCAGCAGACAAAGGAATAAGGGAATTTCCCTGACTTCCACCTTCCCAACCCCTCCCAGCCTCACCTATCCATCTTGCAGCCTAAAACATGGAGACATGTTCGTGCAAGGTGCTGATTCCTGCTTTTCTTAACTTTGTCAAGAGACAGCTCTAAGTAATCATTTGACAGACAGAAAAAGTAGTGTTTGTATGTTTGTTTTTACATAACCCAAATACAAATTTCTGTTGTATTCAGCACAATTGGAGTTCAGGTCTTTAATTTAGAACATGAAGTGCCTGCTGTTCTAAGCATTGACTTGTATAAGGAGAATCGCATGTCTCACACCATGGGTTTTCTCATTTTCAGCTGCATAGCTGTTAATCATGTAAAGCGGAACATTAGTTTTGTTGCATTTTATTACAGGTTCTTTGTTGCAATAAAGATGCTGCTAAAATTAATTGATGTAAATGTTCCTTTTTCCCCTATTCCCCATTTATACAGTCTTCCCCTAATTAGTGGCAAGTGTGCAATGATTAATAGACATGAACCAGGTCGTGCTTGCAATGGAGAAGGTAGACTGCAAGGCGGGGTTTCTAGTACTATAAACACTAACCAAAAATGCATCCAAACCCAAAGGGAGGTGTCCAGAGAACTGCTTTGTACCTGCAAGGGGTTCCCAACAGCCATCAGTTGGTACTGCAAGGGTAGGTAGTGCTTGGAGCTAATGATTAGCATAGCTTCCCTGAGCAACTGGGAGTTTCTTGGAAATGCCAGTTGGAGTGAATAGTGGCTTCTGCATGTTACCCAGGAAATTTCAGGGGAGTTCATTGCAGTACCTTTTTTTAGAGGTTTCTTTGACAATTCTCTGGTGTTGAAGCTGTACTAGAGAAAGGATGGGGGAATAGAAGCAGATGAACTCTAACATTAGTATATTTGAGTTCGTATGATAATCTTTCCAGAACAGACACTTAATCTGGATCCTATAACTCTCTGAAGTTGTATGCAAAATAGTGCGTGAATGCATGGTGGTGCATTCTGGGGAGAAGGGCTTTGGCTTTATCAGATTCTCAAAGGGATAATGATCTAAAAAAGAACAACTGCTATATTATGTATTAGGGTCCTAAACTTTGTATACAAAAATTATTTGGAAGAAAAATGATCTTTAAAGACGGTAATCCTTTAGAGCAGTGCTTCCTAACCTTTCAACTAATGACAGAAAAAGACATTTGTATGACAGAGGGATAACCTGCTTGCAGCCAGAAGTGACCACCAGAAGTGACCAGCCAGGCCACCCAAGCTCTAAAGACTATTTCAGCACACCTATAATCCATTTATGGCACTCTGATTGGGACTCTCATATAGACTACCTTGGTCCCTTTATTTCAGCCTAGATTTATTGCTAATCAAACATCAGCTTTCAACTTGGCCATAACATCCTGCAGAGGCTGCTGAGGTGCAGACTTGCCAGTGGCTCTAGGGCTCCGGAGCTCCAGAGTCAGATCAGAGCAAGTGCTATGGTTTGAAGACCTTGGACTTCCCTTTCGCCTAACCTCACCCACTTGGTGGTTTTGAGGAAACTGATCCCTTGGTGCTTTGCGGGGGGAGCAGAATTGAAACAGCTGCAGTATGAGAATCTCATAACAATTTTATTTGGCGCTTGGAGTGATTTGGGGAATTACCAGGATTTAAATGTTCATCAGCCTAGTTCTGTCCACAGATCTGGTGCTCTGGCCCTGCCACCCTGGAGGAGGTTGCATTCCCATTAAAACGTATTAGATGGGATTCAGCTCTGACACAGGCGATGAAATTGAGTTTGCTGTGTGCTCCTTATTGAAAGATGCTCTCTAAATTGGCTCCCAGATTTGAGTTCTTGAAATAGAAGTTTGGGGAAGCAATTAGCCAGGATGTCCTTAGCTGGTTGCAGGAATTCTCCCCACCCCTTCCCACCTGTACTGGAAATAGACACCCTACAGAAGTGGCATAGTTTATTTTTAACATGCTACTTCACAGGTGATACAATTCTTTGCAGAAAAGTCCTCCGACCAGATAGATTCTGGAAACCACACTGCCATTCTATAAAGTGAACTCTCCATGTTGGCTTGGTTTCTGGCCATATATGTGGTCATAGTTGCATGCCTAAGCGTCACGTGACTGCTGCTGTTCAGTTGGGCACTTGATGTGTTGCCTTGCCAGGTAAATGCTTTGCATCCTATCAACTCTCCATTCCTACTCATTCCTATTGCTGCTCCTGCCTCAGTCGAGGGCCTGTAATGGCATGCTGGGTAGCAGCAGCACCTCTCCAGCGAGCCTGAGTTGGAGGTGAAGACTAAGAATTCCAAATGACTTCAAAGAAACAGTTCTCAACTTTTCATCCACCAAATATTTAGTAACAACCATGTGCCAGGCCTGTGTTAGGCTGTGAGAAAACAAAGGTGAAGAGGACGCCTCCCTTGCTCTCAATAGGTCCTCAGGACCAACTCACCTCCCGCCTTACTAGCACACCAGGAGGACACAGCTGTCTTAAAAGGCACGCTAAATTCTCACTTTCCTGCTCTGGTCCCTAAATGGTGTCAGACATTCAAGCCCCTGTATCGCCCGACCTCACTTCCCCTCGCCTGGGCTCTTCACTCACCCACAAGCATCCTGACGGTTTCCTCTTTCAATTAGTAGAACACATGCTAATCCCACCTGAGAGAGGAGGCATGGCAAATGGTACCCGCACTAGCTTTGGAGCCTGGCTTCCGCACTTGCCTCTGTTACTTGCTAGCTTTATGGGCCTTGGCATGTTTACATAACATTCTGACCCTCAGTTTCCTTAGGTGTGAAGCAGGAATAATAACAACCGTCCTCAATGGATTGTTGTAAAAAAAATAAAAGATTGTGAGGGTTAAATTCATATATTACTATAAAGGCTTTCGTGCCTGGTATGCAATAAAAGTACTCAATAAAGCTTATCTCAGGTTTAGCACTTAATTTTATGCCATACTGTTTGCCTCTGGTTTTGTTTCTCCAGTTAGATTCCAGACTGAGTAGGCATTGTGTTACGCTTGGTTAATTCTCCCCATCATACCTACTAGAGTTAGATAGGTAGGAATCACTTATTAGGTACTTGAATACCAAAAAATTTTCAAAGGAAAAAATTTTTTTCTTCCCTTATTTAGGGTTGTCTGATGGATAGATTATAGGTGCCTAGGTACCTGTCTACCAATTCATTTGTAAGGCTGCAAAAGAAACCAAATTTACCATAAGTTAAGCTTTTAGGATGACTCCTTTGAAATGTCCTTGGAATTTTTATTCTTTCTCCCCCACCAAGGCTTTAGGGCTGGAGGAGTGGTGCTTCTCAGCCCTGGTTTCTATCACAACTGCCTGGGGAGCTTTTAAATACACTGATGTCCAAATCCCTCCTGGGATCAATTAATCAGCATGGGGGTTGGGAAGTAGGTCTGCCATCTTTTAATTTTTTTTTCTTTTTATATAAGCTCCCTAGGTGATCTTAATGTGCGATGCAGCCAGAGTAAAGAGATTGAGAGGTGCAGCAATGGAAGACTGTATTTATGGAGTGTTAGAGCCAAAACAGATATCATCTCATCTGCTGCTTTACGGATGAGAAGCTGAGGCCCAGAGCCCGGAAGCAATTATACCGCAGCCATGCCAGCTGCTTAAAGAGAGTCCACACTTTAGCCCAGGTCTTCTATCTCTGTCTTCACCTCCCAGAGCAATGTTCTCCCAAACCAGAGTTCAGCAAAGGAATCTGCTCAAAGTGAGGGAGCTGAGGCTGCTGCCAGGAAACCACAGAATTCTTACTTCACCCAGAGCAGCTCAGCTTTTTACTTCTATATCACGGGGGACACATGTCCTGCAGCTTCAAAGAAGAGGTCACAAATCAGTGACCCCCCACCCCATCATTTTACAGATGGGGAAACAGGCCCAGAGAAGACTGCAAAGCCATTGAGCTGTCAAGTGGCAGAGCTGATACCAAAAGGCAAGCTGAATACTCTCCCTGAGCTACAGGCAGATAAACTGACTTCCCCAAAGGCACGAAACTAGTTGGTAGCTGAACAGAGACACTTGAATGCACTCTCTAGACTACCTACTAAATTTTCTAAAATCTAAGATGTTACCATTTATAAGATCCTGATGTCAGAAATGTAAAAATGTGAATAAGAATGTCTCTTAGAATCAAGGAAATATGGTATTTGCCTGAAATCTGAGTTCCTTCAGGGACTGAGTTCATGCTGAGAAAGCATGTACTGGGTGGGTCTTGGATATGACTCTCCCTGAACTTGCCCAGAGAAAGAAGGGGGAGCATGGGAAAGATGAGAGAATTTGGAATCGGATAGACGTGGGTTCTAGTCCAGTAGTTGTAATTTTGTTCAAGCCCTTTACTTCTCTAACCTTGGACTCTATAGTGCCATACTAACACTTCCTTCCCAGAGTTGTGGTGAGGCCAAAATGCCGAGCACAGGCCTGGCATTGGATAGGGGCTTGGAAATGATTTGTGAAGTTCAAGTTGGCATTCCTGCCGTTGATGTGACCCCACCCCCTCCAAGAAGTGCAAGGCTGCCAGCGGGAGCGATCTGTTCTCCAGGATCTGAGCTGTCAGGCCCAAGTCCTGGGGAAGATAGATGCTGGGTGGGCAGAGGAACATAACTCAGCCCCAGGGGTCTTGGGAGCGCAGCACATTCTGGACCGTGAGCAAGGAGGAGGGGACAGAAACCTCCAATGGGGTGACTGGACTCTGCCTTAGCCTCGGATACTTTGCACCTGCCTGACCAAGGACTCACCTTCCAGGGTTGCACATTGGGATAAAGGGGTCATTAACTATAAGGCCCTTGTTAGGGATAACATGCTGTACCTGGGAGCAGGTGACACATGTCCCTCTGAATACCCACTGCCCACATTTGTGTGGTGAGTGTCCCATTACTTACAGAATATTTCCTCATGACAGAATCATGTTCAATCTGATCTTCGCTATAAGCTAGGAGACATCAGAGTATGCTTGTTCCTCCCATGTTCCCCCCACCGCCCAGAGAATGAAATTAGAGCTCAGAGAGGGTGTATGCCCAAGGTCACAGTGCAGAAGTGGAATGCTAATCCTGGCTTCACTCATCCATTAGCAAGCAACATGAATTGAGCAGCTGCCATGGGCCTGGTTCCTGCTGAGGGATTGAGGGATCTGGGAATGCTCAGAGGAGTCAGACACATTCTGTACTCTAAACGGGTTCTCAATCCAGAAGTGGAGGTGGCCATGTAAATAAAAGATGGTCATTGCAAAGAGAGTCATGTTGAGCGCTGCGTGAGTACCCAGGAGACAAAGCAGAACAGCAGAAGAGTGGGCTTTGACCGGAGAGCCTGCTGTTCTATTTCCTGAACCACTGCCTGCAGTGCGATCTTGGGCAGGTTACTTAACCTCTCTGTGCTTCAGCTTCGTCTTCTACACCCTAGAGTTAATGATGGTAATACTTCATGGAGTTGCTGTGAGCTTCGATGTGAGAAAACACTTGCAAAGCTCCTAGTATCTGACACAGCATTCAACAAACATGAGCTGTTATTTTTTCTGAGCACTGGAGGAGGATGGTCAAGGAAGGCTGCACTAAGGAGGTGGCATTTGAATTAGGTGTTAAGGAGTGAGTTTCTCCAGGTGGGAGGAAGTCACTCCAGGCAAAGAGAATACTTTGCACACAGACATTAAGTGATAGGTGTGGGGGGCGTCGCTAGCACACTGGAAGGTGGGAACCTGTTGTAGGGCTGGGGAAAATCATAGGAAAAGGTGGGATTGCTAGGGATGGGGTAGGAAGGGCCTTGAATAACAGGAGCCAAGGGGTTGTGTGTCTGCCTACCCACCCCTTCTACTTGCTTCACCTGCACTGGCTTCGTTTGTCTGTGAGGCCAGAGGGGGGGTCAGGCCATGGGTTTCGACATACTTTGATGGGGAAAGTGAGTCGGAAGAAGGCTGTTGGGTAGGGCAGGCCTAGGGGAGGACCCTGGCCCGCAAGGGCCCTGGGAGGACACAGTCAGCAGGAGGGCTTGCAGCTTCCAAAGAGAGGTGGGCAGTGTGACCTGCATCACCTTTCAGTTCTACTGAAGGTGGTGTGCCCATCCTGCCATGACCACTGTGCCCAGCTGTGAGCAGAGCATCCAGAGACCGAGAGAGAGCTCACAACTCACAATGCTGGGTGTACGTACAGGGGCCCTCACCCAGGGGGACCCGGAAGGAGCCATTTGCATCCCAGGCTTGCTGGGCAGGCTGGCCTGGAGAAGAGGTGCGTGTTGCAGAGCATTGGTTCCTGCCAGGAGCTGGCTGTTGGACACAGCAAAACGCTGATGGGAGCTGGGCACATGGAACAGTGTGTGCCCAGAGAGCTCAGGAGGAAGGACAGTGCAGGCCCGGGGGGCATCCACGTGAGCAATACAAACCTGTATCACGGTTGGTTGGGTTGGTTTCTTTTAGTTTTAATTTATTATGGTTACACAGGCACATAGCTTAAGGAGTCAAGTTCTAAAACAAATCTCTAAATAACATGTTTATATAATGTTTTCCTGTGATTTTTTTATGCATTATCTAGTGGCAACCCATTATGAAAGATTAACATTTAGCTTTTTTTGTTTTTAGTTGGGGAACAGTGTGTTTCTATAGTGCCCATCAGCTCCAAGTCGTTGACCTTCAATCTAGTTGTGGAGGGCGCGGCTCAGCTCCAAGTCCAGTCGCCATCCTCTCAATCTTAGTTGCAGGGGGCACAGCCCACCATCCCATGAGGGAATTGAACTGGCAACCCTGTTGTTCAGAGTTCGTGCTTTAACCAACTGAGCCATCCAGCTGCCCCTAAAATTTAGCTGTTTTCCCTTTCATTTCTAACCAACACACACACTTCCCACCTCCACCATCTTTTTAATATAGTTCTATTATAATTTTACTTAGACCAATATTCCGTGTTTACATCAGTATGATTATGTAAATGTATTCAGAGATGATGTCATGTAATAAACTTTGAATCATTTTCATTCTTCAGAACTTTCTGTTTTACCTAGTTAATAATTATCTTTTTTTAGTGTAAATGTATTTATTAATTCAATCTCAAACTTGTCAACCTTTCCACTGATTTTTCTGTTTTGTTTAATTTCTAATGTTTTACTGCGATATATTTTTATTGCTGATTTACAACATTTCAGATATTTAATGAGTTCAGTCGGTTTTGATTGCCTAGGATGAGAACATAGCCATCGTTTGTAATGTTGATTCTTCAGGAGATGTGTTCTGCTTTCTAGGCAATTGCCTTGTGAGGGCACTACAGGCGTGACCACCTGTAGAATGCCAGTTTCTGCCCTCAAGGAGCTTCTAGTGTTATCTGAGCTACAAGACTGAGACATATGAATTACAGAAGTGAAGAAACGGCAGTACGAGGCACAAATAATCCAGTGGCTACTGAGCGGTCCCGACAGATGAGTGAGGACTGGATGATACCTTGAAGGGAGCTGGGACTTGAGGTTTAAGGGATTGTATATGTTGTTTTTCTTGTGGTAAAATATACATAACATAAAATGTACCATTTTAGCCATTTTAAGTGTATGGTTCAGTGGCATTAAGTACAGTCACACTCTTGTGCAACCATCACCATGATTTCCAGAAATGTTTCATCATCCCAAACGGAAGACTGTATGTATTTTTTCCTCTCTACGTTATATTTACTATTTCTAATTACAAAAGTAATACGTATTCACTATAGATAATTTGAAAAAAGCATAGAAAAGCATAAAGAAAAAAATATAAATATTCCATAATTCCACAAATCGTTTAGCAATTTGATGATCAGAAAGGCGTGGAAAGGCATCCCAGAGTATGAGGAGATCCATCCCCCTGGCTCAGAGGGTTTGAGCCAAGGCCCAGTGTGGGAGATAGTTTTGAATCCGAAGGGTGAGGATAAACATATCTACCTTTTGTATCTTCTTAAAGGGGGATGAATGGCGGAGGTAGTAAGTGGTTCTAATAGTGAACCCAACCCCCAGTAAAGACTCCAGCAGTTGTTCTAGTTACCTAGTACTATATAACAAACCACCCCACACATAGTGGTGTAAAACAACCACCACCATTTGTTACTGCCACCATCTGTCACAGTGCCGGGGTTAGCGGGGCTCAGGGTCTCCTATGAGGCTGCAGTCAGACAGTGGCTGGGCTGGACACTGCGAAGGGGCTCTGACACATTTGGCTCCTGAGTTGGGACAGCTGGGGCTCCAGCCACGTCTCTATCTCCATGTGATCCCCCCACATGGTCTCCCCAGTACTGCAGCTTCACAGTGGCCGGATTCCTTCCAGGGTGGTTCGGGGCTCCAAAGATGCATGTCCCCCAGAGAAAGTCAGGTGAGAGCTGTATCTTCTTGTATGACAAACCGCAGAAGTCTCACCACCACCACATTCTATCCTTTAGAAATGAGTCACGAAGTCCAGCCTGTATTCAAAAGCAGAGGAAGTAGACTTTATTTGTTGAAGTAAGGAGTGTCAAAGAACTTGTACACATATTTTTAAACCACACCGTGGTGGATTCCACTATCTATTCTAGAATGGTGTGAATGCCACAGCCCCCCATTGCTGGTCATACAGAGCAAGTGGGCCATAAATTCTTGATTTAGAGTCACAGAGCCTACCGAGATTTTTAGAGATTACTCAGGCAAGTGCTTCCCAACATTTTTTGATGCTCAAACCCCTTTCATAGTAAGTTCTTTACCTTGAGAACTCCCTTAGTGATTTAAATCTTTCATCATTTTTGCATGACATATGATAAAAGAGTAACTTTTTTTAACCGTTCATCTAAAAAACATGCATTGGTATCTTACCATCTGCTGTGCACCAGGGGTGTCCAAACTTTTTTCAATGTTTTTCACAAAGGGCCATATGCGGTAAAAGACACCAACAGCCGGGCCACTCACTCGAGGTGAAGTACGTATTGCTTCACCTGGTTTATTTAAGTAAACTAAATATATTTTTGGAATTTGCTGCGGGCCAATTAAAAATGGATTGCAGACCGCAGTTGGCCCGTGGGCCGCAGTTTGGACACCCCTGCTGTGCACAGTGCTAGATGCAAGGAAAGCCAGAGTGAGCAAGACACACCTCCCCCTGCCGCAACGAACTTACTGTCTAGCAGTAGAGCCAAACCATTTCATTAAAAATAGTATAATAAAGTGTATTAGATGTTCTGATAGGGGACGTACCACCTCACAAAATAATTTTTCCGGTTCTGATCTCTCTGCTCAGATTAAAGCCGTTTCTGGTACATTAACATTTTCACTTGGATACCATGCAGGCACCTCACACTCAACATTTTAAAAAAGTGATTTATCTTCCATCTCCTGTCTCACTGCACCCCCCCCCCCGCCCCCACTCCCACTACCTTTGTTCAACAACATCCCATTCATCTGGTCAAACCACTGGAAACTACAGTCCTCCAGCCCTTTCCCGGTCTCTCGACCCCTGCTTTGACCTGTCCCCAAGGTGTTATTTCTGTCTTAGAACTGTGTCAAAGAAGTTATTTTAAGAAAAAAAAACTTGTAACAATATATTACTAATTGAAGGCAATTTTAACATATTTAATTAAATTGACAATTTAAAAAAAACCTCTTTCCCATGGAAGAAGTGATGTGTACTGATTTTAAATTAATTACAAAAAAGCAGACAAACATGATTTGTCCAAAACCACAAAAAAACTATATCTGGGGACCAAAGATACATCGAAATTTAACCACAGGATAAAAAATAGATAGGGCCAGCCCAATGGCTCAAGCAGTTAGAGCTCCATGCTCCTAACTCCGAAGGCTGCCGGTTCGATTCCCACATGGGCCAGTGGGCTCTCAACCACAAGGTTGCCAGTTCAATTCCTCGAGTCCCGCAAGGGATGGTGGGCTGCGTCCCCTGCAACTAGCAACAGCAACTGGACCTGGAGCTGAGCTGCGCCCTCCACAACTAAGACTGAAAGGACAACAACTTGACTTGGAAAAAAGTCCTGGAAGTACACACTGTTCCCCAATAAAGTCCTGTTCCCCTTCCCCAATAAAATCTTAAGAAAAAAAAAAATAGACAAAAACTGTTTTCATGATAGGATTGCATTTTGTGCTACAATAAAATAAAATTTTAAAAAACAACCTTTAAAATGTGTTCATTTTATTTCTGAAATGTGAAATAAAAGTTTTTTTTATCTATTGGGAAGTACTTCTCCACAAATAACATTGTAGATATAATTGGTCTGCCTTTCTAGTAAACAAAAAAACAAATAAGACTGAATTATCACTAGCTTTTATTTTTTTTTAAATATTGACAATAGAGACTAATGACTTTTGATTAGAAGACTATAACATTCTTTCCCAATGATGATCAACTTGAGGCAAATTTGTAAAATTATCACTTTCTCTTCAGCATCAGGTTTTTGTAGTTTAGCCATCAGTGCTCCTCATACTTCCTGTCATATATTTCTCACGGTCCAACATGGCTATAATTTAAACATAAATAACTAAGATGGAAAACAATTTAAGCTGTTTAATGGTAAAAGCCATGACAGTGGCAAATGATACTCACCTGAGCGTGTTCATCAGCCCTCCACGCCCTCCACGCAAGAATCCTCCATACGCACGTGGAGGCATTCCATGGTACCATCTGAAAGGGGAAAATAATAGAATGTTATAACTAATTGATTTTAAAAGAAAGAAATTAAGACAAGTGCCACATCCACTTTTAAGAGTATGAACTCTTTGGAACTCCTAGTTAGAAATAGGCGTCATATTCCAGCCCTCTTATTTTTCTCACTGATGAAGCTGAGGCCCAGGAAGAGAAAAAAGTTGCCCAAAGACACACAACAAATCAGTAACAGAGGCAGGATGAGAACCATGGCTCTTATTCATTACACTGGATTGGGTTGGCCTGAGCCTGTCACACCTCACACCTATTCCCCACCTGTATGCTGAGATAGGAATACAGAGAAATGAATTGGATTTTTGTGTGTGGCTTGGGGAATTAGCAACCCTCTTTATATGGCAACACTGTGGGGACAGAGTCCCAAACAGCAGTTTCCAGGCTTTCGGCCTCACACGTGGAAAGGTGCTGGCTCAGGCAGTAGATGGCCATCAGCTCTAACTAGTCAGCCATTAGCCACTAATATATCTGCCATGGCTACGATGGCATGGGGGTTTGTTAGTAGAGAAGCAGATGGCAGACTATGGATCGTGTGGCTCCTGCTTCCTGTGTCTCCAACCCAGCAGCCAGCGAGAATATAGTGGTATGACTCCCCTACCTATGGCTCCGTGGGTGCTCCTTTTTGGCCTCACCATATCCTGCGTTCTTATGTGGGGAGCGGGAGCTGAGAACCTGCATTACAAACACCTTGTTTGTACATTTATTCATTCAATTGACAGCCAAATCATCAACTGCCTTCTGGGCAACATACAAGGCCTTCCCTATTTGGCCCCAGCTTCTCTGTTTGGTTTCCTCTCCCACCCCTGTCCTCCTGCCCAGTTCACACCTCTTCCATTCTGCTTACACTGGGTTCAGGTATTTGTTTTCTCCAGAAGCCTTCCCTGCTTCCCCCTAAGTCTGGCCAGGGTGCCCCTCCTCCCTGTTTCCCACCAAAGCCTGTATCACACAGTATTACAGTTGCCTGTTTATGTCTCTGTCTCCCTCATTAGGCCAAGTGCCACACAGGCAAGAACCGTCACGTTCACCACTGTGTTCCCAGTGCCCATCACAAGTGGCCCATGAATATCTGTACAGTTAATTATTGGCTCTGCCATGGCCAGAACACGTCCTGTCTTTCACACCACAGGACCTCAGCAGAGGGCGTTTCTTCCCTCCACCCCTGTCCATTCTATGCTCCTTAAATTGTCAAGACCCAGATCAAACATCTACAACAATCAAAAGTTCTGTGAAGCCTTCTTCCTTGACACCCCCCACCACACCCACAGTTAGTCCGTCCTCTTGCTCCCATCCTCCCTGCCACCCCCCATGCCACTTAGGACACTATTGTCCCTGTGGGCAGTGATTTGTATCTTTTACCCTGGCCCTTGGCACCTACAAAGTGCCAGATACCGGTCTAGCTGCTTAGAATTCAGCAGGGAACCTAACAGACAAAAGTCCCTGTCCTCATGAAGCCCACATTCTAGTGGGGGGAGGGGCAGACTATAAATAAAATGAGTAAAATGTAGAGCATGTTAGAAAGAAGGGCGATAGGGAGACTGGGAGACGTTGTGAGGACGGCAGGAGTGGGAGGACAGAGTTCCAGACTTGCACTAGCCGGACAAAGGTCTGGAGGCAAGAGGGAGGGGGCTGGTCATGATCAAGTTACAGCCAGAAGGCTAGTGTGGCTGGAGAGGTGGTGAGCAAAGGGGATGGTGTGGGAGATGAGGTCAGAGAGGTAAAACAGGCCTCCAGATCAGACCGGACTTCTCATCATTGTAAGGACTTCTGCTTTTGTTCTGAGCTAGGAGGCTGTGCTGGGTTTGAGCAGCAAATTGAAATGATCTCATTCACATTTTAACAGAATCACTCCTGATGCTGTATTGAGAGAAGACTAAAGGGGGACACAGGCAGAAACACGGAGAGGCCTGAGGAGGCTGCTGCAACAACACAGGTGAGAAGTGATGGTGTTTGCATCAAGGTGGTAGGGGGAAGGAAGGTGGAGCGTGAAGGATGTGAAAGTGAAGGGTCAAGGATGACTCCAACGGTTTTGACCTGAGTAACAGGAAGGATGGAACTGCTAGGAACTGAAATGGAGAACACTATGGGAGGAGCAGTTTTAACAGGGACCATCAGAGCTCAATTTTGGACATATTAAATTTGAGACACCTATTAGCCAATGAAAATGTTGAGCAGGTAGCTAGATAAGTCAGGGGTTCACGGGAGATGGTCCAGCCTGGAAGTATAAATTTGGGCATCTTCAGTCTAAAGATGTCACTTAAAGCCTTGATGATCAGATGGCATCACTAAGAGAAGCAAGCGGAAGTGATCAGCTAAGTCAAATACTGCTAATGGGCCTGGCAACTAATGCATAAGTGCCAGATCCCGTTAGAGCTGCAAAGTACAGGTCATTATTAAGGGTTAACTAGCAACAGATGGGTAAGGCACCTACCAGGTAGAGACAAAAGTCATGGGAATGCTGGAGACGCAGGGAATAAAGATCCATGGCGTCTTGGTTTTGGGATGGACCTTAAATAGGTCATTTAATCTGTACTCCTCTCCCAGCTGTAGTCTGAAGATTGAATCCCTGTCTTTAAAACAAGAAATATTTGTGGAATACTGAAGCAACTAGTCTGGCTAGGACAGAGAAGGCACAGTTGACGAATGAGTGGGAAATGACCTCCTAGAGTCAGAAAACCGGGGTTCTGGTCCTGCGTCTGCCGCTCCCTGGCCTCATGTCCTTAAGCAAGTCTTCACCTCCTCCAGCCTCAGTTTCCCTGTGTGTAAAATGGAAGCAATCGAACCTTCCTTGTCTCTCCCAGGGTTGCAGTGTGGAAGTGCGTGGGGTAGACTAAACGCCCTGCCTGGATTGGTTATTGCATGATCAGGGAAGGGAAGCCAGGAGAAGCCCTCTGAGTGGAATGGCAAAGGATATGCGAGTGGAAAACTGTCATGTCCTCGGTGGGTCTGTTGGTGCAGCCTGTGGAGAAGCTAAGTACAGGACCTCCACTGGAATGGACTGGGCTTCGAAGACAAGACGGGGCCATCAGGACAGAGATCGAGGCTTGACTCTGCCTCCACTCAGCCTGGAACCGAAATGGAGGAGACCCTGAGGCATGGGCAGGGAAAAGAGAGACCCGTGGATTCAGAAACAGGGAGACTGAGACAAATACACCTAGAAACAAGCGGCCCAACCGGGGCCCAGAGCGACCCGGAGAGGGTGAGGCACCGGGGCGCAGACCCAAGCAAAGTAGAGCCCAGCGCGATGCAGGATCACGGTGCCCTGGCCCGGGGTCCCCGGTGGGGCCTGGACTGCCGCACGCGCTAACACCCCCGCCTCGGCTGCTCGCCCAAGATGGCGATGGAGGGGCGGGCGAGGCGGCAGCAGCCCCGGCCCCCGCGCCGGCCCCCGCTCGGGCCCGGGCCCCCGAGGCCGCGCCCCCGCCCGCGGCGCCGCGCCTCCCCGGGCCACTGACGCCCGGCGCGCCCTCCCCCGGCGGCGGCGGCGGCCGAGGAGCTGGGCGGCGGCGGCGGCAGCGGCGGCCCGGCCCCGGCCCCATGGCGCGCGTAGACGCTGGCCGCCGCGGCGGGCTCATCGCGCTGACCTTCTGCCTGCTGGCCGCGCGCGGTAAGGGCGGGCGCCGCGGCCGTGGCGGGAGCGGCTGCGGTGTGTGGCTGCGCCCGCGCCCGGGACTGCGCGGGGCTGTGGGACTGGCGTGTATCCCGGGTCCCGAGCGAGTGCGGGGGCCGTGGGGCGCGGGCTGATGTCCTGGTCCGTGTGATGCCCGCGCTTGGGGGTCCGCGAGCTGCAGTCGGGGGCGTTTGCGGCTCTTATTTGTCCGCAAGGGGTGTGTGTCCTTGATTTGCGGAGTCGGGAGTGAGTGTGTGTGTGTGCGTGCGCGCGTGCAGAGGTTGGGGAGGGGGCTGCTGCGGGCGTACGTGTCCGCAGTGCGTGGCACGGTCGCGGCGTAGCATCGCTGAACCGTGGCTGCGGTGTTGGTGGCTTGCACGGGACGGGCTCTGCCTTGCCCGCGCGTGTCTCTGGGTTGATCGTGTGTGTGAAAGAGGAGGGCTGTGGGGGTGTGTGTCTGCACCTCCATTTGTGTCGAGGCCGTGTGTAACTGTGTTTATGGGGCTGAGCTAATATTTGGCCTTGGCTTTTGGGAAGTGTCCTTGCCCGTGGTGGGGGGACAGAGCAGGAAATTTCGGATTGAGCAGGGTTAGTGGTGGTAAAACACTCAACTTTGCCCAGTAGGTGTGGTCCCCGGGCCGTTGTGTGTGTGAAGGAGCGTTGCTCCCCAAACCCCTGGCCCCGACTGGGCTGGGGGAGGGCGCAGGAAACCAGTTGCTTTCGTGGACGCATCCAACACTCGCTCTCGGCATGGGACGCGTGTCACTCCTGCCCCACCCCCCAGGGGCAGATCAGGGAAGCGTGGACGAGGTCCGCAAAGCCTCTTCCAAACCCCCATACACCTCAGTGCTTGGTGAGGGGAAGAGTCAGAGTTGTCCTCGGGAGACGGAGTCCCGAGCCTCTAAGATTAGGGCTCCTTCTTGTGCCCCTAGCCCTCCCGCTTTCTGTCTTGGGTGCGTTTGGGGTGGCCCATGGGAAAGGTAGGTGGGCTGGGGAGGGGGTGGGCTACCCGCTTTGTTCGCCCAGTGCCTTCTCTGCGGAGAGGAGAGCTGACGATGTGTCCTGGGCGAGTCAGGGAGGGACGTGAAGGTGGGGGTGGGGAGGGGGATTTCTCTCCAGCTGCTGCGGCTTTCCAGAAAGACTCAGCCAGGCCACGTGGGAGGGAGCAGGGATGGCGGAGGGGGGGCGGGAGGAGGAGCCTTTGCCCTGCCCGCCCCAAGCCCAAGCCCATCTTCAGGAAACCCAAACAGCGGGTGGGAAAATGCGGGGAACTGTTGGGACCCCTTCTCTTGCTACAAAGACACGCCCCTTTCTAGTCTGACTGCGGACCTGGCTGGAGGCCACCTGAGGGCAGGGTCTAGGCGGTTGGCCCAGCGGGGTGTGGGGGGTCGTTTGTCAGGTGAAGAGGGCAGGGATGTGCTTGATAGGCATCTGTCTCCTGCAGGGCATTTGGGAATAGCTGTGCTCACCATCTTCTGCTTTTCCAAAAACTCCAGGAACAAGCTCAGGGTCACCCAACAAAGGGGGACCAGGGCTGGGAAGTGCTTTGGAGTATTATGCATACTGGTGGGGCCTCCCGCAAGGGGCTCATTTTGCCTGGGAGACCTGGCCTCTGTCTGCTCTGGAGTGCACAAAGCAGGCGCACAGAGGCAGCTGGGGCTCCCTTGGCAGCAGTGTGCTTGGCTAAAGCAACTACTCTACCGGCCCTCAGTCCCAGACCCTTTGCTGTGGAAAGCTCAGCAGGCCTGGGAACGCTCCTATAGAGTTCTGACTAGCCACCTTGATCCGAACTGAGTCTTTCATTCATTCATTCATTCATTCAACAAATATTTACTGAGTGCCCCCCCCACCCCTTTTTTGGCTAGCACATGCCTGGTGCCTGGAATATAGTAAATAAGAAGGCAGACCTGGTCCCTAGTGCAAAGCTTCCAGTCTGGTGGGGGAAGACTGACAGCTACTCTGGAAAGGTAAAGGAAAGTCTTCCTTCCGGAAGCAATGAATAATGGAGTTCAATGCAGAGCTTGAGTTCACCCTGTAGAAAGATAGTGATGATAGGGAAAGCTTACCAGAGAGAACAGCATGTGCAAACACTCAGAGGTAACTTAGTTTAGACCATTGAATGAAGCTAAATCCGACTGGAGTTTAGAGCCCAAGGGGTGAGCGTGGGGCAGACTGGAGAGAGATGGGACAGAGGCCGTGAAATGTCAAGGAAGAAGGCGAGTTGGGCCTGGACCCAGCTCATGAAGGTTTCTGAGCCCTTGGCGGGTTTTCAGATCAGCTTTGCATCAGCTCACTCCAGCCAGTGTGGAGAATCGATTGGGCAGGGCTGAAGCAGGAAGCCCCAGCTTCTTGGGAGGCTGTTGTTGTCATCCACAAGAGGGGATGGTGGCAGCTAGAACAGTGGCAGTTGGGGTGGCCAGAGAAGCTGGATTCTAGAGATATTTGGGAAGTAGAATGAGTAGGACTTGAGGATAGATTGAGTTTGTAAGGGGTGAGGGAGAGGGAAGTCAAACATAATAATAAACACTTCCGCAACCTCAATATGGCAGAACGAGAGGGGATGCTGGGATGAGGACAGTGACCGCCTCTCATCCTCCGACACTTCTCTTGAATCAGGGATTGGGAACTGGGGAGATGTTTTAGAGGAATGGGAATCTTTTCTGGGATGCTGGAATGCTGAGTGATCTGTTTTCACAGCATGCAAGAAGTGGGGCTCTCCTTTCCAATCAGAATTTGGGGGTGGGGAAGCTAGTGGTCAGAAATAGGAGCCCTTTAAGAACATGAAAGCTGCTTTCTCCTCATCCAGAAACTGCCCCCTCCCCGCCCTTTCTCAGCCTGACATCTCAGAGGCCAATCTCAGGCAGTTGGGGTATTGGGGTGGTTCCTCTCAGACCCCATCAAGAGGTTAGGAACCAGGTCAAACATAGTTTCTCTTAATAGTGAATCTTATCCAGAAGTTATCCAAACCTTCATTGATCCTGGATGTACTTTTGAGGCCCAGTTAATCACACATGTGTAAATCAGCATTTCCTTTTCTCCTGAAGGTACAGACCTCTTTCAAGTTAAGCAATCTCACAATTAAAGCATCATCGAATGTAAAAACTAAAGGGAATTTAGAAATAATTTTAGCACGAACCCATTTTGCAGGTGAGAAAACTGAGTAACTTCAAAGTTACATGGATCGGGACTGAGTTGGGGCTGAAACCAGTCTCCCAGCTCTTGGAGCAGACACTTTCCCAGGAGTTGGTACCCAAGTTCAGTCTCTCTGCACCCCCTCCCCCTCATATGAGAAGTTATCAACTTTAGGCTTGCCCCCCCCCCCCCCGCCCTCCCTCCCCCCACCGCCTCAGTTTGTGCGTCTGGTCTCTGGAATCCACCCTCCTCTACTCATCCCTACCCACTACCTCCTGTTCAGCCTCCAGTGTTTCTGAGGTACAGCAACCAGACTTGACACAGAATTCCAGATGTAGAACAGATGTCATTGCCAGGCCTGCCTGGGGGCTCCCAGCTCCCTGGGGTGGGGGAGAGAGGAGTAAGAGCAGCTCTGATAGGTGAGGACCCCAGCCCCAGCCTGGTCAGAGGTGGGTGATGAGAGCTGCCGGGGGAGGAAAACCAGAGACAGGATGTTCTGGGCCTGACACGGAGAGAAATGGAATCTTTGTCTTCTGGGTTTGCTGGGCTGCCAGCTACTACTGCCTCAATGCTGAGGCTGAGGCTGAGGCTGAGGCATCCTTTGGTTTGGAGGGGCTGTGGGGTCACTGGGGTCAGGGAGACAGGGGCTCAATAAGCCCTCTCTCAGGTGCAAGCTAGTACAGAGCCAAGATTTCTGGGTGGTTCGATAAGGGGCCCATTACCTTGTCATATAGTTCGTAGGACAGAGCTCTGGCAAGTGAGTGGATCATACAGGGAGAAAAAGGTAGGTGCAGGAGGATGATATTTTTAATCATACAAAGAACAGGTGAGGTAGTGAGCTCCCCAGTCCTGGTAACGTTTAAATACCCATAGAGAGTTTCAGTGTGAGATTGCGATTCTGTCTCTGTGCCCTTTAAGCATTAGGGTGTCTACTAGGTGCTACATGGGATGTTAGGCAGGTTCCACAAATATTATTCACATCATCTTCAACACGGAAAGGAGTTCCTATAATTTTTTACAGATAAGGAAATTGAGGCTTGGAAAAGCATGAGGGGCTCTGTATTGTATCTTTCTGAGTGTTTCCACGTGTTCACTCATCCGTTCAATTTATTGAGCACCTACTATGTGCCAGGCACTCTTTTAGGTACTGGGGATTTAGAAAGCTGGTTAGGACATCATCCCAAACTTGGTGCCTAATTGGGGAGAAAAGCAAATAAAACATCTAGAGTAATAACTGCAATGACCTAGGTGCCCAGGGTCCTAAAGGGTAGAAAAAAGAGAAGCATCTAAATCAGACCCTGGATGGCACAGCTATTGTAGGGAGAGGGAGCAGCATGAGCAAAGCATGGAACAACAATGTGCTTTCAGAAAACTGGAAGTGGTTTGATCTGGTGGGGACAGAGGATCACAGGGAACAGGAGGGAGGCAGCTGAGTGTGACTTTGCTGTCAAGTCGCTGAAGTGGGTGCTCCGACTTTCCCTGTGTCTCATTCAGGCAACCATCCCAAGCTCTCCTTCCAGCTGTTAGTGGGAGGAGCTTAGTGTGTGGCAAGGGAGGTGGCCAAGGCAGGGGAGTGAGGAGGGAGGTTTCTGGAAAAAACTGACTTGTGTCTCCCGGGAAAAGAAAGTGGTGATGGGGTCATGGAGAATTACCCCTGCACTGAAAACAAGTTGTAAATCTGTTGGGCCCTGAAATTCAGAAGTGACAAGGCATTGATGTTCGTGGCAAGTTCTTCGTTTAGTGAAGGAGGCATCTCAGCTTTGTTCCCCTCCCCCCACCTGCCTCTTTCCTGAGAGTTCCCTGAAAAATGGAACCCTGGCTCTGGCCAGGCCCCATTAATCTCATGAAACCGCATTGAGCTGGCCCTGGGGCTCAGCAGTGAATCTCCTTTCTGTCTGGGTTCTAATTGGCCTCCTAAAATCTAATTTATCCTGTTGGTGGGTAAAATAATCTGTCAGAAAAAAAAAGAGATTGTGAGATGGCATAGAAGCTCTGTGTCTCTGGCAGGGTCTGACCGAGGAGACTCAGAAGGGCTGTGGAAGAGGGAGGCTCCCTCGAGGCAGAAAGCTGTGGGGCAGCAAGTGTCCACTGTGTGTCTACCCCAGGCCTGGGAGGGACGGCTGTGAAATGCTCAAGGGAGGGGCTTCGGGGGTCAGCCATGGCAGTGGACTCGGGGGTTAGCAGGAAAGCGGTGGCCGCAAAGCCACTGGACAAACAACGCCCACTCACCAGAGCATCGCTTTTACGAAAAGATTTGGTGGAGTAGGAACCACATTTGTATTAAAACAAACATTGCTGTTTAATGGAGCAGAATGCAAAATGTGCCAAAGTTTTCAAATAAAACCATTTCAGGCAGTCAGCGAGCCTCCTAAGTATGCTCCCCTCTGCCGATGGGAGAATGTTGGTGAAAATAAGAAATGTGGAGACTTCACTTTAAGACTGTGGAAACTGAGGCTGAAAGGAGGAATGTCGTGGACCCAAGGTCATACAACAAATGATGAACCCAGCACTCTGACACCAGGTCAAGGCTTGTCCCACCGCGTCCCACTGTCCGTCTAGGCATAAAGAAGGACGGAATTCCAACTGGCTCTGTGATGTGAGACTCGGGAAAAGCTTCACCTGAGGAAGGCAGGGACTGGTGCCTGAGCTGAGCTTCCTGGGCAGTAGAAGTTGGGTTGGGCACTGAGGCAGAGAAAAATGTCTTTTTCAGGAGCAACTGTTTCCCAGAGAGCTGAGGCCCTCTTCCTGGGCCTCAGTTTCCCCACTTATAAAGTGAGGAATCTCAGCCTTCACAGACATTTCCATCCACATGGACCAGCTTGGGCTCTAGGCACAGCCTTGTACTCTCTGAAAGGTCCCCGGTTCACTCTGCATGTATATCCCTTGGTTTCCCAGTTCTGCCTCGTTGGGTGCTGGGCTCCTCAGAGGTGGAGGAAGCCAGACATCTGCTGATCCATGAATATTCAGCAGGGAATCGGAGCCTCCGCTGGCCTCCCCAGCCAGCCACCCGGCCCCTCTGGCTGCCGTCCTGCCCTCCAGAGCCCAGGCTGCTGACATACCCAGCAGCTGCTCGGGCCCCAACTGTTCACATTGTTTGTTCAGCGCGGCAGGGGATTTTCCAAGCCTCAGACATGCTTTGGGGGTGGGGAGGCTGCCGGAGGGCTCAGGGATTTGTGTCATGTGGGGCTTTTCTCCCCTGAAACTCAAACCGACTGCTCAGCGGCTGGAATGGGGCAATTGGAAGCCACTGGGCTGAGAGCCCAGGCTTGCCTGAGTTTGAATCCTAGAATCTAGGGCCTCAGAGATAGAAAGGACTGGATGTTAAGAACAGAAATTAGCATTTGTACAGCCCCTTACAGTGGCTTTAAAGAGTGAGCTCCTGTTCCGTGATCGATGCCCACCGGGCTCTGGGCTGGAGCCCTGACCTACGAGGTCCGACAATTAAGTTCGCAAACGTGTTGCGATGCTGTTGCTAATCTTTTTTTGATATCAGAGGGATTGTTTATTATGAATTTGTACCAACTGGACAAACAGCTTACCAAGTTTACTGTTTGGAAGTGCAGGAAAGGCTACATGAAAAAGTTAGACGACCTGAACTTTTCGCCAACAATTCATGGCTCTTGCATCACGACAATGCACCAGCTCACACGGCACTGTCTGTGAGGGAGTTTTTAGCCAGTAAACAAATAACTGTATTGGAACACCCTCCCTACTCCCTGATCTGGCCCCCAATGACTTCTTTCTTTAC
This sequence comes from Rhinolophus sinicus, assembly GCF_057876585.1. Classification (NCBI taxonomy): domain Eukaryota; kingdom Metazoa; phylum Chordata; class Mammalia; order Chiroptera; family Rhinolophidae; genus Rhinolophus; species Rhinolophus sinicus. Next base: position 156,728,680 of record NC_142503.1, on the reverse strand, counting down.
CTGAAGGTAAAGGAAATATTGAAAGATATTTTGATGACATTCAGGACGTCAAGTGTTGTACGACGACAGCTCTGATGGTCATTCCACAAAAAGAGTTCCAAAATTACTTTGAAGGCTTGAGTAGGAGCTGGCATTGGTGCATAGCTTCCCAAGGGGAGGACTTCAAAGGTGACCGTAGTGATATTCAGCAATGAGGTGTGTGGCACTTTTTCTAGATGAGTTCGCGAACTTAATTGTCAGAACTCATACATCATCATTTTTAATCTTCACAGGCCTGGTGGTATTATCTTCATTTTACAGAGGTCTGTAGGCCCAGAGAGGTTAAGTGGCTTGTCACGCAGCTGATAGGTAGAAGAGCAAGATTAGAACCTTGATCTTCTGTGCCAAGGTCAAATGCTCTTTCCACCACAGCAAATAGCCTTCAATGATATGAATGCCAATTTGGTTTCACCAATTAGAATGGAAACTGGATGAAAGCAAGGGCTGCCTTCTCCTCCCTGCACTCACTGGTAATGCTGATCCCAGTTGTGTCACTGGAGGTGCCAGTGGAGGCTTTGTGATGCATTAAGAAAGGCAGATGCCTGGTTCAGGCCCCGTCTGTCTGTCCATCCATCACACTGCAGCATCAGAGGCCTGGCTTCTCTCCTGGCCTCCTTATCTCAGCTAGTCCAGATTTCTCTTCTCTCCTCAGTCTTGTTCTTCTTCGAGGGGGGTGGGAGGGAAGCCTGGGACAGGTTCTAAGTGTGGGCATATATGTGTCCAGGTTTCAACGAGTGCGGCAGAGACTGGGGTGCATTTGTTCAGGTGTGGGACGTTGTGTCTACGATTTGTGTGTCTAGGTGATGTTCTGTGTTCCTTCATCAATAGGTCTGTCCAGTTCATTGAATAATCCTAACATCATAGACTCTCAGACATCACCTGCTACCCTTGAGTAAACTAAGGGTGAGAAGGAGAAGTAACTGGCCCAAGGCCACACAGCAAGACTGTGACAGAGCCAGGTCTGGAACCGAGGACCCCTGACCCCTAGGCATTGTTCTTTCTCCACGCCCCATGCGGCTCTATCAGCCCAGACCTGCCTGTAATAAGCGTGGGCCGTTGTCCCTGGTTCCTTCTCAGACACGTCATTCTGCTTTGAAGGAAGAAGTGGAGCCAAAAGATAAGAAGAGACCTGGGGTCACTGAGGTTTGTTATGGGACAGGGAGGCCACAGGTCAACCTTCCAGGTGAAACAACTGGGAGAACCAACCATTTCTCTCTGAGTAATGGTTCCTGGGCGATGCTGAAATGTTGGTTAAAATAATAAACATTGGCCTTCGTGTGCTTTTGTTTTGACCCTGGGATAGCATTTCCTTCCTCTATTTTCCCCTACTCTTCCCTTTGGGGCAAGGACAGTGCTGGAGCTGCAGGATCTGCCGGGGTGTCTGGACAGAAAAGATGGCTAGCTTGGTCAGGGGACGGATCTGGCTCTGGCTGGCTGCATGGCCTTGGGGAAATGAGCTGCAGGACAGCGTGCTTAGCTCCTCCAGCCAGTGGGGCAGAACTGGGGAGGGTAGTAGTGGTCAACGTGATGTGTAAGGCTCCAGGGGACGGAATGGCGTTCCTGAGCCCCAGCTCTGTGCCAGGTCAGGAGCTGTGCTGCGCTCACCCCTTTTCCACACATCATCTCACTCAGTGCTCCCAGTGGCCCGACGAGGAAGGAATGACTATGTCTGTTTTTATTGAGATATAATACACATACCATAAAATTCATCATTTAAAGTGTACAAATCAGTGGTTTTTAGTATAGTCACAAGGTTGTGCAATCACCACCACTATCTAATCCTAGAACATTTTCATCATTTCAGAAAGAAACCTCATATCCCTTACCCATCACTCCTCATTCTTCCCTCTCCCCAGTTCCTGGCAACCATTAATCTACTTCCTGTCTCTATGGATTTGCCTATTCCGGACATTTCATAGAAATGAGGTCATGCAATATGTGGCATTTTGTGACTGGCTTCTTTCATGTAGCATAATGTTTTCAAGGTTCAGCCACGTTGTAGCTTGTGTCAGTTCTTCATTCCTTTTGACGGCTGAGTAACGCATTTATCCATTCATCAGGTCATGGGCATCTGAGTGGTTTCCACTTTTTTGTCTATTATGAATTAGATTGCTGAGCACTGTGTATTTTAGTAGGTGAGGACACAGAGCAGCTGGGAAGATGGGCACAGAGAAGTACAGTAATTTGCAAGGTCACAGTTAGTAAAGGGACAGAGCCAGGTGTTTCCACGAGACCGCTTTCTCCACCATTTGCCCCAGCCCCTAGGTGGGTGTCAGGAGCTGGGGACTGTGGGAGATGGGAGGGCACACACCAATGGCCCTGGTGCCCCTTTGTCTATGCAGGGGAGCTGCCGTTGCCCCAGGCGACAACCGTGGAGCTGAGCTGTGGAAGGGGGCCACTGGAAGTGATCCTGGGCCCTGCGCGGGCCGCTGTGCTGGGCTGTAGTCTCGGGGCTGCTGCTGTTGGACCCCCTACCAGCATCACGTGGAGCAAAGACGGAGGTGCCCTGCTGGAGCACGACCACCTGCGCCTGCTGCCCAATGGCTCCCTGTGGCTGTCCCAGCCACGAGCATCTGATGGCAGTGAGGAGGCGGCCCCCGAGGCCTCAGCTGTCATCGAGGGCAGCTATTCCTGCCTGGCTCATGGCCCCCTTGGAGTGCTAGCCAGCCAGGCTGCAGTGGTCAAGCTCGCCAGTAAGTGCTGGCATCTGGGGGGCTGAGCTGAGACCCAGGGGGCCTGGGGTGTGGGAAGTGTGGTCCTGGTTAGTTACCTGCACAAAGGCCTATCTCTTGAGCCCACTCCCTTTTTCCTTGCCGCCCGTCCTACTCAGTGGGTCTCTCCCTGGTATTGTCTGCCTCACTGTTCATTAGTCCCACTTCTCCATTCCTCTGTTCTTCTTCCTTTTCTTTCCCTTTGAGTTTGAGAGTCTAAAGTTGTACTCTCCTCCGGGAAGCCGGCCAGCAATGCTTCTAAGAGTGTCAGGGGCACAAAGGTGGGTGCTTCCCCGGGGAGCTCCCCGCCCCACAGCAGGTGGAGTGTGTAGAGTCAAGCCCCATTGTCCAGCTCATCCCTTGAGAGGCTCTCAGGAGGCACAGATCACCATGCAATAATGTTAAGGCCAGAAAAAAATGTGCATCCTATTGTAGTCTGACCGTGATGCTGATGTCGGGTTGGGTGACTTTGGGATTCATTCTGCCCGTGGCATCTGACATCTGACCAGTAATCACTACTTCTTATCCTCTGGTGGCCTCTCTCCAACTGTGTCTCCATTGGTCTGAATTTGCTTTGCTTATGTTCCTCTCCTCTCCTCTCCTCCTCTCCCCCTCTTCCCCCTGCCCTCCTCCTCCCCCCTTCCTCTCCTCCTCCTCCTCCTCCTCCTCCTCCTCCTTCTCCCTCTCTCTCTCTTTCTCTCTCTCTCTCTCTCTCCCCCCCTCCCCCTCCCCTCCCCTCCCCCCTTCCTCCCTGCTTGTTGCGGTCTTTCCCCTGCCCCTCTCCTGTCCCTGCCTGTGTGTCACTGTGCTCATCCCCAGCTCTCTCAGGCTTCTCTCTGCACCCGGAGTCTCAGACAGTGGAGGAGAATGGGACAGCTCGATTTGAGTGCCACATTGAAGGGCTGCCAGCGCCCGTCATTACTTGGGAGAAGGACCAGGTGACAGTGCCTGAGGAGCCTCGGTGAGTGCCCTGTGGGGAGTGGAGAGTGGGTTGCCATGGGCAGGCCCGGGAGGGTTTGGGGATTCTTAGACTCAAGATGACTCCATTTGCTGAAACTGACTTAGGAGCCAACCATCGCCTGATTCTCAGCTCATTTCGTGTCCCCAAGAGAAACTGGGCCAGAAGTTTTTGCACCGGGGAAGGAAAGCCACCCCCCAAGCTGTGGAGCTAGGTAGGGAGTGGTGTTCGGGTCCTTCAGAGCATTGCTAGTTCAACCACTTGCTTTATTGAGAGGACCTGTGTTTTATCCAAGGCCACGCTGTGAGTCATTGGCAAAATGTTTGTTGTTCGTTCAGGGCTCTGAGGCTGCTGGAAAGGTACTCTCTTTTGCAAGGTTCTTCTGGAGTTTCTACTCTGGATGCATAACTTCTCTTCCGCTCAGTTCCATCCAGTGGAGTGTGGCTTCTGATAAATGGGTTGTGGAGGTCCTTCCTGTGTCTCTCTCCTCTCTCCCCGTGAAGGCAATGGGCAGATGGAGCAACGCCAGGGACGAGTTTCTAAGGCAGAAGAGAAGCAGAGGCTAGAGCAAGGGCCTGATCCCTCACGTGGCCTCCTGGGTAGGCCCGGGGGTACTTACAGCAGGGCCAGGAAGCGCAAGGCTCATCTGCCTCTGTGGTCTCTGAGTTGGTCTCATGACTTGGTTGTCCCGCCAGGGAGTCTTACATCTTTGGAAATGTGGCTCTGCCTGCCTTTCCCAGCCGCCCTACAGTGCCCGCCCTGTATCTCTCTAGCTGTAATTACCAGCTCGTTCTCTCCTGGTGGAGGTGGGCTTCCTTGGGCTCAGAAACACTGGTCTCCACATCTCCCTGTCCTGGGAGTATCCTGTCTCGAGCCTGTGTTTAGGTAGAGGTGAAAGTGTAGGAGGAACTTACAGGCAGAGAAGCTATAGGACACATCCCTGTAACAGTTGTGAGGGAGGAAGAAGGACGAGAGGTCAAGATGTAAGCGACCCTATTGACTTTGGTGATCTGTCCTCAGCAAGTGCCTTCTCACAGCCTCATCTCCCCATCTATATCATTAAAGGGGAAGAAGATGAAAGGATTGGATTAGATTATGGCTTCCCAAAGTGTGTTCTTTTTTGAACGTTAGTCCCTAAAGATGCTTTTTGGAAAAAAAAAAAGTATTCTGTAGTCAAATAAGGTCTGGTTTATAGGTTACGGCCTATAAATCTCCCTCTTGGGGGGGACAAGGCCCTGAGAAGTCCTGTATGGAAAACCTGTCTAACTTGTTTAACCAAACACTTCCTAGACTCATTTGCCCAGAGCCCCTCTCGCAGCATCCTGTGAATGTACATTCCAGGGAGTGGACCATGGGAATGCTGACCCTGCTTTCCCAGCACTGACATTTGAAGTTCTACACCGTCCACATGTGGGGCTTCCCCCTGCTGTTCAGTGGGTGCTTCCTGGGAGTTTCTGGGCAAAGAGCCTACTCCTGGCAGAGAGCAGAAAAATCTCCCCGTGTTAAAAATCACAACAGGCACCACTTCATGAGAACTATGTTTTTATCATTCCCATATCATCCTTCCAGGTAGGTGTTTCTTATTTTTCATATTTGCCTCTTTTTATATTTCTAGAAGGTGCATTTTTCAAATTCGTATAAATAAGAATGAACAAAAATTACTCATCTTGTCACCCATGGAAAGCCACTGTTAGTTTTGATGTCTGTCCTCTGGTCGTTTCCCCTATATATTTATAAATATTCTCTTTAAAAAACTTGGATTCTATTGTACATGCTGGGTTTTTTGCTCAATCACCTTTTTTTCAAAACAAAAATGAGATTGCATTGCAACTTTTACTTTTCCTCGTGTAACACACAATGAGCATCCTTCCGGGTCTATGCATATGGCTATGGGCAGAGAGTGTTACCTGGGTTGTGAAATGAGGGAGCTGAAGATCAGAGACAGAAGTACCTGGGCCCAGGTCACACAGCTGGTACCGGGAATATTGGGTACCAGAACTCTGGCATGGATGACACACAAGCCTCTCGGGATGTGGTGGGTGGGGTGGGGCATCCACAGCGTCTGGAGAAGTTCCTCCTGCAGGTGGGCTTAGACATCGGGTGGTCCGACCGTGGCTCAGGGCAGAGGAGTTACTTCCCCACAGTTTCTCAGCAAACAGTGGGGTCCCAGCCTCGCCTCCCAACATCTAGTGCAGGCATCATTCCATGAAGCCACAGGCCTCTCCCAGGAGTCTGGAGCTGCCAGTTCCTGAGCCCTGGGAGTGTTTGCCCCCAAGTTCTCTGAAAAGTGATCCTCGTCTATAAATAAGCTGGGCTCACATGTCCCAGCACATTGTGTGGGGGGAATAAAGAAATGTCTAAAACAGCAACTTGATTATGCCCAAGGTATGTATTTTTACACATGCCCAGATATAGTATACGTACAAATATGCTATTCATAAACTCAGCCCAGTGGTTTGAAGGAGACCATATGCCTTGCTGTAGGGTGTGCACATGTGCAGTTAATAAACACACTCTGTCAGGGTATCTGTGCATGTTTTTGAAACTGATGGTGAAGACTAGCCCCTAAGGCAATTCCCTGGTACTTATACTCATTTCTAATGGTAGGGGATAATTTTTTCTTCCATGGGAAACAGTCATCAATGAGAGCAAAGTTGCCCAAATCCCAGGCCTTCACAAACCCCCGTTATAATTTCGGCCATCCCAACTACAGTTATACAATCAGTTAATACATTTATTTACATCAACTCTCTCTTTTGTAACTTAACATATACTAAAAAGGAACGTTATCTCACTACAGTAAAATGGAAAACCAGCAACACGTACCATAAATAGAATGTGGCCATAAAAATAAATTCATAACCACTGGAATCAGAAACATGTGCCTGGATCCACTTGAAATCATTTTGTTATCACCATTCACTCACACATTAAAAACACGGCCCTCATGGGCTGAAATACCGTGGGCTCCCTAGTGCAGGTTGCTACCTACCCATCTCCCAGTGTCCATAGCATCTGTCAACCTGGTGTGACCCTCAGCTAGTGTCCCTTTTCTCCAGGGGGATCTCTGAAGGACTTAGGTATGGGCTCCTTGGCTCTCAAGAAATTCAGAGCAGCTGTATCATTTCTTCTGCATGCTTGAATCTCTGGGTCCAGTGACTTTTTGTGGGGTGGGGGCAGCACGCTCGAGCTCCGGCTTGGAAAGAAAATGATGCCTTCCTTTTGGATAGAGGTTGCTTTTCATTCATACATAGCTATTTTGTTTTATTTGAAATTTGAATTAAATTTTAAATGATAAAATATACTAACTTAAAGGGAAAGAAAAGATACCTACCAACTGAACACAGACAGCTATTACCATATTGAGTGTTCTCATCCCTGACTTTTTAAATATGTGTGCAGTTTATACCATTGTAAACATGTGTTTAGAGTTTTCAATTCACAGATAGTGTTTATGTCCATTATCTAATATGAGCTCATAAAACATTAAAAGGGCCAGGGTTGTGAAGTAGGCAGAACAGGAATTATTTAACCCATTTTTCAGTTGAGAACCTGAGGCCCAGACATGTAATGTCACTTGCTAAAATCACATATGTTGGAGCCAATTCTTTCCACTATGCCACAGCTGCTTGTAGGTTAGAGCCCGGAATTACAAAACAGTGTACAAGGGCACATGCTTTTTTCAACTTAAATTTTTCAAAGTTTTTTATTTCCAAACTAATAAACATTCACCGTAAAAAACATTTTTTAAAAACACAACAAATAAGAGTCCCCAGTAATCTTACTCCCAGAGAAAACCTCCATGAGTGACGGGAGCTTTACCACCTTTGACATTTTTGTGCATAGCCTAACATATTTATTTATGTTCCAAAAATAGAATTGCTTCATAAACACTGTTTTGTGACTTCCCCCCCGCCCCCACTAACCAATATATCTTTGACTTCTTTCCAAGGACAGAGCTTCTAAAACTACATTTTAACAAAACAGAAAAGATTTTCGATAAACACTAACAATGGTTCCATCTGCTTCAGCAACAGCACATGTGAGGACATGTATCCATTCATTCATTCGTTCATTCATTTGTCCCTTCATTCAACACACGTAATTAAGGAAATGGTACTTGTCAAAGCAGGTATTACCTCTTCGGTACCCAGAGCACAATTCCCCAGGAAACACCACGGAACTTTGGGGTTAGGAAGTGACCCTGCAGGCAGTCAGCTAGCTAGACTGGGGGAGGACACAGGGTCTTGAGAGTAGAGTATATTAGGTAGAGGACACCTGGAATGAGGGATTTATTTTCCAGATGGGTCCTGTTTGTCCTTCCCCACTTGGCCTTTCTCATCAATTTTTTGTGGCCACAGGCAGGGTGTTGGCTCAGGATTTTTCCTCCAAACACCCTTTGCGTCCTTGTGCCTTCTCCCCTCTGGCCCAGCACTGATGTGGGCAGCTATTGGAGCTGAGGGTAAGACACTGCGGCAGAAGTGGGTGAGCCTTTGGGGTGATGGAGGGAGTGCTGCAGCTTTCTGTTTTTCCTCTGTCTTGGGGCCGCAGCAGCTTTCTAGACCCATGGCCAGAATTCTCTCCCAACACCCTTGAGCTGGTTCTCCTCTCCTGTTTAGATTTTCTCATACCCTGTTTTCCCACAAGCCGAGGGATCTTCACCAAGTGCACAGCTGCCCCATTTCCTCTCTGACCTTGGTGCAGCCTACATCCAGGGAGCAGCACCATTCACCCTCTTGAGAAACGAGAACTCTCAACCTCAGCGGACCTGCAGGGGTCACAGGTGGAGGATTCCGGAGGAGCTGCTCATGCCCGACGGGGTCCAGAGCCCTCTCTGGTCCCCTCACCCCAGCCCCATGGACACTTCCCTGGTCTGCTGCTCTGTGCTGGCTTCATTGTCTTTCAAGCAAGGCCTCTGGGCTTTCTAACCCAAGATGCATTTCAACCCTTTGACCAAGAGGTCAGAGAACACCACCCTCAGCCATCTCGTCCCTCCTCAGCAATGTAGGTGCTGACTGGAGCTTTCTGGGGACCACGTCCCTTCCACTGGCCTTCTCAGCCATCGAAGGGTTTGCTGAGACAGGCAGGTGGGAAGAGCATGGGATTTGGCACCAGAAGATCTGGGCTTAAGTTTTCACTCTGCTCCGGCTGTGAGACCGTGGGAAAATACCCTGCTCCCTCTGAGCCTTAGTTTTGTCACCAATAAAATGAAGGTTATGATCCCCTCTATTTCTTGGGCTTGTTTTGAGGGTCAGATGGCATAGTGTGAATGAAAGGGATTTTATTGGGAGGAAGGAGGTAATGCAGGCAGGGGGTAAACAAATTCAAACTGTACAGAAGGCTGTATAATAAGCCTTCTCCCACTGTCAGCTCCCAGGATCCCAGGGCCCCCCCCAGTCACAACCACCATTACCAGGGACAGTCAGTGCCGGCATCTAAGTGTACGTATCTCCCACACACTGTTCTGCCGCATACACATCTTGGAGGTCTTCCTATATCAGCACACATGGAGCTGTCTCCTTTTTAACAGCTGCCTAGCCCTCCATTGTATAAATGCACCCAAATCGATTTAGCTAGTTCTCCCTGCAGATGGATGCTTGGATAATTTCCAGTCTTTTGCTATTACAGACAGTGCTGGAGTGAATATTGTTAAATACACATTTTTGTGTACGTGTATGAGAATATCTGTGGGTTAGAGACCTTGTAGTGGCATTGCTGGGTCAAAAGGCACGTGCAGGTTTGAGTTTAAGATATCACCAGTTTGCCCTTGAATGAGGGAGTATTGATTGGCATGGCCACCAACAACACAGAGTGCCTTCTCCCACTGTGATTAAACCTTTTGACTTTTGCCAATCTGATAGGTATTCTACAATCTGGAAATGGTATTTTACAGTTATAATTTGCATTTTTTCAATTGTGAGTGAGGCTTGAAAGGGAGGCACTCTAGGTAATTCAGGTTAGAGTGGGGTAGGACCCAGGGTAGTTTGGGGATGCCCCTCTCCTCGCAGAGCTCCTGCCCACCTCACAGGTGCCCTTTCCCCCTTCCCAAGGCTCATCACTCTTCCCAACGGGGTTCTCCAGATCCTAGACGTTCAGGAGAGTGATGCAGGATCCTACCGCTGTGTGGCCACCAACTCAGCCCAGCAGCGCTTCAGCCAGGAGGCCCTACTCAGTGTGGCCTGCAGAGGTAAGGGGGGCTGGCCGGGCAGGCAAACGGGGGCGTTTCTGGAGTCAGCTGCATCCGAGCTGAGAGGGGCCTCACGACGTCCAAGCCCTGCCTTCAAATAGGTGACAGGGTATCACTCCCATCAGACAGGTGAGGTGATGAAGCCCAGAGACGGCAATGCTGCCCAGCAAGTCAGAGCTGGGGCTGGACTCCCAGTGCAGGGCTCCCTTCCTCTGGAGGCCCTGTGTTTCCTTGGGTTGGATGGAGCTGGGCACGGCGGGGAGAGAGGCATCTGAGAAGGGGTGTCAGTGCCCTGAAGCCCTGGTCCCTGCCCCTCTGTGTGCCCTGGGGGCTCTGGGCACTGGGGGTTCACCCCTCACTGCTGGCTGTGCCCTGTGAATCTGGCTGCCTGCAGTCTGGTGCTCCTGTCCCAGGGTAATGCAGGAGGAAGGTCACAGGCTTTGGGGTCAGAAAGGCCTGGTTTGAATCCTGGCTTCTCTGCTTAGCATCTGTGTGACCCTGGGCTGGTGATCCAACTCCAGGAAGTTGTGAGAATAGCTGAGGTAAGAGTGGCAAGTGCCTGGCACATGGCAGGTGACCCACGGGTCTTACCTCGGGCCTCCCCCCAGGGCCTCTCACTTGCCTCCCTTTGCCACGGCATCTCCCCCAGCCCAGCCCCGCTGCTCATCTCTTCCCACCTCCCCTTCCTCGGGGCTTAAGCTGGTGAGATGCTCTGAGTGGGGGTCCCTGCCTCTCCTGTGCACGGGGTCTCTGCCTCCATCTGCTGGACAAACCAGGGATTCACCAAGCTGACCCAGGGAGGCAGGTCACACTGAGAATTGGGCAGGAGTCCGTGCTCAGGGAGTTACCAAGCTGGCAGAAACTCGAGCCCACTCCCTACCTTTCACACAAGGAACCGGAGAACCTTTGGAGAAGGGACTTGTCTAAGATCACACAGTGCGATTATGATAATGACAGTACGTGCTGGAACTAGAAACTGTAACTGTTGACTCGAAGCCCAGACTCCAAGTCTACTCATAACCCTGACCATCCTCTGCCTGGTGGGTGGGTTCAGTTTGGCAGGGAAGAATAGAGGTGGGGTGTTGGAGGCCAGGTTATTCTCCTGGCTTCAAGAGAAGGGGCTCTGAGTGCCAGTCCCAGCTCTGTGGGACTAGGTAGCTGCTTTTGCCATCTGTCAGGTGGAACCCTGGCTGCTCCCTGCCCTACCTGCCTCCCCAGGTGATGAAAACATCAGGGGAGGTACTGCTCGCGTAGAAGCCTAATAGTAAGGCTGCCTGCTGGTCTGCCCTCTCTCCAGGGTCCCTGGTGTCCACCAGGGGGCAGGATGTGGCCATTGTGGCAGCCCCAGAGAACACCACTGTGGTGTCTGGCCAGAGTGTCGTGATGGAATGTGTAGCCTCGGCTGACCCCACCCCTTTCGTGTCCTGGGTCAGACAGGGTAAGTGGAGGGAGGGCCTGAAGGGCATGGGAAAGGAGGACTGTGGGATTTCACGTGTCCCAAAATCAGGGAGCTATAAGGGTGACCACTCCATGGTCATCAATCTTTGATGTGGCAAGAACTCCTCTCCCAGGGCTGAGTGTGGGTGGGGGACCTGGACAAACTAAATCGTCAATCTGCGTAGCATGTTTCCTTTAGGAGGCGCTTTGAGTCTGCCACTCACAAAACAATGATCAAGACTGGGCTAGCTCCTTCACCTTACTTATTTCATGCCTCACAATAGTGTTGCCAGTGAGTGTGAGAGCTGGAAAGGTGCCACACAGCCAGTGAGTCAGGTGGAATCAGGCCCCCCACTGCTGCTCTGTTTAATTGTTGTGCCTCTCTCTTTGTGTGCCTGGCTTCATGCTGGGCACAATGAATAACATACCCAGATGAGAGACAGGGGGGGGGGGGGGGGGGCTGCCTCTGAACTCATAGTCTGGGTGAGGGAGATAAAACACATAAATAGGAAGAGAGGCTTGATGGTATCAGGCAGCAAGTGATAAGTGCCAAGTGGGACTGCTGTACAGGAGACGTTATCAGGGTAATGAGGGCACTGGGCCAACTACACCTTGCAGTCTACTGAGCACTCACACCCGTTCCCTTGCCTGAGCCTCCAAGAGCTCTTGGAGGATTATTATTCCCAGTGGGCAGATGGGAAGCTGAGGTTCAGAGAGGCAGGTGGAAAGCCAGGACCCAAACTATAGAGCTGGTTCTCTTTCCACTACACGATTCCCTACAATCCTGGATGCAAGAAAAGTGAGCATTATTTTTGTTTCTATTTGTCGATAAGAAGTGACTTGTCCCAAGTTGATGGCACCCTTCTTCCCTGGCTCAGTCTGTTACCCCACACTGCCTCTTTTTTGTAACTTTGTACCTCACATTCAAGAGTACATAATGAATACATAGAGTTTAAAGAAGAATAAGAAACCAAACAGCGATGTACCCCCCACTGATCTGATGAGACAGAATAGTGCTGGTATCTTTGCAGCTCTCCAACCAGCAGAGCCTTATTGGATTTGAGCCTAGTTAGGGGGATTCTGGGGGCCAGCAGGACCCTCATACTATTATTGGGGTAAGCCTGGTGTCACCCAGAAATTCTAATATCAGGATGACCCAGGGAGCTTGTTAAAACTACAGACTCCCTCCCTTCACACCTGGAGAGTTGTGATCCCGGAGTTAGGTGCCCTAGGTCCTTGCTACTGCAAGTGTGGTCTTTGGACCTAGTTAGAAATGCAGAATCTGGGGCCTGCCGTAGCCTCTGCATTTTAGGACCCCCTGCAATTCTGTGGTTCACGTGCACAACAAGGATTTGAGAATTGTGGCAGAGGATTCTGACGACTGTGGGTTTGGGAACTCATTTTGCCACAGGCTTTCATTCCTGACCCCAGGCGCTGCTCCTTTTCCAGAAACTTTCCAAAAGTCAGGAAAGGGACTCTTGTTTTATTTTCTTCTCATTGCAAAAGTTGTATGTATTTATTGTAGAAAACTAGGGAAAAGCAGAAACAGAAAACATCCCACTGTTCAAAGATAAAAAATTGTTAACATATGTGTGCATTTTCTTCCAGATTTTTTTTATGCAAAAAAATTGAAAGCATGCTGAATTTACAGTTCCAAGTCCTATTTCCATTCAACAGTATATCAAAAGCATTTCCCCATACTTAAAACTTTTTCAAAAAATAATTATAATGACTATATAATATTCCATCCTTTGAATATCCCTGTTGTGTAATTTGCCAGTTCCTACTGTTAAATTTTTAAGTCCTTTCCAGTCGTCCACTATCACAATTAACGTTACAGTGATCCGCCCTGCTCACGTCTTTCCAGGACAGGCGCCTATAAGTGGAATCCCCGGCTTCTAGGTCAAGGTAGAGCCCCTGACTATCCCTATCTCCCTCATTGCAATTTACTCTTTTTAAAAACGTTCCCAATCTGATAGGTGAAAATTAACATCTGTGTTTTGATGTGCAGTTCTTTGATTATGTGAAGTTAAACACTTTTTTTGTGTTTCTTGGCCATTTCCATTTCTTCCCTGGATTTTCTGTTTCTCTCCATAAGGCAAGGGCTTTTCAAATGATTTTCATTTCATATCAAGATGAAAGTCTCTGCACATATTCAAATCTTTCGTTTTCATCAGACCTTTTCAGCCATATCTTCATCATAGGTACTGGGCTAAGACCATAGAGAAGGATGTGCCCTTCTTGAGAGAAATGAATTGAATGATAATGGCGATAGTGTACTGAGCACCTATTTATGTGCCTGCATTGTGTCAGGGGTTCTCACAAACCTTATTCATTCCACCCCCACAGCCGTCCTTCCAGCTAGGGACTATCTCCCCATTTTACAGATTGAGCCGCTAAGATTCAGAGAGGGTCACCAGGCTGGCAAGTGGAGGAACTGAGATTCGAACTGGGAACAGTTGTGTTCTCTTAATCTGGGTGTAAGGGGCCCCGAGGTCTGGAGAGTGGATGGAGGGGCAGTCCTCAGCTTTCCCCTCCAGTGTTCTCCCCCTCGTCCCCTAGACGGGAAGCCCATCTCCACCGATGTCATCGTCCTGGGCCGAACCAACCTACTGATCACCAGCGCGCAGCCCCGGCACTCTGGTGTCTACGTCTGCCGTGCTAATAAGCCCCGGACACGCGACTTCGCCTCTGCTGCCGCTGAGCTCCGCGTGTTGGGTGAGCGGCGTGAATGCAGGCTGGGGGAGGAGCAGTGTGGGAGACGGCATCGGAGCGGGTTAGCTGCGGCCCAAGGAAGAATGGGAGAGGGGAAGTGGGCAAGTGGGCGTGTTAAAGGAACTGAGGGATGATCTCGGAGGATGAGAAAGGGGTAGGGCTTAGTGGGGTTCGAGTTCAGGAGAGGAGTGCTTTGTAAGGGGCGGGGCTTGGAGGGCACAGACCATTGGAGGAGGGGATGCGGTGGAAAGAGATTGGAGGAGGGAGTGGGGAGAACTGAGTTGGGGAGAGAAATGGGGTGATCAGGGAGATTGGAGGGTGGGGAGAGGTGGTCTGGGTGGGACTCAGGTAATGGGGGAGGGCCGGGACTTAGTCCTGAGGGAGACAGTGGAGTGGACTGAGCGGCAGAAAACTGGAGGACGGAGGCGCTCGGGACAGGGTAACTCTGGAGAGGGGTAAATCTGATAGGTGTGGGAGACACTGGGAGGTAGGGGAGAAGGAGGTGATAAATGAGGGAGTGGGGTTAGAACCAGGAGGAGCTGGGGTACTTAAGGGAAGCTGAGGAGGCTTGGGACAATTCGGGGAGAGGAAGAGAATGGTCAGCGTGGTGCTGGGGTAAACGCAGAAGACGAGGTAGAGCTGCGCTGCACTAGAGTATTTGGGGGAAGGGGTGAGTCAGGGAGAGATTAGGGTGATTGGAGGGGAGGTGGGCGTCAGTTAGGAAATTTGGAGAAAGGGGCAGAGCCCCTAGGGGCCGAAGCGCGCGGTCAGTGTACCCCTCCCCGCCCCCAGCGGCCCCTGCCATCTCGCAGGCGCCCGAGGCGCTGTCGCGGACGCGGGCCAGCACCGCTCGCTTCGTGTGCCGCGCGTCCGGGGAGCCGCGGCCCACGCTGCGCTGGCTGCACGACGGGGCGCCGCTGCGGCCCAACGGGCGCGTTAAGGTGCAGGGCGGCGGCAGCAGCCTGGTGATCACGCAGATCGGCCTGCAGGACGCCGGCTACTACCAGTGCGTGGCCGAGAACGGCGCGGGCACCGCGTGCGCCGCCGCGCCGCTGGCAGTAGTGGTGCGCGAGGGGCTGCCCAGCGCTCCCACGCGGGTCACGGCCACGCCACTGAGCAGCTCCACCGTGCTAGTGGCCTGGGAGCGGCCGGAGCTGCACAGCGAGCAGATCATCGGCTTCTCCCTTCACTACCAGAAGGCTCAGGGTACGTCTGCGGGGCGGGGCGGGGTGGGTCTGACACGCGAAGGTGGGAGCGCCGTGAGGGCGGGAACCCGTTGGGTGACTGAAGGGTTGCTTGTCTGGTACCTTTGGGGTTGGGGAGGGTTAGGGTGGGAGCCCACAGGAGAGACTCGCAAAGCTATGGGTTAGGTCTGGTACTAGAAGGGTTAACGGTGCGGCACATTATCCCCCTCGGTCACTGTGTGAAAGAGGAGGGAGGAGGCTTTGCCCAGGCACAGTGCCTCGGCCTTCCTGGGGCCAGCTTATTGACAGCAGCAGGAGTCAGCTCAGTGAGATGCCGGAAGGAACTTTCTAACCAGTGGAGGAATTCATACAGTGGGTCGAGAAGTCCGGGGAGTTTATAGTCTCCCCTCCCCAGGTAATCTAGTCAGATTATGTGGGATTATCTGGGATGATTTAGCTATAAATTGACGATTCCAGATCCTAGGACAATTGAAGGACCCTTAGACAGCCTCCAGCTCTTGGGCCTCTGGGGGTAGCCCTGTGACAGTCCCACTGTGCTCTGTATCACCACTGCAGGCATGGACAATGTGGAATACCAGTTTGCAGTGAACAATGACACCACAGAACTACAGGTTCGGGACCTGGAACCTAACACCGATTATGAGTTCTACGTAGTGGCCTATTCCCAGCTGGGGGCCAGTCGTACATCCACCCCAGCGCTGGTCCACACTCTGGATGATGGTAGGGCCTCTGAACCTGCCATGGGCACCTTGGGGCCCAGAGAATTCCCTGGGGATGCTAGCTTGGCTTCTCTTTACTAGTGTACGCCAAGGCACTTTTACTTGCCTAGGGTGTGCCACCCGAAAGGGGCTGGGCAAGGGTTCTTCTCCCCAATTTACAGTTGGGGAAACTGAGGCCCAGAAAATGAGAGTGACTTGCCCAGGGTCAGTAGGACAGCTGGGGCTTGAGTTCTCAGTTCACGATTCCCTATATCACGTGGCCCCTCTCCCTGATCCCCACATACCAGTCAGTCAGGCATGGGCCTGTGACAGCCCACTGGCAGTGGAAGATTGTGCCCCAAACCTTTCTCAGGGTGGGAAGGATGTCCGCTCCTCTCCAGCTTGGGGCTCCCCTGAGAGGCTCCCTTTGCTCCCTCAGATCCTGGTCCTGGGCCTCCTTCTGACTTGCTGTGTGACCTGGGCAAGTCTCTGACCGCTCCTGGGCCTCACCTTCCACGTCGGTGGAGCAGAGCTCACGCTGATGTTCTTCTGTCTCAGTCCCCAGTGCAGCACCCCAGCTCTCCCTGTCCAGCCCCAACCCCTCGGACATCAGGGTGGCGTGGCTGCCCCTGCCTCCCAGCCTGAGCAATGGGCAGGTGGTGAAGTACAAGATAGAGTACGGTTTGGGAAAGGAAGGTGAGTGGGGGGCAAGGTGTGGGCTCCACCTGGCTGGGAATTGTGGGTGTGAAGCGTTGGTCAGAGCCAATGAGACCCTGAGCTGTGTGTGTGGGGGAGTCTGAGGAAATTAGTACAGGGAGGTGGAGTGGGGGTGGGAGGGTAAGGAGAGGTGAACCTGGAAAAAAGGAGTGTGGGCCAGGGGTAGGGGCGGCTGAAGTGAAAAGAGGGCTAGCTCGCTCAAGGCAGAGGGCGGCCTGGGGTCTGGCCCCACCTCCTCTACGGCTGCAGTGTGCCGTCCTACTGAGTCCCTGCCTCAACTTCCTTCTCTGAGAAATGAGGCAGGGGGCTTAGGTGACCCCTAGGGTCCCTGCCAGCTCAAAGAGCAGATGAGGGATAGGGAGGTGGTGGGGGCGCTTGTGGGAAGGGGGAATGGAGCATTGAAGGGGGTTGTTAGGGCAGATGTTGGTAATCTAGGGGAGGAGTATGAAAGGGATAAAGCCTTAGGGGAAGGCAGGTGGCTGGGGGGCCAAGGTGACGGTGAAGAGGGAGGGAAGGGTGAGGGAGGGGGTTTGGTGGTTGTCAGGGCTTTGGAAGGCAGGTGGTGCCGAAAGCCCTCACAGGCAACCCCTGTGCCTGTGCCCGTGTGTGTGTGTGGGGGGGGGGGGGGGGGCTCATTGCCAGTTTATGGGGAAGTGGGGGCAGCAAGCCATGATTCTCCCCACTCTGAACCAAGGCTGATGGCCACATCAGCTGGAGTGGGAAGCCCAGGAGTCAGCCCTGGAGCCATGGAGTCCACGCAGGTGAGAGGGCCTCAGGCTCCAGTGGGCATTGAAGAACCAGGATCTGAGGTGGAAGAGTCGGTGTAGGGGAATTTAGGGCTTGTGGTCCCCAGGTGGCCTCCCAGCAGCCAGTCTTTTCTGTCCCAGCAGATCAGATTTTCTCCACCGAGGTGCCAGGGAATGAGACACAGCTTACGCTGAACTCACTTCTGCCCAACAAGGTGTATCGAGTACGGATTTCGGCCGGCACGGGGGCTGGCTACGGGGCACCTTCGCAGTGGATGCAGCACAGGACACCCAGTATGCACAACCAGAGCCATGGTACGGGCTCGGACGGGACAGGACCAGGTGGCATGCATGATTGTGTGGGTGTATGTATGCCCTTGGAACCCAGACCCAACCACCCCCTCCATCAGAGACCTTCCATGGCTCCCCTTGCTTGATGGGTCAGGGAGGATGGGTGTAGAGGCAAAGGGCTGGCCATCGCAGGCATATCTGTGTTCAAGTGTCCCTTCTGTTATGTGACCTCCAACAAACCGTTCACAACTCTAAGGCTTCATTTGCTGCCAATCGAGGCGTGAGGATTGATAATATATTGTAAACAAAGTATTTAGTACACAATAAGAGCTTGTTAAATAGCAGCTGCTTCCATGATTATGGTTATTGGATTTGTTGAGAGGCCCAATGGTCGAATAGTTAAATGCAGACCAAACCTGTATGCATACTATCTGTGTGACCTTGGGCAAGTTATTTAACTGCTCTGAGCCTCAGTTTTCTTACCTGTAAAATGGGGATAATGTTATTTTCATTTATTTTTTAGGGTTGTGAGAATAAAGTTAAAATGTATGTACAGAGTGCTTAGAACAGTGTCTAATACATAATAAGCTCACAACTTTTAGGCTCCAAGTAGAGTCCCCACTCTAATGGCTCCATCCCTCCTTCCTGGCCTTAGCAACCCTTGTGACTCCCTTATCTGCCAGTATCCATGCATTCATTCCCTTAGAAGAATTATAGAGCCGACTCTGTGCTAGGTACTGTCAGCCCTGCCCCAGAGGTATTCCTTGCTAACCTCTGTGCAAACGCTCAGGAAGACATCCCTCCATTTTCAGCACTCTGGGTTTGTGAAATAGTAAGTTCACCTCTAGACCAGCCCTGGCCTGGCACTTTGGGTGGTGGCTGAGTGGTGATGCGTTGGGAGAAAGCTGGCAAGGCTCTCACTCAATGCCAGTCTTTCTGCTTCTTCCTCCTCTTGCCTCTTCCCCCTCTCCCACCCCTGGCCTCTTTCTCCTCATTCCCCATTCTCTTTCCACTTCTCCCATCCTGCTCACCCTGCCCCCAGTCCCTTTTGCCCCTGCAGAGTTGAAGGTACGGGCAAGGATGGAGTCCCTGGTCGTGTCGTGGCAGCCTCCCCCTCACCCTGCCCAGATCTCTGGCTACAAACTGTACTGGCGGGAGGTGGGGGCCGAGGAGGAGGCCAATGGTGACAGCCCCCCGGGGGGCCGTGGAGACCAGGCTTGGGATGTGGGGCCTGTCCGCCTCAAGAAGAAAGTGAAGCAGTATGAGCTGACTCAGTTAGGTGAGGAGGGCTGGGGGGAGGGAACGAGATGGATGTAGCTTCAGCGGGAGCCTGGAGAGCTGGGTGCAGGAGTTGGAGACGGAATTCTCTCTGGGGACAAGAGCGTGACCCCACGGGTTCCTCTAGCTAGTCAGTGACCCCTGTAATCTTCCCCAGTCCCTGGCCGGCTGTACGAAGTGAAGCTTGTAGCATTCAACAAACATGAGGACGGCTATGCAGCAGTGTGGAAGGGCAAGACGGAAAAGGCTCCCACGCCAGGTGAGGGGGGCTCAGGCAAGGCATCTGTGTGCGGCTTCCTTTCCCTTTCCTCTGGGCCAGCCCTGGTGGTCAGGCCATCTGGTGGCCTCAGCCACCCCCAAATGCATTCTCCTAGGCTCAGAGATCCTCTTCTGGCTCCAGACAGCCTCTGTCATAGAAAGAAGCTCCAGTTTGTGCACTGTCTTCTAGGTCTGCTACAGTATTTTCATTGCCCATGAGCAGTGCCAATTTGGAAGGTAGGACAGAGAAATCCCATGGTTGATCAGTGACTCCTGACCCCAAGTTTGACTTTAAGACAATTTTTAAAACATGTCCACCTACAGTCTGTCAGATGACCCCACCACTGTAAGAAGGGAGAGTAGCTCTATGTGGCCTACCAGGAAACTGAGGCTCAGAGAGGTAAAGGGACTTGTCCAAGGTGTCACAGAGCTTAGACTGGAACCAGGACTCCTGGCTTTCAGGCAAAAGTCTTTCCACTGCAGTGACTACCGTGACCCTGTGCTGGACACCTCTGTTGCCCATCATGACACTCCCTCACCCCGAACTTCCCAGGCTGATTTTCAATCGTGTGGTTCAGTGAAAGGAGAACTTAACCAAGGTCAAGAAACCTGGGTTCTAATTCCAGTTTGCTCATTCAGCAAGTGTTTTACTGAGCATCTACTATGTGCCAGCTCTGTTCTGGGAATTTAGTGATGAACAACACAAGTAAGGTACCTGCTCTCATGGAGTTTATGTTATTTTATGTTTATGTAATAAACACGTCATCCTATAATACTATAACAAAAATACCATAGTCTTATACAAGCACCATTTGGTTCTCATATGGTGGTTCTGGAGGCTGGGAAGTCCAAGATTAAGGCACTGGCAGAATCAGTGTCTGGTGAGAGCCCACTTCCTGGTGCATAGACCATAACCCCTCTTCTTGCTATGTCCTCACGTGGCAGAAAGAGGAATAGAGAGCTCTCTGGGGATCTCTTCAATAAGGTCACTGTTAGGGACTGAAAGTGTGTGTCCCCCCCAAAATTCATATGTTGAAGCCATACCCTCCATTGTGATGTATTAGGAGGTAATTAGGATTAGATGTGGTCATGAGGGTAGAGCCCTCGTGAGTGGGATTAGTGCCCTTCTAAGAGTCACCAGAGAACTTGCTTCCTTTCTCTGCTCTCTGCCATGTGGCCACACAATGAGAAGTCAGCAGTCAGCAACCTGGAAGAGGGCTCTCAGCAGAACCCAGCCATGCTGGCGCTCTGATCTCGGACTCCAGCCCCCAGAACTGTGAGAAGAACATTTCTGTTATTTATAAGCCACCCAGTCAGTGGTACTTCATTATAGCAGCCTGAATGGACGAAGCTAGGCACTAATTCCATTCATGAGTATTTCACCATCTATTCAAATTTCAACAATGTAAATTTTTTTTTGGGGGGGACACAAACATTCAGTCCATAGCAATGTGCCAGATATTTTTATATACTTGACCAATATGAACTAACTTAATCCTCATAACAACGTTATGAATTAGATACTATTATCAGCCCCACTTACAGAGCAGGGAATGGAGGCATAGGGAGTATGCCTAGAAGTTAAGTAACGTCTCCAAGGTTATACAGCTAGTAAGTGGCAGAGCTGGAATTTGAACCAGGGCAGCCTGACTCCAGAATCTGTGCTCTAAATTGCCATGATTCGCTGCCTCTCTATTACTGTCTGCTATATGTATGGCCCTGGCAAAAATCACTTAAATTCTTGGGAGCCTCAGTTTCCTCATCTGTGAAGTGGTAATGATGCTACCCAACTCACAGGAGCAAAAGAGAGAGGGTAGAAGAAAATAACTGTAAGCTGGGAACTGTAAAGCATACGTTTTTAGGGTGAGTGTCCTTCCTCCCTTCCCCACACTCTAATTTTCACCTTCCAGACCTGCCCATTCAGAGGGGACCACCCTTGCCCCCTGCCCATGTCCATGCGGAATCAAACAGCTCCACATCCATCTGGCTTCGGTGGAAAAAACCTGACTTCACCACAGTCAAGATTGTCAACTACACTGTGCGTTTCAGCCCCTGGGGGCTCAGGAATGCCTCCCTGGTCACCTATTATACCAGGTGAGGAAGAGGGGCTAATCCTGTGGAGGGAGGAGGAAGACAGCAGGTGGTGATGAGGAAAGGGACCCTGGGGGGATTCAGGAACCTTTCAGGGCTCACGTATTATACTGCAGGTACACCGAGGGTCTGATGGTGAAAAAGGAGAGTCTATCCTATTCCTTACAACAGAGCCTTGAGCTGAACCCTTGGGAGCATGATGCAGACAGACCTGTTTCTTCAACCTCAGAGGGCTTGGCTCCCAGTATGACGGGGAAGAGACCACCCAGCTGCTCTCCTAAGAGGACCCCCAGTTCTCAGGAGCTGCTGGTTTGGCAGAGGAAACATCACATAAAAAGCAATAGATATATATAATTGCAGCTAAAGTAAAATTAAATCAAGAAAAATATGTGTCAGAGATGCTTCCTTGGGTGAAGGATGACTTGCATTAATCCAGGAAGGCTTCCTGAAGGAGGGGGCCTGGCTTGGGTATTGGACATGGAGCATGATGCCCTGGGAGCAGTCTACATCCAGACCTCTCTGTGGGTTCTCTGGCTGAGGTTACTGGCCCTATGCAGGGAGCAGATTCCCCTCTGGGCAGGGCCTGGGGCTAGGGCTGGGGCCGTGGGAGTAGCTTTGGCAGAGCTTCTTCTAAACGTGAGCACTCGTCATGTTTCTTGCCTTGACAGCTCGGGAGAAGACATCCTCATTGGCGGGCTGAAGCCATTCACCAAATATGAGTTTGCAGTCCAGTCCCACGGTGTGGACATGGATGGGCCTTTCGGCTCCGTAGTGGAGCGCTCCACCCTGCCTGACCGTGAGTGGTCCCCTGCCCCCGACCCTCTGGACACCAGTCTATCTTTCCCCCAACTCTTTCTGGCCTCAGAACCTCTTTTCTGAAGGGGGCTCAGAATCTCACCAGTGTCTGTCATTCGCTTTGCATTGAAGTAGCCAGTCCTGTGCTGGTCTTGTCCATTTACCCATAAAAATAATAACATAGGGTTTAGGGGAGCGGCTTCTTTTAAGAGGCTGTACCAAGACCCCACTGAGCTGGTGAAGAGGGGCCAGGCGGGCGAGGCTGGTGACCTGTATTCTGCATTTGGGTCCCCATCCTGCCCCTGACACACAGGGAGACTTGGGCAGGTCCCTTCCTTACCCAGGGCCTGTCATCATCTATAGAAAGAGGATGGGACCATTTGCTCTGCAAGTCTGTGACTCTGGAACCCTCTGGAAATGGCATTTCAAAACAAATGGACTTTTGTTCTCACAGCAGAGGCTCTTCACTTCTGCCAGCCCTAAGACTATTCACCTTCCCATTGACAGAAGACCTTTGTCCCAGGACCTGACATAGGAAAATGTGTGTGGGGTGGGGTGTGAAGGCACTTCGTTCTCATGAATTTGCTTTTTTAAAAACTGCTTTCAAATCGTTTCTCACCCGCCTATACCTCAGTTATTATGGTCTTAAACTGTGTATGGAGTTTAGGGAGACCTGATGTCTTCCCAAAGGAGACTTTATATTATTGGGTCCCCAGCGCAATTGACCATGCTACAGAGGGGAACGGTTCTTCTTTAGATGGGGAAACTGGAGCCTGAGAAGCAGAGAATCAGGTCAAAGAGGCTTCTGGCAGCCTGTGATGCTGTGGCTTTGTTACACCTGAGAGCCCTGGATTCCCATTCCACCCTCTGTCAGGCTTTGGAAACCTGAACCCCCAAATATCTGTCGCTTCTCAGCTCACCAGTCCCCTTGTGCTCCTCCTCCTCACCCTTCCTCATTCACCCCCTGCCTCCCAAGATCAGCTTCTTCTCTAAAAACAAAACACGGAGTCCGCCAAGGGGGTACTTCTCACAGTGGGGTGCCCATGACCCTGTAGGGGCACAGACAAAGGCTATACAAGGCATCAACCAATTTTACTGAAAGATTTGGGGTGGCAAGGGGAGTTACGACCTTTAAATGATATATAATTTAAATACTATGTTTATATTAAACTTGACCACGGAATAGATGGCAAACTTAGTTTGAGAGTTTAAAATAAAATGTAAGCCTTCCCAAAAATGGTGAGCTCTGTCCCCGGGTCACTAGAATACCAGACAATCTCCTCCACCCTTGGAAGTATCTGGTTGTGGAAGTTTAGGGATCTCTGCTCCAAGGAGTGGAGAAGAATTTCAGGGAGGAGAGCACCGTGGTGAAGCCCCCCTCCCCAACGGTTTTCCAGAAATTCCCAAATTAGAGACCAGTCCTCATTTTGCTCTGTGGTTTGTCCCAGTTAAGGAGGAAGAAGAGAGGCCATGCCTCATACCCTGTCTTCCAGCTGCCCCCCCCCCCCAGCTGGGGCTCTCAGTGACCCTGCCTCTCTCCATCTCCTCCCCTGCACACAGGCCCTTCAACGCCCCCATCTGACCTGCGCCTGAGCTCTCTGACACCATCCACTGTCCTGCTGCACTGGTGCCCCCCCACGGAGCCCAATGGGGAGATTGTGGAGTATCTGATCCTGTACAGCAGCAACCATACCCAGCCTGAGCAGCAGTGGACCCTGCTCACCACGGACGGTGAGGGCTCCCACCCCAGGGCATTGAAGCAAGAGAGTCCCCAGCTTCTCCCCCATTGCCAACCTCTCCAGTGGCTGGGTTAGTAGTGAGAGTGCGCCTGAGGTTTGTTCTAGGGGTTTCCAGAAGGAACAGGCAGAAGCTACTGCCTGGGTGGGAGGAGCAGACAGACGGCCTTAGTCCTGCTTTCCTGCCCATCCCTGCATCCCACCCCTACTCAATCCAGTAGCCCTGCTTTCCCTACCCCCTAGGAAACATCTTCAGTGCAGAGGTACGTGGCCTCGAGAGTGATACTAGGTACTTCTTCAAGATGGGGGCACGCACAGAGGTGGGGCCTGGGCCCTTCTCTGGCCTGCAGGATGTGATCACTCTCCAGGAGAAGCTCTCAGGTAAGAGGGCAGGAAGGGAGGAGTGCGGTCTATCTGGGGGCAGCCCGAGATCCCCAGAAGCCCCCAGAGGCCCCTGGAGTTTACTTCTAACCCTGAAGTAATTTCTTCCAAGGCCCTGATGCAGGACATGATTACACTTTCATTGTTTTCGACAACTGCCCTTCTACCGTAGACCTAACTGTAAAATAAGCCCTAGCATGATTTTTCAGGATGACATCCCCTGAACATAAGCACTAATGCATCTTTTGGAGCAAAACTTAATATAAGACCCGGTCTTATTTTTGGGGAAACACGGTAGTTTGGTGCAGACAGGACAAATTGGAAGTAGCTGAGTGGTGATTCAGTTGAGAGGTCAGATTTTTGGGAGAGTGGCTTGGTTTCTTTGGAAGATTGCATTGACTGGAGGATTGGGTTGGAGACGTGATGAGCTTTATGGGGTAGAGGTGGACAGCAGGACTGGCTATGTAATTTGCAGGACCCAGTGTGAAATGAAACTGAGGGGCTCCTTATTAAAAAATTAGGAAGAGTTTCAAGATGGTGACAGCGGAGCATTAAACCAAGCACAGAGCCCTTGTAAGCGTGGGCCCCGCACGACGATACTTGTTGCATGGCCCTGAAACCATCCCTGGTCAGCAGGCAAGCTGAAGGGGAAGGACCACAACTTCTGGATGTCAAGTGGGGAGGACAGCTGGAGAGGGGTAGCTGTGGTCTCTGTGAGACTCAGTGCCCTCCTGGCCTTGCATCAGAAGATTTTGAGTGTCCACAAAGTGAGACGCCAGCCAGTGGTCCCCCCAGGAAAGCACAAGAAGTCCTGATGTGTGAACCCTGGGCCTTCTCCTGTCCTTGACCTGTTCTCTCTCCCCCACCAGACTCCTTGGATGTGCATTCAGTCACAGGCATCGTCGTGGGTGTCTGCCTGGGCCTCCTCTGCCTCCTGGCCTGCATGTGTGCTGGCCTGCGCCGCGGCCCCCACAGGTGGGCGAAGGAGCCAGTCTAACTGCAGAGAGATTTCCAGAAGGGTCACAGAGAGGAGAGAGCTGGGAAGGTGGCCGTGACTTGTCCTCGGCACCCCCAGAAGCCCCATTAAAGTTAGGACTCTGAGATGAAAGGATTGGGGGTGATGTCCTCATGAGAGTGGGGAGTGGATTTAGGGGAGCCCCTCGTCTACCCCTTCAGCAAGGGCATGCATAAGCAGAGCTGCCTGTCTCCCACTTCCTTTGTAGCTGCCAGGATCTTGGAACGAGGGACCCCAAATCTCCAGATGCCTGGAGCCAGTGGAGGAAGGGTCCCATTCACTGTTTTCAACAGAGTTCCTTATTCATTACACAGACTGGAAACCAAGTCCCAGAGATAGGCAAGGACATAGGCTGGACTAAGTCCCAGCCCCTCCCCCACACCTCACTCTCTGCCCATCTTCTCTTCCAGGGAAGCACTCCCAGGCCTGACCTCCACTGCCACTGCCGGAAACCCTGCGCTGTACTCCCGAGCCCGCCTTGGATCCCCCAGCCCTCCAGCTACCCATGAACTGGAGTCCCTTGTGCACCCCCACCCCCAGGACTGGTCCCCACCACCCTCAGACATCGAGGACAGGGCTGAAGTACACAGCCTTATGGGTGGTGGTGTCTCAGACTGCCGGAGTCATTCCAAGAGAAAGGTGAGCCTGAAACCTTGGTAGGTTAGAGCCCCACATTGTGGCCCACTCCTGAAGAGGACACCAGGGGGCGCGAGAGCACAACAGGCGACCCTGTAAGAGAACACCCCCCACCCCACCCCAATCTCCCTTTCACAGGACCAGCTGCAGAAGAAAAGGCACTGTCTCTCCCTCCTCCATGAAAGGGTTGGCAGGCCTGGGAAGCAGATGGGCTCCGTCCCTGGCAGAATAGGTTAGCCTGGTTCTCATGGAAGGAGAGGAGGGCTCCTGATGGGCTTTCTGCAAGTGACTCATGGTGGCCAAAACACCAGATCCCTCCTCATCCTGGGAGCTGGGGAGACGCATAAGACCCAGCTATGGGGAAAAGGCTGGTCAGCTTCGCTGTAGCCAAGTGAGACTGGGACCCAGATGAAGTGGGCCACGCAGGGCAGGTCCTCTCCGCGCTGGCAGTGGTGGCTCATCCCGCCCTTCTCTGACCAGCCTGCTCAACTGGAGTCCTTCCTCACCCTTTCCCTGCCTCTCTGAAGGAGACCTTGTGTGGCTTGGAAACCTCTGGGCTTTGCCAAAACGCTGGTATTAGGCTTTCCTGCAGGAGGACTTCTCCATGCTCACTTCACCCCCAGACCCGTAGCCCATTCTGCGCTCCTCACCACAGCACTGCGAGGAAGGAGGCAGGGAGGCCAGAGTCTGTGGAGGGGCCTCCATCCACTTCCCTCACCCAGCCAGTCCCTCAATGCTCCTGCTTGTCTTTCCCGGGCAGATCTCATGGGCTCAGCCAGGTGGACCAAGCTGGGCAGGTTCCTGGGCGGGCTGTGAGCTGCCCCAGGCGGGCCCCATGCCAGCTCTGACCCGGGCCCTGCTGCCCCCCGCTGGAACTGGGCAGACGCTGTTGCTGCAGGCTCTGGTGTATGACGCCATAAAGGTCAGTGTGCTGGGAGGAAAGGGGAAGAAAGGAGAGAAGGGTCCCCATGCTTGTGGAGAACTTGCACTCAGCCCAGCCAGACAGGAAAATGGGCTGGGGCTGTCTCTGTCAGACAGGGCACTGGAGTGCAAGAACTCACTAGTTCTCTGGAGACCCCTGGTGGTAGCTTTCCTGGGGATAGAGGTCTAGCCAGGAGACCCCTGGAGCCTCCAAAGGGGAGTGGGTAGAGGGCTGGCTACTTGGCAGGAATCTGTATTTCTCCTTTTTGGGGACAGTCCCTCCTCTACCTAGACCTAAGAGGGCCAGAGCAGAGTTCCCATGGGGTCTGAGGGTAGGCCTGGCCTGAGTACCTCCAGCCCTTCATATTCACTGAGGCCCTCACTAAATCTGGTACTTCTGGAACTCCTGGGCAAGGGCACATTTTCCCCTCCCTTCCCATGTGTCCAGTCACCGTCTCTTGTAGAGCAGTCAGCCTGCTTCCTTAACCAGGTCTCATGTGATGTATGCTCTGGGGTACGTGGGAGGGGGTGGGTGTTAGTCTCTCTCCACTCAGTGACTCTCACCCTGTCTTTGTGTTCTCTGCTCTGACCAGGGCAATGGGAGGAAGAAGCCGCCCCCCGCCTGCAGGACCCAGGTGGAGGCTGAAGTCATTGTCCACTCTGACTTTAGTGCCTCCACAGGGACGCCTGACCTCCACCTCCAGGACCTGGAACCTGAGGATCCCCTGCCTTCGGAAGCTCCTGACCTCACTTCGGGTGTTGTGGATCTAGGGCAAGGGGGAGACTGGCTGGACAGGGAGCTGGGAGGGTGTGAGCAGGCAGCCACTGGGCCAGACAGACTTACCTGCCTACCACAGGCATCTTCTTGCCCCTACCCAGACCTGCAGTCCAGTGAGGCGCTGGAGGAGGCCCCCGGGAACAGCTGCCAGCCGAAGGCCCCCTGCCCTCTAGGAGCCAGCCCGGGCTTGCCCAGAGCCCCCGTCTCTTCCTCTGCTTAGTTCTCCTGGAGGGGCAGTTTGGGGCAGGCTGATCTGGATTATGGCATGTGACACACGTGGCCGTGCACGTACACGTGGGTACTTGAAGATATTGAACATCACCAAGCCTTTTGGAGCCTCCTAGGGTGCTTTGGCAAGGGGGGGGGGAGAGGAAGAAATGGATTATTCACTCCCCCATACTCTGTAACACATGTGATACGTGAGAGATGCGTGAAGCACGGCTATATGTGATGTACACGTATGGGAAGCACGTGTGTGTGCTGGTTGTGAGCTGCGAAACCGCGGTCCAGGCAGTGGTCACTATAGCCTCACTGATCCTCCAGCTCAGCTCAGGGCCCCAGACGGGTCAGTCCCCAGGCCTGTGGGCCCCCCACCTCTGTCACCCAGCCTTTTATTACACACTCTGCGAGTGTCTGCAGTGCCCTGTCTGACAAAGACGGCCTCAGCCCATGTTCCGTCTGGCGAGGCTGAGTGCAAGTAGGCCCTGAATACCTAACATTTTAGTTGAATCACCTCCCATCACCCACGTCCCATTGCCCAAATTGAGAGGGTGACTCTGGCTCCCCTCAGAGCAACTCTGCATTTACTTCTATAATTTGGAAAGTGCCTGGCTTTGAACATTTGCTTTCTCTTTCGCTCCCCTCCTTCCTTCCCCTTCACTGCGCTAGTGGCCCCTCTCCCAGTCAACTTGCTCTCCCAATTCCAATGCCCTTCACTTCTTCCCCGATAATCTTTCCTTTTGTCTCCACTGTTCTGTGTCTCCTCTGAATGTCTGCCTTTCCTGTCTCTCGCTCCTCTCCCCATGCTGTCATGTGGTTCTCCCACCTTCCTTCCATAACAACATGACTACCTCATGTCTGCTTTGAGGCCATAGTGTGATTCCTGTGTCTGCCAGTCACTTCACCCATTACCTTCCTGCCCCTTCTTCTCTCTGCGCCTCCATCTGCCCCCTCCCCAGGCAGACGGCCCACCCCCAGTGCAGGTTTAGAGAAGACCTTCCAGCTTCCCTTGTATCTTTCTCCCTGGGATTGAGATGGGAGGACTCTCCTTGGAGGTGATGGATCCAAGTCACACAAGGGGACTTTTGAGATGGGGAAAGGGGAATATGACCCAGAGGCTCAGGATAAAATTCCTCCCTCCCTTTTATGCAGGAAGGTAGGTTGGCTGGATGGAGGGGTTTGGAAACTTCCTTCCTAGCTGAAGCTAAAGGGAGGAAGGAGAGTGGGAATTAGGGGCACTGCAGCCCAGCAGATTCCCGCTCTGTGGGCCTTGAACAGGAGCTGATGGGGTGGGGGTAAGAGGAATCTCATCCTCCAGGGTCTAGAAAGGACATCTTTGCACAGGACAAGGGCGATTGGTTCATTTCATTTGTTTTTTTTTTTCCCTTTAAATTCAATCCTGAAATCATTTTCTGATGACCCACCACTCTTTCCTGTGTAGAGAAAACAATGGCATTTATTCTCACAGGAGCATGGAATCTGGGGTCTTTTCTCCTTAAATGCATCTTTTTAGCTGATTGGCACATCAAGGGTTAACTCTGGCTTCTGGGCCAAATTAGAAATAACCAGTCTATCTTTCCTTTTTCCTTTTTTTTTTTTTAATGGTGAAATGTCTCTCAGCGGAGTTGCAGCTTCCTCAGACCCTTTCAGCATCTGTGTTTATTACACTCGGGTGTCACTCACGTTTGACATCCGCACCTACATTTCCTCCCCCTCCCCCTCCTTCAACCAGCCTATGATAACACTAAAGATTATTAATGTTGGTTTTTGTATCGCATTAAGGACAGAATTGTTACTTGTACTATTTCTGTAGCATTCAGCGTTACTGTGGCTAACACCACTGTATATGTTTTATCATTGCTCTGAAGGTCAAAAGCCTCGTTTTATTTTGCTGGTTTGATTTTTTTTCTAAAGGAAAAAAAAAAACTGCCCTGAATTAAATGGCTGTTTTAACAGTAGGCTCTTAGCATTACACCACATAGTCATTTTTCATGTTCTTGTTTAACAGGCACTGAGGTTCTGGTTTAAATTAAATAGCTGCAAATGAGACAATTTATAACCCATTAGGTTGGGTGGAAAATTGTTTCTCAAAAGCAAATAAGTAATAAATCTGGTATCTGCCTATAACTCACAGTTGATAAGAAAGTGGCCATTACTCACTAGTATTATATATGATTTGGGCTCTGGGTAATTTGGAAGTGTTAGGTTTGTGTCTTTGTAGCAGTATTTTTATTAGAAAAGAGTCTATTGGCCTTTTACAGGGTATTAATCCCTTTGTCACCTACCATCAATGTCTTACGTTTTTTGAGTCTCATTTTAAAAACCTTTTTTTGATGCATGACAAGTATAATCAGTACCTGCTCATTTATTTGTCTGTATTTAGTTTATGCTATATTATTTAATTTTTTCCAGCATTTTTTTCTCCTTACAAATATGACATTTTTTAGTGTTAACCCAAGGCATTGATCATGTATCTGTCCTTATAATGAATTAATAAACTATTTTCCAAAAATGTGGAATTATCTTTTGGAACCAATGTCTAGAATTTCCTCAACCTTTCTGCATAGAGACTGTATATCCTACCAGATGAGAAATGTTGGGTTTTGAGGGTAGAGAGCAGGTAGTCATGGGAAAGAACTGAACCATCTTCCTCCCTCAACAGGCACTTAGGAAAAAGACTTAAACTTAGGAAAGACGCATTCTTTGATGGCACTCTTTTAGGCCATCCCCAAGAGATGGGGATCTCTTTCCATCTGGAGCACATTTTTTTAACTTTCTTGGGTGCAAGGGAGGAGTGAACAAACAACTCCAGAGGTTTGGGCTCCACAATTATTATTCTGTATAACTCTGGTCTCCAAAATTGCTCATGGCTGCACACACACACATGGGCAAGCTCAAAGACCCACATGTGCACACCTTCACAAACACCCTCACGTCCATTAACTCAAACGTGGGCAAACACACACCGAACTCCACAATCATACCCCACACTTGTCTCAGGATCGTGGTTGGCTGCTGCTCTGCTAAGATCTTTACAGAGCCTGAAACATGCATGTTTTTTCTGCTGGAGAGAACCAAGAGCCAGAGGCTGCCCTGCCCAGGACCACCCCCAAAGTCATTGGTGGGCCAGACACGAGTTAATTGACAGATCATATGGAGAGATACTGCACATTTTGCATGCAGCAGAATAGCCATTATTTGCATATCACTCTCAGACCAAGCGTTGTGATAAAGAAGAATTAAACACTTGTCAAAATGAATTTAAAATGACAGCAACTCAGGACACCAATTTGACCTCTCCAAGTCCAGGACAAGCCAAGAAGGAGTTGTTGAGAATTCAAGCCCTGCAGGAGGGAGTTCCAGGACTGGGCCTAGGGAGGGCCCCCCTTCCCCTCCATCATTCCTGCCCTTCCTTACATGAAATCAGTTTGGGATTTTGGAGTGTGCTGGTGTCCCCTGAGCCTGAATTTCACCATCACCTCCCACTGCTCACATGCCTCAAGTGCTGCCTCCCAGGCTTATCTTCCAATTGCTACTACAGAGGAAGGAGTCCCTGGGCTGCACAAACCCCATCATTAATAAACTCGTCTGCTTTCTGGAGGCCTGCATTTCTTTACTCATCTGCACCAAGGTTAGTTTTCTATATGGGTAACATTCCTAATCCCAAGATTCCAGAGTTATTATCAAGAGACTTGGTTATTCCTCCGCCATCCCAGTCTAACACTAGAGGGGCACACAGTTGACTGAGGCAGAGACTACCTGCTTTCAATCTCCTGCTCCTAGAACTTAGTAGATGTTCAATAATTTTGTTGGACTAGCCCATCATGCTGGACTCAACAGAAGATCATTTAAAAGTGAGTGAGGAAGATTTGAGATCTCTGAGGGCTAGCATGGCTATTATCTCCTAGGAGGCAGATCTACCTCCTGTAACATTCTCACATGGGACCTGTGTTGTCTCCTTATGTGTTCTCTGACATGAAACACTGAGTCTTCTTTGGGTGGAGAAATGTTACTGGGAATTTTAACTCCCAATGTGCTTTTCCAGTTCCCAGGTCATTTGTCAGGACCTGTGTGGTTTAAAGGTCTCTAGGGGTGAGTAGGAGAGAGATGGTTATTTTTCAGGTGAACCCAGAGAGTGACTGCTCGGATTGGCTGGGCAGACACCAGGGTCGGAACCTAGGCTACTTCAGCGTTTTAACTGTCCTGCGGGGTCTGCTCTCCCGGCCCTGGAGGAGCTGCCTTTTCACCTCTCCTACCTCCCGTCCACCCAAGCTCCAGGACGCTTCAGTCTAGAGAAGCCAGTCTTGCAGCTAAACGTCCTAGCCTTTGGGTGGAACGACCAAAAACCTCAGGGATAAACCGAGTCTTTGATAACTTTGTGTAGCTTTTAGGGAATTAGCTCGAAAATACAGACTTGCACACGGTGGAGGAAGGTGCAGAAGAGTGGGTAAAAGCAAATCCCGCAGCTTTGCGTGTTTCTCCGCAGCCCGGACCCACTCCACAGTCCGCTTGGTCCCCACTTCCCCAGCCCCCCAAGTCCGGGGCTGGCCCGCGGGGAGGGGGTACGGGGCTGCCGCCAGGGAAGGCGCCGGCCGCTCCAGCCACAGTTCAAAGCGCAGGGGGCGCGTCCGCCGCGCAGCCGGGAATGTCCGGCCGCTTAAAGCGCTTGCCGGCTCTTTTGTTCCCCAGACCGGGCCTCCGGGGAGAGGGGATTGGGGGAGGGGACCGGAGGGGAGGGAAGAGGGGTAGCAGGCGGCGGGCGGAGAGAGAAGGGAGGGGCGGGCGGTGCGAGTGCGGAGCGCGCACCCCGGGCGAGGCTGACAGATCGCCCCGGTAGGTGCAAGATGGCGCAAGCGGCGCTCCCCCGGCGCCCCCAGCGCTCCTAGGCAGGCATGTGGCCCCAGCCCCCCGCTGCCCGGGCTCGGCCCCGGCCGGAGCCCCGGCCCCGGCCCCGGCGCCGGCCCCGCGGGACGCTGTGAGCTGCGAGAGGCCCTGGAGCCGCGCGTCGCCGAACCCAGCGGACCGAGAGAGCCCCATGGCTGCTCCGCGCGCCGCGCCCCCGCGTCGCCCGCCCGCGCCGCGCGGGCCCCGGCTCCTGCTGCCGCTGCTGCTGCCGCTGCTGCTGCCCGTGCCGAGCGATGGTGAGCAAGGGCGCCCGCCACCCGGGCAGCTGCGGACAGAGCCCCGGGAAGGGCGAGAAGGGAGTAAGCGGGCGCGAGGGGCGGACCTGAGAGCGGCGCGGACCTGCGGGCGGACCCCGGGCGGGAGCGACTTGCCCAAGAGGGGGAGCCGAGCGGGACGGGTCGGAGCCCGGGGAGAGGGCACCGAGGCCGGGCTGCTGGGGGCGGCGGGGGGATGCCGAGGACGGAGCTCCCGGAGAGAAAACGGGCTCAATACGAAGCGGCTCCCGGACTCGGGGCAGGACCCGAGCCTGGACTGAGAGGCAAGGAGCGCGGCAAAGCGGGAGCTAGGCGGGAGAGCTGGAGTTGGGGAGAAGGGGAAACGAGCCGGGGGCACCCCAAGACTGAGTCCTGTCCGAGGGGGTGAGCTGGGATGCGCGGAGCCTCACGGCGACCACAGAGTAGCCCGAGGCGGCCGAGG
This sequence comes from Rhinolophus sinicus, assembly GCF_057876585.1. Lineage (NCBI taxonomy): Eukaryota > Metazoa > Chordata > Mammalia > Chiroptera > Rhinolophidae > Rhinolophus > Rhinolophus sinicus. The sequence goes on along the minus strand of NC_142503.1, from coordinate 156,695,267 downwards.
CAGGAGACTGCAGAGCAAGGCGCGGAGGGCAGGACCGCGCGGGCTGCGCCGTGCGGAGCGAGCACGTCCTGGATTTGGAGGTCGGAGAGGGACGCGGAGTGCAAGGGAGCGACTGTGGAGGAGAGGGAGGAAGATTCCCGGCGGCCGCGCGTGGGGAGGAGAAGACCTAAGAGACACTGCGAGCTGAGGAAGGGGAAGGGACGACGACGGAGAGCGAGCGAGCGAGCGGCGAGGATGCCCGCGTGCCCGCCCTTTGCGGGAGTGTGCATACGCACAGCTGCCCTCTCCCCGGGCTCCGGGGTCTGCTGGCTTCGCTGCCCAGCGCTCCGTCACACCACCCGGTTCCCTCAGTGGCGGTAATGGGCCCGTCTCAGGGGAGAGGAGTGCGCATCTACTCCCGTCTCCGCCCACCCCAAGTTCTCTGCAGACACTCAGCCGGGCTGTTTTCTCTCTCCTCTCAGCTCAGAGAAGCAGGCTACCGCGTCCGCATCTAGAAGAAACTTTATCCCACAGTTGCTATACCGGGGTTGGGTTGGGGGCTGCGGTAGCCGAAACGCAGCTCATGGGGAGGATGGGTAGGGGTTTGATGGGGTGTGATCCTCAAATGTTTCAAAGTATCCCTGAGGGTGGGGCGACCGCCCTTAACCCCAACCCGCCTCCTCCTTTCTCCCCACCCACTTCCCCATCTCCCCAGGCCCCGGAGGGCTCTGGTCTGTTGGGGAGGGGCCAGCTCTAGGATCGCTAGTTTCGTGGAAAAGTGAGGAGGGGTCTGTGACTGCTCTTTCAGCCCAGGTGGGTTGTTCCTCCTGGAGTGAAGCTGTAATTGGTCTGGTACATTGCTCGTTGGAGAAGTTGGCAACTTGGCATCATGCCTGGGATTGGATTGGAGCACTTGTCCCCTTCAGGATTCTCCTGATTCCTGGAGCACCCTCTTCGCCATTCTCTTCCAGCTCATCCCTCTATGGCAGGAGTGGAAAGGTTGTTGGGAGTCAAGGTTCTAGGAACCTCCCTCTTCCTGAATTTCGGAAAATCTGAGTTGACATTGGGTACCCTCATCTCTCCTCATGACAAAGGCAAAACGACCTAAACCCAGAGCATCCTAGAGGAGGGGCAGTAGAGCTGGTCCATAGCCCAGACTGTACCTGGTGCTGTGCCCACACACCCTGCTCCCTGTCAGTCACCCACCAGGCCTCAGATGGTTTTGCCAGCGAAAAGAAGCAATGATTTGTTTCTATCTCACTTTATATTTGTCTAGAACTTTTCACTTTTTATAGTGCCTTTGAGTCTGTTAATCATATTCAACAACCCTGTGACACAAAGTCTTAATTGTTCCTGCTTTAAATAGGTGAGGAAGACAAGACAGGGTGAGTACTTTCCCTGAGATCACACCTGAAAGTGTGTGAGGCCTCAGTGCTTAACGAGGGTGGCCGCAGAACTAGCAGCCAGCTGTGCGGGAATCATTCTTGCTTCTGGATCCCAGATTTGTAACGATTAACTGTGAGAACCTGTACAAGTTGCTTGCTATCGCTGGGCTTCAGTTTCCTCGTAAAAGAGGGAATGGTACCAATGTCTAGCTCTCTGAGATGGCCTGTTGATTAAGTACAATACTGCCTAGGATGATGCTTTGTAATGCTTAAAGTTCTCCATATTTAATAGAGATTCCTATGAACATTACAGAAAGATGGGGGTGGGATGCACAGATCCAGAAAAGTTGGAACTCCTGTGTGTGGAGTTCTTCCTGTCTGCTCATTCCACACTAACCTCTCCTTTTCCTCTCATCTCCTCTGCCTGATGCAGGTCTTGGCCACTCCGCTGAACTGGCATTTGCTGTGGAGCCAAGCGATGATGTTGCAGTCCCTGGTCAGCCTGTAGTGCTGGGCTGCAGGGTGGAAGGGACCCCTCCTGTGCGAATCACCTGGAGAAAGAATGGAGTGGAGCTGTCAGAGAGTACCCACTCCACTGTGCTGGCCAATGGGTCCTTGAGGATCCTCCACTTCCGGCTGGATGGAGGAAGCCACCCTTCAGATGAGGGGGACTATGAGTGTGTGGCTCAGAACCGTTTGGGGCTGGTGGTCAGCCGGAAGGCTCGCATCCAGGCTGCAAGTAAGTGGGCACCCTTTACTTTTTTCGTCCCCCAGACTGAGGGTCTAGGTAATGGGGAGCAGGAGGAGCAGTTCCATCTTACGCAGACTTCTAGAGGACTCCTTTTTCAGCATGGGTCAGTTGAGAGGTGCATAGCAGTTATTTGTGGTGGTGGAATTATATCATATACTCGTTTAACTGATTGGAACATGTCCAGTCTAGGCAGTCTGAACCCTATACCCTCCCACTTAACTCCTGTGGCATGCTGCCTCTTTCCTGTCTGATGGCTGACAAGTTTCTTCCTGGCTCTGAGGGCATTTACACAGTTGCTCTGAACGGCTGGTGAATGATGAATCGTTCTGAGGCAGGAGCCCTCTCGTTGAGTTTAAGATGCCCCTTTGTTCTAAGGGAGGCTGATCCAGGCCCCCATATGGAGCTGTCTGGGAGGCAGCCCTGGACCTTGAGACCGAATCACTTCTGGCTCAGCAACCCCTCATCTCCCGGCCCTCCCGGCTGTGTAGGGGAAGGCTCGTACAGCCTCTGAGCAGATGGCTGGGTGTGAAGAAGAGAAGCATGGATGGAGGGTAGGGACCCGAGGAAGCTTGCTGATGGGAGAAATGAGACTTCTCAGGGAGATGACCCCACACTTTCCCTGTCCTATGCCAATGCCGAGGAATAGATGGCCCCTACATCACGAGCCTAGAATTCTGGGAGATAAATCCCCAGGTGTTTCTATATAGTTAATTGTAAATGTGCTTTTCTATAAATGGTAATACCTTCAAGATGTTTGGTTTCCTTAAACGCCTAACAGGATTAAAAATTGCGCTGTGGTCTCTGGCTAGAGAAAGCCACAGTGGGTGAGGTCAGCCTGGTTAAGCCTTTGGAGTCCTGGGGACAGCTGTGGGGGTTGCCCCCAAACACAGGCAGTCTGATATGGCCTCTCTCTCCCCACAAGGCTGGTGGCACCATGGGGGAATGCTTGGATACCAAGCAACCAGGTGGCTGGGTCCCCTTTTCTCACTTCACAGGCTGATGTCCCTAGAAATCTCCAAAGCTGCTTAGCTGCCTAGGTTTCCTCCTTTGGTAATAACTCCCTACCAGTGTGCCTGCGGGCACTGCAGATGTTGTGTGACATGGGAGGGTGCTTTGCTGAAAAGGTGTGAGGAGTCCCCCAGCGCCCTCTGCTTCTCCTACCTGCTCCTCAGGGGCTGATGGGGAGGGCGCATGCTAACCATCCCTTACAGACAGATTCACCCAGAGGACTAACCCGGTGAGGCAGATGGGGTCCAGACCCATGTGAGCAGGTCTGCTGGGGCATCTGAGCTCTGGGCCAGAGGATGACAGCTGGGAATGCCCCTCCTTTCCATCCCAGTGGACTTAGATGCTGCCCTTGAAAGACGGCCTGACCAGGGTGGGCTAAACTACGGGCTGATTCCTTGGGGGCTTCAGTTCTAAGTATCTCCCTTTTAGGATGGAGTGGGTCAGGCTCCTAAGAGTACTCAGGCTTCCAGCACGTCTGGTTTCTCTGCCTTGCTGTTCCATGTGCTTATCATTTGAGGGCTGAAAACTGAGACACTTGTGAAGGAGGAGACCCTGGCAGATTAACCTCTCCGTGACCCAGTGTCCCCACCTGTGACATTTACATCCTACTTGGTGGGCTGGTTGTGAGGACTAGCACACCCCACACTTTGCCTGGCACATAGGAGGCGCTCAGTAGTGAGAACAAATGCATTAATCTCATTTAAAGGTGGTTTCACTGACACGGCCAACAGCAGCAAATTGCCTGAATCTGCTCCCAGCCCCCAGCTTTCTCCCTCACTGGGATTCAGTTAGGGAGCACTCCAGGGAAATCTGTCAGGGAGTGGAATTATTGGAGCCAGAGTACGACTTGTTCTGTTTTAACCCCTTCCTGGGATGGCCTGGGGATTCTCCCAAGCTTCTGGGTATTGCCTGAAGCTGGGCTGGCCTGTGAAATGGGTGGGACTCCAGGGAGGGCACATGGGTCACCTGACCAGGGAAACATGTGCATTGACTCATACCTGTTGGGGTCTGTGGGCCTGGGTGACTCCAAAGAGGGATGGGCTAGCTACAGGAGTGGGGACAGTTGGGGTTCCCTCAGGCAGAAGCCCTCAGTTCCCGCCCCTCACTTCCTGGCCTTAGTTCTTGGTTTCAGACCCCCTGGGGGAACTGGAGTAAAGAACTATGTGTTCTAGAGTGGGACTTCTCGAGCTTTATTGTGCCTGTGAGTTACCTGGGGAGCTTGATAAAATTCAGACTTGGAATCAGGAGGCCTAGGCCTAGGCCTGGGGTTCTGCACGTCTGACAGGAACCCCGGTGCTGCTGATACGGTGCCCACAGATGATGGAGGAGAGCCCATGCCCACGTCACAGTCACTGGAGTGGGGTCTGTGGGGAGTATACTTAAGTCCATAGAACGTGGGCTTCCGGGCCCGGGATTCGACCCCAGTGCTGCCACTCCTTGATTATGTGTCCTTAGCACAAGTTACTGAACCCACTTGACCTCCATGCCCTCATTTGAAAACAATGGGCACAATCCCATAGTTGATCAGGGTATTGGAGGATCCAATGAGGTGATGCATGTAAAGCCCCTGGCACAGGGCTTAACATCCAGGGAATGCTCATTAAGTATCATGGTTCGTGTCAGGTACTGACCACTAGTTTAGGATGAAGACCAGCCTGTCTCAGTGACTGCTAGGGTCTCAGCCAGATGGCCTCCCTCCCAGCCTGGGACCATCCTGACTGAGCAGACCCAGCGATGGTTATGAGGGTGGGCTGTGGAGGCCACGAGACTCCGGCTAGATGGACTTGGCAAGTCACTTAACCTCTCTGAGTCTCAGTTTCCTCATCTTTAGAATGGGGAAACAATACTTACCAAGGAGAAATCTTGTGAGGATCACCTAGGATAATATGTGTAAAGAACTTAGCAGGTACAGGGCAAGTAGAAAATGTTCCTTAATCATTAACTATTGTTATTCTGGGAAGGTATTAGAGGTGAGAAATGTGAAGTTCTAAGCGCCTTTAGTTGTGGTGGTTCCAGCAAGGCCCCTGGTGGTGAGCCCAGACTCCTAGAAAGAGGCAGTGGGGTGTGGTGAGAGGGGAGCAAGTCCACTTCTCCTCCCTTGCTGTCTGCACCTCAGTAAGTCACTGCTTCTCACGCCCTCCCTCAGCTACCCACTTGTACAGTCCTAATTGTTCTCAACCTGTCTGGGGGAGGGCAGTTTAACCAACCTCTCTGAAATCCTCTTTTAGCAGCAAGACCCATGATTGTGTGGATCTGTGGGCCGAGTCTCGGCATAGGTCTGTGGAGCCAGATGTGGGTGGGGGTCGGGAGAACTACACGCTGGAGCTGCTGGGGGAGTGCAGCTTGTGTGGAGGGCTCAGTGTATGTAGGGGATCCTGGGGGGCCTCTGTCCAGGGCACTGGTTTGTGGAGGGAAGTGGTCCTGGCTCAGTGGCTGGTAATCTGGAGGCCTTTGTCACCTGGAGGTTGTATACTCAGCCCCGGTGTGTGGAACTCATGCTCTTCTGTCCTCCTGAAGGAGCAGCTCAGCTCAGGTAGCCCTGAGGGAGTCTGTCACTGGCTCTCAAACACACGTCTGCTTACCCACTAGGGCAGGAAGCAGGTGTGGCAGCTGAAGTTGTCACTGGTGTGATGAGTGAGTGGCTGGGCCTAGATCCGTTCTCCTGCCCGGCAGTTCACCCATATGTATGCCATGGCACCGCGGTAGGTGCCAATGGGTGAGGTTCAGGCCCTTTTACCTGCCAGGCAGTACTCCACAGAATAACCCCTTCTGATACTTCTGAAAAGCTGTGAGGTGTGATGGAAAGGCCCATGCCTGGACACCAGGAGTCCTGTGTGGCTCTGGGCAAGTCACTCACCCTCTCTGGGGTTTGTTTTTCTCATTGTAATAGTGGGTGGCTGGACGGAGGTTCACTTCCGCCCGAAGGTATTAAGGCTTCCTTGTCATCCAGCCAGTCTTCAGGATATGCCTGCCTTCCCTGGGCCTTTTCCCGGTCTATTCTGGCCCCTGCTCATCCTTACTCAACCTTTCCCCAAAGACCACTTTAGCTTCCCCCTGCTAAGGCAAGCAGTATTTGTGGTCTGTGGCATTCAGCCTCAACCTTCCTCTCGGTGATGGCTGCTTGCATTGTTAAGTAACTGTTTTGTGGCTGGGTATTCCATCTGTCTCCTCAACTGGATTTTAAGCTCCTAAAGGACTTCTCTTTCTTTTGTATTTCTCACGTCCCCTGCCTGTGGAGCTTGGTAAAAACTAAATGAACATGTAGCCTTCTGGGTACAAAGCTCTGTCTCTCTTGTTTCTCTCTCTGCTTCTCTTTTGCGCTCCCCCCCCCCCCCCCCCCCGCCTCATAATTGATAGCATAGCGCAAAGGAACAGAAGCTTGCGAGCAGGGAGGATCAGCAGGGGAATCTAACACACTCAGGGCACGAACGTGGGGTGGCTGCTTCTGCATGTTTATCTCGAGAGGAACTGAGACTCTCTTCCTCGCCAGATGGAGTGTGAATCAGAGACGAAACTGCTTTGCTTGGTATTCCTCATGCCTGGGTCTTGGGGTCTCCAGCCTTGAACTTTTTCCCTGGCTGGATTAAGTGTGTATCCCCAGGCCCATTGGCCCCAACTGCTGGGGAAAGGCCCCCCTCACTCCCACCCTCAGGACTTGAGTGTGGAAGTCGAACGCTTCTGGTTCCCACACCTTGGCTCCACTGTCGCAGGCAGCCAGCTGGTCCCTTGAACACAATGTGCAAATCTTCTCTGTTCCTGCTCTCGGCATTGTCCCTGGCCTGGCGCCTTGGCTGGGAATGTGGGCCGGTGAATAGGAGAGGCATTTGCAGCCTGCAAATGAAACAGGCCCCCAACCCCCCTTAACCCTCAGTCCCCTCCCCACCCCCAGGGAAAAAGGACTTTTTCACTCCTGGCCTTCTTGTATTGCCTTTCTCCTCTGCAGAGTTCCTGCAGGCATGTGCGTGTGTGTATAAGAGAGACTTTTCACAGCGGCTTGATGGCTGTTCTGCACAGCCTTCAATAAGAGGAGGATGGAACAGAAGGGCACCAGGATGAAAAACCAAACAGCTCACTGCTGTCTTTGTTTAAACTGGACTGAGTGATTCCAAAAATGTCTGCTTTGTGTAACTAACCTATGCCCCCCTAAGAGTCTCTGTCCATAGCCTTGATGCAGCAAGGAATGTAGAGACCAGTAGTGCGTGCGTGCGTGCGTGTGTGTGTGTGTGTGTGTGTGTGTGTGTGTTGCCATGTGTTCCTATGTGGAAACCTGAGTATATAGGTGTGTGCCTGAAGGATGTATGTGAGGCCTGGGCTTGGGGTCCAGCTCTCCTTGAAGGGCCTTCTTGGGGGAATCCCTCTTCCCTTGAGCTGTGTGGCCAGGCTAGAGAGCTAGAATGCACAGAACTGGTGCCAGGCAAGACGCAGTGGTAGACAATTTTATTAGCTCTTGCAGGGGACTGCTACTAACTTAGCCACCTGAAGTGAGAGAGGAGGGAAGCGAGTCCCAGGTCACTGGTGGAGGGTGGAGGGTGGGGGCTTACATGATGGGCATGTGGGCATGGCCACAGTACCTCTGGGAGTCTAGGCCATAGTTTTCTTATTCATTAAGCAGGTACCAACGATCGGACTGCAGTCGGAACTTGTTGGGCTGTGCTGCCCCATCCTCCCCCAAAGGACCCTTCTTTGATTTCTGCACTTGCTCCCCCTACTCCCAACTTTATTCACCTTGTTCCAAAGAAAAGCTAACCCTTTGTGACTGCCCTCCAATGTAAGGGAAGGACAGAAGCCAGTGTCATCTCTATGGACTGGAGCAGCCTCAGTGCCTTCCTGAAGGGGTGACTGGGACCCAGTAAAGGTGAAAGGGCAGGGGTTGAGCAAAGGCCTGAAGAGGGGCAGGCAGGAGGGGCTCCAGGCCAGACCACAGGGAGATGGAGTGGTGGGGAGTGAGGGCTTCATACAGGCCGGATAGCCACTTGATTCAGGCAGGGGGAGGACATTTTGATGCAGAGGGCTCACATCCCAGCTTCTCCTTTCCACCCATCCTTCTCTGTCGCCTTTGAATCTCGGTCTCGGTGCTCTTTGACACCCCGACATACACTGTCCCCCACCTCTGCCTTCCTGTGAGGCCATGTTTAAGGTCTTTGTCTTGATCATTCCTCAGGCCTCGTTTCTCCTGCCCTGTCTGACCTACCATCTTCCTTTCTCCAGCTCGTCTCTTTTTATTGTTTTGTCCTTCCTCCTGCCTCTTATCTCTATTTGTGGTGATTCCTGTGTCCACCACCCTCTGCTATGCTTGAAGGTAGATCCCTCTGTTTCAGGAGCAAAGTAGGTGAGCTCAGTCCTCAGCACAGAGCAAAGAGATAGGAAGAGGACAGACTGAAAGGGTCAGATTCAAAGAGGACCCCAAAGGAAAGGGGCCCTGGCCTCTGCAGCAAGTCAAAACCTTCCTGGGGGCAGACCTTCACTGGGAGGAATCTGAGAACACTGGCCCCTGCTTGGGGCCTGTCTCTGCGCCTGGACACTGACCACGGTGGGTGGTGGGGGCAGCTCTCTGGAATGCTGGTGTTGGGTTGCAGTGCAGATGTGAGCAGTGATAATGGGTAGGAACTGGACTTTCTGGTCTGGCTGCTGCCCCCAAGGCCACTGGAATGTGAGAGGGGACAAGCAAGAGGCCCCAGGGATTTGGGGTGGGCAGATGGAGACCAGACCACCTAAATGAAGAGGAGGGGGCAGACCACCGGGAAAGAGAACCAAGTGCTTGCCCTGTCACTGAGCTGCAGGCTCCAGCAAAAGCATCCTAGAATTCCCAGCCTCCCTAGGACCTTGGAGGTCGTCCTAGCCTCCAGGTCAGATGCCAGGCACCCAGAGCAGCGCGAGAAACTTTGGAGTTCATCTGGTCCAACCTTCTCATTGTACAGACTTGAAAACTGAGGCCCTTAGGAGGTAACCTGCCTAAGGACGTGGCTGGTTCTCCGGCCTAGGCAGGTAAGAGAGCTTCTGGGGTCCCTCACACCTCTGCCCTCCCCAGTGCCTCACTGCTCTCTAGTTGGGAAAGGGAGGATCTTTTTAATATCTCCCCAGGGCAGACTGGCAGGCATATTTCTGTTTTTCCTGGATCCTGCCCTACCCCAGGCTTTGTCTGTGGTTGTAGTTCTGGATCTGATTGTTAACCAGCAAACCTTGGGTGGGAGCCCCTGACGCCCATGGCGTCTTGCAGAGGGCCTCTGCGTGTCCCAAGCACACTGGATGCTGAACTCAGTGGTTTGAAAGCTACCTATGTGCTGGCACTGGAGGCGAACTAGCCAGTAATAATGGTGGTGGTGGTAGTAGCAGTAGTAGTAGAAGCAGAAGCGATCCGAGTAAGGAGGGGTTGCACCGTCGTAAGCCCTTTATGTATTAATTTACTCACTCACCACAACAATTCTAATACTATTACTAGTCCTGCTTTACAGATCAGTAAACAGAAGTCCAGAACGGTTAATTAACTTACCCAAGGGTATGCTGGGTGGCTGGGATTGAAACCTGTGTCTGAGTGACCCGAACAGCAATGGCCTGAGTGTCCTTAGACGGGGCTAGAGTCCCTTGAGAACGTAATCAGTTTAAAGGCCTCAGAAACAGAGCCAGGTACCTGGGCCCACGCAGGGTGGGGGTGGGAGACTGTTGTGAGCAGAGAACAGCTTAGAACCCTGGCCAAAGTGGCAGCCACTTCTGGGTGGGCTAGGCAAGGCTACACGCCCCCCACCCCCAGCTGCTGCTGGAGGCCTTTGGAAAGTCTGGAAGGCCAGTGAAGCTGGGATGCCCTGCTCTGCGTGAGAGTCTTGCCCTACCTGTGAGGTGGGGCAGAGCTGGCTGGGGCAGGACTGGCAGGAAAGGAAGTTGGGAGGGTGCTGGGCTGCGGGAAGTAGAGGTGGGAGTTGCTTCTTCCTGAGGAGCGAAGACAAGTTCCCCTCCCCCCTGGGGCCCCCTCTGCTCCCCTTCCCTTTCTTGTTTCCCTGCATAATGCCACTGATTGCTCCACATCTGTCATAATTACTCTTTGTTTGAAAATTCAGAACAAATCACAGGAGAGGAACTGGTGTGGCTTAAGTAGGATCCTTCTCCCCAGGGGTCCTGTTGGGGGGAGGGGTGGCAGGGAACAGCCATAATCAGCCTGGAGCAGCCAGGCTGCTGATTGTCCTTGTGCTGTCCTCTTGCCTGGGCAAGGTGGCCTAAGGCCTCATAGAGGAACATGGCCCTGACCCCAGGCCACAGTCCCTACCTGCTGTGGTGCTGGGAGATTCTACCCCTGCCACAACCTGGCGGGCGGGGCCTGTGCTGGGTCCTCTGCCCTCTTGGCCCCACTGAACAGTGGGTTGGATACAGGCTGCCCAGTAACCTGAGCAGCACAGCAGGGAGGGGTTAGCCCCAAACACAACGTCCTTACTAGCAAGGGGAGTGGGGTAGTTGTGGCTGGGGTCCCCAGAACAGGGCGGGCATTTGGTTTCTGGGGTGAGAGACAGGAAAGGGACTCTTACTTTGGGGAGCACCAAACCAGACCCTCCTGGGAGCCTGCACCAGCCCTGGGTGCTTGGTGCTTTCATACTCACTCCCAGTCAGCCTGGCTTCTGTGAGGGTCCTGGTTCGTCCCTCATCCCCGGCCTGAAGGCCCTTTGTTTAGGGGGCCTGAGCCACAGCTAGTGGTCCTGCCTGCCATGGGCACCCTCTGTGTCCCCCTCCCAAATCAGCCCCTTCTCACCTGCAGAGACTTGGCACTTTATGGGAAGAAAGCCCAGTGCCCTTGCTGAGGATAGTGAAGAACTACGGACACCCTGAAGGAGCTGCAGCCAGTATGAAATGCACATAGACACACACTGAGGACTGGTTCTGGGTTCAAGCTTCCTCCCTCCCTTGAAAAGCTCGGCCTCAGTTTGTCTTTGTGAGAAATGGGAGCACGTACTGCCCTGTCTGTCTTACAAAGGGGAGAAGATGAGTAGGATCCGGCCCCTCATCCATGATGGAGGCACCCTTAGTTTAGGTTTCAGCAGGGCAGAGAAGCTGGCGGGAGGGCTGAGTCCTAGAGCCAGGACCCCACAGGAGGTGTCAGGCTTGGAGGGGACACCTCCTCCAGTCCCACCGTTATTGATGGAGGGTCGTGGTAGGAGCTTGGACTTGACTCAGACACGATCATGCTGCTGGGCTCTCCCTGGCTCCAACTTCAGCAAGAAGCTGCTTTTAAAATGTGAATATTCAACTCATCCTTATGTGACTACAGATCCATCAGTTCACCTTCCTGAGCCTCAGTTTCCTCTTTAGTGGCAGGTGATGTGGAGAGGAACAGATTAAAAGATTCCTAAAGTTCCTTCCCATTTCTAAAATTCTGAGACCCTGACTCAGTGTTTTTTATTTGTTTGTTTGTTTGTTTTAGGCATGGTTCTTCTTCCCTGTCTCTTCCCCTCCCTGTCTCTCTCCAGGCTCACTCCAGGTCTCTCCTCCAACTACCCGCTCCCCCCCCCCACACACAGACCGGCCCCCTCAAGCTCTCCTGGCACGAGCTCTCCTGGAGCTCTCCTGGCACGCTGGCTGGGCTTCCTCCTTTTTTAAAAGTCAAGATCAAAGTTTTGCATAAAAGCTCTCATGTCGTTCGCACCCTCTTTCACTGTTCCCATTTGGTGCCGGCCCTCCTCGCTCCCTCCCGCCAGCGCACGAGTCCTAAGCCATGGACCTGGCCTTGGGCCTTGCCAGTCCCGCGTGCGCTCCAGGAGCCGTGTGGCCTGCGAAGCCCGATCTGGTGCAGGGACTCTCCGGGCCGAGTGCTGCAGGAAGAGGGTGGCCCCCGGGGGAACCGGCTCCGAAAACGACCCCTGTCCCTCGCGGCGGGGCGGTAGGGCTGTCCCCAACCCCCAGCACAAAGCAGCCGCTTCTCGCCTAGGGCTGGGCGGGTGAACGTGGCGGAATCAATGTGCATTCAATTAACCCTGCGCCTCACAGTCGCGGGGCTGTCGAGCCACCGCACCCGGGTGTGTCTGTGGGGGTGAGGACATGCATGCGTGTGCAAGTGTGTGTGAATACGTTGTCTGTGACGGTATCCTCGCTTCCTGGAGACCCCCCCGCGCCCCCCCTACCCCCCGCCCGGTTCCGTGCCTCAGGGCCACTACTTCCCTGGCTTGCCCTGGCCAAGGTGGGAAGGGACTTTGGCACCTGGTAACTCAGGAACTTGCCCCTCACCAACCTGGAGCCTGGAGCCGGTCTTGGGGGGGCAAAATGGAGCTGAAGTGTTCCCAGCCCCCTTTCTCCCAATTTGTTTGGGGTGTGGGCCAGGTATTTCTGACAAGGGGTTAGAGCTAGATAAAAGTTTGTGGGCAGACCTTTCAACAAGCCAGCTCTAGGAGGAAAAGGAGGAGGAGAGTCCCAGAACCTTTATGGAATGGTAGCCTGGAACCCAGGGATGGGTGCCTGTGGCCCTAACAGTGCTTGGGAGTGCTTTCACCCCCCAACAGACAGGAATGGGGGGGCCGGTAAAGCTTTTCAGGTTTGGCTGAGCGTACTCTCCCCTCTCCCCCAGCCTCCTGCCGGTGTTTCTCTTATCACTGCTGTGGAAGCTGACACCCAGAGAAAGGGCCCTGCCCCCAAGTCGTGGGTGTACAGAGCTGGGACAGAAAGGCCAGCTGTTCTTCCCAACATGCTGATTGGCCAAATGGGATTTGGGCTGTTACTTAGAGAATTGAAACCCAGTATTTGGCTCATGATAAACAATTCTTGGACCTTTTCCCGCTATCTTCACCCCCTTTTGGGTTATTTTCGTTTTGCCTCTTACATCCTGGCTTATATGGGATGTCACCCTCTTTCTGCAATAATTCCCTTCATCCTAATTTTTTTGAGGTCTCTTAAAATTGTATTCTAAACCTCTAGTACCTTAGAGAAGCCCTGTTTAATTTAGTCCCGCTTGCAGATTGGATTAGAATATTCTTCCTTCCATTATGTCAGATTACCAGTAGTGATATTACATAGAATGAGTCTCAGGATTGAGCCTGTTTGATAGTCCTGCCCTCCTGTGTTTCTGATTTTACTTCTCAAATCAGTCATTTTTCCATCAAACTAACAAAATCAAGATCACCAGAAGCAAGCCGCCAAGTGTGACATTGGTAGGATCAAGGCTTTCCTGAAATAAAGCAATATAGCTTTTATGATATCAATTCAAGGAAGATGTGTTGGGCTGTGTGCCCAGTTTTCTTTTCTGGGGGTGGGGGAATCAGAAGACCCAGTCTATTCTGGGACAATGAGTGTATAGCATGTCCCTCTCACTCATCTGCACACTCCTCGAGGGGAGGGCCTGGTTCTGCATCCTCAGTGCTGAACCTGGGACTTGGCCTGGAGTTGTACCTGCTAAGAGTGAGAAAGTGGGGAGCCCTGGGTGTATGAAATGGGAGGGTAGGAACACCTCCTGTCTGCTATGGGTCACTCAACCTCTGGAGCTCAATAGCCTGGGGTTGGGAAAGCTGATAAAGCTGAGTCAGATATTACTCCCCCAGGGCCTACAGGGGTGCTTTCATTTAAGCTATTCTCCCAGGCTTCTGAGTCCCTATGTCAGGAGCTAAGAGCAGCCCTGTCTACATCTAACTGTGTCCTAAGTCTCCTATCCCAGCCTCTTCTGGCTTTAAAAAGCACCCCTATCTCCCTATTCTGCTCCCTTAAAACACTCTTCTTCTAAGTCCCCACCACTGGCCACCGGAGGAGGAGAGGGATTAGACTGAGCCGAAGGTGCCAGGATTTTGTGCTCAGTGGGAAGGGCTTGCCTGGTGAGTTCAGATCTCATTCTTGCCACCCTAGGGACCTGGCTAGTGGTACTCATCACCTCAGGGTGGGACACTTTCCCAGACATGCTGGAGAAAGTCCTAGGATGCCAGACCGCTGGCCTCATCCCCCAAAGAGCTAACAGGCCAGGTTCCAGCTAAAAAGCATCCCCCTGCCCTCCAGCTTCTCGCGCATGCCCTTTGGAAGGACTAGCCCTGCATGTGCATGCCTACCCTCCTGTTATCTTGAAAGTTATACCCATGATAATGAAGCCGTCTGTGAATGCAGGTTGCTGTGGGAATGGCTAAGGGGAGAAAAAACACACTCTCATTATGCTCATTACCTTCCTATCATAATACCCACAGAGCATTATTTTTAAAGTTCCTTATGGTGTTGGGTTTGGAGAAAGAAGAGATGTGAGGGCAAATAGGCTTCCTTTGAAAGCACTTTTTCAGTTAAAAGTAGTGAGTCTCTAATTTGGGCCTGGAGGCTCCCCTTACTTTTTGAATAATGGGTCATTTTCCAAAGTATAATTTATCTAGGGATTAGACATTCGGGCACTCTTGCTGAAATCTGGGCAAACCATAAAGACACACATATAATAATGTGTAGTAACAATTATATTTGTAGTTCTCATTTGAATGGTCATTTTGGCCTTGTGAAATGAAGCTAGTGGCCTGTATAGCATTAGAATGACCTTTGATCTGCTAACTAGCTGTTGTTTCCTTGGATAAATCCCTTTTTTTTCTTTAGAACAGAGAACTTTAAGCATCATTCCTTAGAATGCTTGGGTCTGTGGAGGTGGCTCAGGAGCTGGAGATGAGGGGAAAGAGGGGGGCCAGACTGGTGGGGCTCCAGGCCTCTCACATCTACCCCATCCACAACAGCGCTGCTTTATCTTTTTGTTTTGTTTTGGCGTTCTCTAAACCAGCCAACTAAGCAGATCAATTAACTAGGCAGATTGGCCTAAGCAGGGGAGTAATTTAGCAGCAGCAGGTGCTGTGATACCAAGCTGGCTGAAGGTTCTAGAGCCGTAGGCAGAAGAAACATAACTCTAAGAAGAAGATTTAGGATAATTATAAAGAAAAACATTATGGATCACATCTGAGGTTATGACCAGAGTTGATTCAGAATTGGGTCAAATAAACAATGAGCTATACTTAACATTTTTCTCTCCTTTAAAAGCATGCTTTTCACATATTGCTGTTACAACTAGTACTTGGTAATGTTAAATCTGATTGGTCAGTCAGAGCAAGGAACAGTGTTGGCTGCTGTTCATTCAGTCTCTCAACATTGTTGCCCGTTCTTTAATTTTATTCTCAAATAAATGGATAAATGGCTCAGTAGATGGATGGTCCTGTTTATGAGTTTGCCTATGGGTCCCTCACAAAGGGTTTATAATTTAGTTGTCACATGGGCATTAGAAAAGATTGCAGTCTCAGAAAGAACTCTGAGATATGTATCAAATGTGTGGTCTCAGCGCTATTGGTTCGGCCCAATGGCCTACTCCCTACTCGTGATCTGAGCAACAGACCAGACCTTTTTTATCATTTGATAAACCCCATAGAACATTGGAACTTATGTATAGTATTCTTCCTTTAGGCAGATATAATCTAAGAGCCCATCAGAAGGGATTAGAGAGTACATGCTTCCAGGAAAAGGATATGTGGTATTGAGGGATATGAAAGTAGTTCCTTTCTCAAATCCACAAATCTCAGCGGGCATCTATCCTGTACCTACCTGTCTCTGAGCTAAGTGTTCTGAGTGATAGAAAGATAAGACACTTCCTGATCTTGCAGGATGTAATCTCTTCCCCCTACCTCCCCGCCCCCACAAGAAACCAACCTTATTTGCTGGTGATGGTGAAGAGAAGGCAGCCTGATGTAGCACAAAGAATCTGTTGAACTCGTAGTGTGGGTCATCAGCTTGTGCATCTGCATTGGGGTTTCCTTTAGTTCTGATTTATTTCTAAGCTGAGCCACTTCATATCCTTATACATGAAAAAAAGTGAAATGCCTCAAGCTAGTCCCATTTCTGATAATGAGTCAGTTTCCACAGACATGTGTTTGGAACTCCAATCTTACCTATTAGTCCACCACTCTGTTAGGGCCCTTCCTTGGATCCAAACAGTGGCCTCAGTGCTTTGGGCACTACATCCAAATTCCAAGACTTGGCTTTGGAGACCCTCTATATCTTGGACCTCCCTTTTGCAGCCATTGCCCTCTTCTTCCCTGAGTACTTCAGTCCCTTCCTCAGTTCAGACTTCTCACAATTCCCTGTCTTCCTTCCCCTTCTTTACCGAGTCTCACTCCTGCGTTCTCTACTCATATCTCTCCCAGTCATTCTTTGAACTTCTCCAGGCCTTTCAGTTGGTGGCACACAGTTGGGTACTGAGGTATATAAATTCTCGACTCCACCCATTGTTTCATGCGTTCCCAACGAAATCTAATTAGGCTGTTGAATGCAGGGCCGTGCCTGTTTTTCTGAGTCAAGGACAAAACTGGGCGCCCACAGTAGTACAGTACGTGTCCCTAAGAATCTGCTGGTGGAGTAGGCTCAGTGAGGAGCCCAGTGGTGGGGGTGGGAGGGAAGCCCCCTGTGGTGATGTGTCCCCTGAGGGTCTTCCTCGGAACGAAGATAGGAACTGCTTCCTCAGTTTCCCTGGGCAGCAGCCGAGTCCGCCAGGTCCCGCCCAGGGGCTGGGGAATTTGCACCGCTGGGGGAGGGGGTGGCGGGAAATGGTGCCTCGCTAGCCCCAGCGACATCAAACCCTCGTTTGGCGTGTGAGGACAATGGCTGTCTTATTTTCTCCATTCGCCGCTCACAATGCCGGATTCTCTCATTCACCCGCGGCGGTGCGAGCGAGGTAATTAGCCAGCGCCATTCAGCGCGGACACTATTGCTATGCGGGGGGGCGAGGACGCCCGCGTCGGCGGGGATTAGCCGCGGGCCGGGGTGTGCAGCTGCGGCCACTTCAAAGGGGCCCGGCGGGCCCGCTCGGCTGTGGGAACCGGAGCTGCCTCCCCTGGGAGCGGCCCTGGGCCGCTGCGGATGGGACCCGCCGGTCCTCCCCGGCCAGGCCGCCGCCGCCGCGCTCTCCGCTCTCCTGGGGGCTGCTCGGCCCCGAGTTCCGGCGGTCGTTGTCGCCCCCATCACACTCCCATTTCATCAGGACCTCAAGTGCTTTTTTCTTTTGAGTCCGGGGAGTCAAAGGGCAACGAGGGGAAGGAGGGGGAGGGGCGAGGGGGATGGGAGCTTGACACAAAGCGCTGACCTCGGAGAAGTGGAGCAGATGGTCCCACTTACTCCTGCCGCCGAGTGAGCGGCTCTCAGGGCCTCAGGCTCAGGGCCCTGACCCCGCCTGCCATTCGAATGCCTGAACTGGGGTCCCGTGGGGGCTGGGCTCCCACATGCTCCTCTGCCCGCCCCACTGCCCACTCTGCCCCTCCTAGCATTGGAGTCAGACTGCCTGGGCCAGCCGGCCTCCAGCAAGGCTTGGGGGACTGGGCCGAGAATCTGCACTTGTAGGACGCTGGAGCATAGAGATCAGGATTCTCAGGAACCCTGGCTATGCCTGTGAGACACCATCCCGAGCTTTAATGGAAACACAGATTCCTGAGCAGCATGCCAGACAGACCAGGTAGACCAAGGGATCTGAAGCTCTGGCAGTGAAGTCCAGAAATCTGCATGGCTGTCCAGCATCCTAGGTTATGATACACAGCCACGTTTGTGAGTAGGGGTCTAGTCCAACTCCTTCATTTAAAAAAAAAAAAAAAAACTTTTATTTATTTAAGTGTGTTTTTCCAGGATCCATCAGCTCCAAGTCAAGTAGTTGTTTCAATCTAGTTGTGGCGGGCGCAGCTCACAGTGGCCCATGTGGGGATCGGACCAGCAACCTTGTTGTTAAGAGCACCGTGCTCTAACCAACTGAGCTAACCCGCCGCCCCAAACTCCTTCATTTTCACTGAAGGATTTGAGACTCACGTAGAGCAAGTAACTTAACTGAGGATACACATTGAATTGTGGCAGGGTGGGGACTTGGATGGAAGGTTATGGGGAATGACCCCCTCTTCCTAAGACGAATGACCCTTAAAATCAGCATTCAGGAAACAGTTTATGAGGACTTATTATTTACCTTATTATTTATTTGTTCTAGGTGCTGGAGGGTAGAAAGGTAAATTAGACTGGTCTCTGCCTGTAAGGGACTCATAGGCTAGTAGGAGAGAATCGACTAATACAGTCTGATAAGGGCTAGGAGAGAGGCAAAAGGCAACACATTTGAGGCAGGAATTCTGCCTCCTTTGGGGGACGTGGAGGATGGGGTGCTCGTGGAGAAAGAAGCAACAGAGTTCTAGGCAGAGGGGACAGCAGAAGAAATGTAAATGTGAACATCTATGATATGTCCAGGGAAGGCAAACTTGTCTTACACAGTCAGAGTATAAATCACGTGAAGACAGAATCAGCTGGCATTTGAGGCTAGAAAGATGAAATAGGATCTAATAACGAAGATCTTACGTACCATCTTAAGGAGGGTACCTTGATTCAAGGCAATGGAGAACCACAAAAGGTGTTGAACAATCATATGGTATTCAGGGGATAATTATGGATTCAAGATGGAGGAAGAAGGAGGGAGAGAGGACTGGAAGTGGGAATTCGGTGACAAGTTAGCTGTGGGAGAGAGGAAGAGGATGGGGCAGTGACCCCTAGAAACTCCATGATCCGCCCATGGAATATAGGCTTCCTACTTCCCCCAAACAGGTAAGCTTCTGGAGTGTTATTGGGGTGGAGGACCTGCAAGTCTTAATCTACTGTGGTTCTTTGTTGAGCCATCAGAGATTCTGTAGAGCCATGAGACGTAAATGCAGCATCCGATCAAGGTTCGAAGATAGCAGAGGGTCCTTTCATGGATAGAGAGAGACTACCCAGTGTTATCGTAAATCTTAATTGATGTGGACCTTAGAGATTATCTTGTCTATCCTACCCCACTCCCATTTTACAGATGAGAAAACCAAGGTTGGAATTGAAAGCTCATTTAGGGAGTCTGTGGTAGAGCTAGGCGTGATCCCAGGTCACCTCTCCACTGCCTAACCCCTACTATATTAGTCCCTACAAAACCTAATATATGGCTCTGGAAATTTTGGGGAAGTATCTGTTTTTGTGGAGTAGACCTCATGGTCATGTGAAAGCAATTTACTTAATAGCTCCAGCCTGGGCCCCCTAACCAGACGCCCTTCCGGGAGGTGAGGGAGATCCGGTGTCCTGACCAGAAGGACGGAAGTTAAGGATGTTGTGGACCTGGGCAGGTTTACATAAGGAAGATTGGTGACTCTGACACAGGCGGAGACATACAGTCTGTAGAGAGGGGCTCTGCTGGGCCTGGACATTTTCAAGTGTAAGGCAGAGAGTGATTCCCAAGTCGACTCCCAGCCCCTGACCCTGCATCCTTGGCTGGTGCTTGGAAGCAGATGTGCCTCAAAGGCTGCAGCTGGATGAGACTTTATAACTTTTCCCATCAACTCCCCCATTTTACAGAGGAGGAAACAAAGGCCCAGACAGGGGCCTTGGCTTTATCAAAATCACACATCCAGATCTGCAACAACATGAATGACTTCAAGAGTATTATGCTAAGTGAAATAAGTCAGACAGAGAAAGACAAACACTGCTCACTTATATGTGGAATCTGAAAAACAAAACAAAATGAAAAAAACCATAAACGAGCTCATAGATACAGAGAACAGATTGGTGATTGCCAAAGACATGATGGCGGGGTGGGAGCTGGGGTGATTGAGTGAAGTGGGTCAAATGGTACAAATTTCCAGTTATAAAATAAATAAGTCCTGGGGATGTAATATACAGCATGACGATTGTAGTTAATAATACTGTATGGCGTATTGCTAAAAGAGTCGATCTTAAAAATTCTCATCACAAGAAAAAACAATTCAGTAACTGTATGTGGTGATGGTTATTAACTAGACATTTGTGGTGATCATTTCTCAATATATACAAGGATCGAATCATTAGGTTGTACACCTGAAACTAATACAATGAATGCCAATTACACCTCAATTAAAAAAATAAAAATAAATTTTTAAAAAAGATCACATATCCAGTTAGTAAAAGGACTGAATCAATCTCATACCTCCTTTTAGCACTTCCACCTCCTCCCCCCTCCCAATTCACCTCATGGAGGCCACTGGCATTTCACAATGCTTTATCCTTCCTCCCAAAAGCAGGAAAGTAAATTGGTCTTCTATTTTATAAGGCCCCAACAGGGGACAGGAGTAGTCCTGCAGCTCGGACTTCCTGGATTGCTGAGTTGGAAATGCTCAGGGAAGCGCTACCCTGGGAGAAGAGCCTTGGTTGTTTATTTACCTGTGTTAATAGAACTTAGGAAACGTGTGGCTCAGTGGCTATTAGTGGGGTGATAACACCACCTTATCGTGGTGCTTATCTGCATTAGTTACACTCTATGAAACCTACTCCAAACCCTGGGGGAGTTCAATTAAAGTGAAACCTGCTGTGTCATGTGTGTCTGAATGTGAGTAGGCATGGTGCTTGTAAGGGTCTAGGATGTTGTGTGCCTCTGTGGTTTTCAGTTTGAATGTCCTCAGGTATCTGTGATGTTTGAGCAGCATTTGAATATGTGTCTTCCCCACTCCCCAGAGCAGCTATCGTGCAGGGAAAAAACACTGGATTTGGAGTTAGAGCACTCTAAGTATACATGCCTGCCTTAACACCATTAACTGGCTGTGTGACCTTGGGAACGTTACTTAACCTCTCTGAGACTCAAAAGAGCTAGTAATCCCTACTTCTCAGAATTATACCCCCTAAACAATATCTAGCTTTTGACCATCTATGGCTTCTGCGGGTCTCTGTTTTCCATATTACTGTGGTAGGATCTAAGATCCTGGCCCGGGTGCTTTCATCCTTCTGATTTTCTTAGGAGCTTGGGTGGGAACATCTAAGCACAGAGCTTGTGGGATGGAGGGAGTTTGTTCCTGGGTGCCAGCACATCCTCTATGACACATTAGCAGTCAAAAAGTATCTGTCGAACGAATGCTTAGAGTCGACTGAGTGAGTCTGCTGTGTAAATAGAACAGATGACTGTATTTCCCAAACCAAAAACCAGGACACATGCTCTGACTCATTGCCTGATGTGTGGGATGAAAACAGGACAAAATATTGGAAACTGAGACTGCTCTTGCCAACCTAGCCGCGAGGTAGGTTGGTGTACTTGTCTCCCTTTCCCCTTGTGGGAATGTGTAAGAGTCCACCACTGAAAGCAGTGTGGCACGCCCACCCCATGGCACATCCAATTTGTCACTAAGGCAGGCACTCATGGGCAAGTCCCACAGCACACACTCCCCCAGGCACACTTCACACCCTCCACCTCAGCTGGAGGGTGCGGGGGGAGGAGCGCATGGTTTGATCTGGAGGAAGAACCGGAGCCTCCGAATTATGGGCTGAGTAATTAAAAGTAGGGCTTTGAGAGGTTTTATTCGCCTTGGGTTGTAAAAGCCCAGCCTATGGGCTGCAGAGAGCCCCAGATTGCCTCCCCTGCAGCCATGCATTGAGCCTTATAGACCATTGGAATCAGGCCATAAAGATTCGAGGCTCACCAGTCTCCTTGCTCACCAGTCCCGTAGTGGACCAACAGCTGGATATAGGGACTTTCCCAAGCTGAGGCCAGCCCCCCATGGCCTCCCACCTCTCCCCCATTCAGGCCTCCATTTGTCAGAGATGGCTGCTGGGAGGGAGGGGAGAGACATGGATTTATGGCTGCTGACTTGAAAGACAAAGTTGCCTTTTGTGTTAGATTTGGGGCCGGGGGAGTGGTGAGCTGGTGGTAGACTGGGAGGGTGGCAGAAAGGGGCTGGGGTTCAGGGGCCCAAGGCAGGGGGTGAGGGGATAGAGGAGGCTGAGGAGGCAAACAAAGAAATCCAGAGGCTTCTCAGAGCAGGGTCACCAAGCAAAGGCCCAGATGAATCAATCACCCCCATCGAAGCTGAGCAGGGCCTCTAAGCTACTACCACAGTCCTCTGCGGCTGTTTGTAAGTGCTAGAGACCATCCACCCTCATCCATCCAACTCCCAAATCCCACATGCACCCCTCCCCACCTCCTTGAAACATACTCTGGAGTCAGAACCTTACTTCAGCTCTCAGACTCCCCTTTAGAAGCCCAGGGAAATAAATACAGGTCTTCTCAGTTCACAATTTTCCTCCCCCAAATGACCACAGCCAATCAGTGTGTGTGGGGGTTTCCCTTATAGAGCCCAAATCAAGGCAAGGTGAGGACACAGACAATGGGGAGACAGAGTGTTGGGGAGGGTGAGCCAGAGAACACTGATAACAAGACCAGTACCCCACTGGGGACTGTGGGAAAGTCATCAGCCTCCCAGAACTCAGGGTTCTCTGCCCTCACCTCCCTCCTTCCCATAGACGTTTAGGTAGGACATTTACAATGCTTTAAGGAGTTTAAAGAACATGTGAGGTGGGCCTTGGCTGGCCTCCTTGCCCTCTCAGGGCCACTCTGCCCCAGCTGCACCCCACCAGTGGCTCTGCCTGGTGGGTCTGGGTGGAGGCAAGACTAGCCATCGGGTGCCTGAGTTCAGCAGGTGCTTTAACTACACCTTGGAGAGCCACATCTATCCCCCGGAATGAGCCTGGCCAATAAAGGCATGAGTTTATGGGCTTCATAAACATTTTACTAGAGAAATCAAGGCCTCAATTACCCAATGGCCTCTTCCAACTGACAGCTCGTCTATTGGGGCCTCTATGAAGCCCCTAGGCAGAAGTGAGATAGAAGCCAAGCTCTGGTGTATACCCAGCCGCCCCCCCCCCCCCACCTCCACTGCCCCTACTGACCCCCTCACCATTCAGGTCTTGCAAATTCTGACTTTATTCACACATCTCCAGGGGGGTGAGGCTCTCTGCTAACTGTGAGCCTCAGCTCTTCTGAGGGAAGATGGCTGCCCCCCTTGAAGAGATAGCTGCCACTCTCTCTTCCCCCAACTCCCTGCCATGCCCTTCCATAACCTCTCTTCTCCCTTTTATCTCAAACTCCTGCTATTTTTCCCTCAACAATAGCTAGCACGTATTTACTGTTTGTGAAGGACTATGCTAATTGCTTTACAAATATATCTCATTGAATCCTCCTAATGCTGCCGCTCTGGCAACATGAGCTATTATCATCCCTATTTTATAAGTGAGAAAATAGAGATTCTGAGAGATTAATTTGTCTAAGGTCACACAGCTAATAGTGGTGATGTTGAGTTTTGAACCCAGTTCTCTATGATTCCAGAGCCTATACTGTTAACCTCTTCACTGTACCACTGCCTCAGAAAGCTCTTAGCAAGTGTTTCTCTACTAAGAGCATAAATCTTGCCCTGTGAGGCCTTCTCTGCCATGCAGTGTAATAGTCGTAGGATATGATCAAATGTGGGCCTTGTCAGAAGTCTCTGAGTCCATGTGGCCAAGAGGGAAGGGAGCCAGCAGGGGTAAGGCTAGGCTAGTGATGAAGATGGAGAGGAAAGCTGGGCTCGCTGGTGGGGCAGCAAGAGAGAAGGCAGCTGGGGGGGTCTGAGGCCTTGTTATGGGTCTGGACCAGCCCAGTCCAATAGAATTTTCTATGATCTTGGAAATGTGCTATTGGTGCTGCCCCATAATGTAGCCAGTAGCCGCTTGTGGCTCTTGAGCACTTGAAATGTGACTAGTGAGTCAGGGGAACTGAATTTTAACATTTTATTTAATTTAAATTTAAATGGCTACATGTGGCTAGTACCTACCATATTGTATAACACAGGGACGGACGCTCACCACGGCTGATGGCTGAAATCTGCTCAAAGTCCTTTGGTGATATAAGGCCCTGTGGGCTCATCCCCAAGAGGCTCTGTCCACTTCTAGATGCCACATTGTAAGGGGGCCTTACCCCCACAGAACTTGGCTAGAGGAGGGTCTCCAGGCTCAAGGTGTCTAAACATCATTTCACATCACAAGTGGCTGAAGGATTTAAGGGTGTTTTGCCTCAGGAGATGTTTCTGAGGGAACAACCCAGACCTCAAGTATTTGAAGGGCGCTTGTGTAAAGAACAAAATTATTTGTGTCTTCTGGAACAGTACTATTCAGTGGAAATATAATATGAGCCACCATAGGTAATTTTAAATTTTCTAGTCACATTGACAAAAAAAAATTTAAGAAAAAAACAGGTGAAGTTAATTTTAATAATAAATTTTATTTTACTTAATATATCAAATATTATTCCAACATATAATCATTATTTTAAAATTATTAATATTTTTATACTTTGGACTATCTTTAAATTTTTAAATATTATTTTAACTTATAATCAGTATATTTAAATTATTAATTATTATCAATTACAATTGTTAATTTTTCCAGTTTGTGCTCTGGTAAAATACACATATGATAAAATTTACAGTCGTAATTTTTTAAGTATACCGTTCAGTGGCATTAAGTACATTCATGTTGTGCAAACCATCACCACCATCCATCTCTAGAACAGTTAAATAATAACTCCCTATTTTCCTCTCTCCTAGCCCCTAGCAATCATATTAGACTTTGTGTCCCTATGAATTTGATGACTCTAGGTAGCTCGTTTAAGTGAAATTACACAGTATTTGTCTTTTTGTGACTGGCTTATTTCACTTAGCATAATGTCCTCAAAGTTCATTCATCTTGTAGCATGTGTCAGAATTTCCTTCCTTCTTAAGGATGAATAATATTCCATTGTATGTATATACTTCATTTTGTTTATCCATTCATTGATGGACACTTGGGTTGCTTCCTTGCTTTAGCTAATGTGGATAACTTTGCTATGAATAAGGGTGTACACATCTCTTCAAGATCCTGCTTTTAATTCTTTTGGGTATATACCCAGAAGTAGAATTGCTGGGTTATGTGGTAATTCTATTATTATTGTTGTTGTTGTTGTTGTTGTTATTATTATTATTTTATTTTATTTGTTATTTTTGAGGAACTCCATACTGTTTTCCATAGTGGTTATAGCAGTTTACATTCCCACCAACAGTATACAAGGGTTCCAATTTCTCTACATGCTTGCCAACGCTTGCTATCTTCTGTTATTTTTTTTGTTTTCCTTTTGTTTTTTTTGATAGTAGCTATCCCAATGGGTGTGAGGTAGCATCTCATTATGGTTTTGATTTGATTTGCCTTAATGTTTAGTGTCTTTTTATTTTATACTAAGTCTTTGAGATCCAGTGTGTATTTTCTTTTTTTTATTGGGGAAGGGGAACAGTTCTTTATTGGGGAACAGTGTGTACTTCCAGGACTTTTTTCCCAGTCAAGTTATTGTCCTTTCACTCCTTGTTGTGGAGAGTGCCATTCAGCTTCAAGTTGTTGTCTTTTCAGTCTTAGTTGTGGAGGGTGCAGCTCAGTTCCAGGTCCAGTTGCCATTGCTAGTTGCAGGGGGCGCAGCCCACCATCCCTTGCAGAAGTCGAACTGGCAACCTTGTGGTTGAGAGCCCACTGGCCCATGTGGGAATCGAACTGGCAGCCCTCGGAGTCAGGAGCACAGAGCTCTAAACGCCTGAGCCACTGGGCCGGCCCTCTAGTGTGTATTTTACACTTACAGCCCATCTCAATTTGGACTGGCCACATATCAAGTGCTTAATAGCTGGCTACTATATTGGAAAATGTGATCCTAGAGGGGAAAGTTGGGGGCGCTGGGTAGAAGCATAGGGGATTCAGGCATGTCTCTAGTATAGGAAAAAACTTTACAATCACTCCAACTGCCTGAGAAGGGGCTGGGCATCCAGGAGGCTGTGTGTTCCTGGTCCTTGGCAGATGGATACAAGGAGGGGACTGGCTGTAATGGCCGTCCAAAGAGTCTGTAGTTCGTGGTTGTTCCTCTTGAGTGGAGGCAGTGGGTGCCTCTGACCCTCAATGCCAATGGCTTTTGCAAAGGCTGTTTTGAACTCTCTACCCCAACATGCCCACTCATCATTTTGTTGTCACAAATCAGGTAGGAGTCTGACTGTACCCAAAGGGTGGGAGTTCTGGGCTTGGGGGAGGCTGCCAGCTTCCTTCCCAGCACTCTGCCTCGACCCTTCACTGCCCCTGGCCTCCCCCTGGAGCCTGTCTAATCAGATCCAGGCCTGACCTTGCCAGAGGTCCTGGACCAGGAAGAAAGCCTCCCCTCCCCTCCCTGAGCTGCTCTAGATCTGGCTCTCAGGAGACCCCTTCCCTCGGGGTGATTTATAGGGGTGTCCAGGAGTCATTTCCTTCCTGTTTCTGCTCCCTTCCAGCCCCGTGGCTTGCTAGGCTCACTCTCTGCCCTTGTCTTTCCCCATGGCCTGGGCTATATCCATGGTGGGGGCAGGGAGGGGCTGGGAGATTCCTTCCCAGATTGCTTGGAGACAAAGGTGCTTTCTTCTTTCTCCACAACTGCCCCCAAGCAGCCCTTTGTCCACACTGTCACTCTCTGGCCCTCATCCTGGAAGTGCCTCCCAACTGCCCTTTACCCCCTCCCATCACCCAGCTTGAAGTGAGGGACCCTAAACTGTCCCTACCCGACCAAGGTGTCACTGGGAGTATAAAGCATCAATAGCCACAGCCACGGCACCCCTTTCGTGTCCACCGGCCACAGACACAACACCACAAGCAGTGTCTGTAACCTGTGCGCGCTGTTATCAGCCCCACAGTGTGACCTCCAGGATGACGTGTTCAGGGCTCAGGGTGCTGAGAGGCCTGGCCCTCAGCCTCACAGTCTCTGATTGTCCCAGGACCCTGTCCACACACAGACACTGAGGCACAGCTTCCCTCTAGCTCTGCGCCCTGCTAGCACAAGCCAGGGCAAACACAGATTTGTAGAAAAATGCCCCACCCTGAGAGATTGGAGGAGGCCTAAGTGGCTCCGAGAAGCTTTCTCTCATGACTTCTTAAGTAAAAATGCTGTTACCTGTGAACTAGGAGTCGTAGAAGTTTCTAAGTGACCCCAGCTAAACTGAGCATGGATAAGGGCCTGTTTATGAAGGCAGCGGGAATCAGAGCTGGAAGGGTCCTGAACAATACCTGTTCACATCTTCATTTACCGTGAGAGGACTGGCACTCACAGCCTGCCCAGGCTCTCGTGGCAACCCCCTGGGCATCGAAGGGATATGCAGGGCTGATCAAGGGGGTGGGGCGGGGTGTGAGCAAGGGGAGGGAAGAAGGAGCTTCTCATAAAGGGAACCACACCCTCCCATTGTGCCCACCTCCCCTGGATCACACCTGTGTGGCCAGCTGGTCTCTGAGGAGTGGGATTGAGGAACCATCTCTGGGTGCTCAATCCTCCCTGCACTGAGAAGGGAGGATTAATAGGCAGCAACTCCCATCCAGTGAGAAGACACCAGTCCAACCTGCTGTCCACTCTAGAGCTACCTGCCCTTGGAAAGACACAAACTTGCTGGAGAATTAAGGGACACCCTGCAGAGGGCCTGGGGCATGGAACTTCTGATTTGGGGTGGAGGGAACCACCCACTGGGCCTGGGCCTCAGTTTCCCCTTCATAAAATGAAGGGGTTGGCTTTAAATGAGTGGTTTTCAAGCACTTTTAAAGGCAAAGCTACCCTTCAAATGAAATGTCCGGCAGAACTGCAATTAAGTAAAGCTGACAGAGAAGTACAGCAAAGTGCTGCTGCTCTGACGGAAATGTGGAGCCGAGTGTGGAGGGGGCTCAGCTGTACCCCAGGGGCTCCAGAGAACCCTTAGGAGTCCGGCTATACCTGTCAACAACATCAGACTGGCTCCATACATACGACCTAGTCCTGCGTGAGCATTCCTCTCCAGCATCACGTCAGCCCACACTACTGCGTTGTTTGGTTTGAGGGGAGCAGGGATTAGATGGTAGAGGCCAGACTTTCTCCATGCCCAGTGCCCTGATAAACAAGCAGCCCTTTCCCTTGTATCTCTGCTCAGGCCATTTCCTAGCTCTAGGCTCCTCCAGGGAGCCCAGAATGGGGGCTAGAAACACACAAAAGGAGTCGGTTCCCTAATGAGGAGGCATCTGTAGTCAGCAGAGCCATTAGTCCCCGCCCCAGGTCCCTAGGGGGCTGCGAGCTCCTCTCCAGCTGGAGTGAGGAGGGGGCAGGCCGCTCCCCAGCTCCTGAATAGGGAGACCTCAGAGGGGCACAGACAGCCAACCCAGGAGCCAGGCTGCCCTCTCCACGCCCCAGGCCCACTTTCAGCCCTGCCCTCCTGAAGGTTGAAATGCAGAGGAGGCAGTGCCTCTGCCCCCTCCCCCAAGCCCCTGGGCTGACCTGCAGACCCTTGGCCAAACACAGCCTTTGGCCTGAGACTACACAGGGTGACCTCACAGTGTTCCCTGGGGAATCCTCTCACAAGCCTGATGGGGACACCAGCTGGGGCACTTGCCCCCACCTTCTCTAAAGGCCTGGAGATACTATTTGTAAAGGCTTTACCTACATGGGGACGTGTGTGATTGATTACCTACACGGTACCAGAATCACACACCAGCCACAGGAGCCAAGGAATACAAACCCCCTTCTCATCCAGCCGTTCTCACTCAGACCACATACACGAGGACAGCCACATCTTCTGGGCAAACACAGACCTACACACATGTGAGGAGACGATCACACCCATCAGATCACACCCATCAGCCGTGCTCCCAGGAGGCCCTGAAAGAGGAGGAGGCAGGGCGGGGGATTTTTATGCATGTTTATATTTAATGAACCACATGCAAATTAGATGGAGAACGAGCTACAGAAGAGTCAGTCCCCAGAGGCTATGGGAAGAAGGGCACAAAGACTGGCCTTTCTGGGCTGAGAGTCCAGAACAAGTAAGTGGATTGAGGGGGCCTGAAACGGGGTGTGCCCACCCACACCAGGGAGCTGGGAGTAGGAGACAGGACCAACTCCAGCGCCTCTGCTGCTGTGGGGGGAGGGATCCTTCTGTAAGGGGATGACTGTCCCAGTTGATGGAGTGCCGGAGGGGAGGGGCTGCCTGCCTGGACAGATGGTGAGCTGCCTTCCCGCACTTGAAGCAAAGTGGATTTTAATGAAATCACAGCCCTGGTGCTGAAGCTGAGAACCTGAGTGGGAGGGGCCCCTTCCCTGGGCTTCACAGGGCAGGGTTTGGGGATGGGCGGGAATGAGGGTGGGCAGGAACACTTAACCAGCCTAAAATGGCGGGGAGGGGGGCGGTGGGGGGGAATGGCTACACCACATCTCCTCTACACAGACCTCTGCAGTCAGAGTTGAAGCGGTTAGTTCTGATCCCAAAAGGTAGAGAGCGGTCCCCTGAATATTTATGACGCATTGAAATGTAGATTGGTAGGCCTGACCGTCTTCTGAGAGGCTTGTCACCTTGGATGGATATACCACCCCCTTGGGGTGCATCTAGAAGCTGCAGAAGTGCTGGGGGTTGGGGGTAATGAAGAAGGGCAAAGAATACTGCTGGGCGCTGGTAACCAGGGTCTAAACATAGGTGTCCCTGCTGGGCAGCACTGGACTAACTTCTCCCCCTCTCTGGACCTCAGTTTCTGATTCTGTAAAACATTCAGCATAATACGTAGGCCTGGCTAAGGGGGAACTTATGAAAATAAATCGGAAAGCAGTTGAAAAAGTAGACAGTGAGGCTCAGGAGCAGGGCTTTCTGGCCTTTGTGGGTCAGCAGCTCAAGATTTCCTGGTTAGAGGTTTGTCACCCAAGAATTTTTCCAGACCTTTCTCTAAGGGTCCCAGCCCAGCCTATACACGCCCTTCTGGGGAGATGTTTCCCATGGCAGGAGGCAGGGTAAGTGCAGATGTGTCCCCAATCTGTGATGCCCTGTGTCTTCCAGATCCAGGAAAACCCCTGCCCCTTGGTGGGGTAAGTGCCGGGGTTCTCGGACACTGGTCTGTGACACCCCCTCCACCTCCCCTCTGCACCTCAGCGGTGTTCCTCCCCCACACACATCTCCCTTTCTTCCACCAGCCATGTCGGACTTCCACGTGCATCCCCAGGCCACTGTGGGTGAGGAGGGGGGCGTGGCCCGCTTCCAGTGCCAAATCCATGGTCTTCCCAAACCCCTAATCACATGGGAGAAGAACAGAGTCCCCATTGACACAGATGATGAGAGGTGAGCCACGTGTGGGAAAACTGGAGGGAGGACGGAGAAGTGGGCCAGGCAGGGTCTGGGCCTTGAAGAAAGACTCTCTGCAGTCTCCAGGGTGGGGTTTCTGCAACTGTGTTGACACCGCGGATCCCTGCGGCCGGCTGGGCCTAGAGTTGCTGCTTGTGGATGTATCTGTGAGAGGGACTATGCGTGATTGTTGGCAAGGCGGGAATTGCAGGTGTGTCTGCCTTCAAGAGTCTCCGTATGTGTCTGTGGTGCCCAGTGGCCCTGGGACTGATGGTGCCCGTGGCTGTGCTGCTGTTCAGCTGTGTCTACTCTTCCCCAACAGGTATACATTGCTGCCCAAGGGGGTCCTGCAGATCACAGGACTTCGGGCTGAGGACAGTGGTGTCTTCCATTGCGTGGCCTCAAACATTGCCAGCGTCCGTGTCAGCCACGGGGCCAGGCTCACTGTGTCAGGTGAGGGTCCTTTTCCCTGCCTAGTTCTTTCCCCAGCAGGCCGCATGACTTCTCCCCATCCTCAAATCAGCCCCCCTTCAGCTCGCCCCTGGACACTTGTCAGTCAAGGGCATAGAGAGCACCTCCTGAGCCCAAAGCTCTGTGCTCCTTGAGGTGAGGGTTCAGAAGGAATCCCAGGCCCTCTCCCTGGCTCAGTTCTACCTGGGGAAGCCCAGCCTCTGCTTATGCTGGGGGCTCTCCTGTCGCTAGAGGCTCTGCAGGGCCAGGGGCAGAGCAATGGGTGTGAGCTAAGTCCTGGGGTTCCTGACATCTCCTGTGTGGCCACAGGACCTGTTTTCTGGGCTGGTGCTTGTTTTCCGCCCTCCGTGTACTGGGTGGTGGGTGGAGTGAGGAGGGAGGAAGCATCCCAGATGAAGTGAGGAAACATGGCATCTTCCTCCCAGGCTCAGGCTCCGGGGCCTACAAGGAGCCCATGATCCTCGTGGGGCCTGAGAACCTCACCCTGACGGTGCACCAGACCGCGGTGCTGGAGTGTGTCGCCACGGGCAACCCGCGCCCCATTGTGTCTTGGAGCCGCCTGGGTGAGCTGCGTCCCAAAGCGCCTGCCTCTCCCACCCCGTCCCACCTCCCGGGAGGGCCTGTCTCATCACCCAGCTCTGGGGAGACTTTGAATCCTGTTTGTTCTCCGTGGGGGCCTGGTCTCTTCTTCGAGGCCTGGGGAGAGGGTAAGGCCCCTCTCTTTGGCAGTACCAGGGAGGTCCCCCTGCATTCTCCCTCCCTCTGTGCTGATGGCTTAGCTCCCTGGGTTACCTCGTCCAGTCCTGAGCAAGCCCCTCCTCCCTGCTCCCCTCACCCTGAGCACTGGGCCCCTTCAGAACCCTTCTGCAGCAATCAGCACCCCGGTCTCTTGCCTCTCCTGCTCATCTCTACCTTCTGCATCCTGGCCATAGACCCCAGCTATGCAATATCAGACACCTCAAAATCTCAACCAGTTGTCACACCCTCACTCTGGGCCCCGCAGTCTCTAGCCTGGCCCCCTAAATCCCTGGCCTAAATCCCTAGGCAGCTGAAGGAGAGAAGTGAAAGGGTGCAGATGGGCCCACATTGTCTGAGCAGAAAGGTCACTGGGGGAAGGAGAGTCTGGAGGGATGGGGTGGGGTGGGCATTCACAAGGAGACTGCACCACATTGTAGCAGCTGAGTGATCGGGAAGGAGGGGCAGCAGGCCGGATAATGGAGTAGATTTCACCACTTCAGGGACTGAATGGGGAGCTGTCTCCTTGCATTCTGACTGTGCTAATCTGATCCCGGGGTGGCAGGGAGGGCTGATCCCTGGGAGAAGCTGAAAAGAGTGGCCTCACCATTAGGAGGAGCCCATAGGCCCAGCAAAGACCATCTGGTCCAACATTTCCCAAAGCATGATCTGCAGGAGGGAAAGAATGGCTTGTTGGGC
The DNA here is from genome assembly GCF_057876585.1 of Rhinolophus sinicus. Classification (NCBI taxonomy): domain Eukaryota; kingdom Metazoa; phylum Chordata; class Mammalia; order Chiroptera; family Rhinolophidae; genus Rhinolophus; species Rhinolophus sinicus. The sequence goes on along the minus strand of NC_142503.1, from coordinate 156,663,369 downwards.
TAATGTGTTTGGGAAACAGAGTTAACCAGGTCCTTTTGCTGCAGGACTTCTCAGAGGCTTTATATTAATGGGCATTGTGACAGTCCAGGAGTGGAATGGATATTTGACCATAACGTTTTTTTCCAAGACAAATGAGGCTTGGAAAGGTCCATTTAATACAAACTCCTTACTTTCCTGATTGAGAACCTGAGAGAAAGAGACGTGGAGGTCACCAGTGAGTCACCCATGCTAGAATTCAGACCCAGGCTGCACTGCTAGAGGAGAGGTGTCTGTCCTGCTCCTGCCACCTCCACCGTGCCTTAGGCGGTGCTTGGGAGGAAAGGTGTTGAGTCGAAGATTGGGGCCCCTGGAGGACTGCTGGATCTGCAAATAGTCTAGAATGTTCCTGCACTTCCTCCTCTTCCATACTCACCTTCCGGACCCTCCCTCCTCGCTCTCTCCTTCTTACCCAGATGGTCGCCCCATTGGGGTGGAGGGCATCCAGGTGCTGGGCACAGGGAACCTCATTATCTCAGACGTGACTGTCCAACACTCGGGTATCTACGTCTGTGCGGCCAACAGGCCTGGCACCCGGGTGAGAAGAACAGCACAGGGCCGGCTGGTGGTACAAGGTATGTATCTCCCCACCCCCAGGAGAGGAGGTGAAGGGGCTTCCACACAGCCCCTCCTTCTGCCCGGTTCCTTGTCTCATCAACGTCCCTCGTCGAAGCCCAGGACCCCAGATTCACCCAGTTTCCTATACTTGCCCTAACCCTGTCGCTGCCCCTCGCCAGGTCCCCAGGCCAGGCCAAATGGGCAACTCTCTTCTCTCCCCCAAGAATGTGTGTGTTGGGAATGGGAGGACATTCTTGGTCATGAGTCCCACAATGGCCCTTCCAGGTGCCAGCACACGTCCTCTAGTCATTTCCACTGAAATTCTCAGCTGCTTTCCCACCCTATGTCGCTCACATGTGTCCCTTGTGCCACATACTATTTCCATTCACACGTGGGGCACTTCCACACTCACACCTACCTGCATGCTCTCAGTGTGTTTCTCATTTGCACACTCACATCCCAGCCCCCCCACACACACAGAGCTGGCCTCCAGTTCCTCAGTGCAGGGCCTCTGCAGCCGACCAGGTCATTCTGTCCATGCTCTGGCCCTTGGGCTCAACTGTTCCCATGGAATGGGCTTGGATTCCCCTTCTCAGGGGCTGTTTGTGGCCGTGCCCTCCCAGAGAGCTGGGGAAGGGGTGGGAGAGAGGGGTATTAGGAACTTAAATGCCCGTTTGTTTAGCATTCCATGTGCCGTTCATCTGTCCAAATGAAAGTGATGGAGCATTTCATTTCTTGGGTGTTAATGGAGGCTTGAGGCCCGGGATTGGAGGAGAGCAGAATTAAATGTCGGGGCAAGGGGGGTTGGCACGGAGGGCTCATCCATCTCTCCGTCATTACCGCCTTCGAGGTGCAGCCAAACCTATTAGCACATTTATTTATTTAACAATTTCCTGAACAGGGAGCTCCGCTTGATTGCTTTCGGATACAAATGTCAGTCTTTTAAACAGTCATTAAAATGGAGTCCTCTCTTGGGTCTGCCTCCGGGGCGCATGGAAGTAGGGCCTGCCACCATCTCCTGGAGCCTGGGCCACACCTGGCGGATTTTCCAAGGCGTGTGTGTTGGGAGCCCACCTTGTCCCCAGCAGACCTCAGGCCCTGTCCCCTCTCCCTCTGCCTCTTCCCTTCACTCACAGCTGTATTGACTCTCTCCACCTGACCCTCACTGCTCCTCATGCTTCTCTGTCCCCACCCAGCCCCAGCAGAGTTTGTCCAGCATCCCCAGTCCATTTCCAGGCCAGCTGGGACCACGGCCATGTTCACCTGTCAAGCCCAGGGTGAGCCGCCCCCTCACGTCACGTGGCTGAAGAATGGACAGGTGCTGGGGCCAGGAGGCCACGTCAGGCTCAAGAATAACAACAGGCATGTGTGTGGTGTGTGCCGGGGGCTGGGCCTGCAATGAGTGGCCATGGCAGGCTTTGCCGGGGAAGACCGCTAAGTCGGGAGTCTAGAGTCTTGGGTTTGAGTCTCAGGTCTGCCACTAACCTGCTGGGAGACCTCAGAGCATCATTTGTTTTCTGGAGGAGCTCAATGTCTCCATCTCTCAAATGGGGAGATTTGGCCAACCTGCAGGGGTACTCTGGGAGATGGAGGGGACCTGAGGCTCTCCCTCCCCTTGTAGCACCCTGACCATTTCTGGAATCGGCCCTGAAGATGAGGCCATCTACCAATGTGTGGCCGAGAACAGTGCTGGCTCCTCACAGGCCAGTGCCAGGCTGACTGTGCTGTGGGCTGAGGGGCTGCCTGGGCCCCCCCTCAATGTGCGGGCAGTCTCCGTATCATCCACTGAGGTCCGCGTGTCCTGGAGCGAGCCCCTGGTCAACACCAAGGAGATAATAGGCTACGTCCTGCATATCAGGAAGGCCGCCGGTATGTGGGGGCCGAGTGGGCAAGGCTGGCTCTGCACCCCTTTTTCTTGTTCACTGTTTCTCATCCCTTTCAGTAGGGCATGTCCTGATCTAACACCTTTCATCCCCTCCCCCCTCCCCGGCACCCTGGCTGCCCTCATTTCCCCAATGCTGGCAGGGTTCCCTCATGCCCCTTACACTCCCTGCCCTACCCTTTGCCTCCCCAGACCCCCCGGAGCTGGAGTACCAGGAAGCAGTCAGCAAGAGCACCTTTCAGCACCTGGTGAGCGACCTCGAGCCCTCCACTGCCTACAGCTTCTACATCAAGGCCTACACACCCCGGGGAGCCAGCTCCGCCTCGGCCCCCACGCTGGCCAGCACCCTAGGCGAAGGTGAGGCCCGGGTATGGACCAAACCGCAGATACCCAGGGTAGTAGAGCAGAACCACCATGCACACCTGTTCAGGTTGTGCACTGCACAGGGTGCCTGGCTCCGAAGCTGGGTGGGGCTGGGTCTACCTGGAGCAAGGGGTGTCCTTTGCTAACTCATATAAAGGTGCTATTTGAGCAACCTAGGGTCAGAGGCCAGAGAGCTGTTACCCACGTGGGGTCTGGGTCAGGTGGAAGGTGGGAAAAGCCCTCACACCTTGGCCTCCTCTGCCTGCAGCCCCCGCCCCACCCCTGTTGTCCGTGCGGGTGCTCGGCAGCTCCACCCTGCAGCTGCTGTGGGAGCCCTGGCCACGGCTAGCCCAGCACGAGGGCGGCTTCAAGCTGTTTTACCGCCCAGCAAGCAAGGCCTCCTTCACCGGCCCGATCCTGCTGCCTGGAACTGTCTCCTCCTACAACCTCAGCCAGCTCGGTGAGGGGGACACAGCCCAGGCTGGGGGAGCTGGGCAGGGGTCCAGTGCCTGAGGCCAGGAGGTGGTGCGCAGGAGTCACCTCTGTTTCCCAGCTGGGACAGAGCCACCTGGTGGGGGCTGGGTGGTACCTTAGCAGCCCTGCCTTTTCCCCAGACCCCACTACAGTGTATGAGGTGAAGCTGCTCGCCTACAACCAGCATGGGGATGGCAACGCCACAGCCCGCTTTGTGTCGTTGAGGGGAGCATCTGAGAGGACAGGTGAGGGTTGGGGATGGGTGTGGGGCTAAAGACAAGCACTCAGGAAAGGAGGCCAGGGCCTGAGGAAGGAGGGGAACAGTGACCAAGAAAGGCAGCGGGAGGAAGGGTGCACACAGCCCTGGAGAACATAGGCTTAGATTTGAGTTTGAAGTTTGGCTGTGCAACGTTCTAGCTGTGTGACCTTGGGCAAATTCCTTAACCTCGCTAAGCCCCAGTTTCCTCCTCTCCAAAAGAGAGACCACACCTACTTTACAGAGTGGTGTTGAGGATATATAGTGTTATTTCCAGCATCTGGCACATAGTGCCTCAATAACAGGTAAAAAGAACAAAAAAGTTTGGGTGGGGTCCCATAGGCAAGGACAAAGGGTCTATGGACTTGGGGGTGGGACTAGCTGAGGAATAAGGAGGCCCCAGAGGTTGGGGTGCTTCAGACCAGAAGAGCTACAGCCCCGACCCTGCCCCCCCAGCCCTGAGCCCACCGTGTGACTGCCGGAAGGAGGAAGCCGCCAACCAGACATCCACCACAGGCATCGTCATCGGCATCCACATCGGGGTCACCTGCATCGTCTTCTGTGTCCTCTTCCTCCTGTTCGGCCAAAAGGGCAGGTGGGCGCTGGGCCAGGGAGAGGGGTGGACTGAACATGGTGGGAAGGCCTGGAGAAGGAGGCGCTGCAGGGGACAGCAGAGTTTGAGCTCACTGTCTCTATTCTTTTGTTCTCACTCCCTCCCACGTCCCTCCCCCTGACTCTTGGCTCACCCCTTAGGGTCCTCTTCTGTAAGGATGTAGAAAACCAGCTGTCCCCTCCTCAGGGCCCCCAGAGCCAAAGAGACCCTGGCGTCCTGGCTCTGAATGGGGCTGGACAGGGAGAGCGGGGCCAACTGGGCCGAGACGAGAAATGTATAGACATGAAGGAACTGGAGCAGCTGTTCCCTCCGGCCGGGGCAGCGGGCCAGCCAGACCCCAGGCCTAACCCCAGGCCCATGGTGAGTGCCCCCATCTGAGCAAACCTCTCCCTTCAGGCTCTGGCCAGCTCCTGATCCTGCCCTTTCTTCCCCTTGGCCGTAAGCCCTGGTTATCAGCCTTTGCCAAGTTCTAGGTCTTCTCCAGATGCAAAACATGGCTGGTGCATCTCTCTGTGCCCCTGAGTTAGGCATGGAGGCCTAGAGACCCTAAGCCCTGCGTGGGATTAGAGCGTGACCCTCCGGCTGGGGAACTCATGGGCCTTTGGCCCTCATGCTGACACCTGTGTGACCAGCCCATTCCCCAGCAGGATCCTGTGGCCCCCGCCCTGTGTGAGGAGACCCAGCTCTCCGTGCTGCCTCTTCAGGGGTTCAGCCTTCTGGAGGAGAGGACATCGGAGGCCAAGGCCCCCTGTGCAAGCCCCGTGGCTGTCCTGCCGCCGCAGGATGCCAGCCCTGGCCATTGAGGGGAAGCGCAGGCTACCTGGCCTTCCACAGCAACAGCTGCCCAGCCAGCTCTCTCGGGACAGTAGCCAGCGTCTGGCAGATTCTGGAGACGGGCAGCCCCCCATTCTCAGGTCAAAGGCAAGATTTCTCCTGTCATGTGGGATACATATGGGGGCTCCCCAGCATTTCTGTCCTGACTGCCCCTCAGGGTGTCAAGACCTAAAATAGCTTCGGCAGGGAAACTCCCAAGGACCTGGGGGGGTCCCTGCAGGAGTCCCTCCCTTGGGCTAATGCCCCCTTACTTGGTACCTAATGCCTCTACTTGGTACCCACATGACTTGGAACTGAACTAATGTTTCCCTTTTTTTAAAAAAAACACAAAACTTAAAATGAAAAAAAAAAAGAGAGAGAGAGAGAAGAGAGAGGAAGGTAAATTAGAGTCCAAAAATATGCCCCTGCTATGGCTGGGCCCCTGACACTGTCGCCCTCCGCTGACCTTGTTTTCTCAGGATGGATTTTTGCTGTTTTGGTTCTCAGCACCTACCTCAGCCGGAATGAATGTCCTTGGGGGAATGGGTCCTGGCCTCAGCCCCTCCTCCCCCACAGAGCCCCAAATGCACTCCTACCTCAAGCCCCTTTATGGGCACCCCTTCTCCCTCCCCACATTGTTATCCAGAATTAAAAAAAAAAAAAAAAAAAAGTTCTTCCCCATTTCCAGGTGTGAAAGAAACGTCTACCTCAAGGCTCACTGGCTCTTTGGGCCTGTGTTGTTATCACTGGACCCTCCCCTGCTGGCTCCTCCTCCTGCCTGCAGCCCTTCTTTCCCCCAGAGAGGAGGCCAGAGGCTAAGTCACCAAGGGTAGGCCTCTCAGGACCTACAGAAGTCACGATGGAATTGGTCAAAGAAAATGTGAAAAAAAAGCCAAAAATGAGAGGAAATTTTGTTCCTTGACATATAAATTGTTACTTCAAGCTGGCCACCTCCCAGCCCGCTGCCAGTGCTCTGTCTTATCTCGTCTGTCCGCTCCCATGTTGACCCTCTCAGCCAACTTATGCTTCACTGGGATCTGGATGACCCTCTCTCTCTGCCAGGGCCTTGGGAGGGTGGATATCACCCTGCAGCCTGCCCCCTGTCCCGCCCAGACACAGAGCCCTGGAGCAGGCTGGTCCCTGGAATGTACTGTGTGTGTGAGACGGGTGTGTGCGTGGGGGGAGGGGGTCCCCCCAGCAGAGGCACCCCAGCCCTCTGTCCCATGGGACGCAGACAGCTTAACCCACCCTTGGACAGTAGAAAGCACTGTCAGCAGATGTGGCCGGAAGCTATTTTTATACAAGGTATGTTTAAGGATTTTTATGTTCTTGTGACTTCTTGTTTCTCTTTTCTGTTGTTGTTGTTCTTTAAAATAGTTAAAGAAGAAAAAAAGAAAACCAAGGAAACATATTTTTGGTTACACTCAGAAACATTTTTTTAAATAGCAGAAAGAAAACTTTTTTTTTAAAGGCAAAAAGATAAGTATATTCCTTAAGTGTGAGATTAGACCATAAAGTCCCTGACCCCAACCCTCTAGGGACACCCCCCCAACCCTGAACTTTAGTTAATTAGCTGAAAAAAGTAGACTGTGATGTTTTCCTAGGAGACTGGAGTCATGTCCGTGTGGACTTGGAAGGGCAATCTGCCCCTTCTCCCAAATGCTGGGCCTGTGCTGAGGGCTTCTTAAAGCTCCCAGTCAGTGCCCCCTCTGTCCATGCAGTGGCTTCTCTGCACCCCCCTTTCATCCTGGAACCCCTTCGCCTGTGGGAAGCGTGGGTCTGGGAGAGAAGGGGATGGGGGGCCACCGCCCTGACTTGGCCTCCCTTATGTCACACTCTACTCATTTTGACTGAATAAAAGTCCTTGTTGCCAAAGCGAACCTTGAGTTTTTTGGTGGCTGTGTCAGGTCCTGGGGGCAGGGGTGAGAGCGCTGGGATAAAGGCAGCCCGTGGTGGCTGGGTTGTTCCCTCAGGGCAGAGCCCAGAATGATAGCAGCAGATGCTAGCACCACTTACAGGCACCACGCATGCTAAGCCTTCTCCATGGTGGAGGCTTCCTAGGTCCTCACAACCTCCCCGGGAGGTAGATCATTCTAGTTGTCATCCTCTCCATCTTACAGAACGGATAAGCCACATGGCAAGATGGGAGCTCGCATCCAGGCCAGGCCCCCTGGTTCCAGGGTCTGCATTCTGACCACTGCTCCACACTTCCTTAGCTGGCAGTAAGGAAACCTAGGCCAGTCCCTGGGCTCCACAGGGACAGGCCGCCAGCCCTGAGCCAGGCACTGGGCATGTGCCTTTTTTATGCACTGTCTACAAGGAAGGACTATTTTCCTCCCCATCCTCATGGGGCTCTGACTGAGGGACTTTCTTTTTTTTTCTTTTTTCTTTTTTTAAAGATTTTATCGGGGGAGGGGAACAGGACTTTATTGGGGAACAGTGTGTACTTCCAGGACTTTTTTCCAAGTCAAGTTGTTGTCAGTTGTCCTTTCAATCTTAGTTGTGGAGGGTGCCGTTCAGCTTCAAGTTGTTGTTCTTTCAGTCTTAGTTGTGGAGGGCGCAGCTCAGCTCCAGGTCCAGTTGCCGTTGCTAGTTGCAGGGGGCACAGCCCACCATCCCTTGCGGGAGTCGAACCAGCAACCTTGTGGTTGAGAGGATGCACTCCAACCAACTGAGCCATCTGGGAGCTCAGCGGCAGCTCAGCTCAAGGTGCCGTGTTCAATCTTACTTGCAGGGGGCAGAGCCCACCATCCCTTGCGGGACTCAAGGAATTGAACTGGCAACCTTGTGGTTGAGAGCCCACTGGCCCATGTGGGAATCGAACTGGCAGCCTTTGGAGTTAGGAGCATGGAGCTCTAACCGCCTGAGCCACCGGGCCGGCCCTGAGGGACTTTCTAAGGCATGAAATCAGAACCCCTGGTCCGGCCTCTCCATTCCTCCCTGTCCTATCTTCAGTCCAGGCTCCTGAAGCCAGATGTCGGGCTGCCAAGGCTTAGGATTGGCCAAGAGAGATTTGGCTTAAAGGTGCTTGTGCTGACAAAAATCTGGAGGTCTCAGAGGGCCTGAAGCTCAGCGAGAGGCAACAGTGTAATACAACGGCTTAGAATGTCAGTGTCCCCTCTACTGCTGAAATGGAAAGCCAGGGCTCACTTCTTGAAGAAGGCTCTGCAGGTCTGAAGGGCTGGGTTCTGTACCCAGAAAACTTCTTGAGAGGAACAAACTAGGATAGTGGTTTGCAAGCTGGGTTCGCTGGCTGTGGCGAGGCGCATGGGGGAACGTCTCCAGGGGCATCTACACCCCCTGTCCACCCTCACGAAGAGCAGCTCCACTTTTATCTGTCTTGTATGTTGGGCACTTCATTAGATTTCATTTTGAAACAGAGTTCTGCTCCTGAAAGAACGTTTGAAAGCCACTGGTCTGGCACTTCTGGAAGAGGCCTACCAGGGTGGTTGTGGCCGAGGTCGGTCCAGAAATGGTGATAGTTCTGTGGATGCTGGACTGAGAGAGTCTGAGGCCACCACGTCCTGCATCTCAGGGGGAAGTGGTTGACTTGCTCTGATTTTCCCAGAGGAAAGAACTAGGCTCAAATGTAGGCAGACTACCTCACCTTTCTCTAAGGAGAACTTGGCAAACACAGGAACTGTTCAACAGCTCTAGCCATCCAAGGGTTGTCTGGGGAGGTGGTAGATTTGTCATCTGTTCAAACAGATGCTGCAGGGGTGGGAGTAGACGAGGTCACCTCCAGTGCCCCTGTCCCCTCCCAGAGTCCAAGATGCAAATATCTCCCCCAGGGAGGCGTCAGGTAAACATTTAGAAATCACCTAATGTGACCCATGTAGGTATATGCAAATTGCACACAAATTACATGCAAATACAGGCAGGGCCTCTTATAACAAGGCCCTGAACCAAGCTAAGGTAGAAGGAGAAGCAGGATTCCAATTGGGAGTTTACAGAAATAAGTGTCAAAGCTGAGTGGCCCAGCTGGAGTTTGGGTCCTGAGATCTCAAATAGTGTAGAGGCCTCAGACTGAAATACACACACACACACATACACGTACACATAATCTTTGGGCAGAAAGCCGCAGCCAGGGCTTGCAACCTGCTCCAATTAGCTACAGCTCTGTAACAAATCACCCCACGACTCAGTAGTTTATCCTAACATTTATTTTGCTAACCACTCTGCAGTTTGGGCAAGGCTCAGCAGGACAGAGGTCTGCTGCATGCAGCCTCAGCAGGGCAGCTTGGAGCCTGGGGCTGGAATCATCTGAAAGCCCCTGGCTCCCATATCTGGTGGCTGATGCTGGCTGCAGCCCCAGCACCTCCATGTGGCCTGGGATTCTGCACACCCCAGTGGCTGGGATCCAAGGACAAGCATCCTGAAGGAGAGCCCGGTGGAAACTGCATCATTATTTCGAACCTAGCCCTGGACATCACAATGTCGCATCCACCTCAGGGAATGCCTATTCATTAGAAGCAAGCAGTGAGGGGTGAGGGAGCCAAGGGGAGCTGGTGCAAGCCTGAGATCCTCACCTTCCCAGGGTGGTAGACATCAGAATGAAAGGGACCACTCACCCCTTATGAAACAGATGAGGCAACTGGGGTAGGGGTTGCTCAAGGTCACAGGGAAGTTAGAGGCAAAGCCAGGGCTGGAACCCAGGGCAGCCACACCCTGCCTGGACCCTTTCCACTCAACCCAGCCAGGCCACAGTCAGAGACCAGTGGGAGGGGAGAGGGAGAGGAGCGAGGTGGGGGGCTGAACATGGAGAGCAGGTGGGCTATTACTTGGAGAGGGGGGAGTAGGGCAGTGAGGGGAGTCACCAGCTCAGGATGGGGGTTGGGGGGTGGGAGTGGGGGGTGGGGTGGGGGAAATCAGGGTTAGAAACAGGACATGGAGGAGTGGGAGCAGCCAAGGATGGGAGGGACTGTCCTAAACTCTAGATCAGGCCAGAATCAGGGAGGGGGACATCTAAACCCAGGCCCCACTCACAAAGAGGTATTATAAGGACTGACTCAGGAGTTCTGTTACTTCCGTGGGCCCTAGGAGCCACCTGAGGCACGGAGGGAGGAGGGAGAGGAGAGGCTGAGAGGAGGACTGAGGGTGGAGTCAGGCTGACCTGGAAGGGAAGGGCCTTGCTCCTTGAGCTTGCGAGGGTTGTATGCTGGACTTGGAGCTCCCGAGCACACAGATGGCCTGTTGGCCACCCACTGCCACGTGCCCACCACGACCATGCTGCAGGGTCTGGCCCTGGCCAACCAAATACCCACAGCCTGGCCTGACTGTGGATTAAATTAAGTTCTTTGATCTGATGTCAAAAGCACAATCAACAAAAGAAAAAAATAGATAAATTAAACACCGTGAAAATTAAAAACTTTTGTGCTTTAAATGACACCATCAAGAAAATGCAAAGACAACCACAAAATGGGAGAAAATAATTGCCAATCACGTCTCTGATAAGGGACTTGTATCTAGAATATATAAAGAACTCTTATAACCCAATAATAATAACAACTCAATGATAGAATAACAAGTAATCCAATTTAAAAATGGGCAAAGGATATGAATAGACATTTCTTCAAAGAAGATACACAAATGGCTAATAAGTACACAAAAAAAGAAAAAAACCACAGTGCGATATCACTTCACTCCCACTAGGATGGCTAGAATAAAAAAGTCAGATAATATCGAGTGTGCTTGAGGATATGGAGAAATTGGAATCCTCATCCACTGCTGGTGGAAATGAAAAATGGTGTAGCTATTGTGAAAAACCTTCTGTCAGTTCCTCAAAAGTCTGAACATATAGTCACTATGTGACCCAGCAGTTCCACTCCTGATGCATATTCAAGAAAAATGAAAACACATGTTTACACAAAAACTTGTACACCAATATTCATAGTTGCATTATCCATAATGGTTAAAAAGTGGAAACAATTTAAATGTCCATCAGCTGATGAAGGAAGAAACAAAATGTGGTACATCCTTTCAATAGGATATTATTTAATAGTAAAATGGATGAACTTTGAAAACATGCTAAGTGAAAGAGACCAGTCCCAAAGGACCATATGTTGTATAAATCCATTTCTATGAAATGTCCAGAATAGGCAAAAGTGAAGGAGATTAGTGGCTGCCTAGGACTGGGGGCTTGGGGTTGGGGGAAAATGAGGAGTGATTGCTAATAGGTACAGGGTCTCTTTTGGGGGTGATGAAAATGTTCTAAAATGGTGGTGATGGTTACGTAACTCTGGGAATAGAGTAAAAACCATTGAATTGCACACTTTAATGGATGAATTATATGGTCTGTGAATTACATCTTGATAAAGCTATCATTTAAAAAAACTTGCTGGGGCCGGCCCAGTGGCTCAGGCAGTTGGAGCTCGATGCTCCTAACTCCAAAGGCTGCCGGTTCAATTCCCACATGGGCCAGTGGGCTCTCATCCACAAGGTTGCCAGTTCAACTCCTCGAGTCCCGCAAGGGATGGTGGGCTGTGCCCCTGCAACTAGCAACAGCAATGGCAACTGGACCTGGAGCTGAGCTGCGCCCTCCACAACTAAGACTGAAAGGACAACAACTTGACTTGGAGAAAAGTCCTGGAAGTACACACTGTTCCCCAATAAAGTCCTGTTCCCCCCGCAAAAAAAAAAGTCTTAAAAAAAAAAATACTTGCTGAGAGAACTCAGTTCATAATAAGCGAAGTGTGTAGTTTAAGTGTTCAAAAGATCCCATTGTTACAGACAGAGAAACTGGGGAGAAACTGGGGTGGGCACAGCAAAGTTACTCAAAGTGGAGGGTGGGGGGGCCGTAGAAAGTAGTCAGTAAGCTTGAAGGGCCCTCTGCACCCGGCCTGGCCTCTCTGGAGCGGAGCCTCTGGACCAAGCATCCCAGTCTGGAAGCTCTGTGCTCCTGGGAGAAAGGCTGCGACTTGAGGGTTTTGCTGCCGCCCTGTGGAATTGGTGAAGATTACAGCTTTGGAGACTAAGGTCGAATCTCTACCCACATCTGATTGAAGCTAGCAGTTAAGATGTGCTCTGCCCCACACAAGAGAAACACACTGAGCCAGCCAACAGTATAGGTTTAAGAACAAAATAACTGCAATCTATCCGTACGGGTACAAGCAACAAGCTGTGGGAACAGAAGAAAGCCTGAAGTCTGGGATTAAGGAAGGCTCAGAAGAGGACTGGAGAAGGGGGAAAGGGCATACAAGGCTGAAGACAGAGTGTGAGCAAAGGCTTGGAGGTGTGAAATGCATGGTGAGAGTTCTGAGCAGCCAGGAGGCTACCACTTGCTGCACGCAGGCTGACATTTAGTAGATGCTTGTGGGGACAGAGCCAGGAGAGCAGTTTCCAGGCTCTCAACCTCACGTGGAAAGGTGCTGGCTCAGGTAGTAGATGGCCATCAGCTGTGACTAGTTGGCAATTGGCTGTAACCAGTTAGCCAATAGCCACTGATATAACTTCCATGGCTACACTAGGTGGTTGTTGGTTGGTTGGCAGAGAAGCGGACAGCGGATTGCGGATCGTGTGGCTCCTGCTTCCTGTGTCTCTAACCCAGCCGCCACCGAGAATATAGTGGTATGACTCCCCTATCTATGGCTCCGTGGGTGCTCCTTTTTTGGCCTCGCCATACTCTGTGTCCACCCGTCGAGAGCAGGAGCGGGACCAGAGAGCCTGCATTGCAATGCTCAATAAATGTATGAGTGAATGATTACTAGACTTGCAGAGCATATGCCTTTTGCACAGTCGATGTGTCTAAGGAAGGCCTTATGTGGCTTGCCAGGTGGAAAGGGAATCCGGCAAGAGGGTCAGAAAACCTGGAGCTTCCTCAGGGAAGGGAAAGAGCCTCTATGGAGTCTTTAGTGCCCCAATGATAATGACGACACCTCTGTTATTACTTGTTGTGGTGTTTGATAGAATACCTCCGCATTACCTCATCTGAGTTTTCTCACAGCCTTGTACTGGGCAGGGCTCGACTTACTGTCGTTCTCCCATTTAATAGATGAGGAAACTGAGGTCCAGAGAAGTGAGGTTGTGGAGCTGAGGCTTGAGCCCAGGCCTCCTTGTTCTAAGCCCATGTTGTCTGCTGACTTGTTACCTGTGTATTGAGAAAGGGGCAGGGAACTTGGGGGCAGGTAGGGGGGGAATGGTTTAAATTGACTGAAAGAGATTTTCTTTTTGAATACTGAGGAGAGACCCGGAATGTCAGACCCTGGAGTAGGTGGTGTGGGGACAGAGTCCCAGAGAACAGTTTCTAGGCTCTCAGCCTCACGTGGAAAGGTGCTGGCTCAGTTATTAGATGGTCATCCGCTGTGGCCGGGTGGCCATCAGCTGTTACCGGCTAGCCATTAGCCACTAATATAACTGCCATGGCTACGCTGGGGTTTGTTGTTTGGTGGAGAAGCAGATGGCGGATTGTGGCTAGCAAGTGCAGTTAGCAAGTGCGGATGGCGGGTTGAGGATCGTGTGGATCCTACTTCCTGTGTCTCGCCCTGCCACCAGAGACTGGGGTGCAGGAAGACCCCTCGTTGGGGTACTGGCGGATGTTTGCTTTTGTGTCTCGAACAGCCGCCATCGAGAATATAATGGTATGACTCCTCTATCTGTGGCTCCGTTGTTGTTCCTTTTTGGCCTCACCATGTCCTGCGTTCCTGTGCGGGGAGCGGGAGCTGAGATCCTGCATGACAGGCGGGTTGGGCATGTTCTAAAATGCAAGTTGGATCAGGAACCTGCCATAGCTCCCCATCGCTCCCAGAGCAGTGCAATGCTTTTGGCCTGGCATTCACGGCCTCTGCACAAGTGGCAGCGTAGCCCAGGCCGGCGGTTAAGAGTACCAGCTTGGGTTTGTAATCTCCACATAGCCACGGTCTGGCTTCGTGACCCAGTACATGTCCCTTAACCTCTGGTACCATTTCCTCCTCTATAAAGTACGGATGAAGATAGCACCTACCTGCTAGGTTGTTGTGAGCAGTAAACAAGCCAGTTATGTGAAGCACTCAGGACCACGCTTGCTATTACTATTGCCCATTATGTATAATCAGAACAGAGCCTCGTTTTTCGCTCCTATCATCAGCGCCAGCCCTCCAAGTTGGGCTCCTGGCTTGTCAGGAACGCGCTGCACACCGTGTGCCTCCGGGCCTTTCTGCACGTTCCTTCAGGCTGGAATACTATCCCACCCTCCTCCTCCTTTCTCAATCCTTCGGAACACTGACTCTTCCCAACCCTTCCTGATCCTTTCCAGCTAGAATCACTTCTCCTCCCTTGGCCCTCCCTCGGCACCTTGCTTAACCCTCCCATACAGGACAGTCTCCATCTGCAGCATAACATACACAACATGTACGTCTGTCGTCTCTGCTCTGAGAACTTTGCATGTGAGTTTCCTGAGATCAGACGCAGTGTCTTATTCTTTATGACCCACCAGCACTGTCAGGGTTCAGCCCAAAACACTCAGAAAAGGCTTGTGGAAAGAAAACAAAAAAAGCAGGAAAGCAAAGAGGGAGGGAAGGAAGGAGCGAGGAAGAAAGATGAAGAGAAAGGAGAAAAAGATGAAAGGTAAATTAGAGATGATGCAAAGAGAGACTTTAAGAGAAACCAACCCCAGGCTCCAGTGGCCTTCTAACACCTTTGGGGAAAAGACCGTGGAGACTGGAGACTTTGGGTGATTTGCAACTCTCCCGCTGGTCTTATTTTTATTCCTTGAGCCATGGCATTGAAACAGACTTTGAAAACCTCCAAGTGGCTCTGGACTTGCTTTGTAGCCCCTCTGCAGCTCAATTTCCTCGTCTGTAATAGAGATAATAACGGTACTTATCTAATTGGGTTGTTATGAGGATCAAATGAGAAAATAACTGGAAAATCCTTGGTACCTGGTCCATAGTAAGAACTCAATAAATGCTGTTATGATGGTGATGGTGCAATGATTCTGAGAATTCCAGACATGACCGAATAAAGGGCTGCACACTAACCTTGGAGAGATGCCTGTTGTCCTAGTGGCCTGGCCAGTGGTCACATAGACGTCGCACTGTGTTTTCTCTTGGGCCTTCCCACCCATCTCCCCAACAAGATGCACAATAAAGACGCCCGATGGCTTGATTAAAGAAAGCAGACACACGATTAATTTCAATTTTAGACACACCTCCACCCACGTTTCCCACAGAATTGCACACCCTATTCCAATTTACACACTGAACCAACATGGAATTTTCCAGCGGTTTATGAAGCCTTTGAAGTGACCAGACCAGACTATTGATTTATTTCCAACTAACCTCTCTCTTTGAACCCAGAAGGGTCAAGGTTAATTATATAATAAAACACACTGTGCCCAGCTGCCTCCTCTGAGGGCGCAGGGAGCCCCCAGACCTTTCCGAGCCGGCTAGCGGTAGATCGGATTTCTGATCCCTTCCCCGCATTCATTTCCTTCATCAGGGCCCATTAAGAAGAAGAAAAAAACAAAACAACAAAAAAGTCTGACCCCCTCATTTCCTTCCTGAGAGATAAATTTTAATTTGCTGGAAACCAACAAAGGGGATCTAAGCCATGTTTCCAGGCTGTCCCCCGCAGTTGCAGAATCTGGCTGGGAGCACCTACTCTGGGGCTGACTGGGAAACGGGCTGGGTGCAGGGGTGGTGGAGGGAAGCAAAGGGGTGCAGACCCCAGTCTGCCTCTCCCACAATGGGGAGGAAGCCCCCAGAGGGATGGACTGCTGGTGCTTTCCGCACAGCCTGTGCTGGTTCCCCCTTCCTTGCTGGCTGAAGTTAGTTAACCAAGCCACTGGCCACAGCCTCTCCTGTTTGCTCTCAGTGTGTCCCCAACAGCCACACGCATGAGGTGGGAACTCCTGAATTCCCGCTTTCTTGGTTGATGAAACAGGCTCCCAGTGTTCACAAAACTGGTTCCAGTTATCACCAATAGGAAGTGGCAGGCCAGGATTGGTACCCAAGCTTCTGTTCTCCTTGCTAAACAATGGATTCTCTTCCCTGCCTCCTCCCAATGTTTTTATTTCCATCATTAAAAGACAGAAGAAAAAAAAAGATTCAAAGCTATTATGTACTATATAGTCCCTTACCCAATGTCCCCAATTGTTCCAATAGTGTCTACTCACTGGGTCTCCCAGATCCAGGATCCAACCAAGACTCGCCCACTCTCTTGGTTGGCAGGGCTCTTGATTCTCCTGTTCCAGAACAGCCCCAGCCTTTTCTGTTTTTCCTGACTGTGACATGTATGAATGGACGAGGTCAGTTGTCCTGCAGGGTGACCCACACTGTAGATTTGTCTCATGTTTCCTTCTGACTAGAGAGTCAGATAATATTTTTGCCATAAACAGTTCACATGTGGTGCTGTGTCCTTTTTAAGGCATCACATCTGGAGGCCCATGATGCCAGCTGTTTTGGGGGAGGGGCCCAAGATTTTCAGCTCAAAGGCCAGATGCTTGTTCTTGGCCTCCTGGAGACTCCTCAGTGTGGAGGGAAGGCGTGTGAGTGGTTCTGCATGCGGGTGCTGTTAGCATTAGCCACTGGGACGCTTCCAACCCCAAAGGTTGGAACCTAGAACCTTGGAAGGAAATCCACCCCACATAGCCTGGGATGCATGTTCCCATTTCTTCTTACTATGTTTGCGTCAAGTACCCACCTCTGCCTCCATGGGGCCTTCGTGACTCTCAGGTAGAACCAATTTCCTTTATTTCCCTCCTCTCTGCTTCCACAACCCTTGTGTCTGCCTCATTGCACGGTTTGTCTCAGAGCAATAGCGGCCATTATGGAGCTGTTACTGCCCCCATACATTCAGGGCCCAGCCCAGTGCCCACCATAAATATTTGCCAAATAAGTTGTAACCACTGCCCCACCCCCAACCCCCCGGAAAAAAACCAGTCTGCCTTGTGGTAAATCTCAGTTTTACATTTCCAACATCCAAAAATGAATTGGAAAGCTGTTTAAGTAGTCTTTGACGAATAGCCTGGAAGAGGTGCTGGAGGATAAATGCTATTGCATGCCATGCACCAAAGAGTCCTGAATGTTCTCTTTGCCCATCTGTCTCCCCATCAGCTCATGCCTCCTCCTTCACCTCCAAATCTCTCTTCTTTCTCTCCCCAACTCCTACAGATACTGGATTTTCTCTCATTCTTGCCCCAATCCCTCCTCCCTCTGGATCAATGTAGCTCTATGCCTTAAAAAAATTGTTTATTAATTTAAGTCAAACGAACAATATATGAAAACATTCTCTTTGTTAAAAAAAAAAGTAAAATGCTGCATTAATCCTCTTTTATGCATAAAACCACTCCAAACCCAGTCCCTTCTCTGGGTAATCATTGTTATCAGCTTAGGGTATCCATCTGGGCTTTTGTCTCTAATTATAGATTTCCATATGCACCTAAGTCAAATATATGGTATATTAAATAATGCCATCTCTATTTCCAACATGTTTCCAGTGCTGCAATAGACAGCCTTACACTGTCTCACTGTATTCATCAGTGTGCGTTTCTATAGAGTAGAAATGAGAGGATTCGCTGGGCCCTGGGGCGTGTGCATCGTGAATCTCACGCTGCTGGCTGCCGAATGATGACCCTAGGTGACTGAGCATCATTACTCTCTGCCCACAGTCTCTGAGAGGACCAGGACCACTTCGGGCATGTGGGGTCACTTCCATCTCTCCAGAGGCTGCTCTGAGGACAAAAGAGAAGATGCCAGGAGTTTTGCCCATTGATAAACACCTAGTTCAATCCCAACAATCTTAGCTGATTTAGAAATGATTTAATAGTTTCCCTTATATAGCACAGACTAAGGGCCAAGCACTGTGTTAATACATTTAACACTAAACCTATGAGGTTGATACTTTTATCATCATGCCTGCTTCACAGAAGTAATTGAAGCACAGAGAAGTTAAGTAACTTGTTCGAGGTCACACAGCTAGGAAGTGGGAAAGCTGGAATGAGAACACAGGCAGTGTGGCTCCATGGCCGGAGTGGTAACCACTGTATAACACTGCCTTTCAAGTTTTTATGTGGGCATACCACCCCTGCCATTAGGCACATATATTTGTTTTCCAATGCACTATTCTTATTCTGTTATTCCACTTGAATCTCTTGATGACTCTTTGAGGAAAAGGAAGATCCAACTTAGAGATGGGAAAACTGAGGCTCAGAGAGAGCCCTCACCCAGGGCGGCAGCATAACAGGAACAGATTTCATGTCAAAAGAAAAGCTCCCCTGGGGGCCGGCCCGGTGGCTCAGGCGGTTAGAGCTCCATGCTCCTAACTCCGAAGGCTGCCGGTTCGATTCCCACATGGGCCAGTGGGCTCTCAACCACAAGGTTGCCAGTTCAATCCCTCGACTCCCGCAAGGGATGATGGGCAGCGCCCCCTGCAACTAAAATTGAACACGGCACCTTGAGGTGAGCTGCCGCTGAGCTCCCGGATGGCTCAGTTGGCTGGAATGTGTCCTCTCAACCACAGGTTTGCCAGTTTGACTCCCGCAAGGGATGGTGGCTGTGCCCCCTGCAACTAGAAAACGGCAACTGGACCTGGAGCTGAGCTGCGCCCTCCACAACTAAGACTGAAAGGACAACAACTTGACTTGGAAAAAAGAAAGGAAAAGAAAAAAAAAGAAAAGCTCCCCAGGCCTGTCCCCACTCTGTTTAGTCATCTCCCCTTCCCTACCTGCTTTCCTCCTCGTTTTGTGTCTTTATTTCCTTATCTCCCCCATCTAGTCAAGCATCCACTCATCCTTTCAAGAAACATTTCTTGAACCCAGGAGGTGCCAGGTTCTGTGGCCAGTGCTGAGGATTCAGATGTGACTATTGGGGTTCTCCCCGGGAGGGCCAGTACCGAGTCAGCTCCTATCGTCTGCGTGCTGCTTGTTCAGCCACCCTTCTCACTCCTGCTTTCCCCTCCCCGGCCCAGGTCAGAGACCAGAGCTCCCTTTCTGTCCGCCTCTATCACCCTATGGCACATACTGGAGAAGGATTAAGACTCATGAAATATGAGCAAATAGAAACCAGCGGTGGTGACCCAGAACAGCACATTTTCAGAGGAAAGCCCGCATCCCATGCCTGCTAACTGCTCTGGAAAACCAGGCTGCAGTCCCATGGGAGAGGCTGACACATCTGGGCCAGCAGGATGCCCCATACCCAGCCTCACAGACTAACCCCAGGAAATGGTAGCTGGTGACCTAGGGCAGAGAAGTGGGCAGGTCCCCAGACTCGGTGGTGCTGTGTAGCATGCAGCATTTGGGGTGAGCGTGTTTGTGCATGTGTGTGCACATGTGTGGATGTGTGAGCGTGTGCACATACACGATTGTGTGTGTGTATGCACCTATGTGCATCACGTGTGAGTGTGCATGTGTGCTTGTGCCTGTGTGTGAGTATGTGTGGGTATGTGCCAGCGTGTCCAACCTGGCCATCTTGGCGTGACTGTGCAGCCCTGCTTTGGCACTGCTGCGTCTTTCATCCCCACAGGGAGCAGTGTCTCAGTCAGGCCTGGTGAGATCAGCTGTGTAGCTGAAGGCAGGAGGGTTCTGATCACAGGTAGTGCTGTTTGTTTCCGTTACACTCTTATCTCCACTCCCCTGAGCCCAGGGTTTAGCATCATAAAATGTCAGAGCCTGGAGGGAAATTTGGAGATTACCTAACTCAGGCCCTCCCCTGACATGTGGAGAGATCAAGCCCCAGGGAAGGTACTCATGGCTGGAAGAGGTCACCCAGACAGCTAGGGCACAGCTGGGATGAGGAACCCCCCCCCCCCCCCCAGTTTCATACTCTTGCAATGATTCCAGGCTGGGGCTGAGGACTCTCAGCACTGGAGAAGGTGTCTGGGAGGTGGGAGCTGCTTTACTGTGTCCTTTCCTCACCACTCTCCTTGGGCCAGCATGAGATGCACTCTGGGAGAACACCGGTCTCCTCATGCTGAGCGGAACTCTAGTTGGTGATCAGAAATGCTTTTGATTAGTTAGAAATGGAAAATGAATAAACTCTTACTTGATACATGCAGTGGACAAAACTCGTTCAATATGTGGGGTTCATGAGAAAAAATAATACATTGTGTATTTAATGAAATTCTTGGGAATGTCTGTGGAATGAATGAATGAAGGCTGACAGTATAACAGCAGGAGCCTGGGGAAGATTGAACTTGAGTGATTTTTGGTCTCTTCATCAAAAAAAAGGGGGGGGGGTCAGAAAGTTCTCTGCATCACCTCAGGAGGTAAATTACCTTTGAGGAAATAAAGAGGCTTCTCAATGACAGGAAAGGGGTTCCCCTAAACAATAACTCAGTTGTTCTGGAAAGGGGTGTAATTAGAATTCCTATGTGTTCTGGAGACCATCCTGGGGCTGCCTTTGGAAAGGCTGGATGGGAAAGGGAATCTTGTGGTGGGGGGTGCTCTGAAAGGAGAGGCAGCTGGCACGTGCTGATGTGGGATCCCAGGGAGGCTGGGGCAGTGGTTCTAGGCTGTGAGGTGCCCCCAAACAGTGCTGATTTGGGCCCTGAGGAATCTGAATGCCTGAGTCTGTCTTCTCGGCTCTGTGGCAGGCTGAGCATGTGGGAGGGACCCCTTCACCCCCTGAGGACACCCAAAGTGAGACGCCATCACTGAGTGGAGATCCCTGTCCTTAGCATCCTTGAGTGGCTTTTGCATGTCACATGGTATAGCCAGAGCAACATCCACAGTTTGGCTGCAGGAACTGGCTGGGCAGTGGGGGTTCTGTGTGGAGGGCACAAGGTACCTCAAGCTTCCAGCGTTTAGAGCAAGTGTGTGTGTGTGTGTGTGTGTGTGTGTGTGTGTGTGTGTGTGCTGGGTTCCTGTCTTGTTTTCCTCCACCTTTCTGGAGCAGGTCACACCTGTTACTGAAGACTTAGGGAGGGGCTCTGCAGAAAGCCTCCATGTTACTGTCTAGTTTTGGAAGATCAGAGCAATGTTGTATTTTGCATATCACTTCTAAATATTTCCCTTTTATATCCATCCTCTCATTTGCTTGTTGTTGTCATGCAGCAGCCTGCCCGTCTCTACCCTCGTACGTATCCCTAAAAAGAAAGAAGAGTCTGTGGGACTGTTCCTTTCAGGGACGTTGCTTCACGTTTATGCCGTCTCTTTGTTTGGCCCAAAGGATGGCTGGCTGGCCTAGGACAGGTAAGAGTCCTCAAGAAAGGAACGACATAAGACAGGCACAGTCGTGTAGGGACCACCAGGAGAACTCATGGGGTTGATAGAGGTGGGCATAGCCCCCATCTTCCCCCGTCTAAGGATAGCTTCTGCCTCTGTCGCTGTATTCCTTCCCACAACCTGCTTGGGAAGTGATTCTTGATATGATAACACCAGTTCTCCATCTCAGTAAGTTTTCAACATAAAGGTTTTGTCCCCTGGGGAGGTACAAACAATAATTATTTATACATCATGGGACTTTCGACAGGCAAGGTGATTGGTTTGAACCAGTTTTCTGGTATCGTGTATGAGACTCACAGGCCGTAGTAAAAACAATGCTACTTCCTTGTGTGCCCATCAATAAAAGCCACAAGGTGGCCTGATTCAGGGCTCTCAGTCCTTTGAGGCTGTGAGACCCTTGGCCCCTGTTTCAAAACTTTCTTGATTTCTGTTTCTTTCTTTCTGTTTTTTGTTGTTGTTGTTGTTGTTGTTTTTAAAGATTTTGTTGGGGAAGGGGAACAGGACTTTATTGGGGAACAGTGTGAACTTCCAGGCCTTTTTTCCAAGTCAAGTTGTTGTCCTTTCAATCTTAGTTGTGGAGGGTGCCGTTCAGCTTCAAGTTGTTGTCCTTTCAGTCTTAGTTGCGGAGGGCGCAGCTCAGCTCCAGGTCCAGTTGCTATTGTTATTTGCAGGGGGCACAGCCCACCATCCCTTGCGGGACTCCAGGAATCGAACTGGCAACCTTGTGGTTGAGAGGATGATGAGCTCCAACCAACTGAGCCATCTGGGAGCTCAGCGGCAGCTCAGCTCAAGGTGCCATGTTCAATCTTAGTTGCAGGGGGCGCTGCCCACCATCCCTTGTGGGAGTCAAGGGATTGAACTGGCAACCTTGTGGTTGAGAGCCCACTGGCCCATGTGGGAATCGAACCGGCAGCCTTTGGAGTTAGGAGCATGGAGCATGGAGCTCTAACCACCTGAGCCACCGGGCCAGCCCAATTTCTGTTTCTTTCTTAACCCTTCGCTGCCCCTTCTCGTTCTCTCACAGCTGGTGTTGCGCTGGACGCGACAGCTTGTCACCGCAGGCAGGGAGAGACTTACCTCCAGTTTCTCACAGAGAGGATTGGTTCCTCTTGAGACCACGTAATGACAGGTTGGTTGTCTTTCTCCTGGTGTGATCTTCCATATATCCTGGAACCTACTAGTATTTCCATGGCCCTGACCAGGGGCTACAGGAAGGATAAGACTGAGGCTGTGTGTGTGTGGCGGGGGTGGGGGTGGGGTGGGGGGTGGAGCTCCTAGTCTGGCAGGAAAGACACGACACAGAGATAAGGATAACATCCAGCAGAATATGAGAGACCAGGTGTGGTGACTTAAAATATTGCTGTGATAGGGGTTTACACAGGGCTAGTCTAGAGCCCTTTCCAAATCAATTTAAAAATCAGCTTGTTGAGTACCACAGAAATTCCTCTTGAAACAACAGAAAAACTACAAAGAAAGTCAACAGAGTATATTGAAGATATAAGAAGAAATTAGCAATGAAAAAAGATATGCTAGAGAGGATCGTCAAACTCCAAACCTGGTTCCTTGAAAAAGAAAACTAATACAACTGACAACTTGTGACAAGATTAACAAGGTCAAAAAAAGAAGGCATAAATAAATATTGGGAATGAAAAAAGGGTCATAATTACAGATACCTAAATAATAGCAAATATTATGAACTGTGTGCCAATAAACTTTAAAACATTATATATATATATATATATATATATATATATATATATATATATATATATATGATTTGAAATAAAAGAGGAAATACTTCCCAGCTCATGTTATTAATTTCATATTCTTGATAATAAAACAAGACAAGGACAATATAGTAAAGTAGTATTTTTACAGGCTAGAGAATTTAAACATAAAAGTCTAATCACAATATTAGCAAATTGAATGCTACAGTGTTTAAAACTATAACATGATCAAGTTGGGTTTTGCAATGGAGTGAATATTCATGTCCCTCCAAACTGGGAGAAGATAATTGCACCATATAACCAACAAAGAATTACTACTTAAAATCTGGAGTATAGAGGCTGCGTAAAAAACTCCTATAATCACTAAGAAAAACATTCACAATCTAAGAAAAAGTGAGCAAAAGACACATACAAGGTATTTCACAGAAAAGAAAACAGGAATGGCCAAAATATCTTTGAAAAGATGTGTCACCTCATTAGTAATTAGAAAAAAGTGTACATTAAAACCACTGTAAGATACCCTTTCATGCCTACCAGATGAACAAAAATTAAAGTCAGCATACCAAGGGCCAGTAAAGATGAAAAGCAATGAGAATACAACAGAGGCCATTGGTGGAAGTGTAAATGGGTACACTCACTTTGGCAAAAAATTATACCTACCTGCCCTAGACACAGTGATTCCATTCCAGGAAAGAAAATCTTGCACATGCTCACCATGAGTAACCTCATTCTAATAACCATAATCTGGGGCGGGGATGGAGTGGGGGTGAGGTGGGAAGGAGCCTCCATGATGGGAGAATGGATCTATAAACTGGTTTGTTCATACATTGTAATTAATACTACAGAGCTGTACTGTCCAATACTGTCGTTAGTCTAATGCCCATTGAGCCCTTGAAATGCAGCTAATCCTAATTGAAATGTGCTAAATGTAAAATACAGACTGGATGGAAGATTTAGCATGAAAAAAAATAAAACTTTCATAATCTTTTATATTGATTACATGTTGAAATACTTTGGATTAAAATACACTAAAAATCAACTTCACTTGCTTTCCTTTTAACTTATTTGACTTTCGTAAAGTTTAAAATTAAATGTTTCTACTTGACGGTGCTGCAATGAAAAAGAACAAACAAGTATAGATAGCAAAACACATGAATTTTAACAGCAGCTGTCAGTTAAAATGCAAAACTCAGAGAAGTGCCTACCCTATGCTATCATGAGGTCACATTCATTCAGAATGTTTTTGACCACATACTCGGGACCGCCACAGTAACAGTTGTAAGAATACTAAGTCGCAATCCGCGTCGTAACATAAACGGAAACCACAAAGTTTAAGATGACTCCCCATAGAAAAATGCTGTTACTGAGTGTTTAAACAAGCAGTCTTCTCTTAAACAGAGTAAGTAGCCTTGCCGAAACAAGGCCTCAAAAAATTGGGTTAAGACTCAGAATTGTTCCTCTCCACGGAAATCTTTAGTAAAAGGCGAAAGATTTATACGATCTGAAGAGAAACCAGAGTACACGTATGTAACTTTGTAACTCACCTCTGAAGTAAAAGAAACTACTAGTGCAGTGATGGTGGCTAATTAACGTCAAGATCGAATGCCTGAATAAAAATTCCCAGGTTACTCTGTAGATAAAAATCTAACGTTCAGAAACATATAAGTGGAAGGAAATTTTAAGTTTTGCTGTTTTAAACTTGTACTGGATGCACTGCACTGTGGGTATGCAAATAAGAGTCATCGCTTTTCTATTCGGGAAATTAAATATTCACACGGTGCCTTGCGTCACCATTAGGCGGCGAGGCGGGGAATTGGCTGGCCGGGATCTAAACGCCGTCCTGATCGGAGACTTGAGTTTTATATGTTTTAGGTATATATTATCTGAGTTTGATGTCTGTTCATTAAAGACTTAGCTGTTAAATTGAAAAAGAAAAAAGAGCATATAAGTGACACAAAATTCAGGACGTTGGCTCCTCCCTTCGGTGGTAACTATGGAAGGGCACACGGGTTTTAAAAGTTCAACAATTTCCCTTTTTCTTAAGCTGCATGGTGGGCGCACAGGTTTTTTGTTTGTTTGTTTTTTTAACCGTGCACCTCCAGGGTATACACTCTTGAATAGTCTGCATTTTTGTCTGTCAGTGTCCTGTTTAAAATTGGAGCTTGCATGCTCGGTTTCAGGTTTCCTGCCCTACCTCATGCTACTGTTGGGCATGAAATCTTGTATTCCATTTTCAGACCTGGCTCTTTATCCTGTGCTTTATTAAATGTGCTGTTCTCTCCTCTATGGCTCTCTGCTGCCAGATTCGACCAGGCTACAGGGACTCTTCCAATTGTGGTAACTGAACAACCTTGGGAAAGAAAACTGCTGCTCTTTTTTTTTTTTTTTTCCTAGCTGCTTGTGTAAACATTCTGCTTCCCAACTTGGACACCTACTCTGAACTGGCACAATTGTTTTTCATTTTGCTGGTTCTTTGGCTAACAAGTCAATCATATTTGACATATATTCATATATTTGATTTGCATTTTTCAAATACTGTCTATTTTAAAAACATCTTTATTGGATATAATTCACTTGCAGTACAATTCACCCACTTAAAGTATATAATTCAATGGTTTTTAGTATATTCACAAAGTTGTACAATCATCACCACAATTTTATTTTACAACATTTTTGTCACATCAAAAAGAAACTCTGAACTCATTAGCAGTTACTCCCCATTATCTTACCCCTCCACCAACTCTGCCAACCACTAATTTCCTTTTTGTCTCTAAAGTGCCTTTTCTGGACATTTCATATACAGTCACTTAGTATCAGTATCTGCAGAAGATTGGTTCCAGGACCCCCCCCCACACCCCCACACCCTGGATACCAAAAACCCTGGATACTCAAGTCCCTTATATAAAATGGTGTAATATTTGCATGTAACCTATGAACATTCTCCCTTATATTTTAAATTATATCTAGACTACTTATAATACCTAATAGAGTGTAAGTGCTATGTAAATAATTGTTATACTGATTATTTAGAGAATACAGACAAGAAAAAAGTCTGTACAGTCCATGTGCAGTATAGATGACACCATTGTAGGCCTGACTACCTGGTCTACAAAAACAACAATGTAACATTTTTTCCAAATATTTTCCATCAGCAATTGGTTGGCCAACTTAAATGGAAGTAGACAACCATAGACTATTGTGACTGACCTCTTTCACTTAACCTAATGTTTGCGAGGTTCATCCAAGCAAACATTTGTTTTGATACTCTTTTGCATGGTTGCTACATTCGAAATGTAATGGAAAGTTAGAGACCCAGGGAGATGCAAAGTTCCTGCCCTATGATAATAGCTACACCTGGGGGCTAAGGCACTGATATCATATGTTTAAATAGATGCAAAGGATGAATATTCTGTGCATTGTAAACATTCATACTCTAAGCTGTTATATCACTTTTAAAGGTAAACAATGGAAGGTAAATACCCAAGAGTTGATACTTATCATCATAATTTTTAAATTTTAATTTCTTATATAATTCCTTGTTCTTGAACTTGTTTTCCCACTTCCATTTACCCAAGAAATGAATATAAATATATTCTATATCTGAATGTTTTATTGATTACCCAATCATATTTTCAATGACAAAATAAGTACATTCAATTTTAAAACTTTTCTCACATTCTTTGAACTTAAAATTTTATGCATTAATGTTTTGCTTCTGGACTGACTTATCATTACAATTATTAGTAGTACATGCTCTATCAATCCACTACAAATATATTGCAAGTTTTGATAATTATTAAACATAAAAGTGTCATTTTATTGGAACTTCATCTCTTAATTAGATGGATGCGTATTCTTGCTAGAGGAGACAGAGTTTAGTTCCAATGCTCTTTTTTTCTTTTTCATTTTTCTAACTGTAACCTAAGAAACATTGTTCCCATAAATCAGTAGATGGAAGGAGTTTCAACAATGTCACTCACTACCATATAATGAATGATCAGGTGACAACTGGATTAAATCCATCTTAAATTCTGTTGAAAGAAAGATTTGAAAATTTTTAAATTTACACAAGAATTTGTTGTCCAGACACATTCACTTCTTCAAAATAGATTGCGATTATTTTAAAATGACACTTGTTTGGAGGCTTGAAGGTTTTTATATCCTTCAGGGTAAGGTTTAGGGTAGACAACAGGAAACCCTTTATTTTATGAAGTGGGAGAAGGGCAATCAGTGAAAGAGAGGCAGTAAAGGAGTCCTCCGTAGATTTCCCAAAGTCAAGTGCTCACCCAGCCACCTCTCCTTTGTGTTGGAACCAAACTCAGCCTCCCTGTGGAAGTGAGATGGCTCAGTGATTCCTGCCTTGGATATGGATGTTGGGAGCTTTTGGGCATAGGGTAGCAATGATGGAAATGATTGTGTTCTGTGCTGTCCAAAATGGCAGCCACTACTCACATGTGACTACTGAGCACTTGAAATGTGCATCTGAAGAACTGAACTTTAAAATGTTATTTAATTTTAATTAATTAAATGTAAATAACCAACATGGCTACCATAAGGGATAGCACAGAGCTAGGGAACCAGCAATGTCCTGGGCTTGGTTTCCCACTTGACCAAGAGACTGGACTGTTGGGTTTTCTCTCAACAGGGAGAGGAGATGGGATTCTAGCCCTTTCTCTTCTGAAGTTAGGTCAAAGCATTCCTCATCCCTAGCCCCCACCCGCATCCCATTTCAGAGGACCACAGAGGAAAATCGTGAGATTATCTGAGAGCAAAAGAGCAATGTGAAGATTCTGGGGCTGAAGGGCGACATGGATGGTGATCCCAGATCCTTCCTCCTGACCTTGTGACCTGCACCTCTCTGAGCATCCATTTCCCCTGGGTTTAAGTAAATTCTTTTATCCTGGCCATCAGCCTTGAAAGGAAACAACCCCAGAAGGAAACAGAGGGCAAGAGTTATTGTCCAAAGAGAGACAGGCAAGCTGAGCCTGCAGGTTGGAACAAAAGCAGTCCAGGGTGCTCTGGGTCCATGAAGGGTCAAGAGAGCACGTGGCGTGGCTTCCCACCTTGGGAAGATGAAACTCAGGGACGATTAACTTTATATGTCAGAAAGCCAGTAAAACATTCTTTCTGGGTTGTGTCTGTGAGGGTATTTCTGGAAGACATTAGCATTTGAGTCAGTAGAGTGAGTGAAGATCACCCTAACGAATGTGGTGGGCATCATCAATCCTTGGGGGGGGGGGGCAAATACAGTGTTTCCTCCAAAAATAAGATCTACCTGGAAAATAAGCCGCAGTTAAGATCAGCCAGTTGGACGCATTTAGTACATTATGACGATGTTCCAGAAGAAGATGACATGACTGGATTTGAATAAATGTAGATTGTTGGACATGAAAAAAATAAGACATCCCCTGAAAATACGCCCTAATCCATCTTTTGGAACAAAAATTAATATAAGACCAGGTCTTATTTTCGGGGAAACACGGTAGAACAAAAAGGCAGAGAAAGAGCAAATTTACTCTGTGTGAGCTGGGACATTCATTTCCTATTCTAGGACTTCAGCATTCCTGGTTCTTGGGTCTTGGACCCAGACTTACACCATTGGCTCCCCCGGTTCTCAGGTTTTCCAGTTTGGACTTGGAACTACACCACTGGCTTTTGTGAACCTCCAGCTTGAAGACAGCAGATCATGGGACCTTTCAACCTCAATAATTGCATGGACCAATCCTTCATAATAACTCTTTCTATATATTTATATATAATCTATTGGTTCTGTTTCTCTGGAGAACCCTGACTAATACAGTGGTTCTCCTGTTAAATTCTCTGAAGAAGGAAGGGGGACAAAAGAAAGAAAAGCAAGAAAATGATTACCATGGGAAGTCAGGTCTGCTCTATGGGTTAGAGAAGGGATTGCAGTGAGGAAGGGGCATGGGTGAGTGTGCTGACAAGGTCTTGGAGTCCGGTTACCCAGAAGGAGTTTGGTAAGTGCACTGTATGTTCAGGACCTTTTATATGCAGAAAAGTTACACACCTTTTCCAAAATAAGTAGCATCAAATGTTAAAGAATCATACTAAGCAAAGAAAATAAACTAAAAGAGAGCACTGACTCCAACAAATAATGGCTCATAGAAAGGAAAGAGCTGATGAAAAAATGTGCATTAAGTCTTTTATTTAAGACTAGCTCTGCCAAAGCAAAGCCTAAAGTATGGGGGGAATTATGTAAAACATCTCAATAATTATTTATATTAATTACACCTAGAGATTATAACATTTTTGGATACATTAGGTTAAGCTATATTAAAGTAAGTTTTATCTGTTTCTCTTATTTAATGAGGCTTCTGTAAAATTTTTACATGCCATTTGTATCTCAAATTATGATTTTATTGGACAGTGCCACTAGGATAATGAATTAAGTACTAAGGAAAGAAAAATGTGTGGATGTAGACATGAACCAGCATGAAGCAAAAAAGCATAACCAAAAAGGAGTATATCATGTATAAGCTCAAAAGCAGGAAAAGGAGTACCGTTTGTACGAAAAAAAAGAAACTCGAAACTTGCACTGTTGTGCGGTTAGTATAACGTAACACCCCCAAAATACAACTCCAGTTGCGTAAATAGCATAGAATACACTGAAGAGACTGAAAGTATTACAAATTTTTCTTTTTTTAAACAACATAAGTAGCCTTGTTAAAACAAGGCCTCAAAAAATTGGGTTAAGACTCAATTGTTTCTCCCCACGGAAATCTTTAGTAAAAGGCGAAAGATTTATACGATCTGAAGAGAAACCAGAGTATGAAGAACAAGTCATGGAACTCATTTTTCAGGAATCTGTAACTCCTAGTGCACTGATGGTGGCTAATTATCCCAAGAGTTACTGCCTGTAGAAGTTTATCCAAGGAATTGTGAAAATAACATTTTCATACTTAGAGAAGTTGAATAAAAAAACATTTTTTTTACCTTGAAAACAACTGTACTGTACTGTTTGCAGTGTGTTATGGGTATGCAAATGAGTTCTGAATAATCACCCTTTAGACTCCGGAAATGTTTTAGTATTTAAACCTGTCTCTGGTGCCACCTTTAAGGGGCAGAGTGGAGGCTTGGCTGCCTGGGATCTAAACTCCATCCTACTCAACTAAAGATATTCTGCTTTTATCTATTCATGCATTGGGAATTTGAATATGATTTCTTTTAAATAAAGGAATTTTCTGATAATTATGGCGAGGGCAGGCAAAGTAATGGTTAGTACAAAATTCAGAGTAAACTGGACCTGGAGCTGAGCTGCGCCCTCCACAACTAAGACTGAAAGGACAACTTGACTTGGAAA
Source organism: Rhinolophus sinicus (assembly GCF_057876585.1). Classification (NCBI taxonomy): domain Eukaryota; kingdom Metazoa; phylum Chordata; class Mammalia; order Chiroptera; family Rhinolophidae; genus Rhinolophus; species Rhinolophus sinicus. The sequence goes on along the minus strand of NC_142503.1, from coordinate 156,633,191 downwards.
AAAGTCCTGGAAGTACACACTGTTCCCCAATAAAGTCCTGTTCCCCTTCCCCCCCCAAAAAAAAAAAAAATCTTTAAAAAAATTCAGAGTAGTGGTTACCCACGGTGGAGAGTGAGGGGTGTAATTGGAGAAAGGCCCACAGAAGGGTTCAAAGGTGTTGGCAATATGGTTTTTCTTAAACTGGGAAGGAGGCATCAAGGTTTTATTTTATGACTTTTTCATTATACCCATAATATCATGCATCATATTCATGAATATTGCAAATCTTCCCCTTCATTGTGTCTACTTTTATGTCTTTCAATATAGTTTTATAATTTGACAAGGATTTTTTTGTTAGATTTATTTTACTCTTAATATCTTGTAGTTTTTGTGGCTAGTATAGATTTTTAAAATTACAATTTATAGTTGCTTATTGCTGGTATATAGTAATGCAGTCGAGTTTTATTTATTGCTCTCGCATTCAGCAATCTTAAACTCTAGTTCTAATAGATGATCTATAGAGTCTATTGGATGTTATATGTAGACAGCTTATCATCTGAAAGTGACAACTTAGTTTTTTCCTTATAAGACGTAAACTTTTTATTATTTCTTTTTTCTTGTTTTATTTAATTGGTTGGGCACTCTGATAGAGACACTGAACTGAAGCGATGACAATGGGTATGTTTTTCTTGTTTTGGTCATAGCTTTCATTGGCCCACTGTTAAGTGTGAAATGTGTTGCAGTTAGGGTGGGCTTCATGGGCAAGCCGTCTGTGCAGTTGCATTGGGTACTTTGCTCATAAGCTTCTGCTATTGCTTTCATGAAATTCTTAATAATTTTTGAACAAAGGTCCTGCATCTTCATTTTGCACTGGGCCTCAAAAGATTTCTGGTAGAAAACTGTTTTGATTAAGCTAGTTCCATTCTATTCCTAATTTGCTTTGATTTTTTTTTTTTTTTGAATAGTATAAGTGGATATTGAGGTAACCATAAATTTTCCCTTTTACTCTATTAGTGCTGTTAACACACAAAATTCAACAGAGTAAATCTGAAGATCTAACCAGCTTTATCAATTCATGAATTGGAGAGCATCTCATCTACAAAGTTGTACAAAACGGAAGGGTTTTACCAACAGAAAGAGGGTGGGACTAAGAAGTTAAAAACGGATTATTTCAGGCAAGGGAAGGTGGAGGGTCTTACCAGGTAGATTGCCTCACTAATGTGGATCAAGAAATTCTAACTGATTCATTTAAAATTCCACTCCTAGGAAAGGCTGAAACTACAATTAGGTTAGGTATTATGTAAATCCAAGTTTGATATCACGAGCTTTTAGCACAAGTGACTCCATTTAGGGGCTGTAGTTTTTTCTCTTTAACAATGTGGAAAATTACATTCATAGATTTTCCAAGATAAATCATCCCTACATTCATGGCCTAAACTCAATTTGGAAATAATGTATTTAAGATAGATTTTATTTTTCAGAAAAGTTTTAAATTTACAGAAAAACTGTGAAGATAGAGCAGAGTTCCCGTATACCCCACACCAGGCTGTCCTTATTATTAACATGTTATTAGTAGTATTCTTCAGAGAAGCAACTTGCGTGTATTCATTCAACAAACAATCCTTGAGGCCAAGAATGAGGCTTTGCCTAAGGGCCCGCAGTGAAGACCAGGTGGAATAAGGGATGGTTCCCAGGTCTGCCCCACTGCTACAGGCTCTGCCTTTCTGGGCCTCAGTTTCAGCAGCCATGTCAGAGCTCCTGGGTCCCATGAGGCCCCCAGGACTTTGGGGACCCTAAGCACCTTGTCTGAGACCATAAAGCTCTCAGACACTTTTTAGTTCTTCTGGACTAGCCCAGGTCTCAAAGCAACCTGAGGTCTCACACCGACTCCTGGGAGCAGCCAGCATTCACTGCCTGGCTTGGGAAGCCTTGTGGTGTCTGGGGGCCCAGTCTTACCCTTCTTCCCAAAGTTATACGTACAATCATGGACCACCTCTCCTTTGAGCCCGGGGCCCAGCTCAACCTAGATTTGGAAGTAGGGGAAGTTCCTCCCTTAGAGGATGCTGGGGTGTGGAGGTGTGGGAAGGGTACTGAGGGGATTCTAGGTATAGGAATTAGCAACGGCCTGTGACTAGACTTCCATACCATGAGACCCAGCTGTGGGGTTTTCTCTACTGGGGTTGTGAGTTGGGAGAGGGGATAGGAGTCCCCTCCATCCCTCCAGCTGTTAGGTCAATCTCCCTTCTGCCCATTCCCATTATTTGCCTCCCCAGGCTCCCTTTCACAGAGGGCCCCAACGGAGGATCTTGGCATGCCTCCTCTGAGAGGCTAGAGACTTAAGCAATGCAGAGAATTCTGGAGGCAGAATGGCAGAGGCAAGGTCTTTCGGTTTTCAGATCTGAGCATGAATCCCAGATTCACCAGATCCAGCTGTGGGACCGTGGGCCAGCATTGCAGCACTCTGAGACTCAGTTTCCCAGGGTGTTAAATGGCTCCTTGCGCAGCCAGTTTTGGAGGGAAACGATTCAAGAGGGAGGCGGTAGGTAGTACCAATTCCCCTCAGGCGAGGCGAGATAGTCTTAGCCCGCCGAGCTGGGACAAAGGCAAGTCCAAGGGCGAGTCAGCAGGGCTCCCAGGTCAGTTTCTATTCGAGGCTTCTGCGAGAATGGCACGCAGGGGCGTGGGCGACTCTGACCCCGCCGCCCAGCTGTTGGGGACCTTTCGAGTCCAGATAGGCGGGCACACCCTGCACCCAGGACAAGGAGGGCGCGGGAAGGGGCGGGCCCTCGGCTTGGCTGGGAGGAGCGCGGAGCAGCGTCGGGAGCGCGGCGCCGGGAGGGGAGGTAGGCCTGGCGCGCGCGGGGCGCGGGAGTTTCTCCGGCGGGCAGGGCACGGCAAGCAGACGTGCACCGCTGGTGGAACGCAGGCGGCGCGGAGGGCAGTCGGGAGAGCCCTGGGGCTTCGGCGGCGCCGGGCCGGAGGCGGGGCAGGAAGGCACGGGCGGCGCCGCAGCCCTAGCGCGGCGCGGGAAGTGGATTCTGTCCGCGGTCCCCCCTAGGGGTGCCTCCCGCTCCAGGCCCCTGTAGAGGACACGTGTCAGCACGTTCCCGCCGTTGTCGTCTCATCCCATGTCATAGCCCCTCCCTTAGGCCTGGGACTCCCCCCACCCCGGCGGCCCCATTATCACCAGGCCCATCCCCCACACTGACCAGCGGTCCCGGCCCTGGCCCTGTGTACTGTCCCGTCTCCCGGGGAAGCGAGCGCCCCGGCCTGGACGCCCGCAGAAGACACTCGTCGGCACTTTCTCACCCCTGTCATCTCAGCCCTCTGTCTAGTTCGACCTCAGACCTGGGAACCCCGGTCCCCTCTGGCCCTTTGTCCCCCGGCCCAGCCCCAAGCTGACCTCAGACTCAGCCCCAGCCCCTGAACCGCCGCGTCTCCCCCGGCAACAGGCCGCCGTCCAGAATGCAGCCTGCAGGCTGGGCGGCAGTCAGGGAGGCGGTGGGCCGCGACGCGCTGGCCGCGGACCTCCGGTGCAGCCTCTTCGCTTCGGCCCTGCAGAGCTACAAGCGCGACTCGGTGCTACGGCCCTTTCCCGCGTCCTACGCCCGCGGCGATTGCAAGGACTTTGAAGCCCTGGTGAGTGCACTCCCCATCCCCGCAACCCCCGTGCTGTCCACTGCGTCCCAAGCCACGTGGCCTGTGGAACCCATGTTAGTCAACATGCCAGCCCCCAGACTTTCTATTCCCAGCCTGGCCTTGGGGTAGGTTTCCATGGGCTAAGAACACCCCTCCCCCCAAACCCTAATATGTAGACACCCCCAAGACACTTTGTGGCTGCTTCTTCTTGTTAATGACAAGTGACTCCCAGGAATGAAGTGAATTTAGTAGTTGTATAGGCCTCCCCAAGATTTTTTAGCGTGGCCAGCAATAGGTTGTTGATCTAAATCATCCGACTTTGCCAAATAGGAAGTTACCATCCTTTTGCAAATAATCAGACACCAAAAGTAACCAAAGCCACCTACCAAGACCTGATCTTCAGATGAGGTAGTATATGGGCAGTGCTCTTACAAATCGTAACATACACTACACATGTGAACTGTTATTTCTGATGACTCACAAGACACTTAGTTTTTTGCAGAGTTCACCTCAGGGGCAGCGTTCCAGATGCCATATCAGTTATTTTTATAATCCAAATGTTTGAAATTACCTAGGGTCAATTACCAAAATTGATTCTATAAGAAATAGAAAATCGCAATAGTCTATAATCATTAAAGACATTTAATTAGTAAAGATTTTCACTCAAGGAAAACTCCTGGCCTAGCTGGTTTCCTTGGTGTGTTCTAAATCACGAAGGGAGTAACTCCAGTTTTACACAAATTCTTCCAGAATATTGAAAAAGAGCCTAGTATAACCTTGGTCCTAAATCTGATAAGGATGGTACAAGAAAAGAAAATTATAGGCCAATGTCACTCATGAGTATAAGTGTAGAAATCCTGTATAAAATATTAAGATCCTGAATCTAGCAATGTATACAAAGAATAATTCCTTATTAACAGGTTGGGTTTATCTCAGGAATGCAAAAGGAGTTGAACATTAAAAAATCAATTAGTGTTATAAACCACATTAACAGATTAAAGGAGATGTTTAGAATTAAATGAGGTGGTCAGCGTTGGGTTCTCTCTTTGCTATCACTCCCAGAAGGTTGAAGGACCAAGGCCCAGCCTCCTGGCCCCACCTGGTCTAGTTCTTTTTTTTTTTAAAGTATATTTCTTATTTATTTTTATTATTTTTTTTAAATCAGGGAATATTGGGGAACAGTGTGTTTCTCCAGGACCCATCAGCTCCAAGTCGTTGTCCTTTCCTTTAATCTAGTTGTGGAGGGCACAGCTCAGCTCCAAGTCCAGTCACCATTTTCAGTTGTGGGGGGCGCAACCCACCATCCCATGCGGGAATTAAACTGGCAGGCTTATTGTTAAGAGCTCCGACTCTAACCAACTGGGCCATCTGGCCGCCCCCACCTGGTCTATTTCAACCAGGCTAGGGATGTGTTGAGGTCACCTCAGGCCTAGACCAGGGTGCACAGTTGTTTCAGGGTACAGGAAGTGGGAATGAAGTGGGAGGTTAGAGAAAGATAAGCCAACTGACTTTCTCCACAATATGTTCTGCAAATTCAGATGTTCAATTTTGAGTTTGTGATATCAGAGCCTTGAGGATGAAACTTTCTTCAGTGGATACAGAATGAAAGACCCAAGGAGAGCGTCACAGTGCTCAGCTGTACTGTGGGGTAAGCCCTATGCAGGGATACCTGGGAGATATTGAGGTTTTGATTCCAGACCACTGTAGTAAAGCAAGTTGTCATCTTTTTGGTGGTGGAGGGCCTTGCCTTTAATTTGTAAAAAAAAAAAAAAATCCCGCAATGTCTTTGAGGCACAATAAAATGAGGTATATCTGTACATACAACAGGGAAGCCCAGAGCAGGGACCCCAGCCCTTGGCAGTAGGCTCGAGATAGGGAACATGAACCGGGGGCAGTGGCTGATGCCATGCTGAGACCCTAGGGACATGGAAGATTTCAAGGAGCATAGAGAAGGAAACTGGCATTCCAGGAGGAGTAGCAGGAGGTAGAAAGCCAGGAGCTCACCGAGGCCAAGTCTGTATGTCTCCAAGCCTGTTGTGGAGAGCAGGAAAAGATGAGGCCCATCAGAACGTGCAAGCCTGGGCCTGTCCTGCCAAGATGTGTAGATTGTGTCCTCGGCAGGGGAGAGCATTAATGAGACCCAGGACGCATTTCTGAAAGACCCCTGTGGTGCCAGGGTAAGACAGGGATTTGTTCAGGAGAAACAGGGACCAAACTCACCAAGATGATGTCCCACAATGCACTTCATTAATTTTCACCAAGAAACATCCAAGTGGACTAGAATGCTCAATGCGTTCTCTTCCTGCTGGAAGGTTGTCTTGGCAAACAGAATCAGGTTTGTTTGATGACTATGGGATAAATCAAAGGGAGCTTTGGAATTGTTTTGATTTGTTCACGCTTTTTAAAAATTTATGTTTAATTATGCATGTAATGTTTGAATATATTCTTGTCATAAAAAATTCAAATGGTACCAATCAAGTGAACGTGCCCTTGATAGAGTTCACGCTATCCCACATCCCTCCCCATAGGTCTCAGTGCTTTCTGTTTGGGGCACACCCTTCCTCCCATACCCATAATCCCTTAGGAGAGCATCAGGCAGCCCCAAATAGCCACTGCCTCTATAGGGACAGACTGTCCCTCACATGGGGCTCATTGTACTGGTTCTATAGTGCACCCTTTCTTTCAAGGGCCAATGGAAAAACACAGATTCTTCCCGTCCCATTCTGCTGCCATATTCCTACTTGGGTACCATTGTTAAGGAAACCAGCCCAGATTCTTGTCTGTCTATAAGCATGGCTTTAATGAGCAGTTTCCCAGGAAAAGGCCACTCACCAGACGGCCTGGCACGACCTGTGTGGGGGCATTCACGTGTTCTTAGATAAACACAACCTATATTTCGTTTTGCCACATGTTACATGAGTTACAGAAAAGTGGAGAACTTGGCATCTGGACCTGGATCTGATTCAATGGTTAACTCTGAAAGGAAAGGGAATGAGGTCTGGACTTGTCCTTCTGGATCATTTTGTGATTACCTGAAGAAAGAAGGTGTGGAGCTGTTAAAAAGTCTCTCATTTTTATTTGTTTAGCTAAAAGCACTTGCAAGTAGTGTGAAATATTTTATCATTTTCAGCGATTTAAAATTTTCTCCATACTATACGGTGTCGTTACACACCTATAATACATACGTTGCAGTTTCCAAAAAGTAGAGCTCTGGCTTGAATTACTTTATTGATTATTGCTTTCCTGAGAATGTCCCCTGCTAAACCAAGCTCTTGGCTTTAGGCACAGCTCTGGCCTTATTCTGTCACAGCCCCCAAAGCCCCAATCATCTCTCGGTGCCTTGTTTTGAGAATATTTCTATTCTGAGTCAGCGCTTCGATTTTACCCTGGGAGTTCTTTGTATTCCTGGTGCCTGGCCTGCGGGTGCTTATCAGATGTTTGAGGAATCTTACTGGGAATGTGCCGATTTTCCAGGCTGAGGGTTTCTGACCCTGTTCCTTGGAACGAGGGTTAGCTAAGCCCGCATTAGGTCAGAGAATCTGTAGCATTCTTGGGATGTCCTGTATACCTGATCAGTGGCCCTCAAACTTCAGGTTTGTTTTGTTGTTTCCCTAGGGAACCCCAAGCCTTGGTTCTCCATTAGCCTGCAGACCCTTTGGGTGTGTGTGTGTGTGTGTGTGCGCGCGTGTGTGTGGAAAGCAAGTGTGAATGGCTCCTTTGTATTAATTCCAGCCCTTGTCCTTCAAAGTGGTGTTGAGGACCAGCGGCAGCATCACCTGGGAGCTTGTTAGAAATGCAGACTATCAGGCCCCTCCCCAAGCCCACCCAATCAGGATCTGCATTTTAACAAGTCTGAGAAGCCCTGCGTCTAGCCTGCCCTATTCCCATCTACCATTTCAGGGCCTAAGCTGCTCTAATTAGCTCTCCTGGTTCTGGTCTCTGGCTTGTACTCTCTAGACAAGCTTAACTGTCTGGGTTAAAAACAGGACTGAGCTCCTCTATGTCCTTACCCTGGGGCAGGCCTGCCCTTCCCATACCGTCTGCTTTGTTTTCCAGGTGACCGCTCCCGCATCTTTTAAGACACGGCTGGAATCTCATCTTACCCTGTACCTTCACCGCCCAGCAGTTAGGAGTCCTTTCTCTAGTTCCTTCACAATATTTTAAATTTGTTCTTATAAATAATACTATGATAAGCATCCTTCTACATTAATCATTGTTTATATCTCTAGTCATTTTCTTGAGATAAATTCCAAAAGGTGAAATTGCTGGCCCAAAAGCTAGCAAACCTTTCTGAGGAAGGCTTTTGATGCTTATTTCCAGATTGGAAATTAAATATTGACTTTACTGGGGAAGATCATTCTTTACAAGGCTTTCAACCTGGGTTCACATTGGAATCACCTGTGAAGCTTTAAAAAATACTGCTGTCTGGACCACTGTGCTGTATACCTGAAGCTGATGTAGACTAATATTGAATGTCAACTATAATTTTATGTATATATACATATATTATATATACATGTATAGCATAGGGAATATAGTCAACGGTATTGTAACAGCTATATATGATGTCAGAGGGATAGTAGACTTGGGAGGGGGATTATCACTTTGTGAGGGGTGTAAATGTCTAATCATTATGCTGTTTTGTACATTTGAAACTAATATAAAAAAATTAAAAAAAAAATACTGCTGTCTGGGCCCCACCCCTAGAGATTTAATTGGTCTGAGGTGGAGCCTGGGCATTTTAATTTTTTAGTTTATTTGCAGAAAAGATGTAGTTTAAAATTTTTCCTATTGATTTGATCATTTTCATGAGTACCCACCTGCTGGTAGTGAGGAAATGGTAACAATTAGACTCGGTCCAGTCAATAAGTGTCCATTTAGGTACATACTTGATATCGCAAGTTAAAATGCTCAGTCTCTCAGACTACCTTTTTATTTTCTTGCTCTCAAAGATGGTTGCTGAAGAGTGGGGGGAAATATACAGACATAAAAAGATATGGATACAGACATAGATATAATGTGGTGTGACTGTCAGTGGATGTGTGGCTAGAAAGATTCCTCAGCCTATGGGACAGTGATGTGTAGGTCCCCGGGGGTGGGAATCCATCCTTCTAGGACAGAGCACCTCCTGCCTTCCCAACCATCCCAGAGACGCAGGCGTTTCCTCAGCAGATTGGTGAGTAGTAGAGAGGGACATTTGATTAATAATAATAATACAGTACCTAACACTTATACAATACGACTAGCCTTTACTAACCTCTGGGTACTGTTCTGAGCTGTTCCTATGTGGAACTCATTTAATCTTTCTAAAACTCAGTGATGTAGGTTCCATTATTATCTCTGCCTTCATCAGCTACTCAGTATATATGCTTGTGGCAGACCATCCTCCAGCTCCCAGGTGTTGCTGGAGTGTAGGCAGGATGGAGAAGCACTCCTTTAAAGGGTCCCCATGATGACATCTTTTGTGAAGAGTTCTCCTATACAGTAGACTCTCACCCCTGATCTGTTTTGGTGACTGGATTTTCATACTTTGTGCAAAGCCAGGTGTACCTGTATGTAACTGCGGTGTCTACCTTTCCAGCCTTCATCTTGGCACCCTATCAGTTCCACCTACCCCCTCATGTCCTTCCAGCACATCCACCCACATCTAGTAATTATGGCCTATGGCGTCTTCCTCAATGAGGATTTTTTTCAGATATTCTTTCTTTCCTGCTGCCAGCCCTGCCAGGACAACATTGCTTAAGATCTAAACCTGAATGTCCCCACCTTTCTTGGTGATAAGTATCACCTGTGGCAACTTCTGTAAATAGAATCCCGGGCCTCATCCCCAGGAGATTGTGATCTGGGTGGTTGCCAAATATCCACGGGGCTGTCCTGTCACCTCCTGACTCAAGCAAGGAGGTTATCTCCTTCCAGGGTCATCAGCCCCCTTCCTCTTCTGCTCTTCCCCTGCCAGTTCCCTGCCCATAGCCTCTCAGTCACCCAAACCACCTCTTTCTTGAGAGACTTCCTTTCTTACACCCCTGTGACTGCCCGGCACTGCCCACCATTCAAGCTTTGCCCAGGCTCCCCAAGCCACTTCTCCAACTGAATCCTTCCTTGTTCCCTAGAGCAGAGAGTGCAAAAGTGCGGTCTGTGGGATGACAGGTTTTGTTTTTCCTCTAACCATAACCTTTAATTTATTTTATTTTTTATTTTATTTTATTGGGGAACAGTGTTTTTCCAGGACCCATCAGCTCCAGGTCAAGTCGTTGTTTTCAATCTAGTTGTGGAGGACGCAGCTCAGCTCCAGGTCCAGTCGTTGTTTTCAATCTAATTGTGGAGGATGCAGCTCACTGGCCCATGTGGGAATCGAACTGGTGACCTTGGTGTTATGCGCGCTGCACTCTAACCACTGAACCAACTGGCCACCCTAACCTTAACCTTTTAGAAATTAGTAAATTAAAAAAAAAATGCGGCTTGCTGATTTCTTTCTTCCCCCTGCCCTTTTCTTCCACCTGCCCTCTCCCCCCGCCCCACTCTTGTTCAAGCCATTGTTTCTTAGTCTAGTTGTGTAGGACTCCTTGGCCCATGCTGGTATTATGAGCCTTGTGCTCCCCTGGACTGAGACAGTCAGTTGCCAGTCGTCGGTCGGCCACTCTCTGCAGCTCCGGCTGCCGGCCACTCACGCTGGCCACCAGCCACTCATGGCAGCACACAGCAGCCCTCCGCAACTTCTGGCTGCTCACAGCAGCCCAGCTCCAGGGAGAGCTGTTGTTCACAACCTTAGCTGTAGAGGGCGCAGCTCACTGGCCCACGCGGGAATTGAACCGGTGACCTCAGCGTTAGAAGCTCTGCGCTCCAACCACCTGAGCTACCGGGCTGGACCTGATTTCTTTTTAAAATGAAAAAAAATTGAGGCTCCACAGCCTGGGTGGAGGTCATTCTTGGGTAGAAACCAGCTGGAATTGGGGATTGATATCTGGACCCTTTGCTAGGCCAGGGGTCTCTAGTTCCACACAGTCCACCACTCGTTCCTAGACTCCCCCCTTCCTCATTTTCATCACCTCTCTGGCCCTGGCGGCGTTTGAGCCTGGGACAACCTTTTGGTGTTCACTGCCTCTCTGCTAATCTTCCCACTGGGAGTGCTCTGTCCATCACGCCAGGTCCCACCCCCATCCTACCCTTCCCTCTGCCTTCTTCCCCAAACCCCAGAAATGCAAGCCTTCCTCCTGAATACTTACTGTCCTCAATCCAGTTCTTAGTAAATGCCTTCCACTGCCGTTAACAGTGGTTCATAACTGTTGTCTAGACGGAGGGTTTTCTGTCTCCTGACCCCACTCAATGCTACACATGGCTTACATCTTTCTCCCTTCCCTTGACAGGGTTTAAGCACAGCCAATAGCTGCCTTGGTTGTTTTATTTGGGGTATGGGAGACTCTGGAAATATACTTGATCAGCTTCCCAAGCAGCCTCTTAAAAGTTCTGCTGGAATTGCTCCTTTGGGCTGAAATATTTAGTTCCTTGATTTGGTAAGAGAGAATCACAGAGAATGGACCGGAGTCAGGCTGCCTGGCTTCATGTCCCTGCCTTGCCACTGAAGAGGTGCATGACTCTAGACAAGGTGCTTAAACTCTCCAAGCCTCAGTTTCGTTCCCTTTAAAATAAGCTGTTTTGAGGATAAAGTGAGATGCCATCTGTACCATGATTAGCCCAGTGAAAAGTCCTCGATAAATTTTAGCTGTTGGGGCGGCCGATTAGGTCAGTTGGTTAGAGCGCGGTGCTCTAAACAACAAGGTTGCCGGTTCGATCCCCGTGTGGGTCACTGTGAGTGCCCTCCACAACTAGATTGAAACAAGTACTTGACTTGGAGCTGATGGGTCCTGGAAAAACACACTTAAAATGAAAGGTTTTTTTAAAAAATAGCTGTTACTCTTGTTCTGAAATTCGTGCTGGGGCTCCAGGATACGTAAGATGGGATTGGCCCTCAGGAAGTGTGTCCCAGCCAGATTTATGGTGGCTCCAGAGAGTCAAGTGCCAACATAGGATTCTGCATAGAGCACAGGGGAGCACAGAGGTCGTGGGTGGTTGGGGACAGGGCAAATGACTTTAGGCTGGTCTTAGGACTGAGTAGAATGTCACCCTGGGCAGCTGCAGAAGCAGAGAAGGAAAGACTAGGGTAGTTGAGGAGTAGCCTGGGGGAAGCGGGTGAGAGTGTGTGGCTGGAGGTACTGTGAGACAGAAGCCCGACAGACTGACCAGTTTCCCAAGAGCCTTGTTAAGCAATATTTAGCAAATAAAAGTATGGGCCACCTAGTTAAATTTGAATTTCAGACTAGCAATAAATAATTTTTAAAGTGTAAGTATGCTCCAATTATTGCATGGGCAATACTTACACTAAAAAATGTATTGTTTACCTGAAATTCAAATTTAACTGGGCAAGACTCTCTTTTCTGTGGCAACCCTACCTGTGTGCCTGGTCTCCAAAAGGCCCTGCTAAAATGCAGACAGGTTTTGGTCACAAGGGGAAGAATCCTGTTAACTTGTTGGATCAGTTGATTTTTCAGAGTAGCCTGAAAAGTGAAACGGGACATAAAGGAGGCCAGTTGAGGGGTTAAAAATGGGGCCAAAGAGGGCAGGCAGCCCAGCAGGACACACACGGCAGGGCCGGCAGCAGGCAGGCAGCCGTGGGAGCGCCTGAGCTCTGGAAGAAAGAGGGCTGTCCCCAAGGGGACTCAGGGGAGGCCTTGGTCCAGCTTGGAGCTGGGAGGGGTCTCTCCTACTTCCCAAGCCCTGAAAGGGACCTGGCTTAGCTGACTGTCCTTTTGTGGGGATCCCTGTGCCCAGCGCCATGGCTCACAGGTGGGATTTGAGAACAAGAGTGATGGGGACAGTAGTCGTGGGAGAGAAGACTCAGCTCTGGCTCTGGGAAAACACGTGTGGGCCAGGAGTAGAAAAGGAGGACTGGGGAGGCCACAGGCTGCTGGGGGGTGTCGTTTGGATTGTGCAGGCAGCAGGCCGTGTGGGTGGCCACCTGAGGGTACACCATTCAGAACATAGCTTCAGGTAACCTCAGTGGCTCCATGTTGCCTACAGAACAAAGCCCAGAGACCCCAAGGTGGGTGTTCAAGGCCCTTCACAGGCTGTTCTCGTCGCCTCACTCCTGTTCCTCCTGGACTCTTTTCCCACGCCCTAGGCTCAGCCACACCAAACCACCTGCAGTTAATGATGACGCCTTACGTTAATGCCTTCCTATTACTTTAATCGCTGAACTTGCTGAACTTGATTAACCTGCACGGGAATCTTGTGAAATGGCTACTAATATTATCCCAATTATATATTTGAGGAAACTGAGACACAAGAGGTCCCACAACTCACCCAGGTCACACAGCTAGTAGTGGGTATGACAGCCCAGGTTTGGGGCAGCCTGCCCGGGAGGATAGCCTGCGCTATTAGCCACGTCCTTGACCATGGGCTACACTTGTGCGTCTGTGCCTTTGCATCTCACACCCAGGTCACACAGAACCTCCTTTGCGAAGTCTTTCCTGGCCACCCTCTTTAACCCCAGCCACTACCTAACAAAAGGCCCGCCTGGTCCCCTTAGTAATTTGTGTCCATCTTTGTTATGACAGTAAATAGGTTGAAGTCATAATTATTTTCCTTTCTGCCTCCCCACTGTGTAGTACCAATCCTTGTGGAGCATTTACACACCCACATGTCCATTTTTTTTTTTTTTAATTGGATCCTCACTGACGCTCCATGAGGCATGTAGAGATAGTTTTACTAGAAGTCTGAGGCTATTGATTGGATCTTGGAAACTGAGACTGGAGTAAAGCAGCCCTGAAATGTTTCTGATGTTTAGCTACAGAGTTAAGAAATAAAACCACCAAGGTCAGCGTCAGTGGTTCTAGAAAAATGGAAAAGAAGCACTGATATTCATGAAGTGCCCACTATATCCCTAGTAAAGGCGTGTGTGGGAGTGTTGTCAGAGGCAAATATAAGAAGCCATGGCAATGTGTAGACCAGGCCTTGAGATGCTGTTACCTTCTTTAATCTTCCCAACAACCCCAATGTGGAGCTAGTGGGGTTCCTATGTTAGAGAGGAGACCAAGGCTCAGCCAGGTCAGGAGCTTTGCTTAAGGAGCAAGAATTCAAACCCAGATCTGTCTGTTCTTTCCACTGCATCCAGAAAAGAGGAGACTGTCCTTGGCTGCTGGGAGTCCTGGCCATTCTGGAAAGAGTGTATTGGGACTGAGTGCCTTAGGGGCTTAGAGGAGAGAAGGGCGCCTGGGTTGGTAGAAGTGGGGGAAGGGGTATTCTAGGAGCCTGAGAGAACAAAGCTGGGAGGTGGTTACAACCCCAGGCATGTTCACAGATGGCAGCAGTCTATGGTGGTGTTTTAAATGCCATGCTGGAGAGATTGGGCTTCTAGTCACAACTTCTGAGCAAAAGCTATAGATACCTTGGAGCTGCTGTTAGTCCCTTATCAGATATCCTGGCGCCAAATGGGTGTTGGAATTCAGATTCTGTCTGATTTTGCAAAGGTAATATGTGGTGCAATGGCAACTCAACCGACCAACTCAGATGACTATCGCAAGCCACGCGGGCATGAGCCTAAATCAGAAGTCCTTGCAGCAGTCCACCGAGGTCCAGGAGCTAGTCTTTGCCCCCGAGAGGGACAGCTCGTGTATAAGGAGAGGAGATTCGTGTCGGCGGGGCACAGGCACTGCTCTGGCCTAGTGAAACCCCATGTATTACAGAAACTAGTCTTTCTTCTAAGAATGCCATAGACACAACTGCCAGGGTCCTCACAAAAAGTTCATTCTCGGGGAGACCCCAAATTATTGATTCTCCATTTTCAGTTCCTCCTAGTCCAGATGCAGCTTACCATTCTGGGTCATTTTTACCATAAGCAGTGTTACCTGGTTATGTATTAGGGTGGTGCAAAAGTAATTGCATTTTTTGCAATTATTTTTAACTTTTTAAACCGCAATTACTTTTGCACCAACCTAATATATAGTCACCATACTCCCTTCATCTGGTCTCCAGGAGAACAGGCTGACAGGAAGTTAACTGAAGGTCATTTTCTTATGCTTTATTAACCCTTTTGCCCACCCATGTAGATACCACGTATTTGGTAACGCCTCCAGCCAGGTGCCATTCTATAATCAGACATTAATATTCCTGCAGCAAAATGCATCAATAGTAACACGAAATGAAATAAATAAAGATTAAACGAACCTCACATCAGCTCAGGTCAGGTTCTGTACTAAATGAGTTACAAAACAACCTTTCAGTGTTTGGAGTGTTTGGATTTGGGTTATTATTTGGAAAGGGGATGGTAGACCTCTGCATTTCCCTCCTCTTAGAAAATTGACATGAAAGAAGTGCATGTCGCCTGCCTTACCACTAGAGGGCCCCTGGTTCTCATTTTGTTCAGAATCCTTGCTAATGGAGGTTTCCCTCACTTCAGCTTGCAGATACCAACAAGTTACCCAACCTGAAAGAACTTCTCCAGTCCTCCAGAGACAAAGACAAATGGGCCTGGGACCTAGTGAGCTGGATTTTATCCTCAAAAGTCCTGACAATCCACAGTGCAGGGAAGTCAGAGGTGAGACTTTGCTCTGTAGGATCGCAGGTTCTGAGGACTTCATGCACCAGAATGACCTGGGCAGCTTGTTGCAAAGGCAGATTCCTGAACATTCCCCCCAGAGACTCTGATTCTGTGTCTGGAGTGGGGCCCAGGAACGTGCATACTAGCAGTGCAAAGCTGTGTTTTCTTTCCTCCTAGCTGTGTGACCTTGAGTAGGTTTTTTGGTGCGTTGCAGTACCTCAGTTTCTTTATCTATAAAATGGGGCTATGAATATCAGGTATACTTCCTGATACTTCCATCAGGGAAATGGCTGTGAGACTTGAATGAATTTTCGCTCTTAGAACAATGCCTATGAGCACATGCTAAGGACTAAGTAAATGTTGGGTATCACAAGCACCCCAGGTAATTCTGATAAGGGTAGACCCCTGCCCACACCTTTAGAAACATTGGCCTAACCCAGTTGTTACAAAACAGAGAGGCAGACCCAAAGTAATGGAAAAACCTCAGGCTTTGGGTTCAAATCCCACTTCCATCCATAATTGAGTCTCCTTTTCCCCATTTGTAAATTGAGAATATTAATAGTTACCTTAGAGCTATGATAGAAAGTGTGTCACTCCCAGTACAGTTTTGGGGATAGACCAGACATTCCATAATTTGGAGTCCCTTGCCCATAATTTGGTCTCCCAGGGACAGGCTGGGGTGACAAGGACCAAAATGTGGGACGGCAGATCTCCAGCCTAATGCTCTTTCCTCTGAGTGGCAGCAGGGCTTTATCTGTACTGTTCTTCACTTAATCGTTTTTAATTTAAGATCACTCAATTTTATAAGCTCCTCCTAAAGACAAAAATCCTCCTTAATATTTGGCATAATATTTGGTATCATGGATTCTGGTGTCTAGGGACATCCATCGGTGTTGGATGGGAAGGTAACATAAAGAGCCCTGGAGTGGGGGTCAGGAGATCCTTATTTGGATCCAGGATGGGATGTTCACTCGTAGATGGTCTCTGGGTTTCACTTTTGTCTTTTGTTAAATTGAGATTTAATAATTCCTCATATGGGCATCGAGCACCTACTAGATATTAGGTGCTGTAGGTAAAGTAGATAAGGCCATGTATGGCTCCTTGACTTTAGATGACGGACAAGTTAACTTCCGTTAAAATATGGAGCGCTGGCACCCAGGATTGTCAGCTGTTTATTGTGCCCAAGCAAGGACATTAAGCCTACCATGTATCATCATTTTATAAAAGCATGATTTAACACAAAGAAGGATGAGCCTGACCTCAAAATAAAGGACAGTTCTTTCAAAGACAGGATCATGACAACCTTATAGCAATATAAATATACCTGTTACATTGCCCTTATTTTTCTCGTTTAATCACAACCCAGAGATAACTATGCCGCAGACTGGCTGTGGACTATGACTTACTATTTGGAAATAACTGAAATGATGTGATCTCTGCCCTGAAGAGGATTATTACCCTTAGGAAGGCACTTACCCTTCTGTATCAACTAGCTTTTGCTGTGTAACAAGCCATCCCCAAAACCTAGTGGCTTAAAACAACACTGATTGCTTCTCATGATTCTGTGGGTTGGTTGGGTGGTTCTCCTGGGTGAGGCTGGCGTGCCTGAGGCTGGATAATCTAGCGTAGCCTCACTTCCATGTCTGGGGCTTCAGCTAGGATGGCTGCTGTGGTTGGGGCCTTCCTCTATAAGACTCTCATCCTGCTGAAGCCTAGCAAGGCTTGTTGACATGGCAGAGAAGGTTGAAGGCTTCCCAGCAGCAGACAAGGAAGGGGAAACCCTTTTCAAGTCTGTTTGCCATGTTTTCCAAGGTTCTGTTGGCCAAGGCAAAGTCACATGGCCCATCCTAGTTTCAAGGGATGGAGCAATAGATTTTGGTGGAATTCCACCTGCAAAGTCACATTGCAGAGAGTGGGAGGAGCAATGTGTCGCCATTTTTTGCCATTTATCACACCTTTCTACCTCCTGAGATTATTGTAAAGCAGGGATACAGGAAATAGGTGTGACAGTGTTATGAAAATTAGAAGTGATTTTTACTTAGAAGGAGCAATGCATACTTTTCAGCCTGTTGTAGGGGAAAAAAAGATTAGAGGAAAGCAGTCTTGAGCTATAAGCTCTGAGCTTATTTATAAATCAATGTCTTTATTCTCATGAAACCAGTTGTTCTTATGAGCAGAGTCCATAGGACTTAAGCCCAAGGCTTTAAGAGGCCATTTTGGCAGCACATTTACCAGTTTCCCAACTAAAACTGTGACTCCTTTCATGTTTTCAAGTTTGCAAAGATCCAAAAGCTGACTGGTGCCCCTCACACTCCTGTCCCCGTGCCGGACTTCCTGTTTGAAATCGAGTACTCCGACCCCGCGAATGCCAAATTTTATGAGACCAAAGGAGAGCGAGACCTAATCTACGCCTTCCACGGGAGCCGCCTAGAAAACTTCCATTCCATCATCCACAATGGCCTGCATTGCCACCTGAACAAGGTAGGGCTAAGCCTGCTGACATTTGGGGGGGTGGGGGAGGTCAGAGCTGGTGGGAGGTGGGGAGGGGTAGGTTCACTAAGGCCTTGCCACTCAAAGTGTGGTCTGCAGACCTGGGAGGCTGTGAAAATGCAGAATCCTGGGCCTACCCTGGACTTTCTGAATCAGAATCTGCATTTTAACAAGGTCTCCAGGTGATTCCTTTACCAATTACAGTTTGAGAAGCATAGACATAAAGATGGTTCCCAACCTTGGCTGCACATTTAGAATTATTTGGGGCGCTTTTAAAAATCCCAGTGCATGACTGTATCCCAGACCAATTAGATCCGAATCTCTGGGAGTGCGGCCCCGACAGCAGCATGCTTTAAAAGCTCACCAGGTGACCCCAGGGTGTGGCCAACCCTCATTGCTCAGCATGGTCCCTGGACAGTGGCATCTGTGTCACCTGGGAGCTTGTTGGACAAATGGAATCTCAAAGCCCACCCCGGGCCACTTGATGAGAAATCGCATTCTAACAGGGTCTCCAACGTGCTTCCCATGCGTGTTGAAGTTTGAGAAGCACGTCTCTAGGGGTCACTCCAACTGAGTCGGCCCTTGGAGAAATCGAGGGATGCGTCAAGGAAAGATCCTCTCCCTCACTCCTTGAGCTGCTCTCCTCCCTTTTTTAGGAGTCAAACAGTGTCAACTACCCCTTCTCTGCTGGCACTTTTTTGCCTCTCAGTGAAATGGAGGAGGAAGAGTGTAGACAGGAGCCAAAAAATACTACCTCAGCAGCTCTCTGGCCCTGGGAAAATGGACTTAAACTCTCTGGGCTTCAATGCCCTGATCTGTAAAATAGGACGCCACGATCCACCTTCTGGTGTGCTGAGATGATTGAAACAGCTCATGTATACAAAGGGCTCTTCCTGTACTAAGCACCAAGGACACTGCTATTTTAGGCTGATGGAGAGGGAATCAGGGGTAGTTGGAGTCCGGCAGCCTTTCCCCAAGTTGTGGCAGCATCTCCCTTCTCTGAGGGGCTGGCTCCCTGAGCCACTGGCTGAAATGTGGCTGGAGAGACTTCTCAACACTGCTGCAGCTGATTATTGCAGTTGAGTTTCATTGGGGATGACGGGCTTGTTTACACTGGCTCTCAGCTGATTATTCCAGGCTACTGGAATCTGGGGCCTCCGTTTCACACCAGAGCCGGCCTGGAAAATTTGCCTGCCGTTTCGTCTCATACACCAAACCTTTGCTTCAGTGCCCCTGAGAGTTTGCTGTTTAGCGGCATCTCCTCAGAGTCCTAAGTTTCCCGCTCTTATGCACCTCTGCTCATTACTGCCTTGCTCAAGGTTCTCAGGTCTAGGGAAGGGCGTATACATAGCAGGCATCAGCGGAGAATGGATGTGCGTCTGATCAGAGGGCATCCAGTGTCAGCTTTTGAGACATGGGAACTGTCTAACCCAGCAAGGCGCTTCCCAAAGGCCAAGCAAAGACTTGTTTCATTTCGCCTATGCTTCACTTAACTGGCTTAGAATTATGGAAGTCTAGTGCCATCGAATAGTTTCTTAGGTCCTAAGCATAGGATATTCAGCGAGCTGTTGAGTCCACTCATCGTCTTGAGATACTGCTTCTATAGCCCAAGAACAGCAATTGAATTTCAACTCCAATGTCAAATTCCATCCATTGGTAGCAGCTACCTGGAATGTCGTATTGAGAAGGATTCCGAGTCAGTGTGAATGAGTGCCGTGACTGATGTTTTTATTGGCCATCATAGTTGATTAGTGATGTCTACCATGGGCAAAGGATGTGTTTGCTGTGCCTGCTGTAACCGCCACTTGAGCTATGTCGCCTGAGATCCTGCTCTCTCACCTGGCATGCTTTTTCGAGGGCACCAAGTTAGCACCTACCACCAGGGAGCTGCCGCCTAGATTTTTGGACATTTTTGTTGGTCAGCACCAATACAAGGGTAACACTTACCCTGCCCCGCATGTAGGCCTGCCTTATTCAGTTACAGTTTCTGGTCTGAGAGATTCGTTTCTTTTCTAAATAATGACTAAGATGATCTCCCCCTTCAGGTGGGATCCCCCTCCCGGTACATAAGGGTGTGACTTTGCTTCTGCAAGCCCGTCAGTGTGACAATACACTCATTACTACATACATATATATGCTATGTTATAAGAGCCCGTGATGGATGCTTACCGCTCTCATGTGCCTGGTGTCCTGTGTGATGCTTTATGTACATGACTTCATTGAATTCTCATCTACCGTCTTATGAAGGAGATAGTGTTATCACCATTTTGTAAATTTAGAAACTAAGACCCAGAGAGTTTATATAACTTGCCAACTTGTTTGAGGTAGGCAGGATTTAAACTCAGGTCTGTTTGGATCCTGAAAACCTATGTTTCTCTCTCAGCCACAAGACCGAATAGTCCTTAATCACAGGAACTAGTAGTTTGCCCGGCTAGTCAGCTACATCCACAATCAGTTAAACTGTCATCAGATAGAAATATATTTAATAATAACCCTATGATAATGTCATAGGATTTTTTGATCTTATGCCTTTTGCTGAGGAAAAAAAGGCTTGAAAATTTTGTGTTTACAACTCTGTTGAATTAAGACCTGTGTCATCTTGCTGTGCCATTCTCCATTCACCCGGCCCTGTTTCTTTTCTGTTGGCTTCTGCCATTCCAGACATCCTTATTTGGGGAAGGGACCTACCTCACCAGTGACTTGAGCCTGGCCCTCATTTATAGCCCCCACGGCCATGGGTGGCAGCGCAGCCTCCTCGGCCCCATCCTTAGCTGCGTGGCTGTGTGTGAGGTCATTGACCATCCAGATGTGAAGTGCCAAACCAAGAAGAAGGGTGAGTGAGCGCTTGGGCCAGACCTGGGCTGTATGTCTCTGGGGGTTTAGGCTCTTGTTGCTGGCCCAGTTGTTGGATGGGGTACCCATTGCACACTGCGGGATGCACTGAGTCCAGAGCAATGTAGGACAGGGGCCTGCTTTCAAGGAGTGAGCAGTCTCCTTACCCATTGAACACACAATGGAAAAGATATTTACTACAAAGCGGTGGGTAGAGAGTGCCAGTTGAGGGCACTCTCTAATGGGGTCCATGGGGCAGCTCAAAGAAAGGAGCAGTCGTGGTGGGTCCAAGTGCTCAGGAAAAGCTTTGGGGAGGAGGTGAGATTTGATAGATGAAAGCAAATGTGTGAGGCCAGAGTGTGGAATCCTTGAAGGCAGGAACTGGGTCTCATTCACGCCTGGACACTTGGTAGCAGCAAGGCTCCTGGTCTGTACTTGACGTTTAGTAAATATTTGCCAAACTGAAGCTAAAGACATGTGTCCAGACCTTTCCCTCCAGACTACTCTGGTGTGTGCTAGCGCCCCCTGGAGGATGTGAGAGGCAACAGGCCGGCGGCAGTAAATCCCCCCGCTCTCAGGGAGCACAATGAAGCTGGCCCCCTCAGTCCACACCCCTGATGGGTCCCTTAGATTATTTGTCCTGTCCCCCTGCTGTTTTGTCCAAAAAGTCAGAAGAGTCATAGAACTGTCATTCTGGTCTCCAGAAGTAGCCTGTTGGTTCCACTGAGAAAAGGAAAATTGAGAAAACTGTCTGTTCCTGGCCTCTAATGTAAAACAACTGGAATCCTGAGGAACGGGCCCAGGTCTGACGCCAGCCTCCCAAACCAGACAGCACGAGTATTTGCATTGATAATTCTTAGGAATTTTGCAAATCATGACATTAAACATCCAAACAAAACATTGCAACGTCGGCTATCACACAGCTTTGGCCTTTTTTTTTTAATTGCTAAAGCTTTTCATGTTATTAAAAGAAAAGTTTTGTTTTTGTTTGTTTGTTTTTTTAAACAAGGCTTGGTACAGAGGGTAGAAGATATGTTCTAAGAAGCTCCAATCCAAAATAGGTATTTAAAGTGCCTGCTAAGAGACTTGTCTCAGATCAAGTGCTGTTCCTCGTCCTGGACTATTTTTTTCGTTGTGGACGTCAATCTGCTTCTTCCCTCTGCTTTCCCCATTCAGTTAAGTTTTTTTTCTTTTTTCCCCTTGTATCAGTTTTATTTTCCAACTCCTTTTTTCCTCCTCCTGTCTGTCTGTCGATACTCCTGTCCTTTAATGTGCTTCACGTACACATATAGGCCCGTTCCTCAGCCTGCAGGGGCCTCTCCTCCCCCCAGGACCAGGAGGCTTGACCCGTTTATCTTCATAATTTGCCTCTTTCTTATTGTATTCCCTTCCACCCTCCCACCACGTTGTGCTTTACTCTCCTATTCAGATTCCAAGGAGCTAGATCGCAGGAGAGCAAGAATCAAACACAGTGAAGGGGGCGACATCCCTCCAAAGTATTTTGTGGTCACCAATAACCAGCTCCTGCGAGTGAAGTACTTGCTGGTATACTCACAGAAGCAGGCCAAGAGGTAAGGAGGATGGTCCCTGCGTGAGGACACCTAAAGGCTGCTTTCAAAGCGTTGGGTTCTGAGTTATCATCACCGCCTTTCCTCCAGCCTTAGGCCTCACCTGTGTGTAAAGTTGATAAAGCACCACGTTAGACACGGTGAGGAGTGAGGATAAGGTTGAATAAGATGTGGCCCTCAGAGGACTGTGTGTTCTAGGGAAGAAGATAGACTCTCTATTCGTAAACACAAATAACACAAGGAACTTGACGGAAGCCAAATTGGCTGCCCCAGCCGCGAAGCCCCGCAGCCACCTCAGCTCCTGATTTCGGTCTGAAACCCACTGATTAGGTTAAGCTGAGAGGCAGGGTGGTGACTGGGCTCTGGCTGGGATTGTGTGCTGCTCAGCTCGGTCACTTTCCATGGTGGCTGTTGAACTACCATGTGGTCTTCTCTGGACCTGAGATGCTTCGTCTTCATCTCCAAAGTTGAACCCAACAGCAGACGAGGCCTCTGGCTCCTAAGAGCCATGGTGGCTGCCTCATCCTATCGCAGCAGTGTGGTAGGGGGTGTGTGTGCAGGCTTTTCCAGGGTCAGGGGTCACTTTCAGATCTCGTCATTTTTTGGGGGTCTCTGATAGAACTTCTCATGGGGATGAGCAGCAGGTGAGCCAGTAAGATAGGAAAAGGGATTACTTTTAATACTTTTCATTCCTGCTTGTATACACCAGTGGTTTCCATGCTTCCGAATTTCATAAACCAGTAAAATCCACCCCCCCCGCCCCCAATTTGGGATATTTGTATAGCGTTCTGGGGGACATTATCCTTTGGTTGAAAAATCATCTGGCTCTTTGTACTTGAAAATTCCATTCCTCCCACTTCTCCCTGGAGTGTCTCTGTGCACACTTGGACAGTTTAGATCATCTCCCAGCAAACCAAAGAGGATTTCCCCAGCATGGATTGATATCTGTATGTGTCTAAACATGAAAGGACTTTTGCTAAATAACCTACCACCTGCTGCCATCTGGGCAAACACCCTGAACAAGGTCATTCTTCTAGATACCAAAGTCCTGCTTAAGAAAATACAGGGTAGAGGAAGGTTCAAAAGGAGCAGCTATAAAAGAGAAGAACAGGATGAGCTCATTGCATAGCTGTCTTTGTACATTTAGAACATGTTCTGGTGAAAGGCGTGTTGGTGCCAGGGCAAACAGCCTCGGATTTCTTTAGTGGAGGAGAACGCACGCAGCTTCATTTCATGGCTCAATTCAGAGGATGAAATTCATCATTGCATCTTGTTCGAGCCAGAAGTTGTTGCATACACTTAAAAAAAAAAATGTTTTTCTCCTTTTGCCAACATCACTCTTTTTCCCCCCTGAAGCAGGACTTCCAGCCAGCTGTCCTGGTTTTCCAGCCATTGGTTTACAGTCATGATATCCCTGTATCTGCTGCTGCTGCTCATAGTGAGTGTCATCAACTCCTCAGCTTTCCAACACTTTTGGAATCGTGTGAAGAGATAATCTTTCCGGGCCTGGTATGGGGGCCACCTCAGCCATGTGCCTTATGACAATTTGTTCTGTACCTCCTGTACCCCACATCCAGCCAGGTTGAGCCTGGTGGCCAGCTGGGGACCACAGGACAATTTTCATAGGCCATAAATGTATCAATTGCCTTTGATGATACTCACAGCCACACTCCGGCCCAGGGGGACCACGGGTTCCTCACTCGTAGGTTTTGGGGAGTCCTCCTGTCTGCTCCTTCCTAAACAGTTCTAGGGAGTTGGCTTTTCCGTTAGGGCCAAAGGAAAAAGTCTTACTGCATTTAAAAACAAAGTGTCCAAGCTGTCAGTGGTGTGTTTACAATCGCTGCTGGCGGACGTTGGCCTTTCTCTAATGCCTTCTGGAAGGCGGAAAATGTGTAGTGGGGACGATAAATCACTAGGCGGTTGCCTTGTTTTGACTTGAGACACTCAAGAGGAATAGTCATGTTTCTCATAAAAATCGGTGGGACCGTTTTTGAATTCCATCAGCCTTTGTCTGTGAGTACAAAACATTTTCAGTTTTCTCAAATCAACAAACAGCCGCCTGCTACAGCTGTAACCCCCGTGCCCGACCATGGATGAGAAAGAAAGGAGTCAGAGACCTGATTAAAAAATACAAACTTAATGAGCAACTTAAGTCGTCTTTTTCTAAAAACTCCCAGTTGCTGATTATAGCTGCAGGCCCGCCTCCTGATCTTCTCACGACGCTGCCTTGATTACGGCCTGCCAGCCCCAAGTGCCATGCTGTCGGCCCTCTGTCGCTGCCGGCCTTAACACAGAGGCCTGCCTCAGTGTGCCACAGATGTGCGTGGGCTGAGCCTCCCTCAGCGGGGGGTCGCAGGTCTTTGGGACTCAGCCTGGGCTTTATGTGTGCAGGAAAAACCCCTGGCTGCCTAGAGAGCCATGGTTCTACTTCCTGTATTCTCTGCCCCTCCTTCCTGCCCCATTTCAGCCATAA
Source organism: Rhinolophus sinicus (assembly GCF_057876585.1). NCBI lineage: Eukaryota > Metazoa > Chordata > Mammalia > Chiroptera > Rhinolophidae > Rhinolophus > Rhinolophus sinicus. Next base: position 156,608,617 of record NC_142503.1, on the reverse strand, counting down.
TTGAGCCGTCTGATTTGGGGGGAGATTTCTGTAAAGAAGGGGGAAAGTCATTTTTCTATAATTTGTGAAGTTGTGAAAAAGCCATTATTATGGGTTTTACGTTGAATATTGGAACATTTCAAAAATAATAAAAATATTTTCCTAATTACCAGGTCGCTTTGTATGCCCTTTTGCTAAAAATCTTATCCTCTTTTCCTTGTTTGAGGTTTGACCCATTTGCTGGAAAGCATATATCACCAGGATATCTAGTAGGTGTTGGATTTCTAGTCATGATATACCATAGATGAGCACCTACTATGTGCTACACACTAGAAATAGGGGGAGACCAAGGTCAAAATGCCCTTGTCCTCACTGAGCTGACAGTCTGGCAAGGTGGGCAGATGGACAAGCATTCTCAGGAGTGAAGTTGGCATTATATGGCATTATTATAAAAGAGTTTTGGAAAATACTTGGTAAAGAGTCTTTAACATGACCTGGAAGTATGGAAGTGACACATATAGCATGGCCAGGTGCCTTACAGCTACTGATTTCTTTAGTCCCCATGACAGGTAAGAAGTCGACGTCCCAGAGAATTTAAATAGCTTGCCCAGGGTTACTTGGCTAGGAAGTGACAGAGCTGGGAATTGAACCTAGCAAACTGGTTTCAGTGTCGGTCTCAAAACCATCATGCTCTACAGTCCTCCAGGCTCCCAGAAAAGGCGATGTTCAACTGAAACCTCAGAGAGCCATCAGTGTGAGGCTAAGAGGTGGAGGAAGAGTATGGCAGGCAGTGGGAATAGCACAGGCAAAGACCTAGAGTTCCCAGGGGAGAAGCTAAAAACAGGAGGGTCATAGGAAGAGGCTGTGGTAAGAAACGGGGCTGAAGAGGTAGGCAGGGGCCAGATCAGGGAAGACCTTACATGCTGTGGGCAGGGAAGCCATTAGAAGGTTTTAAGCAAGGAATGGATACAATTATGATCACATTTGGTGTTCAGAAAAGTCACTCAGGCTCGTGGTTGGAGAATGGAATTAGGATTATTTTGGGGATTAAAAGAATTGATACAGTAGTGCCCAGCACAGAGCGAATAGCTGATATGTTTCAGCTGCTATTATCATCATCATCACCACCGTTACTTGTTTTTAATGGCCTAACAGAAGATATGAGCATGCGAAGGAGACAGCAGGAATATCCAGGGAAATGTATCATTGGAACCAAAAAGGAGAGCTTGATGAGCAGTGTCAAATGTTGCTGAGCAGTCAAGATTATATCTGAGAAATAGCTATTGGGTTTACTAAGAGGGGGATCACTGGTGAACTTGGCGGAAACATTTTCCAGTGTAGGAGGTGTGGACAAAGTCCAGCTGCACAAACGTGAAATGTGGTGCATGGTTTCCAGGGGTTCTCAGGCAGTATTTATTTAAAACCTAGCCTTTTTTTCCTGAGGTTTCTGCTCCACCTCCGCCCACCAAAATAAAAGAGGCAGTGCAATACCTGATGTGATTGTGAAGCAGACAGTGAGCTTATGGGGACATGAGGATGAGAGAAGAATGGTTCTGCCCTCTAGGAGCTTCCAGGCTAGCGGGGAGCCATTGGACAGGTCCATTTTGATGGGGGAGAAAATGCCTGGGGTTTAGAGGGTAGGAGTGGGCAGGAGGGAAGACTAAGGCACGGCCACATTATGAGTTTCGCGGCCCTGGGCACTTGGGCTTTCGTAGCCCCTTCCTCCATAAAAAATACTTAGTTATATTGTATGACTGCACTGGAATAAAGATGCACATATTACTATTATATACTACAACATTTTCTTCCACTTAGAAGTTCATTGTAAAATAAATTAAAACATTTTCATAATGGGGCTCTTAGGCACTGTGCCTACAATGCCTAGTGGATGGGTCAGCCCAGGAATAGGGTAATGGGGGATAGGGTGAGAGCTCTGGGTACCTGGGAATGGAGAGGCAAGAAGGAGACAAACCCTAAAGACGCAGTTCTGTTGTACACTGACCCCACATGTAAGGCACATCCCACAGGCCAGCCAGCTCCAGGAAAGGACACATTTGGATGTTGGGAGTTCGGTAGGCTCACGCAGCAGACACCTTTTCATGGAGGAGGAAGAAGCAGTGTCCTTGCTGACAAAACCCCCACTGGGCCAAGAGCTTCACCAGGCAGCTGATGGAAAGAACGAGATGTTGGTTCAGTTGGAACCACCGCACATCGGAGCGCCAGCTGCCTTGTTCTTGTGAAAGCGACACCGTCAGCCCTCTGTCACTAATGTCATTGTTGGGGGGACAGCTTTGGGAGGGGTGGCAAGTGTACCTCCCACAGGTGCGGTACCTGCTTCTGAGAAGTGCTAAGAATGCCATAAGTTGTCAGTTCCCACCACAAAGGGAAAGGGTTTTATCCTGTGGGCTTTCGGGTAAGTGTACATGTGTGGGAGAGAGACGTGGAGTAGGGATGTGGTGCACTGTTGTTTCTGATTAATTCATTTCGTTAAACACTGGTTGTCTACCAAACCAGGAGTGGATGGGGAGTTGGTGATTTAAAGAGCCCAATTCAGATATTTTTCTTTAGAACATGGCCCCATGCATCTGAACCCATTCCGGCCACTAAGCCCAGGAGGTTTGTGTTGGCTTGGAACCAGCAGCACTCACCCTCCCTGTTGCCAGGGTGATTCTCGGGTGGGGAGTGGGACTGGATTCAGTTCCTCTCACACACAAAACAAACCCAGAACCATGGCCCTCCCTAAGTCCCCTCCACAGCCCCCACCCGTCTCCCCACTCCTCTCATCTCCACCCTGCCCCACCTCGTGAGTTTTCCATCTCTTGGCCTTTGTTTGTTTCTGCTTTTGTCAGTCTCTTTCCTCTGGATGGGTTTCTATTTATTTCCGAACTGTCTGGGGCTGTGCACCATGGAGACAGTGTCCCTGGCTGCCCCTAGCTCTGATCTGGTTAGAATAAGCCCCTCTCCTTTGCATGCATCTCCAACTTGACAATAGAAACGTCCAAAACAAATCACGACATTCTGAAGCAAGATAGAAACCACCATCTCCACCTCCTCCTGCTGGCATTCTTGTCCACCTGGAAAGGGCTTCTAGCAAATTTCCAGTGTTCCCCTGTAGTGTCTCAATAGTGCAGCCCTGAGAAGGAGAAGCAACATTTATTGAATACCTACTGTATACCAGCTACTTGGTGTTAAAAATCTGGTGGTGAAGACAATGTTTCCTGAATTAAAATTCAACTGCAAACTATTTAAGGGCAGGGCCCAGGTTCATATACCCAAGTATCTAAAATATAGTGGATACTCAAGAACATTTTTTTGAGTGGATAAATGTATGAAAGGATGCAAGAAACATCTCTGCCATAGTAGAAGGTAATGATTGAACATCAGCAAAGGGGATTGAAGTTGAGAAAAAAATGCCTTGGCAAGACAGTGTGGGTAGATGAGAGTGTCAGAGAAGGTTGTAGACATCTGTTGCTCGATTTCAGCAAGTCCCATCTGCTTTCTGTCACCAGAAGTACCTTTGGGAGTAGTGAGGGGGGTGGGTGGCACAGAGCCTTTTGTTCACTGAAAATGCATATGGTCCTGAGAGAGATTAAATTATTGATTTGATGCTTATTCATGCACACATGCAAATGACTGATGACAGAGCCCTTCCTAAGGACAGGGTTTAGTAGTTGCGGGGGGTGGTGGTAGGAAAGAAACCACTGGAGATTCAAGGATGAGAGGCGCTTTCACCAGGTGAGGGGGTGGGAGGAGAAAAAGAAGGCTGGGGCCACCAGAGTCAAACTCTCAATACCCATTTGGCCCATGGAAGACCTCTGGAAAAAAACATGGGGTGCTGACAGAGCCTTCTACCACTGACACCATTGGTCAGTTCAATCAAACCGCCCCCTGGTGGGGCAGGAAGGAGACAAGGCCAGCCTGAATTCCAGGAAGTATGGATTGCAGACTGGTTTGAAGATGTTTTACTGTTCTTAAGCCAGTACAGTCTGTACCAAATGGGCCCATAACACATTGCCTATCAGAAGGCTGTAGGGATTTAAAACCAGCACATCAACTATATTTTTAGCGGGCTTGAGAATGCTTGAAAAGTATTTGTCATCTTAGTTCTTTGACCATTGATTTCCTTTGGATGATCTCTTGTTCGTGTTGCCCACAGTCCATTCACCTTCCTGGTACCATACGTACCCCAGCTTCCCTCTGCGAAACCAACCTCTTTTCCACTCTCATTTAGATCTTGGTAAAGCTGACTGCCCCTTCTATCCACACGCTCTAGAGGGTGGAGTAGTGGCTCAGACTCAATGATTGGTTCAAACACGGGCACGTGACCCAGAGTCTACAAGGAGATTTTTGCTGGGGCTGCTGGGAAAGAGGCACATGCATTCCCCCTGGTCCTCAATGTGAGAAGCTGGCTGTGCTGCTGCTTATTGCTGCCATGTGAAGCCTCAGACTGACACCAACACGGTGGAAAGCAGAGCCAAGAGAGGAAGAGAAGCTGAGCCCTGATGATGTTTGAGTACTGACTCCAGTCATGCCTAAAGCCAGACTTCTCACTTATGTGACCAATAAATTCCTTTTTGTTTAACAGTTTAAATTGGACCTTGTGGGGAATAAAACAGGGAGGGGTCCTTAACTGATACCCTTTGTCATCCTGGCATTTCATTATTTTTGGTGTAAACCCTTTGTTAAATGTAGAGGGATGTGAATTCCAAATGAATGAGTTGGGATTGATGAAGTTTGTCCTGGCCCCTGGACTATCCCCACAAGGCCCTCAAACCTGGGCAAAATGAGAGATGGGCAAAACACACAAAACCCCCACCATGTTCTGGGGACTTCTGTGGCCTCAGCATCAAGGTGCCTCCTTGGGTCAGCTTGGACTTGTCTGCAGAAAGGGGCCCCCAGGGCATTCTGAGATCTGCGAGCAGCCGTGGGTAGATGTGAGCAGCATAGGGGTTATAAGCTACACTGGAAGGTCCTGGCCCTCAGGAAGACCAGAGGTTGGGTCTACACCAATAGAAAGATTGAGAGAGAAAGGGGCTACCATTTATCACGTGCCTCCTGCATGATGGGCATATTGAAAGAATTATCTCCTTTCATCCTCACAATATCCTCGTGAGGCAGATACTATAATAGTTATTTTACTAGAGAAGAAATAGGCTTGGAGAAGTGACTTGCCCAAGGCGAAAAGGCCTGTAAAAGGCAGCAACTAAGCTGACTCTAGATATGGAATAACAAGGAAGGCCGGCAAGTGCAAGGCCACGGCTAGAGGGGCTGCCTGAGCAAAAAGGATCTGGGCCAGTGGTGTAGGGAGGCTGGAGTGGGCCAGGGGATGCAAACATCATGCAAAATGAGCTCCTTTCCCAGGCTAAGGCCATTAAGGCAGTTAGCTCTGCCGTGTCTCATAAGCAAGGGGCACCTGGGATTCTGTGAGTGGGACCATGGGAAATCTTCCCTCACGCCTACACTATTAACAAGAGCTCTGGACTCCGCTCCATTCACCTTTCCAGCCCCTTCACGGCAGACCCAGGAGGTAAGCTCAGAGGTGCACGTGACACTGAATGTGGGGCAGGGAGGGGCAGCTCCTCCTTGGCATCCCCCCTCCCCATCTGTTTAGAGCTCGGGCCATCAGCCTGCTCTGATTAAGTTGACTTTTTCAAGCCCTCACATCCAGGAGCTGCCAGCAGCCAAATCCCCCTGATTGTCTGAGATGTTCCCAACATCAGAGAATAAACAGTCTCCCCTGTCCAGCCAGCTGTGCCGAGCAGCATTCCTGTCTCCCTGCCCGGCTGGGTGGGGCTGCAGCCCTGTGTCCACCTCCAGCAGAGGCCTAGGGGACATGGTGAGTGGGTGGAAGGGAGAGGAGAGGTCGCCGTCTGTCTCCAGACCACATAGGACATTCCCTCCCCTGAGTTCCCATTTCGCCCCAGTGCCAGGCATCTCAGCCTCAAGCCACTCCCTACACAGCTCTGTAATTATGACTGTGTGACTTAAGAGGAGGCCCACACCAGGCCGCTGTACCTGAGGTCAAGCCCCTTCACCTTTGCCCAGGGGCTACCTGGAAAATTTGAGACTCCTGCACCCTTCTAGCTAGCTCTGAAGTGATCACACCCAAATGGCTCATTTTAGAGAGGCGGACACCCTGAGTCAGCAGGAGAAGCGGGACTAGACCCCAGGCCTTTCATTGCTGTCCACTGCCTCGGGATACTGTGGGTGCTGTGGCTAGAATGACGTTAGGGGCTCTGAGTGAGAGGGCGGCCCATGTTTTTGCAGAGGAGCAGAGGTGTTTTCATCCTATGCCTGTTTTGGAGATCAGGCTTGAGGCCACGCGGTTTCCTGCGGAAGCCAGCCTTCTGGAAAAGCGCTGTTCACCAGCTCCTCCTAAATCATCTTGTTGGGAGCAGAGCTGGGGCAGCAGGACCTGAGTGGTGTTCTACATTGTCCAGAGTCCAGCGCCCAGTCTGCGCTTGGCCAGGCCATGGGAGGCAGCCTGGGAAGGAGGGCAGAGTGTTTGGGAAGGCGGGGCCCCCCAGCACACACCGTGCGCTTTTCTGCCCTAGCACTCTGGTCGGAAACTGCGGGGGAGGAGAGAGAGCAGCCTTTCTCAGCCAGTGTGCAAAAGAAATTCCTCCAGGAACCCTTCTGGCTGGCAATAGCCCAGGCGCGGGGGTGAGGCAGACAGTGTGGGAGCCCGGGGCGGCCCAGGGGTCTCTGTGGACAGGTGTGTCACTCCCCATCTTTCTCAGGCCTCCAGCCTGGTCTCTATCTAGCTGTGTGTATCAGTGTGGATTCATGCGACTGTTCTGAGTTTGTAAGTGTAGGCAGCTGCATTTCTGGTTGGAGCTGGGTTTCTTGGTGGGAAAGTGTGTATGTACATGTTTGCCTGCATATGTTTGTGTCCACTTCTGTGTAAACTCACGTCTGTGGGCCTCTGTGTCTTTGCATAGATGAGTGGGTCTATGCCTGCTTACACGTGTCAAGGTAGTACGCATGTGAGCATTTAGGTTATTTTGGTGTAAACAGTACCTGTCTTTCTAGCTGTAAGTTTCAGTGTGTGTGTCTCTGGGAGCATGGGCATATACTGATTAATAACTTGTCAGTGTGTCCCTGAAAGCATGTATGCCTGTCTATTTACATTTGTGCAGCAGCATTCATTCACACATTCATTGATTCATTCAAAAAGTGATTTGCTCATTTGCCAACAGGAATCTTTTCAGTGCTCACTCTGTGACTGGCCCCACATTGGGAATTTAGAGAGATGTCCAGGGCAGCTCCTAACATTTTTAAGACCCAGGGCAAGAGTACAAATGAAGGCTTATATTCTTGTGTCCAAATATTTAAATAGTATATGTCAAAACAACAAACTGTTAAGGAAAATACTCAATCCTAATAACCCAGAGAGCTGGGTTTGATTTTGAATTCCCAGCTCCTCTGAGTTCTATGCTGGAACTTAGCAGCACGGCCGCTTTGTTCCCCTTCCTGGCTCTGTCCTTGCACACGTGTGTTACTCCTCACACGTGTCCAAACTACATACATGCATCCACAAACAGCTGCCCCTTGGCCACTCTGGACTTAGGAGTGCCACACTATTGACAAAGTCTGCCCAAATGGCTCCAAGAGGGAATCATGGAGTCCCACGTACCTGATTGGGAACCCAAGAGGAGGGTGTGGGCTTCTGGTGGGCCCATTCCCTTGGTCCCAGGGAATTCTCACTGTAGGGTGGAGTGTAGCCATCTAAAGGGTGGGCCCAGGGTAAGGGCCCTTTTTGCCTGTTTCCACGTGGAACTTGCAATCTGAAAAGGAACCTCAGCACGTAAAGAGAGGAGAACAATACAATATATGGGTGTAGTGCCTGTGTGTGTATTTTTGCTTGTGTATCCAGGTCTCTGCATGTCTGCCTGTGTGGATATCTGGATGTGTCTATGTGTGTGTTTCTCTGCTTGTTCACCTTTGTCTGTCTTGTTGCCTAGAGAGCAAAGCCCGTGGCTCTCCTCCCACCCTTCTCTCACCTGGGTTGATTTAGGACTATGAGACAGGCTGAGGTGGTGGTAGGGGGGGCACTGAGCTGAGTCCCAGCCACTGTTCTGTGCTCAGTTTAGACTCACTCTGTGATCTGGCCTTAGTTTCCTCATCTGCAGAATGGAGGGGCTAGATCACCATGCATTTAACTTATAGGCGTTGCTTGATTTACACAAGGAGTGTGATTGATTTCCTGAGTGGATTACTTTCTAGAAGTCAAACTGAGATATGCCTAATTGTAGAAGCTCTGGGATTAGACAGAACTGGGTTTGAATCCCAGATCTGCCATATACAAGCTGTGTCTCTTCTAGAGTTACTTAATCTCCCTCAGAGTTGTGAGGATTCAATAAGATAATGTGTGTCAAGTTTTGCCTATCATGCCAGGCTCACAGATATTCAATAAATATTAGCTTCTGTCCTTATCTAGGGCGTTTCCAACTTTCGAACCTTATAAATTCTGGGTTCAGTAGACATGTTGACTAATTGAAATCATTGGAACCACATGTTTAGGGAGTTCTGGCCCTGTCTTGGCTGGGGTTGGGGGGTGAGGACAGTTGGGTGAGAAAATCTGGCCATTTTTTTAGTGGCTTCTCAGAAGCTGCCAAGTCAGATCTGTGTGTGAGACGCTCCCTCTACCTCATTCTCCGATAGGGACCCTTGACATTTTCTCAGTCTTATGTAAGCACTGTGAAAAACAGGTTCAATGCCCTCCTCTGACCTGGTTTTGCCCCTGAGCCCCTCCTTGGTGCCGCAGGACGCTGAGCTAAGTAGGATGAGGACACAGGACAGAGCTGAGTCAGATAAGGCCTCAGGCTCCCCGACGTGTCTGGGCCTGCCTGACCAGCCCATATAGCGGGCAGATCCAGCTATGCAGAAGGCACCTGTCTCAATGATTGATCTTCCTGGGAGTGAATTGCTCTGCTTCTGGCACAGATGGCCTTAGGAACCTGGAGCCCTGGGGAGATTGAGGAGACATCCATGCCCTCGTCCCCTCAAGGCCCCTGGAACAGCTGAGTCCCAGCAGGAAGAACATGAAGAGAGTGGGGAGGGCTGGTGATAGCCCCTCTCAACCAGGACTGTTGGGGGTGACCATCTTGGGAATCTACCGGAGCCTGTGGAAACTGGTGGTTCTTGGGCTCTCCTGAAATATCCCTGACCTGGAGGGAAGGAGGGAGGGCCTAGAGCCTAGCCAGGGTGCTGAGTTGGGAAATGCTCTGAGTATGAGCTCAGGGTGGCTGAGGCCCTGAGAGAGGCAGCAGAGCGTCTGCCTTGGGGTCATGCCGGGCATCCCTTTGACCCCCACCCTCAACACCCACATGCGCGAGTGAGAATTGGTTTGATGATCTCCCAGCTCCAAGGATTACTGGGAAGGTAGGAGCAACTTCACCCGCAAAAGGCTCTTTTGGGGGTCATTGTGATCTCTCCCCACCATCTCTAGGCTGCTCTATTTGGGACCAGAACTGGGAATTTTCCTCTTGAAAAAAAATTCAAAGCAAGGGAGCAAGTGGTGGGTTGAGGCCAAAATAATGTGTTTAAGGAAATTTCTGCTTCATGCTGGCTAGAACAGGGAATGTCTGGTCAAAGAGCTGCTGACGGCCAGGGTCTCTGTAAGTAAACAGACTGCCTCCGATGGCCTCCCTGAGCTCATTTCCCTCAGCAATGTGCGAGGAAGATGATGTCACCAGAGCAGGGCCTCCTGGTCATGGAGTTTGTCATTGAGCAGGATGGAGGCTCAGTGATTGCCGGCAGCCTGGGTGCTCCTGCCTGGTTATTGCAAACAGCTGCTTCCTACACAAGTGACTCTGACACTTTCCTATACATAGTCATCTATAATGGGACTCTCGCCACATCCATGACCCCATAGCCAAGGGTGTTCCTGGGGAAGCCTGAGATTAACTGTGAAGTTGCCAGCATCCATGCAAGTCCTCCTCATGTCTATGGAGAGGGCCACCTAGGCTGGGTCCAGTTGCAAGTAGTCGTCCCTGGAGGTACAGACCCATGTCTTGCCCCCATGCAGAGCCAGCAGTGGCAACGTGCACCAGAGTCTGTCTCCTGGGGCAGGCAGCCAGGACCAGTGGGGGAGTTTCCATGAGCAGAGGGCACAAGGTCAGGGGCGGATGGGCGCTGGGGTAGGGAAGAAGCCACAAAGCTCTCTCTGTGTCTCCTGCACAGGCTCTTCCTGAGTACGGAAGTTGCCAGGTTAAGACTTTTATGGGGTTTGGAAGCCCTACAGCAGAGTGGCTGAGGAGCAGCTGCCAGAGGTTGGGCCAGGCTCTGCAGCCTCCCCCTTTTCACCCTATACCACCCCCACTTCACTTCCTGGCAGGGCAATGGGGAACAGTGAGCCTCCAAGCAGACAGGTAGCTAGAAGCTTCTTGGGGGTGTGCCTCAGCCTTTCACTTCTTTGTGTCTCCCAGAATTCTGGGCTCACTTCACAGGGCACTCATCAGTCACACAGACCCACCCCACAGAGCAACCAGACCACTCAATGCCTGCCTGACCTACTCTAGGCTGACTGAAAACCTCAGATTGACCAGTAGGCTCACAGAAGACCCACTGCCTGCCTCATGTGCAGCCTGACCGACCAATAGGCCAACCCACTAATTTAGTCTACTTATTCAAAAAAATAGTAATTGAACATCACATTTGTGCCAGGTCATATGCTGGGTGCAGGGGATATAACAGTGAACAAGATAGACAAGATGCCCGCTCTTAGAGAGCTGACAATAAGCAAACAAAACAACGACAGCGTGTGGTTATATATTATGAAGGAAATAAACAGGACTCCGTGGGAGAGAGTATCCAGCAGGCCCAGTTGAGGTAATGATCAGGGAAAATCTCTCTGACACATAAATCTGAGACCTGGGCAATGAGAATGAGAAAAAAACAAAACAAAACAAAAATAGCACAAATAAAACCATGCAAAGTGCCTGTGGAAGTGCTTTCCAGATAGAGGGAAAAGCAATGCCAAGGTCTTGAGTTGGGGAAGAGCTTGGCATAATCTTGGAATAACCAGAAGAGCAATGCGACTGGGACGCAGTAAGGGAGGGAAAGGTGACATGTAGATGAGGTTGCAGAGGTGGGCAAGAGCAGACCACAGAGGGCCTTGTTAGCCACAGTAAGGATTTAGGTTGGTGATCCTGAGGGCTTTAAGCAAATGAGAAGAGTCTGGGTGGAGACAAAATTTGGAAGGTATTAGCAAATTAATGGCATTTTAAAGCCAAATGAATGGATGAGATCACAGAGGGAGAGAGAATAGACAAAGGAGAGGTCTGAGAGCTGAGCCTAGGGTATTCCATCACTTAGAGGTCCCTTGAAGGAGCCGGTAAAGCTCATCAGGAAGGAACAACTGGAGAAGTGCCCAAATGTATTAATTTCCTATGGTTGCTGTAACAAATTACCACAAATTGGGTGGCTTAAAACAGACAGAAATTTATTCTTTCACAGCTCTGGAGGCCAGAAGTTCAAAATCAGATCACTAGGCTGAAATCAAAGTGTCAGCAGGATTGCAGTCTCGGGAATAATCTGTTCTTTGACTCTTCCAGCTTCTGGCAGCTGTTGGCATTCCTTGACTGGTAGCCATATCACTCCAATCTCCATGTCCACAGTCACATTACTTCCTCCTCTTCTGTCCATGTCAAATCTCCCTCTGCCTCACCCTTATAAGGACATTTGTCATAGGATTCTGGGTCCACCCAGACAATTCAGGAGATCTCCTCATCTCCAGATCCTTAACTTAATTACACTCATGAAGACCTTTTTGTTTTTTCCCCCACAGGTTCTGGGGATTGGGATGTGAACATATATTTTTTGGGGTCACAATTCAACCGACTACACCAACTGACTTATAGACTAAAGGAGAGACTAATTGAGTGATGCAAGATGACAGGAATTCCTGTGCCTGGGAAGAGGGACTGAGGAGGTCAGTGTACATTGCAAGAGTCCAGTCTGGAGATATAGGACCCAGGCTGCTGCTGGCTTAAGCGAGTGTGTGGGAGAGTCTCATGGACAGGGGAAGTACTGCAGACAGACTGGAATCTCCCAGCTCTGCCGGTCCTGACTCAGCATCTGGCAGAGGCCATCCACACAGCAGCCAAAGTGATCTTTAGAATGCAGATCTGTTCATATCACTCTCCAGTGAGTGACCCTTCAACAGCTTCCCTCAACTTTTAGGCCAAAGACCAATATCATCACCTGGATTACAAAATCTGGGGTCCTGGTCCCAGCCTAACTCTGCAGCTTTGTCTCCATCTCCCTCCTGTGCTATTTGCCTCCAGACACACTGGCTGCCTCTCAGGTCATGTTTTCTCCTGCCCTAGGGCCATGGCCTGTTGTTCCCTCTGCCAAGAAGGCTCTTCTTCAACCCACTTCACAGAGTTAGCATCCACTTATGTCTCAGCTCTCAACGCAGATGTCTCTTCTTGAGGGAATTCTTCTTTGGGTGCCTGGTCCAGATCACACAAATGTGTAATATAATTTCTCATGGCTTCCTTTCCTCATCTTCCACAGCACTATCAAAGTTTACAATTGTGTACATATTTGTAATAGTATTTTCCTCCACCACTAAACCATAAGGTCAGGGTTTGTATGACCTACCACTCTGTCCCAAGTGCCTCATCCAGTGCTTGGCACACAGAAGGGGTATGTGGTGATTTTAAAACATGTCTGCAAAAACATGTCTTCCCATCAAGACACAGAGTTTAATTGACCTCCCTTTAAATATGGGCTGGTTGAATGACTTGCCTCTAGTTAACAGAATGTGGTAGAAATGATGTTGTTGAAATCATAAAAGGTAATATGGCTTCCTCCTGGCCTGCTCTGTTTTTGGATGTTCCCTTTCAGAACCCAGATGCCGTGCTGTGAGGATGCCCAGGCCACATAGAGAGGCCACATGTAGGTATTTCAGCCAAAAGCCCCACTGAGAATTTAGCCTACAGCCAGCATCAACTGCCAGACATGCACTGAGGAAGGCTTTGAGATGATTCCAGCCTCAGCTGCCATCTGACTGGAACCATATGAGAGACCCTGAGCAAGAATTACCTAGTTGAGCCCAATTACTCCGAGAACTGTGAGGGATAAAAATAAATGATTGCTATTATTATATAAACCACTAAGTTTTGGTTTGATTTGTTATGTAATGGTAAATAGCTGGAACACAGTCCACCCAATAAATACTTATTGAATGAATAAGTGGAGAGGTCTGGTTGGAGGAATATTGCCTGTTCTTTAGCTCTGTGAAAGTTTTAGTTGGCAACTCTTAGTTTCTCTTTCCCCAAGAGGTCCTGGAGACCCTGGAAATCCCAATTCACAAACTCAAAGGCCTGTACTCCTCATACTCACCCAAGGGGAGATAAGCTTATGGAAACTCTCTGCGCTGGGCAGAGAACATGGTGAGGCCATCAAAAGTTAGCTCTGGCAGGAACCTCAGAGACTATTTATGTCATTGGGGGTTCTTAAACTCCAGCATAGTTTCCGGGTCGCAAAAACATACATGTTCTCTGTGTGTATGTATATTTCCTTGGGGAGAAGATCTCCAGGCTCTAATTTTTATCAGATTCTTAAAAGGTCTGTGTCCCAATAGTGTTAAGAACTACTGATGTAATCCAACTCTCTCAATTTCTAAGTTAAGAAACTGAGCATACTTTGTTTTCTGGTAAAAAGTGGACTAGTTACCTTAAATAAGTTTTCTTCTGAAAACAGTTCTGGATAAAAGAAATCTTTTAAAAATGCACTGATGAGCTATCAAGAAAGTGAGGAATCCTCAGGCCAAAATAAGAATCCAGAGAGGCAAGTTATGCAATGAAACCAACTTTTGCCTTGGAAACATTTTTAATTAATTAATTTATATAAAAAAACATGTAACATGAGGTCTACCCTCAACAAACAAAGTATACAGTACAATACTGTTAAGTATAAGCACAGTGTTGTATAGAAGATCTCTAGAACTTTTTCATCTTGCACAGCTGAAACTTGAGCATTTTTATTTTTTTAACTCAGTAAACTTGAATATATATGGCCCCGTGGAGGTGGAATGATTTGAGAAAAACCAGTGGTGTGCTAGTAATTGGCTTTCCACCAAAGCAAAGACCCTGTTTTTAGTGTTTGCTGATTTCCATGGTATAAACACTCTATGAAGGCCAATTTCAAGCTATCGATGATATCAACTGGCATGCAAAATTCCTGCACATTTGATTCTTCTGAGCTGGTAAGAGCCAGTTCCAGCATACCACTGAGAGAAACTCAGAGCCCCTCTAAGCAGGGAAGGCTAATGAAACTTTCCCCGCATACGATTGGTACTTTAGTGAATGAATGAACTAGATATAGGTACCACCACCTCCAACAGACTGAAAAGAAAAATGCCTACCTTAATTTCCCCATTCTCAGGAAAATATAAAGCATCCCCTGCAAATTCATAACTGGAAGCCATACCTATGTGGATTTGAAGCCCAATTCACACTACTTAGGTGGTCTGAAATAGTTAAGTATTAATTTAAAGTAGGCCCAGTCTGGTAATGCTATAAGCATCTGATAAGTCAGCTACAAAGCCACCTGGGAAAACCCACTTTTACCCCAAGCTTCAAGAATTCCCACAGATAAAGTTCCAAAGAAATGAGTAGCTCCTAGCTGAAAATCACAAAACATTCAGGGAAACAACGGACAGTGAAAACAAATATGCATAGACTTCAAATGTTGGAATTATCAGACAAATAATATAAAATAATTATGTTTAAAATGCTGAAGGGGTAAAAGAGAAGGTTGGAAATTTGAGGAGGGAACAAGAAACTTTGAAGAAAGATCAAGTGTATTTGAACAATAAATAGAATGCCCCTCTAGAAATTTAAAATATCATAAATAAATATGTAAATTCAATGGTTATGTTTGATAGAAGATTAGACATAATTGACTTATCAGACACAATAAAATTAGAACTGGAAGGGATACCTGAAGAAATTCTCTAAAATAGAAATACAAAGATAGAAAATGTAAAAAAGTAATTAAAAGACATGGAAGATGGAGCGAAAAGGCCCAAGATACATATAACCAGAGATTCTAGAAGGAGAGGAGACTTTGGGACAGAAGTA
Organism: Rhinolophus sinicus; assembly: GCF_057876585.1. Classification (NCBI taxonomy): domain Eukaryota; kingdom Metazoa; phylum Chordata; class Mammalia; order Chiroptera; family Rhinolophidae; genus Rhinolophus; species Rhinolophus sinicus. Next base: position 156,593,543 of record NC_142503.1, on the reverse strand, counting down.
ATATTTGAGTTGGTGGCTAAGACTCACCCGGAAATCCATCAAACCACACATTAAAGAATCTCAGTAAATCCCCCCACCCAAATAAATGAAAAGAAATCCACAAGTGGATCCATCATAGTGAAAATGCAGAATACCAAAGGTAAAGAAATTATTAAAGACAGATTGTTTTCAAAGTAGTGACAATTAGACTAAAACAGCTGATTTCTTAAATAGCTGAAAGACAGTGGAATTACATCTTCAATGTGCTGAGAGACAATGACCATCAACCAAGAATTCTAAAACCAGTGACCAGACATTTTAAGAACAAAAAAACAATGACATGATGAGATGAACACAAATTGTATTTGCCATCAGCAGGCAGGCAGAAAATGACCTCAGATGAGAGAAATGAAAGACAAGAAGGAATGTAAAGCAAAAATGTGGTATATATATGAGCAAATTGAAACAAATATTATATAAACAATGACAATTTCTTGTAGGCTTAGAAAAACAAGATACAATTCAAATACCTAAAAGCAACAATATATACTCATAAGCTATGAGAGGAATGGTTAGAATTAACTCTAAGTTCCTTGTTTCATTTAAGAAAAAAATGAAAGACGTTGAATAAATTTTGACTTAGACAAATAAAATATGCATATTAAAATTTCTAGTATAACCACTAAAATAGCAAAAAAGGCATAATTTGCAAACTAGGAAAGGAAGAAAATGGAATAAGAAAAAATAATCACGAAAGCAAGAAAGAATAGAAAAAGAAATCTAGAAAAGATTGGGGAAAATTCAAAATAATAGGACAGAAATACATACATACATACACACATAAATATATAAATTTTAATAAATGTAAATGAACTAAATGCTTCAGTTAAAAGAAACAGATTGGTGGCCACACTAACCCATACATTGACCTCATTGTTTTACAGGAATATGTTTATGGCTCCATCTTCTCCTCTACGGGGTAAGTTCCTCAAAGTTAGGGACTGTGCTTCATGCTTTTCTGTACCCCCAGCACATAGCTCGGGGCTTGGTACATAGTAGAAGCTAAAACTATTTGTAGGATGAGTGCGTGAATACAGGTAATTTGTGGTGGAGGCAGGGTTTAAGCCAGATTTTTCTGGCTTCAAAGCCTATTCACTTTCCACCTTAGATACCAGGCGGTGGAGGCAGACTTGTTGAGACTGAAGTTTTTTCCAGCTTAGCAGTTCCCTGTTCCCTCTGGCATTGCTGAGGATATAGGTGCTTCTCTGGAGGCCATAACCCAGCCCAAGGGGCGTAGGTCCTCCTGTGTCCATACTTAATGTGCCGTCCTTTCCGTGTGCCTTCAGTTGGAAAAATAAAAAAAGACAACCTGAGCAGGACAGCACTCCCTGAGGTGGAGGTTGTGGCCTCTGCTCTTCCTGGATTCCTCTCTGGTGGACCTGCTCTTCCTCCTCCTTCCTGCCTTCGGAGGTGGCCACACATATTGCCTGTATCTCCCTCCCTCTCTTTCCCTCCTTCTGGCCAGGAGCCTGGGACACAGGCTGTGAGTAAACCTCAGAAAAGCAGTGTCCCCAGCAAGCACCTGTTTTCAAACATAGCTCACCTGAGGAAAACCAACTGCCGAAGTCACCTATGGAGGCTCTAGCCCTGGGGCTGCTCATTGCCCGGCACTAGAGCCCCCACAGTGACTTCAGGAGTTGGTTTGAAGAACCTCTGGCCTGGGGAGGCTGATTGCTCTGGCCTCCACTGAGGGCGTAGACTTTGGCTGAAGCTCCCCAGGCAGGGTTGTGCCGCCCCTGAGAGAACCTGCTCTCTCCTCCTTTGTCCAAGATCTGCTGACTCTGGGATATGGTGCTGGGAGTGGACGCTGTCGTCATTGGGAGAAGCCATATCTCTCTCCACTCGTTCCCTAAGGTGCCTGGCTCTCCAGCTGTTTTCTTCCTCTGGGCTGGAACCTCCTGCAGATCTTCTCAAGATGAGGAAAGCAGATGACACTGTCCCCACCAGGCCCCCAAACATCCTCTCCTCCCTCAGCACGGGGTACCTGGCTCTTTCCTCATTTAATTCTCTAGTGACCACTGCCCTTCACCCCAACATGCAGTGAGAAGGTGACGGGAACAGGGTGACCTTGACCCGCTAGTCCCACTCTCTGGACTCAGGGCCTGTGTCCGGGGAGGGGATGCACCAACCCATAAGGCTGGGTCCCTCTGGGGAGAATCCGGCCTGCCGAGCAGAGGGGTCACCAGGGTAGGTTTGGGGGTCCTGGCCTGGGACAGGGCTGGTGGCTCAGAGGCATCTGTCTGTGGCTAGGGCTGGCTTGGGAATTCTGAAGTCGCAGACTGCACCTGGAGGACCCTCACCTGCCCTTTTCAGAGTGCTTTCCCTCCACCCCCTCAGTGGATTTCAGGCATCCACAGGGTCATATTTTCAGAGAAACGGGTGGTGTGGTGCCCTTGGTCATCAAAGCTGCAGCTGACGCCTGTCAAGAGTCCTGTTAGAAAGTGTTTTCCCCTCAGAGGGAGTGGTTCTCAGCTAGGGCTGTGAGTGAGAATCACCTGAGAGCTTTTAGAAACACCACGTCCAAGCCACGCCCACACCAATTAAATCAGCACCTCTGAGGGAGGGTAAGTGCAGCCGTGTGTTTCAAAGCTCCCCAGAAGATCCGAATATGCAGCATTCGAACTTCACAAGGACCCTGAAAGACAGGTACCATCTTTACCCCAATGTACAGGCAGGACATTGGGGCTCAGAGAGGTAAAACCACGTGGCCGAGGTCAGAGGACAAGTGGAAGGGGTGGGACTGGAGTCCCAGATGGAACCGAGCAGGTGGTCCCCTGCTTGCGGTGGATCCAGGCTTCTCGTGAGACCACGAGGCTTTAGGCCAGCCCAGAGCTCCTCTTCTTTGGCTGGGAAGACATTGCTGTCACCTCTTTCTCCGAAGCGCCAGGCTGGGGCTCTTCCAAGCCCAGAATGTCGTGGGTCACCCCTACTCACTCAGCTCCTTTCACTGGAAAGGCGTGCCCTTTGGTGAGGGAAGGATTCATTTTTGAGGTGAAATGTTGTATAACAGGCAGGGATGGAAAATATGAAAAGACCATGGGCGCCAACAAGGTTCAAGCCAGGGCCAGAAAGTTCAGAAAAGAGGAGGGAGGATCCCTGGAGTGGAGGCCCCAAGCTGTCAGAATCAGCTGGGCCCCCACGCCCTGCATCCTAGGCTGCCTCCATCTTCAGTGTTAGGGCGTCTTGCCAAGGCCAGAGGAAGGTCCTGGAGTGGTGATCTTAAGTGGAAGGCCCCATGGGTGTATTAGGTTTGGTTTACTCCGAATTCCAGAAGTGGGGGTGGACATAGGGGTGGCGGCCATTGAAGGTGGAATGTCTTACGGGGAGCACCTGAGGCTAGGCCAGCCCAGTCCACACACAGGTTCTGATGGTCTGGGTGCTATGATGCTGAGAGAGTGAGACATTGTCCCTGTCCCTAAGGGTTTCACCGTAGAGATTAGGCAGTCAAGTAACAGTCAGTGTCAGTAGAATGTGATAAACCTCTGCAGGCGGAGGGCACAGGACACAGGGCTTGTTGAAGAAAGGAGAGGGCGGCTACAAGGAAGGGTTTCTGGAGGACGTGGTACCTGGCTGAGTTTTGCTAAAAATAGATACTGTGAGGATGTGCAGAAAGCCGGTGTGTGGGTACATGCCCTTAGGAGCCTATCTGTAAGTTTGAAAAAAGAGACACTTACAAAGACACAAGCAAATGTACTCATGCTCCCCATCTCTCTGCCATCTCTCTTTCCCACTACCCATCACAAACACACTATAGGCACACTGGTCGTGACAAAAAATTACACAAACCTGTACAAGGTAGTGTTCAATGTACCAGAATTCTTCTCACTGAGAGCTGCTCCTGTAAGAGAAAGGTTTTCGTAAGAACTGGGAGTCGAAGGGGAGGTCCCTGGAGGCTGGGAATCTGCAGGGATGGGGCTTTAGATGCTGGGAAAGCTGCTCTGCTGAAAACGGGGAGAAGGGTCCGGAAGGAGGTACAAGGAGCAGTGTTGGAAGAGGGAGAGGAGGGAACTTTAGAATCCATCTACTCCTCTTGTTTTGCTGTGGAAGAAACGGAGGTCCGGAGCAGGAAAGTGAAATATCTCAAGTCGTACTGCACTTGAGGGTCAGAGCTGAGTGTGGGTGTATACACATCACAACACACCCAGACAGGCTTGCACGTTCCACACAGCTGCTTGCACTACACGCACACACAGTTACGCACACAGCCACCCCACAGATGCAGGTGCTGTCCCTTGGGGGTGCCGTCATGTACACTTCAGGCTGCTTAAATCCCTCATTAAGCTGGAACAGCTGGGTCATGCCTGCCCACCCACTGCCGCCTCCATTCCAGCCCTCGGATCATGAGGCCCATAGTGGGAGCACAGCATTTAAGAATCTGGGGTCATGCTGTCTACGGGTCTGCTCAGAGCATTCCCTGGAGGCTACGCAGGGGATTCACCCCAGAAGTGACTCAGACCTGCCTACGTGTCAGCGCTGGGCCTGCATCCTCAAGGGAGGATGTCTCAGTATCTCAGGGCAGAGCCGGGGGCCTCACCAGACCCAGAAGTGGGACTGCAGCTCCCTAGCTTCATCTCAGCAAGATGCCTGAGAGTACAGGGAGGAGCCTAGATGTGGAACAGGAGACCCCGATTCCACCCTGGCTCTGCCCCGCCCTCCATGAATGGCCTTGGACAAGCCCCTTTCTCTCTTTGAGATCTATGAATTTATGACGTTGAGCCAAGTGCTGGGGACACACAGATAAATAAGACACAATCCTCACTCTGCAGGAGCTCAAGTGAGGGAAAACACAGCATTCCCAGGTGGAGGAAAGAGCTCTTCAACTCAGGTGGACTCAAGTGAGAAATGGTGGTGCTGGGGCTGGGGCAGCTCGGAGGGAGGGGAGGTGCAGGCTGAATGCTCAGGGTATGTGTGCATGATTCAGGAGAGGATAAGCCCTCATCCCATGATGCCACCACAGATCCCTTGTAGCTGAGACTTCCCACCCACAGTGCCCTACTTAGGGAAGCAGTACTACCGTGGTGTTTGCCCAGGAGTGGCCTCTGATTGGTTCAAACGAGTGTCTGACCTAAACCCGGACCATCCGTAGGCCAGCTGCTCACTGGTAAGGGCTTCATGGGAAAGGCTTCACCCAGTAGGGGTTGGGAACTAGCTGAGTCAATCGGAAGTTTCCTGCTAGGATTTGAACTAAGAAAATGCAGGTGATAGACCTGTCAGAAGCAAGAGGCAAGGGGAGCTGCCACATAGAGTGAAGTAGAGACTCCAGAGGAGAAACACCAGGCAGCCTGTGAGAGAGGGGCCTGCCCCAGAGTTGCCCAGCTCCAGCTCCTGACTTCAGCTATCTTTACAACAATGCTCCTTTTTCCCCCTCAGAATTCCCTGAGAGTTATCCTTCTTGTTCCCTGAAGTGCATAACCAATTAAGAAGCCCCTTCATTTCCCTGATATCCGGAGAGCCACCAACAATCTCCCCCACCCTTTATGAGAGGCCACTTGAGAAAATGGAAAGATCAGAGGGCTGGAAATTAGGAGACTTGGCCTGGGTTGGATCTTGAATCAAGTTTCTAAGATTCCTCAAGAGGCAAGTCTTGGCAGAAGTCTCATATGCGTACATCTTGCATAGCGTGCTTTCTCCTTCATTGGTTACGAGCAGGCTAAAATGAAAATCCATAGCAACTTTGACCGGTGAAAGCAGTAAAAAAGGTAAAGGCAGCTGATGTCTTCCCAGGCCATCTCTCTTTGTTTGATGGGGGCTGATTAGTTGAGTGTAGAGGATTCAAAACCTCCCTGGCCGAGGAGCCTACTGGGAGATATGAGAGTCATCGCAGGGGCAGTTCTTGACCGAGGATTGTGCTCGACAGTCATAGCTCGACAGTCATAGCAGTCTCCTGGTGCAGTGTTCAGTAGACTCATGTCTGAGTCCTAGAGAGAGCAGAGGGGCTGTAAGTAAAAGCTAAAAGAGCTATTTCACTGAAAAGTCTGTATCTTATTTGGGTATAAGCAGTCCTGTTTTGGGATCAGGTAAGAGATGCACTCATTCCTGCTATGCTACCGTGTTTCCCCAAAAATAAGACCTACCCTGAAAATAAGCCCCAGTTAAGATCGTCAGCCAGATGGATGCATTTAGTATGTTATGGTGATGTTCTAGAAGAAGATGACATGACTGTATTTGAATAAATGTAGATTGATGAAAAAATAAGACATCCCCTGAAAATATGCATCTTTTGGAGCAAAAATTAATATATGACACGGTCTTATTTTTGGGGAAACATGGTACTGGCTTTTGTGCATTGAGAAAGCTCTAGGGTGCTGGCACCAATGCCTTAAAGAGCCACATTGTAAAAAAAAAAAAAAAAAGGGCCGGGGTGGTCAAGGGAGAAAGGACAGTCTTTTCAACAAATAGGCTGGAACAATTGAACATCCACATGCAAAAAATGAGCTTTGACCCACATATTGCACCATATGACAAAAACTAGTTAAAAATGAATCATAGACCTAAAGGTAAAATCTAAAACTAAAAAATTTCGAGAGAAAACAGGAAAAAAATCTTTGTGACCATGGTTAGGCAAAAAAATTTTTTAGATCTAACACCAAAAGCACAATCCATAAAATAAAAATAATTGCTAAGTTGAACTTCATCAAAGTTAAGAACTGCTCTTCAAAAGACACTGTTAAGAAAAAGAAAACAAGACACAGACTGAGAAAAAATACTTTCAAAACAATCGAATAAAGAACTTCTATCCAGAATATATAAAATACACTCAAAACTCAATGATAAGAAAACAATCCACTTACAGAGTAGGCAAAATATTTGAAAGACATTTCACCAAAGAAGATACCCACGTGGCAAATAAGAATATGGAAAGATGCTCACTGTCACTGGTCACTATACAAGAGCAAATTAAAACCACATTAAGATCACATTACATAACCATTAGAGGGGCTAAAAACAAACTATCAAACATGAATCTTTGACAGTATCAAGTGTTGATAAGAATGCTGAGCAACTGAACTCTCATACACTGTTGGTAGTAATGGCTACGGTACAATCACTCTGGAAAACAGTTTGGCAGCTACTTATGAAGTTAAACATATACTTAACATACAACCCAGCAATTCCATTCCTAGGTATTTACACCCCACTCAAAATTAAAAAAACATGTTTACACAAAAATCTGTACACATATTTAGAGCTAACGTGTAATTGCTGAAAACTGGAGACAACTCACATGTCCTTCATCTGGCAAATGGATAAACTTGTATAGCCATCCAATGGAATGCAATAAAAAAGGAGTGAGCTATTAACACATTTAACAACATGGATGAGTACACTAAGTGAAAGAAAGCAGAATTAAAAGGCTCATGCCATTTATATGACATTCTCGGAAAGGCAAAACTACAGGGAAAGAAAACATCGGTGGTTGTCAGCAACTGGGAATGGAAGGAGGGGGTTGACTGCAAAAGGAACTTCTGAGGTGATAGAAATATTTTATACCTTGATTGTATAGTGGTTATGTGATTGTTCACACTGGTCAAAAATCATAGAACTGTACACTCAAAACGGTGAATTTTACAGTATGAAAATTATACTTCAATTTTTTCAAAATGGGGGTGAGATTCAAATTCTTCCTCCCCTTTCTTTGCTTTCCTTGTCACTGCCCAACATCCTGTCCTTAAAGCTCTGTTCTCCTGGGGGGAAATGTCCTGATTCAGCCACTCTGAACACTGCTTTGCTTCTGGAACAAGAGGCCAACCCACTAAGAACGGTCCCTAGAGCCCATGTGTCTGTTTCCCTCTGTCTCACTGTGCCTGGCTAAGCCTGCCCATCAAGGCCGTTCTAACCTCTATTTCCCCTTCCCTGCCTGCTCCCCCCGGCCATGTGGAGTCCCAGGCAGGCACTGTGTGGGCGAAAGATTCTGCATGGAAAGAGGGAGGCCGTTCACACTCAGCTTTCCACAGCTCTAACCCATAAAACAGCTGTGTGCCCAGGATCGTACAGCCAGAAAGGACATCTACCTGGCATCTGCCTTGCTTCATCCCTAAGCAAGGCCACCAGAAGAATCACTGCTGCAGGTTCTTCTGCGCTGCCAGCATCCTGGTCAGAGCTGAAGCCTCACCACACCCAGAGTCACCTGGGGCCTCTCGGGGGAGTCATGGAGAGAGGCCATGGGTCACAGGAAACGAGTGGCAGAGTCTGGTAGATGCGTGGGAGTGAGCTTGATGAACAACTAGGGCAAACATGGCATGTTAGTGTGACTAATCGGGAAAGGGGAGTGTGAACAAACACTCTTGAGGTGACACTCTGGTAAGTGAACACCCCTAATCCTATACCGAATCATGAATGTGGACGTTTCTGAGAAATACAGGGGGCACAATGTGGACATGATGATGTCCATATGTAGACTACGAACTCACTGGTTCATGCAGTAAGCACTACATTGTCACTGGTTGTGAGGAAACTATAAAGTGCGGTGACTATGAGCACAACATGGCAAGCGTGGTGAACATCATGGTGACATAGAGAGAACCCCATAGTTGGTGGTGAAAATACTGGGCCCCCTGGGGTAGGGTGAATACACTGGTAAGCATGGTGAACAGCAGAGCTGCTGCGTGTGAACATAAGACTGAGGCTATGGTGAATACACCATGTGAATATGAGGTGACCCTTTTTTTTTTTTAAGCTCAAGGAGCATTCTGTGAAGACCACAGTAAGCATATTACACAAGGTAGCAGGCTCTACCAGACTGTTTTGGGGTATCTGCCAGACTCATGGCCCATTCTCAAGGAATTTGCTTCTACCTACAACCTGCACGGAGTAAGCACACACTTACAAGACCAGGTGCTGACCTGCAGGTTGCAGGACATGCAGCAATCAGCGTGGCATGCGTGGTTCTGAAGATTTCTTTCTCTTTTTTCCATTTTCTAAGCTGAAGTTGTTATTACGATTGCTCGGTTTTGCTCAGCTTTTCTATGGTGTGTTGATGTAGTTACGAGGTAAGGCAAGGTCTCTTGCTGTCACGTTGTACAGAACAAAGGGAGGGGAAATGCTGAGATTATCAGCGATTAAAGTGGTTTCTTGATAGCAAAACTCAACTCTTGATGTCAAGGTCAGTGGTTAGACAGTTCGGTGTAACTCCTGTTAGGAAAGGGGTCCTTGTGTTTGTGGTTGTGTTTTTAGTGGGCAGGTGTCATTTTTTTACTTCCCAGAATCAATTCTTCTGGTGACAATACCACAATTTTCGTCTGGAAAAAATCACTGCCTGTGATCCCAGTGGGATGATGTACCCCTGGCTCCGGAAGTGGGCGAATCAGAGCTTTCCGTGCCCATGGTTACAGGAATGAGCCATGAGAGCCTTTCCCAGGAATGATTGAGGAAGAGACACTGTCCTTCCACTGGAAATGAAATATATGCTAGCAGGGAGTCTAGAGCTTCCTGAAGATACTGCATGGGAATAACCTCTGTTCTAGTTACTATTGCACTATAACACATCAACCCAAATTTTAGTGGCTTAAATCACAATCGTTTTATTATATCATGAATTATGTAGGTTAGGATTTCATGTAGAGCTTGACTGGGCAATTCTGCTTTTTGTGACATCAATTGAACACTTATCTGTGCTCATTCAGTGGCACTTATCTGGTAGATATGTTCATCTGGTCTGGAAGGCCCAAGACACCTATCCTCACATGTTAAGTGCCTTGGTGGGGAGGGCTGGAAGGCTGCACCCAGCTGGGACCACAAACCAGAACACCTCCACCAGGCCTTCCAGTATGGTGGTCTCAGGGTAGTTAGACTTCTTAGATGCCAGCTGTTTTTCCCCAGAGCAAATATCCCAAGAGATCCAAGAGGAAGCTGTATGACTTTTTCTGTCCTAGTCTTAGGAATCCACCGCATTCTTGATTACAAACAAGGCATAGGCCAGCTCAGACTCAAGAGGAGAGAAATTAGATTCCACCTCTTGAAGGTGGAATAGTGCGGTCACATTGTACAAGAACATGTACAGTGGAAGCTATCATTGCAGACATTTTGGAAAATATAGACTGCTACAGCCTCCTTGAGAATAAGGCAATGTCAGAGGAAGCAGTTGAGAAATGGAGAGAGAACAGTCCTGATGATGTTGTCTGAATACTTGAATCCAATTTTTCCCAGGACTTCAGTTATGAAATTATCAGTTTCCTTTTCTGCTTAAACCAATCTGAGTTGTGCTTTTGTCATTTGCAACTGAAAGAGCTTTTCTTCTTAACGTATCTATCAGTTATCGACTGCAACACCTAATAAACCACCTGAAAACTCAGCAGCTTACAACACTGATTATTTCTCTAGATTCTGTGGGTTGGCTAGGCCATTTCTCTGCTGGTCTTAGCTGGGCTCACTCATGCAACTGCTGGAATGCAAAGTTCAAGATGGCCTCATTCACATGTCTGGCTGTTGGCTGGGGGCCTCAGTTCTTCACCATGCGTCTCATCCTCCACTAGGAGAGGCTGACTTCTTTATGCGGTGGTCTGAGGCCAGCGTTCCAAGAGAGTGAAGGTGGCAAGTTCTCTTGAGGCCTCAACTTCAGAAGTGGTATGGCATCACTTCTGTCATATTCATTTGTTCATAGCAAGTGACAAAGCCAGCCCAGGTCAAAGGAGTATGTAAATAGATTCCATCTCATAATGGTTGCAAAGAATTTGTGACTGTATTATTCCACCATAGTATGATAGATAGCTGCATTATATTAGACGGGAATATCTGTGGAATGAGTGTGTGTATAGGAAGTAGGGTAGGTGTACCAGGCAGGCAGAGCCGGACTGTTCTAGGCATGTTTTCACTGAGGAGCATACAGTTAGAGTGTGATTTCCATGGTGGGTCCTTTGAGCTGAGGGCCCCATGACAAGGTCTACACCAAACCACTGGTTCCCAGAGGCAACTTTGACTTGAAGACCTACTATGTCTGAGTGACTTTACCTCTCTGAGCCTCAGTTTTTCTTTGTAAACTGGGTGTGATCATCCCTGCCTCACAGTTTGACTGTGAGGCTGAAGATGATGACCATGAATGTGCTTTATAAATTATCGCATGCCACCTACATGTGACTAAACATTATCATCTGAGACCTGAGAAGGAATAATCAAGTGGGCCTGGAGGGTCAGAGAGGGCAGGAGGGAGGAGACTGAGATGGGGCTTCGAAAGATGAGGAGATTCACACTGGTGGGGAAGAAGTAGTGCATTTTAAGGTAGGAAACTGGGGGCTAAAACTCGAAAGGCACAGAGGTGGAACAGTGACAGACTGCACCGAGGACAGAGAGGAGAACAAGGTCAGAGGGGGCGCTCTCCCACTACCCAAGACTTCAGGTCTCTGGTTTCTCAGGTACTGGGTCAGCAGCCCCTGATGGTTTCTCAGAGCTGCAGTCAAATCCTTCATTCCCCAGGGATCATCAATGGCCTGTCCCTAGCCAGGCCTGCAAAGCCTCCCAGACCCCCGGGGTGGGGGGCAATGATGGGATCATGGGAGAGGTGGTCAGACAGCATCTTAAGAGACAGAGCACCTTCCTCTGGAGCCATCAGCATCAGGTCAGACCCCTCCCAGTGTTTCCAAGCTCTTTTCCCCTCAGTAGGGTGAGGACCCCTGGCCATAAGCTTGGGTCACAGGTGGCCTGGTTACACTGGGCTCTAAGCCCCACCCAATCCCCTGGCCGGGGTGGGGGTGATTGATGGGTTTCCAGTGTGTTCCAGACAGGGGCTTGGAGCGGTTGTAGACTAGCCTGGCCTACAGAGGCCCCAGATGGCCCCGGCCAGGCCTGGACAGACCAGACCTGTGGCTGCCTCCCAAGCCCTGCCTGCCTGCCTGTCTGTCTATCATGGGGTCCTGGCTGAGGAGAGCAGCAACTTCCCCCTCCAAGGAATCCTGGGAGGAGGAGGTTGAGGTAAACTCAGATTCCCCTAATCTAGGCCTGAGCAGCTCCCAGCTCAGGACCACCTGGGGACAGGAAAACTCCTTGTGGCCGCCCAGTGCTCAGCCCAGAGCCTGCCCCAAATAGGAGCTCAGTGAGGGTGTGTGGAAAGGACGAGCTGACACTGGTGTACGGGCAAGGCCACAGGGGCCAGGCATCCATCTCCAGGCCCTGGCACGAGGCAGGAAGCCCAGCTTCTGCCAGATGAGCCTGGCACATGAGGCAGGCCTGGCAGCTCCTGATGTAGTGGGGCTAGTATACCCCCTCCCCATCTTCTGCCTTCAACTGGGACTCTATCTCTGTGTGGTCCATGAACCAGCAGCAGCAGTATTACCTAGGAGCGTGTTAAAAATGCAGAGACTCAGGCCTCACCTCAGACCTACTGAATCAGAAACTCTGCGGGTGGGGCCTAGCAATCTGTGTTTTAAAAGGGCTTCCAGGGGATTTGACAGATGCTAAAACTGTAGGACTCATGCAGAGGGAAAGGCAGGTGAAGTCCCAAGCATAGGCAGCTGCTTACACCACATGTGGGTAAGGCTGGCTGTTCATACACTGGTGGACCCCTATACCCAGAATCAGACACATACACACTGACCGTCCAGGGTCTCAAATGGTCCCATGCAGGGACTCTGGGGTCCAATGGTCACAGATAGGCACCCAGATGGAAGTAGGTAGGGTCAGGGAAAAACTGTTCTTACCAGGTGACATCCTGTGGCCCACATTCTTTGGTTCCTTGTCCCTGCTGAGGTTCTCTGAGTGTGCCTTCAGAGGCCAGAGAAGCTGAGTACTTGTCCTATTCAGACCAGGCACCCCCAGCTGAAAGGCCCGGTGGCCTGTGTGCCTGAGATAATTTGGAGTATGGGCCAGGGCCAGAGGAATGTGGGGGGTCGGCAAGCAAAGCTTAGGCAAGAACACGCCACCCCCTGAGCCACGAAATGCTGTCCAGATGTAGAATTCCCCTTGGCCCTTTCCCAAGGCTGCCCCCAGTACCCACCCAGCTCCCTACCCGTCTCTCTGTTCTGGCCTGCGGAGCTCCAAGCCGCTGTCCACTTGGCCCATCACCAGGCCCTGCAGCATCTTCCCCTAAGGATCTGGAAGTGAAATCCCAGCCTCTGGGAGCTGCCTGAGATGTGGGGAGGGGAGGGGAAGGCTGAGCTTCCTCATGCTCAGATCTGGTTTCGCGGCTGCTTTCCGTGGCGCACTGCCACAGGCTGAGCCACCAGCTGTGCTATATAAGGCCCAGTGGCTAGACCGCTAGAGAGAAGAAGACTTGGACCCCCAAGCTGAGGAGTCCTGCTCAGGACACGGTGAGCTCTACTCCCTTTCTCCTCCCCCATCCCTGCACCCCACTAACTGGCTCAGCTATCTCTGCCCTCCCCTGACCACCCCTTATTTCCCCCCAGAGAAGACTCTCCTTTCTGCTTTGGAGTTCTCTTATTCCATTGGCCCAAAGTCCTCTTCTTCTCCCATCTGAGGCCAGTTAGGGTCTCTCTAGGGCCAGTTAAATGGCCCTAGTTAGGGTCTCTGTACCTCTGGGCGCCCTGCTTCTTTCCTGTGGTCAGCCAGTCTGCTTTGTCTGAGAGTTCTGAGGAGTGTAGGCTTGGAGTCTAACTGGCAGAGAATATGCTAAAGAAAGTTCCGTGGACTGCCAGATGGGAAATGGTTTTTCCACAAAGTTCCTCAGGCCACCTTGGCCTCTCAGACAGTCCCAGAGTGGGCTCAGACTGAACGCTGTGCAGGCCGGTGGCGTGCTCTGCTCCCCGCTCAGAACCCGGAGCTTGGCGTAAGACACATAATAGCTGGAGACCTTGGGGACACCCGTGCTTCTGTGTCCTGGGCTGAGAAACAGCTGGTGGTGGGGATAGCAGGCTCAGAGCTAGATGGTCTGCAATGTGAGATTGGTCTGTTCTTCCCATGGGACCCCAAGTACTTTTTCATCTTTTTTCCCAGAAAGGAGGAATCTCCCCCTTTCCGACCATATTCTGGGCTTTGGCCGTTGAAGGGAAGCACTTTTGAATCTCCAGGAACTAATCAGATTCTGGCTTGACCAGAGCTCTGGGGAAAGAGAAAAATGAGCAGGAGCCTGGGCTACACCCCACGAGCCCTTGTCTTTATTGCCAGGCTGCTTTCCTCTTCCTGCTCCTGCAGCCTCTAACCCACAGTCAGCAGTTATTGGGGAGCCCTGGCCCTCCTCTTCTCCTTCAGTGTGCTCCTGGCTGTGTACCTCCCAGCCAGGCCCCAAACAAACAGGCCAGAAATGTGTTTCAGCTGCAGCCTGTGCACATCTGGGAATGTGTTCTTGGAGGTGGTATGTCTAAAGCATCTGTGCCCTCCAGCTTGCCGGCCCTATGAGGGTCTGGGGCTTTATGGCCCTAGTATGTATACCCTTTGTGCAAGAGTGTGAGCCCCACCAAAGGATAGCAAAACATACCCCGACACCCAGGTCTTGGAAGTGATTACTGAGTTACCCAGAGGTTGCTGGGAGTGACCCCAGGCCCTTCCTCACTGGCAAGGAACCTACTCTCCCTTTGTGCCCTATGTCGATATGGGGCTCTGGAGCCTCGACCCAGGGTGTGAATCCAGTTCTGCCTCATCTAAACTCAGATTCTGAGCCTCTACACTTCCCAAAGCTGCCTGCTTGGGAAGGTGTCACCTCCCAGAAGATTTCATTCTGTACACCCTCCCACCCTTTATAGGTCAAGAAATAGTTCTGCTCAAGACATCAGAGGTGATTCAGAAATGTGGAACCTGACAAGCTTTTTTCTTTTCAGGTCATTGATTCTGAGAAGATTCCTGGGGAGCACGTTCCAGGGGCGACCTGACTCTGTGCAGCACCCTCACCCATCTCCTGTCATCCTCCCCACAGGGCCTAGGGGAACGATGGTGGGGACCAAGGCCTGGGTGTTCTTCCTGGTCCTGGAAGTCACTGCTGTGTTGGGTACAGGCTAAGTATCTGCTATCTCCCAAATCTCCCACTTGCAATAGGGAAGTCCTGTCTGGTCTGGGACCCAAATATGCATCTGCCTTAAGCCACAGCAATGACCTTAAGACCTGAGGCTGGTTTATAGATTTATTCAAATTTTATATCCTGCTTGTTTTCCCAAAGGATTTAAGATAGTTCTCAATATTAAAACTCATGGAACAGAATCTTTTAAATGAGGAGATGAGCTGTCATTCAGAGGGAGGAAAGAAAATGAGAGGTTTACCACCCCTGCATTATAAATTTAGCTCTGAGCTTCCTGGCAGCCAATGCAAAAAGAAACCGCAAGAGATTACTGAACTCTCAGAATCAGGTTTGGGGTTTGGTCTGGTTTTAGTTTCATGAAAATTCTTCCGACCTAAAGCTCAATTTCATTTAGACCCTGGAGCCAAATTTTACAGACATCAGAATCCTGTTTGGTTTCCTTGTCCTCTGACTCCATCCTCTGGTGACACTGAGTTCTTGAAGGAACAGGGAGAGAGAATTTTCTTCGTGCACTCCCTGAGGCATCGAAGTGTCAGAGCACCTAGCACTACCCTGTATACTCTCTTCCTATCTCCCCTTCTTCTCCCGATTTCTAACCATGTGTTCAGGTAAAGCAAAAAATTGCTCAAAACCCTCTTTTAAAGCTGTGTGCCCTGCAGGCTTTGTGACCACAGATGCAGGAACAAAGGCTGGCTCAGCATCTTGCCTAAGCCTGTGTGTGCCCACCTCCTGCCTTCCTCTTTTCACCCCGACAGCTGTTGTTGGTGAAGACGATTAGCATTCAACCATCTTAGTGGCAATCAGAGTTGTTTGATGAGAAGAGCTCCTATCACCCCAATTAAATGGCGTAAAGAATTCTGATTTGACTCCTCACATGAGAGTTAATTGCCTTTCAAAGCTTTTGCAGGCCTCTGCTGTCCTTTCTCCTTCCCATTCTGGAGCCCCCAACCCAGCCTCAGGTGGGGTGGGATTTGAAGCTTCCCAGGGCCTGAAGACCTTGCACCAAGCTCAGGGACCCTGCCGCCCTGGTGTCAGAAAATTGAGGACCACTGTCCCAGTGAGGTCAAATGAGTACTTTAGGGGGAAGACGGACTCCCAAAGCCAAACTTTGCCAAGGGAAGGCAAATGGGCATCTTTTGTCCAGGCATTGAGCTAACAGGAGTTGCTAAACCCTACTCAGCAAGCACTCTGCGTTAGGCATGGTTCTAAGTGGATTTTATGCATGAATTTAATCCCCACAATCATGTGAGGCAGAAACTATTATTGTCCTAATTTTATGATGCGAGAGCATGAGTCAGCTGAGTTAAGTATTTGGCCCAACGTCACACAGTTAGGAAGTGGCAGAGCTTCTGGAGCTCACACTTTCCGTCTCTGTCCACTTGAGAAATGTTCATTTGTGTTACCTCACGGACTCCTCAGGCCAAGCAGACCACCCTGGGACGTGGGAATTCATATCTCCATTTTATAAATGAGGAAAATAAGGCTCGGTTCTGGTGAAAGGACAGACCCAGACGCTAATGTAAGAGCCCTCCACCCCCTCTGGCTGCTCCACAGCATCCAAGGAGCCATTTCTAGAACAAAAGCAAAGAGAGAATGACCATTTGTTGAGCATACACTACATGCCAAGTCCCTTTCCATTTATTATCACCCTGAACATGCCCCAGAGCTCTACGATGTAGTGATTATTAATACAGCCCTATTTTATGGGAAAACAGATTTAGAGGAATAAAGATCTTAGAAGGTCGCACAGCCATTGAGTGGCAGAGTGGGGACTGGAACCCATGTCCAGTGCTTGTGCTCCATCTGACACATCACACTGCTTCCCTGCGTCTTGAGAGGCTGGAAGCAGGAACTTGATGGGCCCCAGTAACTAATAGTCCCGATGTCTCACTTCTCTCCTGGCCCTCAGGGAGGCAGACAATGCTCACCCATTCAGTGAGAAGAGTCCGGCCAGGGAAGAGGACCTTCAGTATCTCTGCCAAGCCTGCTGACCCCCTGAAGAGTGAGTTGTGGCTGGAGCTGGGAGGGCTCACCAGGAAGGTGTTTACTGAGCTTGGGCGTGAAGTCAGAGTTCCATGGAAACCCACTTTTACAAGGTTTTTGGCCTACGTCTCTGCCTAGGCAGAGGGCCCTAGTTTATAGGACAGTCCAGAATCACGAATCGGCCCGATATGTTCCAGGACTTCTGTAGGACTTGCTGAGGCCAGAGCATAGGCTAGTGGGGAGAAAGGGGAGTGACGAGGATGGAGAGATAGCAGGGCCAGCTCATGGCACCCCAAATGACTGGCCAAGGGAGTTAAAGCTGGATGTGAAGCCACATGAAGGACGCTCACCCTGACTACAGTGTCGAGAGGGTGGGGATGGAGTCACGGGGAAGACCAGGCAGGAAGCTACTGACATGGTCCAGCCAGGCTGCTGAGAGCTTGAATGGGGCCCTTGGCAGCAGAGGGTGCAGAGGGCAGGAGATTGGAGAGCTGCTGGAGAGACAGATGTGGTAGAGCCTGAGACCAATGGAGCTGGGGTGGGTGCGTGAGACATATGGGGGATGACTCCCAGGGGGTGAGCAGGAAAGGGAAACTGGAGCTCACCTGGAGCCCCAGGACCTGGCTCCTTGCCCACCTGGCTCTACCTCTCAGGTCCTGGGGAATGGACAACATGGTTCAACATTGACCACCCAGGCGGGAAGGGCGACTACGAGCGGCTGGATGCCATTCACTTCTACTATGGGGACCGTGTGTGCGCTCAGCCCCTGTGGCTGGAGGCCCGGACCACTGACTGGATACCTGCAGGCAGCACTGGCCAGGTGGTCCATAGCAGTCCCCGTGAGGGCTTCTGGTGCGTCAACAGGGAGCAGCGGCCTGGCCAGAACTGCTCTAATTACACTGTGCGCTTCCTCTGCCCACCAGGTGAGCCTAAAGGGCCCCACTCCCCAGCTCCCACCAGCCTTGGCACAGGCAGAGGCCAGGACCTGCCTCTGGCCATGGGAACTCTGGATATCGCAATACACAGGCTTCAACTTCCTACTACTGACCTACCAATGTTATGAACGGTCCGTGTTTCTGGATGCTCTCCATTCAGTCCACTTCACTGGGTGCATGTGGCATGGTGGGAAAGACCCCAGGCTCTCGAGCTGGGCTGCTTGGTCCCAAATCTGGGCCTGCCAGCTGATCTGTGTCCTTAGGCAAATTTCCTGAAACTCTCTGTGCCTCAGGTTTCTCACATGTAAAACAGGATTATATTTAAATCTTTATAGGGTACTTTTTTTTTTACCTTTTATTTATTTTTTTAAGTGTGTTTTTCCAGGACCCATCAGCTCCAAGTCAAGTAGTTGTTTCAAGCTAGTTGTGGAGGGCGCAGCTCACAGTGGCCCATGTGGGGATCGAACCGGCAACCTTATTGTTAAGAGCACTGCGCTCTAACCAGCTGAGCTAACCGGCCACCCTATTCATAGGGTGTTTCTAAAAAACGAGGATTAAATAAGATAATGAGTGAAAGGAGCTTAACTCAGGTGAACGTTCATTAAATGTTAGTTTCTATTTAGTTCCCATGTGCCAGGTACTGTGCTAGTTTTCTACATCACTCGATGTTTACAACTGACCTGTGAAGACTCTCTAGGCTGACATGTTACGCCAGGTTCCGAGAGGTTAGGTAACTTCTCACAATTACATAGCTATTAAGTGGAGAGCTGGGGTTTGAATCCATGTCTGTGTTTGCAGAGTCCAAGAATGTATGCTCTTTACGCCCTCCCTGCCCGCGCTGGAGAATACAGAGCCAGTTGCAGGCCTGCCCACTTTATGGATGGGCACCCTCCCCTCTTGGGGTTCCACCAGCGCACACAGCCTGACCCTGCAGGCCCCAGCAGCGGTGGTGGTCCTCTGCAGTGGGAGCTCAGGCTGGGCAAGGGCCCCTGGGCAAAGTCTGAGACCCTCATTCTTGCACCAGAGGTGAGGAGGGTGGGCAGAAGCAGGCTTGATGTCTGAGTCGCTGAAGTCCCAGGCCCTGGTGGCTGTTTCTGCACTGGTGGAAAGGGCAGGTGGTGCTAACCCTACACGTCCCAGGACAGCATATCAGAGTCCCAGTGCTTGGCCAACAAGCCCTTCTCAGGGCCGCCCCTAGCCCATATGGTGTTGTTGTGTGAATTACAGACACCACTTCCTCAAGACTCTTGACTTCCATCTGCTGGAAAAGTCATTGCAGTAAATATAAGTATCAGTGACATCTATGATGTAAACAGAGGCCCTGCTTTCTGAGAAAAAGCAGCCATGGGAAGATTTCCTGACAGAGTCCCTGCGGGAGGGAAGTCAGACTGTCTGTCAATCCTGTTTTGCAGGATCCCTGCGCCGAGACACAGAGCGCATCTGGAGCTCATGGTCTCCCTGGAGCAAGTGTTCTGCTGCTTGTGGTTACACTGGGGTCCAGACCCGAACACGCAGCTGCTTGGCAGAGACAGTGTCACTGTGCCGTGAGGCCACTGAGGAGGGTCGGCTCTGCATGGACCAGGCCTGTACAGGTACTGCCCTTGCTCCTGGTACTGGGCAGGGCATGGGGCTGAGTTTGAAGCAGGCTAGAATAGGTTAGAAGTTCAGAATGAGATGGATTCATGCGTTCATTCATTCATCAAGTTTTAACTGAGCAGCTATTTTGTGCTCTGATGGGGGATACAAAAGGATAATCTGGGAGCACAGAGCAGGGTCTATTATCATAGCTTAGGGGAATCAAGGAAGGCTTCCTAGAGATGTCCTGAGCTAAATCTTGAAGGATGGGCAGGAATTAGTCATGCAGGTTGATAAAGACAGTAACGAAGACCTAAGGAAGAGGGGAAGCATACATAAGTCAACAGGTTGAGATGTGGCTGAAGGAGGGCCAAAACCCATATAAGCCCCGCTTATGTGGTCCCTTCCTCCACAGCCTCCACAGCCTGTGACCTGATCTGCCCCATGGGCCACGTGAATGCTGACTGCGATGCCTGCATGTGCCAGGACTTCGTGCTGCATGGGACTGTCTCACTCCCTGGGGGTGCCCCAGCCTCAGGGGCCACTGTCTACCTGCTGACCAAGACGCCTAAGCCACTGACCCAGACGGACAGTAGTGGGAGGTTCCGAGTCCCTGGTTTGTGCCCAGATGGCAAAAGCATCCTGAAGATCACGAAGACCAAGTTTGCTCCTATCAAGCTCACAATGCCCAAGACTAGACTGAAGTCAGCCACCGTCAGTGCGGAGTTCACCAGGGCAGGTACTTAAGTTCTCTGGGACAGGGCTGGCCTTTTAAGTAAAGGGATTACAATGCTAAGAGCTGGTTTCCCAGCTTGCCCAGAATAAAATGCAAAATGTTTACCATGGCCTACAAGGCCCAAGCAACATCATGTGCCCCCATCATTACTTCTCCGCTCTCTTCTCCTATTTCCCTCCTCTCTGCCCCACTGAATCACTCTACTCCAGCCACAGTGTCCTTCCATCTGTTCCTCAAACACACAGGCACACTCCTGCCTCAGGGTCTTTGCACTGGCTACATACTCTGCTCAGTGTGTTCATCCCCCAGATATTGACATGACTTGCTGCCTCAAATGAGTTCTTCCCTGGGCCACCTTACCTAAAAGAGTCATTACAGTACAGTGTGAGGTTTGGAGGACATAGAGAGAGAAAGAGGCTGTACGAATTCAGAAATGGTATAGAATGGCCAGAAAATTCTGCTGGAGGCAGCTGAACAGGAATATTGCACTATTTAAAACAGCCAACTCTGGTTGTGCTTGAGATGGTAGTACTTGAGAATCTTGGCTGGCACAAGATCCCCTTGATTCTTCACTGCTTCACCCCGATGCTGCTTGAGAGGCCATTGGAGCAGGTCTGCGTGGACCAGGCCTGTACAGGTACTACTCCCGGTACTGGACAGGATAGGGGACGGAAGCTGAAGCAGCCTAGAATAGGTTAGAGGGTCAGACTGAGATGGACTCATGCATTCATTCATTCATTCATTCATCAAGTATTAACTGAGCATCTATTTTGTGCTCTGATGGGAGATACAAAAGGATAATGTGGGAGCACAGAGCAGGGTCAATTATCATAGCTTAGGGGAATCAAGGAAGGCTTACTAGAGAAGGTGTCCTGAGCGAAGTCTTGAAGGATGGGCAGGAATTAGTCCTAAAGAGGAGGGGAAGCATATGTAAATACACAGACTGCGATGTGGCTGAAGGAGGGCCGAAACACATATAAGCCCTCCTGATGTGGTCCCTTCTTCTACCGCCTGTGGTGGGCCAGGCTGAGGGGGTAGAAGAGGTGGACTCCATTCTAGACCAGTACACTAATTAAGACATTTAGAGAGGGGCTGGTGGGGGGTGACATTTTTTTTTTTTTTTAAGATTTTATTGGGGAAGGGGAACAGGACTTTATTGGGGAACACTGTGTACTTCCAGGCCTTTTTTTCCAAGTCAAGTTGTTGTCCTTTTCAATCTTAGTTGTGGAGGGCACAGCTCAGCTCCAGGTCCAGTTGCCATTGCTGGTTGCAGGGGGCGCTGCCCACCATCCCTTGCGGGAGTCGAACCGGCAACCTTGTGGTTGAGAGGATGCGCTCCAACCAACTGAGCCATCTGGGAGCTCAGCGGCAGCTCAGCTCAAGGTGCCGTGTTCAACCTTAGTTGCAGGGGGCAGAGCCCACCATCCCTTGCGGGACTCGAGGAGTTGAACCGGCAACCTTGTGTTTGAGAGCCCACTGGCCCATGTGGGAATCGAACCAGCAGCATTCGGAGTTAGGAGCATGGAGCTCTAACCGCCTGAGCCACCGGGCCGGCCCCGGGGGGTAACATTTTAACACATGTCAAAGAACCTGAGATAACAAGGCTCTGGAGAATCTGTCATAAAGAAAAACCCCAAATACCCCTTTCTCATCTTCTGTCCCAGAGACTCCATACATTGTGAAGAATCCCAAGACAAAAGCACGGAGAGCTGGGCAGAGTGTGGCTCTGTGCTGTAAGGCCACGGGGAAGCCCAGTCCAGATAAGTATTTCTGGTGAGTATTCTGCCAGCTACCCTGCCCAGTTCTCCTCTGGGCAACCAGCGCTTTCACGCATTGGGTCTGATCTTATTAACCATAATAATAACCAACAGAATAAAGTGACAAGAAAGGCCCTGATGCAGAGTCTGGAAGTTGGCACTTATAAGTGGGTGCCGGCAGGGTTGAGGCTGCCCAGACAACCAGCAAACCCTGTTGCGGTCCTCTTGAAGCTGGGGTCCCCACAGAGCAGCTCTGGTCTTGGGATCCTGACTTGCATGTCCTTGAGACACAGAACAAGATTCCTCAGCCCAGCTTCCCCGACAAAGGCAAACAAGGTCAGAGTCCCCAGTGGCTATGAGTCCTTTACGCTTCACGAACATTTTACAGCCATTATCTTGTTTAGCCCTCCCAGAGATTCTGTGTGGTCATCTAGGAATCACTGCTCCCATTTTATTGACCAGGAAGCTGAAGCTAAGAGAGGTGAGATGATTTGTCCAAGGATCCAGTGAGTGGTAAGGCTGAGACTCAGTCAAGTCCCTTGATTCCCAGGTCAATCAGAGCTCTTAGATGAGCCGAGTCAAAGGTGATGTTGACATCGGCAGGGACCCATCCACCATCTGTCTCCCTGGCTGTTTGCTCCTGGCACTGCCTTCTCAGGCTGCGTCTCTCCATGCCTTGCAGGTACCACAATAACACGCTGCTAGACCCCTCCCTCTATAAGCATGAGAGCAAGCTGGTGCTGAGGAGCCTACAGCGGGACCAGGCTGGGGAGTACTTCTGCAAGGCCCAGAGCGACTCAGGGGCTGCGAAGTCCCATGTCTCCCAGCTGACTGTCATAGGTAAGCCTGTCAGGGACCCTTGGAGCACCCCAGTGGGCATATCTCAGCAGTAAAAACTTGGATTTTTCTGTGCTGTGCTATGCCCTCCAGGACACAAAAATGTCACAGAGCCCAATCTCACCCTCAATGGAACTGCCACTCCAGGAGTGGTGAAGAAATGTAAATAAGAGACAAGTAAGGTAGAATGCAGCTAAAACAGGAGATAAGGGGCCATGGACTCTATAGATGAGAAACAGAGACCTTCCCGGTGGGCGTGACCGTGGATGGCTGTCTGAGGGAGCAGCATTTCAGCTGGGGCTTAAATAATGGTTCTCAGTCTTGGCTGCTAAGTTTTTAAACATATGGATGTCTGGGTCTTACCTCCAGAGAGTTTGATTTCATTGGTTTGGGATGTGGCCTGGACATGCACAGTTTAAAAGCTTTCCTGGGTGATTCTAGTTTGCAGCCAAAGTTGTGAACCCCTCATCTTAAAGAATGACCAGGGGCTGTGTGTAAGGAGATGGGGGCATTCCAGATTGAGGGAGCAGCGTGAGTAAAGGTATAGAAGTGGGAAACTGAGGGGGCTTTACAAAAAAAGGGTGACCTGATTAGAGCTGGCTTCAAGAAGTGAGCTGGAGGGGGAGAGACTGGACACCAAGACAAATTAGGAACCTATACTTGGAAAGAGATGGAGAAGGAGGACAGCTCAGTAATTGGCCTAAACAAAACCAAACACAAGGCAGAGGAAGAGAAAATTTATTGGAAGGATTCTGGAATATTTCACAGGCTCCAAGAAAGTTGAGCAACAGACCTCAAGACACAGGGCACTTGGACCTTGGCAACAGTGAAGCCCCATTAGCAGAGGTTCCCAACCCATAATACCAATGCTCCCCATTTGTCACAGTTATTTGTAATACTTACAATTTTTAACACTGTAAATTTTAAAAATGTTTTTCTATTTTGAAGTTAACTTTATAGTCAAGTTAGCTACCTAAAATTGTCTAGTATATATGCCCATGGCCCTAACTATAACATAAAGGAGAAATAAAAAGAAAATAATTTTAATACAATTTTAATTTAATTCATTTTAATATATGTATTTCAATATATAAGAGCTTTGGCCTAATGACACAAGAATGCCAACTAAGAGATCAGACACTTGCATTTGAATCCAGTCACCAAGAAGGTGACAGCTACAAATACTGATGGATACAGAGGTATCATTTTGGTGGTTCACATTTCTTGGGTAATGTTGTAGGTACATGATTTTTCTGAGACAAGGAACAATTCTTAGTATTTTTCTAACTGAACAAAGTACAATCAGGAGCATTTGCGATTTAGATCCCCAGCAATTGTCTTCAGTTTGGGCTTAAATAAACTTGAAAAAAAAAAAGACCCACCAAAGTACAATCTTAGCTTTATTTTTATAATAGTTGCATTCTTGAAAAATTCGATGCATGGTAAAACCATGTAAAAATTCTAGGCTCTGATCATTTTAAATAGGTTTTCCACCTACATGAATGTCTGGTGGGACATGTGAAAGTCACGCAGGATACAGAAAAATTCTTTATGTAGGACAGTGCCAGCCTTTGTAGGACACAGAGCAGCAATGCCCCCACCCATTGTATGCCAGTAGACTCCCAATTTTGGTGGGAACTCAAAACATCCTCATAGATTTTCAGGATACCTCCAATGAGAACCGTGACTCTAGTGGTCTCAGTAACCAAATCTGTTTCCCCAGATATAAAATGGGTTTATTCATAGTTGTTCCATCTCCTTCAGAGGAGTATGTGAGAGTCAGGATCAAGGATATGCAAGTATTTTGAAAACCATAAAGCACTGCAAAGAGGTGAAATTGAGGTGCCCTTTGTGTAGGAGATGAACTTACATTTCATATCCACACCATTTCCCTCCACAGCCCCTGATGAGACCCCTTGCAACCCCATCCCTGAGAGCTTCCTTATCCGGCTGCCCCATGATTGCTTCCAGAATGCCACCAACTCCTTCTACTATGACGTGGGCCGTTGCCCTGTCAAGACCTGTGCAGGGCAGCACGATAATGGGATCAGGTGCTGGGATGCTGTGGAGAACTGCTGTGGCATCTCCAGAACAGAGGAGAGGGAGATCCAGTGCAATGGGTACACACTACCCACCAAGGTGGCCATGGAGTGCAGCTGCCAGCGGTGTACAGAGACCCGGAGTATTGTGCGGGGCCGTGTCAGCGCGGCTGACAATGGGGAACCCATGCGCTTTGGCCACGTATACATGGGGAACAACCGTGTGAGTATGACTGGCTACAAGGGCACTTTCACCCTCCATGTCCCCCAGGACACTGAGAGGCTGGTGCTCACATTTGTGGACAGGCTGCAGAAGTTCGTCAACACTACCAAAGTGCTGCCCTTCAACAGGAAGGGAAGCGCCGTGTTCCATGAGATCAAGATGCTTCGGCGGAAAGAGCCCATCACCTTGGAGGCCATGGAGACCAACATTATCCCCCTAGGGGAGGTAGCTGGTGAAGACCCTGTTGCTGAGCTGGAGATCCCCTCCAACAGTTTCTACAGGCAGAACGGGGAGCCCTACACAGGAAAAGTGAAGGCCAGTGTGACCTTCCTGGACCCTCGCGATATTTCCACAGCCACAGCTACTCAGAGTGACCTGAACTTCATCAGTGATGAAGGAGACACCTTCCCCCTTCGGACGTATGGCATGTTCTCTGTGGACTTCACAGATGAGGCCACCTCTGAGTCCCTTAATGTTGGCAAGGTGAAGGTCCACCTTGACTCAAACCAGGTCAAGATGCCAGAGCACGTGCCCACGATGAAACTCTGGTCACTCAACCCAGACACAGGGCTGTGGGAAGAGGAAGGTGATTTCAAATATGAAAGCCAAAGGCGGAACAAAAGAGAAGAGAGAACCTTCCTGGTGGGCAACATGGAGATCCGAGAGAGGAGGCTCTTTAACCTGGATGTCCCTGAAAGCAGGAGGTGCTTTATCAAGGTGAGGGCCTACAGGAGTGAGAGGTTCCTGCCTAGTGAGCAGATCCAGGGGGTCGTGGTCTCTGTGATCAACCTGGAGCCCACGACTGGCTTCTCGTCCAACCCTAGGGCCTGGGGACGCTTTGACAGTGTCATCACGGGACCCAACGGGGCCTGCCTTCCTGCATTCTGCGATGACCAGTCCCCTGATGCCTATTCTGCCTATGTCTTGGCAAGCCTGGCTGGGGAAGAACTGGAAGCAGTGGAGTCTTCTCCTAAATTCAACCCAAATGCAATTGGTGTCCCTCAGCCCTACCTCAACAAGCTCAGATACCGTCGGACTGACCATGATGACCCACGGGTTAAGAAGACAGCTTTCCAGATCAGCATGGCCAAGCCAAGGCCCAACTCAGCTGAGGAGAGCAATGGGCCCATTTATGCCTTTGAGAACCTCCGGGCATGTGAGGAGGCACCGCCCAGTGCTGCTCACTTCCGGTTCTACCAGATCGAGGGGGATCGGTATGACTACAACACTGTCCCCTTCAATGAGGATGACCCCATGAGCTGGACTGAAGACTACCTGACATGGTGGCCCAAGCCAATGGAGTTCAGAGCCTGTTACATTAAGGTGAAGATTGTGGGGTCAGTGGAGGTGAATGTGCGATCCCGCAACATGGGGGGAACCCACCGGCAGACTGTGGGGAAGCTATATGGAATCCGGGATGTGAAGAGCACACGGGATAGGGACCAAGCCAACGTCTCGTCTGCCTGTTTGGAGTTCAAGTGCAGTGGGATGCTCTATGACCAGGACCGTGTGGACCGCACACTGGTAAAGATCATACCCCAGGGCAGCTGCCATCGAGCCAGTGTAAACTCCATGCTGCATGAGTACCTGGTCAACCACCTGCCACTGGCGGTCAACAATGACACCAGTGAGTACACCATGCTGGCGCCCCTGGATCCACTGGGCCACAACTATGGCATCTACACTGTCACTGACCAGGACCCTCGCGTGGCCAAGGAGATTGCACTTGGCCGGTGCTTTGATGGCACATCTGATGGCTCCTCCAGAATCATGAAGAGCAACGTGGGAGTGGCTCTCACCTTTAACTGCATAGAGAAGCAGGTGGGTCGCCAGAGCGCCTTCCAGTACCTCCAAAGCACCCCAGCCAGGTCCCCTGCCCCCCCCAGCACGATCAGAGGAAGAATGCCCTCCATGAGGCAGCAGCAGGCAAGTAGGGGTGGCCAGAGCCAGCCTCAAAGGATGGTGTCTCTGAGGTTTCCTGGGGTTGCTCAGCAGCCTCTGAACAACTAAGTCTTGTGGTGCTTCTCTTCTCCACCCACCTCACGTGACAGCCATGGTGATGAGACTAACACACAAACTGTCCCTTGGTTAATTTAAGCACATCTGTTCTGGTGCAATTTGCTTGTTTGTTTTTCATGCCTTTATTTACTCTTTGTCCCGTGATCCTGATAGGCAAGTAGCCCCCAAAATGGCAAAAAAAAGACTCTTTGATCTGTTCTTTAAAAGAAACACAAGAAATTGGCCATTGGCAAACTTGGTGGCTTTGACTGTTCTTCATTTACTGCCATCAATGGGAATGTCCTTCCTTTTCTTTATGCATGGTTTTGCCCACCTTTACAATCATGATAATCTGATGTTGAAGATCAAATAATCAATATAAAGCATATATCCTGGCCTTGCTCCACAGGACGTAAGCAAAGCCTCCACTGCGGTTCATACACATAAATGGTGGTGAAATAAAGGAATAAACTATAATATTTTTACTTAAAATATAAATAACTTATTTATTTCTTTGCTGAATCTGGAACTCTCGTGCACATTCAATGTTAAGCTATTAAATGTAGGGTAATCATAGTTCTCTCCCAAGTCTGGAAACAACAGCTTGTATTCACAACTGCACCAGGTTGCTAATTATATTAGCATGTTTCCCTTTACATTTGCGTTTGTTCTTGCTAGAAGCCCAGTGTAGCCCAGAGCAGATGTCAGTAAATGCACGTTTTGTGCTTGATTTTGAGGCTGCTGTCCTGTCTTTTAGCCATTAGTGAGCCAGCTGCTCAGAGAGACACATAGGACTCTGAAAAGCGGCCACAAGGTGGCGTGAGCCACACCCCCCTCTAAGTTACAGGGCTGGGGAACTAGGCACACAACTCCACAGTCAAGTTTGTTCTCATGGATTATATTTTCCACTTGTACAGAAGAGCAAAGATTCCTAGAGATGTGAGCATGTTCTGGGCTCCTGAGCAAAACTAAACTCATGTCCGATTTTTTTTCTTTCTTTCTAATACTGGGGAGCTTATACAATGGCTTAGCCCAGGGTCCGGCAAGCTGGCCAAGCGGTCCTTCAGCAGTCCCTGCAGCCTGCTGCCTCCTCCAGCTGGGCTGGCTGACCTCACTCAGAAATGATGGGCTTTTTCTTTCTTTCCCCCAAGCTCTTCTAAAGATACTCAACATTTCCAGATGCCAGATCTCTGTTGTATGTAACAGGCCCTGCCCCTTGAATAAAACAACTGGTCCAAAAAGACAGGAGTTTGGTTTTGGAAAAGGTGTTTGGTTTGAATTAGTAAATCAGAGATGGGTGGATGGTGTCAGAGTGATCTTGGAGGCCATCAACAGTCAGGCCCAGACTGCCCCTCTCCCAACCCCTCCAGAATCTGTCAGGGAGGAGGCCACAGGGAGTGGTATATAAGTATATAAAGAGTATGTAATCAGGACAAAAAGCTTGCCTTGATCCCCTGGCCAGCTAGGGCAGCCCTTTTTGGCCACCTCTTACCTGGACTGGATTTGACTCTTGGATCAGTATCTGCCCAGCTCCCAGGGGTTTGGTTCAGAATCAATTAGAAATTTCTCTGGCTGAGCACCCCTTCCCCTGGACCTCTGAGAAAGTGATCACATGCAGGACTGGGGCCTCGTGGCCTTGTGATTACTCTTTGACCCACTTCCAGACTATGCTTACCGGGAAGCAGCTTTCACTGACTGCTTGTCTGGGGGGGGGCAAGGAGGGGAGGTTGCCCCTGCTGAGGGGTCAGTGTTTAGCTATTTGCAGCACAGATGCCTTCCTGCTTCAGGAGTGAGTGCGTGCTGCGTTACCCTGCCCTCCCAGCTCCCGTCCAATTCATGGAATGGGGGTGCTGGCAAAACGAGCTGACTGGGCTCCCTTTCTGTTCTCCACTGAGGGTCGGAATAAATGAACTCCAGCTGATGGCAGCTGGTACCTGACATTTTTCTTCACTCACCAAACATTTATTGAGTGCCTATTCTATGCTAAGCCATGTGTGCAGGTGGACAGGTCTTTATGAGTATATAAAATATACTACACAGAGTGGCACCAGACTTGGAGGGAGTGGTAGTCAGAGGAGGATTCTTGGAAGAGGTTACATCTAATTTGAGATCTAAATGATAGCTAGTAGGAGGTGGCTTGCTCAAGGTGTGGATGTCAGGAGCAAGGGACACAAGCAGAAACAGCTTGTGCAAAACCAGTGTGTGAAGGCTGGGAGGGAATGGCAGATACCTCTCTTTCAGACAAGGAAACGCTGTTGAGCTCATGACACCTAATTTCTAAGCATGTTGCTTCCAAAGACAGATGTGCTGCTTGCTAGCTATGTGACTTTGTTCAAGTTGGTTTCCCCTGGACTTCATTTTCCTTACCTATAAATGAAAGAGTTGGTTGTATACCTAAAAGTCATACAATGTTGTATGTCAATTACATCTAGGTAGGTAGGTAGATAGATAGATACAAAAATATGTTTAAATGAAGGAGTTATAGGAACATTTGTGACAACATGGATGGATCTTGAGAGTGTAATGCTGAGCGAAATAAGTCAGACAGAAAAAGCAGAGAACCATGTGATTTCACTGATATGTGGTATATAAACCAAAAACAACAAAAGAACAAGACAAACAAATGAGAAACAGAAACTCATAGACACAGACAATAGTTTAGTGGTTACCAGAGGGTAAGCGGGGGTGGGGGGTGGGGGGTGGGAGATGAGGGTAAAGGGGATCAAATATATGGTGATGGAAGGAGAACTGACTCTGGGTGGTGAACACACAATGGGATTTATAGATGACGTAATACAGAATTGTACACCTGAAATCTATGTAATTTTACTAACAATTGTCACCTCAATAAATTTAATTTAAAAAAAAAAGAAGGAGTTGGTCTAGATGAGAGTCTAAACCATCTCTAAAGTCCTTTCCATGATTTTCAGTGAGGCTGAGAGCACAGTTCCCAGGATGCCTTTGCTTCACCAAACTGCTGATGATTCACTGGGTGTTCCCTTCCCCTGCAGAGACTGTACGCTGGATGGACAAAACGTTCATTTCAGAAAAGCCCTGGGGTTTCTGTCTCAGCCTGCTGTATACTTCCAGTGAACTGTGTGAGGATGGACATCAGCTGGCAGGGAGGGAGGAAGGGCACGGGCTGGAAGGCAGAGGGCCAGCCAGGCTGCTTCTGCTTCCAACCATGGAAGTTTTCCAGGCAGAATGCTCTCTGAAGTTTAGAGAGCTCTAGCAGCTAGGGTGCTAGAGGAAGATGTCACGAGGCTGTCAGGTCAAGGACAGAGTCTTGAAAGATTGAGAAAACGTAGACAAGCCAAGTTGGAGTCAGTGCAGGAGCAGTGCAGTTTCAGACCAGGGATTGGCCAGAACCAAGGAGTAGAGGTGGGACCCCACACTCGAAGGCTTTTGGTTAGCAGTAACAGATGTGCCGGCAGACATCAGGAAGGACTGGAAGCAAGACCTGCAAAACCATCAGGATCTAGGCCGTCATTATCTCTGGTTTTATTCTCTTATTCCCTTTCACAATCACCAGTTTTTGCTCTCTTCCAGTCTCTAACTCAGTCTTGCTCTACATGCTCTGTTTCTCAAATTGTCTCTCTGACTCTGTTTCTCTCTCCTCTCTGGTCAGTCTATTTCTCAGTCTCTTCTCTCTGTAGGAACCTTTAATTTCTCTTTGCAGATCAGCTTTGTCCACTCCCCTGGGTTTATAGAAGAGGTGGTCATCTTCTCAAGTCAAAGAAGAGCCAAGCCCTAAACCCAGATGCCTTGGAGAGAGAATCTGATTGGCTCAGTTTGAACCTGGGCTCCACCTCTAGTCCAATCACGGTGGCCATAGTGGGGGTTGGAGCATAAAGAGCAATCCTATTGTACAGTCATAGTTACTGGGGAGGTGGGGGCAATTCTCAAAGAAAGGGAATCCTGATGAATTGGGGAGAGACACCCCAAAAGGTGAATACTCCAGGGGATAGTGAGCAGATCATCGGTGGCTTACTGGGAGTGTAAGGTTTTTCATTTCCAAACATCAGGGAATTTTAAACACATCAAATGAGATCTGAGTTGTACGTGTTCTTTGAAATCTGAAGTCTTGTCTTGCTTCATGACTTAGTACTTGGTCAGTTTTTGTAGTTTCCATGTGTGATTAAAAAAAAAGTGTATTCTTTAATCACTGGGTGCAGGGCTCTCTATAAGACCATTAACTCAAACTTGTTAGTTGTTCAGTAAATAAGGAGTGTGTTGAAATTGTCCACTAGATGACGCACTGATCAATTTCTCCCTGTGATTCCTCAATTTTGGCTTTCTATATTTTGAGGCTATTTTAATGGATGCCTATTTTGTATTGAATTTTCATGCCTTCTTGTTAGTTGCATCTTTTATAGTTATGTAGTTATGTTATTTTTTCCCATAATGCTTTCTTGTCTTAAAGCCTATTTTGTCTATTCATGTAGCTCCCAACTTTCTTTTGGTTAGTATCTGCTGAATATATTTTTCACTTTCTAACTTTATGTGTCTTTTTAAAATGTGTTTCTTATAAACAGCATTAAGGCTGGGTTTTAGTTTATTTTATCCAGTCTAACTAACGAGTCTAGTAAATACATATGGTAATTAAAAGACATGGAAGATGGAGCGAAAAGGCCCAAGATACATATAACCAGAGATTCTAGAAGGAGAGGAGACTTTGGGACAGAAGTAATTTTGAGTTGGTGGCTAAGACTCACCCAGAAATCCATCAAGCCACACATTAAAGAATCTCAGTAAATCCCCCCACCCAAATAAATGAAAAGAAATCCACAAGTGGATCCATCATAGTGAAAATGCAGAATACCAAAGATAAAGAAATTATTAAGGACAGATTGTTTTCAAAGTAGTGACAATTAGACTAAAACAGCTGATTTCTTAAATAGCTGAAAGACAGTGGAATTACATCTTCAATGTGCTGAGAGACAATGACCATCAACGAAGAATTCTAAAACTAATGACAAGACATTTTAAGAACAAAAAAATAATGACATGATGAGATGAACACAAATTGTATTTGCCATCAGCAGGCAGGCAGAAAATGACTTCAGATGAGAGAAATGAAAGACAAGAAGGAATGTAAAGCAAAAAAGTGGTATATATATGAGCAAATTGAAACAAATATTGTATAAACAATAATGACAATTTCTTGTAGGCTTAAAAAAACAAGATACAATTCAAATACCTAAAACCAACAATATATACTCATAAGC
Organism: Rhinolophus sinicus; assembly: GCF_057876585.1. Taxonomy (NCBI): domain Eukaryota; kingdom Metazoa; phylum Chordata; class Mammalia; order Chiroptera; family Rhinolophidae; genus Rhinolophus; species Rhinolophus sinicus. The sequence continues at coordinate 156,561,297 of NC_142503.1, read as the reverse complement.
TATGAGAGGAAGGATTAGAATTAACTCTAAGGTCCCTGTTTCATTTAAGAAAAAAATGAAAGACATTGCTTAAATTTTGACTTAGACAAATAAAATATGCATATTAAAATTTCTAGTATAACCACTAAAATAGCAAAAAAGGCATAATTTGCAAACTAGGAAAAGAAGAAAATGGAATAAGAAAAAATAATCACGAAAGCAAGAAAGAATAGAAAAAGAAATCTAGAAAAGATTGGGGAAAATTCAAAATAATAGGACAGAAATACATACATACATACACACATAAATATATAAATTTTAATAAATGTAAATGGACTAAATGCTTTAGTTAAAAGAAACACATTGGTGGCCACACTAACCCATACATTGACCTCATTGTTTTACAGGAATATGTTTATGGCTCCATCTTCTCCTCTACGGGGTAAGTTCCTCAAAGTTAGGGACTGTGCTTCATGCTTTTCTGTACCCCCAGCACCTAGCTCGGGGCCTGGTACATAGTAGAAGCTAAAACTATTTGTAGGATGAGTGCGTGAATACAGGTAATTTGTGGTGGAGGCAGGGTTTAAGCCAGATTTTTCTGGCTTCAAAGCCTATTCACTTTCCACCTTAGATACCAGGCGGTGGAGGCAGACTTGTTGAGACTGAAGTTTTTTCCAGCTTAGCAGTTCCCTGTTCCCTCTGGCATTGCTGAGGATATAGGTGCTTCTCTGGAGGCCATAACCCAGCCCAAGGGGCGTAGGTCCTCCTGTGTCCATACTTAATGTGCCGTCCTTTCCGTGTGCCTTCAGTTGGAAAAATAAAAAAAGACAACCTGAGCAGGACAGCACTCCCTGAGGTGGAGGTTGTGGCCTCTGCTCTTCCTGGATTCCTCTCTGGTGGACCTGCTCTTCCTCCTCCTTCCTGCCTTCGGAGGTGGCCACACATATTGCCTGTTTCTCCCTCCCTCTCTTTCCCTCCTTCTGGCCAGGAGCCTGGGATACAGGCTGTGAGTAAACCTCAGAAAAGCAGTGTCCCCAGCAAGCACCTGTTTTCAAACATAGCTCACCTGAGGAAAACCAACTGCCGAAGTCACCTATGGAGGCTCTAGCCCTGGGGCTGCTCATTGCCCGGCACTAGAGCCCCCACAGTGACTTCGGCAGTTGGTTTGAAGAACCTCTGGCCTGGGGAGGCTGAGTGCTCTGGCCTCCGCTGAGGGTGTAGACTTTGGCTGAAGCTCCCCAGGCAGGGTTGTGCCGCCCCTGAGAGAACCTGCTCTCTCCTCCTTTGTCCAAGACCTGCTGACTCTGGGATCTGGTGCTGGGAGTGGACGCTGTCGTCATTGGGAGAAGCCATATCTCTCTCCACTCGTTCCCTAAGGTGCCTGGCTCTCCAGCTGTTTTCTTCCTCTGGGCTGGAACCTCCTGCAGATCTTCTCAAGATGAGGAAAGCAGATGACACTGTCCCCACCAGGCCCCCAAACATCCTCTCCTCCCTCATCACGGGGTACCTGGCTCTTTCCTCATTTAATTCTCTAGTGACCACTGTCCTTCACCCCAACATGCAGTGAGAAGGTGACGGGAACAGGGTGACCTTGACCCGCTAGTCCCACTCTCTGGACTCAGGGCCTGTGTCTGGGGAGGGGATGCACCAACCCATAAGGCTGGGTTCCTCTTGGGAGAATCCGGCCTGCCGAGCAGAGGGGTCACCAGGGTAGGTTTGTGGGGTCCTGGCCTGGGACAGGGCTGGTGGCCAGAGGCATCTGTCTGTGGCTAGGGCTGGCTTGGGAATTCTGAAGTCGCAGACTGCACCTGGAGGACCCTTACCCGCCCTTTTCAGAGTGCTTTCCCTCCACCCCCTCAGTGGATTTCAGGCATCCACAGGGTCATATTTTCAGAGAAACTGGTGGTGTGGTGCCCTTGGTCATCAAAGCTGCAGCTGACACCTGTCAAGAGTCCCGTTAGAAAGTGTTTTCCCCTCAGAGGGAGTGGTTCTCAGCTAGGGCTGTGAGTGAGAATCACCTGAGAGCTTTTAAAAACACCACGTCCAAGCCACGCCCACACTAATTAAATCAGCACCGCTGAGGGAGGGTAAGTGCAGCCGTGTGTTTCAAAGCTCCCCAGAAGATCCAAATATGCAGCATTCGAACTGCACAAGGACCCTGAAAGATAGGTACCTTCGTTACCCCAATGTACAGGCAGGACATTGGGGCTCAGAGAGGTAAAACCACGTGGCCAAGGTCAGAGGACAAGTGGAAGGGGTGGGACTGGAGTCCCAGATGGAACCGAGCAGGTGGTCCCCTGCTTGCCGTGGATCCAGGCTTCTCGTGAGACCACGAGGCTTCAGGCCAGCCCAGAGCTCCTCTTCTTTGGCTGGGAAGACACTTCTGTCACCTCTTTCTCCGAAGCGCTAGGCTGGGGCTCTTCCAAGCCCAGAATGTGGTGAGTCACCCCTACTCACCCAGCCCATTTCACTGGAAAGGCGTGCCCTTTGGTGAGGGAAGGATTCATTTTTGAGGTGAAATGTTGTATAACAGGCAGGGACGGAAAATACGAAAAGACCATGGGCGCCAGCAAGGTTCAAGCCAGGGCCAGAAAGTTCAGAAAAGAGGAGGGAGGATCCCTGGAGTGGAGGCCCCAAGCTGTCAGAATCAGCTTGGCCCCCACATCCTGCATCCTAGGCTGCCTCCATCTTCAGGGTTAGGGCAAGACTTGCCAAGGCCAGAGGAAGGTCCTGGAGTGGTGATCTTAAGTGGAAGGCCCCATGGGTGTATTAGGTTTGGTTTACTCCGAATTCCAGAAGTGGGGGTGGACACAGGGGTGGCGGCCATTGAAGGTGGAATGTCTTACGGGGAGCACCTGAGGCTAGGCCAGCCCAGTCCACACACAGGTTCTGATGGTCTGGGTGCTATGATGCTGAGAGAGTGAGACATTGTCCCTGTCCCTAAGGGTTTCACCGTAGAGATTAGGCAGTCAAGTAACAGTCAATGTCAGTGGAATGTGATAAACCTCTGCAGGCGGAGGGCACAGGACACAGGGCTTGTTGAAGAAAGGAGAGGGCGGCTACAAGGAAGGGTTTCTGGAGGACGTGGTACCTGGCTGAGTTTTGCTAAAAATAGATACTGTGAGGATGTGCAGAAAGCCGGTGTGTGGGTACATGCCCTTAGGAGCCTATCTGTAAGTTTGAAAAAAGAGACACTTACAAAGACGCAAGCAAATGTACTCATGCTCCCCATCTCTCTGCCATCTCTCTTTCCCACTACCCATCACAAACACACTATAGGCACACTGGTCGTGACAAAAAATTACACAAACATGTACAAGGTACTGCTCAATGTACCAGAATTCTTCTCACTGAGAGCTGCTCCTGTAAGAGAAAGGTTTTAGTAAGAACTGATAGTCGAAGGGGAGGTCCCTGGAGGCTGGGAATCTGCGGGGCTGGGGCTTTAGATGCTGGGAAAGCTGCTCTGCTGAAAACGGGGAGAAGGGTCCGGAGGGAGGTACAAGGAGCAGTGTTGGAAGAGGGAGAGGAGGGAACTTTAGAATCCATCTACTCCTCTTGTTTTGCTGTGGAAGAAACGGAGGTCCGGAGCAGGAAAGTGAAATATCTCAAGCCGTACTGCACTTGAGGGTCAGAGCTGAGTGTGGGTGTATACACATCACAACACACCCAGACAGGCTTGCACGTTCCACACAGCTGCTTGCACTACACGCACACACAGTTATGCACACAGCCACCCCACAGATGCAGGTGCTGTCCCTTGGGGGGTGCCGTCATGTACACTTCAGGCTGCTTAAATCCCTCATTAAGCTGGAACAGCTGGGTCATGCCTGCCCACCCATTGCCCCCTCCATTCCAGCCCTCGGATCATGAGGCCCATAGTGGGAGCACAGCATTTAAGAATCTGGGGTCATGCTGTCTATGGGTCTGCTCAGAGCATTCCCTGGAGGCTACGCAGGGGATTCACCCCAGAAGTGACTCAGACCTGCCTACGTGTCAGCGCTGGGCCTGCATCCTCAAGGGAGGATGATGTCTCAGTATCTCAGGGCAGAGCCGGGGGCCTCACCAGACCCAGAAATGGGACTGCAGCTCCCTAGCTTCATCTCAGCAAGATGCCTGAGAGTACAGGGAGGAGCCTAGATGTGGAACAGGAGACCCCGATTCCACCCTGGCTCTGCCCCGCCCTCCATGAATGGCCTTGGACAAGCCCCTTTCTCTCTTTGAGATCTATGAATTTATGACGTTGAGCCAAGTGCTGGGGACACACAGATAAATAAGACACAATCCTCACTCTGCAGGAGCTCAAGTGAGGGAAAACACAGTATTCCCAGGTGGAGGAAAGAGCTCTTCAACTCAGGTGGACTCAAGTGAGAAATGGTGATGCTGGGGCTGGGGCAGCTCGGAGGGAGGGGAGGTGCAGGCTGAATGCTCAGGGTATGTGTGCATGATTCAGGAGAGGATAAGCCCTCATCCCATGATGCCACCACAGATCCCTTGTAGCTGAGACTTCCCACCCACAGTGCCCTACTTAGGGAAGCAGTACTACCGTGGTGTTTGCCCAGGAGTGGCCACTGATTGGTTCAAACGAGCGTCTGACCTAAACCCGGTCCATCCGTAGGCCAGCTGCTCACTGGTAAGGGCTTCATGGGAAAGGCTTCACCCAATAGGGGTTGGGAACTAGCTGAGTCAATCGGAAGTTTCCTGCTAGGATTTGAACTAAGAAAATGCAGGTGATAGACCTGTCAGAAGCAAGAGGCAAGGGGAGCTGCCACATAGAGTGAAGTAGAGACTCCAGAGGAGAAACACCAGGCAGCCTGTGAGAGAGGGCCCTGCCCCAGGGTTGCCCAGCTCCAGCTCCTGACTTTAGCTATCTTTACAACAATGCTCCTTTTTTCCCCTCAGAATTCCTTGAGAGTTATCCTTCTTGTTCCCTGAAGTGCATAACCAATTAAGAAGCCCCTTCATTTCCCTGATATCCGGAGAGCCACCAACAATCTCCCCCACCCTTTATGAGAGGCCACTTGAGAAAATGGAAAGATCAGAGGGCTGGAAATTAGGAGACTTGGCCTGGGTTGGATCTTGAATCAAGTTTCTAAGATTCCCCAAGAGGCAGGTCTTGGCAGAAGTCTCATATGCGTACATCTTGCACAGCGTGCTTTCTCCTTCATTGGTTGCGAGCAGGCTAAAATGAAAATCCATAGCAACTTTGACCGGTGAAAGCAGTAAAAAAGGTAAAGGCAGCTGATGTCTTCCCAGGCCATCTCTCTTTGTTTGATGGGGGCTGATTAGTTGAGTGTAGAGGATTCAAAACCTCCCTGGCCGAGGAGCCTACTGGGAGATATGAGAGTCATCGCAGGGGCAGTTCTTGACCGAGGATTGTGCTCGACAGTCATAGCTCGACAGTCATAGCAGTCTCCTGGTGCAGTTTTCAGTAGACTCATGTCTGAGTCCTAGAGAGAGCAGAGGGGCTGTAAGTAAAAGCTAAAAGAGCTATTTCACTGAAAAGTCTGTATCTTATTTGGGTATAAGCAGTCCTGTTTTGGGATCAGGTAAGAGATGCACTCATTCCTGCTATGCTACCGTGTTTCCCCAAAAATAAGACCTACCCTGAAAATAAGCCCCAGTTAAGATCGTCAGCCAGATGGATGCATTTAGTATGTTATGGTGATGTTCTAGAAGAAGATGACATGACTGTATTTGAATAAATGTAGATTGATGAAAAAATAAGACATCCCCTGAAAATATGCATCTTTTGGAGCAAAAATTAATATATGACACGGTCTTATTTTTGGGGAAACATGGTACTGGCTTTTGTGCATTGAGAAAGCTCTAGGGTGCTGGCACCAATGCCTTAAAGAGCCACATTGTAAAAAAAAAAAAAAAAAGGGCCGGGGTGGTCAAGGGAGAAAGGACAGTCTTTTCAACAAATAGGCTGGAACAATTGAACATCCACATGCAAAAAATGAGCTTTGACCCACATATTGCACCATATGACAAAAACTAGTTAAAAATGAATCATAGACCTAAAGGTAAAATCTAAAACTAAAAAATTTCGAGAGAAAACAGGAAAAAAATCTTTGTGACCATGGTTAGGCAAAAAAATTTTTTAGATCTAACACCAAAAGCACAATCCATAAAATAAAAATAATTGCTAAGTTGAACTTCATCAAAGTTAAGAACTGCTCTTCAAAAGACACTGTTAAGAAAAAGAAAACAAGACACAGACTGAGAAAAAATACTTTCAAAACAATCGAATAAAGAACTTCTATCCAGAATATATAAAATACACTCAAAACTCAATGATAAGAAAACAATCCACTTACAGAGTAGGCAAAATATTTGAAAGACATTTCACCAAAGAAGATACCCACGTGGCAAATAAGAATATGGAAAGATGCTCACTGTCACTGGTCACTATACAAGAGCAAATTAAAACCACATTAAGATCACATTACATAACCATTAGAGGGGCTAAAAACAAACTATCAAACATGAATCTTTGACAGTATCAAGTGTTGATAAGAATGCTGAGCAACTGAACTCTCATACACTGTTGGTAGTAATGGCTACGGTACAATCACTCTGGAAAACAGTTTGGCAGCTACTTATGAAGTTAAACATATACTTAACATACAACCCAGCAATTCCATTCCTAGGTATTTACACCCCACTCAAAATTAAAAAAACATGTTTACACAAAAATCTGTACACATATTTAGAGCTAACGTGTAATTGCTGAAAACTGGAGACAACTCACATGTCCTTCATCTGGCAAATGGATAAACTTGTATAGCCATCCAATGGAATGCAATAAAAAAGGAGTGAGCTATTAACACATTTAACAACATGGATGAGTACACTAAGTGAAAGAAAGCAGAATTAAAAGGCTCATGCCATTTATATGACATTCTCGGAAAGGCAAAAGTACAGGGAAAGAAAACATCGGTGGTTGTCAGCAACTGGGAATGGAAGGAGGGGGTTGACTGCAAAAGGAACTTCTGAGGTGATAGAAATATTTTATACCTTGATTGTATAGTGGTTATGTGATTGTTCACACTGGTCAAAAATCATAGAACTGTACACTCAAAACGGTGAATTTTACAGTATGAAAATTATACTTCAATTTTTTCAAAATGGGGGTGAGATTCAAATTCTTCCTCCCCTTTCTTTGCCTTCCTTGTCACTGCCCAACATCCTGTCCTTAAAGCTCTGTTCTCCTGGGGGGAAATGTCCTGATTTAGCCACTCGGAACAATGCTTTGCTTCTGGAACAAGAGGCCAACCCACAAAGAACGGTCACTAGAGCCCATGTGTCTGTTTCCCTCTGTCCCACTGTGCCTGGCTAAGCCTGCCCATCAAGGCCATTCTAACCTCTATTTCCCCTTCCCTGCCTGCTCCCCCTGGCCACGTGAAGTCCCAGGCAGGCACTGTGTGGGCAAAAGATTCTGCATGGAAAGAGGGAGGCCGTTCACACTCAGCTTTCCACAGCTCTAACCCATAAAACAGCTGTGTGCCCAGGATCGTACAGCCAGAAAGGACATCTACCTGGCATCTGCCTTGCTTCATCCCTAAGCAAGGCCACCAGAAGAATCACTGCTGCAGGTTCTTCTGTGCTGCCAGCATCCTGGTCAGAGCTGAAGCCTCACCACACCCAAAGTCACCTGGGGCCTCTCGGGGGAGTCATGGAGAGAGGCCATGGGTCACAGGAAGCGAGTGGCAGAGACTGGTAGATGCGTGGGAGTGAGCTTGATGAACAACTAGGGCAAACATGGCATGTTAGTGTGACTAATCGGGAAAGGGGAGTGTGAACAAACACTCTTGAGGTGACACTCTGGTAAGTGAACACCCCTAATCCTATACCGAATCATGAACGTGGACGTTTCTGAGAAATACAGGGGGCACCATGTGGACATGATGATGTCCATATATAGACTATGAACTCACTGGTTCATGCAGTAAGCACTACATTGTCACTGTTGTGAGCAAACTATAAAGTGCGGTGACTATGAACACAACATGGCAAGCGTGGTGAACATCATGGTGACATAGAGAGAACCCCATCGTCGGTAGTGAAAATACTGGGCCCCCTGGGGTAGGGTGAATACACTGGTAAGCATGGTGACCAGCAGAGCTGCTGCGTGTGAACATAAGACTGAGGCTATGGTGAAAACACCATGTGAATATGAGGTGACCCTTTTTTTTTTTTTAAGCTCAAGGAGCATTCTGTGAAGACCACAGTAAGCATATTACACAAGGTTGCAGGCTCTACTAGACTGTTTTGAGGTATCTGCCAGACTCATGGCCCATTCTCAAGGAATTTGCTTCTACCTACAACCTGCACGGAGTAAGCACACACTTACAAGACCAGGTGCTGACCTGCAGGCTGCAGGACATGCAGCAATCAGTGTGGCATGCGTGGTTCTGAAGATTTTTCTCTTTTTTCCATTTTCTAAGCTGAAGTTGTTATTACGATTGCTCGGTTTTGCTCAGCTTTTCTATGGTGTGTTGATGTAGTTACGAGGTAAGGCAAGGTTTCTTGCTGTCACGTTGTACAGAACAAAGGGAGGGGAAATGCTGAGATTATCAGCGATTAAAGTGGTTTCTTGATAGCAAAACTCAACTCCTGATGTCAAGGTCAGTGGTTATACAGCTCGGTTTAACTCCTGTTAGGAAAGGGGTCCTTGTGTTTGTGTTTTTAGTGGGTAGGTGTCATTTTTTTACTTCCCAGAATCAATTCTTCTGGTGACAATACCACAATTTTTGTCTGGGAAAAATCACTGCCTGTGATCCCAGTGGGATGATGTACCCCAGGCTCCAGAAGTGGGCGAATCAGAGCTTTCCGTGCCCATGGTTACAGGAATGAGCCATGAGAGAGCCTTTCCCAGGAACGATTGAGGAAGAGACGCTGTCCTTCCACTGGAGATGAAATATATGCTAGCAGGGAGTCTAGAGCTTCCTGAAGATACTGCATGGGAATAACCTCTGTTCTAGTTACTATTGCACTATAACACATCAACCCAAATTTTAGTGGCTTAAATCACAATCGTTTTATTATACCATGAATTATGTAGGTTAGGATTTCATGTAGAGCTTGACTGGACAATTCTGCTTTTTGTGACATCAATTGAGGTCACTCAGTGGCACTTATCTGGTAGATATATTCATCTGGTCTGGAGGGTCCAAGACAGCTACCCTCACATGTTAAGTGCCTTGGTGGGGACGGCTGGAAGGCTGCACCCAGCTGGGACCACGAACCAGAACACCTCCACCAGGCCTCTCTAGTGTGGTGGTCTCAGGGTAGTTAGACTTCTTAGATGCCAGCCGTTTTCCCCAGAGCAAATATCCCAAGAGATCCAAGTAGAAGCTGTATGACTTTTTCTGACCTAGCCTTAGAAGTCCACCGCATTCTTGGTTACAAACAAGGCATAGGCCAGCTCAGACTCAAGAGGAGAGAAATTAGATTCCACCTCTTGAAGGTGGAATAGTGCGGTCACATTGTACAAGAACATGTATAGTGTTCATTGCAGACATCTTTGGAAATATAGCTATCATTGCAGACATCTTTGGAAAATATAGACAGCTACAGCCTCCTTGAGAATAAGGCAATGTCAGAGGAAGCAGTTGAAAAATGGAGAGAGAACAGTCCTGATGATGATGTCTGAATACTTGAATCCAATTTTTCCCAGGACTTCAGTTATGAAATTATCAGTTTCCTTTTCTGCTTAAACCAATCTGAGTTATGCTTTTGTCATTTGCAACTGAAAGAGCTTTTCTTCTAGTGTATCTATCAGTTATCGACTGCAACACCTAATAAAACACCTGAAAACTCAGCAGCTTAGAATAATGATTATTTCTCTAGATTCTGTGGGTTGGCTAGGCCATTTCTCTGCTGGTCTTAGCTGGGCTCACTCATGCAACTGCTGGAATGCAAAGTTCAAGATGGCCTCATTCACATGTCTGGCTGTTGGCTGGGGGCCTCAGTTCTTCACCATGCGTCTCATCCTCCACTAGGAGAGGCTGACTTCTTTATGCGGTGGTCTGAGGCCAGTGTTCCAAGAGAGTGAAGGTGGCAAGTTCTCTTGAGGCCTCAACTTCAGAAGTGGTATGGCATCACTTCTGTCATATTCATTTGTTCATAGCAAGTGACAAAGCCAGCCCAGGTCAAAGGAGTATGTAAATAGATTCCATCTCATAATGGTTGCAAAGAATTTGTGACTGTATTAATCCACCATAGTATGATAGATAGCTGCATTATATTAGACGGGAATATCTGTGGAATGAGTGTATATATAGGAAGTAGGGTAGGTGTACCAGGCAGGCAGAGCCAGACTGTTCTAGGCATGTTTTCACTGAGGAGCATACAGTTAGAGTGTGATTTCCATGGTGGGTCCGTTGAGCTGAGGGCCCCATGACAAGGTCTACACCAAACCACTGATTATGCCTTCGGGCAAGGCCACAGGGGCCAGGCATCCATCTTCAGAGGCAACTTTGACTTGAAGACCTACTATGTCTGAGTGACTTTACCTCTCTGAGCCTCAGTTTTTCTTTGTAAACTGGGTGTGATCATCCCTGCCTCACAGTTTGACTGTGAGGCTGAAGATGATGACCATGAATGTGCGTTATAAATTATCGCATGCCACCTACATGTGACTAAACATTATCATCTGAGACCTGAGAAGGAATAATCAAGTGGGCCTGGAGGGTCAGAGAGGGCAGGAGGGAGGAGACTGAGTTGGGGCTTCGAAAGATGAGGAGATTCACACTGGTGGGGAAGAAGTAGTGCATTTTAAGGTAGGAAACTGGGGGCTAAAACTCGAAAGGCACAGAGGTGGAACAGTGACAGACTGCACCGAGGACAGAGAGGAGAACAAGGTCAGAGGGGGAGCTCTCCCACTACCCTGGACTTCAGGTCTCTGGTTTCTCAGGTACTGGGTCAGCAGCCCCTGATGGTTTCTCAGAGCTGCAGTCAAATCCTTCGGTCCACAGGGATCATCAATGGCCTGTCCCTAGCCAGGCCTGCAAAGCCTCCCAGACCCCCGGGGGGGGGGGGGGGCAATGATGGGATCATGGGAGAGGTGGTCAGACAGCATCTTAAGAGACAGAGCACCTTCCTCTGGAGCCATCAGCATCAGGTCAGACCCCTCCCAGTGTTTCCAAGCTCTTTTCCCCTCAGTAGGGTGAGGACCCCTGGCCATAAGCTTGGGTCACAGGTGGCCTGGCTACACTGGGCTCTAAGCCCCACCCAATCCCCTGGCCGGGGTGGGGGTGATTGATGGGTTTCCAGTGTGTTCCAGACAGGGGCTTGGAGCGGTTGTAGACTAGCCTGGCCTACAGAGGCCCCAGATGGCCCCTGCCAGGCCTGGACAGACCAGACCTGTGGCTGCCTCCCAAGCCCCGCCTGCCTGCCTGCCTGTCTATCATGGGGTCCTGGCTGAGGAGAGCAGCAACTTCCCCCTCCAAGGAATCCTGGGAGGAGGAGGTAGAGGTAAACTCAGATTCCCCTAATCTAGGCCTGAGCAGCTCCCAGCTCAGGACCACCTGGGGACAGGAAAACTCCTTGTGGCCGCCCAGTGCTCAGCCCAGAGCCTGCCCCAAATAGGAGCTCAGTGAGGGTGTGTGGAAAGGACGAGCTGACACTGGTGTACGGGCAAGGCCACAGGGGCCAGGCATCCATCTCCAGGCCCTGGCACGAGGCAGGAAGCCCAGCTTCTGCCAGATGAGCCTGGCACATGAGGCAGGCCTGGCAGCTCCTGATGTAGTGGGGCTAGTATACCCCCTCCCCATCTTTTGCCTTCAACTGGGACTCTATCTCTGTGTGGTCCATGAACCAGCAGCAGCAGTATTACCTAGGAGCGTGTTAAAAATGCAGAGACTCAGGCCTCACCTCAGACCTACTGAATCAGAAACTCTGCGGGTGGGGCCCAGCAATCTGTGTTTTAAAAGGGCTTCCAGGGGATTTGACAGATGCTAAAACTGTAGGACTCATACAGAGGGAAGGCAGGTGAAGTCCCAAGCATAGGCAGCTGTTTACACCACATGTGGGTAAGGCTGGCTGTTCATACGCTGGTGGACCCCCATACCCAGAATCAGACACATACACACTGACCATCCAGGGTTCTCAAATGGTCCCATGCAGGGACTCTGGGGTCCAATGGTCACAGATAGGCACCCAGATGGAAGTAGGTAGGGTCAGGGAAAAACTGTTCTTACCAGGTGACATCCTGTGGCCCACATTCTTTGGTTCCTTGTCCCTGCTGAGGTTCTCTGAGTGTGCCTTCAGAGGCCAGAGAAGCTGAGTATTTGTCCTATTCAGACCAGGCACCCCCAGCTGAAAGGCCCGGTGGCCTGTGTGCCTGAGAGAATTTGGAGTATGGGCCAGGGCCAGGGGAATGTGGGGGATCGGCAAGCAAAGCTTAGGCAAGAACACGCCACCCCCTGAGCCACGAAATTCTGTCCAGATGTAGAATTCCCCTTGGCCCTTTCCCAAGGCTGCCCCCAGTACCCACCCAGCTCCCCACCCGTCTCTCTGTTCTGGCCTGCGGAGCCCCAAGCCGCTGTCCACTTGGCCCATCACCAGGCCCTGCAGCATCTTCCCCTAAGGATCTGGAAGTGAAATCCCAGCCTCTGGGAGCTGCCTGAGATGTGGGGAGGGGAAGGGAAGGCTGAGCTTCCTCATGCTCAGATCTGGTTTCGTGGCTGCTTTCCGTGGCACACTGCCACAGGCTGAGCCACCAGCTGTGCTATATAAGGCCCAGTGGCTAGACTGCTAGAGAGAAGAAGACTTGGACCCCCAAGCTGAGGAGTCCTGCTCAGGACACGGTGAGCTCCACTCCCTTTCTCCTCCCCCATCCCTGCACCCCACTAACTGGCTCAGCTATCTCTGCCCTCCCCTGACCACCCTTTATTTCCCCCAGAGAAGACTCTCCTTTCTGCTTTGGAGTTCTCTTACCCCATTGGCCCAAAGTCCTCTTCTTCTCCCATCTGAGGCCAGGGGCCCTTAAATGGCCCTAGTTAGGGTCTCTGTACCTCTGGGCGCCCTGCTTCTTTCCTGTGGTCAGCCAGTCTGCTTTGTCTGAGAGTTCTGAGGAGTGTAGGCTTGGAGTCTAACTGGCAGAGAATATGCTGAAGAAAGTTCCGTGGACTGCCAGATGGGAAATGGTTTTTACACAAAGTTCCTCAGGCCACCTTGGCCTCTCAGACAGTCCCAGAGTGGGCTCAGACTGAACGCTGTGCAGGCCGGTGGCGTGCTCTGCTCCCTGCTCAGAACCCGGAGCTTGGCGTAAGACACATAATAGCTGGAGACCTTGGGGACACCCGTGCTTCTGTGTCCTGGGCTGAGAAACAGCTGGTGGTGGAGATAGCAGGCTTAGAGCTAGATGGTCTGCAATGTGAGATTGGTCTGTTCTTCCCATGGGACCACCAAGTACTTTTTCATCTTTTTTTCCAGAAAGGAGGAATCTCCCCCTTTCCGACCATATTCTAACTTTGGCCGTTGAAGGGAAGCACTTTTGAATCTCCAGGAACTAATCAGATTCTGGCTTGAGCAGAGCTCTGGGGAAAGAGAAAAATGAGCAGGAGCCTGGGCTACACCCCACGAGCCCTTGTCTTTATTGCCAGGCTGCTTTCCTCTTCCTGCTCCTGCAGCCTCTAACCCACAGTCAGCAGTTATTGGGGAGCCCTGGCCCTCCTCTTCTCCTTCAGTGTGCTCCTGGCTGTGTACCTCCCAGCCAGGCCCCAAACAAACAGGCCAGAAATGTGTTTCAGCTGCAGCCTGTGCACATCTGGGAATGTGTTCTTGGAGGTGGTATGTCTAAAGCATCTGTGCCCTCCAGCTTGCCGGCCCCGTGAGGGTCTGGGGCTTTATGGCCCTAGTATGTATACCTTTTGTGCAAGAGTGTGAGCCCCACCAAAGGATAGCAAAACATACCCCGACGCCCAGGTCTTGGAAGTGATTACTGAGTTACCCAGAGATTGCTGGGAGTGACCCCAGGCCCTTCCTCACTGGCAAGGAACCTACTCTCCCTTTGTGTCCTATGTCGATGTGGGGCTCTGGAGCCTTGACCCAGGGTGTGAATCCAGTTCTGCCTCATCTAAACTCAGATTCTGAGCCTCTACACTTCCCAAAGCTGCCTGCTTGGGAAGGTGTCACCTCCCAGAAGATTTCATTCTGTACACCCTCCCACCCTTTGTAGGTCAAGAAATAGTTCTGCTCAAGACATCAGAGGTGATTCAGAAATGTGGAACCTGACAAGCTTTGTTTCTTTTCAGGTCATTGATTCTGAGAAGATTCCTGGGGAGCACGTTCCAGGGGCGACCTGACTCTGTGCAGCACCCTCACCCATCTCCTGTCATCCTCCCCACAGGGCCTAGGGGAACGATGGTGGGGACCAAGGCCTGGGTGTTCTTCCTGGTCCTGGAAGTCACTGCTGTGTTGGGTACAGGCTAAGTATCTGCTATCTCCCAAATCTCCCACTTGCAATAGTGAAGTCCTGTCTGGTCTGGGACCCAAATATGCATCTGCCTTAAGCCACAGCAATGACCTTAAGACCTGAGGCTGGTTTATAGATTTATTCAAATTTTACATCCTGCTTGTTTTCCCAAAGGATTTAAGATAGTTCTCAATATTAAAACTAATGGAACAGAATCTTTTAAATGAGGAGATGAGCTGTCATTCAGAGGGAGGAAAGAAAATGAGAGGGTTACCACCCCTGCATTATAAATTTAGCTCTGAGCTTCCTGGCAGCCAATGCAAAAAGAAACCTCAAGAGATTACTGAACTCTCAGAATCAGGTTTGGGGTTTGGTCTGGTTTTAGTTTCATGAAAATTCTTCCGGCCTAAAGCTCAATTTCATTTAGACCCTGCAACCAAATTTTACAGACATCAGAACCCTGTTTGGTTTCCTTGTCCCCTGACTCCATCCTCTGGTGACACTGAGTTCTTGAAGGAACAGGGAGAGAGAATTTTCTTCGTGCACTCCCTGAGGCATCGAAGTGTCAGAGCACCTAGCACTACCCTGTATACTCTCTTCCTATCTCCCCTTCTTCTCCCGATTTCTAACCATGTGTTTAGGTAAAGCAAAAAATTGCTCAAAACCCTCTTTTAAAGCTGTGTACCCTGCAGGCTTTGTGACCACAGATGCAGGAACAAAGGCTGGCTCAACATCTTGCCTAAGCCTGTGTGTGCCCACCTCCTGCCTTCCTCTTTTCACCCCGACAGCTGTTGTTGGTGAAGACGATTAGCATTCAACCATCTTAGTGGCAATCAGAGTTGTTTGATGAGAAGAGCTCCTATCACCCCAATTAAATGGCGTAGAGAATTCTGATTTGACTCCTCACATGAGAGTTAATTGCCTTTCAAAGCTTTTGCAGGCCTCCGCTGTCCTTTCTCCTTCCCATTCTGGAGCCCCCAACCCAGCCTCAGGTGGGGTGGGATTTGAAGCTTCCCAGGGCCTGAAGACCTTGCACCAAGCTCAGGGACCCTGCCGCCCTGGTGTCAGAAAATTGAGGACCACTGTCCCAGTGAGGTCAAATGAGTACTTTAGGGGGAAGATGGACTCCCAAAGCCAAACTTTGCCAAGGGAAGGCAAATGGGCATCTTTTGTCCAGGCATTGAGCTAACAGGAGTTGCTAACCCCTACTCAGCAAGCACTCTGCGTTAGGCATGGTTCTAAGTGGATGTTATGCATGAATTTAATCCCCACAATCCTGTGAGGCAGGAACTATTATTGTCCTAATTTTATGATGCGAGAGCAAGAGTCAGCTGAGTTAAATATTTGGCCCAATGTCACACAGTTAGGAAGTGGCAGAGCTTCTGGAGCTCACACTTTCCGTCTCTGTCCACTTGAGAAATGTTCATTTGTGTTACCTCACGGACTCCTCAGGCCAAGCAGACCACCCTGGGACGTGGGAATTCATCTCTCCATTTTATAAATGAGGAAAATAAGGCTCGGTTCTGGTGAAAGGACAGACCCACACACTAATGTAAGAGCCCTCCACCCCCTCTGGCTGCTCCACAGCATCCAAGGAGCCATTTCTAGAACAAAAGCAAAGAGAGAATGACCATTTGTTGAGCATACACTACATGCCAAGTCCCTTTCCATTTATTATCACCCTGAACATGCCCCAGAGCTCTACGATGTAGTGATTATTAATACAGCCCTATTTTATGGGAAAACAGATTTAGAGGAAACAAGATCTTAGAAGGTCGCACAGCCATTGAGTGGCAGAGTGGGGACTGGAACCCATGTCCAGTGCTTGTGCTCCATCTAACACATCACACTGCTTCCCTGTGTCTTGAGAGGCTGGTAGCGGGAACTTGCTGGGCCCCAGTAACTAATAGTCCTGATCTCTCACTTCTCTCCTGGCCCTCAGGGAGGCAGACGATGCTCACCCATTCAGTGAGAAGAGTCCGGCCAGGGAAGAGGACCTTCAGTATCTCTGCCAAGCCTGCTGACCCCCTGAAGAGTGAGTTGTGGCTGGAGCTGGGAGGGCTCACCAGGAAGGTGTTTACTGAGCTTGGGCGTGAAGTCAGAGTTCCATGGAAACCCACTTTTACAAGGTTTTTGGCCTACGTCTCTGCCTAGGCAGAGGGACCTAGTTTATAGGACAGTCCAGAATCACGAATCGGCCCGATATGTTCCAGGACTTCTGTAGGACTTGCTGAGGCCAGAGCATAGGCTAGTGGGGAGAAAGGGGAGTGACGAGGATGGAGAGATAGCAGGGCCAGCTCATGGCACCCCAAATGACTGGCCAAGGGAGTTAAAGCTGGATGTGAAGCCACATGAAGGACACTCACCCTGACTACAGTGTCGAGAGGGTGGGGATGGAGTCACGGGGAAGACCAGGCAGGAAGCTACTGACATGGTCCAGCCAGGCTGCTGAGAGCTTGAATGGGGCCCTTGGCAGCAGAGGGTGCAGAGGGCAGGAGATTGGAGAGCTGCTGGAGAGACAGATGTGGTAGAGCCTGAGACCAATGGAGCTGGGGTGGGTGCGTGAGACATATGGGGGATGACTCCCAGGGGGTGAGCAGGAAAGGGAAACTGGAGCTCACCTGGAGCCCACCTGGAGCCCCAGGACCTGGCTCCTTGCCCACCTGGCTCTACCTCTCAGGTCCTGGGGAGTGGACAACATGGTTCAACATTGACCACCCAGGCGGGAAGGGCGACTACGAGCGGCTGGATGCCATTCACTTCTACTATGGGGACCGTGTGTGCGCTCAGCCCCTGTGGCTGGAGGCCCGGACCACTGACTGGATACCTGCAGGCAGCACTGGCCAGGTGGTCCATAGCAGTCCCCGTGAGGGCTTCTGGTGCGTCAACAGGGAGCAGCGGCCTGGCCAGAACTGCTCCAATTACACTGTGCGCTTCCTCTGCCCACCAGATGAGCCTGAAGGGCCCCCACTCCCCAGCTCCCACCAGCCTTGGCACAGGCAGAGGCCAGGACCTGCCTCTGGCCATGGGAACTCTGGATATCGCAATACACAGGCTTCAACTTCCTACTATTAACCCACCAATGTCATGAACGGTCCGTGTTTCTGGATGTTCTCCATTCAGTCCACTTCACTGGATGCATGTGGCATGGTGGGAAAGACCCCAGGCTCTCGAGCTGGGCTGCTTGGTCCCAAATCTGGGCCTGCCAGCTGATCTGTGTCCTTAGGCAAATTTCCTGAAACTCTCTGTGCCTCAGGTTTCTCACATGTAGAACAGGGTTGTATTTAAATCTTTATAGGGTACTTTTTTTTTTTAACTTTTATTTATTTTTTTAAGTGTGTTTTTCCAGAACCTATCAGCTCCAAGTCAAGTAGTTGTTTCAAGCTAGTTGTGGAGGGCGCAGCTCACAGTGGCCCATGTGGGGATCGAACTGGTAACCTTATTGTTAAGAGCACCGCGCTCTAACCAGCTGAGCTACCGGCCGCCCTCTTCATAGGGTGTTTTTAAAAAACGAGGATTAAATAAGATAATGAGTGAAAGGAGCTTAACTCAGGTGAACGTTCATTAAATGTTAGTTTCTATTTAGTTCCCATGTGCCAGGAACTGTGCTAGTTTTCTACATCACTCGATGTTTACAACTGACCTGTGAAGACTCTCTAGGCTGACATATTACTCCAGGTTCCGAGAGGTTAGGTAACTTCTCACAATTACATAGCTATTAAGTGGAGAGCTGGGGTTTGAATCCATGTCTGTGTTTGCAGAGTCCAAGAATGTATGCTCTTTACGCCCTCCCTGCCCGCGCTGGAGAATACAGAGCCAGTTGCAGGCCTGCCCACTTTATGGATGGTCACCCTCCCCTCTTGGGGTTCCACCAGCGCACACAGCCTGACCCTGCAGGCCCCAGCAGCGGTGGTGGTCCTCTGCAGTGGGAGCTCAGGCTGGGCAAGGGCACCTGGGCAAAGTCTGAGACCCTCATTCTTGCACCAGAGGTGAGGAGGGGGGGCAGAAGCAGGCTTGATGTCTGAGTCGCTGAAGCCCCAGGCCCTGGTGGCTGTTTCTGCACTGGTGGAAAGGGCAGGTGGTGCTAACCCTACACGTCCCAGGACAGCATATCAGAGTCCCAGTGCTTGGCCAACAAGCCCTTCTCAGGGCCGCCCCTAGCCCATATGGTGTCGTTGTGTGAATTACAGACACCACTTCCTCAAGACTCTTGACTTCCATCTGTTGGAAAAATCATTGCAGTAAGTCTAAGTATCAGTGACATCTATGATGTAAACAGAGGCCCTGCTTTCTGAGAAAAAGCAGCCTTGGGAAGATTTCTTGACAGAGTCCCTGCGGGAGGGAAGTCAGACTGTCTGTCAATCCTGTTTTGCAGGATCCCTGCGCCGAGACACAGAGCGCATCTGGAGCTCATGGTCTCCCTGGAGCAAGTGTTCTGCTGCTTGTGGTTACACTGGGGTCCAGACCCGAACACGCAACTGCTTGGCAGAGACAGTGTCACTGTGCCGTGAGGCCACTGAGGAGGATCGGCCCTGCATGGACCAGGCCTATACAGGTACTGCCCTTGCTCCTGGTACTGGGCAGGGCATGGGGCTGAGTTTGAAGCAGGCTAGAATAGGTTAGAAGTTCAGAATGAGATGGATTCATGCGTTCATTCATTCATCAAGTTTTAACTGAGCAGCTATTTTGTGCTCTGATGGGAGATACAAAAGGATAATGTGGGAGGACATAGCAGGGCCAATTATCATAGCTTAGGGGAATCAAGGAAGGCTTCCTAGAGATGTCCTGAGCTAAGTCTTGAAGGATGGGCAGGAATTAGTCATGCAGGCTGATAAAGACAGTAACGAAGACCTAAGGAAGAGGGGAAGCATACATAAGTCAACAGGCTGAGATGTGGCTGAAGGAGGGTCAAAACCCATATAAGCCCTGCTAATGTGGCCCCTTTCTCCACAGCCTGTGACCTGATCTGCCCCATGGGCCACGTGAATGCTGACTGCGATGCCTGCATGTGCCAGGACTTCGTGCTACATGGGACTGTCTCTCTCCCTGGCGGTGCCCCAGCCTCAAGGGCCACTGTCTACCTGGTGACCAAGACGCCTAAGCCACTGACCCGGACGGACAGTAGTGGGAGGTTCCGAGTCCCTGGCTTGTGCCCAGATGGCAAAAGCATCCTGAAGATCACAAAGACCAAGTTTGCTCCTATCAAGCTCACAATGCCCAAGACTAGACTGAAGTCAGCCACCGTCAGTGCGGAGTTCACCAGGGCAGGTACTTAAGTTCTCTGGGACAGGGCTGGCCTTTTAAGTAAAGGGATTACAATGCTGAGCGCTGGTTTCCCAGCTTGCCCAGAGTAAAACGCAAAATGTTTACCATGGCCTACAAGGCCCAAGCAACATCATGTGCCCCCATCATTACTTCTCCGCTCTCCTCTCCTATTTCCCTCCTCTCTGCCCCACTGAATCACTCTACTCCAGCCACAGTGTCCTTCCATCTGTTCCTCAAACACACAGGCACACTCCTGCCTCAGGGTCTTTGCACTGGCTACATACTCTGCTCAGTGTGTTCATCCCCCAGATATTGACATGACTGCTGCCTCAAATGAGTTCTTCCCTGGGCCACCTTACCTAAAAGAGTCATTACAGTACAGTGTGAGGTTTGGAGGACATAGAGAGAGAAAGAGGCTGTACGAATTCAGAAATGGTATAGAATGGCCAGAAAATTCTGCTGGAGGCAGCTGAACAGGAATATTGCACTATTTAAAACAGCCAACTCTGGTTGTGCTTGAGATGGTAGTACTTGAGAATCTTGGCTGGCACAAGATCCCCTTGATTCTTCACTGCTTCACCCCAATGCTGCTTGAGAGGCCATTGGAGCAGGTCTGCGTGGACCAGGCCTGTACAGGTACTACTCCCGGTACTGGACAGGGTAGGGGACTGAAGCTGAAGCAGCCTAGAATAGGTTAGAGGGTCAGACTGAGATGAACTCATGCATTCATTCATTCATTCATTCATTCATTCATTCATCAAGTATTAACTGAGCATCTATTTTGTGCTCTGATGGGAGATACAAAAGGATAATGTGGGAGCACATAGCAGGGTCAATTATCATGGCTTAGGGGAGTCAAGGAAGGCTTCCTAGAGAAGGTGTCCTGAGCTAAGTCTTGAAGGATGGGCAGGAATTAGTCATGCAGGCTGATAAAGACAGTAACGAAGACCTAAGGAAGAGGGGAAGCATACATAAGTCAACAGGCTGAGATGTGGCTGAAGGAGGGTCAAAACCCATATAAACCCTGCTAATGTGGTCCCTTCCTCCACAGCCTGTGACCTGATCTGCCCCATGGGCCACGTGAATGCTGACTGCGATGCCTGCATGTGCCAGGACTTCGTGCTGCATGGGACTGTCTCACTCCCTGGGGGTGCCCCAGCCTCAGAGGCCACTGTCTACCTGGTGACCAAGACGCTTAAGCCACTGACCCAGACGGACAGTAGTGGGAGGTTCCAAGTCCCTGGCTTGTGCCCAGATGGCAAAAGCATCCTGAAGATCACAAAGACCAAGTTTGTTCCTATCAAGCTCACAATGCCCAAGACTAGACTGAAGTCAGCCAACGTCAGTGCGGAGTTCACCAGGGCAGGTACTTAAGTTCTCT
Organism: Rhinolophus sinicus; assembly: GCF_057876585.1. Taxonomy (NCBI): domain Eukaryota; kingdom Metazoa; phylum Chordata; class Mammalia; order Chiroptera; family Rhinolophidae; genus Rhinolophus; species Rhinolophus sinicus. Next base: position 156,540,247 of record NC_142503.1, on the reverse strand, counting down.
GGGACAGGGGTGGCCTTTTAAGTAAAGGGATTACAATGCTGAGCGCTGGTTTCCCAGCTTGCCCAGAGTAATACGCAAAATCTTTACCATGGCCTACAAGGCCCAAGCAACATCATGTGCCCCCATCATTACTTCTCCGCTCTCCTCTCCTATTTCCCTCCTCTCTGCCCCACTGAATCACTCTACTCCAGCCACAGTGTCCTTCCATCTGTTCCTCAAACACACAGGCACACTCCTGCCTCAGGGTCTTTGCACTGGCTACATACTCTGCTCAGTGTGTTCATCCCCCAGATATTGACATGACTTGCTGCCTCAAATGAGTTCTTCCCTGGGCCACCTTACCTAAAAGAGTCATTACAGTACAGTGTGAGGTTTGGAGGACATAGAGAGAGAAAGAGGCTGTACGAATTCAGAAATGGTATAGAATGGCCAGAAAATTCTGCTGGAGGCAGCTGAACAGGAATATTGCACTATTTAAAACAGCCAACTCTGGTTGTGCTTGAGATGGTAGTACTTGAGAATCTTGGCTGGCACAAGATCCCCTTGATTCTTCACTGCTTCACCCCGATGCTGCTTGAGAGGCCATTGGAGCAGGTCTGCGTGGACCAGGCCTGTACAGGTACTACTCCCGGTACTGGACAGGGTAGGGGACTGAAGCTGAAGCAGCCTAGAATAGGTTAGAGGGTCAGACTGAGATGGACTCATGCATTCATTCATTCATTCATTCATTCATTCATTCATCAAGTATTAACTGAGCATCTATTTTGTGCTCTGATGGGAGATACAAAAGGATAATGTGGGAGCACAGAGCAGGGTCAATTATCATAGCTTAGGGAAATAAAGGAAGGCTTCCTAGAGAAGGTGTCCAGAGCGAAGTCTTGAAAGATGGGCAGGAATTAGTCCTAAAGAGGAGGGGAAGCATATGTAAATCCACAGACTGCGATGTGGCTGAAGGAGGGCCGAAACACATATAAGCCCTGCTAATGTGGTCCCTTCTTCCACCGCCTGTGACCTGCCCTGCCCATGGGTCAGGCTGAGGGGGTAGAAGAGGTGGACTCCATTCTAGACCAGTACCCTAATTAAGACATTTAGAGAGGGGCTGGTGGGGGGTGACATGTTAACACATGTCAAAGAACCTGAGATAACAAGTCTCTGGAGAATCTGTCGTAAAGAAAAACCCCAAATACCCCTTTCTCATCTTCTGTCCCAGAGTCTCCATACATTGTGAAGAATCCCAAGACAAAAGCACGGAGAGCTGGGCAGACTGTGGCTCTGTGCTGTGAGGCCACGGGGAAGCCCAGTCCAGATAAGTATTTCTGGTGAGTATTCTGCCAGCTACCCTGCCCGGTTCTCCTCTGGGCAACCAGCGCTTTCAAGCATTGGGTCTGGTCTTATTAACCATAATAATAACCAACAGAATAAAGTGACAAGAAAGGCCCTGATGCAGAGTCTGGAAGTTGGCACTTATAAGTGGGTGCCGGCAGGGTTGAGGCTGCCCAGACAACCAGCAAACCCTGTTGCGGTCCTCTTGAAGCTGGGGTCCCCACAGAGCAGCTCTGGTCTTGGGATCCTGACTTGCATGTCCTTGAGACACAGAACAAGATTCCTCAGCCCAGCTTCCCCGACAAAGGCAAACAAGGTCAGAGTCCCCAGTGGCTGTGAGTCCTTTACGCTTCACGAACATTTTACAGCCATTATCGTGTTTAGCCCTCCCAGAGATTCTGTGTGGTCATCTAGGAATCACTGCTCCCATTTTATTGACCAGGAAGCTGAAGCTAAGAGAGGTGAGATGATTTATCCAAGGATCCAGTGAGTGGTAAGGCTGAGACTCAGTCAAGTCCCTTGATTCCCAGGTCAATCAGAGCTCTTAGATGAGCCGAGTCAAAGGTGATGTTGACATCGGCAGGGACCCATCCACCATCTGTCTCCCTGGCTGTTTGCTCCTGGCACTGCCTTCTCAGGCTGCGTCTCTCCATGCCTTGCAGGTACCACAATAACACGCTGCTAGACCCCTCCCTCTATAAGCACGAGAGCAACCTGGTGCTGAGGAACCTACAGCGGGACCAGGCTGGGGAGTACTTCTGCAAGGCCCAGAGCGACTCAGGGGCTGCGAAGTCCCATGTCTCCCAGCTGACTGTCATAGGTAAGCCTGTCAGGGACCCTTGGAGCACCCCAGTGGGCATATCTCAGCAGTAAAAACTTGGATTTTTCTGTGCTGTGCTATGCCCTCCAGGACACAAAAATGTCACAGAGCCCAATCTCACCCTCATGGAACTGCCACTCCAGGAGTGGTGAAGAAATGTAAATAAGAGACAAGTAAGGTAGAATGCAGCTAAAACAGGAGATAAGGGGCCATGGACTCTATAGATGAGAAACAGAGACCTTCCCGGTGGGCGTGACCGTGGATGGCTGTCTGAGGTAGCAGCATTTCAGCTGGGGCTTAAATAATGGTTCTCAGTCTTGGCTGCTAAGTTTTTAAACATATGGATGTCTGGGTCTTACCTCCAGAGAGTTTGATTTCATTGGTTTGGGATGTGGCCTGGACATGCACAGTTTAAAAGCTTTCCTGGGTGATTCTAGTTTGCAGCCAAAGTTGTGAACCCCTCATCTTAAAGAATGACCAGGAGCTGTGTGTAAGGAGATGGGGGCATTCCAGATTGAGGGAGCAGCGTGAGTAAAGGTATAGAAGTGGGAAACTGAGGGGGCTTTACAAAAAAGGGTGACCTGATTAGAGCTGGCTTCAAGAAGTGAGCTGGAGGGGGAGAGACTGGACACCAAGACAAATTAGGAACCTATACTTGGAAAGAGATGGAGAAGGAGGACAGCTCAGTAATTGGCCTAAACAAAACCAAACACAAGGCAGAGGAAGAGAAAATTTATTGGAAGGATTCTGGAATATTTCACAGACTCCAAGAAAGTTGAGCAACAGACCTCAAGACACAGGGCACTTGGACCTTGGCAACAGTGAAGCCCCATTAGCAGAGGTACCCAACCCATAATACCAATGCTCCCCATTTGTCACAGTAATTTGTAATACTTACAATTTTTAACACTTTAAATTTTAAAAATGTTTTTCTATTTTGAAGTTAACTTTATAGTCAAGTTAGCTACCTAAAATTGTCTAGTATATATGCCCATAGTCTAACTATAACATAAAGGAGAAATAAAAAGAAAATAATTTTAATACAATTTTAATTTAATTCATTTTAATATATGTATTTCAATATATAAGAGCTTTGGCCTAATGACACAAGAATGCCAACTAAGAGATCAGACACTTGCATTTGAATCCAGTCACCAAGAAGGTGACAGCTACAAATACTGATGGATACAGAGGTATCATTTTGGTGGTTCACACTTCTTGGGTAATGTTGTAGGTACATGATTTTTCTGAGACAAGAAACAATTCTTAGTATTTTTCTAACTGAACAAAGTACAATCAGGAGCATTTGTGATTTCGCTCCCCAGCAATTGTCTTCAGTTTGGGCTTAAATAAACTTGAAAAAAAAAAGACCCACCAAAGTACAATCTTAGCTTCATTTTTATGATAGTTGCATTCCTGAAAAATTCAATGCGTGGTAAAACCATGTAAAAATTCTAGGCCCTGATCATTTTAAATAGGTTTTCCACCTCCATGAATGTCTGGTGGGACATGTGAAAGTCATGCAGGATACAGAAAAATTCTTTATGTAGGACAGTGCCAGCCTTTGTAGGACACAGAGCAGCAATGCCCCCACCCACTGTATGCCAGTAGACTCCCAAATTTGGTGGTAACTCAAAACATCCTCATAGATTTTCAGGATGCCTCCAATGAGAACCGTGACTCTAGTGGTCTCAGTAACCAAATCTGTTTCCCCAGATGTAAAATGGGTTTATTCATAGTTGTTCCATCTCCTTCAGAGGAGTATGTGAGAGTCAGGATCAAGGATATGCAAGTATTTTGAAAACCATAAAGCACTGCAAAGAGGTGAGATTGAGGTGCCCTTTGTGTAGGAGATGAACTTACATGTCATATCCACACCATTTCCCTCCACAGCCCCTGATGAGACCCCTTGCAACCCCATCCCTGAGAGCTTCCTTATCCGGCTGCCCCATGATTGCTTCCAGAATGCCACCAACTCCTCCTACTATGACGTGGGCCGTTGCCCTGTCAAGACCTGTGCAGGGCAGCACGATAATGGGATCAGGTGCTGGGATGCTGTGGAGAACTGCTGTGGCATCTCCAGAACAGAGGAGAGGGAGATCCAGTGCAATGGGTACACGCTACCCACCAAGGTGGCCATGGAGTGCAGCTGCCAGCGGTGTACAGAGACCCGGAGTATCGTACGGGGCTGTGTCAGTGCCGCTGACAATGGGGAACCCATGCGCTTTGGCCACATATACATGGGGAACAACCGTGTGAGTATGACTGGCTACAAGGGCACTTTCACCCTCCATGTCCCCCAGGACACTGAGAGGCTGGTGCTCACATTTGTGGACAGGCTGCAGAAGTTCGTCAACACTACCAAAGTGCTGCCCTTCAACAGGAAGGGAAGCGCCGTGTTCCATGAGATCAAGATGCTTCGACGGAAAGAGCCCATCACCTTGGAGGCCATGGAGACCAACATTATCCCCCTAGGGGAGGTAGCTGGTGAAGACCCTGTTGCTGAGCTGGAGATCCCCTCCAACAGTTTCTACAGGCAGAACGGGGAGCCCTACACAGGAAAAGTGAAGGCCAGTGTGACCTTCCTGGACCCTCGCAATATTTCCACAGCCACAGCTACTCAGAGTGACCTGAACTTCATCAGTGATGAAGGAGATACCGTCCCCCTTCGGACATATGGCATGTTCTCTGTGGACTTCACAGATGAGGCCACCTCTGAGTCCCTTAATGTTGGCAAGGTGAAAGTCCACCTTGACTCAAACCAGGTCAAGATGCCAGAGCACGTGCCCACGATGAAACTCTGGTCACTCAACCCAGACACAGGGCTGTGGGAAGAGGAAGGTGACTTCAAATATGAAAGCCAAAGGCGGAACAAAAGAGAAGACAGAACCTTCCTGGTGGGCAACATGGAGATCCGAGAGAGGAGGCTCTTTAACGTGGATGTCCCTGAAAGCAGGAGGTGCTTTATCAAGGTGAGGGCCTACAGGAATGAGAGGTTCCTGCCTAGTGAGCAGATCCAGGGGGTAGTGGTCTCTGTGATCAACCTGGAGCCCACGACTGGCTTCTCGTCCAACCCTAGGGCCTGGGGACGCTTTGACAGTGTCATCACGGGCCCCAATGGGGCCTGCCTTCTTGCATTCTGCGATGACCAGTCCCCTGATGCCTATTCTGCCTATGTCTTGGCAAGCCTGGCTGGGGAAGAACTGGAAGCAGTGGAGTCTTCTCCTAAATTCAACCCAAATGCAATTGGTGTCCCTCAGCCCTACCTCAACAAGCTCAGATACCGTCGGACTGACCATGACGACCCACAGGGTAAGAAGACAGCTTTCCAGATCAGCATGGCCAAGCCAAGGCCCAACTCAGCTGAGGAGAGCAATGGGCCCATTTATGCCTTTGAGAACCGCCGGGCATGTGAGGAGGCACCGCCCAGTGCGGCCCACTTCCGGTTCTACCAGATCGTTGGGGATCGGTATGACTACAACACTGTCCCCTTCAATGAGGATGACCCCATGAGCTGGACTGAAGACTACCTGGCATGGTGGCCCAAGCCAATGGAGTTCAGAGCCTGTTACATTAAGGTGAAGATTGTGGGGTCAGTGGAGGTGAATGTGCGATCCCGCAACATGGGGGGAACCCACCAGCAGACTTTGGGGAAGCTATATGGAATCCGGGATGTGAAGAGCACACGGGATAGGGACCAATCCAAGGTCTCATGTGTCTGTTTGGAGTTCAAGTGCGGTGGGATGCTCTATGACCAGAACCGTGTGGAACGCACACTGGTAAAGATCATACCCCAGGGCAGCTGCCATCGAGCCAGTGTAAACTCCATGCTGCATGAGTACCTGGTCAACAACCTGCCACTGGCGGTCAACAGTGACACCAGTAAGTACACCATGCTGGCGCCCCTGGATCCACTGGGCCACAACTATGGCATCTACACTGTCACTGACCAGGACCCTCGCATGGCCAAGGAGATTGCACTTGGCCGGTGCTTTGATGGCACATCTGATGGCTCCTCCAGAATCATGAAGAGGAACGTGGGAGTGGCTCTCACATTTAACTGCGTATAGAAGTAGGTGGGTCGCCAGAGCGCCTTCCAGTACCTCCAAAGCACCCCAGCCAGGTCCCCTGCCCCCCCCAGCACGATCAGAGGAAGAATGCCCTCCATGAGGCAGCAGCAGGCAAGTAGGGGTGGCCAGAGCCAGCCTCAAAGGATGGTGTCTCTGAGGTTTCCTGGGGTTGCTCAGCAGCCTCTGAACAACTAAGCCTTTGGTGCTTCTCTTCTCCACCCACCTCACGTGACAGCCATGGTAATGAGACTAACACACAAACTGTCACTTGGTTAATTTAAGCACATCTGTTCTGGTGCAATTTGCTTGTTTGTTTCTTCATGCCTTTATTTACTCTTTGTCCCGTGATCCTGATAGGCAAGTAGCCCCCAAAATGGCAAAAAAAGACTCTTTGATCTGTTCTTTAAAAGAAACACAAGAAATTGGCCATTGGCAAACTCGGTGGCTTTGACTGTTCATTTACTGCCATCAATGGGAATGTCCTTCCTTTTCTTTTTGCATGGTTTTGCCCACCTTTACAATCGTGATAATCTGATGTTGAAGATCAAATAATCAATATAAAGCATATATCCTGGCCTTGCTCCACAGGACGTAAGCAAAGCCTCCACTGCAGTTCATACACATAAATGGTGGTGAAATAAAGGAATAAACTATAATATTTTTACTTAAAATATAAATAACTTATGTATTTCTTTGCTGAATCTGGAACTCTCGTGCACATTCAATGTTAAGCTATTAAATGTAGGGTAATCATAGTTCTCTCCCAAGTCTGGAAACAACAGCTTGTATTCACAACTGCACCAGGTTGCTAATTATATTAGCATGTTTCCCTTTACATTTGCGTTTGTTCTTGCTAGAAGCCCAGTGTAGCCCAGAGCAGATGTCAGTAAATGCACGTTTTGTGCTTGATTTTGAGGCTGCTGTCCTGTCTTTTAGCCATTAGTGAGCCAGCTGCTCAGAGAGACACATGGGACTCTGAAAAGCGGCCACAAGGTGGCGTGAGCCACAGCCCCCTCTAAGTTACAGGGCTGGGGAACTAGGCACACAACTCCACAGTCAAGTTTGTTCTCATGGATTGCATTTTCCACTTGTACAGAAGAGCAAAGATTCCTAGAGATGTGAGCATGTTCTGGGCTCCTGAGCAAAGCTAAACTCATGTCCGATTTTTTTTCTTTCTTTCTAATACTGGGGAGCTTATACAATGGCTTGCCCCAGGGTCCGGCAAGCTGGCCAAGCGGTCCTTCAGCAGTCCCTACAGCCTGCTGCCTCCTCCAGCTGGGCTGGCTGACCTCACTCAGAAATGATGGGCTTTTTCTTTCTTTCCCTCAAGCTCTTCTAAAGATACTCAAATTTCCAGATGCCAGATCTCTGTTGTATGTAACAGGCCCTGCCCCTTGAATAAAACAACTGGTCCAAAAAGACAGGATTTTGGTTTTGGAAAAGGTGTTTGGTTTGAATTAGTAAATCAGAGATGGGTGGATGGTGTCAGAGTGATCTCGGAGGCCATCAACAGTCAGGCCCAGACTGCCCCTCTCCCAACCCCTCCAGAATCTGTCAGGGAGGAGGCCACAGGGAGTGGTATATAAGTATATAAAGAGTATGTAATCAGGACAAAAAGCTTGCCTTGATCCCCTGGCCAGCTCAGTGCAGCCCTTTTTGGCCACCTCTTACCTGGACTGGATTTGACTCTTGGATCAGCATCTGCCCAGCTCCCAGGGGTTTGGTTCAGAATCAATTAGAAATTTCTCTGGCTGAGCACCCCTTCCCCTGGACCTCTGAGAAAGTGATCACATGCAGGACTGGGGCCTCGTGGCCTTGTGATTACTCTTTGACCCACTTCCAGACTATGCTTACTGGGAAGCAGCTTTCACTGACTGCTTGTCTGGGGGGGTAAGGAGGGGAGGTTGCCCCTGCTGAGGGGTCAGTGTTTAGCTATTTGCAGCACAGATGCCTTCCTGCTTCAGGAGTGAGTGCGTGCTGCGTTACCCTGCCCTCCCAGCTCCCGTCCAATTCATGGAATGGGGGTGCTGGCAAAACGAGCTGACTGGGCTCCCTTTCTGTTCTCCACTGAGGGTCGGAATAAATGAACTCCAGCTGATGGCAGCTGGTACCTGACATTTTTCTTCACTCACCAAACATTTATTGAGTGCCTATTCTACGCTAAGCCATGTGTGCAGATGGACAGGCCTTTATGAGTATATAAAATATACTACACAGAGTGGCACCAGACTTGGATGGAGTGGTAGTCAGAGGAGGATTCTTGGAAGAGGTTACATCTAATTTGAGATCTAAATGATAGCTAGTAGGAGGTGGCTTGCTCAAGGTGTGGATGTCAGGAGCAAGGGGCACAAGCAGAAACAGCTTGTGCAAAACCAGTGTGTGAAGGCTGGGAGGGAATGGGAGATACCTCTCTTTCAGACAAGGAAACGCTGTTGAGCTCACGACACCTAATTTCTAAGCATGTTGCTTCCAAAGACAGATGTGCTGCTTTGTTCAAGTTGGTTTCCCCTGGACTTCATTTTCCTTACCTATAAATGAAAGAGTTGGTTGTATACCTAAAGGTAATACAATGTTGTATGTCAATTACATCTAGGTAGGTAGGTAAGTAGATAGATAGATACAAAAATATGTTTAAATGAAGGAGTTATAGGAACATTTGTGACAACATGCATGGACCTTGAGAGTGTAATGCTGAGCGAAATAAGTCAGACAGAAAAATCAGAGAACCATGTGATTTCACTGATATGTGGTATATAAACCAAAAACAACAAAAGAACAAGATAAACAAATGAGAAACAAACTCATAGACACAGACAATAGTTTAGTGGTTACCAGAGGGTAAGGGGGGTGGGGGGTGGGAGGTGAGGGTAAGGGGGATCAAATATATGGTGATAGAAGGAGAACTGACTCTGGGTGGTGAACACACAATGGGATTATAGATGATGTAATACAGAATTGTACACCTGAAATCTATGTAATTTTACTAACAATTGTCACCTCAATAAATTTAATTAAAAAAAATGAAGGAGTTGGTCTAGATGAGAGTCTAAACCATCTCTAAAGTCCTTTCCATGATTTTCAGTGAGGCTGAGAGCACAGTTCCCAGGATGCCTTTGCTTCACCAAACTGCTGATGATTCACTGGGTGTTCCCTTCCCCTGCAGAGACTGTACGCTGGATGGACAAAACGTTCATTTCAGAAAAGCCCTGGGGTTTCTGTCTCAGCCTGCTGTATACTTCCAGTGAACTGTGTGAGGATGGACATCAGCTGGCAGGGAGGGAGGAAGGGCACGGGCTGGAAGGCAGAGGGCCAGCCAGGCTGCTTCTGCTTCCAACCATGGAAGTTTTTCAGGCAGAATGCTCTCTGAAGTTTAGAGAGCTCTAGCAGCTAGGGTGCTAGAGGAAGATGTCACGACGCTGTCAGGTCAAGGACAGAGTCTTGAAAGATTGAGAAAACGTAGACAAGCCAAGTTGGAGTCAGTGCAGGAGCAGTGCAGTTTCAGACCAGGGATTGGCCAGAACCAAGGAGTAGAGGTGGGACCCCACACTCGAAGGCTTTTGGTTAGCAGTAACAGATGTGCCGGCAGACATCAGGAAGGACTGGAAGCAAGACCTGCAAAACCATCAGGATCTAGGCCGTCATTATCTCTGGTTTTATTCTCTTATTCCCTTTCACAATCACCAGTTTTTGCTCTCTTCCAGTCTCTAACTCAGTCTTGCTCTACATGCTCTGTTTCTCAAATTGTCTCTCTGACTCTGTTTCTCTCTCCTCTCTGGTCAGTCTATTTCTCAGTCTCTTCTCTCTGTAGGAACCTTTAATTTCTCTTTGCAGATCAGCTTTGTCCACTCCCCTGGGTTTATAGAAGAGGTGGTCATCTTCTCAAGTCAAAGAAGAGCCAAGCCCTAAACCCAGATGCCTTGGAGAGAGAATCTGATTGGCTCAGTTTGAACCTGGGCTCCACCTCTAGTCCAATCAACTGTGGCCATAGTGGGGGTTGGAGCATAAAGGGCAATCCTATTGTACAGTCATAGTTACTGGGGAGGTGGGGGCAATTCTCAAAGAAAGGGAATCCTGATGAATTGGGGAGAGACACCCCAAAAGGCGAATACTCCAGGGGATAGTGAGCAGATCATTGGTGGCTTACTGGGAGTGTAAGGTTTTTCACTTCCAAACATCAGGGAATTTTAAACACATCAAATGAGATCTGAGTTGTACGTGTTCTTTGAAATCTGAAGTCTTGTCTTGCTTCATGACTTAGTACTTGGTCAGTTTTTGTAGTTTCCATGTGTGATTAAAAAAAAAAGTGTATTCTTTAATCACTGGGTGCAGGGCTCTCTATAAGACCATTAACTCAAACTTGTTAGTTGTTCAGTAAATAAGGAGTGTGTTGAAATTGTCCACTAGATGACGCACTGATCAATTTCTCCCTGTGATTCCTCAATTTTGGCTTTCTATATTTTGAGGCTATTTTAATGGATGCCTATTTTGTATTGAATTTTCATGCCTTCTTGTTAGTTGCATCTTTTATAGTTATGTAGTTATGTTATTTTTTCCCATAATGCTTTCTTGTCTTAAAGCCTATTTTGTCTATTAATGTAGCTCCCAACTTTCTTTTGGTTAGTATCTGCTGAATATATTTTTTACTTTTTAACTTTATGTGTCTTTTTAAAATGTGTTTCTTATAAACAGCATTAAGGCTGGGTTTTATTTTATTTTATCCAGTCTAACTAACGAGTCTAGTAAATACATATGGTGATTAGTTATATTTGGACTTGTTTTTACCATATTACTTAGTGGTTTTTTAAAAAAATCATTTTTGTTCTCTTTTATTGTCAGCTTTCAGATTGAGTAATATTTTTTATTCATTTTTTTTTTCCTTATATTGATCTGGAAGTTTTATACTTTTTCTCTTCTTTTAGTGTTTTTTTTTTTAATTTTAATTATACACACTGATTTTAACAAAATCAAAATTAAATTGTATCTTCATCTCCTCAAACAATACTTTAGTTCTTTTCTTGACCCTCAAAATAAACATTTCATTATTATTTTAAACCATATTTTTAAAGATTTATTTACATCTTTATCACTGTGGACCTTGCTTTTAAGGTCATTTTGTCATTTTTCTTCTGAAGAATATCTTTTAGAAATTATTTTGGTGAAAGTCTGTTGGTAGAACTATCAGATTTTAAAAATTGGAATATAATCTACATACCATAAAATTCACCGTTTTAAAGTGTACAATTTAATGGCTTTTAGCATATTCACAAAGTTATAAAAACCTCCATGACTTTCTATTTCCAGAACATTTTCATCCCAGGAAGAAACCTTATACCTATTAGCAGTCACTCACTATCCCTCCTCCCCCAAGCCCCTAGTAGCTGCTTTGTCTTTATGGATTAGCCTATTCTGGACATCTCCTATAAATGTAATCATACCATGTGTGATTTTTTTATTTAGCTCTTTTCATTTAACATAATGTTTTCAAAGTTCATCCATATTGTAGCATGTATTAATATCAATATTCCATTAGTTTTTATGGCTGAATAGTATACTGTTGTATGGACATACCACATTTTGTCTGTTAATCAGTTCAACATTTGAGTTGTGTCCACTTTTTGTCTATTTTGAATAATGCTGGTATGAACATTCCTATACACATTTTTGTATGAACATATCTTTTTCAATTCTCTTGCGAGGTCATGTAGAAACTCTGTTTTGAGGAACTAATAAATTGTTTTCCACAGCAGCTTCCCGTTTTATATTCTCAACGCTACATGAGGGTCCTAATTTCTCCAAGTCCTTGCCAACACTTGGTGTTTCTGCTTTTTTAAGTTACAGCCATCTAGTGAGTATGAAGTGGTATCTCATTGTGGTTTTGATTTGCATTTACCTAATAGCTAAAAATGTTGAGCATCTTTTGATACGCTTATCAGTCATTTGTATGTCTTCTTTGAAGAAATGTCTATTCAAATCCTTTGCCCATTGTCTTAGTGTGTTTGGGCTGCTATAATAAAAATACCGAAAACAGGGTGGCTTATAAACAACAGAAAAGGATTTCTCACTGTTCTGGAGACTGGGAAGTCCAAGATCAAGATGCTGACAGATTTGGTGGCTGGTGAGAGTCTGCTTCCTGGTTCATAAATGCATGGTGGAAAGGGTAAGGGAGCTCTCTCTGAAGCCTCCTTTATAAGGGCACTAATCCCATTCATGAGGGTTCCAAACTCATGACCTAATCACTTCTCAAAGGCCCCACCCCCTAAGATCATTACACTGGGGATTAGGTTTCAAAATATTAATTTGGGGGGGGGCACAACAGTCGATAGCAACCATTTTTAAAATTGGGTTCTTTTCACTATTGAGTTTTAAGAGTTCTTTATATATACTGAGTACTAGACCCTTATTAATACTTGACTTGCAAATATTTTATTCCATTCTGTGGGTTGTCTTTTCACTTCTTGATAGTGTCCTTTGAAGCACAAAAATGTTAAATTTTGATAAAGCCAAATTTATTTATTTATTTATTTATTTATTTATGGTTGCTTATGCTTTTGGTATGTTATCTAAGAAACTGTTGCCTAATCCAAGGTCATATGTGTAAACTTACAACTATATTTTCTTCTAAGAGTTATAGTTTTCGCACTTACATTTAGATCTTTGATTCATTTTAATTTATGTACATGTACGAGGTTGGACAATTAAGTTCGTGAACTCATCCTAGAAAAAGTGCTACATACCTCATTGCTGAATATCACTACGGTCCCGTAGAAGTGACTATGGTCACCCTTGGGAAGCTATGCACTGATGCCAGCACCTTGTCCACCATTCAAAGCAATTTTGGAACTTTTTCTGGAATGGCCATCAGAGCTGTCGTATTACCCTTGATCTCCTGAATGTCATCAAAATGTCTTCATTTCAATATTTCCTTTATCTTCAGGTAAAGAAAGAAGTCATTGGGGGCCAGATCAGGTGAGTAGGGAGGGTGTTCCAATACAGTTATTTGTTTACTGGCTAAAAACTCCCTCACAGACAGTGCTGTGTGAGCTGGTGCATTGTTGTGATGCAAGAGCCATGAATTGTTGGTGAAAAGTTCAGGTTGTCTAGCTTTTTCACATAACCTTTACAGCACTTCCAAATAGTAAACTTGGTTAACTGTCCAGTTGGTACAAATTCATAATGAATAACCCCTCTCATATCAAAAAAGTTTAGCAACATCATTGCAACAAGTTCGCGAGTTTAATTGGCAGAACTCGTAAGCATTTGGATGCATATACTTGAAGAATTTTCTTACTTTTTGTGAGCACAATAATACAATAAAAAGTGTGTTTCATCCAGGAGGCTCTAATAGTGAGCCCTGCAGAGTATAGTGCAATAGTTAAACGCATCGCTCCAGAACCAGACTACCTGGGTTCAAATATTTGTTCTTTTAGTTATTGACAGTACAATCTTGGACAAGTTATATACTTCTGTGTGCTTCTGTTTCCTCAGCTACAGACTTGAGAAAATAATATGTTCCTCATGCGGCTGTTATGAGTATCAGTTGAATATATATATGAATGCAGTATGTATTAGTTACTGGCATATAGTAAGCACTGTATAAGTGTTTACTGCTATTACCATGTACCACTGTACTGGAAATAGAAAAGACTGAAAATTTGTGTAGATTTAACAAGACAACACTTCATTTTTGTGGCACTAGGAAATTGGGTTGTTCTACAGAAGTAGTTTTCTAGAAAATTCAATTTTATTTATTTCAGCTCTAAAACTTTTAAACTTTTGATCGATTTTGGGTATAAATCTTTCTAATAAAGTATATATTCTCTTTTTAAAAGCAGAAATAACATAATTCAATCTTGATGCCCTAGGAACACAATTACGAACAACAATTATTATGTTGGTATAATAAAATGCCAATGAGGGCTGATACAGATTTAAGAAATTTGACCAAAACCAAAGGACTTCAGATTATATATCCTTTTGTTGAGTTCTTGCATCCATTTTTCTGTTTTCTCCTTTCTGTCAGGATCTGAGAGAACCCTTTGGCTGTGGTCAGCATGCCTGCTTCTAGCACCTCTCTCCTTTCTAATTTACTCACTTGTACGGTGGGGATCCATATGACCAAATCAGTATTTAAAATGAGTAAATAAACTCAGAGTGATATTCTGAAGGCCTAGGTACATGCAAAGTACATGAACTTTGACATGCCAACTTTGCAACATCTATTTGGTGACTCAGAAACCGTTTCTCTCATTTCCTCATTATTGACTGATTTAGCAATGGTACTACTTTACACACAGCCCAGTGGGTGTTTGTGTATAAATAAATATTGCTTGTAAGGAATACATGATTACAATTCTAACTGAAGTAACTGTCACTTTTATTATTTAATATTATGGCTAATACAAGTTAATTGCAAATTGAGAAGGACTTACAAATCAAGGGTCCCATCCTCTCTCTTTAATCTCTCTTTTTCAGTTTTTCATTAGAAATCAAGGAAGCTCCTTGCAATGGTAAGGTATAATGAGTAGGGCGAGGTCATCAACAAGCTGGCTAAGCAGCACAATTAAAAAGGAATTTTTTACAGACATAAAAGGAAAGCCAGAAATTACACATTGCACAGTAACAAACATCTTTATTATTTAGTAAGCTTCTACTGTGTATTATGGGTCAAAGAATCATTTATTCCTCGCATTAACCTTAGGAAATCAAGAACACCCCAATTTATAGTTGAAAAAACAGGCTGACGAAGTTGAGTAACTTGCTGGAAATTACACAGCTGGTAAGTGACTCAGCTGGGATCCACACAGCAAACAGTTCTCCTACCCTGACATCTGTGCCCTTTACAAAATACTAAACAAGCGTTTCATAGCACTGTCTTCCAGATTTGGTATACCGAAAGTTCCAATGAATTAGCTTTGAGATCACTTCCCCTCTTACCGTCCTCCACCCCATGGAGTCAGAGGAAAGACTTGGAGAGTTAGTGCCATCTGCTGGGCATCTCTCTGAACATCAGGGTGAAGGACTGTCCTCTAACTGAGGACAACCAGGGCCTTGTGCTATCTGAGGTCACCACCAGCCCCCAAGGACAGACCCAGGAAAACAGTGAACACCGTCCTGTAGACCCCTTGGTCTCCCTACAATACCAAGGCTGGACAGTGACTTCCTGAGGGAGAAAGTGTTGGCAAGTGGAGGAAGCCTAAAAAAGAGACCTTGAAAAAGAAAGGCAAAGGCTTCTACCCCCACAGTGGAAACACACCTTATTCATTTCTGCAAATACACCTTAGCATCACCTGATTCTAGTAGTCTAGCAATAAAAAATAGATTCCTGAACCCACTCCAGACTATTTTATCAAAAGCTTTATGGGAGGGGCCTAGGTATATTTAACAAACACCACAGGTCCTTCTTAAGAGAAGGAGATATGGGGGAGGGGCATCACTGCCTTAATGGAATGGCAGCTTTTTAGTCCCTGATGTGAGATATTTCTGGGTAGGGAGTAGAGATTCTGCAGACCCTTAAAATCTTACAAGCTTTTGGAGGAGGATATAGGGAAGTAATGAAAACAGTAGTGATTAGGGTTGGAGTCCTTGTTCTGCTCTGACCTTGGACACTTCACTTAAGTCCTCTGTTTATGTTGACTTTCTCAGCTGCAAAACTGGAATGCAGTTAATAACAATACCTCACTTCCTGTGATAATCAGATGAGAGACTAGAGTGAAAGCACCCTGTAAAGTTCTATAGAATACTTTATTGTATTTTTTTGAGTCTCATGCTACCTACAGACATAAGCACTTGGATATTTTTTGTTTGTTTGTTTTTGTCCTTATCTTTTAAAATGTAAATGTTGAGTTCCTGATTTGTGTCTGGTAGAATCAAAGAACCAATGTCTGCTGATCTGAAGGATCAGTGTTCAGCCATGAAAAAGAAATGTCTTCATTAGAATGATGCCTCAAAGAGAGGCTGTACCAGAATCTCTGCTGGAGGTGAGATTTTTATGGTTATCAGAAGGAGTCTTAGGTTAAAAAAGAAAAGACTGAGGAACAGTTTTTAAATCGAGACTTGGACTCTCTCTCTCTGTTTCTGACTCATTCATTATTTGACGTTGGTCTAGTCCCTGCTTTTTTATAAGCCTGAAAAACCCAGATTTTTAAACTGGATGATTCCCTGATTCTAATCTTTATAATAGTTTTCACTTAGCCACTCATGATGTTCACGATTCTGAGAGGCAGAATCAAGTATAAAAGGACTAGAAGACTTTTATGTAAAATGGGGACATGTAAAGTTATGTGCCTTCAGCTATGTCGTGCACAAAAGATAAATAACTCAAGGAGGTAGCTCCTAGAGTGAATTTATTCGAGCTGGAAAATTACATTTGACTTTCTTTTTTAAACACAATTAACCTGTCAGAAAAGAGCTGAAAGTAGGTGTAATGTGGAAGTATTTTGTGCCAAAGCCGAGAAGATGTTACCACAGGTATTTGCCATAGTTCTTCTTGATAGAGGATCTATTTTATCACAGGGAAAATCTCAAATGGCTCTGTTTCCAAATCCAGAACTTGAGGCGATGGGCTGATAAGAACCTGACCAGAGGTTATCCATGCAGTGCCAAGTGAGAGAGAAGGGTCCATTGTGCATCTGGAGTCTCATTGCTCTTTGCCCAGACACCAAGCTCGGCTCCATCTCATGGCTACCTGGCCACACCTGTGAATTTCAGGTGAGGGAATATATACTTGTAAAGTGGAACATGTTCCTTTGTCAAACAGCCAAAAATGATCCTTTACATTGGAACCCTTTCCAACACAGATGTTATTTTATTTAAACATGAAACCCCTGTGTGCTCAAATACCAAACGGGAAGTCTTGGTATATCCCCATGGTACAAGTTCTCCAATTTGAACACCACTATAAGACTTACACCAACAAAGAGTCTAATACAAAGTTAGTGTCACAATCCATGCTTTTTGGATGCTGATCCTAATAATCTAGGTATATTCTGACCTACAGAGCGTAGTTTTGGGGTATTGCATTGCAACTGCCAAAATCATGTTGCCTGTGTGACGAAACCATCACCAGGCTGATGCCAAAGCCATGTGACCCTTGTTCACATTGCTGAGAAAAAGTTAAACTGGGTTGTGTACAGTCCCCTTTGTTTTGTACTTCCTAGGGCAAAGTCTACTCTCTGCTAGTCAGGCATCTCTTGGGAACTCCTTCTGGGACACTCAGTCAGTTGGGTTAACCATTGTATAAATTTGTAGAATTTATATCTATTAACAGTCATTTCTTTGTCAATTTTAATTGGCTCTGATTGTATGTTGGATTTTCTGAAGACACCATCCTAGGTTTCTGCTAAGAAACATATTGTTGCAAGGTGAGTACTTAATCAAGTATGTACTGAATTTCTGCGTATTCAGCTCAAGTAATAAAATACCTGCCTTCAAAGAGCTCATAGTCCAGATGGAATATAGGCTAACACACAAAACATTAGCCCATAAATAAAATGAAATGCTCAATTGTCCTGGGAATAATATAAGGATATTACACAATATATATTACTGTCTTATATTTCCCCACTAGAATGTAAGCTCCATGAGAGACACATTTTTTTGGTTCAATGTTATTTCCTCAGTGCTCAATAATTGGTACTCAATAAATACTTGTTGAATGAATGAATGAAAAGTCAAGTTCTTAAAATAAACAGAAAGCAAAGGCTTCATGGAGTGTCCTCAGATGAGCCTTGACTTCACTAAGCTTTTATTCAGCTTGTTTTATACCATTTATAAACTTTTAAAAAAAATTTTACTGGGGAAGGGGGACAGGACTTTTATTGGGGAACAGTGTGTACTTCCAGGACTTTTTTTTCCAAGTCAAGTTGTTGTCCTTTCCATCTTAGTTGTGGAGGGTGCCATTCAGCTTCAAGTTGTTGTCCTTTCAGTTTTAGTTGTGGAGGGCAGCCAAGCTCCAGGTCCAGTTGCCGTTGCTAGTTGCAGGGGATGCAGCCCACCATCCCCTGCGGGAGTTGAACCCACAACCTTGTGGTTGAGAGGATGCACTCCAACCAACTGAGCCATCTGGGAGCTCAGCAGCGGCTCAGCTCAAGGTGCTGTGTTCAATCTTAGTCGCAGGGGGCACTGCCCACCATCCCTTGCGTGACTCGAGGAATCGAACTGGCAACCTTGTGGTTGAGAGCCCACTGGCCCATGTGGGAATCGAACTGATAGCCTTTGGAGTTAGGAGCACGGAGCTCCAACTGCCTGAGCCACCGGGCCGGCCCCCAATCTATAGATTTTAGCAAACAACTTATTTCTGTAATAAGAAGGAAATGTGCATAGAATTGAAATAGAAGGTAAGGTGGGATGAATATTGAAATTGGGTGTTACAGTAGACCGGACCTGCTTAAGTCATTGCTAATAAGAGAGGTTTGTCCTAGAATCAGTGGTTTTCAAACATTGCTTTAAAGCAGAACTCCATTTTCAAACAAAACCCCAATAAATGAAACAGATAAAAGCAGAGCTGTTCTGACTGACTTTGGGTGGCATGGAGGAGACAGGAGACGTCCACCTTCTTAGTCCCCTCACCCCCACCACAGAGCTATGGCTTCTGAGGAATTCTAGGAACACAATTTAAAAACACTGGATGGAGAGAACTTTAGAATCTCTGCTTTCTCAAAATTCTATTAATGGAGGCAGCTGAGGAAGACCTCGTCTCCTTCTGGTGTCTGCCACTTTAAGCTGAGGAGTGCAAGGATTCAGCTCCCCCAGAGAAAAAAAACACAACATGCATGGCCTGGACCAAGGTCAATGTCCCTTCTCATGGCCAGACCCAGGGAACTAGAAGCCACATTTCTCTGATCCAAGCTTGATGAGGGCTAAATAACTTGTGTGAACTAATCTTGACTTTAGCTTGACCTCTTCAACATCCCCCCACCTTCCCGCCAAGCTCAGAACAGGCATCCAAGTTCACCTGGCAATTTCTCTGGGCTTTGGAGTTAATCAGAATCTTAATAAAATAAATACTCAGCCTGGCGCCAACCCAGATGGGTAAAGAGTCTGATTAATTTCACTACCCTCCGCCTTGTATAGGGTCAATCTGCTTTATCTGTCCAGAGATGGACCAGCCATGCAGGCAGCTGGCTCAAAAGGTAACGAGAGTTTAATGAAGGAACAACTTACCAGGGTGTGGTCAAGTTTAAGGGAACCTATCAAGGATTGTAAAGCATCCAGGGACTAGCAACAGCTGGAAGAGTTATTACCACTGGCTTGAAAAACCGAGAGCTGTCATCCAACAGTTGTTGCTAGAGGAACTAGGTAAAAATACCACTTCCACGTTACAAGTGAGGAAACGAAGGATAAGATAAGGAACACAGGAGGTGGAATCCCGGGGGCGAGGAACTTATCCCAAGCATCTAGCGGGAGCCCAAGGCCTTTAAAGACTCCACCTGGGGCCAGCCAAGCCACCAGTCTCACTTTGATCCTCCCTCCCACCAATCGCAAATGACCCGAAGAACTTTACTGTAACGGATTGAGACTACAACTCCCGAGCCTTCTCTCTCCGCGTCCGGCTCAAGCTTTTCAACACTAGGATAAAGCGGCTTCCGGAAGAATTGCGTTCCGGGACTCGTAGTTCCCAGACTTAGGGCCGGCTACAGCCGTAGCGTGCTCATTGGCGCTCAGGTCTCCTCCCCGTTCACTCCCCTTGCGTCGGTGTCTCACGTACGCACACGCAGTGCGTGCCCACACCTCCTCCCTAGGCCTAGGACGCAGGCGCGCGCACGCTCCCGGGGCCGGATAGGCGGGGGTGTGGAGGGGGGGGAGGCGGAGATGGAGAGGGAGGGAGAGGGGTTAGGTGTCTACTGTACTGGGTAGACGGCAGTGGGGCACGGAAAGCGCGAAGGCCTGGCTGCCAGGCGGGTGAACTCTGCACTAGGCCTAGGGTCGGCGGGAGGGTCCGGAGCCAGTTCAGCGCGCCCAGCGAGAAGGAGTCGGGCCGCTGAGACTCGGAGGGCAACAGGGGGCAAAGCCCCGACCTAGGCCCCGCGGAGATGTCCGGCTGCGGCGCTTGTAGTTGCGGAGCGGTAGCTGCGCGGCTCATCACGTCCTCGCTCGCCTCCGCGCAGAGAGGTAACGAAGTAGTCCCTCACATGAACTTAGGGTCATAAGTGTATAGACGGTGGGGACCCTGGGGAGAGCATGAGGCCTACCCTACCAGGAGGGTATGTGGGGATGCGCAGCGCTTCGCCTGGCACCCCCCACTTTCCGCGTAGGATGGGGCGCTGCCAACATTTGAAGCAGCTGTTTCTCAAATTTGAAGTAAAACCCTTCGCTCCCCCGCCCGCGCTCTTTCAGGCCTCCTGACTTTGGGGCCGGAATGTGGCCACTTCACAGAAACCCTGAAAGAGGCACACAATGCTCCTTTAGTTATAATAAAAATGTCCCCAGACCCTACTCGGAGCTCCGCCAGGGACTGCCTCCTGCTCCGGCTCCTCTTCCGGAGCTGGTCCGGGTTCCCTTCGGGTCTGTCGGGGGCTCAGAGAAGGGCTCGGGTGAGGGGCTGCTACTGTTGGGTTCTCCGGGGCCGCGGGGCGCCGAGCCGGTGGTTCCGGACTCAGGCCGCGCAAGACCCGAAGTGTCACTGTCATTGTGCGGCCGCTTACATTGGGACATAAACAGGGATCACAGTACTTCCTGGCGCTGGGAAAACCTTCAGGCTCTTAGGGAGATTGGGACAATTCCCGAAGAAATTATTTAAGTACTTAGGTGTATCAGCAGTTGTTGGCCAGTTTTTCCAACTTGACAGTCCAAGATAGTTTAAGGGTGGCTCCTGTTTACCTTTCCTTTCTGTTTATCAGGAGTTATGAAGGTGGCACTCCAGCCAAGAGTTTCCGGAAAAACCATTTTTTCTCTTCCCCAAATCGCTATCAGACTATGAGGCTAGATAGAGCCTGTTATAATCACAAACTACTAGACAAATTCGTTTTATTTTGGTTCGTCAATTTATGATCCTTGGATAAATAAAAGCCCCATTTCCTAATTTGTAGGTTAATTATAAAAAGTTGTACTTTTATTCAATGTATATTTTCCGACAGTTTATTTCACAAAGAGGGATTAAATGAAGTAATGTGGGCAGGAGCATTTTGTTAAAATGATGTATAAATGTAAGGGAGTGAATTTAATCCCAAGACCTTGTTAAACCTGAACAGATAAATGCCCCTATTCTAGGAATTTGAGTTGCAAACACTCGAAAGTGACAGATATTTAATTCGTTTATTTAACATATATTTGTTGAAGGGCCTACTATATGCCAGGCTCTGTTTTGGTGCTGGAAATAGAGTGGTGAATAAGTTCTCACCTTCAAGTTTAAATCTAGTGGAGTAGACAAAGAATGTTTCTAGGAGTGGATAAAGTATGTGTGTGTCCTCACTGCATAGGAAAGACTTCTTTGACAAAGTTCATGATCTGTTCCAGTCAATTGTCCCTGAAAACAGAATCATAGGAAGTGTGTAGTGTTTTTTTTTTTCTTTTCAAGACAACCACTGCTTTAAAAGTTAAATATATCATTAGGTAAATCAACACAAATTAATGACTTATTTAGGAATTATTATCTATTTGTTTATCAGTTAATATAAGTTTGCTGGAGGTTTTCAGAAATAATGAACCTTTGCTTTCACTGTAAAAGACCAAATTAAACTTAAAATGTGAGACATTACCCAAGATCATTACAGAATTTAATATTTGTACATGACAGTGGAACAGTAAAATAGTTTTCACATTGATTTAAGACTTTCCCAAGGCTTAATTTCACAAAACGTTTAATTTGCATAGTACAAAAACTCAAAAGTCTACAAAAATATAGAAATGTTTTCTTTAAGGATTTGAAAAATTCTTATTTAGATTCCTGGAAAGAAGAAAGGTGAAAGAAAAATCAGAATTGAAATTTAGTTAGCTTATTCTTATTTTTCTTAATTAATAAATGGTAGAGTTAAGAATTTCAACAACATTATATAAACAAACAAAAGAACTTAACCAAAATCATCGTCTGACAAGAAATTGTAAAGAATTAAGAATAAAAGGGGACATTTCAGAGCTCTTCTGAAGTGCAGTGCTATTCTGTTTCCATTGGTCTATCTGTCATGTTAGACTAAAAATTTTATATGGTAGTTTGAAAAATTATTTGGTAAATTGTCATACTAGATACTGGATCTTTCGCTTTTGCTGATGGGCCGTGTGTATCCAATTTAATGTGTTTTTCCTCATTAGTCTCTGAATATAAAACCTATAGTAAAGTAGAAATTTTAAATATTTTTTTCTGCCCAAATCGCTGGTATTTTTCAATTTTAATGTATATTTTTAAAAATGTACTTTGCCTTTGTAACAGTCAATTTGCTGTCTGAATGTGTGATTCAGAAATGCTTGATTCCGTTTAAAAGATTCTGAATGACAATGTTCAGTCTGCATTTGTGAGATCATTGTTACCTGCCTTGATTTCTGGCTGATTTCTGTCCTTGTCTTCATGAGAATATAGTGAAGATGCAATGGTGCTCAAACATGGTGTCCCTAATTTTCATAATAGTGACATAATGTTCCTAGATTTTGATTTTAATTTTAATTCTCTCTCCCCCTCTCTCTGCCTCCCTTCCCTCTCCCCCTCCCTTCCTCCTCCTTTCTCCCTCTCTTTATCCCTCTTTGGGTAGGTAAATACAATACAATTTAAATAAGGGAAAGTGAATAAATGAGAGAACATCTTTATTGCAAACTATTTCTTAATCAACATTTCTCTTTTTTTTTTTTTGTTTTTTGTCATGTTCATCTTCAGACCAGTAGACTAGCCTAGGTGAAAATCCATCAAATATTTTTAAACTTGAGGAAAGCTATCATAGGAGTGATGTTATTATTTTTTTTTTTTAATTAAGAAGTAGTCCAAATTCATGAAACAATAACTTGGCATAAAATGAAATTATGAGACTAATAAAAGCAATACACATCTTCTAATTTGCTGGAATTGTTTGTGAGTTTTTGTTGAATTTTTTTCCAATTTGTGTTAGAGGTTAGAGGCCAAGTGTTTAAGGGAGCATTTAACTTGATTTGCCATTTCATCAATTGTTATGCACTTAAATATTGTCACTGCAAATAGATAATTTAAAAATTTTCATTAGTTCTTTCACTCTATTTCTAAAATACAAAGATCAGTTTATCTTTTAAGCTGAATCATTTATATGTTTTTGGAAAATGCTTAATTCAAGATTGAATATAGGCAGTCAAATATTTAAAAGTTGAACAAATAACTCTTCTAGATCTTAATAACCCTAAAATCAGGGTACCTTATTCTACTGTCTTTTTAAAAACAGCTGCTCTGAAACTCAGAAAGATTTGTCTGTATGACAAAAGTTTTGTAAATGGTTTAACTTTTAACTGTCTTTTGTCATTGCTGCCAGGTACTCTTTCGAAATGTACTTTACGGAAATACTTCTCTATTTGGCTTTTAGTGTTTTTTCACAGGCCTCCAAAGGGTTCAGGGATAGAATTCATAGGTTCTATGAACTTTATTTTCACTAATCTTTAAATGAAATGTAGCATTTCCTTCAGTTCTGAATGTAGGCAACAAATCATAGTAGCACAGTATCTATAAAGTGTCACCAGTCAAAAATCACAAAGATCTTCTTATCACATTACAGTTGCAGAGATCTCAAAATATTGTTTATATTTTTCACTACTTTGAAATCATGGTAGTTATTAAAAGAGCTGTTAGATCATACTTAATTTTGTTATGAAAATATTTTTAAAGTATTTTCATAACTACTTTAGTACAATTGGTTTCCTTTGTTAGATATTCTATACATTTTAAAAACATTATTCTGAGAAGGGGCTTGTCCATAGGCTTCACCAGACTGCCAAAGGGGTGCTTGGCTCAAAAAGGGTTAAAAACTCCTGATTAGTTTGCTGCAATGATTTCTGTGAAAATTTATAGTGATGGATACAATTGGTAAGTGACTAGTCATTTAAATTGTTTAGTACAGTGGTTTAAATAGTGCAGTCCTCAGCCCAGCACCCTCACCGGGGAACTTGTTAGAAATGTATTCTTGGGTTCCACCTCAGACCTGAATCAGAAGCAGGGAAGATCCCCTGCAATCTTGTTCTAACAATTCTGAACACATTCTGATGCACATTTTAAAAAATTATTGAAGGACATAATTTTAAACCAGTTTTTGCATTTGAATAAATACATATGTGCATGATGTCTTAAAAGCCCTAGCAGGTATAGAAATAAAAATTTAAAGCCTGAATCGAGAACTTTGCAGGGAATAAAATGAGGGAGGCAAAAAATCAGTTTTTAAAATTTATTTAAGTATTCACATTAACACTTCCCCCCTTTTGTTTTATTACCTCCTAACAGCACTCTGATAAACTGCTAGGAAACTTCCTTCTTGGCGATTCATTAATTTAGGTTAGCTTATTCAAGGTTCTGAGTAGCCCTACAGTACTGAAATCTATGGAATTTTGTTTAACCTAGGACCATTATGTAGGGAACACTCTTAAAGACCAGCGTGGGAAACGGTGGCTCACAGTAGGCAGTACGGCTCTTTTGCCATTGCCTATAATTTATTTTGGGGTTTAGTTTGTATTTATGTGAGAAAAACCACGGGTCAGCAGACAGTGATCCCTGTGGACCCAAACTGGCCACACACATTTGTTTTCTGTATTATTTACTTTTGCTTTCATGTTACACGCAGAGTCTTTGGGACTGAGTCTATAATGGCCCACAGAGCCGAAAATATTTATTATCCTGGTCCTTTACAGAAAAATTTACCAAATAATAATTTAAGTTCTTTTTAAGAATTTTAACTTCAAATATGGCAAAACATTAAAATCTTTGAAAGCAGATGGTGGTAACACAGTGTTTACTGAATTATATTTTTTCTGTAGGATTGAATAGTTCGTTAAAATGTACTTTAATGAACAGCACATTATTATTATTTAAAAAAAATTTTTTATTGGGGAATACTGGGGAACTGTGTTTTTCCAGGACCCATCAGTTCCAAGTCAAGTCATCGTTTTCAATCTAGTTGTGGAGGGCGCAGCTTACTGGCCCATGTGGGAATCGAACTGGCAACCTTGGTGTTATAAGCACTGCGCTCTAACCAACTGAGCCTCCCAGCTGCCCGAGCACATTATTTTTTAAAGAACATTTGATGTTTGTTTCCATGGTTGCAGCTATTACCCTTATATAAGTAAAGAAACAGACAACAGTTTGTCAATTAATTGCTTATTCTCATTGGTAGAAATAACATAATAAGAATATAAGACATAAATGGCCTTTTCCTTCTACACGTGAGGCAGATGTTGAACTACTTATCTCAAACTTTGAAAGAGCCACTCATTATGACTTGGGTGGTCTTTCCACACTTCCAAGGGGCAGGCCTGGAAAGGAAAGAAACATCTTTATTTACCCGGAATCTTCGAAGGCCCAGGTCTGGCCTGTTTCTGAGAGGGCTTTGCCACTATTTTCTCTACCAGTTTGTACAACTACTGTGAAAACTAGCTTTCTCAACCTCCTTTATGCTTAAGGCATTTTTGTTTCCAGGGAATTTATTGAAAACGTTAATATTTGATGTGTAGACTAATAAATTTGATTATATTTTCAGGTATTTCTTGTGGTCGCATTCATGTACCCGTTTTAGGAAGGCTTGGGACCTTTGAAACTCAGATTCTACGGAGAGCTCCTTTTAGAACCTTTGCAGAAACACCAGCGTACTTTGCCTCAAAAGATGGGATAAGTAAAGATAGCTCTGGAGATGGAAATAAGGTATTTTATCTTTATTGGCATCTATACACATATTTGAGTTCCCTCCTTTAAATAATTAAATATAATAGTACTCAGTACTCTTTATGTTTTGGTTTATGTTTTCTATAGGAAACATGAAATACATAAAATCTGAAAAATTTTAGGTAATTTTATTTTGTGTTTCAATTTGAACCATAAAATAGTTTTATAAGCATTGCACTTAGTAAGCAGTAATTAAAAATTTTAATACCACAAAATAGTAAAGAAGCTTTATTGAGTAATCTGTGTAGTCATTCTGTAGGGTTGAATTAGGAGTATCTGTTGTGTCCAGCGCAACAATGGCAGTGAGGAAACGAGAAGGGGCGGCGTTGGGTTAAGTTTTTAAGAAAGAAAGAAACAGAGACTTAATGCAGTTAAATCTCAGAGGGCCAAGGGTCTCACAGTCTGGCAAGAGACTGGAGCGCAGTATCAGGCCAACTGGTGGCTTTTATTGATAATCATACAAGGGACTAGCATTGTTTTTTACCCAGTCTGTGAGACTCATCCATCATGTCACAAAAGTGAATCAAACCAATTATCCCTGTCCCCAAGCAGCCAGAGCAGAAAGTCCTACGATGACTTAAGTGAGGTATGCACCTCCCCGGGGACAAGTCTCTCATGTTGAAACTGTTCCGTTGAGCTAAGCGGAGAGAGCTGATCTTTATCGCTCTCATGACTTCTCTCACAATCAGGTGAGAGAGGAAAGCCAGAGTTAGCGATGGCTTTTCTCAGGCGGGGGAAGGGGAGGCAAGGCCCCTTCCCAGATCTTCCAAGGCAGCTCATTGGGGGTCCCCACACGGTTCCGCCTGGCTTGAGTTGTCCCCTCTGTGGGGAATCTTACTCGTCATTGGCTGCAAACCATCTTTTGGGGACCAGACAGAGAGACATGAGGTGTAAATATCATGGTAAAACAAAGTCCCAAAAAGGCACAGTCTCACAGACTCTTCTTTCTTCAAGGAAAGACATGGGGGGACAGTCTGCTAGGCTGCTGTGTGACAAGTATCCATCATTTCCTGTCATGCAACTCTTACAACTCCTGATAGTATAAACCCCATTTCATCTATCTAAGAATCTTGGATATCTGTATGACTTAATGTTGGGCTACTCTGTTACAAGCAAGTAGGTGATTGGTAATTGTATTGGGTTAGTGAATTATTACCAATTTTTTTATTATGTGAATTTGACTAACACTTGAGTTAATATTATATGTGAAACAAAATACTCAGTGCTTTCACATCCACATTTAATCCTAAAAATAACCCTCTGAAGTAGGTGATATTATCCTCATTTTAGAGATGAAAAAGGTGAAAAAAGTTAGATTCAAGAAAGTTAAAGAGTCACTACTTGCCATGACAATAACTACCAATTCAATTTCATTGAAATGCAGCTTTTTACTTATATTATGGTAACTTTTTTCCTAGTTCTTATTGAGTCATTGAAAGAAAGCTATTGGGATGGCTGGTTAGCTTAGTTGGTTAGAGCACAGTGCTCTTAACAACCAAGTTGCTGGTTTGATTCCCCACATGGGCTACTGTGAGCTCTGCCCTCCTCAGCTAGATTGAAACAACTACTTGACTTTGAGGTGGTGGTTCCTGGAAAAACACACTTAAAATAAATAAAAGTTTTTAAAAAACAAACAAACAAAACAAAAAAAAGAAAGAAAGCTATTTCTTATACATACTGGCACTTACCATGTAAAGAAGGTATACAGATAAACATATGTATTTACTAGAATTGATTTTATTTTTGTGGAAAATGTATCTTTTGATACCAGTGATAGTAGAGATATAAATTAATAATTCCATTCTGGAAATCGTAAAAATTAATAATGATTAATTATAAACTATATTGTTTATATTTAAGTTACATACTGTGTTTCCCTGAAAATAAGACCTAGCTGGACAATGAGCTTTAATGAGTCTTTTGGAGCAAAAATTAATATAAGACCCAGTCTTATTTTACTATAATATAAGACCGAGTCTTATGTAATGTAATGTAAGACCAGGTCTTACGCGTTAGAGCTGGTTGTCCGGCTAGGTCTTATTTTCAGGGAAACGGTATACTGTGATGACCTGAAAGTAATACTTGACACACTCTTTTTTCCCTCTTCCAAAAACATTAGAAATCAGCGAGTGAGGGAAGCAGTAAGAAATCGGGCTCTGGGAACTCTGGGAAAGGTGGAAACCAGCTGCGCTGTCCTAAATGTGGCGACTTGTGCACACATGTAGAGACCTTCGTGTGTAAGTTTTACTTCTATTATTTTTATTTTTCTGTACCTTTGCTATAAATTGTTAACTGCATAGAAATATAGAAATTATACAAACCAGGGTTATTTTCTTCCTGATCTTACATGATTCTCTCCTATTTTCACCAGATACTAAAAATCCCCAGGACTGGTAATATTTTGCACTGTGGTATAAGAGATAATTTAAGAAAACTATTTGTTTCTTTATTTTGCTTGTGTGTTTGTTTTAAATTTGAATTTTGTGAGTTTCATGCATGTGACCATTAAACTATAGGAGAACCAAGCCTTGTTTATCTGTATTATTCTGTTCTTCAGATACCTGTTGAACATCTCATATAGCTACAGAGGTCAGTCATTTGAATATTAAGATATTTTCCCTCTCTGAGTACTTACCAGAGGAGCTATGTTCTCAGTTCTAGAAAGAGTCTGATAATCATAATGATTCAGATACTCAGAGAAGGAGGAATTCAACAGTCCCACTTTTGCTGTACTCTGAAATGCAAAGATGTTACTACAGATACTTTGTTTAATGAATCAAATAACTTATTTCTTGCATAATTAGAATTAATGGTAATGACTCAAGAGTAAATTACATTGTACTACCACGTCAGCCTTCCTATACAGTCCGATTATATAAAGGTTGATGGTCAGGTTTGGCAGAAGCTTCAGTTTCTGATGATTAGCTGGAGAGGATTCTCTATATTCCAACCCAAATATTGAGGCTTTATATATAGTACTTTATCAGTAATATATTGGCCACTGGATGAAAAAGTACTACATGTAGCCTGTTTTTACAGTTTTGGAAAGAGTTTTAAAGTAGTTTCATTCTATAGCTGGAATGTTAGAGGTTCTCTTCATGGTTTTTGCCTAGTAAGAGATCAAAGAGAAAAATCAGCCTGAATGAATATTAATTTGGATCTCAACATAAAGTGAAAGTGACTTCTAAATTACATTTGCTATTAACAAATTTGGTGTGATATAGTAAAGTTCTAAAAAGTAGAGAATTGTTCAATCCATAATGGCAGTATTATGTTACCTACAGAGGGTGCCAAAAATATATATATACACATTTTAAGAAAGGAAAACTGTATTAAAATTGTAATACTCAATATATATCGATAACAAAAGATGGATACAAGTCACGTTTGACTTCTGCGATTACAAGAGGTGCTCAAAGTGGTTACCATCAGCGTCCAGACACTTCTGATTATGGCAAACTACTGCTTGAGCAACGTTGACTAAAGGGTCCACTTATGTATAATAAATTTTTTTGCACCCCCTGATATATTTTAATCAACAGATTTCCTCCTTTTTTTTCCCCAGAGAGATTTCAACCTTCATAGACTTAAGTAATAATTTCTTAGAGTAGGAGAGGAACAAACATTTGATAAACACCAGTATATGTAATTTTATTCTCACAATCTTATTTTTGTCAGGACAGATATCCTCATTTTTATCAATGAAGGAGGTGAGATTGAGCAAGTTTAAGTAACTCATCCAAGGTCACACAGAGCAGTGAAGATTTGCTATTCAGAAGTTCCTAGCTCATACATTTTTACCAGCTGGAATTCTTTAGGGATAAACTAGCTCCTCTTGAGTTTAAATTCACTTTTCTTTCATGCAGTGTTTTCAAAACCTGCCAGATAACTGTTGTTTTAACAATGATTAAGTGATCACGGAGGGTGATTGTTAAACATATAGATTCCCTCCTTTCCTAAAGATTAAGATTCTGTTGATGTTGACTAGGGTCCTAGAATCTGTAAATTTAAGCAGTGAGACCAAATGTGGAAAACACTGTACTTTAGTGTTATCTATTTAACTCAAGGCTGAGTGTGGTCTCTTTCCTTTGGGAGTTCTAAGGGGCAAGGGTGATGTGGGAGTAGAGAATGTAAAAGCAAAGAGTGAAAGAAGAGTACATACTTAATATGTAATTTAGTAAGCAAACACCCCTTGAGTCAGACACTGCTAGGCTTAGAAAATACACAGATGCACATGACATTGTCCTTGTCCTCTGGAGCTTTACTGCAGAGGAGTAATAGGCCCCAGCAGTGAGACGAGGCCCTTCTCCCTTCGCTCACCCATAATAGAAGTCTCTTCAGAATGCATCCATTTGGAAGGCAGAGGATCTTCTGTCTACTCATTGAAAATTGGGGCATCCTAGTTCGAAGGGGTTTTGTTTTATCATAGGTTATCCATTTTGCTTGAATCTGCATTTGTTTACTTACTAGTTAATAAACATCTCTTTATGTGCTTTTGGCCCCTTCTGGTTCTTTTGTGAATGGCCTGTTGAGGTAATTGTCCACTTTTTTGTCATTTTTAATTGTTTTTAATTAACTGAGGAATACATGTGTATATCTCCCTTTATGAAAAAGTAGAACATTATGTATAAAGCTAAAGATATATTTCTGTAATATATCTTCTTCGAACATAAAACTTTTTAAAAGCATAAATGATATCATTCATATTTTTGCAGATTGCTTTTTTTCTTCCAACTCAGCAACGTTTTGAGAGCTATCTATGTTAATACGTAGATATACAAAGGTCTAGTCCTTTTTAAAATTTTTAATTTTTTATTGAGATATCAATCATTCACATACCATACAATTCACCCTTTGAAAGTGTACATTTCAGAGATTTTTGGTATATTCACCAAGTTGTACAATCATCACCACTATCTAATTCCAGAACATTTTCATCATCCCAGAAAGAAACCCCATCCACCTTTGCAGTCACTGTCTGCTCTGTACCCTCCCAGCCCTGGCAACCATTAACCTACTTTCTGTCTTTATGGATTTATCTATTCTTGACACTTTATATAAATTGAATTATAAAATATGTGGCATTTCGTGTCTGGCTTCTTTTCATTTAGCATGTTTTCAAGGTTCATTTGTGTCACATCATTATGTATCAGTACTTCATTGTTTTTTATGGCGGAATAATAGTATTTCATTGTTTGTCCATTCTCCATTGCTGGACATTTGGATTTCTCCTTGTTGGCTATTATGAATAATCCTACTCTGAACATTTGTGTACAAATTTTTGTTTTTACTTCTCTTGGATTTATGCTTAGAAATGGCATTGCTGGGTGAAACGGCAGCTATGTTTAGCTATTTAAGGAACTGCCAGACTGTTTTCCACAGAGGCTGTACCATCAGTATAACCCAACCCGCTAACAATGTATATATAAAGGTTCCAATTTCTCCACATCCTCTTCAACACATTATCTTTTTTTTTATTGTAGCCATCATAGGGATGTGAAGAAATATCTCATTGTGGTTTTGATTTACATTTCCTTAATGACTAAAGATGTTAACTGTCTTTTCATGTGTTTATTGGCTATTTGTATAAGTTTGGAGAAAAGAGTATTTAAATCCTTTGTTCATTTTTAAATTTTTTTATTTTTATTGTTGAGTTATAAGAGTTTTTTTATATATTCTGAATACTAGATCCTTATCCAAACATGTGATTTGCAAATATTTTCTCTCATTCTATGGGTAGTTCTTTCCTTTTAAATGCATGCTATATAGCAGGAGTCAGGAAACTTACTACAAAAGGCCAAATAATAAATATTTTAGGCTTTGTGGGCCATATGGTCTCTGTTGCAACTATTCTCCTTTGCTGTTACAGTGCAAAAGCAACCATAGAAAATGTTAATGAATGAGGACGGCTGTGTTCCATAAAACTTTGCATGTGGACACCGAAATTTGAATTTTATGTAACTTTCATTGCCATTTTTTTTCTAAAATGTAAAAACTATTTTTTAGCTCATGGACCTTCAATCTCGCAAGTATATTTGTAGTGATTTTTATGTTTTCTTATAATGAGATTACTCTTGCTTGACTTTGTTGAAATAAAATACCATTTTTATAGATACCATTATAAATGTATAGAAAATCATCAGAAATTGAAATAATATCCAAGAAAGTTTTGATTATAAGGACTAATGTATACTATTCTTTAGTCCATTTAAAAAGTTAACTTGTCAAACATGAATATTTTTATTTAAGTTAGAGCCTTCAGTTGTTTTTATTTTTATGTATATAATATTTTTTGAAGGCTTACTGCACTTAATGTGTCTCATAGGGTGGGAATTAAACTTGTCTGCAGTGTTCGGGAGATTTTATGTTGGACCCTGAAACTTGTTCAAAATCATGAAGAACTTTCATTTAAACAAATCTCCTGAAAAAGTTTTTGCTAAGGTAGTCTTTCTGTTGTTGGTATACTATACAAGCATGTTTACTGGAGTCAGTGTTCTGTATATAAAGGCGTGTAGGATACTTGTAGTAGTCATTTAAAGGAAAGAGCTTTATTTATCCCCTGATAATTTAACAAAATTAAATTTTTGCCCTTTGTTTTTTAGGAGTAAAAAAATGCATTTAATGCTTTTTTTAAAATAGCATTTTGATAAATAAAATTGAATCCTTGAACTTGGGTATATGTTGAACATGTTTCAGTGTGAAACAGAATTGCAAATATTCAAACAGAATTTAAGGAACCCTTCAGCAGTAAGCAGAGAGGGTTGTAATTTGTTGGTGTTAAATCTCTTTCCCTTTGACCTATTTGTTTTTTAGAGAAATATCTTGTTCTTGTGTTCTCAGGCCAGATTTTCTTGTCATACAATTTGAACTAAATCAGAGGCTTCTCTGTCCTTTACATGCCCTGTTTACCATCAGTAACAGTTGTAAGCTGTTGCCTCATTATAAAATAAAGGCGTTGACTCTCTTTCCCATTGATGGGAAATGGTGATAATGTATTTGGGCTTGTGTTAACTGAAGGTACTTAGAATAGCTTGATATTTGTCTTTCAGCATTTATAGGTGTTCAATAAATAGAAAACATGGATGATCCGATCCCTCTCCTACTTTAAAATTTGCTACTAGAATTTATTCAGGATGTATTTTTGATTGGCCTTATGTTTAAGAACAAACATACAAGAATTAAATTGATTGAATTAATAATTAAATTTATTTTTAAAATGTGGACCTGTCTATTTTTTTAATTTAAATTATTTTGTGAAGATTTAGATATGCTTGTCAGTGCAGTTTTTCCTGTAATCTAGAGATAGGTAGTTACATTCTCAAAGGAGAGAGATTCCTGTAGTTTTTAAAATTATTTTTCTTTGCAGTTTTACCTGTCTCGTTAGATTACACAAAGATATATTACTGAGACCTCCCAACATATAACTAACTCCTATTTTTTCCTATGTATCTGTTAATAGTCTGTATGGGTTTCTCTACCATGCTACTTTCTGAGGTCCCTGGTTACTATTAATAGAGGTGGGTTTGGAGAAGTTTAAGAGTAGAGTGTATGTCCATATGTTTATATCCTATAGTCATGTTTTTAAACGAGAGAAAAGAAAAAATCACTTTTGTTTTAACACAGGATATTCTATAGCTGATGCGTTGCCATTTAAAAATCCTTTTTACCCTCCCTTTTAACAGCCCTTGTGTTGTTTTCAAAAACTATATGACTATCTTTTAATTAAGTCAGTACGACTGAGAATATTGTTATTTTGTTAGTTTTTCAGTGGTTTTCAGTCAAAGAAATAGAAATTAATGGAATAAAGATGAAAATAAAGAAGGTATGAAATAATTTTATCTTTTTACCAAGTCAGGATTTTTAAAATGTTCATAAGTTTGAAAAGAACCTAAATAATATACTTTCTTACATTTTTAGGGATTAAAATAGATTTCTCTCTTTCAACTTTTGTGTATATTTAAAATTTTTCATAAGAAAATGTTGGAAAAATAGATTAATTTATTTTACTTTTTTCCACAGTTTTTTCATTCAAGTATTTCAATAAAATAAATGATTATTTAATAGTCTTATCGTGATAAATTTTAAAATTAACTTTAGTGTATGGAAAGCTGAAAGACTCTCAGCCAGTCTTTTTACTTAATGAAGTATACCATAACATGAAAGAACCTAGTGAAAATGAACAAAATGTAGTCCACTGAACTCATCTATCATTATTATCTGTCTTAGGTGTAAACAAGGCTGTTTGTTGTGGCTATTGGAGTGAACTGTCAGCCTACTTTTTGTCAAGTACAGTAGTTTTCATTTGCAGTGAGTCTTTAAGGTGAAACACTATTTGAGTTACTTATTTTTCTCTTGTACAGCATCCACCCGTTTTGTGAAGTGTGAAAAATGTCATCATTTTTTTGTTGTGCTATCTGAAGCAGACTCAAAGAAAAGCATAATTAAAGAACCTGAATCAGCAGCAGAAGCTGTAAAATTGGCATTCCAACAGAAACCACCTCCTCCCCCCAAGAAGGTATAAGGTCTTGCTCAGTCTTATACGCATTTTGTCTTGAAACCATTTCATTACTCCCCTCTCCCCAGTTTATGTTGGATCCTAATACTAGAATCTAAATACATATTGTAAGTTCTTAATATGGACTATATCTGGCTAAATTGTTACTGATATCTAATACTTGGAATTTAGGTTTTGTGTCCATTGCTGTTTTCCCATGTCATGATTACTGTATTCAGTAGCAATGAAACATAGTTGGATGATTATTAAAATAGTATTGATACTAAATTAATCTAAAATGATATCCTTAAAAGAGAGCAACTATGGACTTATTTTTGTTAGTTTGGGTTACTAAATAACACCAGCCTTCAATTTCTCCCCATCAGATTAGTTTATTTTATGGTAAAATAGCCTGAGACTAACAACGGAAGCAAGTAATTTTTTTCACGGCCAGTGTTCTCCTCTATAGCACTTTGTTTTTTGTGGAGTGGGCTCTTTCTAGGAGTCTTCGAACAGGTTGTGATTTGGTCATATGAAAGCCAGCAGAGTGTACCACTGTCTTCATTGGGTCCTTGGTGTGCACTTTCTGAAAACAGGAACCCTGCTCCTGGGCTATGCCCTGTGTTCTGGCCACGCCTCAGATGTTTGTACCCTCGGATTGTTTCTCATCTACATCAGTGTAGCTTTCTTCCACTGTGCTTAGATGCCAGTGCATTTGTTTCTTCCTCCAAATGTGCTGTGGCAGATTTCATAATTCATGAGTATAATCTGTGAGGAATATATTTTATTGGGGAATGTTGGGAACAGTGTGTTTCTCCAGGACCCATCAGCTCCAAGTCGTTGTCCTTCAATCTAGTTGTGGAGGGCGCAGTGCCGCTACAAGTCCAGTCGCCGTTTTCAATCTTTAGTTGCAGGGGGCACAGCCCACCATCCCATGGGGGAATTGAACCGGCAACCGTGTTGTTGAGAGCTCGTGCTCTAACCAACTGAGCCATCTGACCGCCCCTCTGGAAGCTCAGTGGCTGCTCGTTGTCTTCAGTCTAGTTGTGGAGGGCGCAGCTCACTGGCTCATGTGAGAATCGAACCAGCAACCCCATTGTTTAGAGCTCACGCTGTAACCAACTGAGCCATCCAGCCACTCCGAAGATTTTTAAATAACCATAATATGGTCAACAACTAAAGACTTTGTCATGTAAAAATAAATAATGTGATGGAAAATATAGCTATTAAGCTTTATATTCTCCACTAATTTGTGTAGACTTTAGACATCCAAGCCAAAGTTCTAGAAAATAAATGCAACTTAACTATTTTCCGGAGTTAATGAATATTAACAGTTAATTTCTATTTACTAAAAGCTGAAGGAATTTACCCCAGGTTCCAAACTGTTGGCAGTATCCAAGTATCGAATAGAGCTTTAGTTTCTACTAAAACT
Organism: Rhinolophus sinicus; assembly: GCF_057876585.1. NCBI lineage: Eukaryota > Metazoa > Chordata > Mammalia > Chiroptera > Rhinolophidae > Rhinolophus > Rhinolophus sinicus. The sequence continues at coordinate 156,504,298 of NC_142503.1, read as the reverse complement.
AAAGGTTTGAGATTGCCATGCAGATAAATAAGTAGCTTTAAAGTTAATATCTGAGAAAAAAGTAAATGTTTGTTAGTGAGTATTAAAACACACTGGTAGTATAATGGCTTTTGATTATATCATGCCTATTTTTGAAAAGGGTAGTTCTGTAATACCTTATCTTTTTGAAGAATAATATTCATGTGATTGAAAAAGGTGTAGAAAGGATTTATTTTAATGACTTACATTAATGATGATACCTTTAGACCCATGGGTGGCATGTGTAGGATTCTAAGTGACTTTAACATTAACTTTTAAAAATTAGGATGAATGACATTGTTTACAGAATGGAAACTGGCATAGTACTAGAAGAGTATAGTGATACTTTGTTGGGCTAGAGAACAAATAAATTGTGTTTTTGTTCGTTTAGGGTTTGGGGCCTTGAATCATTGCTACATAATGTTATTGTGTCTTTGGCATTTTGTTTTTGATGAGTCTTTATTTGAATTTAAAACTAAGTAAATACGCTCAGTATATAACTTTTTAATGTTTTTATGACAGCTCATATTAAATTAATTTTTCATACCCAATTATTTTTCAGATTTATAACTACCTCGACAAGTATGTTGTTGGCCAGTCATTTGCTAAGAAGGTGCTTTCAGTTGCTGTGTACAATCATTATAAGAGAATATATAATAATATCCCAGCTAATCTGAGACAGCAGGCAGAGGTTGAAAAGCAGACATCATTAACACCTAGAGGTTAGTGTTTTGATATTTGGCCAAAATAGAGATTACTATGCATGCCTAGAGATAATCTCTATTTGCAACTTCTTGCTTTTGTCTTAAATGCTTTTAGTATAGTACAATTTTCAGAGTACAGTTCATATCCCATTAGTAGATTATGAAATCATTTTGATAGGTTGCCAACAGCATTTTTAAAAAAGTTTAGGTGGGGATAGAAAATACCAGAGTAAATTAACTTGTAGTTAAGTATTGTTTCTGAAAACTTTCACTTTCATGTGCATGAATTCTTAGTCACAGAGTAAAATGTGTTTCTTATTCTTACCAAAGGTCTCAGTGAAAAATGTTTGAAAGTCACTGGAGTAGAGATTGAGAATTATCATTGAATTGTAGACTTCACTACAACTAGTTCCTCATGACCTTATTATCATTGCAATGCTCTGTACTACTCTGAGTTCTTCTCTTTTGGGTTCAGGATACAGAATTTCATTTGCCTAAGTCAGAGATATATGGAGATAGCTCTTACAGAAAATATGCAGCACTCTTTCCTTTCTTGGCCCCAGCTGCAGAGTGCAAGGTTAAGGGAAAATTTGTAAATGATTCAAAGTATAATTCTATTAGTAATAGATTCTTATATACCAATATACTGTGTAATCTCGATTTATGTGGACAATAACGTATGTTATATTATTAGGATGATTTTATTAAAAAACTGTAGGGTAAAAGGGGTAAATATTGTAAGTTTTGTTGTTGTTGGCCAGGGAGCCCTGATTTCTTATTTAAGTCCATAATCTATCATTTTACATGATTTTGGTCATCATTTTACAATTTGAGGGAGTTCTGCTAAAGCTACATTATCTTTTGATTACTTTTAGTAGCTACTAAATATATAACTGGCTTAATGAAGACACTTGTTCACTTGTTGAGCTTATTGCAAAATAGTTAGGTGGTAGTATCAGTTACTTTATTTTTAGAAAGCACTCGTAATAACTAATGGAAAACTTGGAACCTTAATTTTTATAAAGTCCAAGTAGCACTGCCTAGTCATGACGCACAATGATTTTTTCTGGTTCCTTCTGTCAACAAATCAATAATTAAGCTGTTCTAGGTGCTGGAAAAGCAAATGGTAATATGGTATTTATAATATGAGGGGTTTAAATTCTTATTGAAGACTTAAATTACTACTATTAAAATAGGTAACAACTTTGTATTTGACAAATATAAATATTAGCAATTGGGCAGCCATCATTAAGTATGTTTAGGTTTTTTAAATATAGAAAGGATTAGCATATAGATTCTTTCATAATGTTTTGAAAGCTAAACAAAGTTTAAAAAGCTTAAAAAAGTTAATACATTCTTTAAATATATTTGGAAGAGGACAAGAAATGGGATATTTCTTGTTTGTTCCCCTAAACAAATATGTAATATTTTCATTTTGCCATTTTTATCCTCTTAGAATTAGAAATAAGAAGACGGGAGGATGAATACAGATTTACAAGTAAGTGACCTCTTCTCAGGTCTTCCGCTGTAATTATTCTTCATTTGAGATTTACTTCAGTGAAGTATGTCAGCAGTAGTAATGGTGGACATGTATTTGCTTGTGTATTACCAAGAAAGATGTTGTATATTATCTAAACATGTTTATCATGCGTAGTATATATGATTTTGGAATAGTTTTTTGTAGCTAATTTTTGTAGTTTGTACATATTGGGTTATTTCAGATATCTGATTTTATCTTTTCTGTCTTGTGATATTTCTATTGTAGTGAGATAAAAAGTAGTATATATAGTTTTTCCCTATAAGTGTAGACCATATTAACAGGAGTTGTATTTTTAAAAATCTGTAGCTTGCTATTTAATATCTTTTTTTTTTTTTTTTTTTTTTTTGGCCATACAATTAGAGTTGGCCTGTATAATTATAAATGACAGAAATTTGGGGGGAGGCAGATTATCTTCTGGCTGCTCTTTGCTAGAAACCAAACTGTTTATTTTTTGGTGTATATGAAATTTAATATAGACTTGAAAATTATGAGTAAGCCCCAACTAACTGTTTCTAGGGTCCAGCCCTGGATTGCCCCTATAAGCATCAGATGGTCTGGTGGAGTGTGATACATCAAGGATAGTGGCCATTCTGATTTTTTTGTGCCCATCCTTTTGGAGGTAGATATAGCTGCTGCACAGAGGATGAAGGTTCTAGGAGTATGATATATCATAAAAAGATTCACATGGCCGTTTGTTTCAGTAATTAAAATAACAAACAAAAGTAAATAATAGATAAACCAGTATGAACATTTTTCACTTACAAGTTTGCTACCTTTACTTTGCCTTTGAAACAAGTAGTATTATATATTTACCATTTGAACTGTATTATACTGGGGGTGCCAAAAAAATGTATACACATGACTTGTATTCATCTTTTGTAATTGGTATATACTGAGTATTACAATTTTAATAGTTTTTTTCCTTTCTTAAAATGTGTATTTTTTTTTGGTGCCTCTTTATATACGGGATGTACCATGAGAACATAACTAGTTTACCAACTTGGGCATGAGATTTATTATATGTAATAAAAATATTGTTTCTAGTTATTTTTAAACTGTGTGGAAATTATTATACCATGCATGGTAAAATTAAGGAACACAGGAAGTACAATGGAATTAGATTATAAGAATGTAAGCTCTAAATAATACACTTTAACTGCATGTATGATACATATTTTATAATCCAAAAACATAATCAAATACGCTATTGATAGTATATTCATAAATTTGGGCAGATGGTTAGTGAAGTAAAGAAAAGTCTATAATGGATCTTTTTGAAAGAAATTATGTAGTGATTTAATGTAATTTAAATGTTAACAAGTAATATAGTGTTTAAGAATTTAGGTTCAAATATATGATGATGGAAGGAGAACTGACTCTTGGTGGTGAACACACAATGTGATTTATAGATGATGTATTACAGAATTATGCACCTGAAATCTATGTAACTTTTACTAACAATTGTCACCCCAATGAACTTTAATTGAAAAAAAAAATAATTTAGATAAAAGCAATTTATAATTACATATTTTGATTGACTTGGAAATTAATGTTTTTAAAGCTTAAGTAGAATTTATTTTTATGTATCGTTTAGTCTTGTCCTATGTGGGGTTTTAAGTTCTAAAGTTACGGCATTAGGCCAAAATCATATAAAACAATATATTCTTGAAAGTTCCTTTGGAAATTACATGTTAGAGACTAACATACTAGTCTTAGTAAGACTGATGGTTTTTTTCTCCGTCTTTGGATTGTATGTTTTTCTTAAGTTGAGCACCAGATGAAATAGTTGGATTGCATTTGAGGGCTATATTATACAAATACTTAAACAGTAAGAAAATTGCAATGCTATTAGTAAATTCTTCTACGATACTTATAAAACTATGTGCCTGGCATTGTTCTGAGTGTTTTACGTATATTAACTCATTTAATTTTCCCAAAACCTGTAAGACAGAAACTATTATTTTCACCTCCACTTTACAAATGAAAACACTGAAGCACAGAAATTTTAAGTAATTTGTTCAGGGCCACGAAGCTGACGAGTTTCATGCAAATAACCACTGTGCTAACCTGCCCGCACGTAGTCCTGCTCGGTAGAGTTGCTTATGCAGTGAGATGTGCAGGAAGAGGGCAGGAAGGTTATCTCAAGTTTACTCTGAGGCATATTTTCATAAAGTGGAACGATTAACATCATCTGTTCTGTACCATTTAAATTACTCCTCGTTATATTTAACTTAAACCATTGAGTAAGTTAAATACATATGTCATATGACTCCACTATAGTTAATATGCTTCTTGCAATTTTATTCAAATTATTCACCTAAATAATTTTTCCCTCATTGTCACTTACATTTGAGCCAAGCCCCTTCCTATATTGTCACAATTCCTAACTATATTTTGCTGAAATTGAAAAAAAAAAAAAAAAAAAAAGGTAAACAATTTTGTTAGGGATGACTAGCTAACTAATTGCACTCAAATAGGGGACTGCATTTCTTTTGCCTGATGTAGATTGTAATGAGGCGGAACATTGTGAATTAGTCACTAATCATTAACCCTCACATGTAGCAAAATTTAATTAAATTCAAATGTTTATTGAATGCCTATTATCTTTGATGAATAGAATAACCATTTGCCTTAAGTATGACCCTAAGATAGTTTAAAAGGGACAGCCAGATGGAATAGGACAATAATAATAGCTGTGTCTGTTGGACATCTATTGATTTGATTAAAATAATAATGCATTAGAACTACTGATACTCTTAACCCATTTATTAGAAACAACCAAAAAATAAATTCAGAAAATAAAGCAAATATGATATGAGCACAGATACCTCAAGTGCTGGGAACCAGGAGCAATATGGATATTCACAAATCTGGACAATTGAAAATACTATTGGGATGCTTTCCTTCAGCTGAGGGAGTGAGAATAAAAAAATTTTTGTTTTGTTTTTGTTTTGGGGATCCCGCTGATAAACTGAGTTCACCAGCAATATCAATCCCATCTAGTTCATTGTATCTTTCCTAAAGGGACTAGAAGGATCCAGTGGAGTTTCTATGAAATCAGAGGTTCAGATAGGGCCAGGGATAGTGAATCTTACCATATTTGGTTTCTCTGGTAGACTCACAGAATCATTTTTAGATTTGGAAGAGACTATAGAGGTCATATGTGTCAGTATTTTCACTTTACAGGTAAGAAAGCAGGTCCAGTAAGTTAAGTGACTTGCCGTGGTCCTACAGCTACACAGTAACAGAACTGATACTACCTAGAACCAAATTCCCTATTTCTTAGCTCAGTGTTTTTCTTTCTCTACAATTTGCTTCTTTTCATTTGTACTGAAAAAAATAATATACTTTTATTTATCTTTCAAAATGCCTCCAAATCAGTCGCATTTTATTCTTACACCTTTCCACCATGTGTTTGAAATTGATAGGACAGGAATTACTGCCATTTTGTAGATTAGGAAATAGCACTAAGTTTATATGATTTACCCAAAATCATATAGCTATTTAGAGACAAAGAAAGGACCAAAGCTAAAGCTTTCTGACTCCTAACACTGTTTTCCTTCCATTATACTGCCTTCCCTTGAGTGAAAGGGAATTTTTCATACAGGTTTACATAAATAAGGAAGGGAGGATAAAAAGTCTGTTTCCTTTGTTTGAGGTTCCTTGAATAATCAATGTGTATTGTACATTTGTCACTAGATAATTGGAAATTTTCTTCCTTTTAGGTAAGACAGAATGTCAAAATATTTAAAGTTTTCTAAATAATTTATCGGTTTTAGATGTAGGGTTTTATTGGGCATGTTTTCAGGTAAAATCAAATGAAGCTCTAGTAATTCCTTTGGCATTTTTTCAGAATTGCTTCAGATTGCTGGAATTAGTCCACATGGTAATGCTTTAGGAGCATCAATGCAGCAACAGGTAAATCAACAAATGCCTCAGGAAAAACGAGGAGGTGAAGTATTGGATTCTTCCCATGATGATATAAAACTTGAAAAGAGTAATATTTTGCTGCTGGGACCAACTGGGTCAGGTAAATAACTTCCTGAAAAAATGTGCTACTCATTTAAAAAAATAGAATATAAATGATTCTGTAACGTGTGTATTGTGATTGAGAGATCCTGGCTCTTGAGAAGAAAACTCTAAGGCCAATCTTACAGATACGTTTTCAGTATTTCTGCACAGTCTTCAAGCTGAACATGAGGCATTGGTATTGCCATTTAGACCAATTCCTAACATCTTAACAGGGATGATAATAATAATAGTATATCATTAGATCTAAATAATAGTAGAGAAAAGATGTAACAGTAATTTTTTATTATATACTATTCAAATTCATTTTGCATTTTTGTAGAGAAATTGTATATCTACATATTTTTAGTAAACTTTTAGTTACTGTTTCTATTTGTAGGTAAAACTCTGCTGGCACAAACTCTAGCTAAATGCCTTGATGTCCCCTTTGCTATCTGTGACTGTACGACTTTGACTCAGGCTGGATATGTAGGTGAAGATATTGAATCTGTGATTGCCAAACTGCTCCAAGATGCCAATTATAGTGTAGAAAAAGCACAACAAGGTATGTTTTCAGCATAGCTGTCTGTCCTCAAATGTAGTCTGTTGGGGAAGCAGTAATATTAAGAGCTAAAGTAATTCTTATTTTGAATCAAGGACTAAAACTATATTAAAGGTATGTTAAACGTTTTCTAGCATAGTGACTAAGGGTCACAAAGTTTGCTGTGCCTTATCGTCATTAGATGACTACTAGGGTGAAAACAGGCCAAATTACTGTTCCATTAGATCCTTAATACTATCATTGCTTTTCCTGTTCTGATTCCTCTCCAGATTCCTGGGCTGGGATGGGGGAGGGGCAAGGACAAGGGCAAGAGAAACATTAGCCTATTGACTTACAGGATGTTATAGATGCTGCATTTCTCCTTTCCCCATCTGTCATCTGTCTTTTGTTTACATGAAGAGCTTGATAGCTTCCTGTCCAAATTCTTTTAAGACAAGAATATAGTTGGGAAGAAGTAAGCCAGCGTCTTGCTAGTACTGCATGTACCTCCTGCTTCCATACTGCACCTGCATTTTAGCTCCTAGAATAAAGAACCTGAAAACATTAGTGGGGTAGATAATTATTTTCAGAGAGAAGTAGTTATCACACCCAAGTGATACTCTATAAAATAAATTATAAAACATTTGCATAAAATTGTGAATGGGAGCGAGACAGTGTATTTTTATAATATTAAGCTATTGAATATATTAAGTGTGAAAGCTTGAATAACTTTGCTCTCTGCCTTCTTAGTCTTTTAAAGTTGAGGTTGTCTTGTGTGTATCTTTTTCATATTATAAATAGAATCCTCCTTAAATTATAGGAATTGTCTTTCTGGATGAAGTAGATAAGATTGGCAGTGTGCCAGGCATTCATCAGTTACGGGATGTAGGTGGAGAAGGCGTTCAGCAAGTAAGCAGTTGAATATTTTGTTCAAGCCCACTAAAAGGAAGGGAATACATCAACCTCCCAATATTGTACGTTTGGTTTCACATTCAATTAGATTTTGTTTTGTTTATTTATCCCACCCCCAGACTCCACATACCATTTTAAAGTAGTTCAAATCCTAAGAGAAAGCTATTAGCGATTTTAAATAGCAAATTACCTTTCTTAGGGAACTAAAAATATTTTAAAGAACAGAAAAAAATAAATTTTAATTTTTCTTAGTTGTATTCCTCAAAGGCCCAGTTAACGTTTCTAGAGGACTCTTGAAGACAAATTCTGGTTCTACCTAGACATAAATGAACTATGTACATGTGTCTTATTCTTTTCACTTTGTTAGACGATAGGGTAAAATAGTGTTTCATTCCTTGTAGAGTCATAATTGAAATCATAATGATACATTGGTCAACTTAACCTTTTACTATTAACTAATTATGATATAAACTACAGGGTAAGGAAAATTGCTTTCTTTTTTTTTACCAAGACATAGAGAGATGCAATCATACCTATAAAATGTGCTGAATAATTTTTTTTATAAAGGCATCTCAAAATACAGGTTTTCTCAAAGTTTAATACTAGGAGTAGAATAGAATTTTAATTTATATGAAAGATAAATCTTCAACTATTTTCAGATTTTGAATGTTCCCACAATGGTTGGGTACCATCTTACATAGTCATAATTCTATTTTTATATCAGAATTATGTTTTTACCATCAAAAACAACCTCTCAGATTGACTGTTTCCTGAATGTATCAGGAGTCCTGTACCTATTCTAAATAAATTTATGAATTATTAATATGATAGTGCATTGGATTTTCATGTTGTAGAAATGTGGGAGTTTTCTTCAGTTATGCTCATTGACCATAACCACATATTATTTTCCCCATTGAATCCCATTATCTAAAGTATAATAAATAATACACTTATGTGATGATGCTATAAATCATTCATTCTTTATTTAGGGCTTATTAAAACTACTAGAAGGGACGATAGTCAATGTTCCCGAAAAGAATTCCCGCAAGCTACGTGGAGAAACGGTACAAGTTGATACAACAAACATCCTGTTTGTTGCATCTGGTGCTTTCAATGGTTTAGACAGAATCATCAGCAGGAGGAAAAATGAAAAGGTAAGTTTTTCTGATGGGTTACTGGGACGGAGAGCATTTGAAGTTATAGAGGATGGATGCTCTGTTTCTGTTCTCATAACTGTTGGCTGCCAGTTGTGGATTTTTAAGTTAGGCTTTCTTAGTGCATACCAAAAATATATTTCTAGTTATTTTTTAAATTTCAGAGTAGTAAATTGGAAGATTTCTGAATATTATCTGTATATGGGCATTTTTAAAGTATAACTTCATGATTTCAATTTTATATTTTATCTAAGGAGTTCTTTTATTATTTGAGGTAGGTGCTGTATTAGTAAAATTTCTGTTCATTCCTCTTGCCCAATTCACTGGAGCTCAATAAAGAGATTGCCCCTGCCCATAAAGTCTCTCATAGTTCACTGCTAACATTCACAAATGGAGGGAAAAGTTTGGGGTTTGGAGGAAGGGTTGTGAATCCCATAGTTTTATAGATGTTTCTTAAACATTCTTATAAGCCTCGATTTTAACTGGAACTTTTTTCTTCATATCCTCAAGGTACATGCCCAGTACCTATTTGTTGACTGATTCCAATAAAATGTAATGTCAAGATAGAAGCCCAAAACATACCTGTGTTTTCCATGTTTTTGTGTTTTGTTTAATAGCTAGTCACAAATGGTCCCTTTTATATAACATAATATTTTACCTAAAAGAATAGATCAGCTCATTGCTATATTGCTTGCTTTTAGTCTCCTTAGCCTTGCATGCACTAGTTTAGTAGTAATAAAAATATGCTGCTAATGGGACAGTTGCTTGTGATAGTTCCTTTATATAGACTAGATGAGAAAACTCTTATACAAATCCTAACAAAGTCACGTAATGCTGTTATTCCTCAGTACCAAGCCTTATTCAGCATGGATAAGGTTATATTTTTACTTTTCATATTAGTTAATTTATGTTTTGTGTTTTGTTTTGTTTTTGCTTTTGAAATTCTATATAAATTAGCCTAACAAATTAGAAAGAAGAAATTATTTCTGTGTGTGTATATGTGTGAAACAGAGAGAGGAGTAGATAACTTTATTTTTGAAATTCTGTAACCAAAGGCAGGGAACATTTTCTGATATTTATAATAATTCCGAAAAGAATTTGAAGCTAGAAACATGTAGAAAAGAATAGTTAAAAATAATGTCAGAAAAGTGATCAGAAACATGTAGAAGGAAGGTTTAAGTCATATGAGGTCTTCAGAGAGACAAAGATTTAAAAAGAGTTTGCCATATAGATTTTATGAAAAGGAGGCATAAGAGAATCTTGAACAGTGATTTTATAGAGGATTAAACATGTCATGTGACTACTGTTTTTGACAACCTTCATTGAAAGTCAGGGGTACAGTATTAAATAATGTACCTATATTCTAACCATATCAAACTGCTGCAGTCCTGGGGCCGGACCGGTGGCTTAGGCGGTTAGAGCTCCATGCTCCTAACTCCAAAGGCTGCCGGTTCGATTCCCACATGGGCCAGTGGGCTCTCAACCACAAGGATGCCAGTTCAATTCCTCGAGTGGGCTCCGCCCCCTGCAACTAGGATTGAACACGGCACCTTGAGCTGAGCTGCCTTCCGAATGGCTCAGTTGGTTGGAGGGCATACTCTCAACCACAAGGTTGCCGGTTCGACTCCCGCAAGGGATGGTGGGCTGTGCCCCCTGCAACTAGAAAACAGCAACTTGACATAGAGCTGAGCTGCGCCCTCCACAACTAAGACTGAAAGGACAACAACTTGAAGCTGAATGGCAGCCTCCACAACTAAGATTGAAAGGACAACAACTTGACTTGGAAAAAAAAAAAGGCCTGGAAGTATACACTGTTCCCCAATAAAGTCCTGTTCCCCTTCCCCAATAAAATCTTAAAAAACAAAACAAAACAAAACAAAAAAACTGCTGCAGTCCTGAGTTTTATTCTCTTGCCCTGCCCACGCTCTCTACTACTGCAGTCTAGTTGGCAAATACGTGTTCATCTTTTAAGACTCAGCCTGTTAAATGATTAGGAAGTTCCTCTGTGAAGGTTTTCTTGATCATCTCCTGCCTTCACTCCCCTGTATGTACCTCTTGTCCTGCTTTCAATGCCACTGTTTCCTGTGCAGTTGTCCTTCATTGCACATAGGATCCTTGAATATCTTCATGTGTTCTCACTCTAAGTAAATAAACTCTTAGAGTAAGGGCTGTCTTTGGGTTTATATCCCCAATGTTTTATAATATGCTTACTAAATGTTTATATAATAAATAGTATATATTTATTACTATTTGCCCTTATATATATGTTTAGTAAATGTTTAAATTATTGAATGAAAGGTAGCTTGCTTTCTGATACACTAACTGTCCATGTACACAGCTTAGTAAATCAGTGGAATGGATTTTTTTTTAAAAGATTTTATTGGGGAGGGGAAACAGGACTTTATTGGGGAACAGTGTGTACTTACAGGACTTTTTCCAAGTCAAGTTGTAGTCCTTTCAATCTTAGTTGTGGAGGGCGCAGCTCAGCTCCAGGTCCAGTTGCCGTTGCTAGTTGCAGGGGGCGCAGCCCACCGTCCCTTGTGGGAGTCAAACTGGCAACCTGTGGTTGAGAGTATGTGCTCCAACCAACTGAGCCATCCTGGAGCTCAGCAGCAGCTCAGCTCAAGGAGCTATGTTCAGTCTCGCTGGGGGTAGAGCCCACCATCCCTTGTGGGAGTCAAGGAATCGAACCGGCAACCTTGTGGTTGAGAGCCCACTGGCCCATATGGGAATCGAACTGGCAGCCTTCGGCATTAGGAGCACGGAGCTCCAACTGCCTGAGTCACCGGGCCGGCCCCTGATTTTTAACTTAAGCTATTTTCTAACACATCATGTGCTTCTCTTATACTTTTGACAAAAGCTAATACTACATATCAAAATTAAACTTTCTGATAATTTCCAAGAGTATGGTGGTTCTTTTATATGGATTTAAGCAAGATCCGTACACCTTAGATACCCAACCTTTTGCAGCAAAGTTAGCATTTTTGTTTGATGTCCTCCTTATATGTTCTTTCTAAAGTCTAATCTTAAACTAGTCTGATTCATAGGTTGAAATATGCAACCACAAATCATGATTTTAATAGAATGCTTAGCAGTGACTAAGACACTTGTGGATAATTTTTTTGTAAGGCTGCTTTTCCATAGGCACTACTCCTATTTACAGTATTACAAAATTAATTTTGGTTACACAATGAATACTATCTCTATTTTCATAGTTCTTACACATTTTGGAAACCACACTAGTCTAGAGGTCTTTTAAAAACTCTGCAACATCATTATCTGAGTTCTAAGGGAGTTCCCTTCATAGTTCTTATCTACTTTTACTACTAGGATTCATTCTTTGAGCATTAGTTGTTATATAGTGGTTAGGTTCTCATTTCTGAAAGCAGATATACCTGAGTCCGAATCCTGACTTTACCATTTATAGCAATGAGAGCTTAGTCAAGGTACTTAACCTCTCTAGGCCCATGTTTTTCATTTATAAAATGTGAATGATAATAGAAATTTCTTCTGTTGCAAAGATCACATGAGATACGCATGCAAAAAATACTTGGTACAATGCAACTTCATTCTGCTATTTATAACATCTGTCTTTTCTTTGGCAGTATCTTGGATTTGGAACACCATCTAATCTGGGGAAAGGCAGAAGGGCTGCAGCTGCTGCAGATCTTGCTAATCGAAGTGGCGAATCAAATACTCACCAAGACATTGAAGAAAAAGATCGATTATTACGTCATGTAGAAGCCAGAGATCTCATTGAATTTGGCATGATTCCTGAGTTTGTGGGACGGTTGCCTGTGGTAGTTCCTTTGCATAGCTTAGACGAGAAAACACTTGTACAAATACTAACCGAACCACGTAATGCTGTCATTCCTCAGTACCAGGCCTTATTCAGCATGGATAAGGTTAGATTTTTATTCTTTATACTTAGTTAATTTATGAGTTTTTGCTAGTGAAACTGCATAAATTAGCATAAGAAATAAAAAAGCAATCCTGCTTTTCATCTGAAATACCAGCCTATTCCTCATTAAATATGGATCTTGGAATCAGGAAAGGTACATTTAGGAGTTGGCTTTATTTTTTTTTCCTAATTAAAATCATCATTGTAACTTAAAGTCCAAGGATATATATAGAAATTATTCCAGTAGCCTACTCTCAACCCCTCAAACCAGACAACACGGGATTATCCTTTCAGCCTTGATATCCTAAATGCATTTGTTGTGACGTACCGTATATACTTTTATATACTTTTTTCTATAAAGTTTTATTAGCTCCCACATGTACTCTTCTGCAGCTAGAAACCTGGAGGTCACTCAAGCCCACATATCCAATCAGGTAGCAAATGTTTTGGGTTTTATGAACTTAGTGTCTCTTAAATATCAGTCCCATTCTCTCCATTTCCACTGCCACTACCTCAAGTCAGACTCCTTTATCATTCTTCACCTTGATCCATGCATTTGGTTTCTAATTGGTTTTCCTGTTTCACGTCTCTCTGACCATCACCACCAAAATATCATTATTTTTCACTTTACTTTCAGAGTAGATCGTTTTTAAATTAGTGAGCACAGTGCCCAGTAAACAGATACTAAGTTTTTAACAAACATTTATTGAATGAATAAACACAAAGCTATTACTTACTCTCCTCCTTAAAATCCTTCAGTGGCCTTATGTAGATGCCCCCACTTTGGTGTTCCCTTAGCACTGTGCATCTACACTATGCTGTAACTGTTAGTTTGCTGATTTGTCACCAACCAATACACTAAGTTCCTTGAAGGCAGAGGGTGTCTAATTCATCATTCTGTCTCTTAATATATAAACACACAGGGGTTCAATAAGTGTTGAATAAAGTCCTAGAAAGTCCATGTTCATCAAGGAAAAAAACCTCTTCAAACACTAAGGACAAGCTTGTAATTCATAATGCTGATACTTTCTTATAGATTAATTGATACAAACTAGTGGTGGTTCTTGAAGGCAAGGTTTTGAAAAACCATGAGATATAAAATACCTCAATTAAGTTTAACATTTTTCTAGGGGTAGAAATTAATAACCAAAAGTTGTTTAATACCAAGATCTTGTGAATTCTGATGTTCCAAAGTAGTGGGATTTTTTTTTTTTTTTTTGGTATATTCTCAATAATTTGAACTCTACTATTTTGAAATGATGGTAATTTAGAGACTCGTCTAAAGTTTTATCTTTGTTCTATAGGATAAGAGGGCTAGTAACACTCTTTAAAATGCATGTTTTCTAGTAAGACATTGATAGTCTAAAAGTACTTTGGTCTGAAAGGGGATAGAGTCAGTCAAGATAAAAATTCTGGCCTTGTGTTTCTAAGTACATATTAGTGAATCAGTGTACTTAACCCTCTGGAACTTTTCTCTGTAAAGTCAGGGCATTGGTCCCATCCCTCCTTGTTCTAAAAACAAGAATGGTGGTGGGTAGTAATAGTTAATAGATCAAACGCTGTATGGTTATATTAGGAAACTATCACCAAGTATTATCTGAGTTCTCATTTCTTTTGAATATATTTGTAGTGCGAACTGAATGTTACCGAGGATGCTTTGAAAGCCATAGCCAGGTTGGCATTGGAACGAAAAACAGGCGCACGAGGCCTTCGGTCCATAATGGTAAGTTGCTATTATTATACAACAATTAGATTATTTCTTTATTTGAGTTTTGAGAATATGAAGCCTCCATGTTTTTCCTTTGGAAACATATCCAGAGAATTAATTGGCCAAGTGTTTTTGTGATTTTTTTTTGTTTTTTGTCACAGATTATATTTTTCTTCTTTCTGAAAAGAAACTTTAAGGTGTTTGCAACAAAGGACACACATAATATGATTAATGAAGTAGAGAAAATCAGGATCAAAGGAGGGAGAATTTCAGAAAATTCTACACAGGCCTGTTACCTAAGCCACAGAGTACCTTCTCAGACCCATTGAAATACTCATTCTTCTAGTTTGTTTGTTTGAAATTAAGTTGCAGATAGGATGACATTGTATCCCTGAATTCTCCAGTGTGGTATGAACTCACTATTTTTTTATTTTGTAATAAGTCCTAGAGACTCAGCCTATTTTCAGCCACCTTAGATTTCTCTCCCTTACTGGCAAGGTCTGGCTAGACAATGCCATTTTGCCTACATACTCCCAAAGCAAGTGCATGTTCCTTTTCTCTTTTTAAGGATTTCACTGCTTAAGTTACTTATCTCAATAGGACTTTTTTTATTGGAACTACACTTCCATCACACAGTCTGAGATTATACTCTGTAATGAAGACCTCGACTTCAGGTGTTACTGAGTAAGGACAGATTTATATAAATATGCAAACTAGAATAGTAGGTGAGAGAGTTGACTTTTTAAAGGAAATCTGATGTGTTCAATAAGTATTTTTCTTAAAATGGAATATAATCCAGCCCCTACTTACAGGCGTAACTGGTTTTCTTTAGTAAACAACTTTAGCTCTACTGCAGCACTTGAGACAAATGCTTATTTGAAGTCATTCAAAATTGAAGAGCTTGGTAGAGATGATTTAGGATCAAATAATTTTCAAAGTAAGGATTACCAGTTCACTTCCTTAGTCATAGAATATGCCAGGAATGCTTCTGTGAAACATCTGAATCCAAAAGTATAGTCTTTTGTGTATGCATGGTGACTTACGTAGGTAGAACTACCGTGTTTCCCCGAAAATAAGGCCTAGCCAGACCATCAGCTCTAATGCGTCTTTTGGAGCAAAAATTAATATGAAACCTGGTCTTATTTTACTATAAGACCAAGTATAATATAATATGGTGTGGTGTGGTGTGGCGTGGTGTGGCGTGGTGTGGCGTGGAGTGGCATGGTATGGCATCGTGTGGCATCGTGTGGCATCGTGTGGTATCGTATGGTATAATATATAATAGTACAGACAAATAGCCTTCCTTATAGAATGACTTCTCTCTGAATTTAGTTAGAATCTGTTTTAAAATGAAGAATATGAAAGCTTTTACATTGACTTTTTCAACGTTCAGTTCCTGGTACATAATAGGAACTCAGTAATATTTGCTGAGTTAATGACTTAGATTTGTGGCCTTTAGAATACAAGTATTTTGTGTGTAACTTCAGTTTTCCGTGTCATTCATTACTTTTTCTTTAGGAAAAGCTGTTACTAGAACCAATGTTCGAAGTCCCTAATTCTGATATTGTATGTGTGGAGGTTAACAAAGAAGTAGTAGAAGGAAAAAAGGAACCAGGATACATCCGGTAATGTGTATTGTCAAGCTAGAACAGATCTAAAACTTGACATCAGCTCTTTATTTTTATGGTTTATTGGTCTTTCATAAAAATTGCATTGAAATCCTTATAATCATAAGGGAAGCAATTTCATAAATTTTCTGTAGAGAAATGCTCTAATTTTGGTTTATAAAATAATAATTTGTGAGTCTTTTTGAAAATTGATCTTCAAAATTAGCCTCCACTTTTTTCTCCTGAGGAAGAAGTATCAAAAGAGATGTAGAAGTAATCCAAATGAAGAGATTTAAATGAACTTTGCTGCTAATTCTGTAATTTGTGAATGACTTGTTTCATGTCTTTCACAAGACCAAAACGTTATAATTTTTTGGTCTTGTGACATAATTTTTCTCTCATTTATATCATAACAATTGACAAATTTGACATATCTTTTACTGCTTTAATTTTATCTTTATTCCGGGGATCAGCAAACTTTCTTGTAAAGGGCTAGATAAATGTTTTAGGGCCATACAGTCTGTACTGCAGCTACTCACACTACCCTCATAGAATGATAGCAGCCATATGCAATCTGTAAATAAATGACCATGTCTGTGTTCCAGTAAATCTTTATTTACAAAAACAGATGATGAGCCATATTTGGACTGTAGGCTGTAGTTTACTGACTTTATCTATTCAATAAATATTTATTATACAATGCTTGGCATTAATGTTACCTACACAAGAACTAGGTTTCTGATTTAACTGTCACAAGGCATGTTTTGTTTGCTTATGTTCTAAGGTATTTTGGAGGCAGTTGATTCGTTTTGAACAACCTTATTTATTCATAGAGACATAATTTTTTGTTTTTATTGTCTAATGACATTAATATATAAAGGAATTATGGTTTTTATTATAATGTTATAATTATAATTTTGACTCATTTGAGTCAAGTCAGATTTGATCAGAAGCTATCATCTTCTTTACCATAGACATATGTTAAATGTCAAGCATTTGAGTTGAAATAATAGACTCTAATTTTGGTGGAGAAACGGATTTTTTAAGCCTTCACAATTGAAGCCTTGTCAGTTTATTTCAGTAATATATTTATTAGGGAAAATTACTTGCAGCTCTTGGTTGTGTGGTCTAAAGTCTTCCCCATATTTTACCACTAAGCAACCTTAATATTAAAAGTACTCTTAATATTTTCTTTTTTTTTGTCTGACTTTTCTAGTGAGATCAGCTAACTTATTGAGTCTAGAAATATTGTGTTTATCCCTCATTTTTATTAAAAAAATAAAAAACTGATGTCTTTTCATTATAGGGCTCCAACAAAAGAGTCCTCTGAAGAGGAGTATGACTCTGGAGTTGAAGAAGAAGGATGGCCTCGCCAAGCAGATGCTGCAAACAGCTAAACTGTCAGATGTCTGTCCTGTATATAAAGCTCTTCCTTCTTGTGTTTAGGATCATAACTGTCTCTACAGTCTGACATTAAAAGCATTGGATCTATCTTGGATATCATACATGGTCAGAAGCCTTTAGGCTAAAAATCAGATCATGTATATTAGGTAACATTACATTGATTTATATGGAGGACATTATGTGGACTTTAATGACATAATGTTCAGAGATAAAAATGTATATTATTTTGGTTCAGTTTTTTAAAAATATGCTTAAACAAAATTCTTAGGAGTTCTTTTAAGCAATGCAGGTGTTGCAATGACTGGATTTTACAATAATGTTACTCTACAAATGGGAAAATAAATTCTTTAAAATTGAAGATTGGGATACCATTCTTTAGTTTAACCTTTTCTACCTATTGTTGTTTCCTGAAAGTATTAGAATTTTATTCATCTTAAAAATTGGAAAGGGTAATTTCCAAATAGTTAAAAATTTCATGGAAAATATACTCCAGAGAACCATATTTTAATGATTTGTTTAGCTGTATTCTTAGTCTTACCTACTAATGCATGACACTAACTTCCCAATTGGTACTATAAAAAAGGCCATTCTCTTGCTGACTTGTCTGATTTATTTGCCATCTTTAATGCATTTTAGTATCATGAGTGAACAGATGGAACGGAAGTCTGCCATATTAAAACTTCAGAAAAAGACTACACCTAATTCTAAAAGTATCATGCAGCATCAGTCATGATAACACCCATGTGCTGAACTAAATAAAATATCCTAATATTGTGCACTTACCTAAAGTGCTCAACTAGTTGTTTTTTTTTTTTTTTTTCATGCTGGCTTTTGTCTAATTCTTTGGCTTCGTAGAACATTAAAAACCTGGGCTTTGCTATCAGCAGAAGTTAATGTGTTCACACTAAAATATAAGTTATTAATCTTCATTATGTAACAAAACTAAACTAGGGGCAATTTAGGGGGCTTAAAAATGAAAATGATTTGTTTTCATAAATATTAAAATATTTGGGTACCTTTTAGCTTTTTCTTTTCTTCTATAATGTTGATACAATTTACTATTCATTCAGTTCAAACTTGAAATGGCTTAAATCAGAGTACATAGAAATATTTGTTTTTATTTTTCGGTTTATAGACTTGAGTTTTCCTTTAACCCCCTTTTTCTTAGGAAGATAACCATCAACTATTAGCAAATTCTAAATCCTGTTGATGAAGAATTGCGCTTTCTATGATGTAATAAGAGATGTGAGATCACTATTTATGGCTGAGGTAGGACCGGAAATGCACTTTCGCAGTTTTAAGCCTGGTTGCTACAGTATGGAACAGATATCCTTCTTAGTCTCCTTAGCAATGGTTAAACTTTTTCTCAGGAAGCCTTTCATATTATAATTGTTCTTTATCTTGCTCTATGGCATCATCATTTTCCTTTTTGTAGAGTGAAAATTGGAGTAGCTACTAAACATATTAAGGATAATCCTCCAGAAATGGACTGGGAGATGTTTTAGTCACAACTTACATTTGTTTTTGGAAGTTGTTAACAAAGCATAATCGATGTTTTTAAATCAAACACAACTGAGTATTAACTACGATTTGTATCTTGAAACTTATGTTTTGTCATTTGAATAAAACAAAAGGACTAAATGAAAGCCAGTGTGGTGGTGTGTCCATAATGCAGTGCCATTTTTAAAAGGACACAGATATGAACTGCTTTATTCTAGTGATTGGTTAATCCTTGGCACTTTCATATCCCTTTAGTAAATTCTAATTGCAGATTCCACAGACAAAAGTCTGTTATTAAAGTTTATGTTAAATATTTATTGAAAATCCTTACTTAAATATTCTGCATGGGGCCCACACGAGGGACACAGACCAAGCTTTTCATGAAGTTTACTAGTGTAGTAGGGGTAGCAAACACAAGCATCAGTGCATTTAATAATGTAAGTGAGGTAGATACCAGGTGTGGTGGCCCAAAAGGTAGCGGTCAGATGGATATGGCACACGTAGAAATTTTCCAGAAAGCAGTAATGAAAAGTAGATCAAAATCTCAGAGATGTGAAACAACAACGAGGGAACTTTAGGAGTTGAGAAATATGCAGCACATATGACTTCACATTACTGCTCTGAGATGACGATTTACTATATTCTCTCTCCTCTCCATTCAACTGAGGACTTTGCCTCATATTTCACCGAGAAACGTTCAGAAGATGGAAGTCATCTTCCCATCATCAAATCTATAAATCTCCGTTTCAGCACCCGACCTTTTCTCTCCAGTTACAGCCGAAGAGTCCCTCTTACCAAAACTCAGTCACTCTACATCATTATGAGGGGATCCCATCATCCTCTCTCATTCCTCAAGGCCTTTAGTTCTTTTGTTAATATCTCTACTGCATGAATATTCGTCTCCTTCCTTCTGAATCATTCCCAGCAGCACCTCGACACTGCCTACTATTTCCTGGCCTATAGCAAACATCCCAAGTTTATTTTTCACTTGTTTGTCTTTCCAACTATTCCATAAGTTTTACTAGGGTGAAGACCATGCCTGTTTTGTTAACTAAAAGCACCCACCATATAGTACTTTGTATATTTGGTGCTCCATGCACTTTGAAACAAATAATAGAATATCTTGTATGCCAGGTTAAGTTGTAATTTGATGCAGAAATTATAAGAGTTTAAAGCAGAAAACGTGGACATAATTAGCTGTTTTAGATTGTTGGGAAGGGGAGGCTCTGAGGAAAGTGGGGAAAAACATGACTAGAGGCCTATTCCTGGACATTTCTCCAGCACTTGCCCCTCTATCTCCTACCTCATCACTTTCTTCCTGTCTTTCAGATCAATTCTCGGCATACAAACAAACCACAACTTCCTGAGCCCACATCCCCTCCATAGTAACCTTAAGGTTAAGGTTGGCCTGGCTGTTTCCAGTTCCCTTCCAGGCTTTGGTTCTGAGTGAGTTAAGCTGTTGGGAGGTTTTGCACAGAGATATGACATAATCTGACTTAAGTTTTGAAAAGACCATTCTGGTTGCAGTGCAAGTGAACAGACTAGAGGAACAAGGATCTAATCAGGGACACTGGGGCTCTTATAATAAGCCTGCCAGGAGATGATGGAGTGGACTAATGTAGTTGCAGTAGTGGAAGAGAGGTAGGTATTTTTGCAAATGCAATGAAAAGTGGTATCCCATGTTCTTCAATGGGGAAACTCAGTATTATAAAGATGTCTGTTAGCCTTAATTTATATATCCAGTATTCCAATAAAAATACCAGTAAGTTTTAAAATTGAAACTAGGCAAGTGTGTATGGAAAAATAAAAATGGTAAACAAGCAAAGTGATAATGTACACTCATATAGTGCTTACTCTGTGTTACTTTTCATTTAATGCAACAACTCTGAGTTAGTTTCTATTACCAACCCTTATAGATGAAGAAACAAGCCTGGTGGTTAAGTAGCTTTCCCAAGGTCACACAACTAGTAACAGCCAAGGTTTAACCCCAGGTAGACTGATTCCAGAGACTCTCCACTTAACCAACACACTGAAAGAATGAAAGAATGTATATATATATATATATATATATATATACACACACACACACACACACATATATATACACACATTAGTGCAAAAGTATTATAATTGCAGTTTAACAGGTTAACAATTGCAAAACCCACAATTATTTTTGTACCAACCTAATATATATATATTTATGCTTTAAAAATTTAAGTGTGTACCATTGTATGAGTGAACAGATCAATGGGAAAAAATGTAAATTCCAGAAATCCCAAATATATTTGGGAATTTAATATTGGAAATGGTGATACTTCAAATTAGGAAACGTATTCAATAAATGGTAATGACAACTGAGTACCTAGAAAATACCAAGTTATAGCCATACCTTACTTAAATTTTTTAAGAAAAACTGAAGCCTTTAAATATGTAGAGTAGTACATAATACATAGGATACAAGTAAATATTATGCAGAGTATTACAAAGAATTTCTGAGAAATATGAGAGGTCCCTTGAGAAGTTGGGTCAGGCACTGATTGGTTCTTTTTATGGTATTGAAATGGGCTCTTACCCAAGGGGTCATCCATTACTTTTGCTTTTAAAAGTAAAGATCTAATCCTGTTAAGATGAAAAGACAAGCTATCAATTGGGAGAAAATATTGGCAAGCTGCCTATTTTCTAGTATGTAGAATAAAGAACTGAAATCTCAACAGTAAAATAAATGATTAGAAATGGGCAAAAGACATGATCAGACATTTCAGTGAAGAGGATATACAGATGGCAGATAAGCATATGAAAAGATGTTCAACATAGTCATTAAGGAAGTGCAAATTAAAACCACAATGAGATATCACTACATACTTGTCAGGATGTCTAAAAAAAATAGTAAATGGCAAAAAGTTCGGAGAAACTATTAAGTAGATCACTCATTTATTGCAGGTGGGAATGTACAATGGTACAGCTGCTCTGGAAAACAATTTGGCAGTTTTTAAAAAAAAACTAAACATGCCAAGTGCCATATGACCCAGCAATTGCATTCATGGACGTTTATTCCAGAGAAACTAAGGTTTATGTTCACACGAAAACGTGTACGTATATAAATTTTTATTCATGATAGACCCAAAGTAGAAACAACTCCAAAGTGGAAATATCCTTCAACAGGTGAATGATTAAACAACGTGGTTTAATTTTATCCACACTTTTCTGCAATAAAAAGGAATGCTTTGATACAACAACCTGGATGAATCTCCAGAGGATTATGCAGAGTGAAAACAGGGAGTCCCAAAAGGTATTGTATTGAATGATTCCATTTATAGTACATTCTTGAAAGGATGGAGTTACAGAAATGGAGACCAGGTTAGTTGTTACCAGAGGTTAAAGAAGGGAGGTGGATGTGGCTATAAAACGGCAAAGGAGGGATCTTGGAAGTGATGGAAATAAGTGTTCTGTATCTTGACTGTGTCAATGTCAACATCTTGGTTGTAATGTTGTACTACAGTTTTGCAAGATATTACCATTCGGAGAAACTGGGTGGAGTATAGAGGATCTCCCTGTTTATTTCTTAAAACTATATGAATCTACAGTGATCTCAAAATAGAGTATAATTTTAAAAACCTAATCTTGTAGCACGGCCTTCCCTTCCCCTCCTGCTTAAAACCCTCCAGTGGTTTCCCGTTTGTTCTTAAAATATGAGATCTGGGACGCCATTATCTCTGTCCATCTCCCCGGATCACCAGGCTCTCTTTAGGCTGTTCCATCCACACTGGCATTCTTTTAGTTCCCCCACTAAACCTCCTCCTATCTGCTAGGGGGCTTTTGCAAACGCTGTTACCATATGAACTGTGCTAACCTCTCTTCTATTGAACTCTCACTCATCCTTCAGAGCTCAGATGAAGCCTCAAATCCTTAGGAAAACCTTCCCCAACCTCTCTGACTAAGTCAAATTCTCCTTGCCCCGTGTTTTCCTCTTTGGTAGTACTTGCTATATGTTCACCGCTACACTTTTACATTTGTTTGTATGATTACTTAATGTGCTTTCTCTACTAGACAGGTAGTTCCACGAGAGGAACTGTATCCGTTAGTCTCACTGTCCGCAAAGCAGCTATCTCCGCACCTAGAACGCTCAGTTTAAGAACAGTATAATATTAAGAATTCAAGGACTGAAAGAAGTCGGGCGCGTCACACTAGCGTCGCGCTTGGTACTATGTCACTTCCTCCCGGAAGCCACATTCTTGGGAAACCACTCAGATTCCTGTCACTTCTCAGAAACCCTCGGTGGTGGCCATGGCTCTGCCACCCTACTTCGCCCCCGGTCGCCCGGGCCCGCCGCCCCCGCAGCCGCTCCCTCCCGCTCCCTTCGGCTGCCCGCCACCGCCACTGCCCTCCCCGGCTTTCCCGCCTCCTCTTCCCCAGCGGCCCGGTCCCTTCCCAGGGGCCTCCTCCCCCTTCCTCCAGCCCCCGCTGGCTCTCCAGCCCCGGGCCCCCGGGGAAACCTCCCGCGGCGGCGGTGGCTCCTTCTACCCGGTGCCGCCACCGCCGCTACCTCCGCCGCCTCCCCAGTGCCGGCCCTTCCCGGGGATCGACGCCGGCGAGCGCCCGCGGCCACCGCCTCCAGGCCCGGGGCCGCCTTGGAGTCCGCGCTGGCCAGAGGCGCCGCCGCCGTCCGACGTACTTGGGGACGCGGTCCTGCAGCGCCTGCGCGACCGGCAGTGGCTAGAGGCGGTGTTCGGAACCTCACGGCGGGCGGCCTGCCCGGTACCCCCGCGGCGTGCCTCCGGGCCCAGCCTGGGCGAAGTGCGCGCTCGGTTGCGCGAGGCTCTACGCCTGGTACGGCGGTTGCGTGACCTGGGCGAGGCCCTGCGCGACGCCGAGGCCGACGGCGCGGCCTGGGCACTGCTGTATGCCCAGGTCGCGCCGCTGCGCGCGGAACTGGCCCAGCGACTACAGCTGCTGACCCAGGCTGCCTATGTGGGCGAGGCGCGGCGGAGACTGGAGAAGGTCCGGCGCCGCCGGCTGCGACTTCGCGAGAGGGCCCGGGAACGCGAGGCCGAGCGGGAGGCGGAGGCCGCGCGAGCGGCGGAGCGCGAGCAGGAGATTGACCGCTGGAGGGTCAAGTGCGTGCAGGAGGTGGAGGAGAAGAAGCGGGTAAGAGTCCCGGACGCGCCTTGGGAGTAGGGGTTTGGAACGTGAAGGGGCGTGAAGCTTTGCGGTGCCATTTCCCAGGGCTAAGCCTCTTTTTCCTCATCCGTAAAGTGAAAAAATAGCTTGCCCTTCCGACCTCGTATCTCCATACTCATTGCATGTTAATAATGTATAGTACACAACATAAATGCTCTAAGTGCACACTGCAAAGCCCGGTAAACACAAAGTAGGATCACACAGAGGTGTTGCAGAGATGACACATCTGTCTCCTGCTCCAACGTTCTGACTTTCTGATACTAACATTCAAGACTAACACGCGTCTGGGTCCTTGTGTCTTGTACTGCTCTAGGTGGTTTTAAGAATACAAAATACAGAGATCTTGGGGCTTGCCTCAAGGAACATGTATATATAGATAGATATAGATATAGATATAGATATAGATATAGATATAGATATAGATATAGATATAGATATAGATATAGATATAGATATACTCTAATTGGCTGATGGGGCAATAGTGATGATTTCCCCAGGATCGCTTTGCTTACAAGTTTTAAACCACACATCCCCAGGTTCAACAATGTGTTTTTGAGCGCTTATTATATAGGAGGCACTATGCTAAGGCCTTTACATACACCAGATCTTGAATCCTTGTAACAACCCTGACAGGTAGGTGGTATTTTCCCACTTTTACAGATTAGGAAATTAAGGCATGCGGAAGGTAACCTGCCAGCAATGACAATGGTTTTGTGGCAGTTTCGCTCCTTATTTGAGCCCAGGTTGTCTGATTCCAAAGCCTGTTGATCTCAAGCTCTTAAGTAGGGGCCAAGGTGAAACTGGAAATTGGTCAAATAGTTGTTTAAGACATTGTCATTACTTTTGAGTGCCTCTAGGCACTTCCCCCCCCTCCACTCTCCACTACCAGCTAGTGTTCTCCTTCCCCTGCCTCGCCCCCTCCTCCTGTCTGCAGCTGCCTTAGAGTCTGATGTAACTTCCTTCTGAAGTGGATTGATGGCAAGCTTTGTGTTCAAGCCCCCAGGAATGTCAGTGCTTTAAAGGTGAATACTTGCAGGCAAGGCCTTAATCTAAGGGAGTTTGAGTCAATTCAGACCTTTAATGAGGGTTCATTATGTACCAGGCCAGGTGCTGGGGATAGAGATGAATAGGACATAGAGCTTGTCCTTGAGGGGCTTAGAGCGCCATGGGAGATCATGTCTGTACAGCATGGTGTATGTTCGGATTTGAACTATAGGTGCTGTAGGAGG
This sequence comes from Rhinolophus sinicus, assembly GCF_057876585.1. NCBI lineage: Eukaryota > Metazoa > Chordata > Mammalia > Chiroptera > Rhinolophidae > Rhinolophus > Rhinolophus sinicus. Next base: position 156,478,894 of record NC_142503.1, on the reverse strand, counting down.
CCAGAAAAGGAATATCTAATCTGCTGGGGGAACGTGTCAGGGAAGGCTGACATGATAAAGTGACATCTGAATTGAGTCTGGAAGGAAATGTCAAAGCCAAGTGAAAGCATCAGGTGCGATTCCAGAAAGAGGGAGTAATACAAAGGAATGAAACACATGGTGTGACTGAAATGGTGGGATTATAGGCGTGGTTTGACAAATGGGAAAGAGGGCTTTAGGCAAAAGCATCCTCCCTACCACCCACAGTGAGACAGAGTCCCTTGAGTAGTGGCTTGAGGAACCAGAGGTATTTAGTCTACATGTCAACCAACTTAAGAAGAGTAGGACAGGGTCTTTAGATGTTTGAAAGGCTGGCAACAAGATCCTTGGCAGTGGAGTTTTAGGCTGTCGCTAAGAGCATTGTAGAGTCCTGGGCCTTTCCAACTCTGTTCCTTATCTTCTTTGCCAGCCTCAATCTTTGGTCTAGGTGTCTGCATTTTTGACAAGAGCCCCAACTTAACAAGGAAAGTTGGGTGCAGATGTTCCTTGGACCACACTTTGAAGAACTCTACAAAACAAAGACCAGTACCCACATGGAAGCTTCAGAGAGGATAATCCCTTGCCTGGACCAGTGTAGAGGGGAGCTGTGCATGGCCCAGGAAATTAACATGTAGATCCAGTAGAATCTCTTTTAACCCTGGGACTGTCTGATCCTCTGAGATCTCACTGCTGGACAGCTAATCTCGGCTGTAAGGTTGTTCCTAATACTAGGTCTCATGGGCTCTTTCTCCTCCAGGAGCAAGAACTCAAAGCTGCTGCCGATGGTGTCTTATCTGAAGTGAGGAAAAAACAAGCAGACACCAAAAGAATGGTGGACATTCTTCGGGCCTTGGAGAAATTGCGGAAACTCAGGAAAGAGGCTGCAGCAAGGAAAGGTAACCGTGGCTTTGCATTTCTACTTGCATTTCTTCCTCTCTTCCACTGTTCCTTTCCTTTCTTTACTGTAACATCTCCCTCTCCCCCAAATTTTTGACAGAAAATGCTTGGCACTTTATTATTTTCACCCAATACGTTAAGTGAGCTTGTCAGCTGTACCTCAGAACTTTTGAAGCAGGAAGCCTTAGAAAATGTGTAGCCCTTGCTACCACAGGTTGAAAAGAGGCAGGTGTGGGAACACACTGCATTCTCTTCCCCTTGGCCCATGATTCCCACCCCAGGAATTTCTGGTCACACTTTTCTGAGTGAGGTTGACGTGGCTGGTCAACTTTACCCATGTGCCAAAGTGGAAGCTACCGTGTCCTTACTTGATGCTTCAGAAGGTGTGGAAAATGTGGCAGTGCACCTTCAGATACACTTCAACCTAAAGCATTGATGTGAAGAAGTATAAATGGTCGGACGGGGCAGGGAGTGCCCTGCAGACTGCGTGGATGTCCTCCTGCTTACCTGCGTGTCACTTTTGGACTCAAAAGGCTCCTCTTGCCTTTAGAGGGAGCACTGGTTTTCTAGAAGTTCCCCCAGTTATGCTTTTTATTTGCCTGTCTGGACCTTTGCTCTTGCCAGTCTGTTTGTCTGGAGGGCTCTCAGTCCCATCTTTGCCGTTTTAAGCTCTCACTATCCTTCAAAACCAAATTTAGATGCGACATCCTCCACCCTTCCTTGCTGTGGGCTGAGATGACCTCATTTGCACCTGGTTTGGATCACACGCTGCCTTATTTAGTAGGTTGTAGGCCATTGACAGTCACCAGGAATATTTGAGAGTATGCAAATGAGCAAATAGCAGATGATTCCCGCTGTGTGGTTTAAAATATGAATAAAAGCTGCGATTCAGTCCCTTAATGAAGTCTTGTCAGGATGTGATTGTTCATTCAGCCAGCTCAGTGGTGAGCTTCTGCATGCCAGCCTTCAGAGTGTCTCGTTCGGATTCAGGCTTCCAAATCAGATGACCCCACAGGGCATTCCTGAGTTAGAGGAGAGTTTGCATCTACTATGTCTGCCCACGTCTCCTCCTTACGAGAATGCAAGACCTGAGGGCTACTATTTAATGCCCTCCATGAGGTGACGGTCAGCAATCTTTTGCCAAGTAAATTTACCAGCATAAGTTGTCACTGTTAGTTTTCCTCACTCTGTCCAAAAAAAGAAGGAAATTTTAGGAGGAATTATGATCTATAAAAATAAGCAGACTCTGTGGAGTTAACTGACTTGAGTGTAAAATGATTTAGTAACTAGTAACTGGTTGCATTATGTACTTGAAAAGAAAATGAGCAGCTTTCTAACTTCTCTCTTCAAGGTGTATGCACCTCCAAGTAATTGCTGAGAGGCTGGATATGTAAGCAAGGCCACATTGCAAAGTGTCTTACAGGCTGGGCTAGACTTCTCATCCATGCTTAAAGCTGAGGAGAACTATTGAAAGATTTTAAGCAGAGAATGAAATGATGACAAAGATCAGTGCTGGCAGAGCAGAGAAAGGTTTGGAGCATCTAGGAAGGAGGGAGACAGGGAGAGAGACTGATAAGGTTGTTGTAGTCTGGGCAGGGAGAGTTTGGGAGTGTGAACTAAGGGCCAGATGGTGAGTTGGAGAAAAGTAAGTGGACTTAAGAGATGTGAATAAAGGTGAGTGTGTGTGTGTGTGTGTGTGTGTGTGTGCGCGCGCGCATGCGCACATAAATAAATGACTTGGGGAACAGCATGTGGAGCTGAAGAGAAAAAATTACTTCCAGGTTCTAGCTTGATCTGCTGAGTGAGTGATGATACCCTTTTAATTCACCAGGAAGAGAGAAGGAGAAACAGGCTTGGAGTTGACGAGTTCAGTTTGGGACCTGTTGAGTTTCAGGTACCTATGGTACATCTGGATAAGAGTTCGTCAGCATATAACCAGACCTAAAGGACATCATGTGGCATGAGATGAGGGCCAAAAAGACAAAATCCTAGGGAATGTTGAAATTAAGATGAATAAAAAGGAGGCCATAAAAAAGATCAAGAGAGGTCAGAGAGATAGAAGGGAAAGGTAGACCCCCTCCCTCCTTCTAGAAAGTGGCAGATGTTCAGATTGTGCAATCTTGTGCAGGTTACTTAAACTTCTCTGTGCCTTGGTTTCCTCATCTATAAGAAAGGAGTAATGATAGTACCTACCCGTGGGGATTTGTGGTGGCTGAAGTAGTAAACCTGAGAAAAGTGCTTAAAACAGTCCTGGCACATACCGTATTTCCCTGAAAATAAGACCTAACCGGAAAATAAGGCCTAACATGATTTTTTCAGGATGCTCGTAATATACGCCCTACCCCAAAAATAAGCCCTGGTTAAGATGGTCAGCCAGACGGACACATTTAGTACACCCGTTGCAACATACAACAGACATATTGAATTACAAAATAATAATATATAATTAAATATAAATAATATTGACATTAATACCTAAATGATAATATAAATTATAATTAAGTATTTATAAATACCCAAGCGGGCACCTTTGGATGAGAAGTAAATGCCTATGTAAACAGATGAACTCGAGACTTATTACCGAATGACCAGTCAGAGTACAGACACAATGCACGAATAATGTGCACAATTGATAACGAACGGACGTGGTTGTGTCTAATATGAATCTTCATAATTCAGTACGTCGTGTGTTGTAACGGACATACTTAATGCGCTCGTGTGAAATAAACGTTTTCTGAATTTTGGTGCCTGCAATTTTTCGTTGCTTTTGTGTGGACCATCATTCTTAACTGTCATCATTTTTGTTGCCACTCCTGTCTCGTAAGTCTTCAATTAACACTTGATTTAATGGTAGACTTAAAGGGAATAATATTTTGACCCCAGACAAGATGAGTGCGAAAAGAAAGAGCTATTCCGTTGAGTACAAGAAAGGAATCGTGGAGGACTCTCAGGGCAAGAATCTTACGGCTTTCTGCAAAGAGAAGTTGGATCTCCGAATGGTCCGAAAATGGCGAGCAGAGTACAATAACCTCAGTCAACAGGTGGACGAGGGAAATGCTAAGAAGCGCAAGTGTGGATCAGGTCGGCAACCATTATTTCCTGAGCTGGAGGACATCATCTGTGAATGGATTGCTAACAGGAGAGCAAAGGCTTTAGTTGTGCGCAGGGCTGATATTCAAACATTTGCCCTTGCAATGGCACTACAGTTAGAAATATCCCCAGAAGAATTCAAAGCATCACAACACTGGCTGGATGGCTTCCTTCAACAATACCATATGAACTGTCTCTAAGAAGATTGACAACACTGTTCAAGCTGGAAGATACTGAAGTTATTAAACGTGCACTTACATTCAAGTCCTTTGTTGATGGCATCGATTTTTCTAAATACCAACTCTCAAACATGATTGCTCTGGATGAAATTGCAGTGTTTATGGGCCAAGCATCTCAAATGACAATTGATCAGAGAGGTGCCTCGTTAATCTGCATTCCTTCCACTGGTTACAAAAGTGCATGTGTTACCTGTATTTTGGCAATTCGTCTGGATGGAAAGAAAGCCCCACCTCTAATCATCACTAAGGGCAAGAAAGAGAAGGTTGAACGTGTTTCAGGCATTTATGTTCTTGAAACCGAAAAAGCCTGGTGCACACAAGCAGTTATAAGGAAGTGGGTCGATTTAATGCTGCCACTTGTTTAGCGAGGTGGCCAAAGAGGTCTGCTAGTCTGGGATTCAGCCAGCCCTCACCGCGCTAACGACATGAAGAACTTCCTTGCAGAGAGAAGAATAGATCAAATAATGGTTCCCACAGGAATGACTGGCTATCTCCAGACTCTTGATATTGCAATAAACAAGCTATTCAAGGACCATTTGCACATGGAAATCAATGACTACATTGAAAATAGAATGGAGAAAAATCAGCGTGGAAACTTTGTGAAGCCTAGCCTGCAAGGGGTCGTGACTTGGGTGAAGAATTCATGGGATAAAATCACTGACAGCTGTGTTGCCAATGCACTGCGAGCAGGCTGCGTGGACAAGAAGTAATCATTTAAGGAGAGCTCTGTTGCTGGACATGAGAGATTGGGCCCAATGGTTGTACAGGAAATGGAGTCACAAGAAATTCAAGCCAGAATTCGGGGTTTGGAGAGTTATGATGACGTTCCAGAAGAAGATGACACGATTGTGTTTGAATAAATGTAGATTTTTGTACATGAATAAATGAATAAATGTAGATTGTTGTACGTGAATATATGTAGATTGTTGTACATGAAAAAATAAGACAGCCCCTGAAAATAAGCCCTAATGCGTCTTTTGGAGCAAAAATTAATATAAGAGCCGGTCTTATTTTCGGGGAAATACGGTAGGACCCAACTTCCACTGGAATGAAAATGAAGGAGACAAGAATGGGTAGTAATGTTGATGGGTGAAATCAGGGGCAGAAAGTTAAGGGAATTCCTGCCTGGTCGCCTATCTTCTCTGGGAAATAGGTTAGATGGTTTGCTCTGAGAGTCAATAGAGAAAAAAGTAGGACTTTCAGAAAGCAGTGAAATCACTGCTGTGAGAATGAGTGAAAGCCAAGCAGAGACCCATGGGAGTATGGTTGCAGGGAGGTTGCAGGGCCCAGCTGATGTAACTGTATACTAGCAGCAGGTCACACCATCAAAATGGCTTTTCCAGGAGTACTCTGCAGCTGTCAGGAGAGCAGAGAGCACAGGCAGGGCTGTTAGGGTTTAGCTTTATGGGTGACCACAAGTTTTGGTGAGAACAAGTGGAAGAAAAGTGGTATTGGATACATTAGATTGGAAGTTTTAATGACGCTGACAGTCTCAGGGGAGAAGGAGGTAAGAATACTGGAAGGATAGAAAGTGGTAGTCAGTGAAGAGAATAATTGGACATTTGGAACAGCCTTCATGTCCAGGAGTAGGGAGTTTTAAGTAAATTACGGTACGCTGATTTGGTGAAACAGGATAGAACCCTTAAATAATTGTAAAGACAAGAAAAGAATGTCGAGAATTGATGTGGAGATGTGGAAATTACACACATACTATGTTGAACTGTGTGAAGTTGCTAATACATGGAGAAAAACAACTGGAGGATCAACATGGGTAAATAGAAATGGTTGATTATGTTACTAGGATTAGGATTTTCTTCTTCTGTGTATCCAGTAATGTTACACTGCTTCTGTAATAAATACATTTTCCTTTAAAATCCCAAGACTAACAGGACGGACCACACCCACATCACTCGGGGATGGATCACCTATTGTGGTAGTGAGAGCACAACTGCAATCCACTCAAGTAGTCATTACATTTAAAGAATTTTTCCTTACGAAATTTTATGAAAAATTTCACACGTGCACAAAAATAGAACACCTAAATAAAATACCATCATCAATTATGATGCCATTATCACACCTAACAAAATTAGTAATAAGTTTTTGACATCACCTAATAACTAGTCTAAAATCAAATTTTCCCAATTGTAGCTCTAGCTGTGTTAGCTATACTGTTAGGTGACCTCATAGCTAAATCAGGGTGACCAACCTTACCAGGTTTCCTAGGACACTGAGCTGTTAGTGCTAAAACCAGGCAAACTGAAACATTTGGTCACCTTACTCTCAGCAGCAGACTCTGTGAGGTCAGTATGGTTAGTTAAGTATATTTCTTTGTCACTATCCAAATATGCTCTGCCAGAACTCAGAGGGAAAATTGTTTATTAGCTGTGGGAGTTTCACAGTGAAGGTGTTATAAAACGTTCCTCCCTGTAGTGAGCTCACTCTCTAACTGAAGAATCAAAACCATTACAATTAAACAAAATCAAAGGTTAACTGGTGTGCTGCGGAGAGAGGAGTTAGAGGAAGTCAGGGGAGAGCCAGATGAATTGGAGACTCAAGGAGATGAAATTGAGCCTTGAAGATTGGTTAGAATCTACTTTGAGTCTGCTCCTTAGAACACAGATTTGGGGATGGGAAAAAGTTGTAACCAAAATGCCATTCGGATCTCGTTGCCCAGGGGTCTGTCCTCCAGTCTCGGCAGATGAGACTTTTGAGCATCATCTTCAGCGACTGAGAAAACTCATTAAAAAACGCTCTGAACTATATGAAGCTGAAGAGAGAGCCCTCAGAGTTATGTTAGAAGGAGAACAAGAGGAAGAGAGGAAACGAGAACTGGAAAAGAAACAGAGGAAAGAAAAAGAGAAGATTTTACTTCAGAAACGTGAAATTGAATCCAAGTTATTTGGGGATCCAGGTAAGTTCCTCTGTAACCAGTGGAGAAAAGGAAAGTACTAAATTGACAGTTCTTTTCCTCATGGATGATTTTTTTAATTTTTTTTTTTTTTTTTTTTTTTTATTGGGGAACAGTGTGTTTCCCCACGGCCCATCGGCTCCAAGTCATTGTCCTTCAATCTAGTTGTGGAGGGCGCAGCTCAGCTCCAAGTCCAGTCGCCGTTTTCAGTCTTTAGTTGTAGGGGGAGCAGCCCACCATCACATGCGGGAATTGAACCGGCAACCTTGTTGCTGAGAGCTTGCGCTCTAACCAACTGAACCATCCGGCCTCCCACCTCATGGATGATCTTAACCTAAGCTAAGAGGTGGTAGGCAACAAATGACACCTTCAGGATTTGCAATTCTAAACTACATCCCGGAAATCATGGATAAAGATGAAACACAAATTTATCATATGGTCATAATCATAGGCACAGTCACCTTGCCTTGAGAAATACACTCTAGATATGAAGTACAAAGACGTGGTATCATGCCTTTTCTTTTTCAGATGAGTTCCCACTCGCTCACCTCCTGCAGCCTTTCCGACAGTATTACCTCCAAGCGGAGCACTCCCTGCCAGCGCTCATCCAGATAAGGTCGGAGGGGCAATCTCCATGTCACCTGTATCTTTTAAGTTCCTTATGGGTTTATATAGTTTCCAAGTTTCAAGGATGCCACGTATGTCTTGTTCAGTCCTCATTAATCCTTGAGAAGTTGATGTCCCTGTTTTAAAGGGAAGAAATGAAACTCAGGTTGTGGCTTGCCCTTTTGTATTATCCCGTGCTTTAGCTGTTACATTGAGTTAAAGCATTGGCTTCCATTTCTTAGTTCTGTGCTGCTGCTAAACAGACTCTCCCTATAACTACTTGCCTGTGGAGACTGTTTAAGACCCATGCTGACTTGTGAGTTCTTACACGTCAAAGCCAAGAGAGCTAGGAACAGGCGTCTCGTCTTCATCCGCAGTTACTAATGAGCTGGGTAAACTTTGCAGCAATCTGGGTCTCACTTTCCTTACCTATAAAATGAAAATGGTGGACTAGAATGTAGGCTTTAAGCTTTAGCAGTAGTACTCTTCCCAAATGCAGTCTTTGGAGAAATCAGTTTGTAAAACAGAGTAAGTGAATGGATTCTGCAAGCATCTTAAATCTATTATTGACTGGAGGCACTTTGTTAGTTTCTAGACTCCCCAAAGCATCTAGGGGCCTAAAGGTCTTCAAAGCCTGGCTTGAAAATCACTGAACTAAGTGATCTCTGAGGTTCCTTCCGAAGCTCCAACATTGCTCGTTAGCATAACCAAGTTTATGTTCTGGGAAAAGACTATTTTTGGCTAATATGCAAGTTTTAGCTTTTAAACATAAGTACAGTCAGTTCTTGTTATTCACAGTAGCTGTGTTCTATAAAGCCACAAACACTGAATTAGAGACTACTGAACTGCTGCTCCTAAAGAAAATACAGAGTTAGGTTCCTGTGAGCCTCTGGCCACAACATTTTCAGCAACTGATCAATACATAACATTGTCTTATGTCTATTTCTTTTGTAAAGACACCTTATTTAATCTATATCATTGATTCATTAACATTGAACTCATGGTAATTTATGCCTGAACGTAGCTTATCTGACATACATATATTCTCTGTTAGGCACATCACAGCCAGCACTTCAGTACTATAATCAGGGGCCGTTATAAACAGCAAAATCGCCAGTAAAAAAGCACAAACATGTGAAACACGTACTAAATAGACTGCAAAAAGGACACTTGTTTACCGTACGAGAGCTAAAAACAAGAAGGTAGAGTGTCACTTTGTCCAGCCTCAGCTGGGAAAGTGTCTGCTGGTGACTCAGGTTTTTCACTGCTCTGTGTGTGTCAGCAAGTGACCATGAAAGAAGTACAAGTAATGATTTGGGGGTTACAAGTAAATTTTAGTGACCAGGCAAATTTATGAATATGGAATCTGCAAAGAATGAGGATTGACTGTATATTCATTATTTGTTTATAAGATAGTTCTTCGGAGTTTTTCCCCCTTTATATGTACATTCAAGAAATATAGTCTATTGTATAAGTCCTAGAAATCTAGTTCTGTAGCGGACTTACAGTACATCAGTCATTGAAAAGCTAAGTCCTGACATAGAATATTTAGTTGCTGAACATCTTGCTGGGAATAAAACAAATAAACAGTTGTTCTACAATGTTCTTATTAAGGCATGATTGGGATCGGTACCTGGTGCCATCTGACCATCCTAAAGGCAACTCCGTTCCCCGAGGATGGGTCCTTCCCCCGCTCCCCAGCAACGACATCTGGGCAACCGCCATTAAACTGCATTAGTAGAGACGCTCCAGGAGTGTGGTCCTGCCAACGTTCTTTCCAGCTGTAAATATTAGTGATGCTGCCATCTTCTTGTGCTGTAGAATAAACCACACCTTCTGAACTCTGCATGGCGTGGTCCTACCCAGAGCTACATTTTCCTTCTGTGCTCTGTCCTGGCCAGAGGTGCCTCTTGAATCAGGAGATTAATACGGTTCTTCAGAAAAGGATCTAGGTGAACTGGGGGCTGTTACCACAGGCAGTGGCCCTGGTTCCCTGAATTTGCCTCTGTTTTGAGGGGCTTGGTCCAGAGTGACCTGTTAATTTACTCAGCTTCCTTGTGTGGTGATGGGTAAGTACACTCAAGGTGTGCACTGGATAGCATTAGCAGCCCTTTCCCCAGTACTGAGTGTGAAGGCAAGCTTAGTGAAAAACCTGCTTACCCTTCCTACCCAAAAGAGCCCTCGAGCTTCCAGGAAGAAAGATCAGAAATGCTTCATCTTTGGTTCTGTGAATCCCACTTTTGGTGCATCCTGCGAGGCTGTAGGCTGCAGACTGGGCTGCCAGGAAAGCTGGTGGTGTAGTCAGGTAGCCACGTGGAGAACTTGGGAAACCTGAAGAGAACCTGTGCCCAAATTGGATTGTATTTTAATGGATGAGGCTACATATTCCCCATGTTAGAAAGATACTGATGAAAGCACCTGCTTTTTAAGTTCCTAGAGGAATAGTTGTTTAGATCCCCAAAGATAGAAGTTTATTTCCCTGTGAAAGCGGGACCTTAACCTCACTTCCTCTGTCACATTATAGGGGCCGGTGTAAGTATGGAATTTTCTTAGGAACTCAAGCTCCAAAAACATCCATGTAGTTAAAGCTGGGAAAGAGCAGATAAAAGTAGTAAAATGTATTTTTTAATATTAATTAATAAATACTCTTGTGCCTGGAGATATCAATGATAAAACATGTCAATTTTTTTTGTTGTTTTGTGTTGCCTTTTGTCATTTACTGTTATTTATATTTCCAAAAAGCTAAATAAATATTTTTATTTTTCAGTTTGAGCCTTTGCCACTAATTTGTTGCCTCCCAAATCACTACACACACTTTCATTCTGATAAAACGCATTTTTATTCCAAACTTGAAATTTATCAAATAGGCATTTGCTAAAGCAAAGTGAATGTCAAACACTAAACTTTGTCTGCAGAAGCCAACTCTGGATAAGCAGGAAAGGACACCATCAGCTTTGGAAATGACTTCATGTAGTTGGAAGCTCTTGGGTGCAAGATGTGTTATCCCTGTCCCCTTCTGTTGTTTAATGTGTATAATCTGCATTACAATTAACAAGGATGCGAGTCACACTCCTCCAAAGTATGTCGCAGCTCATATACCTTAAAATCTGATGTGATAAGCCTCACAGAACCCCACAGGCCCGCGTACCCTTTTGTTATAAATTGTTATAAATTTCTACCATTTGCTCTCTGCCGAGATGCAGGAAGAGGAGTACAATGTACATTTGGTGTCCAGGTAGCCCAGCCGCTAGGACATCTGTATTGATGAGGGAGCGAGTGTGAAGTAGGGACTGACTCAGGAAAACTCAGGCAGCACAACCCAAGAAGAAGGCATTTAATGCCAGGTGGAAAAAAACGTTCCCTCTCCTCTCAGTCGGCTTAAGCAAAGTTTTAATAAAATGAGTACTGTCTTGGTCGGTTGTTAGTTTTTGTAAGTTTTTCCTGGTTTGTTGCCTTGTGTAGTGGTGGTGGTAGCGGCCACTGGTACTTCATGGGTTTAGAAAGACTTACACTTGTGTCTTTAACGAATTATACTTAGAATACGGACCGTGTCTTACCCCACAGTCTTGTTTTTTTTCCTAATGTGGAAAATTTGAAAGGTAAAAATTGTATAATAATTTTTTCCATACACCCATCATCCAGCTTCAAGTAATTGTCAACTCATGGACAATATTGTTTCATGTGTACCCCCACCACTCTGGACTATTTTGAAGCAAATCCCAGACATATTACTTTATAAGCAAATCCCAGACATATTACTTTATAAGCAAATCCCAGACATATTACTTTATAAGTTTTTCAGTATCTAGCTCTAAAAGATATTTAAAAACTTTTAACCACAGTGCCATATCACACCTAAAAAAATAAATAACTCTTAATATAAAAAATTTAGTCAGTGTTTAAATTTCCTCATCTCATAAATGTGTGTTTTCCACTTTGTTCAAATCAAGATCTAGATGCAATTTGTGTATTGTTGTTCATTGATATGTCTGTTGTTTCTAATAATTGATAGGTCTCTCTCTGTCCTTCTGTCCTGCTAACTCCTGTACCCTCTCCCTTGTAATTTATTACTTGAAGAAATTGGGTGGTTTTTCCCCCGCCTTTTGCAAACTTCCCAGTTTGGATTTTGTTAATTGCATCCTTGTGATATAGTATGTTCCTCTGTTCCCATATTTCTTATAATTTAGTGTTTAGAGCTGTACTGTCTGATATGGTAACTATATGTGGCCACTGGGCCACTTGAAATTGAGAGTTTGAATTGCAACTGAGTTTCGAGATGTACAGTTACATATATGGCTCACATTTCTATTCAGCAGTGCTGATCCAGAGGCTTGATCACATTTAGATTGAAATTTTCTGGCAAGAATGTTTCATAAACCTGGTGTGGACTCCAGGAGGACTAACGTCCGTCCAGGCGTCTCTTGTTGTGATCTTGTAGCCATTGGTTGGTGATCAATACCTAGATTCATTCATTTGGGATTGCAAAATAGTGATAGTTTAATTCTGCCATTCTTTCCTTAACTATTAGCTGGATTACGTAGGAGGAGAAATACCCTCTCATCAACTATTTGGTTACCCTGGGGTACAATTTGTGTAGGAAAGGCAAGAGATAAATAAAGTAATTTCCTTGACTTACTAGTTTTCAAAATAATGGTTTCCTAGTGTTCTCCAAAGGTGACTAGTAAATTTTGTTTTTAAGTATCATTATGAACTCAGATGGAAACATATTTGTCTTTCAACCCATTGGTATTGTTTTCTTTATCAATTGCCTCACTTTTAGCCAGTGGGAGAGCCCTTAGCTCGGCTCATGAGATTTCACTCAATCTCAGTATTTTGCTCCAACTTTATCTTGAACGTTTCCTACCCCAGGCCTGGGAGCAGTCATTTCCCCAATGATTCCTGCCTCCTCTTCAGTGGAGAAGGTATTGCTAGGCCACAGTCTGCGTGATAGCGGTGCTCCTCGTTCTTGGTGATCATTGTTAGTTGGTTCTGCTTTTCAATCAGAACCAGGAACTACAGTTCTGTTGAGCCTCCAGCCCTGTTCTAAATCATGTCTTTTTTACACTTATGCCTAAATGGCTCTATATATTGAACATAAATGAATGAAAATAGGAAAATAAACTCATTCAAAGACTAACCAGAAATGTGTTGATTCATTATGTCCTATATGCAAAAATATTATTTATCATATTTCCCAGTACAGGAGACCCTGGACTTGGGAGAAACTCCAACTAAAGCATTTATTTTTAAGAAATTAAGTAAATACAGAGAAGAATAGAAAATGAAATAGAGATTAGTTATATGTTAAATTCTAAGAGTGTTTATCCCAAGTGGCTGTGTTTATGACGTCAGAGACTTCACTATAAGCCGACCAACTTAATCACTCTAAAACCATTCATGTTCCTGTGTCCACGTGACTTTTGTGCAAGGATGTGTATCAAGGAGCTTAGCTGGGATTATACCATCTGTTGGAGCAATTCACTCACTTCCACAAGTTTTGTCCACAGGGCAGCTATCCTGGGAATTACAAGGTAAGTACAAATTATGTCTTGTTCCATTTAAGTAAGTATAATATATACAGAAGGAATGTGAATGCTCTGAAGTATTAACTGTGATATATTTTAAGGGCTAAAGATCACATGAGGCATTTCCAACTAAATTTTTTTTTTAGTGCTTCTAACCAATAAGCTTTTCCTGTGTAATTTACTTTTGGGTGCACCCATACGTAGTTCCTGACTTGCCATATCTGGCTATCCATGAAGAATTAGTTTCCATTGCAGGTTCCATTTGTCTTTTGGAATAAACTGTGTTTTTCATAGTCTCTAAAGCAAAGATTGAAGTCTGAGGCACTTGGTATTAGAGTCCTGTGCAGAGCAGGACACACTTCTCAATTTTATTAACTCACGCTTGCCAGAATCTGGATAGCAGGATTCGAACTGTGTTCTAGGGAAATAATTTTTATTTACCGTTTGCCAGGTATGATGTTAAGTGCTGGAGACATAAAAAGAAGCAAACAGGATTCCTGCCCTCCTGGAGTTAGAGTCTAGAGTAGAAGCTTTATGATTATACAGATAATTAGAGTCAGTTATAATTGTTGTAAGTGGTCAAAGAAAAAGTGCGTAGTCACCAATTTATATTTTTCATTGTTCAAATATTTATTAAGTACCGGTTGAGGCTCAGATAATTTGCTAAGTACAAGGACTATCGCAGTGAGCAAAATGCCAAATACTTCCTAAGATAGGTTTTGAGGAAGATAAATATAATCCAAGAATCATAAAAAATGTGCTGAGTGTTTTGAAAGACAGGTATGGTTCTATAAGATTAATTAGGCCTTTTTTTTTTTTAACTGAATGTTCTGTAATGCATTGAGGTGAAATAATAGAAAATACATAGTAGGGGCAAGAATTATTATTCAGTTTACATATGTATATGCCAGGTCACAAGGTAAATGTATTTCATACTGTGGGTCACAGTAAAAAAAAAAAAATCTTGAAAGCCACTGTACTGTATGTACTAGGTAGACCTATCCAACCAAGTTTTGAAGTCAAAGCTTTTTGGAGGAAGTGATGTTTCAGCATCTCTGAAGAATGAATAGCTATTACATAGTGGGGAAGAGACAAGGAAGAAGAATGCAGCAAGTTCTGTAATAGCATGTGCAAAGGCCCTGCGTTGGGCCAAGAGATGGGAGTGAGAGCCTGGCGAGAGTCAGGTGAGAGGTGCGGGGCAGGCGCCAGACACTGCACGGCTTCGGAAGCCCTTGTCAGGAGTCTGGTTTTCATTCCGAGAGGAGCTGGGAACCATTGGAGGCTTTTAAGCAGGGGAATGGCTTACTTTGCTGCTTTGAAATGATCACTTTTGTCCCAGTGTGTGGAACAGAATAACAATAAGAGGACATAAGAGGATCCATGGACACCAGTTGCCCAAGTGAGGGATAAGAGGGCTTGGATTCCCATGATAGCAGTGGAGGGTGTATGCAATGGCTGGACTCCAGAGACTTACGAGAGAAAACTTGGCAGGGATTTGAGATGGGTGGTGGTGAGTCCCACGCTTGAGCACCTTAGACATTCCTGAGGTACAGAGTCCTGGGGGAGGAGGAACAGTTCAGGGGAGGGGAACACCAGGAGTTCACTTTGAACATGCTGAGTGTGAGGCACCCTGGAGACATTTGGAGGAGACGCAGTTGTGTTTATGAGTTTGATCTCAGAAGAGAGCTGGAGAATTTAATGTGTGAGTCATTGGCACACAGATTATTGAAGCTATAGGTAAGGATGAAAGTACAATGGAGACCTTTCAAAAAATAATACTAACGTCAGCCTGCGTTCCATGTAGACGGATAGTAACCAGTAATCCCCACCCACCCCACCCCAGGGGCTGGAGTTGGAGAGGTCCTGGATTCTGCTGTTTACTGAGGCACCACAGACGGTGTTCCAAATATCCCCACTCCCCCACCCTCACCCCAGCCCTTCAGGCCCCTTCGAAGCTTTCTCCACTGCCTCCTGAAGGGAGTCAGCACTCAGCGTCAAGTTCAGGACCTCCCAGCTCTACCCTAATCTACACGCTCAATCTTACCGCACACTGCTCCCCAGCACACACTGCGAGTGAAGCAGCTTGTCTCCACCTCGCGTTGCCCCGCCTCTGCTCCCTGGCTCAAGCTGTTCCCTCCCTGGAGTCATGCTTTCCCCCTACCTTTTCCCTGCTCACAGCCTGTACCCACCTTCCAGTCCAGGTCAAGTCTCATCTTTCCTGAAGCTTCCCAACCCCCATAAGGACCAGAATACTTCCCTTCTTCTGAAGAATAGCATCACTTAATGGTCTGTACTTCTCGTTTTGTGTTCAGAGGTGACCGTCATTTTAGAATATGTTCTAACTAGACCATGTCTTACACTGTAGCCCTGGCTATTCTCAAGAGATGTATTTCCAGAAGTCTCCAACTTAAATTACTCCAGAAGCAAGTGCAGAACTGAGTAGAGACTATTAGGCTACAGATGCTGGGTCAGAGGTGAGGGAGGAGGAGGTGACCCTGTGCCTGCTCAGTGGACATACTCGGGTCTCAATAAAACCGTGGTCCTTTCCCTTAGATCAAAATTCTACTGAGAGCTGAAAATGTGAGTGATAAATCCCAGAATGCCAAAACTGGTTAACTTTCCTGTGTTCCCTACAAGCCCCTATACCTCAAAGTTCCCTGTAAGAACAGACTGATGGGGCAGATAACATACCGATCACACTGGGACCTGTGTGATCCTGTAGCAGAGAAAGCCGCTCCCAATGTTCCGGGAACAGTCTTTTGAGTCTCATAGAAAGTAAGACACTGACAAGAATGAGCAGATAGCGGAGATGAGGGAATGAGAGGATTTCCCCATCTGTCCTCACGTGACCTTTCTACACTCAGATTACCTACTTTTCCTCATGACGCTCTCCTGTGGGCATGAGGATGAGCCCAGTGACCCCTAGCAGCAGGGCTTTGCTCCATCCTGGTAGGGATGACAGCTTGTATTAAGCTAGAGGTATCCCCTGGGAAGCCCTGATTGTTTGCAAAATGCCAGACTGCAGTCAAGAGTCTAGATTTAAATATACATGATAGGCAATCATGAGCTTGAATTCTGTGTGAATAAGTGTTGTTTTGATTTTTTAAGGTGACAGAATCTTTAATGTGGTTTAAAATACATTTAAAAAATCAAATCCCTGGATGTTGTGAATATTATTAGACTAATAGATATTACACTTGATCATAGCCAAAAGGCCCAGAAGCTAAGTGTGAATGAGTTTTTAATTCTTAGATCTCAGCTGTGGTAGGTACTGTTGACTAATATTAATTGACTTTCTCACCAACAATGCCTAAGAGTTCCTGATGGTCCACACACTCATCAACTCTTGATATTGTCAGGCTTTTGAATTTTAACTCTGTGTGCGTGTGTGTGTGTGGTGACATCTCATTGTTTTATTTTGCATTTTCCTATTGGCTGAGGTTTAAGCAACTTAACATATTTACTGGCTATTTGGATATCCTCTTTTGTGACGTGCCTAATAAAATCTCTTGCCTATTTTTGTGTTGGGTCTTTTTCTTACTGATTTGTAGAAGTTCTCTGTATATATTGGATTATGAGTCCTTTATGCTGCAAATATCTTCTCCCACTCTGTGAGATATATATATGTATATATATATATATATATATATATATATGCACATATATATACACATATATATACATATGTGTGTATATATATATATACATATATATATGTTTTATTCTCTTAATGGCATCTTTTGATGAATGGAAGTTCTTAACTTTAATGTAACCCAATTGATCATATTTTCCTTTACCATTACCGTAGTCTTTTTTGTAACCTGTTTAAGAAATGTTTACCCATTCTGACACTATGATTGTGTTCTCCAATTTTATCTTCAGGCTTTACCTTTTTGCCTTTCACACTTACTTTTTACCTTTTACATTTAGATCTACAGTCTACCTAGAATTGATTTTTCTGTATGATGTGAGGTACAGGTCAGGATTTTTTTTTCTAGGTGGCTATCCAATTGATCCAGAACCATTTACTAAAAAGGCCTTCATTTTCCTACTGCTCTGCAGGGTCATAAATCAAGGATCTATATATGTGTGTGTCTGTTTCTGGACTTTCTTTTCTGTTCTACTGGTCTCTTTGTAAGTTCTTATGTGAGTACCACACTGTCTTAATTCCTGTAACTTTAAAGTACGCCTAAGTCTTGATATCTTACAACTATATTGTTTCTTCTTCAAGATTGTCTTGGCTTTTCTTGGCTCTTTGCATTTCACATAAATTTTAGAATTAGTTTTCCAATTTACACCAAAAAACGTGATGGAATTTTGATACCTGGAATCTATAAATCAATTTAGGGAAAACTGATATCTTTAGTGAGTTTTACAATCTATGGACATGGTTTGTTGCTTGCATATAGAGATATAATTGATTTTTTTATATTAACCTTGTATCAAGGGATCTTGCTAAGTTAACTAATTCTCAGAGTTTTATTCATAGATTATTTTGGATTTTTGACATATAATTATGTCATATAGAAATAATGGTGGTTTTATTTTCTTCTCAATCCTCAAACTTTTATTTTTTCCCCCTCTCTTTTTGCACTGGCTAGTACCACCAGTACAATGTTGAACAGAAGAGATGATGGGGACATCCTTATCTCAATTCCGATTTTGTGGATATCGTTCAGTATTTCACCATTACGTAGGGTGTTTGCTTTAGCTGTTTTAGAGATATTCTTTATTAGGTTAAGGAAATTCTATTCTATTCCTAAGTTGCTGAAAAAGTTTTTTTGTTGTTTCTTAAAATCATGAATAGGTATTGATTTTATCAAGCACTCTTTCTGCATCTGTGGAAATAGATAATTATATAATTTTCATTTTCTATTGATATTTATCTTTATTTCCATTGATTGATTTTGGAAAGCCAATCTCTCATTCCTGAAAAAAACCTCAACCTGGCAGTGTTGTATTTTTCTATCCATAATTATTTTTGTTAAGATTTTTTTTCATTTATGTTCATGAGAGATGGGCCTCTAATTTTCTTGTCAGTTTTGGTATCAAGGTGATGCTGAAATCAAAACGAGTTAGAAAGTAGTCCTTCTTTCCTGGAAGAATCTATGTGATTTGATATTTCTTCCTTAAACGTCTAGGTGAAAACTCTTTTGATGCAATGCTTTAGAACTAGAGTCGTAGATCGTGTTTTGGGAAATGATGGTCTAGAGCAAGACTTAAACATGCAATAGTCAATTTCTGTCAGTTTGAATGCCGTTGTTTTTATTCATTTCCTCCCTCGTCCAGCACTGGCCACTTCACCTTTTCCTTTCTGGCTGTGTGGGACTCACTACCCAGGAGAGTGCTGAGGCCATTTGAGGCCCAGTCCTCAGGACGACGCTCTCTCCCTGCCACTAGACTGCCTGCCCGAGTCTGGTGACACTTCTCCACACTCCTCTGACAGAATGAGTGCCCTCGATGGTGTCCCATTCAAGGTGCCCAAGGCCTTTGTGACAGGCACAGAGCCCCTCCCTGGACCAGAGCTCAGTGTCCCAGCCTGCAGGGAGCTTCTGCTGGGTTCTATGGTAAGTGTATCTGACTGTCTGTCTCCCAATCCCTGGGTCTGTGGGTCTGAGGCTGAGCCTTCTGGGACCTTGTTCCTTGATTTAAAAGGGCAGCCAGGCCTGCTCTGATATAGTCTGGGGAGTTTGGACATAACCCAAGAAGAAAAGGTGTTTCATGAAGAAGGCTGGTTGCCTGGTGATGGGGATTACTTAGTGGGTCTTATTTTAGCCTTAGGATAACTGGAAGGCTGCCTGTATGAAGTGACTAAGAGTCATTGCAAGGAGGTTCCAGTTGCTCTCTCCCTTATCAGCCTGCTGCCGTGTCTAAAATTCCACCATTAGAATCACTCCTTTGGGCAATAGCTCCAGAATTCTCTGTTAAAATGTAGACAGTTACCTGGGTCACATTAGAAGGTGTTACTATGCCCCAGGCCCAAAGCACGTCTTCCCTGGAGGCACCTTTCAAGCACCCCGTGCCCCGTGGTTCACACACTGGGAAGTGCACCTGGCGTATGCGGTCATATCACATCCGGCCTCGGGATAAACATGACTATTTAACTCCCTGGAGAGTCAAGTTGACTTGAAGATTTAGGGGGAACCTGTGGCGTTTATGTTATAACCGATGTATCATGGGGTAGAATATAAAATTCCCATGAATTTTTCAAAAATGAAACAAGATTGCAAAAACAGTGGAGCTGGTGTTGGGCCTCTTGGGATTGAGTCCTCAGACTCTTGTGTGCTCATCTCCACTGTCTGCGGGGCGCTTTGTAGAAAAGTTTGAGGATCTAGTTCCGCTCTCACTCATTTTGAGCATGAGGAACCTGAGGCCCACAGAAAGGACATGATTTGTCCAAAGTTAATGGCAAAACAAAAAGCCAGGTCCTGACTCCAGATCATTTTGTATTAGCTAAGGGCAGGATTGGAACAGGAGAGACACAGGACAGGTATTGATGGAAGGCAAAAGAGGGTTGCTGGAACGGCGGAGCTGAGAGCGCCGTCCAGGACGGAGAGGCCTGGGCAGGGTCAGGTAGAGGGGCCGGAGAGACCTGCGGGCACGGAAGCAGGATGCTCAGAGCAGGTTTGCTTCATCTGCAGACCCTGGAGTTACACTGAGGCTCCTCAGGACTGAAGTTTCCAGAACTGAAATAAGCTTTGTAAAGCCCAGCGCTCAGTGTCCAGGGCCCCGTGCTCTGTGGGGCAGGAGCTCTCGCTGTCCCCAGGCAGCCTGTGCTGTGGGCTCACTCTGGCAGTAGGCCTGTGTTGTTCAAAAGAGGAACTTGCTTTACTTAGCTCCAGTGGGGGTGGATTATCACACTTTTCCCCTCCCTGCTGAGCTCAAGCCAAGCTGGAAAGAGGCTATTCTGAAGGTGAAGTCTCCTCATAGCAGAAATGGGCACCCTTCTGCCAAGTCCCTGTCTAATGTCCCAGCAATGTGCTGACCTTGGCTCTGCCCCCTGCTCTCAAGATGGGCACCTGCACTCTCTTAAGCCTGTTTCCCTTCCTAAGCCTCCATTTCTTTAACTGCTGGGCCAAACTAACAAATAGAGAAGCACGAGACTCCAAGTATGATTTACAGCCTCTCCTGATAAGTCCTTCGAGTTCACTGAGCTGTATTCCATTTACAACAATGTTATACATAGTGATTAGATTACCAGACGAAGCTAACGTGGCCTAAAGAGAAAAATAATAACAGCTACCATTTATTGAGCACCTGTTATGCGCCAGGCCCGTGCCAGGTCCTCTTTATATGTTTACTCTTCTCTCTCATTTTTATGATCCTTTTAGCAGTTGCGTATTCCTACCCCATGGTGTAGGAAACCAAACCTCCCACCTGAGTGATCCCCAGGGTCACATGGCTTATGAGTGACACAGCCAGGATTCCAACACAAGTCTGTCAGAATCCCCTCTACCCTGCTCTTTTCCTAGGGGCTCTTCCTTCCATACTTAAAAGCCTCGACAAGTCTATGTTTTGTTGTTTCATAGTTTCCCTTTAATTAGAGTTAATTTTCCTTCATTTAACTTTTTTTTAATTAATCACTTTTTTTTAAATTGGGTGCATATTGGGGACCAGTATGTTTCTCCAGGGCCCATCAGCTCCAAATCGTTGTCCTTCAATCTAGTTGTGGAGGACGCAGCTCAGTTCCAAGTCCAGTCACTGTTTTCAATCTTTAGTTGCAGGGGGCGCAGCCCACCATCCCATGCGGGAATTGAACCTTCAACCCTGTTGTTAAGAGCTCGCGCTCTAACCAACTGAACTATCCGGCCACCCCTCATTTAATTTTTTAAAGAGAGAAAATATCTTCACACAATTTAAAACTGAAAAAAAAAAAAAAAAAAATGGTATAGAGCAGGGGTCGAAATTTTTTTGTAAAGGGCCAGGTAGTAAAAACTCTGGTAATTACTCAACTCTGCTGTTGAGGGAAAGAGCCATAGACATTAGGGAAAGGAAAAAGTGAGCATGGCTGTGTTCCCATAACACTTTATTTACAAAAGCAAGGTGGGGGTCAGTTTGGCCCCAGGCAGTTTGCTGACCCTGCCACTAACCTTCCCATCTGCCCTGGTCTCCACCTGCACCTCATCGCTGATGGCCTCTGTTACTCATTTTTAATGTATTCTTCTAGAGATTATTATGTGTGCATATATAAGCAAATATAGCTATTTCTTCCTTTTTTTAACACCGAAGGTAGCATTTCATATACACTGTTCTTCTTGATTTTTCCACTTGTTATATTTTAAGATCTTCCATATCTGTACATAGAAAGCTTCTTCAGTTTTGTTTGTCACTGCAGAATATTGCATTTTATGGATGCACCATACTTTAACAACAGAATCCCCTCTCGATGGACACTTAGGTTCTTCCCAGTCTTTTACCATTACAGACAATGCCGCAAGAAATGAGTATATGCAAATGTTCTTTTGAATTTGTTTGAATATATTACCAAATTGCCCTCCATAGGGGTTATACTGATTTACATCCCAACCAGCACCTACTAGAGGCCTTTATCATCTGCACTTCCAACTGAGTATCCTCAGGCTTTGGGTCTTTGCCAAGGAATAGGCGAATGGTATCTTGGTGTAGTTTTATTTTGTCTTCTCTTATCATGAGTGAGGTTAAGCAGCTTTTCCTGTGTTTAAGAGCCATCTGTATTTTCTTTTCTGTGGACTGTCCATATTTTGTCCATTCTCCTGCTGGGCTGTTGGTCTTTTTCTTACCTATTTCTAGGCACTCCCTATAGTAGTAAATTTAGCCCTTTGTCTGTGATGTGAGTGCTATCTCCCCCACTAGTTTGTCATCTGTCTTTGACCTTGCTTATAGGGTGTATTCGGCATGCAGATTTTACACATGTGCTTGTGTGCACTTTTATGGCTTCTGGATTTTGATTCAGAGTAAGAAAGCCTTTCCCCACTTGAGGTTATAAAGGATTTCTGTCCTATTTTCTTCTAATGCTTTTGTAGTTTTATATCACACATTTGAATCTTTCATCCTTTTGGAATTATCCTTGTGTATATAATGTGAGAATGCATCCAAAATTTTTTTGCCAGCTAGCTAACGCCATTTATTGACTAATTCCTCTTTTTCCCATTGCTTGAGATGCCATCTTTATTATTTACTAAAGCCCCATAGATATTAAGGGCTATTTCTGAACTTTCTATCCCATACCCTCATCTGTGCCAGTACCATAGTTTTAATTATGGATATTTTGTAATACAATAAAATATAATAAAACAGCTGGTAGGGTCAGCCTCCCCTTATTTATCTTTTTGTCTTTGGAGAGTTCCTTATTTATCTTTTTGTCTTTGGCTGTCCTTACTTGCTTTTCATATGAACTGTAGAATTCTTGATGAGTTCCATAAATCACATGTGTTGGTATTTTTATTGGGTCTTTGTATCATTTTATCCCTTAAGTCCTGCTGGCTGTCTCTTTATCTCTTAGTCTCTTTCTCTACAAGTCTGTCTCATCAGTTCTGAAGTTTGTCTTTTTCCCACCTCTATTTTTTACAACTTGCCTATTTCACTCCAATCTCTTTCTCTAACCACTTATTCTGCACACACTTGCTAATGTCCACTCTGTGCCAGGTCTGCCCTGGGCCCTGAGGATACAGAGGAACAAAATGCAGTCCTTGACCTCAGTCAGGGAGCCACACCGGGACAGCTATGTTAGGTTCCTCTCAGCAATGTCAGAGGTGGGAGGGGACAGTGCCGATGATCTAGTGCGTCTGTGTCTGTCTGTCTCCCCTTTCCCTCACACACACACCTCTTCCCCCAGCCTCTTTCTTCCTTAATTGGCCATCATAGAGCATTGAAATTGCCTTTAAATATTTTTAATGGCATTCTTTATTTCTGGTTCTTAATTTTAAAGGTAGGCAACAGGAATATTGTATTTTTGCCTCATTTATAAGCTCTCAAGTTAGAGTATTTATGTGCGCCCCAGATTGCTTTTTCAGGTGTCTGGATATGCAGTGGAGAGAGCATGACAGTCAGATGGACAGAGGACTCCCAGCTCAGCCGCTCACCACCAATCTGACCCCTCGCAAAAATTGTATTTTCTGAACCTAATTTTCACAATCTGGAAATGGGAATAACACTAGAACCTACTAAGTAGGGTTCAACAAAGATTAGCGCGTTTTACATTTCCTGGGTCCCAAAGTAACTTCAGATGGCAGCAAAAGGGGTGGGCGCAGGTATTACTCGGTAGGGAGGTTTATGTGCCTGGGCAGGCCTCCAAGGCTGACTGTTCTCTGGCAAATGGTGCTGGGCTCAAGTGAAAGCTTCTTTGCTAAGAACAAATTTTATTGGAGAAAGTTTTTAAGCCGCTATCGTTCAATTACATACTGAATGGCAAAGGGACTTAGATACAAGGTCTCACTACATTTCATTCTCTTAACCTGTTCCTCACTTAATCCCTCATGCAGAGTTTGCCATTAAACGTTTATTGATAGCCATCCACCACAGTGCTAGCTAAAACCGAGGGTAAGCGTGGGCTGTGATGGCTGCTTGGGGCTCAGAATCGGAAGTCGTGCAGGTCTGGCAAGTCTTTGGCTGAGCAGGGTCGGGGAGACCCGGGGTAGGGGTGTGCCCCGGGCCCTAGTTTGTTTGACCAAACGTCTCACGTTGCCTTCTCTCGGCAGCACGACTTCAGCCTGGAGAGAAGGACACTCTTCTGGGTGGAGGCTGTCCTCCGGGAACCCTGCAAGTTCCAATGTGATGTCCCCGGGACCGCGTCAGCCCCTCCCGCCTGGCTCTTGCTGGTCGGCCCCGAACGCGGGCTGCTGCCTGCGCCTGCCTTAGCCGAAGGCCCTGAGACCCGACCCCAAGAGCCGCCTGAGAAAGAGGAGGAGGAAGAGGAAGAAGCCTCCTCTGCTAGCGAGGAAAAGCCGGGTCCTTGCAGCCCCCAGCCCAGCACTCCAGGGAGCCCCAGCCGGGGCCATCACGGGTGCTCGCTGGACGTGCTGCGCGGAGTGAGATCAGAGCTGGCGGGGGCGCGGCGGCGGCTCTCCGAGGGCAGGACGGCCGCCCGCCCCCGCGCCCTCTTGCACCGCATCCGTCACCGGGCGCTGAGCCTCTGCCCCAGCTCGGCGCTGCCCGTGGACCCCACGCCCCCACTCGCCAGTGCACCCGCGCCACCCCCGCGGCCCTCCACAGCTGGCGCCATGCCCCCGCGGAGCCACAAGCCCACGGTCGCGGTAAGGAACCTGCCCTCTCAGCCAAGGCTGCAGCTCAGCGGTGAGGCCCCATAGTCATAGTCGGGGTCCCCAGCCTCAGTCCCCTCCTCTTCGCATTCCTCCTCCCTACCTTTTCCTGGTCTCACCTGGTCCTGGATCACGCTAGTAGTCTAACTGCGACCCTTTGCCAGAATCTTCCCTGCTCCGAGGGCCCCCATTCCGTTTCCCATTGTGCCTGCTTTGCCTCTTAGGGCACAAGGCGCATAACTGTAATTATTCAGTAGCTGTGTGTCTCTTCCAGGGGAATATGAGTTCTTTTAGGGCAGCGACTGGATCGCATTCATTTCAGAGCACCCAGCAGCAGACTTGGCCCATAGGGGGTGCTCAATGAATGTCTGTTGAAGTAATGAATGTGACTCAAACCTAGGGCTTCCCAGTGGGCAAGGCTTGCGGTAGAAGGGGTGAGCTGGAGGCTCAATCAAGCAATAGTCACGGTCCGTTAATTCCTGCGGGACACTGGGTTGGAAGAGACAAGATCAAAACCACAGGACAAGGAGAGCTGGCCAAGGGGGTGTGGGGCAAGGCGGTGCTGCCTTGTGTGGTGGGAGGGGTCAGGTGCTGAGAGACGGGTGAGGGTTGCTGCAGTCTGGGGAGACTTCAGGATGGAGTACGTGCTCCCAGAAGAACCGGGAGCAGAAGGGAACTGACCATGAAACCAGTGAAGCTTAAGCCTCAGGCCCCTCACTCTGTTCCTTCCAAGGCCTTGTACCTTGGAAGTTTATACTCACACTTGCGTGTCTTTCTTCTTTAAGAGATCCAAATTGCGTGAGTCTCAAACTCCACAAAACCTGGATCCAGAGCAGATGGGGTAGGTCAGGACTGATTGCAGGAGGTGGCAATTGGGCACAGCTCTCCGCCCCCAGCAGTCCCACAGGCAGACCAGGAGATGCAAAAGAATAAGGCCAACGTGAAATTAAATCCAAAAGAGACCTGAGGTCCAGCTTTCCCATTACTGCTGTGTGACCTTAGGCACGTCACTGAAGTGGTCTGAACCATCCCTTCTCTACCTGTAACGTGGGCCAGTAACCCTCCCACAGGAGCAAACAGAGAAGAGGCTCTGTGAACTTGACCGGCCACGCCCATATCAAGGACCGGACATTGATGCCAGGATGGCTCTTGTCTTGTCTACTTTAAATTAACTCTAGCAACAACATGGGGCGTGGGGGGGGAGGGTTGGGGGGGGATCGGGGCAGATGTTCTGTAGAGGAGGAAATTGAGGCAAAAAGCAGCTAGGAATCTTTTTCAAGGTCACAAGAGTAGACTCAGATCCTAAGACTTGGATGTTTTCTACTCTGTGGATAAAGGGCAGACTCAAGGGTGAGGTCATGGTAGAGAAACCCCTGAGTGCAGATGGGAATGTGTGGGGAATTCATTTGTGTCATACACACACACACACACACACACACACACACACACACACAGCCCCAGGAGCCAGGGCAGCAGCTAGGCTTTCCTTAGGGAGGAGGGGACGAGGTGGTGCGTTCAGGGCTGGCAGACAAGTGCTTCTTCATGGGGGAAGAGTTAGGGGTAATGCCTGCCAGACCGATTGAAATGCCTTGAAGTCACTCACCTTAGCCCAGAGTCTGTGGGGGTCTCCCCAGCACCATAGCTGTGCCCAGTTTCTACCCGGCTCCATGCCCTGCCAAGCCTCAGCCCATCTAAATTCAAGAAGGGAGGAGGTCTGGCTGGGAAGATCCCCCTAGGTATGGGGTAAAGAACCCTGGATTTGATACTAAGTAGGTTCAGGTCCCAAATGTGTGTTATTTACCAGGTCGTTCACTTCTCTGAACCTTGATTTCAATATCTGTAAAATGGGATAACAGGATGGACCTATCATATTTCTATTGCAGAGTTATTCTAAGCAATAAATGAAATATTATCATGTACTGGCAGTTTCTGTTGCCAGGCTCTTTGCTAATCAGTTTTCTCACATTCTCATTTAAGCCTTGGAACAAACCTTGAGGTATCTAGTATAGTGTCCTCCATTTTACACATGAGTAAATTGAGTAAACAGTAGAAAGCTGAGATTTGAACCCGGGTCTTCAGGACTCCAAACTCTCCACAGTATTAGCCCCTACACTCTGTATAGAAGATGGCATGCAAAGGCACCTTTAAAAATGTCCTGCCCAGCCAGGTATTGTCTCCAGTGATAAATGACACATCAGCTTGTCTTTTTTTCAGCCCCTCAGCCCATATACCTGCCTGCCACCTCTTGGGCAGGCACCCCAGTCTCTCATCACCCACAGATTGTACCCTGATTCTGCTGACCTGCTATCCGCCCTGAGCCAAGAGGAGCAAGACCTCATCGGGCCAGTGGTCGCCCTGGGGTATCCCACGCACAGGGCCATCATGGCTTTGCAGAAGACAGGGCGGCAGAGCCTGAGCCAGGTGAGTGGGGCCCAGAGCTGGGGGCTGTGAGCTGGAGACAGGCAAGTGGGGGGCCCAGAGGAGTGGGGGGCCCAGAGCTGGGGGCTGTGGAGCTGGAGCCAGGCGAGTGGTCACGTGATTTTATCTTTAATTTAAATAAATTTGCTTCCTTCTCTTTAGAGGCAGAATCTCACCCTGACATTAATTATTGGGGATTGTGAACAAGTTTAAAGACCCTAATACTACCTTCTCCATAGCAGTTTATCAGGAATCCTCATGTCCATTTGGGGAGTCTCGATATTCTATTCCTATCCTGGTCTTTGCCCCAAATACAGGGTGCTGGAGCTTTGGGCAGCCAAGAATCTCTCCGGAACTGCCCAATAGAACTTTTTGGAGTGAGAGAGACGTTTCATACCTATGTTGTCCAACACAGTATCCACTAGCCATGTGTGGTTACTTGAAATGTGGCTAGTGTGACTGAGAATTTTAATTGTAATTTAAATTTAAATTAAAATAGCCACATATGGCTACTTGCTAACATATTGGATGGCGCAGCTCTAACCACTTCCCTCAACTAATGGTTTACCCATACCCATATCCACTTCTCTCTCTTTCTGTTCACCCATCCATCCATCCATCTGGTGAACAGTTTTATGGGGCACTTCCTGGGTGTTTAGATGCAGTTAGGTGCCATGGTGGAAAACAAGGTACATACAAACCACTGTTGTAGGTTGGGTTCCCCAGGAAGCAGACTCTGATGGAGCTTGGCATGCAGGGTAGTTGTTAAGAAGACCCTTGGGCTCAGCTCCTGGAGAAGGAAGTGGACAGACGCAGGAGTGAGTAGATGGAGGTGAGCTGTGTAGACCCAACCACAGTGTCAGCCAAGCCCACAGCTCTGGAGAATTAACGGGCCTTCAGGGTCATCCTAACTGGGGCTGCCCACCCTGCCTGGACCTCAGTTTCCTCAACTGTGCAAGGAGGGCTTGGCTGGGTGGTTTTCCAAATGTGCTCAGAACAAGGTCTGTGTATCCTGGGGCAGGTGCTTGGACAGCTTAGAAGCTAAAACAGTTTGAAAACCATTAGTCTATATTATCCGTGCTTTCTGCCCAGCTCTGACAGTCTGCAGAAACCCAACCTGTTTCTTCTCCATGTATACCCATAATTCTTGTGGTCTGAAGCCTTTATTTGGCACCAACTCCCTATAAATCCTGCTTTGATTTGCCTGGCACTCACAGTTTCCCATATCTGGTTTATCTCCCCCACTGAGCTGTGAGCTCTTTAAAGGTGGCTTTTAATTCACTTTACATCACAGCATGTATTTATTGAGTCCCTCTGCCTGCCATGCTGGGTGCTGAGGACACAGTGGTGAATAAGACTGACACAACCCTTCCCTCATGGAGCAAAAAGTTAGTGGATGAGCGAGATGAGAAAGACAAAATTGTATGTGCTGTGGTAGGGGAAGCACCAGGCATGGCGCCTTGGAAACGGGGCAGAGAGGGTCCCAGGCAAGAGGAGTGAGGCTGGCCTTGGCAAGGGAGCCAGATATGCAGAGACCCAGGGGATTGGGGGAGGAGCTGAGGTGACTGACGGGCAGGAACAGGCCTTTCGGTCCTAGTTGGGAGGCAGCACTTGATCCTGAGGGCAAAAGCAGCCCCTGAGGACTAAGCAGGTAGTGACCTGCACAGGTTATCCGCCCCGCGGGATCCTCGTCTGTCTCTTCCCCGTTCCAGCACCTGTGCAGGACTGTAGCATAGTGGGGGCTCTTGCAGCCCTGGGTGGCAGAGATGTACGAGACCAGACAATTAAGTTCGCGAACTCATCCTAGAAAAAGTGCTACGTACTTTGCTGAATATCACTATGGTCACCTTCGAAGTACTCCCCCCCGGGAAGCTATGCACCGAAGCCAGTGCCCAGTCCACCCTTCAGAGCAATTTGGGAACTTTTTCTGGAATGGCCGTCAGAGCTGTCGTCGTATTACCCTTGATGTCCTGAATGTCACCTAAATGTCTTCCTTTCAATATTTCCTTTATCTTCGGGTAAAGAAAGAAGTCATTGGGGGCCAGATCAGGTGAGTAGGGAGGGTGTTCCAATAAAGTTATTTGTTTACTGGCTAAAAACTCCCTCACAGACAGTGCCTTGTGAGCTGGTGCATTGTCGTGATGCAAGAGCCAGGAATTGTTGGCAAGAAGTTCAGGTCATTTTTGTCTACCTTTTTCATGCAGCCTTTTCAGCACTTCCAAATAGTAAACTTGGTTAACTTTCCAGTTGGTACACATTCATCATGAATAATCCCTCTGATATCAAAAAAGATTAGCAATATCGTTGCAACAGGTTCATGAACTTAATTCGACCTCGTATTTGTCTGGGGGTGGGGTGGGGGTGCACTGGTGTGGATGAGTAAGGAGTCACCTTCACACAGGTGGGTGCTCTCTAGGGAAGATGAGCAGGTTGGGGGTGGTGGTGGGTGAGACACTCCCCACTTGGGTTCTGGGAACACCTTAGCTCACCCTGACAGCCCTTTTCCTGGATTCCAGCCTGCAGTTTGGGACAGTTGTTGAGGATTTGCTGTCCACCTGTCTGCAGGTCCCTACAGGAGACCTCTATCCCTCTTCTATTGGCTCATGGGCTTTCTGGGGCCATGTTGTATGCCAGGAGTTGGCTGATCAGCCTGGCCCGAGCTCAGGCCTTAACGGGGTCCTCAGCTGCCTACTCTACCCCATCTGCTGCCCTGCCTTTCCTCTTACCACCCCTCCTTCTTTGCCCTTTTCCGTACCAGTTTCTCAGCTACCTCAGCGCCTGCGACCGGCTGCTGCAGCAGGGCTATGACGAGGGCCTGGTGGAGGAGGCCATGGAGATGTTTCAGTTCTCGGAGAGCCAGGTCAGCAGGCTGCCTGCCTGAGCTGCAGGGGCAGGGAGGAGGGGTCACACACACAGTAGCCTGGCATGCAGGGGCGCACAGCGCCAGAGCCAGCCTGGGGGCCATAAGGAGGTAGCCTGCTTGTTCAGCCCTGGGGAGAAGGAGACAGCCAAGGGAGATGAAGCGTGGGAAGGAGAGGGGTAAGGGTGGGGAGGGAAACTGGAGGCAAGGCTTTTGTGTTATTTAGATGAATCAATACAAAAAGTGTTATTGAATGCCACCGTTTTGTTAGACACCCAGATAGGAGCCACAGGCAGCACAAAGAGGCCTGAACTCTGCTCGAGGAGTTTGCCACCTGCCTGCAACCCAGAAAACAGGCAGCTCTGGGCCCAGGAGTACATTCTGAGTGCCCACTGAATATGACCTGTCCACAATCAGCAGCTGGTGCAGGCTCGCTGAGCAGCTCTTCACAGAGGCTGAAGGAGAGACATGGGGGTGGGAGAGATACAGAGGAGGAGGGAGGGAGGAGAAACAGGGAAGTTTCACGCACTGGGGCCAGAGAAGGAAGGAAAGTGGAGGCTGTGCTATGTGATACCTCGGCAAGGTTTGGGGCCTGGGCAGAGACCCCAGGCTGTGTATCCGCTGACCACCAGTATTTGGCCTCCTTCTTCCTGCCCCAGCACCCAAGCACATACAGTCAGGAGTGAGCTGGAGGAGGGAAGTAAAACCAGGACCGAGCCAGTGGCCAGGCTGGGGCCTCCTTCCTTGGTACAGAAAGGGAGGTCTGAACCCATGTCACCTCAGAAGTCCAGGGAAAATGCAGGTGCTGCCCAGGAGCAGGGTCACCTAGCCTGAGGGGGCCACAGCTTTCTGGGAGTGGATACAGAGGGCACCAGGCAGGGGGTTCCCCAGGTTGGCGGCCAAGCCTCCCCGAGTTCCCACTGCGCTCTCTGCCTCCCCTTTCTCAGGCAGGGGAATTCCTGCGCCTCTGGGCACAGTTCAGCGACATGGGCTTCCAGCAGGACCGGATCAAGGAGGTGCTGCTGGTCCATGGCAATCACCAAGAGCAAGCCCTGGAGGAGTTGGTGGCCTGTGCCCAGTGACCACTGGGCACTGCGATGCCTGGGCATCCCAAACCGATGCTAGACCTGACAATCCCTTCTAACTGTAGACCACATAAGAATGACAAAGCGATGCATGCTCATTGTAAACATGCAAACAATACCAAGGGTGAGAGCAAATACTATAGGGGACGCAAAACTTGATCCATCTTAGGTTTTCAGCTGGACCGATTGATTCACAGGAGAAAAACTAACAGTTTGTTAAGGCATACAGCACGCATCATGGGGGAAAAACCTCAATGAAAAGTAACTCAAAGCAGAAGCTTAGAATCCGGCTTATATAGCATCTTCAACAAAGAGCACATTTGTAGAGAAATAACAGGATAAAGGAAATCAATTTTTAGGCTTCTAAGCATGGCATATTGTTGGAAGGTAGATATATGGGAGGGAACTAATTGAGTAAGGTTTGTTTGCAGATTCCTCTGGCGCAAACCTAGGAGGATAAGAATCTATCTCCAGGCAAAGGGAATTTATATCCTTCTTTAGACAAAGAAGGGTAGGAAGAGCTTTTCTTGCATTTGCTGCTTCTTAACTGGCTTCAGCTCAAAATAATTTTTATGTCAAAGAAGCACATTTTGGAGTCACATTCTGGTTTCCTTCAATACCAAATGAATGACCTTAAAAAGTTGAAAATGGTTGCCTATGGGGAGGGGCTGATGGGGGAGCATGGATGAGGAGCTGTGTTTTTTCATACAAGCCTTGTAAAACTACCTGTTTTTAACTCTTTAAACTGTGTGCATTAGTAACTTTGATTTTAAGAAAATTAAAACAAAACCAAAAAAAAGATGTGCAATTCTTTTGGGTCCAGTAGGCTCCTGGTCTCGGTGTGGAGAGAACATCTGACTGTTGGTCCAAAGATCTAATTTCAGATTTTTGGTCCTGTTGATGACTGGCTGAAGACCTCTTTGGGCCTCAGTTTACCCAAGAAAAGTGGAGAGATTAGACCTGGCTGCTATTCATGAGAATCCCCTGGGGAGTTTGTTGGAAAGTGCCAGGCCCCTCTCCTGGATTATCTGATTCAGAGAGTCCAACTTGGCGGCTCCTAGGAATCTGTTTTGTTTTTATAAGAAGCTCTCTTGGGATTCCTTTTTAAAATTGTTTTTTATCCACCCCTTTCACCCATTTCTCCCATACCCACCCCCCAACCCCTACCGCCATCTCTGGCAACCACGAATCTATTCTCTGTATATGTGAACTTGGTTTTTATTTTTAGATTCCACATATGAGAACATACCGTATTTGTCTTTCTCTGTCTGACTTATTTTACTTAGCATGATGTCCTTGAGGTCCATTCATATTGTCACTAATGGCAAGATTTCATTCTTTTTTATAGATGAATAATATTCCATTATATATATATATATATATATATATATATATATATATATATATATATATACATATATATATACATACACACACACACATACATATATATTTATCTATTCATCTATTGATGGCCACTTAGGTTGTTGCTGTACCTTGGCTATCATAAATAATGCTGCAATGAATATGGGGGTGTATATATCTTTTTTAATTAGTGTTTTCATTTCTTTGGATAAATACCCAGAAGTGGAATTGCTGGATCATATGGTAGTTCTATTTTTAACTTTTTAAACAGAACCTCCATCCTGTTTTCCATAGTGGCTGCACCAATTTACAATCCTACTGACAGAATAACATTGTTCCTTTTTCTCCACATCCTCGCCAACACTTATTTCTTCTTTTTGATAACAGCCATTCTGACAGGTGAGAGGTGATATCTCATTGTGGTTTTGATTTGTGTTTCCCTGATGATTAGTGATGCTGAAGCACCTTTTCATGTACCTTTTGAGCATGGGCATCTGTGTGTCTTTTTTGGGAAAATGTCTGTGTAGATCTTCTGCCTATTTTTTCAATCAGATTGGGTTTTTTTGCTATTGAGTTGTTTGAGTTCTTTATATATTTTGGATTTTAACCCCTTATCAGATACATGATTTGTAAATATTTTCTCCCATTCATTAGGTTGCATTTTATTGATGGTTTCTTTGCTGTGCAGAAGCTTTTTAGTTTGATTGGCTCACACTTATTCATTTTTGCTTTCAGTAGCATATCCAAAATATCATTGCCAAGACCTGTGTCAAGAAGGTTACTGCTTGTTTTCTTCTAGGAGTTTTATGGTTTCAGGCCTTCCATTCAAGTCTTTAATCCATTTTGAGTTAATTTTTGTGTATGGTATAAGATAATGGTCGAGTTTCATTCTTTTGCATGTGGCTGTCCAGTTTTCCCAATACTATTTATTGAAGAGACTGTCCTTCTCCCATCATATACTCTTGGCTCATTTGTCATAAATTAATTGACCATATATGTGTGGGTTGATTTCTGGGCTTTCTATTCTGTTCCATTGATCTATGTGTCTGTTTTTATGCCAACATCTCTGGGGATTCTTATTCAGGGTAATAAGCCCATGTCCAGTGTGTGACCCTCAGGGACAGCGAGTCTGTGTCCCCTTCTGCTCTGACAATCTGTGGTCCTACATCAGTCTGTCCTCATTTAGGGTGTGGGCAGGTTGGGCCCGGAGTTTTCTCTAGTCACCCCAGGCCTACCCTCTGGAGTTCCCCAGGGATTGAGGGGACCAGTTGCTAGAGCTGCCTAGGACTCAGGCAAACAGAGGTCAGATGCCAAGACACAGGTGCCCCTGCCCTTCCCAGCTGGCCCTGTGCAAAGGCCTGCAGCACTTACCACAGAATCAGAACTTCTTACCCGCTATACCTAGCAAACAGGTCTGGACCTAGAGCTGAAGCCTGTAAAAAAAAAAAAAAAAAAAAAAAAAATCTTCCACGTTTCTCAGCTTCAACCCTGACACCTTATCTGAATGTACAGCAAGGATTCTGCATGCCTACATAGACCTAAACAGCAAGTCTGGGACTAACCCAGGTCTCCTGAGGTGCATCAAGCCCCTGCATGCTTTCCACTAAGTCTTGATGCCTGCCAACTTGAAATCGCATTAAAAATAGTCTCTGGTCTTAAAACTTGCTTTGAATTACTTGCAACAATGCAAAGCTATTTGAGAAAATCAGCAAAATGTCATAAAGTTGGCCAAAAATTAAACCGCATTTGGAAAAGATAGTAAAATTCAATTTCGATTTCTAAGATGTAATGTTAAAGCCAAAGCTATTAATGTTTTGATTAAAGTAATCTGGCCTCAGTCTGCCACTTTATTAAGCCCCCTTGTTTAGTGGCAACCAGTTGACAGGCCCCTCACGCACGTCACATGCCCTCCTCCCATACCACTCCACCCATCCTTCTGCCACCTACCCCAAACATTCCCATCCCTAGAATGCTCTTGCTTGATTAAAAAAATGAAACATGGGGGCTGGCCCAGTGGCTCAGGCGGTTAGAGCTCCATGCTCCTAACTCCGAAGGCTGCTGGTTCGATTCCCACATGGGTTGCTGGTTCAACTCCTCAAGTCATGCAAGGGATGGTGGGCTCCGCCCCCTGCAACTAAGATTGAACATGGCACCTTGAGCTGAGCTGCCACTGAGCTCCAGGATGGCTCAGCTGGTTGGAGCGTGTCCTCTCAACCACAAGGTTGCCGGCCCTGCAACTAGAAACGGGAACTGGACCTGGAGATGAGCTGCACCCTCCACAACTAAGACTGAAAGGACAACAACTTGAAGCTGAACGGCATCCTCCACAACTAAGATTGAAAGGACAACAACTTGACTTGGAAAAAAGGCCTGGAAGTACACATTGTTCCCCAATAAAGTCCTGTTCCCCTCCCCAATAAAAAAAAAAGAAACATGAAGGCATCATTTTTAGTTTAAAACACTCTTAGCCAGTAGAATAGTGTGGTAGTTAAAGGCATGGGCTCTGAAGTCAGACCTGGGCTGAAACTACAGTCCTCTCACAAACTAGCTGTGTGTCCTTTTGAAAGTCACATAACCTCTCTGTGCCTCAGTTCCTTACCCATCATATAGGAATACTGAAACTTCCCAACTAGGTTGATTGAACAGGATAGCACACAGGAAGCTGTCGCATGGTATCTAGTAGCTATTTACTTATTTATACATATTTATACCCTGCCTTGTTCAGGTAAGGAGCACCACCGTTATTCTAATCATCCTCCTCATCATTGTTATGGTTAACAAATCTCCAATATTTATAACTGAATTCAGAAAACCTGGGAGAACCTCTTCCTATCTCTGGTCAGAGGGTTTAAGGAGGTGGCTGGAGCAAAGGATTCTGGGAGTGCCACCTGGGAGAAGGTTAATCTACAGCTAATACTAAGGGTCAGGTAGCTGCATTTGGTGGCCCCTTGAAATAGCAGATGACACAGTCAGCTCCCTGAGGGCAGGGTCTCAACAAGGTGACCCTTGGAGAGGAAGCCAGGATGGCAGAGTCAGGGCAACAGGTGGTGAAACAAGGCCTGACCCAAGGCTGCAGAATGAAGCAAGTTCTGCCTTGCTTCTTTCACTTCGGTCCCTTTATACTCTGTCTCCTCTCCTATGTCCCCCCTGTGTTCCATCAGAGGCCCAGTGCCAGCAGATAGAAGAAGGCCTCCTGACTCTGATGTGGGGGAGGGTTGGGGGGGTGTTTTATAAACTATTTCAGGCTGAAATTTCAAGTTCTTGATGTGTTTCCTTCCCAGGGAAATACGCGTATTGCCCCCATCTAGCTGACCCTTCTGCCTCCTCATAGGGAGCTTTGTGGTTACGCTGGGCACCCCAGGATAGTCCGGAATAATCTCCCATCTCAAAATCCTTCACTTAATCATATCTGCAAAGTCCCTTTTACCATGTAAGGTGACAATTCAAGGGATGAGGACATGGACATCTTCAGGGAACCATTCAGCCTAGCACAGAGGGGCAATGCTTGACCCAAACTAATATATAACTAATGGAGGAATTTCAGGCGGTCACATCAGGGAGTTTTGTTGTGTTTCTGTATTATTCTTTATACAAGGGACAGTCCTATTTTGGAGCAGAATGACGGTAGAGCAGGCCTTACCTAGAGGTCAGGGTCTCAAGCAAGGCTGGATCCTCCCCAGGCTCAAGCTGATACAGCTGGCTCCACTTCTCTCTCGCCTCTGCTAGGAGCTTCTGGGACTCTTGCTTCAACTTGAGTCAACGTCCTGCAGCTGACAACATTCTCCTGGTACTGGGTACAGGGCCAGCTGAGGGGCTGCCAGAGCCTTGTCTTGGCCCTGACCCTTCCACTCTGGGGATGGTG
Organism: Rhinolophus sinicus; assembly: GCF_057876585.1. NCBI lineage: Eukaryota > Metazoa > Chordata > Mammalia > Chiroptera > Rhinolophidae > Rhinolophus > Rhinolophus sinicus. The sequence continues at coordinate 156,442,781 of NC_142503.1, read as the reverse complement.
GAGGGGGGATGCACCCTTAGGTTCTAGCTGGCCTCCCAGGATCAAGTGTAGAAGGCAGGAGCTTACTCTTCCCGGTCCCTCCTCCCCCCTCGGCCCCCTTCCTTCCTATGTCCTCCCAGCCCCTCTCCCTAGCCTGACCTCTAGCTGCCCTGTCCTCCTGTCTTATCTGGTGATTAGAGAATTCCTTTATGGGAGCCTGCAGGGAACACGCTTTGCCTTTTAAGAGGATTTAGGGAGAGGACAATGCTTAATCATGAATAGTGGCTCATAAATGTTGGGGTTTGGAGCCCAGTAAAAGCTGGCAAAGGGGAGGGGTGACCCTCCCAGCTCTTCTTCTCATCTGACCATCCCTGCTGTCTCTAGGTAAGACTCACTGCCAAGACGATTTGGGGTTGTGGGGAGCTCAGGAAAGTCTTTTCTTTTTTTAAATTTTTATTGGGGAATATTGGGGAACAGCGTGTTTTTCCAGGACCCATCAGCTCCAAGTCAAGTCGTTGTTTTCAATCTGGTTGTGGGGAGCACAGCTCACTGGCTCATGTGGGAATTGAAGCGGCGACCTTGGTGTTATGAGCACCGCACTTTAACCACTGAGCCAACGGGCCACCCCCTCTGAAAGTCTTTTCTAATGAGGGTTGGGGGAGGCTTCTAGAGCCCCTCCCTCAGTACAAGGACCGCCTGCTGCACACTCTCCTTACCCTCAGATCCTAAGGGCCAGAGCTGTATTCCCAGACATGCTGTGGTCAGAGGAATGCTTGGACAACCAGGACTCTCCCAGAAACTCTCACACGCACTCACCCCCACTGTCCTCAAGGGGTGTAAACCCCCTGCCCCAGGCATTATCTGGAGGAGTTTGGCAGGTGCTGGGGACAAGGGTGACCCTGAATGGGGCAAGAACGGATTGCTCAGCTCGACTCAAAGGCAGGGCCCACTCAACCACCAAATCCTTTGTTAAGCCCCGACTGTGCACTCAGCCCTGCACTAGACCCTCGGAGAAGAAGTTACCCCTGCATTCCAGGTGCTACAGCCCAGCTGATGAGCCACAACTACTACCAAAGAACCATTCACGTACTAATTTTCCACCCAGCAAACCTTTATTGCATACCAGCTGGGTGCCAGGCCCTGCTGGGCCCTGGACTGGGGGAAGGTGGGAAGAATGAGAAATGGCCTGTCCTGAAGTGAAAGGTTTCCCAGTGCAAGGCTGGGTGGTGTGGGTCAGCGTGCAGGTGGCTGAGAGCAGTCAGTGCCTGTGCTGGTGACGATGGCAGTGAAGACAGGGGAACAGGCGGGCTCTGGCCCAATGAGGGCCTGTGGAGGTGGCACTTTGCCAACTCCGCCTGTAGAACTGGGTCCTAGCCAGTACCCCTGCTGGCTCCACTCCCAGGCCAGCATTGGGGCACCCACCCCCACCCCAGCATCCCGCTCTCCAGGCGGGTGGCCCTGCCTCCTGCCCACTCTCCTCCTGAACCTGTCCTTATAAGGCCACCCACTCAGGAGACGTGCGTTCTGTGTCCTCTGGGAAGTTGCCCACACAACGTCATCTGCTATTTCACTGCTCGAGATTTTTAACCTATGATTTTTTTGTCATTAAGAAAATGTTTTCAGGGTAAACAGAGACATTAACTGGGTGCTAGGTAAGAGCGGAAGGATAGAATCCAGGGGGCTGGGGAGCCAGGGATGAAGGGCATGGCTGGATTCCCTTAGCAGCCGAACAGTTCCATGAACCTCAGCAGGCCCTGAGCTGGGCGCTGGAGTAGACGGGGGTGGGGAGTTCCTCAGGGACTCTACTATGGGAACAGACATCATACGCCACAAATTCTGGTGCAGTGAAGGTGGCCTCCGGGCAGAGGTGAGACCCCACACTATAGGAGCTTGAGCACAAGGCATCTTCTAGGAGGGGGCACTACTGAGCCAGGCCTTGCTGGGTGGGCCGGAGTGCTTTCCATGAGAAGTAGAGAGAGGACATCCCAGGCAGCAGTCGCTCGGGCATGAGACAGCCTGGGGCGAGAGGGGGAATGGGGAGCTCCTCAGTGTGCCTGGAAGGTGAGGTCTGAGCCTTGGGGAGTCTGGACTTGATGCTGCAGCCATGGAGCAAAGGAATGAACACAGTGGAGCCAACAGGAGTGACAGAAGGGAGACCATGCCGGTGACTCCTGTTTTCCGGCCACCCACCTGGGGGGCTATGTTTCCTTATTCTTAAGTGACACCCGGTGAATTTGGAAGAGTTACTTTTCCTGCCATTGTAGGTCATCTTATATATGTGGTCAGTCAAAGTGGCCTGTCCTACCCATGGCACATGTCACACAGGGCCAGGCCGACTCTGGCATGTAACCCTGGAGTCCCTCAGAGGGACTGTAAACGTTCCTGCTGCTGGAGACCCTTTCCCAGCCAGGTGTGCTGGCCTTCCCAGGGCACCTGGAGCTACCGAAGTCCTTCCAATAGGAGAATCCTGTTCTTTTTAACGTTGCTGACAATCAAAGCCCCCTGCTGTATGCAGTGAAGAACGTGAGTGAAGGCGGTGGCCAAATGGGGCACAGAGTGTGTCCTGCCATCCCTGGCACCTAGAGGAAGGTCTAAGACAGTGAAGCAGGATGAGGAAAGGAGGCTTGGAAGTCTGGGTTCTCTCGAGAGGGCTTATCTCATCAGGGAATTGCCACTGGGTCCTGTAACTGCCAAGGGGCCGTCTCCTTCATTCCACCGTGAAGCCCTGGGGGCAGGGACTGAACCTGGTTTGTCTCTCTGCCCTGGCACAGCTGGTGGTTAGAGGAAGTGCTCAGAAGTGTTTGCTGAGTGAAGAGGATGAAAAGAAGGGAAGGAAGGAGAGAGGGAGAGAGGGAAACCCCTGAAAGTAAGCCCTCTGAGGGTGGCCCATGCTGAAAGGTAACTGGCTTCCAAAGATGTTTCACCAAATTGTCAGGCGACAGCCTCACCAGGAAGTATTAAGGGACGCGCCAGGTACTTGGGATGACAATATGAGTGAGGTGATTTCAGGGGACAGAGGCAGCCTTCCCTGGTTCCTTAGTGGCCACTCCCTCAGAGCCTGGAGGGACCCCACTGATGGGACTGGTGGCTGCAGGGAGGGTCCTAGTGTTACTCTGCACGTGACCCCCTAGTGCCCCATGGAAGGGACAGAAGTCCAAGTTGGTTCACGACCTCTGTGATGTGCTCCTTTGGGGAGCACATGGCCCCTTTTTGATAGCAGCAGGGCTGGGCAGAGACAAGCGTGGGTCCATGTAGGAGCAGAGGCCAAGGAGATGGGTCAGTGGCAGTCCAGAGCTGTTTTCAGCGTTCAAGGTAGGTCACTGCTTCTGAAGCTAAGAGAAGCATTTTGAGTGCCCCAGGGACGCAGGGCCTTCAGTTACAGGGGTGGAGCTCAAGGGTCATAAGGATGATACGTTCTCAGTACCTGGTGAAAGGACTCATGTGCCTACCCTTCCTCCTCACCTGTCCAATGTCCCTAAGATGGTGTGGGTTCAAGGGGTGTGTCATCCTGGAGACAGTGCCTAACCAGGAGGAATGATGGGAGATGCTTTTAAGACCAAAAGTCCCTCTTTGGGTCTCCCAATCACACCGTGTAGCCATTAATTGCCTTCTCGATCTGACACCAGACCAATGGCTACTGCCAAGATAAACCACTGCCCTCACCTGAGGGTAGAGAGCTTTCTGGTTTATTGACACGTGTGGGCTGGGCACTGTCTAAGCTCCTTCTGTGTACTAGCTCACTCACCTCCCAATAGCCTTCACCAATAGATGCCACCTGAGGCTCAGAGAGAGAGAGGTTAACAGCTGCCCAAGGTCACATGGTTAGAAAGTGCTAGAGCTGGGATAGAACCCAGAAAGTCTGAGCTAGAAGGTAGAGCACCCCGATTCCCTCATGTTGGGCCTGCATACAGGTCCCTGACCTGACCACACAGCGAATGAGTGCACCTGACATGGGCTGTCATCTTCAGTGATGCAAAGTGGGGCTCAGAGAGGTAGTGTAGCCAGCCCCAAATCACCCACCAAATGGGTAGCAGGGCTGGGCCTAGAGTGAGGGGCTCCAGGGCTCCTCCTCTGTGCCCTGCAGGAGCCCATGGTTAAACCTGGTAAAGGTCAGGTCTGGCCAGGGCAGTAGAGAACCAGGCCCTACCTAGAGGCGAGACCAGCAGACCTGCCTGGTCTCCCCCTTGGGAGGGGCAGCAGAAGCTGTGCTCCCTGGAGCGCATGCATCTGGTTCTGTTTCCATTCCCAGCCACTCCGCAGAGAGCTTATAAAGGTCACTTTTTTCCCCTCAAATTCAAGTGGCTTGGGAGGCAAATCCCAAACTTCCGGTCACTGAGGCACCACCCCTTCTGGTAAGACATTCCTCTGCTTCCCATCACTGTGTAATCAGGCCAAGGCAGTGAGATAGATATTTTCCAGTATTCTTTGCTGTGCTCAAACGGGACCACTCGGTGACAAATGCCCAGAGAGATGAGGGCCGGAGGAGACAGGGCACATATCTTGGCAGGAAAGAGATGGCACACTCAAATTGGGTCATTAGAGGAGAACTGAGGAAAGAGACGACCGATGGACAAAGGCTGGAAGGCTGCTATAGGGGGCGTGTAAGGCCAGTGACAGTGCAGCTCTCACCTCTCCTACACCTGGCGTGGGGGGAGGGCCACCACCTGGAGACTGCGAGAGCTGTACAGAAAGGGCCACCTGACAGAAACTGTGACTCTGGTTAGTGGAGGAAAAAAGGTCAGTGTGGGGCAGCCCTGCAGCGTGGGGTGAAGTCCCCCGACCTCTCACTCCTCCCCACCCCCACCTTCTGCGGGAGTCAGAGTCAAGAGAGCCCAGTGATATGACTCCAAAGGGCAGCCTCCTGGGGCATGGAGCAGAAGGGGCACGTGGGTCTGGAGGGGCAGGCAGGAGCCGTGCAGTACAGGGCGGGGGGAGGGGCTTGGTACTGGAATTCAGGAAGCATGGTTTCTGTCTTCCATACTCACCACCTCGAGCACTTGCTGTGACTCCCCACTTCCTACAGAGTAAGGCCCAAGTTCGCAGCCTGGCATTCAAGGTTCTTGACACTCAGGCTCCAACCTGCCTCCCTACTGGGAGAGCTACAGGTACTTGACACAATCTTTCTGCACCACAACTCTGCATACGGTAAATCTCATCATCGTCAACCTTTGATACGGAAACTGAGTTTGCCCGAGATGACACAGCTGGCACGATGGAGCTGGATTATGAGCCCAGGTCCCCTGCTGCCAAAGCCGATGCTCACCTGTTCTGGCATCCTGAGTGGTAAGTGCAGAGACTGCAGGACCGAGTGCAGCTCATCCCACCCGTGCCGGCTTCACAGAAAGGGTGTCAATAAAGGGGGCAGGAGGAGGAGTAAAGAAGAGGGGAGGAGAAAGGAATATGGAAGGAGAGCATAACATATGCTGGCCTGTAGGTTCTCATTTCACTCTAACTGTCAGAGCCAGGGTTTGCCTGGCAGGCAGAGCATCCTCTGCAGAGCAGTGCCTATAAGATGCTCAGTCCCTTGTTTCCACCCCAACCCAATGCTACATCCTCTCAGAACACCTGAAATCCCCTGTTCATCACAGCTGTGGGGTGGCACATCTGTGGAAGGCCCCTGTTAGAATGAAAATGTTACTTGAAAGAGAAGTATACTGAGCCAGTGGCATCAGGCTGCCCTTAGAGTTGTCAAAATTGTGTGTCGTCGTGTATGTGTGTGTGTGTGAGAGAGAGAGAGAGAGAGAGAGAGAGAGAGAGAGAGAGAGATTGAGATTTGAAGAGCTCAGGTGCCCAAATACCACCCCGAGAGAACAACTCCTTTGTCTCTAACTCCTGAATGAAAGCAGAGTGTTGTGTTGAAAGAATGGAACACAAGAGGGGTGAGACTTACTGGAAAAAATAAGGATGAAGGTCTGGAATCAGGAGGGCAGGTCTGATGGGTCATTTTGGGGAACTTCCCTCATGAACGTCCAGGAAAACAGCACAAAAGATGCAGCATGGTGTGGTGAGAAGAGGATTCTAGAGACATGGGTCTGGGCTTGGGGTGGTCCACTGCATTGCTATGTGTCTCCAGGTGAGTTACTGGCCGCCCCTTGACTTCCCTTTCCTCCCTGTAAAAAGAGAGGTGTTGAATGAGATGCTTACACCCTGCTCCAAGACCCTGTGGCTCGAAAAAAGGCCACCTTTACCTTTTGTTAGCTGCTGAGATGCCAGAGAGAGAGGCTCCCTCTGTTCATGCTCCCCTATTCCAGCAGGGGCAGAACCAGGGGGGCTGTAGAGGACACTGCTGGGGTGAGCCCGGGGAGACCCCCTCTGTGGGGTCCCCTATCCTGTGCCCATGACTGGTATGCTCCGAGGTGGCCTGTCTGCCCACAGCTGGGTCTCCCACCAGCACAGTTCATTTGCTGCCGGTCCAGGGAAGTGACAGCAACTTGAAGCAAAGCAATTAGGATGAAAAAGAGGCCCAGATGCTTGGGGCCAAAGGAAAATAAACAGACTGGCCCTGTGTGTATGCCACTGCCAAGAGGAGCAATTCTTCACAGAGTGATTAGCACTTCCAATTCCAGTCTCCTCCCCTGCACTGAAGGCAGAGAAATAACCAATAGCTGCTGCTGTTCTTGGCTCCCACTCCTCCCAGAGTGTAAGGTGGACCTGGACCTGACAGCTTATCACCTCCTCATGAAGGTCTCCCCGAATCACTACCCACCTCCACCCCCTGCAGAAATGATACCCTTTTCTCTGAGATCCAACAGCCTCTCTCTATGGGTTTTTCCTTTGATACATCAATTCATTCGTTCTTCTGACATCCACTGAGCACCATTCGTTCATTCAATATTTACTGAGTCCCTACTATGTTCTAGTCACTGTTCTGGGTCCTGGCTGATACTGCAGTGAACAAACAAAAGCTGTGCCCTCGTGGAGCTCAATTTTAGTAGGAGGAACAGACAATAAACAAGTAAAAATATAGCACAGTAGATGATGTTAGATGCTATGGAAGGAAGTGAAGCAAGAAAAGGGACTAGGGGATGCAGAGAAGGGAGAGAAGTAGATTTTAAGTAGGGTGATCAGGAACGGCCTTAGAATGGAAGTGGCATCTGAGCAAAGGCCTGTAGGAGGTGGGGAGTGAGCCAGGTGACTCAGTGAGGGAGGTGTGCCCAGGGGGACCCCATGCAGCGGCCCTGAGGGGGGAGTGTGCACTGTGTGTCTGAATTGCAGTGAGGTTGGGGGGTGCATGGTGAGAGATGGAGAAGAGGAAATAGGGCAGGGGGTCCTAGAAGGACTTTGGCTTTCACGCAAGTGAGATAAGGAGAGCCTAAGGGTCTGAGCAGAAGAGCAACAAAGTCCAGCTGGCATTTCATTCCGATGGCTCTGGCTGCCACGTGCGCAGACTGAAGGAGGCGGGCTGGCCTCTCCTTCTGCCTGTCAGGCAGGCTCTGTAAGCAGAACAGGATCATTTCCAGGGAGAGGAGAGCAGGACATCCAGAGTCAGAGTCAAGGAGAAAGCCTGTGGACTACTGGAGAGAGCTCCAGAGTTGGGCTGCAGGACTGTCATGGAGGTTCAGGAAAATGCTTCTTGCTGCGTTAAGCTCTCTGTGCGTGTGTGCGTGTGTGTGTGTGTGTGTGTGTGTGAGAGAGAGAGAGAGAGAGAGAGAGAGAGAGAGAGAGAGAGAGAGACAGAGAGACAGAGAGAGAGAGAGAGACAGAGAGAGACAGAGAGAGAGAGAGAGAGAGAGAGAGAGAGAGAGAGAGAGAGAGAGAGAGAACGCACGGGTAGATATCTGGAAGGAAAGACTTCTCAGAGTGGGCCTCCGGGCTGGGACAGAGAGATTTCCCTACCTGCAAACCAGGCATGGTAACCCTCCCTGCCACGCATGGTGGGCTGTGGGAGGAACAATGGAGCCTGACCTGTGAGGCCAGAGGAGAAAGTGGGCTTGATTATGAAAACTTCCCCTCACTTCATGAGAGGGAGGGAGTATCTGTGCTCCCGCAAACACCCCCAGGGCCTTACCCAGTCGTTAACACCCTTGTGAAGTTAACACCCTTGAGAAGTGGGCCATTAGTCTCCCAGCTAGATTGCAAGGCAAGAGAACCCAGGACCAGGAATTTTCCTATCAGAGGAGGGAAAGGGCTGGGTCCAGGGAAGTGGATGAAGCCCCAGAAGAGGAGGTGCTGAGAGAAATGTAACAGAGGGGAGTGTTAAAGAGACCGGCAGAAACACTGTCAGTCTCAGAATGTCAGCCCACTGGGGAGGCAGCAACAGAAAAGAAGCCTGTGGCCCTGAGTTCAATGCCGGCTCTGCTACTTCCCAGTGTGCCTCTTCAGTCTCATAACCTTTGGGTGTTTGGGGTTTTGTTCTTCTTTAGGAGGGGAGTGGGAGTGCCACAAGCTGCCTACCACTTAAAAGTCTTACAAAGCTTAAGTACGCCGGACTGTAGGAAAGTTCTCTACAAATGCTGTTATTATTATGCACAGAAGACATCTCAGAAAGGGCTACTCTGGATCAAGGAACGACAAAACCCCCAGGAACCCTCAGGACCCATCTGGGCTGGTCCATGCAGCCAGCTGCAAAAGCCAACAAACACAAAACTCTGTGCGTGAAGAGAGCAAATGAGCGGATGAATCTCGAGATTGCAAGTGTCAGGGTGGTCAGCACTGGAGTGAGCGAGGCAGAGAGCGCTGTGTACTGTTAAGTAGGCAAAAGGAGGATGCATGTCCTTTCAGTGTCACTCTGGGGCAGGACTGAACAGTTACCTAATTTTCTAGGGCAATGTACCTTTGTTGTACAGTTTACTACTGATTGGGGTCCTGACTTTGTGAAGTTACATGCTAACATGTAGCTGCATGTATGCGAGGTCAATTAAGTTTGCGAACTCATCCTAGAAAAAGTGCTACTGTGTTTCCCCGAAAATAAGACCAGATCTTATATTAATTTTTGCTCCAAAAGACGCATTAGGGTGTATTTTCAGGGGATGTCTTATTTTTTCATGTACAACAATCTACATTTATTCAAATGCAGTCATGTCATCTTCTTCTGGAACATCGCCGTAACATACTAAATGCATCCGTCTGGCTGACGATCTTAACTGGGGCGTATTTTCGGGGTAGGTCTTATTTTCAGGGAAACATGGTACATACCTCATTGTTGAAAATCACTACAGTCACCTTCGAAGTACTCCCCTTGGGAAGCTATGCACCGATGCCTTCACCTAGTCCACTCTTCAAAGCCATTTTGGAACTCTTTTTCTGGAATGACCATCAGAGCTGTCGTCGTATTAACCTTGATGTCCTGAATGTCATCAAAATGTCTTCTTTTCAACATTTCCTTTATCTTCGGGTAAAGAAAGAAGTAATTGGGGGCCAGATCAGGTGAGTATGGAGGGTGTTCCAATACAGTTATTTGTTCACTGGCTAAAAACTCCCTCACAGACAGCGCCGTGTGAGCTGGTGCATTGTCGTAATGCAAGAGCCATGAATTGTTGGCGAAAAGTTCAGGTCGTCTAATTTTTTCACACAGCCTTCTCAGCACTTCCAAATAGTACACTTGGTTAACTGTTTGTCAAATTCATAATGAATAATACCTCTGATGTCAAGAAAACATTAGCAACATCATTGCAACAAGTTTGTGAACTTGTCAGCCCTTATAAGCATGTATGTGAAGATGCAAAGGATTTCAGTCCAGTAGAAAACCAGCAATCTGGTTTTATTGCCCTGTATGACATTAACCAGCTTCATTTCTTACATTAGCAAACTTATTTCAGTATCTTTTCCAACTAAATACATAAATCTTTTAAATGCTCTTTTGATGAACCAGCTTTACAATTTCGGTTCCCTTATTAACGAGTTAAATAAATCTTTCACATTTGATAAAAATTATACTTTGACAGAATCAAAAAGTGAGGACTCTGCCATACTGTTACATGGGCCAGTGGCTTTGGGCCACTCAGCCTCTGAGCCTCCATATCTCATCTACCACAGGGAGAGAAGGTACCCAACTCCCAGGACTAAGGTAGGGTTGCAGTAGAAAGACAAGCGTGAAAAGTACTTTGCACATCCTTCACAGGATGCAAAAATCAGGATTTATTGTTGTGACTCGTCAGATTAAGCTACTCCAGGGCTAGAAGATCCCAGGCTTCTGAGGGCAATGTTCTCCAAGGCTTGGGACATAGGTCAGGGACAATGGCAGCTAAGGGAAGCCCTGACACTAGCCTCTAGGAGGTGCCATGCTGATGTTCCATCTCCACTTGGTGAGGCCAGGATTTCCCATGGGCATCAGGTCATGGAGGATGGAGACCACTGAGGACCACTCAGAGAAGTCTGCCCAGGAGCATGGAAAGGATGGAGGACTGGGGTGGGCGTCCAACCAGGAACCAGGTGGGGGTATTCTAAAGGAGGGGCAAGAGTCTTCATCTAACACCAAGTCCCTAACTAGTGGCCTCTATAGCCTGGGTTCTTTCAGGTCTTCATCAAATTATTCTGTAGGCAGGAAAGTGCCCCAACTCAGATGACAGCACAACAAGATCTCTGCCCTTGCTATCTGTATGCATGCATGGCTGCACACACAGAATGATGTCAATCAGGGGTCCAATAAGCAATGCAGGCAGCCAAGGTCAGAAATAGCCAACCCTGCACAAAGGAGGTGGGTGCAGAGCCAATAGAAAGACAGAAACAGGAAAGACATTCCAGGCCCAGAGAATAGCAGGAGCAGAGACTAGAAGAAGAGAACTAAGTTGTAGAATGTGGAGGAAGGATAAGATGAGGCAGTTAGACCTGGCCAGGATTGCCTCATACCTTGAGTGACCTTAAGTCATGGAAGTTAATAGTCCACTGGCCCTTGGGGGATGGCAAAAAAGGAAGTGGGAAAGGGGCTTTCAACTGGGTTCTCCCCTGCAGGTCCACACCCCATAAAGAGGTATGGGAACCCTTTCTATCTCACAGATCTCACTCTAGGTTCAGCTCAGTTAGTCTCTACAAGCCAGCCCAACTTTGCCCCCTCCCCAAATGCCTCCATCCACAGCTACTCTGCCTTAAAGGCTGGGTTCACAGACTCTTCCCATCTGCTTCAGCCTTCCCCCATCTCTCCTCTTCTGATCTTTCTCAGCCATGTCAACCTCCCTTCATCAGCTCATTATTCTGCCTGTCTTCTTCATATAGTTTAGTATACTCTTTCCTGGAATTATGTATTTTTCCTCTCCCTATTTTCCCTTTGCCTTGATTTCTTCAGTACTTTCATTGTTTTTTGCATGTTGCCTTCGATCCTTTGTAGATCAAGACATGTAAATCTTTTGTTGTCCTGTAACTGTTCTGTTAATGTTGAGTTTTTCTGGGTTAGACTCTAAGCTTTGTGGATCCGTCTGGCAACTACAGACCATACTAGGGCTAGTACTGTGCTGGGCACACAGTCAGTGCCTAATTCTTGCCCACCGATTGGGAGGTAGATTAACATCACTTAACCCACTCCTAGCCATGCTCAATTACTCACCCATTCACACGGAAACCTAGATTATTGAAATCCTATCCCTTAACCCCTTCCACTGACACTGTGACCCACCAACTCTCAGCAGAGCCCAAGTAATTTGAGGGCTCAGAGCTCAGCATCATCACTGGTCCAAGTTTCTAGGCTATGTTCACCCCACCACAAGACACAAGATCCAGATGTCTCACCCTCCCCACCACTCCTAAGGCCAGCCTCATAGACTCAGCCATGGCTCAGGGAAGACTCAGGTTGTTCACTCCTAAAGCCCAGCCCAGAGGTCACAGTTCAGGTGTTGTGGAAGCCACAGGCCCCAGGGCCCCGGGAGGCAGCCTCAGGAGAAAGGTCTGCAAGGAGCCAGGCCGTGGGAAGCCAGCTTTTTCCCTGAGCAGCCGCCAAGTGCTGCCCTCGATGGCATAGAGTAGTGTGAACATGCGATTGACGGTATAGACAGTGTCGCCGCGCACCACTGCCGTGAAGAGCGCTCCCTTGCTGTTGACGAACTGGCCGGGCAGCGCTGTCCACTGGCCCGTGGCCAGGTTGAGGCAGTCGATGGCGCAGTGTAGGAAGTCATCGGACGGTCCATTGCGCACCACATAGAGACTGTCGCGGTGGGCCACCATGCAGTGGCCGTAGCTCTGTGGGCGCCGCAGCTCGGCCACCGGCTGCCACGCGTCGGCCCGTACCATGTATTCCACCACGGTCGTAGTGTCGGCCGGCCGCCACAGACACACAAAGAGACGACCACAGGTCTGGGCACGGGGCACGCCGGCAGCCGGCTGTGGCAGGTCGGCCACGAAGCTCCAACAGCCCGCGGCAGGGTCGTAGCGCTCCACGGAGCTCATGGGCATCCTCTGGAACTCGCCGCCGATGGCGTACAGGCAGCCGTCGAAGCCGGCCAGCGCCGTGTCGTAGCGCGGCTGGTGCGGGCTGGGGAACTCGCACCACGTGCCGCCGTCCGGGTCGTAGCAGAAGCCCAGTTCCACCACCTCCTTGCTGGCGCCCCGCACCCCCCCGACGATGTAGAGCTTGTTGCCCAGCGTGGCCACGCCTGCCAGCAGCGTGCTGGCCTCCAGGGGCAGCGCGGCCAGCGTGTGCCACGTGTCCTGCTCCTCGTCCAGGTAGCACATCGTGCGCGACTCGTCCTCCAGGAAGCCGGGCGCGGGCGTGTGCGTGCTCAAGGCCACGTAGCTGCTGGGCCGCAGCGCCGCCACGTAGGCGCGGGTCTCTGGCAGCGCCAGCTCGGCCGCCAGCTCCTGCGCGCCGTCGCGGATGAAGAGCGCGGCGCTGTGGAACACGTCGCGCAGGCCGAACGCGGAGGCCGCGTCGCACAGCAACGCGCAGTTGTCGGACGTGAGGCTGTGCTCCAGGAAGCGCGCCAGCGCCGGCACCTGCAGGAAGGCGGCGCACTCCACCGTCTGCAGCAGCTCGTCGGCGGCCGCCAGGGCGGGCCGCTCGCCGCGCAGCACCTGCAGCGTGGTGCGGAATCCGCCCGGGCTCAGCGCGCCCAGGCGTACCTCGGCCGCGCGGGCCTCCCGCATGCCGGAGCGGAAGAGGCCGCGGAAAAAGCCGCAGTGCTCCACCAGCAGGGCCTGGTCAGCCTGGAAAAGCTGGCCGTCCACCCACACCTGCACCGGGGCCTCGGAGCCCCGCGGCATGGCCAGCTGGAGGGGCGGAGGCCGGGAGGCAGCCGCTGGGGGCCCGAATTCGGCGGCCACCTTCTCAGGGGTGCTCCCGTGGCGGAAAAATCTTCCCGAGGATATAAATATCTCCCTGACTAAAGATAGTAAGGCTCATGTGATGTGGTGGCTAGCAGGTTGGATGGCCGCGGGCCGGAGGGCATCCGGAGACCTGAGGGATCCCTCACTCCTGTATAGGAAATGATAATAATGACTACAGGCAGCCTGAGTGCTGACTGTGTGCAGGGCACTGTGAGTGATGCTTACAAAGATCATCCATTTAACCTGCACTTAACCAGCTGTGTGCCCTTGGGCAAGTACCCTAACTCTCTGACCCTCTGTTACCTCAAAATGGGGCCAATAATACCTATTTCATGGTACAGAAATAGGGTAGAGGGGCAGGCTTTTTGAAAGTTCTTCCCATTATGCCACTTTATTTTTGAGAAAGACCTACATTAGTATCTGTTTTCACAAACTGAAAGAAATCTGAAGAGGACTTTTTTTTGGGGGGGGAATATTAGGGGAACAGGGTGTTTCTCCAGGGCCCATCAGCTCCAAGTCGTTGTCCTTCAATCTAGTTGTGGAGGGCCCAGCTCAGCTCCAAGTCCAGTGGCCGTTTTCAATCTCTAGTTGCAGGGGGCGCAGCCACCATCCCATGTGGGAATAGAACCGGCAACCTTGTTGAGAGCTCGCGCTCTAACCAACTGAGCCATCTGGCTGCGCCTCTGGAAGCTCAGCGGCAGCTCGTTGCCTTCAACCTGGGTTGTGGAGGGTGCAGCTCACTGGCCCATGTGGGAATTGAATTGGCAACCCTGTTGTTCAGAGGTCATACTCAAACCAGTTGAGCCATCCGGCCTCCCCTGAAGAGGATTTCTGATTTTAAGAGAAAAGCAAAAATATCCGTCAATCAGCGTTTGTTTTGCAGCCAGTGCTTGTAGTGGCAGCACGCACCGTGACGCACCGTGAGGAGCAGCAAGAGTGGACCCTCCAAGCTCCTTCCCCAGGAACTACACTCAGCATCTCAGCATCAAGCCACCATAGCGCTGACCTGTGTCTGTGTATCTGTAAGCATCTGATTTATCTGATTTATCTAGATTTTTTTTTTAAGATTTTATTGGGGAAGGGGAACAGGACTTTATTGGGGAACAGTGTGTACTTCCAGGACTTTTTTCCAAGTCAAGTTGTCCTTTCAGTCTTAGTTGTGGAGGGAGCAGCTCAGCTCCAGGTCCAGTTGCCATTGCTAGTTGCAGGGGGCGGAGCCCACCATCCCTTGCCGGACTGGAGGAATTGAACTGACAACCTTGTGGTTGAGAGCCCACTGGCCCATGTGGGAATCGAACTGGCAGCCTCTGGAGTCAGGAGCATGGAGCTCTAACGGCCTGAGCCACCGGGCCAGCCCTGATTTATCTAGATTTATTCTCTGTATCCATCAGTAAAACAAGTCTTAAGATAATTGCTTTTCACTTTGGGCCATTTAGGTTTGCAAAAGATTTTATAGGAACGCTATACTTTCAGATAATGGGGAAAACCTGTATTGGAACAGTATCTGTAAAGTGATCAGAATGAGGCTCAGAATTTACATGACTTGTCCAGGGTCATTCAGTTGGGAAGAACTAAGGACAGGATTCATACCTAGCCCACCCCATCGGCTTGTCAGGGGAGGGAGTATTTGGGCGCTGGAGGGAGAAGGCAGAGTTGGAGCAAACAGAGTGAGCCAGGCTGGGGGTCAGAAGCAGAGTTCTAATTTGGCCTGGGCCTCTGCCTCTGACTGTGGACTGTGGTCTAATCTCTTTTTGAGTCTGGATTTCCTTCTCTGTAAAAATGGGAGGGTAGCAGGTAGGAACCCCCGAGTGTGAAAGTCCTTCCTGATTTGGGGTGGGATGGGAAGCTGATTGATGTCTACTCCCCACTTGACAGGACTCCACCATGGCTGTGTCTCCAGACTTGAGGAAAAGGAAAATGGGGCTGCTGATTGTATATCTGTGGGTGGGAAGGAGAAGGGCATCTTGAGATAATAATAGTTAACTCTTAAATTGCACTATGTGTCAGACAATTTTGTAAGCACTTTAATTCCTATAATCCTTGCAGCAGTCCTGTGAGTAACCACTATTATTTTCCCTCATTTAATAGATATCCATTTATTGCTATAACAACACCATGAGTTAGATATTATGAATGGCCCCATATGTTCGTAGATTAGGAGACTGAAGTAACAAGAGGTTTAGTCAAATGTTCAAGGTCACATGGCCAGAAAGTGGCAGAGGGAGGCCCGGCGTGCAGCCAGTCTGACTCTAGAACATGTGCCCCCTAACCACAGTGCCTGCTGACTCTCTGTGCTACAAATGCTGGGCAGTTACTTCATGCCAGGAAGTCACAATTGGAAGGAACTTCAGGCTTATATATTTCAACCACTTCATTTACAGTGCAAGATTAGAAAAGGAATTGCCCAGGGTCATTTAGCTCAGTGCAGACAGCCCCAGGCCTCCTGTTGTCCAACCCCGGGGCACTTTTCCCACTGCACAGAACTTTCTTGGGGTGACCAGCTAAGATTCAGGTTCCCCAAATGTCAGATGGAAGGGAGCTTAGTGATTATCTTCTCCTACCACCTCATTCTGCGGGTGGAGAAACTGAGGCCCAGCCCTGTGTAGGACGGTATCTGCCATTCTGGAGCTGTTCAACTGCAGGACTTACTTCCTCAGGATTATGGAGAGGCTCACAGTGACAAAGCTGGTGTTGGTAGGCGGCAGGGGAACCTCCCTCCCTTCTAGGACACAAGCACGCACAGACCTTCACGTATGAATCTACAGACCCAACACAAATGTGCCTCCCCTGCCAGGGAACTCCCACCCAGTTCACTCCATCAAAGCAGGGTTAGGATGGGATCACCGGGATGTGTGAGCCTGGGAAGCCAAGGCCCGGAGGAGGCAGCCAGAAATATTCTAGATGCTCTGCCCCAGGGACCAGACAGGAAGAGGAGGAGGAGATGGAGGGGGTGGACAAGAGTCCCCATGAGTACTCTCCCAGGCCCTCTGCCAGCTTCTCTCCTTCCCTGAGGTCAGACGTTGACTGACAGGGAGTCGGCCTGACGATCTCCCTTTTGGAGGAAAGTGCGCTCTGCAGTGCCTCGTCCTCACTGTCCTTGCTAGTGGCCTCAGGTAGGAAGAGGGTGTCTGACTATTCCTATTCCACAGATAAGGAAAGGGAGGACTGGAGATGGGATGGGTTTTTCCTTGCTTATGAACGTAGATGTGGGACTGGATTGAACGCTGTGCACTGATCCAGTCCCAGCCCAGCTTCCTCTCCTCACCTGCACTAGCCTTGTCTCAGTAGAAAAACAGCTGTCTCCAGGCTCAAGCTAAGGGGCAGGGTTGAGGAGGGGCTGACCCCCAGGGGACCACAGTTCCCTCTCAAAGGGTCTGTTTCAGGCACCTAGTAAGTAGGTGGAGCCACTGCCTGGACCTCTCCCAAGGGCAGGAAGGGAAAAGAGATCACATCCCTCCCAGATGACTCTCGCTTCCAGGCCCAGGTTTCCCAAGCCCAGCCCTGGCTTGAGTGGGTTAGGACGCTGGTACACACACCCAGCCCTCACCCTCAGCAGCCAGACAGTAAGGAGGACATCATCCAAGGTGGGGGTCGTGGTTCTGAGGCTCCGCTAAGGATCATGCCTTTGGCTCCACCCCAAGGCCCCAGTGGGGTGTTGTCTGCAGCTGGTAAGTTTCCTCCTTTCAAACTGAGCGTCCCTCTGGGACTTGGAGAGGACAAGGAACTCTCCTGGCTGTGGGCAGCCCACGGAGTTCCCAGGCCCTGCCCGACCCTGCACCAACCTCCCTCTGTGCTTTGCAGCCCTTACGCTGTGCGAGGCGGGAGGTGGGAGCAAGGAAAGGGGCTGTGTCAGACCCTCTGAGCCCTTCTAGAGCACACACCCAGCCTTTTTAGTCTCTATCTACAATGACTGGCCCATAGTAAGGGGTCTGTTCAGTGGACTCCTGGGCCCTAACCAGTCTGATGGAGGAGACATAGCTCTTGCCCTGGGAGACCGCCCCACCCCTGCCTGATGGGGAATCCCTGGTCTTTGCCACCCATGGTGGTTATTTCTGCACACAGGGTAGTGAGGACCTTGCCTGGACCTGAAGAAGGAAGAGCACTGGTTTATGAGTCAGGATTCCTGCTGGGCTCTGATGGTGGGGCTACCGCTGACTCGCAAAAGCCAGCCAGCCGCTCCGGGCCTCAGTTCTTCATCTGTAAAATGGAGCTTGGATTTGACTTCTGAATTTCTGTTCAGCTTTGACATCTGAATTTACCATTGAACATCTACAGGAGTAGATGTGCTTCCAGAGAATGCAGTGACATCACAAGGGGTCTCAAAAGCTTTGCTTTATGTGAATGGCTCTTGGGGGGGTGGGGTGGCAAGGGGAGGGGCTGGCATACAGAAATCCTCATAGGCCCTCCCTCTAGACCTGTACATGCCCCGCTCATCCACTCCAGAGACATCTATTGAGCACCTGCTGCATGCCACATCCTCTGCATTTTGAGTACTTGAGGGCCTCCTATAAGGGCCTCAAAGGGGGGGGTGGTGATAAAGAGGGTTGGGCTACTTACCCTAGAAGAACCTCTCTTCTTAACCTGCAGTGTCCAAACCTCTGGTCACTAAACAGTTTTAGCTTCTTGGTAGGTGGCTGAGAGTGTGTGCTATTCATGGTCAGGGGGAGTGGAGGGAACTATCATTTGCTTTTTTGGGCCATGGGCCAACCCCTGGGTGGGATACTTTCTTGATACCTAATCCTTAGTATTACCCTTATTTTAAAGATGAGGAAATGAGGCCCAAAAGAGCAAAGTAGCTAATTCCAGACAAGCATCTCCCAGATGAGGAGACGGGAAAGGGACTGGTTTCCTCCCAAGCCTTAGTGGAGGAGGAACTTTGGATACTTACCGTGTCTCCCCAAGAATAAGACAGGGTCTCATATTAATTTTTGCTCCAAAAAATGCATTAGGGCTTATGTTCCGGGAACGTCATCCTGAAAAATCATGCTAGGGCTTATTTTCCAGTTAGGTCTTATTTTCGGGGAAACACAGTAACAGTCACAGCTGAGGGCCTGAGTAACCAGCTGGCAACCACGTTAGATATCCTCTCTCAACTGGAAGGGAATTAAGGGTCATCTCATCCCATCCTGCAAGTCATGATGGCGTCTCCTCTGCAACACCTCCTCGAAGTGGTCACCCCTTGGTTGCCTTACTTCCTGCAAAGACAATCCCTTCTAACTATGGATAGTTCAGACGGTCAGAGCTCACCCTCACACTGAGCTAGTACCTGCCTCCTTACAGCTCCCATGACTGGTTAGTCTGAGTTTTAAAGGTAAGAAAAGTATTATAACTCCCCCAGCATCACATAAACATGGAAGAAGCAGAACCCAAGTTTACACCTAGTTGGGCCTGTGGGGGTCCACAGCTTGCCCTCTCTCTGGCATCCGTCCAGTGAGACTGATTTCTCTCCCCATAGACCCCCTCCAGAACCTGTCCTCACAGGACTGGAACCAGCCCAGGGATGTGGCTGGAACTTGGCTCCCACTTTTCAAAAGAAAACCCTTGGCCATTTAGCTCTGTGAGCGATTCTGGCTTGGGGTGTAATCTAACCAGTTTCCTCCCAACACCTTAGAGTCTTAATACATAGCTGGTTTACCATGATCTCCCAAAAACAATTAGGCTGAGTCAATATTCCTGTCCTGTCCTTCTTGGTTGAGAAGTTATTCTCATCAGGCTCTGATCCCCCACCCTCTGCCTGCTGATGGGTTTCCTGGTTTCTCTTGCGCATGGGTGGGTAGATTAGCTGGGGTCGGGGAGGTTGGCTTTGGAGGGAGAAGGGCAGCCGTGAGAGGTCTCTGAGACTCCCATGCCCTTCCCCACTCTAGCCTGCAGTGTATTCCAAAAAGGTCCCACGGGGTTCTAGAAAGTACTCAGGCCTGAAGCCCAGAGCTGACTCTGTCACTGTTAGGCCTGAATCACATCATGGACTTTTGGATTTATTTTCCCCTTTTTTAGCAATATAGATGAGAAAAAAGCCAAAGTGAGGTGACTTGCCCAAGGTCACCAGTGACGAAGCTCACACTAGATCTTAAGTGTTTAGATTACCCCTGTGGGCCCTTTGCCCTGTCTCCAACATGACCATATCTACCCTGTGTCCAAGGGGAATGACAAGTGATCCCTGCTGGGGTCATCTACCAATCCCAGAATCCTAGGCAAGAGGAAGTGCAAGGTGTTCCAACAAATACCCTGTTTACACATAGGCCATAAACACATGCAACTCATTAGCTCTGATCAGGGAACAAACTAATCCAGAATGGGGTAGGTTTCTTACGGAGGCCTCATCCTCCCGCTCTCAGAAGCTTGGGTTCTGTCTGCCTGGGTGCCGCAGTGTTGCCTGAGAGCTCCCACACAAAGGCAAGGTAAGGTAACGTAGTGCGGGAAATTGTGTGCTTAGGTGGCTATGACCTAGAAAAAGCGCGTCTTTTGAGTTCAACCCCGCAGGCTTCCCGGAGGAGGAGGCGGGGCCAGCTAGGTAGAACAAAGGGAGGGATGGGTTTTCTCGCTGGTGGAAGAGATTGAGTGGAGGCTTAGACAAGGCTGGAAACATCCTTCCTCTGTCCCTACGCAGGTCCTCCCTCTCTTCCGTCCTTGTCCTCTGCCGGGTCTGGGGGTGCCCCAGACAGTGACGCTGCCCTGGCCCTCGAGGCCAAGCACGGGAAAGTGCAAGGCCCGCTGAGCACCATCCCCTGCGTGGTGAGCCGGCTGAGTGAGACCCGCGAGGGGCTCCCGCAGCCCTTACAAGGAGTTTGGCGGCGCTCCGGGCGGCCCCGCCCGCCGGGCTCCCCCGGCCCCTCCTCCCCCCCGGCTCGGCTGGAGCCGCGGGAACGCAGCCCGCTCAGCGCGGCACCCGGGACGCAGACACTGACGGGGTCGGGTAGCCAGTGCCAGGGGAGCCTGTGACTGGCTCCCGAGGGCCCCGACGGGCGGCCACGCTGCTCGGGGCCCCTCCGCAGCGTCGCCATGTCCTCGGTGTTCGGGAAACCCCGCGCGGGCAGCGGGCCGCAGAGCGCGCCCCTCGAGGTCAACCTGGCAATCCTAGGGCGCCGCGGGGCGGGCAAGTCCGGTGAGTGGGGAGGGCGCCGGGAAGGGACGGGGTTAGGCGGGGACCGCGGAGTGAATGGAGGGAACCGGGAGTTGTGTACTTGCGGGCAGGCTCTTCCACTGGCTTTGGGAGCTTCCTGCACCCAGGTGCGTTGGGCGAGAGACTGATTTTCTTCACTGCCTCAGTTTCTCTGTTGCTTGGCGCTCTCTCTGCTTTGTTCTCAGCTCCTTCATCTCATCTGTCTTCTGTTCCTTGCATGGCTCGCCCTCTGTGTCTCCCTACTGTGTCTCTGTGTTCATGTCTGTGACCCTAGCTGTCTCTCCCTTTTGTCTATCTCTGTGTTTCCTAGTTCTCTGCTGGTCTCTTCCCTTGTGGGCACCCTACGCCCTATCTTTTCTCCCTGGGTTCAGTAGTCAGCTCTGGTGATTGTCACGAAAAGGACCTGTTAGACACAGACCCCCCAGCCCAGGGCTTAGTCATAGCCTTGTTATCTCCCTGATTTAGGCTGGGGTGAAGGAGCCATGGACTCCTGAAGGGAGTTGGTAGAAGTCCTCGCTATTGGGATTTCCCAGGTCACATTGCCTACTCCCCACCCCAATTCCCTGGGATTCTGGAATAAAGCTTGCATTCTTATCAAATGTATTTTTTTCTAACCAGACCCCTCTCTTGACTTTCTGGAAACAGATTGGACTATGGTGCCTGGGACTAGTCCTTTATGAACCAAGATCTTGGGCTTCCATTGAGATCCTTTCTATCAACACTGAACTCTGCTTTCACCACTCCTGGCAACTCTCACCCAGCTGGAGCCAAGGGGGTGGGAGTAGGGGGTCACCATAGGCTGAGACCCAGCAAAAGGGTCCAGCCCTCCCCCTGCCACTCACAGTCCCAGGCAGCTGAAGGTGGGAGGACAAAGGGAGGCTCCTCCACTGACTGTTTCCCAGTTACAGCCATTGGTGAATGGCCAATATGGGTTCGGTTAGTTGTGGGTTTCCTTCCCCAGAGTGTTCTTTGAGACTTGCTAGGGACCTCCTCTCCACTTTTGAAGCCAGCCTTCTGGCTCAGAGAGAGAACTCTTAATCACGTTTTCCTACAGAATAGATTTGCCCTCTTCCCTTTGAAAATCAAATTGTTACCCAGAGCTCTGTCATGGTACAGTTTAGCCAGTGACTACATGAATGAAGGAATTTAAATTTAAAAATATGTATTCCCTGGGTGTTACTTTGCAAACTAAACTGTTAGGAATCCTGGGAAAGAATTTTAAGGATTTTCTTTAAAATATAGCATTATTTTTTAAGAGTCCTATGTAATAGTTGGCTGGCCTTGGCTTTATGTGGTTAAATTCTGAACAAAATCAATCCTGTTAATGCATTGCACCTGGGAATAACTTTATTCTAGACTTTTACGTTCTGCGAGGCACCACGATGAGGCCCTAGAACCAAGATTTGAGGCACAGAGTGTGTTTAGTTGGGACACATATGTCACCTGGAAATCCCGGGTCCTCAAGGCTTCATACTGCCCTCAGGGGTCATCCACTGATCAACTCAGCTCGTACTCTCTCTTCGGCTTGTAGCCAAAACTGGAATAAATGCACCACAATTTAGTATCTTCATGACCTGTCCAGGGTCGGGGATGCTCCCTTCAGTTGGGGCTGATTCTAAGGTAACTGCTTGCATGGGTCCTGACCCCTTAGTTCTGGTCTTCACAGACATCCCTTAGGCTTGCCTCTCATTGCTTGAATTGCCATTAAAACAAACAAACAAAAAATGTCGCAGGATGCAACTGGAGGGACACAGTTCCCCATATTTCTGGTTTCTTCTGAGCCTCTCAAACCACCTCCTCAGCTTCCAGCTTCATTCCCCCAGAGACTCAAGCTTGGTGTCAGCCAGGGCTAGATAAGGCGTCCCTAAAGTGAAAGAGGCAGCCTGCAGGGGTCAGCAGCCAGACACAGCAGGGGAGACTGAGCCAACTTCTTTCTGCTTCTTGCAGCCCTGACCGTGAAGTTTCTGACCAGGAGGTTCATCAGTGAATATGACCCCAACTTAGGTAAGGAACTATTCCTCCCCGTTCCTCACTCTGTGCCCCACTTGGGTCCCCCCATACACACCTACCCCATGGTGGGCCCAGGTGTGACCTGGACCAAACATCTGGGAGCAGAAGGGAGGAGCCACCAGGATGACTCAGCCCATAGGGGAAAATGTTCTAAGTGCCAGAAATACACCCTCCACAGCCCACCCCAGACAACTTGGGGGCTTGGCCAAATTCAGAGAACTGTGTGATTTGCCTTTTTGGGACTTTTAATAAAAACATAGCAGAACATCCACATCCATTAAGTGTTGTTCTTCAAGATGGTCACTCAATGTACTTTTCCAGAAAAGCTGAACAAGACATTTGAGAAATTCTCTAGTGGGACTGGCTTCTGAACCAGTTTTTGAACCACAAAAGAAAACAAGTCTTGTTTTATTGCCTTGTCATGGTGTTTTAGAAAAAGGGATGGTCTGGTGTCAGTCAGAGGTGAGTTTATATCCTGGCTCTGCCACTAGGCTGTGCAAACTTGAGGCAGTCACCTAAACTCTCTGAGCTTCTGTTTCCTCATCTGTAAAATACGTATCTCAGAGATACTGTGAGGATTAAAGAAATAACTCACGTGAAAGATCTAGCCTAGTACTTGACCCACAGAAGACACTCAATGCATACTCACACCTCCTTCCTTTTCCTCAAATGGCTTCCCATCTATGGTGGCTGAGATTCCCTCAAATTAATCAGATCAGTGTTTCTGAAAATTAATTTTAGCAGCAGGACCTTTTCCTCAAATAACCTCTTACATAGAACCCTAATAGCTAAAAGAAATAAAAGCAGGATTTGATTAGTATACATGTAGCCTAAAGCTCACATCTGTAGCACTTGTTATTGTAAACCGTCCACTGAGAAAAATGGGTGCCTAGATACTCTTAGCCTTTTAAAAATGAAGGTTGAAATCTTGGATTATTTTCCCGATTCATAAGAATTGAATAAGGTATTTGTGGGACCCCTGAGGATCCCTCCCAGCCAGGGAACCCAGGGCTCAGGGGCATGGATTGGAAACCTCCACAATACAGCACTTCCTGCAGCAAGCCTTTGAAGGAATGCCACTGTGACACCTGGAGGAAAGAGCTCATAGTCCATTGGCGCCAATCAGCCCCTCAGTTCAGTCTGGAATTTTGAATCCATGTTAGAGCAGGAAGGGACCTCAGGGCTACTGTGTTTCCCCGAAAATAAGACCTAGCCGGACAATCAGCTCTAATGTGTCTTTTGGAGCAAAAATTAATATAAGACCTGGTCTTATTTTACTATAACATAAGACCGGGTCTTACATAATATAAGACCAGGTCTAATAATATAATATAATATAATATAATATAATATAATATAATATAATATAATATAATATAATATAATTAATATAATATAATATAATACCAGGTCTTATATTAATTTTTGCTCCAAAAGACACATTAGAGCTTTTATTTTGGAGGAAACACGTATTTAGTCCAATGGATATTTTCTTTGAGTAGCAGAATCCTTTCTTCCAAGATCTTAAAGAGAACCTATTGTTGAACAGAGAAAGTGGAGGGGCTCCCCTGGTTAAGTCTATTGTGCAGGACAAGTGACTCGCCAACACCCCTAAGGGGTTTGTTCCTGAGAGCTTGGTTCACCACCTGTGCGTTGACACAACCCCTGGTGCTACAGTGGAGTAAATAAACCTAAGGAGCTGAGGCTTCTGAGCCCAGGTCACACTGCAGGTCTGAGGGGAGCCCATTTGTTTAGCAGAGCTCAGTGCTATGGGAGTGGGACACAGGATGCAATTGTGTGCTGGTGAGGGCGGGAGGTGTTGGGAGACGTCAGAACATGAGTCAGATGGAGTGGGGGAACTGAAGACAGTGGGGAGGTGGGGGAGTCAGGAAGGAAAGGCACACAAGCAGGGGTGTCTGGGAAGGAAAAACAGGGATTCCCAAGGATGGTGCCTCAAAAGACAGATTCTGCCTAGCTCAAACACTGCATGGGGCATGCGTATACTAAAACTTATTCTCTGTCTAGCTGAAATTCAAATTTAACTGGGCATCCTGTATTTGATCTGGCACCCTGCCTCCAGTCTCTTCCTCCCTGCCTTCCCAGTTCATACCCTTCATGCACGGTCCCACCAGAGGAGCCTATTGCAGTGGTGGTTTGAGCTCCCTGGTTGAGTAATTTTGGAGTTCTGACCTGGTAGTGGAATGTGTGGTCAGACTGTCTGGGGGCTAGCAGCACCACAACGGTTAGTCACCCCACTCCGAGAGCCTATGTGCTGGAGAGATGACCAGATGTTCTCCCCTCAGCCGTTCTGGGAGGCCCGTCCACTCCTCGAGGGTTCTGTCCCACTGTCTGAACTTTCTGGCCATATCTCATGGTTGGTTCCAGCAACAGCAGGGACTCTGGAAGCAGAGCCTTTCCTTCTGTGGAGAAAGGTCTGCTCATCCAAGGGCAGAGTTAGCCACTAGGAGATGGAAAACAACTCTTTCCCCTTTTCAAAGGTCTTCCAAGAGCTTGAGCTCAAAGGGAACCTCTCGAGGGTGGGAACCTGTGTAATTTGTTTCCGTTTCCAGCATGGAGCGCAGTACTAGGAAAAGACAGATGCTTGTAAACATGAGATTTGACTTTGATTTTAGAATTACCCTTTAAAGAGCAGCTCCTATTATTATCCCCATTTTACAGGTAAAGAAACTGAGGCAGAGGGGGCTCAGTGATTTGCCTAAGATCATGGAGAACCTCAGGTACAGAGGAAGATGAGACACCATTCCAGTTTCTCTCCACTAAGGGCAGCCTCATGTTATAGAGGGCCTGGAGTCAGAGGCCTGCATGGCTTTGAGCTCTCTGTGCCTCAGTTTCCCCATCTGGAAGATACAGCTACTAGACTGTGCTCTATTAGTTTTGCCTTGTTATGGGTTGTAACTATTAGAGCTAGTAGGAGCCGAGAGATTCAGAGCCTGGGAATGGGCTTTGCCTGTGCTGAGCACAACAGTAGAGGGGGGCGGTCTCCAGGAGAACATTCCCTTAAGAGGGCCTCACCTGGCTTGCCCAGGACAGAATGATGGCTTCTCTCTTGCTCTTATCCTGCTCCAGCAAGGACACAGGCACCATTTCTGAGTCATCATCCTATATACACACTGACCTGAGATCCTTTGGTGCCTTTTAAAAAATTATTACTGTCAATGAGAGAATTATTACTGTCAATGCTTTGGAAAAAGAATCTTCTCTGCATCAAAGTCCACAGAATATCATTTAGAACTAGGAGTTATGAGGCCCATATATTTAAAGACACCAGAAGGCCCTGAGGGCAGGAACTTGGTGAGAGGAAGACAGGACATTACTGTGACTTGGAAAGGAGCCCCCACCCCCCAGAGTCACCTCACTTGCAAAGGGGGCGGAAGTTGGATAAGATGATCTTTGAGCGTCTTCCAGCTCACCTGTGCATGTCCCACATCCTCACCTGGACTTGGAGCCTCTGCTCTTCCCGTGTACTCTGCCCAGATAGAGCTGGAGGATTGACTGGTCCACTGAGCAAAGGGGCTGAGGGAGTCCCACTGGGGAGGCAGCCCAGCCTAGAAGACCTGAGTTCAGGTTCTTTCTACTGATAGGTGTTGTGTGGCCATGGGTGAGTTTCCTCCTTCTCTGGCTCTCGCCTCCCTGTTGTCTCTCTACAGCAGAGCCAACAGCAACTTCGAAAGGCTGTTCTACTGCAAGGGGCTGCAGGACACCAGGGCTGGGCTGATGTTTTTCCTTGACTGGCCATGACACTGCCTATTTCGGGATGGGAGCTGTGAAGTACCTAAAAGGAGTGCATTAGACAACTTGGGCAGGAAAAATAAAGAAAAATCTGAATAAGATGTAGACATCTAGGGGCAGCTCTTCTTGCACCAAATATAGTTAAACATTTGGGGCATATTTTCCATTAGACTTTTTTTTTTTTTTTTTTTTTTGGTTGAATAAGAGAGGCATTTATCCAAGTCCCCAAAGCAGGCTGGGGACAGGAGCTGTCTGTGATTTCTGCTGGCTGCTAGTGGACCTGGAGTGTGTCCAGGCCTGGCTTGGTGCCAGTGGCCCTCAGAAGTATTTGACTCAGCCAGGGTTGGGCGGGGGGGGGGGTCTCTTCTCACAGTGGTTGCTGCCAGGAAGGCAAGAGGGCCCCAGTTCTGCCCAGAGGGTCTTCTTTCTTCTTTGGGGTCACCTGGGGCACAGGGTCACCCCGAGAAAGGTGAGGACTAAGTGTTCTCACGCACGTGGGCCGGTGGCATGGGGTACGGTGGGGTTAGGGAGAGTGTTTGCCAGTGTCGCAGCAACATCCTCTTTGCATACCTGGCAATATGCTGCTTTCTCAGGTTTGAGATCACGAGAACTAAAAAAAGTAAAAACTCATGAAATCCAAATAAGGTCAGTATTTTAGTTTGTAGTGTGCTGTCAATGTCTGTTTCCTGGTCTTGATCGTTGTACTATGGTTATGTAAGGGGTAACATTGGGAGGAACTGGGGGTTGGTACACAGGAACTCTGTACTGTTTTATAACTTCTACATGCTTCAAGGATTATTTCAAAATAAAAAGTGAAAAAATAAAAATCACCTGGGAATGTGAACCTGCCCTGTAAACTTTGGAGCACGTGATCTCCATTGTCCTCCACCAGGTATTTGGGGTGGCCTGGCCCTTGCCCATGGGCCCATCCAGTTCTCACACAGCCGTGTGAGATAGGTGTCCCAGGGCAAGTTCCCTCCTTCTGTGGCCTCCCCTCCCTGTCATCTCCCGAGAGTGGAGCTAACAGCAAATGTTATCACGTTATCCTTGTTTAAAATGAGGAAACAGCTTCACAGAGCTGAAATGACTTGGCCAAGTCACCCAGCTAAAAAGTAGCTGATGTGGGGTTTGATTCCACCCCTTCGGCCTAGAGCTTTTTTTTTTTTACATTCACTTTTTTTTTAAATTTTATTAGTTTCAGGTGCACAAGACAAAGCAATACTTAGACATTTATCATTTATATCCCTCACACTGTGTGAACACCCCTCCCCCATCCACTATCCCTCTGACATCGCACAGAGCCATTACATTTCCACTCTCTATTCCTAATGCTGTACTCCGCTTCCTGTAACCATATACATACATATATATACATATATATGTATAAAATTATAGTTGGCATTCATTATTGTTCAGCTTCAGGTGTACAGTGCAAAGATCAGACATCTACATCACCCCTGAGGTGGTCTTCCAAATGGGACACGTGTCCATCGGATACCCTACAAAATCTTTACATTATTGATTACGTTCCCCAAATTAATTTTCAAAACCCTGTGTCAGCCTAGAGCTTTTGACTATACGAGATTCCTCTGCTTATTTTGACAAGGGTTATTTGTAAAACCTTGAGACTTCAAAACAGGGTCTGATCCCCACCCCATCATGTCCTGTGCTTCTCTTTTCCGGTCCCTTCTCCCACTGGGGGCAGGAGGATTGTCCTTAGGGGCTTCCTGTGGCCTGGGTACTGTGGTCAGAGGGGTGGAGGGTAGAGAAGCTTGTTGCTCAGGAGGAGGAGCTGGCAGTGCAGCTCCTGTGGCCTCTGTTGCTACCTGGCCGTGGGCTACACACGCCATCCTGCTGGCTTGCTGGGCGGACCCCGAACACAGTGCCATCTCCTGTGGCATGTTCTGTGAGTGGCCTCTTGCTCTGAGCCCTGGTAGGAGGTTCTGCCCATGGCCTCCGTGTGGGTGAGAACCAAGTCTCTGCAGTGGTCCCAGCTCAGCCAGCCCTGAGGCAGGTCCTCTCGGCCTGCACAGGGGTGCAGCATAGAGGGAAGCTGGGACTCCGACCAAGTCCATCATCCATTGAGCAGTCTGTCCTACCTTTCACCTGGATGTCTGTGTTTCAGAGGACACCTACAGCTCTGAGGAGACTGTGGACCACCACCCTGTCCACCTGAGGGTCATGGACACTGCGGACCCGGTAACATTACACCCTTAGAGCTGAGTCAGTGCAGCCTCCTGAGAAGTCCTGGCCCCAGAGTGGGGGCCTCAGATGGGAATATGTATCCCATTTAAGCTACAATTTGCTGTGTGACCCTAAATAAGGCTCTGACCTCTCTGCGCCTGAATCTCTTCCTTTGCCAAATGAGCAGAGCTGGGGTGGGGCCCGGGGAGACCTGATGCTCGTGGGCATCAGCTCCGAGATGCTGTGCTCTGGGGCTAGATGCTTTGCACATGTGGAGACAGGTGCGTACACATGTTCACACCGAGGCTCCTCTCGGTCCAAGTTCCCTGCAATGCACACATCTGCCCCTGTGTTCTCACTATCTCCTGCCAAGGCTGGATGCCAGTTATTCTCCAAAGCCAAAGGGGCACCATGAACCTGACCCAAAACCAGTGGTGCCAGAGACAGCCAGGTCTCTTAGGGTCCATGCTAGAGTCTTGGCTCTGTGCCCCCGAGGCCAAGGTCTCCAAGTCTCTGCCTGGGTGGTAGGAGGGAGACTCATGAGACAATGTCTCCTTTCACACCAAGCCAAATCCACACTCAAGTGCCCCTTTGACAAAGGCTCTGCTGGGGAACAATATACAAAGACCCAGGGAGTGGGGAGGTGGGATGGGGTAGCTCAGGTGAAGGCCTTTATCCCGACCTCCTCTGACCCTGACCAGGGCTTGCTCCTTTGCCCCAGGACACCCCCAGGAACTGTGAGCGCTACCTGCACTGGGCCCACGCCTTCCTGGTGGTGTATAGCATCGACAGCCGCCAGAGCTTTGAGGGCAGCAGCAGCTACCTGGAGCTGCTGGCTTTGCACGCCAAGGAGACGCAGCGCATCTACCCCACTCTGCTGCTGGGCAACAAGCTGGACATGGCCCAGTACAGGTGAGCATGGCAGTTTGTCCCATCACTCCAGAGCTCCCTTTCCTCATTTGTGAAGGGCCAGTGTCATCTTCAGGGATTCTTTGGCTGCTAAGAACAGTAATCTCCTTGAATTTTGGTAAAAGGGGGTGCGTTCCAAGGGTAGGTGAGTGTGGTCTTCCAGGCAGCCAAGGACAGGAAGGGGAGGGCATATGGGCAACACAGGCTGGACCCTGAAAGGGTCCTTCCTTCCTTCCTCATGGGGCTCTGTGGACTCTCTCGGCCTCACCTTTTTTGCCTGAGTCTATATGACCGGTTCCTGATCGCTGCAGCTGGCTGGTCATTTAGTGCCAAATTCCAATTCTAGGAAGAGAGGGTCGGATTGGTTTTTTGGGTCAGATGTCAGCTCTGGTCCAACCAGCTCTTGCCTCACCCACGCATGGCCCCCAGGCGGACTCCCCCAGCTGGCTGTGCTAAGGGCAGTTTCTCTTAGAAAGGGTTGGACTTGAATTAGAGGTCAGACTGGGCCAGAGGGCAAATTACCATGAATGCCACAGCCAATTTTCCTTGGCTAGCACAGTGTTTTAGAAGACCTGGAACTGGAATGCTCTGAGCTAGGGCATGCTCTCTCTAGCTGACCACAGGGGTCACCATTCCCCATGGCTTACCTCCACGCTTTCCACACATCATGTTGCCTGCCTGGCCCCCGAGGCATTTGAGACTGTGACACCTCCACTTGATAAGTAAACCCACTGGCTTCCTCCATCACTGACACTCATCCTATGTGGCCAGTCCACCTGCCAGGTATGGCACCTTCCACCAGCTTTCTACCCGTCCCTCCTGGCTCATGGCTGGTCACTCTTGCTTCCCTAGGCCCCAAAGGCACATTGATTGGTGGTAGCAAGGAGGGGACCCTTTGTTTAGAACAGGTCAGATGGGCAGTGGGAAAAGGGGGGTAACAGTCTCATGAAGGGAGACCACGGTAGGGACCTTCAAAGGCAGGCAAGCCCTCAGACCAGACAAATTCCATTGCAGGAAATGAGGGAAGTAGTGTGATCTTCAAGCCAAAAAGAATAACAGCCACCAGAGAGCCTAGAAAAGGGGTGAGAACACTGGATTGTGATAAACCAGTTTTCAGTATGAGGAAAAAACTAGACCACTCTTTTGATCCCAATCTTTGCCAAAGGGACAATCTAAAATTTGTTTGGGAGCAAATAACAAAGAGTATGGGCTCAAATGAAGCAGCATCAGTTCCCTAGAAATAAGTCATGACCATTTATCCCCATCTCCTTCTTTGGTCTGGTCCCGAGGTTAGTGGATCAGGATTCAGTGGACACTGAAAAATCTAACTTTTAGCGGAGCATTGATCAGTGTCCCCCATAATTATCTTGCAGCTAAAGGGTAAAATGTGGTTTAGAGCAGTGATTCCCAAACCACTGATAAAATTTTCACCAGGCAGCAACAAAAGAGGAGAAAGGATAATGTCCCATGCCTGTGTCACCCATTCACACCCATGCATGCATGGGGTCCTTGTTTCTGAAAATTTATTATTCAAGCCCTGCAATGACCAAGTTCAGATTCAAGTTTATTATACAAGTAAATCATACTAAATATTCCTTCAAAAGGAGTTCCTCAGAAAGCGGGGAGCTTGCAGACAGTACACCAGCCCTGGGTGGGAAGGGATTAGGCGCTCTGACCCTGACCCTTTTTTGTCCCAGCCACACCCTCTGTCTGGTACTCCCCTGAGCAACTAGCCCACTCCCAGCCCCCTGCTCCTGCCGAATGAACCTTGGCTCAGAAACCTTTTCCCACCTGTACCTATCCTAGTGTCCCATCTCTTGGGCTGTGCCATTGTCCTCAGGAGCGGTGGGTGGGGCAGCTCCATGGGGTGGGGTGGGGGTGGGGGGTCAGGAGGATTCAGCCACCGGAATCTTGGTTTCAAGACTTCACTCCTCTGGACATCAGATCTACGCAGGAACCAGTCTTCTTTCTCCACTCACCTTGATTCCCACGGCTTCTAGGTCAGAAGCTTCCAGGACCTTTCAGTTACAAATATTTGATCCCATCGTCCCTGGAGGTGGTATAGGACCAAGCCGGGACTAGGTGCTGCTTCCTCTCTCCTTTTCCCCATCCTCCCCACGAAATGTTGTCACCCTTCTTCTCTCTTGCCCCTCCCCTGGGCAGACAGAAAAAACTCCTTACGAGGCCTGAGAGCTCTGCCAACCACAGGCGTCCTGAGTGACCCCGGCCCTCCCTGCCTCTGTAGACACTGTGGTCTCACAGCCTGCAGTCCAAACCACGGCCTTTCTCTAGAGTTGATCCCATAAGCCAGGACTGAGGGTGGCTCACTTCCTGACTGAGGGCCCCGTGGGAGGGTGGAAGAAAAATGGGGCTGGACGTGGCCGTCTTCTGCAGGCGATGGACAGGGTCTAGGCAGGGACTTTGGGCCAACTTCTCCCTTACCCTCCATCTTGGTCTCAAATTCTGGTTTTGGTGACATCAGCCACCATTTATTGAGCACTGACTCTGTCCCACTACTGTGTCAGGCACTCAACACAAATTGTCTTTCTTAATTCTTTTAACAACCCTGAGAGGCAGATGTCATTATCCTATTGTACTGATGAGAAAACTGAGCCTTGAAGAGATGAAGGTGACCTAGATCATTGAGCCAGTAAGTCGGGGGCTGGGTGTAGACCCAGGCCTGCCTGACTTGGATGCATGTTCCTGACCCCACCCCAACCTGCTTCCCCACCAGGCAGGTCACGGAGGCAGAAGGTGCGGCCTTGGCAGGCAGGTTTGGGTGCCTGTTTTTCGAGGTCTCTGCCTGCCTGGACTTTGAGAATGTGCAGCACGTCTTCCATGAGGCAGTGCGGGAGGCACGGCGGGAGCTGGAGAAGAACTCCCTGGCCCGGCCCCTTTTCATCTCCGAAGAGAGGGCTCTGCCCCACCAGGCCCCACTCACTGCCCGTCATGGGCTGGCCAGCTGCACCTTCAACACACTTTCTACCGTCAGCCTGAAGGAGATGCCTACTGTAGCCCAAGCCAAGCTGGTCACTGTGAAGTCATCCCGGGCCCAGAGCAAGCGCAAGGCTCCCACCCTGACCCTATTGAAAGGCTTCAAGATCTTCTGAGGGTACCCACTGAGGATCCCATGGTTGGAGGCTGGGCAGGGCTGCAGGATGGTGGCTGACTTCTCGCCACCGGCTTTCCCTCTGATAGAACATCGCCTGCGCCCTCTAGTGGACACCTGACCTCTGCTCCTGCCCCAAGCAGTGTCAGACACCCAGTTCTCTGTATAAGCTGGAGGGACAGGCAGGAATGCTGCTCCTATTCCCTTCAGGACCTTGGTTTCCATGGTAACCACTGTATTCCCTGACCTTGAAGGGAAATAGCCACTGGAACAATCCAGACACCTGGGTCAGCCTTAACCTGGAGGAAACTGCGGTGTCCATTGTGGTACCACCCCTTTCTGCTCCAGCTGTAGCCAAGCCAGATGTGGCCCCTAGTGGACAGCTCTGGGTGGACAGTTCCAGGAGGCCCTGCGTAAGTGTAGGCCTGAGAACATCCTGCAGGAGGGACATCCCTCAGGTCCTGTGCCACCTGGTGGGTGGGAAGGGAATGCAGCTGCAGGTTTTGGAGGGCCGGAGCCTGGCTGTCCCATTGTCTTTTGGCCTCACAGAAACTCCAGGCCACAAACCCCACAGTTTATCCAAGTAATATCTAGTTTAATCCTATGGGACAGCCTGTAAGAAGTAAAGTCACAGGAAGGGCTATTTCTAGTACTTTGCCTCTCAGTGAGGGCAGAAGGGAGGGGCTGTGAGTTGTCCAGTGTAGGGGGCCTCTAGTGTTTTCATCAGGAGGCAGGGCCCCCTTACTTTCCCCCCTTAAATTACAGGCTCTGTCCACAGATCTTTAGGACCAGCCTCCTCAGGTGTAATGATTCAAAGCTGTAGAATGAAGTCGTTCTTTCCAGTGACAATGACCCAGGACTGCAGGAGCCCATATCGGGCAGTGTCAGACATCCAGTGGGCACTGTCAGCCTGTTCCGGGCTCGGGGAGAAACAATATACGAGTTCGTCGGCAGGGCCCAGTACCCTTGACAATGGGTCTGCATGTGCAGAGTCTTCTTTTGTAAGCTGTAATAGAACGTAAAGCATTATTGGTTCATAAAGCAAATCTTTGCATAAATTATTTGGGGTCGACACCACAGCTTATACCACAACTGTGGCACAGACACCAGTCAGGACACTCCCTCGGGACCCATGGTTAACAAGAGGAGGGTCTCAGAGGCAGGGAGAGCCATTGTTTTCTAACTCTGTTTACCACGGGGCCCCTGGCCCAAAGGAAGTCTTTCATGGATCCTCCGCAGATGAGCAGATAAGGGAGAGGGCTTGGGTGGAAGGAAGGCTTGGGAAGGGGATTCTGAGCCCAGAATCCTGCTTGTACCCTGGCAACAGTTCCAAGAACTTGGACTGAAAACTACAACTGTAACCCAGCCTTCAGCCCCATTCTATAGACGAAGGAGCTGAGGTCAGGGAGGCTGTGAACTCCTCAAGACCACGTAAGGAGTCCTGGCCAGGCTTCCTGACCCACAGGCTGCCATGGATTTTGCACTTCCGCTCCAAGCTGCTGTGCGGATAACCACCATCTGAACAAACTATGCAATTCCGACTCCCCATATCCAGAAGCATTTTAATAAAAAGGTGTTTCTTTTCATGACACAATTTTAGTTTGCTGGCAGTTCTTTCATTTCAGCTGCTAATGACATGGGGCACTGGTCTGCGTTCTCACTCTCAGATCCTTGTGGGTCTGTGAGGAGAGCCTGTGGCGCACCCCTCTCTTTTAATTCAACTTCCACCGGGTCCACATTGAGCTTTTCTGAGAGCAACGTCTCTCTTAGAATGTTCAGACTGTTGTCATCTTTGGTTCCGGCCTCCGCCAAATGTAGGGCTTCTGGAGTTTGTTTTTCTGATGGCTGCATCTTTTGATTTCTGGGAAGAGAGAAAACACTGTTGAATGTGAGTTCCCTGAGCTGGGGTACTGAGTGTTTGGGGCAGGACTGAGTCTCCCAGATGCATTAGAGAGTTTGAGCGGGAAAATCCAGGAGGCCAAGGTTTGGGGGAGAGAGCCAAGATGGCTTGATGTCCTTTCAGCAGAGAACAGCTTATGCTTTTCTGTGTCAATGTGGCTCAAAGAAGCACATACCTGGGACATACATTTAAGTCTCCTGATGCTGAGTCCTGTGTTTTCACCAAATCCCATTTTCTCCTCTCCCAGGACTGTCATCCTACTTAGTAGGTCCTTGTCACCCCATACCATATCCCCAGACAAACTGCAGGAAATTCTAAGGAGTCTTCCTGCCTCTAGGTACCTACTTCTCCAAACCCTCCTAAACACACCAGTCATGTTGCTAAAGCCCCCGCTCAAACACCTTCAGTTGCTCCCCACCTCTCACCTCCTTAACCTGGCATTCAAGATCCCGCCTTCCTTCCAATAACTCCCCTAAACGTCCTCCCGCTGAGGTTGTTTGACTCAGGGTCCACTTCCTGGCCGGAGTGGAGGGACCCAGCTGTGGTTAGAGCTGACTGCCCAGAGTCTGCTTGGGCCGTAGGGGAGGCCGCTGTATGTCTGCCGCTCGCTCGGGTGGACAGCAGCCTTGTCTCTGAGTTGACCTTGAGGGGGATGCTTCCTGACAGGGTGAGATGCAAGGTCGCATTCTTAGAGGCTCCACCTCTCCGGGTCCTTCTGTAGCTTACAGCTAGTGTGATCTTGCTAAAACATAAGCCTTTCCTGTCCCTGTACAAAGCCCTTCTCTGAATATCCATGAGCTAGAACCTGAACTCTTAAGATCGCCCCCAGGTGTGTACACTCTCGGTCCGGCCACGGCCACGTCTTGGCCTCCCTCTCCCCTGTACCCCTCCCCCTCCTCACTCTCCACGACACAGCCACACAGGCCCCTCCTCCCGCCTCGAGTTCGGTGCGTGTTGTCCCTTGGTCTGGAACGCTTCCACAACCCACCCTCCCTCTCTTTGCCCTGAAAACCCCAGATCCCAGCTCTGTGCTCCCACAACACTCTGCAGATCCGACAGTCACCGTCTGTCACTCTGAGCTACAGTCATCTCCCCACCAAACTGTAAATTGCACAAGGCTGGGACTGAATCTGTCTTGGCCACTACTGTGGCTCCCATCTCAGCACAGAGCTTGGCCCAGAGCATGTGCCCAGCTCTTATCTGTGGAATGGATGATGAAGGGTCCATAGCAGCTCGTAACGACTAGTTCTCAATGTGAACTATGTGGGGTATTTCTTTTTGCCTTTGTAGCAGAAATGTGAGGAAGATTCATAGATGATACAAAATATGGCACAGAAGAAAGAGCACAGACGTTAGGCCAACCCTTCCATGGATCCTCAATGACCTTGTTCTGTACAACGGGAATAAATAGCTTGTGCCTGCCCCACCTTACAGGGCTGTCTTGAGAATCAAATGAGAAAATGTGAAGGTGCTTTTAAAATGATAAAATATTATACAGATTTGAGAAAGGGATTCTCATTATTGTTTCAAAATTACTGAAAGTGATGACTGATGGGTATATAGTAATTGTTAAATGAATGAATGGGGATTAGTGAACCAAACATTTATTGATTGCTGGGACCAGACACTGCCAGTTGCTTGGGGAAACAAAGTTGAGTCAAATGTGATCCCTGCCCTCAAGGAGCTCCCAAACATTAGCCCTAGAATCATCTAGACAGTTTAACCAAATGCCACTGCCCAGGTCCCACCCCAGACTATTTGTGCCAGAATGTCCAAGGCAAGGCACAGCATTCTACACTTTTAATATTTCCTCTCAGGTGATGTCATTGTACATCCAGGGTTGAGGAGTATTGTCATTATAAAAATGTTAAAATTACCCCCCCGGAGCCTCTGTGGCTCTCAGGTCTCTGTCTGAACCCTGCATTTGACCTTAGAGCAGGGCAAGGCTCTCCCCTGTAACAGCACCCTTAACAATCCTAGGAGGAAGGGATTGGTTATTATCGCCATTCACAGGAGGAGACACTGCTAGTGAGTGGCAGAGCTGGAATTTGAACCCAAGCCTATGGCTCCAGAGCTAGAGACCCTGACCCCTGAGACATACCAGCCCCTGCCCTGCTCACTGGCCAGGGGTGGGGGTGGGAACTGGGGACAGTTGCTGGTTTTTCAACAGTTTTGGGTTCTCAAAGGACCCTGAAGGCTGCATTTGGCTGACTTAGAGGGTGGACAGCCAGGCCCATAGATGATTTCTCTTGAGAAGGCAGGGCCCTACCCCCAGATCAGCTCCTCACCTGTTTGCCTTGATGCTCCTTTCCAGGAGGACGATGCTTATCACGATCACCAAGCCCATCAAGACAAAAATGGAAATATTCCAAGGAGAAGCTGGGGAGGGACACATAGAACAGAGCCTTGAGCAGAAGCAGGGTGCCCCGCAGTCCCACTAGCAGTTGGCGCCTGGTCGCAGACACAGCTCAGAGCATCCATTGTCCCCTGCTGTGGACCAGGTATTATAGAGAGACTCTAAGTAAGGTGAAGATGAGACCCTTTCCCTGCGGGAACTCCAGTGTGTGTGTGTATTGGGGGGGGGGGGTGTGCAGTAACAATCTCTGCTGTGGAGCAGCCCAATCTAATGGGGGATGGCACTGCAATTGGATAATAGTGGGGTCCAGATAAACTTCACAATCTTCAAAGTTTTGCCAGGGACTGGCATGAAGTGCAAGGAAAGGGAAGGAAGGAAGGAAGGAAGGAAGGAAGGAAGGAAGGAAGGAAGGAAGGAAGGAAGGAACAAGAGAGGGAGAGAGGAAGGGAAAGAAGGAAGGAGAGAGGGAGGGAGGGAGGGAGGAAGGAAGGGAGGGAAGAGTGGCAGTTAAACCGGTTTCAACAACTGCCCACAGATAACGCATAAAGTGGGTAATATGAATTTGGCTAATCCAGATTTCTCCACGCTGTACCAAAATGAGGCAGGATCCAGCCTCACAGCTTTTGCGTTTGCTGTTCTTCTCCACATAATCTGCACAGCTGATTCCTTCACGCCAGCAGGCTTTGTTCAAATGTCACCTTCTCAGTGAGGCCTTCCTTGACCACATTACCTGCCCTTGCTGCATACTTCCTATCCCCTTTCTCTGCTTCATTTTTCTCCTCACTTTTGTCTCTTAGCCCTGGAGTCCAGAAAGTTTAACAAAATGCTACTGTCCAACTCATCCGCGACACTATGCATTTTGGTAATTTATTTTGTTTAGTTTCTATCTCTTTCATAAAACATATGCTCCACAGAGGCAGAGATTTTCATGTTTCATTCACTACTGTAACCCCAGTGCTGAGGCCAGTGCTTGGCGCACAGAAGGAACTCAATAAATATTTGTGAGTGATTGGCTGGATGAGTACATGAAAGGCCACACCCCGCCCGTGGGGTGAGGAGGGTGAGGTTCAGCCATACCCCGCTGGGTACTGACCCCCTCAGCCTCAGGCCCTGTCTTGGAGGAAATGTGCAGCCTGCCTCGTAAGAGGGGGCCGAGTATGAGGGGACCAATATGGAGGGGGGCTTCTGCCAGAGTCCACTGTTTGTGT
Source organism: Rhinolophus sinicus (assembly GCF_057876585.1). Taxonomy (NCBI): domain Eukaryota; kingdom Metazoa; phylum Chordata; class Mammalia; order Chiroptera; family Rhinolophidae; genus Rhinolophus; species Rhinolophus sinicus. Next base: position 156,405,065 of record NC_142503.1, on the reverse strand, counting down.
TGAGAGCACACACACTCCAGACACCCGTCCCCCGCCACTTACCATCTTCTACCCGAAACACCCAAAGCATTTCTTCCAGCAGCTCCTGAGGCACTGCAGTGCCACCCAGGGCTTGGGTAACTCCCTCACCGTGGTCCATGCCCCACTTCTGATTATGGGACGTTTCTGACAATGAAGTCCTTAGGCCTCTTCACTCCCCAGCTGCCCTTCTGGCCTCCTAGATTCTGGTTCCTGAGCAAAGCCCTGCAGACCCCTGGAAACAAAGCAGAGAGCATGACCGGATATCCCACCCCAGTTTGACCTCCCTTCCCTCCCAAACCCAGTTCTCTGGCCCCAAGTTACAGGACCAGAACAGCCCGACTCCAGAGCAGGTAGGGTCTGGAGAGGCAGAGACTATAGAAGTAGGAATCATGAATTTTTATTAAAACCCATCACGCGTGGGGAGGAGCATTGACCTGGGAGTGAGGAAGACCCTGCCACTGACGGGCTGTGGGACCCTTGTAGGGGACATCTGCCATGTTTGCCTGACTAGCATCCCCACCCAGCTTCCACTGCCCACAGCTCCCTCCTTTACCCCAGTTCCTTAGCAAACTGTCCCATCCCTTGCCTTTGGTTTTCGTGTGGCAGTCAATCACAGGACCATGTCTCAGGACAAAGTTTGGGCTTATCACAGTCACTCTCCTGGGGATTGGCATGCCTGTGACTCAGCTGAGAACAAGAGAAAGTGCCAAAAAAAGTAGCTGCCAACTGTTGCTGTCGAGAGCTCCCTTTCCTCAGCTACCATCCCTACACCTAATTGGTCAGTGCTGCCCTCAGTTCAGCAACCCTCTGATAACTTCTTTTTCTTTTTCTTTCTTTCTTTTTTTCCGACCTGTCATCAGAATTGTTTTCTGTTTGTAGTGGAAGAACCAAAATCCATGCTTCCTGGCTAAATCCCTTTATTAATTTGAGCCTGTTTCCATCCCCACAAAACAAAGCAGGTTAAGGTATCTGTGTTTATCAGATCTCAGTCAGATGTTGAGACCTAGTAATACAAAATAATGAATCATTTCAATTTTGGATTTTGACACAAGACCAAATCACTATACCAAGGGATCAGAACAGAGATTTCATAGAAATCTATGTATACATGGGAACTCAATATACAATAAAGGTAGCTCTACTAACTGGTAGGGAAACGAGGAATTATTTAGTAGAAGGTTCAGGAAAAGTGGCACATTGTTTGGAAAAAAGGAAGCCTGGATACACATCCAACGAGCAACACATACGAAAACAGACTCCACAATTAAGGGCCTAAAGGTAGGAGGAAAAATATGAAATTTTAAAAAGTGGCATAAAACTTCTTAAGCAAAAGCTCAAATCATTCAATAACAACAACAAAAAAAAAAACAGATGAATTTGATTATATCAAAAATAAGATTATTTGTTCAATGAAGAATACCATCAATAAAGTAACAAACATCTTTTCGATTGGGATAAGACACTTGCAATGCTTAAAACCAAGAAGAGGCTGAGATCTAGAATATACAAAAAGAAGCTAGGAACACTAATAAATGGGTGAAAGATCTAAACAGGCAGTTTATAGGAAACCCAAAAGGGTAGCAATTATGTGAAAAAAATGCTTAAACTCTTTGGTAATCGGAAGAATGAAAATTAAAACAACAATGAAATACCACTTGACAGCTATTAGATGGTCCTAGTTTGGAAAGTGGGGGGTGCTGTGTGTTGGTGGACCTCTAGGTCATAGCCTGATGCACTGATGGAGAGTGTAGACTTGGGCAGCCATCTAGAGAGCAAATTAGTCATGTTAATGGACATACCCCATGACACAACAGCTCTGCTCCTGAGTGTATACTCTCCCAAAGAAATTATCCCCAAGGGTCATAAGGAGGCATACTATTTAGGAAAATGCAAAACATACGTACATTAAACACACATTTTACAAAAATACATTTAAAAAAGACACGTTATACACATTAGGATAGTTCTCTCTGGGGGAAGAGGAGAAAGGGAACAGGAATGGAGGTAAAAATTACTAAAATAAAACAGGAGGAGGGTTTTGAACAGACCAATCATAAAACCATGTCATGGGGCTAATAATAAAAGGCAAAGAAAAAACAAGAGGCACCAAAGCGTTCTCAAGTCCCCCCGACTCTGACACTGCCTTCCGAAATAGCCTTTGGAGGCTCAGCCAGGAACATTCAAAACAACTGCATGGCAAACAGCCATACAGAAAAACAGAGCACTAAAAAAAGACTAGATTGACATCAGAGTTTTCGTCAACTCTAAGTGCTCTGAGAAAACGGAAGAAAACATCTACAGGTTTTGAAGGAAAATATCTCGACACAAATATAATACTAAGTTTTTCATATATATGTGATCATTCATGGGTCACAGGGGAATAGGAAGTCAGGGAGAAAGAAAGACCTTGATTAGACGTCTAAGGACTCAGAGGCATACTACCTCTTTCCCCTTTTGAGGGACATGTGTATATATACAGAACAATGGAAAGACAAACTTACAGGGATGGCTAATCAATGTAATCTTGTTTCCAGCTCCAACAGCCTGTCCAGAGCACTTGCTAAGAAGGGTTGTGACTTTCTGTCCAATCTCAGATGCAGGAGTGCCTGGATTAATTAGTAACAATGGCCATAGGCCCCTATCCCATATGCAGACCCCCCCCCCCACACACACACACACACACAGAGTAAAGAGTGTAAAGGTTGAGAAACCAAACACCGACTCCCTCTGGGGAGGTGGGATGGGACCTAGACACATGGGAACACTTCTGTATTGTGTACAGTTCTTCTGAGTACACACTACCTTCATAAAAACAATACATGCAATTACATTTTTAAAAACGTACGTACTTTTGTATGTATTTTAAATGCATATATTGTATATTTGTATGTGTTTTAAATGTATGTTGTTGAGACAACAACTTCAATTTTGGATGTTTAATTAAAGGAACTAATCATGATGTCAGTTCTTCTAACTTGATCTATAGATTCAAGGCAAATGCAATCAAAATCACAGCAAGTTATTTTATGAATATCAACAAACTGATTCTAAAGTGTATATGGAGAGGTAAAAGATCCAGAATAGTCAACACGATATTGAAGAAGAACGAAGTCAGAGGACGGATGCTACCCAACTAACTTCAAGACCTCCTATAAAGCATCAGCAGTCATGACAGAGTGGTATTGGAATTCATCAGAGAAGTGTCCAAACTTGCATGTGGGCTGATGTCCACAGTGCAATGTGTGTTTTAAATATGTTGTAATAAACAGATACCAACCAACAAAATGACAGGAGGCATGCAAGTCCAGAAGCGAGAGTCAGCCCTCCTTGACTGTGTGAGATGCCACAGAAACAAAGACACGTTTCCCTCAGAACACTTACCCAGTTTCCTTTTAGAGTGAGCATTGTATTAATATCCCTGCTTTTAAAAATTATTAGCTACGTTTCATGATTTATTTGGATTTCATTTTTCCATTAAAGCCTTTTTCCTGTCCCAGGAATCCCATCCAGAATATCATATTGCTTTTAGTTGTCCTGTCTCCTTAGACCCCTCTGGGAGAGTCCTACATTGTAAACAGGGCATAACCATCTGGATTGTGATTCCTACCGAAACCCTGGGCTACCATCCCCATGGGAGGTGGAAGGCACTTACTCTGGGTCCTGGGTGCCGGTGGCCTGCCTTGATCTGCTGTTGGGAGCGACACTGATTTCTGTGTGTCTTCTTCCTCCTCTCACAGGAGCGCTGGATGGTCTTTGCACCTGAGTGCTCTGCAGGGCTGTCACCTGGAGGGCAGTGCTGCAGCCTGTGGCGGCCCAGCCCATCTGGTAGCTCTGCTCTTATCACACACCCAGGCCTGGAGCCTTCTCTGCTACTCTGGGGTGACTGACCTCTTGAATGAGTGGCCTCAGACGGCAAACAGGCTCCACCCAACTCTCACAATTTGAAAGAACCAGCAGCCCAATGCATTCCTTCTTATATGTTGGCCTCAAGTAAGAGTAAATATCCAGACCCTCTTGCTAGCCCAGTGGGATAGGCTTGGGAGGACCCGCAGTCTGAGGATTCCATCATTGCAGGAGGACATGTGATATGCCCACTCCACTCCAGGCCTCTGTCTCCTGGTATTATCAATATTTAACCATGGAGCAAGGAGCCAAGCCTGCCTTTTGCAGACTGTGCTTTCTCACAGTGAACGTCATGGCCTTATATGAATTCCTCACAAGAAGCTATAAAATGAGACCGTCAGAGGGCTAGGAGTGGGGGAAGGCAAGGCTAGCGAGGCTGTATGAGTGACCGAGAAAGGAAGAAGCAGGCCAGGGCCAACAGCACTGACACGGAAGGGCTTGGCAGGGAAGTGGGAGCAAAGTGCTCCTCCCATGGGGCCACATATATTCCATTCTGATCATCAGTGGGCTCTGGCCTTTTCTACTAACTGGCTCCTTGCATCTCCAACAAACTTGGAGTTGGCTTGGCAAGGAGTGGGATTTCCATTTCACAAATGAGGTAACAGGTTGAGTAGGGTCAAGTGACAGGTGCAAGTTCCTCTAGTTGTTAAGCACTGGCCAACAGTGTGGATGACAGCATAGTGCAGAGGAAAGGAGACCCAACAGGGAACCTAGAGGCCTATATGGAGCTCCAGCAGCTCATTATTTTGTAACTCATTCATTCATTCATTCATTCATTCAATAAATATTACTTGAGTACCTACTACATAGATTCATTGTAAATAAGACAGGCAAGGACCCTGCTCTCCAGGAGCTCATACTCCAGGGGACGGGGACAAATAGGCAACACAAAAGTAAGCAAAAACATAAATAAGGTAATTTCAGCTAGCACCAATTTCTGTGAATAATTTAAACAGCAAAATGATATAGAAAGAGATGGGGTCTGGGAGCTATGATTACAATATTCCTGTACTGAAAACTGAAGGCCAAGGAGTTAACCATGCAAAGACCTGGCACAGCAGGTGCAAAAGCACCGAGGAAATAATGAGCTTCAGGAGTTTCAGAAACAAAAAGGGCATTGTAGCTAAAGCAAGGTGGTGAGGGGACGTGGCATAGAATAAAGTCGGAGGGTAGACAGAAGCAGATCTCGCAGGGCCTTGTAAAACAGGATAAGGAGTTTGGACATAATGAGAAGCCACTGGAGGTTTTTAGGCAGGGAAGTGACGTAATCTGATTGACATTTATCTAAGATCACTTGGCCTGCTGGATGGAGAGGAGTGGGGAGACCTACTGAGAGGCTGCTGCGTTCATCCAGGCAAGAGATAGTGGTGGTTTGGACCAGGCTGTGGAAGTGGTCAGATTCAGAGTGCATTTTGGAGAGAAAGGCAGCTGATAGATTTCAAGAGAGAGGAACTCAACACTAACTCTCTGAAGCACAAAAGGAATTCAAAAGGTATTTATTAGCTCATATAATTGGGAAGAGCAGGGTGGAGCTAACCTTAGGCAGAGCTGGAACCAGAAACCTGACGATCCTTAGCTCTTTCTCTCTCTAGCTGTCTCTCTGCTTCTCTCTGGGTATCAGGCTCATTCCCACAGGCTGGCCGTCTCCAAGGTGCAGGAAGTTCAGGCTCACACCCTTATAGCTGAAGAGGAAAGGATCCCTTTTATCAACTCCAGTTGATGCTGTGCTAAGGGTCTGGTTGTCTGCCATGTGAAAATGTTAAAAATCGAGAGACAAAGTTGGTGGAAAGAAAAGCAGGTTTATTCAGAAAGCCGGCATTCTGGGAGGATGGCGAACTCCTGTCCAAAGGCCTTCTCCCTGTTCCCAGACAGGTTAGAAGGTTTTATAGGTACATAGGAAGAAGAACAAAGGAAAAGGGGAGTCGGTCAGGCAAGTTTGAGGGCTGACATCCCTTCCTGGAGTCTGGTCTGCTTTAAGATAATGTTGACTGAGGATAGGCCGCCATGGCCTGGGGCTTTATGCATCACTAGTAAAAACTGCAAGGGAGTTACAAAATGGATTCCGATGTCTGGGAGTCTGAGGATTAAGAAATTGCTCTTTCCAGATTAAGATTCTGCTAATTAAATGGATTAACCAGGTCTGTGTAGCCTTGAGAAAGGGAACAAAAACACGGTTCTTAAGTCAATCGGTGAGGGGAGAAACAAAAGAAAACAGCTGAACATCAGTGTAGATCTATTAGGCTGGTGCAAAAGTAATTGCAGTTTAAAAGTTAAAAATAATTGTAAAAACTGCAATTACTTTTGCACCAACCTAATAACTGTAAACTAACTAAGTCTAATTACAAGTGACTAGATAGCGAGCCATGAAGTAAGTAAAACTGCAGACTAGCTAAGTCTAATTACGTTATCGATTTACCGATTTTCACCCTTACACAGTTTTTGGCACTTTCTGGGGAACGACTACTTTAATTGTCTTGGCCTGGGTCATGCACCCATGTTTTGGTCAGTTGTTATGGTCAAGAGTAAGGTACCAGCTCAAACCCCATGCCCAAAATAGCCAGTGCCTGATGTCAAAAGCTCAAAGACATCAGGGCTGAGATTTCTGAGATTCCATCATGGTCCCAAGTAGCTGGTGCAGCCCCTGGCATTATGTTCAAGTTCCAAGAAGAAGAAAAGGAAAAAGAAAAGGACAAATAGGTGTGGCCATAGGGTATAATGGACAAATAATCTACCAGAGTGTAAATCCAAACAACAGGGATTATTATGGACAGGACTGACAGCCCCAAAGGTTTCAAGGTGGAAGAGGCTACTCTGTATTTCTAGGTCAGCCTATTCTGCTCCTTGGGGTGGGCCACCCATCATCAGCTGATGCCAAGAGGGTGGACACGCCCTTGGCTAGCTATTTGGTCTTACCTTGATTTTCACCAGCATCATTTGCACTCAGAAGCCAATTTAATAACTCAGTTTGAACAATAATTATGTCATGTCCCCGGTAGCACATTCTCATCTCAGTGGAGAAAACTTCATGGAAAATAAAATGAAATCTAAAAGTGGTGATGTAAGGAAAGATAACACACAATATCAGAGACACTGCAACTTTAAGATGGTTAAAAAAACAAAAACAAACTGAATGTCCAAGAATAGGGGAGGAGTTAGATTATAGTACTAATGGAACTGCATATTTCTTCTAGAGGCCAATTTTTATATTAAAACCCAGAGGGGGAAATCATAAGAGTAGAATTAGTGAGGGCATATTTGAAAAAGGTAGGACAATTAAGTTCAAAATTATTGGTGCTTAAGCGCTGACTTGATGCTTCCATCTGCAATAGGGTGGTTGACAGGAAGGATGGGTATCTAATGGGACCATCTTTACATTGAGGTAAAATGATCTCAGTAATTAAATGATTTTTCAACAGACATATATTTTCCTGGAAGCATTTCGGAAACATTTGAAAAGTACTGGAAGTTTGGGCAGAAACTGGTATGAAACAATGAAACAAAATATGTGCTTTCTCAATGAAAGTTCATTCTGTAGCTACCACCTTCATACCTTTCATTTTATCTATAGCACTGGAGATTTTCTATGCCATTGGCCCTTTAGAATACTTAATTCTTTGTATGTCTTTGACCCTTTGCTCCTGGTTATAGTATAACCAAATATCTTCTTTAGTCCCTGAATAAATCAAAGTCCAAGAGCAGAATAAAATCAAAGTCTATCAGTCTTTTGTTTTAATTATATGAGGTACTTGTTTAATCATTCCCATACACAGCACTCTGAATAGCCTCGTCTTGAAGAGGAATTGCTCAATAACATGTTTGAGGAATGTCAAACCTGGTAAGTCAACCTTGTGTGTTAATTTTTCTGAATTTTGTTGCTCCCACCTTTCACAAGCCAGTAAGCATTCTTTGAGGGAATGGAGGTGGCATACAGCAGGTCCCAGTGTTAAAGAAAACATTTCAGATAATTTAATTAGGACTATTTCGTTAGTTAAAGTTTTATTATAATCTTGCTACGAGGGGAAAGACCTCTGGTAGTCCCAGTTTAGAAACTCACTTTTTGTGAATGATTAGATAATCACTATTAGACTAGATAAACAACAAAAAGAAGAATGTTCCACTATAAGGTCACTAAGACTCTGGACTGATTTCAGCTGGGTGGGTGGATGATTAGTTTTCCAGAACAAGTCTTAATCCACTTAAAGTTTATCAGAAATTTTTCTAAGCATTTTTACCAGGAATCACTTCTTTCCAGAAGGAATTTGTGAATTAAATCATTCGAAAAGAAAAAACATTCTGTCCTGGATCAGATTTGGGACAATTTCTTTTAAAGCCCTTCCTTTTGGCTCAGATCATTTTAAAAGATCTCTCTTGGTAAAAAAAAAAAAAGACTGTCTCTTTACGTTAATTAAATTTCCTGCCTAGTTTTGATCACTTTTTACATTTTTTAACAAGTGGAGGCAAGTAGGCATACAAAACATACACAGTCATTGTTGCCATAAAATTTTTAATCCACATTGGTATATTCCTTTTTTAAAAAAGCTTTTATTTATTTTAAGTGTGTTTTTCCAGGATCCATCAGCTCCAAATCAAGCAGTGGTTTCAATCTAGTTGTGGAGGGCATAGCTCACAGTGGCCCATGTGGGGATTGAACCGGCAACCTTGTTGTTAAGAGCACCGTGCTCTAACCAACTGAGCTAGCTGGCTGCCCCTTGATATTATTTCTTTGTTAAATAAAACCTCTCATGGCAGAAAGCTTTTCTAAAAGAAAGGGTTTATTGGACCATGGAAAGGGACCAGGTCCAGGGACATACAGTCTAAACCACCAGCAACAGAGCTAGAGGGAGAAAACAAATATGTTTTCCTTCACAGAGCAGACAGGGCTCTTTATACAATGGGTAAAAAAGAGGTAAGTTGTTTTGATTCTGGCTATAGATAAGGGGGGCAGGTAAAAGTTGAAGTGGGGGCAGTTCTAGGATAGGAATGATAAGGAGAAAATTCTGAGACGTCCTAAATTAAATTACAGGAGGCAGGAGAGTGGAAGAGAGAGATAGGAGAGGTTCATCAACTTCAGGGCAAAACCAACAAAAGACTGCTTACATTCCTGAATGTAGAAACTTCAGAATTAACATCCGGGTAGCCATTTCTGCAATTATCTAAAGAGAATAGCCTGGAGTCACTGACCCCTAGGTGCCTGTGCTTCTTGCTTACACAGGAACTTTCCAGACTGTCGTCCACAACCCACCCAAAGGAACAAACACTTCTTCCTTATGGACTCTGTGCCTATCCCAGAACTAGCCCACTTCACCTGCCACCCCGGTAAGCTATAGCCAATGTAAATTATTTCAAAACAACTTACAGCTTTCTTCCCTTCCTTGATGTACAAAAAAGTCCATCAACTCCGGGACCAAGGGATTGCTGTCTGTTTCCACTAGCCCTGCTTCTCATGGTTTAGATTTCATGCCTCAGGACTTGGTCCTTTTTTGGCTAGATTTGGTTTAATAAACACTTTCTTTTTGAAAAGCTTTCAGCCTTCAAAGTTTTTTTTGTGTAACAGGTACATAATCCATAAGGAAGAAATATTTATTGTTTTTGGATTGGTTGTGGGAAACTGTCTGGAAAGTTCATGAATAAACAGGATCCAGTGGCTTCTGATGGTGGTCGACTATTTTTTTTTTTTAGATAACCGCATGGAAGTTGATTCAAAGTTTTAACATACATTCAGGAATGTGAGCAGTTTATTGTTGGTTTCCACCACAGCTCTGTTAACTGATTAACCTCTTACTTCTTCCTCTCACCCTTGGACTTGCTGTAATCTAATTTAGGACATCTCAGAATTTCACTCTTATCGCCTTCAAACCAGCTTCCTACCTTTGGGAGGAATTTCCAGATGAATATCGTATGGTGAGTCAGTCTGTTGGTAACTATTTCACGCAATTTATGAGCCTGAATTCTGTAATTGTTATTCTGTGTCATGTTTCTTTTTTACTCCCTTTATTTCCCAGGAGTTCTTGAGACACTTATTCTAAATTTATGTATGTGCCTACCAGGCTCTGAGATCAAATTATGAGCTCCATTAAATGTGAGAGGTTTTACTATCTTGTCAATTTCCTTGTGAAGATAGGCAAAGGCATTTCATAAAAAAATACTCTTATGGGGCAGCCAGATGGCTCAGGTGGTTAGAGCTCTGAATAACAGGGTTGCCGGTTTGATTCCCACATGGGCCAGTGAGCTGCACCCTCCACAACTAAATCTAAGGACAACAACTTGGAGCTGATGGGTCCTGGAGAAACACACTATTCCCCAATAAAAAAATAAAAAGAAAAATACTCCTATCCTTTGTTAATATTGTGCAGCTCTCTTGCCTGGGGGAAGTGATTGGGTAACAAACCAAAGATTTTAAGATTTGATCTCTTTAAATCAATCTTTAGATTTCCCTTGGTTTACTAGGTTGACTATCAGCAGCAAAGAGAAACTTCCTTAACCTTGAGTTGCTTCTCCTTCCTGTAGTCTCACATCTGGCTTCTCCTTCCTGGGACTCTTGATAATCCTCAAATGTCATGTGACCACTCCAGTCTCTCGCCTCAAGGACACCCAATCAGGTGGTCTCTCTGCCTCTTTAGCTCTCCCCCTGGGACAGAAAGACATCCCAGTCTCCTGGTGAGGGAGAGTCTGTTGCATAGCACACTCTCCTTTGTACAGTATTTGTCTATCATCTGTAAGAGCTGTGGGGGGTGGAGGAGAGTGGCCAGTGAGTCCCGGTCTGTCCCCAGCGGTAGCCTTGCAGCCCCAGCCCTGGGTTACAGAGAGGCTGGACAGATTTGGGAGTGACATCTACTGAGACCACAAAGAACGGTAAGAACACAGACCCATGTAATCCGAGTCAGAAGCACTGTAACTTTGTGAGTTGCCCCTTACGTTCAATGACTGGAAAGGTTGGTGAGCAGCGCTCCCCTCGTGGAATTCTGCTGCAACCACAGGCAAGAGATGGCAGTACTGCTTGTACATGGAGCTTCTCACCAAAGGCTGCATCCCTAAAGGCTTCGTTGGGCTGCACCCTTCGGTTCAGTTCCTGCCCCTCGCACTGTGTGTGGCAGACCTTCCCCTGGTCACATGTGACGTTGCTTCCCAGGCCACATACAGGAGTTCTTGTGGACTCACGTGTTGGCCACCTTATCAATTTAGAGCTCTGACCATTTTCTTCCTCGTGACCCTACTCCATCTTTCCCAAGGCTCTGCCTGCTCCTCTGCTCCTGTTTCTTGACCTTCAAAGGTCAAGATTACACACATACACACACACACACACACACACACACACACATGCATTTAATCTGTGATAGGTCTGCCTGTCGTCAGAAATGAGATACACATAGTTAGGATCAATGTGGGATGAAGGGGAACAGTGAGAGGAGAGGTTTGCCACTTCCTCCCACTCCAGAATCAGCTCTCTCACCCCCAAGTCATGGATGCCAATCCCATGTTCTAGATTTCTACCAAATATCTCTGCTTGCTTGTCTCATCACTTTGTTTCAAAGCATACAAAACTGAAATGCCGTCATGGTTACCACCAAACAAGGCTTCCTCTCTGTCAATGACATTGCTCTTGTCTTGTCACCCAGATTCAGAACTTGGGGTAATTTCATTGATTCAACATGTATACATACTCCATTCATTAGAGAAGAGAAATTTTTGGAAACTGGAGCACCAGCCTAATTAGCATTATCTTGGATGTGATTTCTGGACATTTAAATTTATTTCCTAAAACTCCTTGCCATTAGAGGCTGGCGTCCTCATCTTCTCTGTGTGCTTTATAGTAGCTCCAGCAGTGGATTTGTCTAAGCTTGGAAGTGGACACCCCTGCCCCCCCCCCACCCCATACATCCCTAACTTAGTACCTAGAGTTTCAGAAAGATTTCCATTTTAGCATTCTGGGAAAACTTCAGTCATTACAATATCATTTTTCAGTTTTTTTTTAAAAGATGTTTGCTGGGGTGGCTGGTTAACTCAGTTGGTTAGAGTGTGGTGCTAATAACACCAAGGTTGCCAGTCCAATCCCCAGTGGGACACTGTGAGCTACCCTCCTTAATAAATAAAAAATGAATAAATAATAAAAGACGTTTGCTGCAAATCAAAAGACCATCCATTAGACAATTAGATGTCAATGGCCGGCAGCATCTCTCTGGAGGAAAGAAAACATCGGCATCGGTCCCTCAGACTGAGCAGTCGCTGTGTGGTCCTCAGAGAGCTGTGAGTGGCTCAAAGCAGGACTACCTATGAAGAATTATGGGCTGCTGAAAATTAAATGTAGTGTAATGCAAGTCTCTCTAACTCAAGGAGAGAAATGATGTAAACACAAATGTAAAGAGTCACATTTCAGACAAGCTCTAGATTCTAAGGTGAAAACCCAAATGACTATTTGGGTTGTATTTATAGATCATGTTGTATGGAAAAAGATCACTTTTAAAAATATTAGAATCATATTCCACTTACCCTCATAGAGGATACTGACAGAGAACTCGATTGAAGGAATAGAAGGTTTGGGGTCACATCTCATTCTCCTTTTTGTACATGATCAGATGAACAGAAACACTAGAAATACAATCTCTCCCTCTTTGCTTTTCTTTTTTCTATTCAACACACAGGTGAATTGTCAATGTCTAGGCATACATTATACAACTTCCCTCAATAACTGCAAACTGTGTGAGAAGCAGAGGTCCCCACAGAGCACTAAGGGGCCACATGAAGAAAGACAATAAATCCATACAGGTGAGAGTTCAAGGCTTCAGGGAGGATGTCTGAACTTGGTATTGAAGAAAGGGTAGCACTTAGAGAGAAAGAGACGTGGGGAGGACAGCCTAGGAAGGATAGACAGCATGAACAAAGGAACAGAAGAAGGGATGTGCAGAACTCATAATTTAGGAAAAAGGACTGGTCTAGGGTTGCTGGGTCTAAGACTGCATGATGGGGAAATGTGGTGAGAGCAAGACTGGAAAGGAATCTGGTCTCCTCTCTATAGCCAGGATGTGTGACCACATTCAGGGAGAAAGCCACTGCGTGGGCCTCAGGAATACAAAATCTAAGCACTAAAAGTCCTTAGGGGTCTTCTAAGGACAGTTTCCGCTGCCCATTTTCCATAAGAATCTCCTCTATGGTATCCCTCCGTGCAAGAGGGAGCCCAGAGGGTAGGGGATAGAGTAGGGCTTTTGATTCACCGTAGTAATGAGCATAGTGATTGAGCCTGTTTCCTAAGGTGCAAAATGAGGACATTGACTTTTGTAGTACATAGGATTGCTGTGAAGGTCAAAAGGTTAGAATCACACTTTGGAGCTACATGGGCTAGCTGTGAGGACCTCAGATAGGTAATTTACTCAACTTCACTGAGCCTTAGATTCTCTTCAGTAAAATGGTTGTAATGATATCCACCTGGTATAATTGATATGAGGATTACCTGAACTAATAAAAAATGCTAAGCCAAAGCATGGCATACAGTAAATACGTAGTTAATATTAATTATCAGAATAGCTGAGAAAATGACACAGAATTACGTACATAAATGGGATTTCATTGTCTGAAAACACATAAGATTTGTTCCCAAAAGAGTTCTTTTGGGAGATGGGCTCAATCGTGCCAATAAATGCAACAAAAGTCACGAGACTCTTGAACCCGCACGTTGCTTCATCGACTCCAATACAGGCAGGCGGTCACGCCTTTAACCAGACAGACCCCGCCCATCGGGTTTCCTCCCGGGCCCCGCCCCTCGGGCCCAGCTCTCTCACCCTCCCCCGGACGCGCCTGCGCAAGGTAGGCCGCGGGCGGAGGCGATGAGGGTTCTGGTGCGGCGCTGCTGGGGACACCTGCCAGCTGGTGGCGGCGCGGGCCGGAGATCGGGACCCCAGTGGCGATCGCTGGCTGGGCTCGGCGGGTCCCCTGGCGGGGAGGATGGCAGGGGCACCCGAGTCCGCGAGAAGCCGCCCTGGCGGGTGCTCTTCTTCGGCACGGACCAATTCGCCCGCGAGACGCTGCGGGCGCTGCACGCCGCCAGGTACCGAGGCCGGGGCTTGGGGGGCCCGGCTGCTGAGGGCGCCAGTATCCAGCCTCTGAGGCCGTCCCCGACGGTTTGTACTCGCCCTGGGGAAAGCAGCGGCACCAGAGGGTGTGGGCCCAGATCTCGGCGTCTCCGGGCGACCGGAAGGTGCACCGCACTCGCCCTGTCCCGTCCGGTCTACACCCCACACTCCAGGCCCTGACTATGCGTTCTCCAAGGGCTCCCGGGCCCCAGGCTGTGCCAAGCCGGTGCTCACCGCTTTGCATACATCACCTCCGTCCAGTCCCACCACCTTCCTGCCCCTTTTTCGCGTAAGGAAACCGGAGCTCAGAGAGGTTAAATGATGGCCTGGGGTCATCAGCTAAGCTGACTGGGACTAAAACGGGGTCTGACTTCAAAGCCCTCCCTTTCCATTTCCTCCTACTGCCTCTGATTTGTACCCTCCAATGCTTTGGACTTCTTACCAGGGAGATGCAGCCCCCTGCACTCCCATGCCTTATTCCTTTGCACCCCATCTCCTTGCATACATCCAGACCTAGTTTTCTGGGATTGGAATGAGGACATAGTCCAAAAACCAAGTTTTCAATTGAATAAATTTGTGTCAGAGCTCTTAGATATACATTTAATATTTCTAAAATTTAACCATTCTTGTTTACTGGAAAAAATTATTTGCAATCCAGCTTGTCCTGAAAGTCCATGGTATCTGGTGACTATACCCATACATACTCTCTGCCTCCTTTCCCCCAGCTCCACTTATTATTTCCCCACGCCGTTTTTTCCTGATGCACCCCTGCACTTATTTCTGTCATCTCACTCCAAGTCTCCCCTACAAATACTTCACAGCAGCCTTTCCTATTGACTCCGTCATCAATCGCCTTCCATATCTCTCCCTGCGTGTATCCTGACCCTTCTGCTGTTGCTTCACTTGGCATCTCCACTACTCCTGCACTATTAGGGCCCTCCTGTCTATTCCTTTTCTCATAACTTCTCAACATGTGATACAATACCTGTGACATAGATAAATGAACAGCCCCTCCCAGCACTGGAATACTAAGCAGCAGGTAAAAAGAATAGGGTAGTGCTATATGTACTCTCATGGAATGATGCCCATGGTATATTTTTTTAAAGTATTTATTGTTTGACTAACACATGGTTATGGTACAAAATTCAAAAGACTCAAAGGATATACAGTGAAGAGTCTTTTCCTTCCACCTGTGTCCCAGGTCCAGGTTCCTCTTTTCAGAGACAGCCACTGTTTTTAGTTTCTTATTTTAGAAATGTCTGGTGCATATATAAGCAAATGTGTAATTAACCCATTTTTTTAAGACTCACATAATAGCATATATAGTGTTAAGAGAAAAAAAACAAAATATGGAGTAGTATATATAATATCCGAATTATATAAAATGTCTGTACAGTATAAGTTTCTGTTTGCACAGAAAATTTCTAGAACTGTGTTCTCCAAACAGTAGCCACTAGTCACATGTGGCTCTTTAAATTTAAAATAATTAAAATTAAATAAAAAATAAAAATGCAGTCTCTCAGTTGCACCCGTTTTAATCATTTACCCTTTAGTGCTTCATGAATTTAATCATAAAAATACCGTAGATGTGTGTGAAGTAGTTTAGCTTTGAGCCATTGTCTTAACACTCACATTTTCTTCCAATCTTTCCAACTTAGGGAAAACAAAGAGGAAGAATTAATCGAAAAATTGGAGGTGGTTACAGTGCCTTCCCCGTCACCAAAAGGACTACCCGTGAAGCAATATGCTGTCCAATGTCAGCTTCCAGTGTATGAGTGGCCAGATGTGGGATCTGGAGAATATGATGTGGGAGTGGTTGCTTCATTTGGCCGACTTTTGAGTGAGGCTCTTATTCTTAAATTTCCCTAGTAAGTTTTATTTATGAGGAAATATAGTATAGAGATCTTGGACTTGGTATTATAAAATGCAATAACTTGAACTCTAATTCTGCTTTCTTTAGTATTTCCTCTTAAAATAAAAAATGTTATTAGTGGCATGAATTGTTGAAATGTGTGGTACTCTTTATCACTGTCGATGGGCTTTCACCTACTCTCATTTAAATTCCATATATATGCTGACAACTTCCAAATTTATCCCTCCAGTTCAGATCTCTGAACTCCAGACCTGATATTCAGTGCCTTCTCTGCTTGGATGTCTGATAAGCACCTTGTATTTAAGATGTTCAAAACTATATTCCTAAACTTTTGCCCAAAACCTGCTCCTCCCAAAATCTTCATCTCAGCAGATAGCACCTCCAGCCATACTGTTGCCCGGCCCCCAAATTTTAGAGTCCTTCTTGATTCGTTATCTCATGTAATGCATCCAATCCATCAGGAAATCCTATTGGCCCTGCCTTTGAAATCTGTCTAGAATCTGACTCATCACGTCCAACTGCTGCCATGCTCACCTGTCGTTCTGCAGTAGCTTCCCAACTGGTCTCTGCTTTTGTCCGTGGCCCAACTCAGTGGGTTGCCATCAGCTAAAGTGATCCTTTTAAAGCATAAGTCGGATCATGTCATTCTGCTCAAAATTCTCTCGTGGTTTTCCATCTCACTCAGAATAAAAGACAAAGGCCTTGTTTTGGCCTATGAGTATGTGTCTACTTGGTTTGGTCTCCTTCTGGCTCTCTGGCCTCATCTCCTAGTTCTATTCCTCAGGTTCACTCCTCTCCAAGTGCACTGGCCTCTCTGCTGTGCCTTAAACTTGCCAGTGTTTACCTTCCTCAAAACCTTTGTACTTCCTGTTTCCTCGGCCTGGAAAGCTGTTTTCCCATCTATCTGCATGGCTATTCCTTTACCTCCTCGTGTTTTTACCCAAGTGTCTTCTTATTGGTAAAACCTTCTCTGACCACTATTAAAATTATAATCTCCCACCCAATATGCCTGTCCCCTTCTCTGCTTTAGTTTTCTGCATAGTCCGTAGCACCATCTGACAAACTTTTTACATATTTTGTTTTTCATTGCTTATCTCCCACTCTTTGTATATAAGCTCCCTGAGGGCAAAAAATAAATTGTTATGTTTATTTCACTGTTGCTTGTACCCCTAATACTTAGAACATTGTCAGCACATGGATTGTGTTCAGTAAATATTTGCTGGATGAATCAGACTGGGCTGAAGAGTGGGACTTAGACTATCTAAGACTCGCATGTATATATATATATATATATATATATATATATATATATATATATATATATACATACATATATATACACTCTCAAGTGTGTAATCATGCTGATGGAAACATCACTAATGACAGTAAATTATTTCAACTGCTCATTAATGGGTGATAGGTGTATTGGGATAAACAGGAAAGGTGAATAGATCGTTTGATGGGGATTCAAGAAGCTGTCTTAGGCATTCTATATGCAAACTAAGTGAAATGAGGGTAATTATATAACTAAAATATAAACATAACTCACATCCATGAGATGCACCACAGGGTCTGAGTGGTTCTACTCATACAGCAAAAAATGCATTTTTTGGTGTTTATTTAAAAATTCCCAGACATCGTGAGCTGTTATGGAACATCTTTGGAAAAATAAACCAGTTGTTCTTGCTCTGTTTTTAATTGAGTTTCATTGGTCTCTTATGGTAAGACAGTGAACTTAGCTCTGGCTCCCTTTGCAGGTGGTACAAGACTAGATTTAACTGTTAGTATTTCAGAATTTCTGGGAAAGTTGAATGATGAAAAGTAGCATATTAGTTTAGGTAGCAGTAACTACATGGTACAGTTCACTTACATACTAACGTCTGCCTTTTCTAACTCAGTGGCATATTGAATGTCCATCCCAGTTGCCTCCCGAGGTGGCGTGGTCCAGCCCCTATCATCCATACCGTGCTTCACGGAGACACAGTTACTGGAGTGACAATTATGCAAATAAGACCGAAAAGGTACAGCTTATTTTCTTGAGATTTTTTTGTGATTTTAAATGTTGATATCAGTCTGTTCTGGGGGGGAAGTGGATGAATGGATGGTGCTCACTAATTTCTCCAACTCCAGAGTCCTCCCTTTGCTTATGGTTTCTGACAGAAGCCATATGTGTTTTGGTATTTATGCAGTGTCTCTAAAGGCTTTGTGAAATTTTTAACTTGTTAATTCAAATAAATTATATCGTTAACAACTGGACATTGTATAAATAAGAGATGGATTTTTGTATATCAGTTGTTAATGAGTCTCAGTTCTGCTAGGTTTCTATAGTCAAACTATGGTCAAAAAAATTTTGGAACCTGAAATAATATATACCAATAGTTGCCTTAAACATTTGATTTTTCTTTTTATTATACCTAAAATCTAAGAAACTATTTAAAATTGCTTTAGGAGTGTATTTAGCCTCTGCCTATTGTCACCTAATGTCCCCCTAGAAAATAATAATTCACAAGTTCACAAGAACAACTCAATGTCTGGGATTTGCCTTAATTTACTTCAGAAAAAAAGAGGGAGGGGGTAGATGAAACAAGAGTGGCAGAACTTTGATAATTCTAAAATCTGGGGGAAGTATATAGGGTGATTCTGTAGACTAGTCACTCCATTTTTGTGAATGTCTGTAATTTTTCGTAATAAACATTTTATTAAAGCTCATAGGTTAAAAATAGAATTAACAGAACCACAAAGTTAAATATTCAAAATAAACCATATTTCTAATAAAAGCTAATAGCCAGTATTTACAGAGCTTAATGTGAAATGTAAGACTTGTGGGATTGCAAATACACTTGTATCTGCTTATAATCAACAGTGATTATAATCCAGGCAAAACTCTTGTCCTTTGAGAAAGGAAATATGGAAATATGGAAAGAAATAATTAGGAATTTCCTAATTGTACTTCCCTGGAAAAGAAATTCTTTGCTCTATGCTTTCATTATAGAAATAGAGATTTCTTTTAATGCTATTTATTACTAATAGTGCAATTATCTATAATTGCAATTAAATTCCTGATATGCAGCCTTGTGCTTTTTTTCCTTTAGGAAAAAATAAATTTAAAATCTATATACAAGCCACGTCTTACTCTCCCTTCTTTCAAACTGGCATTTCTCCCTTGCTAATGGCTAACGTTCAAATTCTTGGCCAAGATTAAACTATTCTTGTATGTAAACGCTCATGTAGACAAACATTTTGATTGTAAGAAATTGTCAGTAATCACATTATTGTTTCTAATTTTTTTGGTAGATTTGATGTAGGTCCGATTCTCAAACAGGAAACCATTCCTGTGCCACCCAAGAGCACCGCAAAGGAATTGGAAGAAGTGCTGTCACGACTGGGTGCCAACATGGTACAGTTCTCTGACATCCCACTGCTTTTTACTCATTTAGTAGATTTCCTAAGTGGTTATGTTGAGAAAACAATTTTATGACATGTAATCTTAAGTCATTGTTTTTTTAAAGAATGATTTCTATCCCTGGCTTCCTAAAAATTAGCTGGGCATTTGTGCTCTCGTGTACATCTTTGAGGATTTACACAGAGCAGGTACCTAATAAAGGCTTTCAAATGCAACACATGGTCGTATATGGGCCACTGTTTCACAGTGAGGCCTTTAGACTATTCTTCCCAATTTCACTCTCAGTCTCATAGACGTACCTTTCATCCCTGTCAGACTGAACCAACAGCATTTCCTGAGGGCTCTTAGCTCTCTTCCCACTTCTTTGCCTGGGTTCGTCATTTGCATCTGTATGCAACTATAAATGAACTCCACAGCTTTGTAGAGCTCATTGAATCTGCATACAGCAGGTAAATGCTTAATGACCAAATTAGTGATTTTCATATGAACTCATTAATTTTCTGTAGAGGAAAACTTTCCCCCCAACTATATAGATTCTAGGCACTCACCTCAGAAATCCTATTATAATAGCACCGGCTTGTGTTCCAGGACTGTTCTAGATACTCTATAGACTTATTTTTTACCTTCCCAGCAAACCTTTGAGGTAGCTGTTGCTGTTGACTGTTTTACACATGATGACATTGAAGGCTGCAGACAAGTAAAATAACTTTTCCACAATGACACAGCTAGTAGATGGTGGAACTGGGATTTGAACCCAGAACTACGTAACTCCCAGAACACACTCTACTTCTGTGAGGCTCCACTGCCTTCCCTCCTGAAGGGTGAGAATGTGGATAACTGGGCATAGTCTGTCCTGATACCAAAAGCTTGCACAGCCAGGCAAAGCTCAGCATTCTCTGGAAGCGTATCAATAACTTGCGCTCTACAGAGAGCAGCATCTCTAATGAAACTCCACCGAGTAGATACGTATCCTCACAGCGTAAGGCAATTTACTACCTTACCTGCCACACAGCTCTTTTAAAGCTATAGATAATATGAATTGTAATGTATTTCTGCTTTTGTTCTTTTCATCCTAAATATATTGCTCTCCTTTCTTAGCTTATTTCAGTTTTGAAAAATTTGCCTGAAAGTTTGAACAATGGAAGGCAGCAGCCACCTGAGGGGTTGACATATGGTGAGTGAAGCCTGCAGAGACTCTTACCTCTTTCATAGGTTTTGATTTTCGTGTTGGCATCTGAACACTCTGACTTCCTCACTTGCATATGTCCTTTAATTTTAACTAAAGATTGTCCACTTCTATGTCCTTTTCTAAAGAATGGTTGCTAAGGTCTCCCTCTGCCTCTTAACATGCAGCCTCATGAAAGATTGGAAATTTTTACCCTACTCTTTATGTTGAAAAGTATTAAACACAGGGAAGAGTTGAAAGACAGTGAATACCTGTTTAGTCCAGAGTCAGCAATTACTAATGTTTGGCCATATTTTATTTTGCTCTCTCTAAATGTGTGTTTATTTAGTATACGCATTTTAATTTCTGTTTAGCCATTTGGAAGTATGTATCATGACCTTTCATCCCTCAGCACTTCAGTATGCATCCCTAAGAAAAATGACCTGTTCTATAATAACATCTAATATCCAGTTCATATTTAAATATTTCCCTAATTGTCTAAAAACATATTTTATAGCTGTATATTTTTCAAACTAGGATCAAATTGTAATTAGTTGTTATGTCTGTTTAGTCCCTATAATCTAGAGTAATTCCTCCACTATTTTTTTAATTTCCATGTTACTGACTTTTTGAAGAAGCCATGCCAGTTGTCTGTTTCCTTCCAGTGCTATTTAACTTGTTCTTCTAGCCCTTATATTGCCTATAAATCGGAAGTTCTAAAGGCTTAATTAGAGTTAGGCTTAAAGTTTTTGGAAAGAGTATCTCATAGGTGATATTATGTTCTAGTGATATTTGGTTTTGTTTGTTTTTAATTTTAAGGATTGCTTTTTAAATTATGATTTAATTTTATTTTTTTAATGTGTAAAACATTCAAATGATTCAAAAGTTAAACTATTTAAAAGGATATGCTCAGATTAATCTTGCTTCTGTCCCCTCCAATCTTAGGACAGTCACATCAATAAGCCACAATACCAGGTTGCATCAAGGCTAGTGAAGTTAAGTTTGATCATTTGGTTGAGGTGGTGACCACCAGATCTTTCCAGTGTAAAGATGTGTTTCTCAATTTGCAATTAGCAGGTAATATGCAGGGTAATACTTTGGCACCATGCAAAAATCCTGTTCTCTAACAGCCTTTCACATAATAATTTTAGCAGATTGATGCTCCTTTTTTGAATAGATTATTTCATTAGGGGATGCAAGTAGTGATTTTACAATTCCTTTTACATTACTAGTTGGCATTGTTCTGTGAAGAAGAATTTTTCCTCATTAATTGGGGGTGAATTTTAGTTCATCCTAAAGTAGCAGGATAAATGCTTATTTTTTTTTTAATTATCAATTTTTAGAGTAGGGCGTTATGCCATAATCCCCTTCAGTTATGGTGGCAAAGGAGGATTTTTAAAATTATCATTTGACTTCATGGATTTTCATTTATTGTGTTTTACAGTTCATTACATTCATAATTCATAATGCTCAAATTGTCCCGGATTGGCCAGTGGGAGCCCCTTAACATTGGCTCCTGTATCCTTTTAACATCCCCCCAACCCCCAACTAGCTTTTGAGTGCTTCCTGGCTTTTTAGCATAAGATATCTCAGGCTCACTTTGTAAATTCTCTGTCCCACACTGGAATCAGCCATTTCTCCCTTATTCATTTTAGTGGGGGGTGGTATTTAGAAACCATCTGGTACAATACATTCTAAATGAGGTGTCAGTGGACAAGGCTAGGCATATGTTTAACGGTTGTTTGCACTTTTTTTTTCTCTCGGAAGGGTCTATTGCATCTTTTGCCAATTTTTCTGTCAGGTTTTTGGTCTTTTTCTTCTTAGTTTTTAGGAGCACTTTATGTAATAGAGATTAATAAATTTATATAATACTTATAAAGTATTTTAAATATAATATAAATATAATATGTAATTATACATAAATTATATTTGTTATATAGCTATGTCTTATATAACTATATAAATACGAGGTGTGATTAAAAAAATACAATGAATGTTGCTGCTGAATGCCATCCAACAAAAAGGCAGGGATCTTCAATATGGGAAGCAGTTGCATCGAACCTTAGTAACAGTGTGTGACGAGTTTCAACTTGTTTGGTATAGTCAGTTGGGTGTGAGCTATGGTTGAGAGAAGGTAAGGTGTGTTTTAAAGTGTGCCGTAAATCATCCTCTATCATGACAATACTCAGTGTCAAATATCGATTCTGGTATACAGCAATTTCTGTCAAATAAAAAAACATTATGGTGTGTCCTCATCCACCTATTCACTGGATCTGGTACCATGAGACTTCTGGCTCTTCCCCAGAATCAAAATGACCATGAAAGGTAAATGTTTTGAATCGATTCAGGACATTGAGGCAGCCATGATAGAGCAACTAAAGACACTCACAAAAGAGGACTTCCAGAACTGCTTCAGAAAGTGGCAAGAACGATGGGATAAGTGTGTTCGAATCAAGGGGAAGTATTTTGAGGGGGATTAATGGCAATGTGTCTTTTACTGTAATGCATTTTTTAAATTTAAACATTCACCATATTTTCTGATCGCAGCTCATAGATATAAAGTACTGTGATATAAATTGCAAATACTTTTCATTTGTGTTTTTTTTTTACTTGGTTTATGGCATTTCTTTTTGTTTTGCAAAAGTTCATTTTTATATAGTCATTCTTTTCCTTAATTGCTTCTGGAATTTGGATCATAGTTAGAAGGGTTTATTTTCCATACCTAGGTTATAAAGAAATTAACCCATGTTTTCTTCTAGTACTTGTATGATTTATTTATTTTTATTTTATATTATAGAAAATTCCAAACATACAGAAGTTGAGAAAATAATATAATGAATTCCCTTGTATATCTCACTCAGCGTCAATTGTTATCAATTCATGGGCAGTGAACCTGATATTCAATCTTGCTATTGGCTTTATCTTATAGCCCCTAAGATTTCTGCTAATACCAGCTGTATAAAATGGGAAGAACAAACTTCAGAGGAAATATTCAGACTTTATCGTGCCATTGGAGATATAGTAAGTTGGAAGTCAGATTGCAGTTTTACTTTGTGTGTGTGTGTGTGTGTGTGTGTAAATGTGTTATTCACTTTCAAACTATATTTAGGAATGAATCTAATATAGTATAAATCTAAAAATCCTGACATTTGGGTTTTTTTTAATTCTTTTTCATTGTGGTAAAATACACATAACACAAAATTTACCATTTTTATGTGCATAGTTCAGTGGCATTAAGTAACCTCTGAGTTTTAGTTTGTTCACTGGAAAATTAGGGCTGATATGTATATAAAGCATCTAGTACTGTGTCTGACACAGAGTAGGTGCTCTGTAAAAGATACCTTCTATTCATTCATTAACAAATTATTTATTGATTTATAAGTTCTTTGATGAAAATTAAAATAGGATAATGTGACAGACTAATGGGAGGTTATTTTAGATTGGATAGATGGGGAAGGCCTCTCTGAACTAACACTTAAGCTGAAATCTGAAGACAATAAGGAGCCAGCGATGTCAAGATCAGGAAAAGAGCATTCCAGGCAGAGGGAGCAAGTAGTACAAAACCCAAGGTAGGCTAAACCAGATAAGACGTTACAAGAAAAACTACAAATCAATATCCTTTATGAATATAGGTAAAAACCCTCAACAGGATTAGCAAACTGAATCAAACAACATATAGAAGAGAATTATATATTATGACCAAGTGGGATTTATCTGAGGAATGCAAGGTTGGTTCAACATACAAAAAAATCAATCAATGAATATACCATATTAATAGAATAAAGGACAAGAGATGCATATTTGTCTCAATAAATGCAGAAAAAGCATTTGACAAAATCCAATACCCTTTTATGATAAAAATACTCAACAAACTAAACATAGAAAGGAACTTCCTCAACCTGATAAAGAACAGCTGCAAAAAAACCCACAGTTAGCATCATATTTAATAGTGAAAGACTGTGCTCACTTCAGCAGCACATATACTAAAATAGTGAAAGACTGAAAGCTTTCCCCCTAAGTTCGGAAGCAAGAGAAGGATGTCTGCTCTCACCACTTCTGTTCAACATTGTACCGGAGATAATAGCCAAGAAAAAAAAGGGAACCAGATCAGAAAGGAAGAAGTAAAACTATCTCTATTTGCAGATGACATGATCTTATATGGATAAAATCATAATGAATCTCCAAGAAACTATTAGAGCTAATAAATAGTAAAGAAGTCTTAAGTAAATGGAAAGACCTCTGTTCGTGGATTGGAAGACTTAATGTTGTTAAGATGGCACTATTCTCCAAATTGTTCTATAGATTCAACACAATTCCTGTAAAAATCCCAGTTGACTTCTTTGCAGAAATTGATAGGCAGATCCTAAAATTTATATGGAATCCCAAGAGGCCCAGAATAGCCCAAAAAATCTTGAAATAGAAGAACAGTTGGAGGACTCACACTTCCTGTTTTCAAAACTTACTACAAAGCTACAGTAAATCAAGAACTGTGGTACTGACATAAAGATAGACATATAGCTCAATGGGATAGAACTTAGGGTCCAGAAATAAACCCATACATTTATGATCAATTAATTTTTGATAAAGGGGCCAAGGAAATTTGATCGGAAAAGAATAGTCTGTTTACCACATGGAGCTTGGACAACTGGGATATGTACAATCGAAAGAATGAATTTGGGGGCTGGCCCGGTGGCTCAGGCGGTTAGAGCTCCATGCTCCTAACTCCTAAGGCTGCCGGTTCGATTCCCACATGGGCCAGTGGGCTCTCAACCACAAGGCTGCCAGTTCAATTCCTCGAATCCCACAAGGGATGGTGGGCAGCGCCCCCTGCAACTAAGATTGAACCTTGAGCTGAGCTGCCGCATGGCTCAGTTGGTTGGAGTGCATCCTCTCAACCACAAGGTTGCTGGTTCTACTCCCGCAAGGGATGGTGGGCTGTGTCCCTGCAACTAGCAACGGCAGCTGGACCTGGAGCTAAGCTGCACCCTCCACAACTAAGACTGAAAGGACAACAACTTGAAGCTGAATGGCACCCTCCACAACTAAGATTGAAAGGACAACAACTTGACTTGGAAAAAAGTCCTGGAAGTACACACTGTTCCCCAATAAAGTCCTGTAAAAAAAAAAAATAAAAAACTATACTGAGATACCACTTAACATCTACTAGGATCATCATTAAAAAATAGCCAATAGCATGGGTTGACAAGGATATGGAAAAATTCGGAACCCTTGTACGTTGTTGGTGGGAATGTAAAATGTTACAGCTGCTGTGGAAAACAATTTGATATTTCTTCAAAAAGTTAAACACAGATATATATTACTGTATAATAATCCTTCTGCAATTCACCTTTCCTCTCCACTGAGAAAAGTTTGTGCTATAACAGAAGGAGTACTTATCATGGAACCAGAAGGTGAGATTTGATTCCTAGGGCTGACATTTACTAACCAAGAGCAAGAACCTTATCTTCTCTGAGTGTCTGCTTTTTTACCTCTAAAACGGGGTTCAATACTGTTCACAACTGTCAAGATCAAAGGAGATAAACTCTGAATTTAAATACATGCAAACATGATTTTGACAGTAACAATGGTGGACATTGAAATTATTCTTACCATCCCTTTCCTTTCTGCAATGCTCTGATCATAGGTGAAGATGAGCTTTACCTCCCCAAGAATAAGAACTGTAAATTCTGATTCTATTCCTAGCATATTTATAACTCAGTAAATACAAATCTCTTTTTAGTCAGTAAGCATGTTTCAAAAGTATTTTGAGTTCTTTGGAAGACAAAAGTTACACATATGAAAATCATTTCATAACTTTTATTGGGACCCGGTAAAGCAAAATGAGTCAGCAAGTTATAAAAGAGGATATTGTACTAAATATGTCATATATAAGGTTATGAACACCTATGAACTTTTCTTCAAATTTACTTAAGTTTAAATTTAATGTTCAAATCTTTGCCAACTGCCTAACTCTTCTAAAAATTAAATGTCTTCTTTAAGGGATCTCATAAAAAGAGCACTGAGTTGAGAATGAAAAAACATAGATTCTGATCGTTGGTTCTGCTACTAACTAGCTGTGTCTAAACTTGGGAAAAATAGCAGCATTTCTCTGGGCCTCACCTGCAACCATTAAATAGAAGATTCAACTACAGTCTGAAAATAAATTTTTCTTCTTTAAAGCTCTTATTTTAAGTGTGTTTTTCCAGGACCCATCAGCTCCAAGTCAAGTAGTTGTTTCAATCTAGTTGTGGAGGGCGCAGCTCACGTCGGCCCATGTAGGGTTTGAATCGGCAACACTGGTGTTACCCGCTCTAACCATCTGAGCTAACCGGCCGCCCCCTAAAAATAAATTTGTTCAGAAATTTGAGAGAACTTATTTCCTGGTGTGTGTTAATTTTGTTAACATCTTTAAATCAAGTTCTAGGGTGTCAAGTATATTGGAAATGTGTTATGTGATAAAGGTGGCATTTCACATTGTAGGGAAGGGTAAGATGGATTACCCAATAAATAGCATAGGGTCAACTGGTTAGCCATTAGAGAATTACCTTTTAAAATCAAAATAATCTAGATGGATCAAGGATTTAAATTAAAAAGTGAAACCACAAAGGACTGGAAAAACACAATTGAATAATTTTAAAATGTTTAGTAATCTTGAAGTGTGAGTAAGCCTTTTTAAGCCTGATGTGAAACATTGAAGTCATGAGAGAAAAGACATAAATATTACTCCATAAAAATAAAAAAAGTTATACATGGAAATAAAAATAGTATACCTAAGACTAAAAGTCAACAAACTGGGAAAAATATTCATAACACATTCTAGAGCTAAAGGGCTAATTTTCTAAAAACGTAAAAGGCTTTCACAAATTAATAGGCAAGAGATAAACAATTCAGTTATTTTTAAAAATGGACAAAGCATAAATCGATAGTTTTCAGAGAAATAAATAAAAAGTGCAAGTAAATATATCAATGCTCCTCAGCCTCAATAATAATAAAGTCATTTTTTTCTTTTATTGAGACAGTTTAACAATAAAATGTTGATACTCTTTAATCCAAGTAGTCTAGTAAAAACATTGACTATCCTCCAGAAATATAAAAGTCCTCAAAAAACATATCTACCAGGCTATTTATTACCACATTTTATATAATTTTATAACAGCAAAAAATTGAAAGCAAAATATATTAATAATAAACCACAAACAGTCACAAATACTGCTGGTTTATTGTAAGGTACATTTCTTTTGGTTTTAAATTATCATAATTGTTTTACTGAGCTTGTAGTTTATATGATTTATCATTTTTAGTTAGTACTTCACTCAAGTGCTTATCTATCAGATTGAGCCAACGGACAGTTTACTTTTCTTAAGAAATAGTAGAATCTCTGGTATAATTTTTTGAAGGTATTAGTTGCATAAATTATGGTACATTCATAAAATGACATACTATACAGCAGATAAAAAGAATGAAATATGTAAGCGTATACTGATGAAAAGTTGACCAGGGTTTATGGTTAAAGTTAAAAAAATTCCTTGAAAAACTGTATGTTCTAGATTTTTGCAATAATATTTGTAGAAAAAAAATGGAAAGATATTGTACATATCAAACTGTTAATAGCGGTTACCTCGGGATGGGAGTACAGAATACTTCATTTTCTAAATTTTTTAACAAAATTGCTGTAATGCTTGCATTTTTTAATGTGCGTACATTTTAATTAGAAATATTAATACAAACATTGATTTAAAAATAGTGTTTAATGTTAAGATCTTATAAATCCTAGCGACTAATATAGGGGATCATATCTGTGTTGTGTTCTGTGAGATTTAGAGACTGAGTTCCCAATTCCTCTATAATTGAGAGAGAAATCAGACACAATTAATACAAAATGGTAGTTGAAAGAGTGTGGGGGTTAAGTGTATTTCTTTAATCATACCTTCTTTAATTTTTGCAGATTCCATTGCAGACGCTCTGGATGGATAATACCATTAAACTTCTGGATTTGGTAGAAGTTAATAGTTCAGTCCTCACTGGTACTAACTTTTGAGTAGCTGACATAGAAAATGTTTTCACTATAGTCTATTTCAAAATGTATCTGCTTTACCATAGGTCACATTTACTAAAAATAAGGTTTCCTTTAGTTTGTTTCAGTTCAATAATGATCATACTTTACATTCATTTATTATCTTACTCTTTGCAGTGTCCATTCACATGCATTTTCTCATTTAATCCTCATAGGAACCTGGGAAGTAGGCAGAGCAGTGTTACTATCCCATTTTAAACTCTGTGGTTTCCTACACTGAGGTTTTCAGGGAATGGAAAATGACTTGGTTAATTTAATTCTGGTGAATATCATACTGAAAAATCTCTGGGCGGTTCAGTGAGACTCTAGGCCAGGATGTAGCATTTCACAACACAGGTCCGTTTTAAAACCTGTCAGTGCCCTCCCAACGTGGTGCACTAATGAGTGTGAACCACAGCAGGAGCTGGTGTAGTTCAGAAGGAGTCGGAGTTCCCCAGGAATCTGGGAATTAGGATTTGTTTGGTGTGGATGAAATGGGCAGCTTAGATCCTAAGCCTCCTGTATATCTTTTCACTAGTAGCTAGTTTTTCCCCCCAAATGGTCAAAACTTCTAATTCAACATTTTAGGATGATTTCTGGGAGACTGGGTGAAAGACTCGTGGGTATGAAAGCTTCCTTTGGGTTTGAGATACACACAGAGCACCGTGGCTCCATCCTAAATTTTGGACTGCAGTCAGGTCATTAGTAGATGTGTCCTCTCCAGTATTAGTACTGCCACCCAAGATGTTTTTTGATCATTAAGAAGCATGATAAAGTTGTATAATTACTCTCTCTCTCATATCCCTCCCCCCTTCCGTACCCCTCTCCCCCCTCCATTCTCTAGATCCAAAATCAACAGGACAGGCTGTTATTCCAGGATCCATAATATACCACAAACAGTCACAAATACTGCTGGTTTGTTGCAAGGTACATCTCCTTTAGTTTTAAATTATCGTACTTGTTTTACTGAGTTTATAGTTTGTATGAGGTATCATTTTTAATTAGTACTTCACTCAATTGCTCATCCATCAGATTGAACCAATGGACAGTTTAATTTTCTTAAGATGTAGAATCTCTGGAATAATATTTTGAAAGTGATGGTTTTGCCAAAGCTTTTTTTCCTCAAAGAATGAAAGAAGACTCAGTAACTTGAGTGCTTCCTTAAAAGAAACTTGTATATTCTCAGTAATCCAATTTTATTAACAAATCATTTTGTTAAAATGATTATCATAAAAGTGAGTCATAGCGAAGTATCTAGCTGAACTATAGTGCATGAGTCCTACTTGCTTTTACTATTCAGCAGTGTTCTTAACTGTTTGAAGTGATTTTGGAACCATTTTTTATAAGACAATGGCGTTGTCCTGAGAAGTGTTCCATATTCCTTCTATTTCCTGGGTATTTTCTTTCGTGTGGTATTTGTGTGAGATATTTCATGGGGTGTTTAAAATGTGGGATAGATTGATCTGACCTACGCAGGCTGTAGATACAGAACTCCTACATCAACCTCTCTTCATCTGTCTTCACCTTACTCTGGAATAACATTGGGTGCATATGTGTTGTTCTCCTTGTCTGGGTCTGTGAATATCTATTGCAAATCTGCAGTTTGCTCTCATAGAAGAAGCTGGAATTGTCCAAACATGTGAGTTTGAGTCCCACTACTTGTGTCACCTCGGACAAATCAGTCATTCTCTCTGGACATCAGTTTTCTCTTCTAAAATCAGTTTTCTGTGGGGATGATACTGGATCTGTGTACCTTTTAGAGCAGTTATAAACATCACGATACGATGCATGGACATACTCTGAAAGCTGTAAAGCACCATGCAAATAGAACATAACCTTTTTATTCTGCTTCCTCTGTTTAAATAGGTTTACGCAGGTCTGTACATTTGTTATCATACTTTGGTAATAAACTTGGAGAGTCAAAGAATCATATATGCTACGTATGTGACAGTGCTCTTTGTAGTTAGGCATTTAATGAGGTTTATTGGTTTAGTTTCATGATAGAAGTTTTGCAACACTGCCTATTCACTACTTGTCTTTTGCCCTTTAGGATGGCTGGATTGGTGTTCAATCAGTGATGCTCAAGAAAACACTAACAGCCACCGATTTCTACAATGGATATTTGCACCCCTGGCACCAGAAAAATCCCCAAGCTCATCCAAGCCAATGCAGATTTCAGACTCTCAGACTTCCAACAAAGAAGCAGCAGAAAGGAAAAAATATTGTTGCTATGCAACAGTGCATTAAGTAGTTAGGAAGAAGATGGACAAGACCAATTACATATTCGTAATTTATTAGAAGCCTTATTTACAAGGAATTACCTTAATTTTCAAAGAAGACACTGTTGGAGGAAGAGAAGATTATTGTCAAAAAGATGAATGACCTCACTTCCCACTTCTTGTTTAACAGTAATTAAAAAAACTTTTCTACTTGAATAACAAAAGACACTTTAAATAAAATTTTTATTTATAATATCAAACTCAAGGAGACTGCATCTTCCCCTAAGAGCAAGTGCAACTGACTGGTATACATATGTATACATATAACTGGTATACATATACTGAAGAGAGGTTCTTTAGAAAGTACATCTATTGAATTTTTAAAATCTATGTCCCCATTGACTATGATTTTAGGAGTATTTCATCTGAATTTCTGATTTTCAACAAGTAGTAAAGTCAGCTCTTTAAATTTCTCTACCATCTCATTCCCATCAAGTAGTAAAGATAGATGATACTTAATAATCTGTCACATTGATCTGTACTATAAATTCACATTTTCCATCTAGGTTTTCTTGAAGTAGGAATATGCTAACATTTTTCAACTTATTTATGCAGGGGGTAGACGGTTCGCTCAGTTGGTTAGAGCGTGGTGCTAGTAACACCAAGGTTGCTGGTTCGATCCCCACATGGGCCACTGTGAGCTGCGCCCTCCTTAAAAAAATTAAATTAAAAAAACTTATTTATGCAATAAAGGTTACTTAGCATCTGGTCTGTGCAAACTCATCTTTCCAAGAGAGTTAGCACTTCTGGAGGAGGAAAGAGGTACAGGGTCTAGCTGCTGAATTTTTATTTGAGGATATTTACATATCAGTTAAAATCTTTCTCCATATTCATTAATTCATCCCTTCAACAACATTTATTGATAGGACAATCAGCTAACTGGTCATCCTAATTAGGACACATGCATGAGTAAGGAAGCTCTTAGTACATCCTGGATAACAGGTACAAACCAGGACTCGCCAGGCACACCAGGTTGTATGGACATCCTACTTATTGAGCACTTGCTGAGTAGCCTTTATGCTGGTAGCTGGCGGTGCAGAGATTAAATAATATTTGGTATCTTCCATCTACTGGGGAGGCAAACGTAAGCAAATATAATACTGTTGTAAATTCCATAATGGAGGTATAATGGAAGCATTAAATCTCCCTCAAGGGAATCATGGAGGCTTTCCAGGGGAGGTAAAGCTAAGTCTGAGGTTCCAAATGCTGAGTTCACTATGCAGACGAAGGCCTAAGAGGGCATTCTATTAATAGCATGTGCATAGGCACAGAGGCCCAAAAGAACACTGTCTCACAGGGGGTTTTGGTAATGTGGTTCTTAAACTGGGTGGTGGGCACCTGATTGCCTTTTATTATCATTCTTTAAACCATAAATTTGCTGTGCATTCTCTTCAATATGTAAGCTAATTATCTAATGACATGTACAGCTGTCTGGGGGAAAGCTAACAATAGATCATGGAAGAGAAATGGCATATTAAACGGGGGGGAAAGCACAGTGGAAGAAACTGGAAGAATTGATATGAATGGAGCATGATGGAGATGAGAATGGAAGAGTAAGACTAGAAGGGCACATCATGGAAGGCTTTGAAAACCACGAGAATTGGGACCTGTGTCTTGCATGCAAGAGACTTAAGGAAGGAAGTGACATAACCGCTCTGCATTTCGGAAAGGTAACTGGTAGTGGGGTGGGATGTAGACTGGAGGTAAACCTGGGGCAGGAAGATCTGTTGGGAGGTTGGAAATGTGAAGCTACAGTAGCAATTATGCGGATGGGGAAAAAGGATTTAAAAGATTTTTGCTGTGGAACTGGAAGAATTTGGTTTTCACTTCGGTATTATATTCTTATGGAGAGTTTTGACTCCGCCACTGATTAACTCACTTAACATCACTGAACTTTAGTTTCCTCATTTGTAAAATGGGGCTGAAGATTAAAAAGAAAAAAAATCTACTAAAATAGTTTGGAGAATCAAAGACTATGAAAGTGCTTTTTTGTTATTTTCAGTTAATATGTATTGAGCACTTACTCCCCAGTCTGGGCACTAAACTCATGAAATTCAGAGAGAATGAGAATTAGTGCCCTCTGGGAGCTTATGGGTGTGCGGTAGCGGTGATTTCTGCAGGGGATCTAAGGAAGTGCCCTTGCAGACACTGCCACAGAGAGTGGGGAACCTTACTGAGGGCACCACTCTCTGCTTGTTAGTTCTGATCTCTTAATACCTGGTGGTTAATGGTCTCAGGTCTGCCACCCCACATTTTGGGTGGAGCCTATCTGGTTGTTTAGCCGATTACCAGGCAGAATCTCTCACGTCAGACTACCTCTTCTAGTGTTTGGTCAGACTGTGAGTCAAGGCCCACCTCAGTTCAATGATTTCACCTGCACAAAAATTAGCCTAATGCTGAGTAGGGGCTACGGGTGAGACAGTGTGAGCTGGAAAGAGAAGTTGGTCATCATGATTGGCATTGTTGGTATACTTAGGACTCTATGAAATACCTCTCATACATATGAAATCTTGAGGCAAGAGTGCAAGGCCCAACCCATAGAGGGCAGTTTCCCATCTAGGGAGCGTTGAGCCCATCCTGGGACGAGGATAAATACCAAATTCAGAAAGGCCATCTTCAATTTGGCAGCCCATTCTCTGAACAAGTAAATGGTCACCTTCCAGATAGGCCTCGGGAAACTATATGACTCACTCTCTTCAGGCCCCTATAGAAACCACACACCAGTGTGACTGAGCAGGGTTTCTCATCTGAAAGAATCACCTGCAGTACTTGTTTAAAATGTAGATTCCTGGGCCCTACTTCAGACCATGAGCCAGAATCTCTGGATATGAGACTCTGCATTTTATCACCTCAGCCAATAATTTTTATGCTACAGTAGTAACAGCTTTAACTAGCTGAGGAAGTGCACACGGATCTGAGGCATCGGCTGGCCCCCAGGTCCAGGGTCCTCTCAGGGAAGGTTGAACACAGTCTATTCTGTGCTCTAGCTAAAAGGATGGATTTGTAAACATATTCTCTCC
This sequence comes from Rhinolophus sinicus, assembly GCF_057876585.1. Lineage (NCBI taxonomy): Eukaryota > Metazoa > Chordata > Mammalia > Chiroptera > Rhinolophidae > Rhinolophus > Rhinolophus sinicus. The sequence continues at coordinate 156,371,284 of NC_142503.1, read as the reverse complement.
TTTGCAAGATACTTCTATTTTGGTTATTGTCACTGCTGAAAAACATCAGACTCAAAATGGAATTCAGTTACTCGTTACTAGTCGGGTGACCCAGGACAAGTGAAATTTTTTAAACTCTGATTTCTCAGTTTAAAAACATGGGTAATACATATGGAACATGCCCGGAAAAGTGTCTGGCACATAGGAGACACTCAATAAATGGTAGCTGGTATTGTCACCACAGTCTAAAACTGCCATAGCACCCTCTTTGGGCCTGCAATAATATTTCTCCTCTGGGTGGCAGCAACAACTTGTGGAGATGCTTTTAGAGCAACAGCAGGAAAAGAATTTTAGAGTGGGAAAGGATCTATGATTTAGTAACTCAACATTTCATTTTAGAGATGATGAAACAGGGGCCTGGCAACAGTTAGCTAGTGACAATACGAAGATTAGAACCTGAAGACGACAGTAGATTTTGTTTAAAAGGATTTTACTCTTGGTTTGGTTTGAGGGACAAAAGAAATGTTTCTGAGCGTAAAAAAGAGCTCTTGAGAATGACTGCCGAAAAGGATGCTTATTGTTTTTATACTTTGTATTTAAGGCAGTATTGCCTATTTTCACCATTTTTCTTTATACTTATCGAACAATTTCAAGGTGAAAATATACTATTTTGAGAGGCAGAGTCTTAGATTCAATAAACATGGTGTGAGCCTCGGCCCTGCCACTGACCATAAGCCTAGGCTGGTTACTCACTCTCTCTAAACCTGTTTCCTTATCTATGAAATTAAAATTGTATGGGGTGGCTGTTTAGTTCAGTTGGTTAAAGCGTGGTGGTAATAACACCAAGGTTGCCGATTCGATCCCCGCCTGGGCCACTGTGAGCTGCGCCGACTAAAAAAAAAAAATTGTACCTACTTTGCAAGGGTTGTCACAAGGAATAGAAATAACAAAGGTAATGAATCTAGCATGATGCCTGGAACACAGGAGGTTCTCAATACTATTGTTAGCTAACATTTATCGAATGCCAGCTACATTTCTAAGGACTTGACCTGAACTGTCTCATTTTATCCTTAAAACAACCCTCTGAGCCAGGTACTGTTATTGAGCCTCAGCTTTCCGGGACATTAAATAGCTCATAAATGGTGGCGTTGGAATTCACACTCCAATAGTCTGACGTCAGTCTGGGGTCCTAACCCTGGACTACCCTGCCTCTATTTGCAAATGTTTTTATCCTTGATCAGGAAATGTAATGTGTTAGGCTTTAGTACTCAGAAAGGAAGAAATGGGAGCACATTTTAACCGAGCACACATTATATGCAGGTACTGTGCTGGACTATTTCAAAACAATTGTCTTATTTTAGTTACTAGGTAAACATTGTCTTTATTACCTCTAAGAATTCATAAAGTTTTCTAGAACCCTACAGATTTGTTTTGCTTATTTTGTAGTATATTAATGCAGCTCTTATGTTGCAGGATTCTTTACTACTGCTCTTCTTTAAAGGTAGATTATCGCATTGTTTACAGAAGATACATGAATCAGATGCTAGGTTGGCAGATGGTACCTTCACTCAGGAACTTTTATTTTAAAAAGTTAATAATGGACAAACATTAACTTACCCAAGAAGTTAAAATACTGTTTCCATTAAAGAAGCATTTTTGTGTGTATACTTTTTAAAAGTTTGATAGGAAGGGAAAAGCAGTGGGGGGATTATCAGAGACACAATTTTGAGGAAAGGCTATCATAAAGAGTTTGTAATATAGCTCTCATAAATATAGGAAATCTGAAATCTTAGAATTGGAAAGAACTTAGAGATCATTTAGTCTAAACTTGGACTCACTTTATTGAGAAACTACCCAGAGAGAGGAAATGTCTTGCCCAAGGATAGAACTCAGGTTTCTTAACTCCCAGATGATAGTCATTAATTATAAATAACTGTTTGTAATAATTGTTTAATAGTACCTATGTAGCAAGCTATAGAAGAGTCATATCTTTCTTGGGCAGTTCCAGAATCCCCACTGCATATCTGATCCCTGTAATCCAGTGTGGTATGTATTTGACACAGAGTCAGTCTGGCAATGAGAAAACAATATTCATTTTCCATCTTGTGTCTCAGCGTAATTTGATATATTATATCACTGCAATCAATTGTACCCTGAGAAGCTTTAAAAAGATGGTATTCCAAGAATTGGTATTAGTGTGAAAAACTAAGGGTTTTGTTCCTCTTTCACTTTTTCACACATCCACAGTTCTCGGGGGGTAAAACAGGGGTAATTTACTCTGGTGGTCAAGGGAAGGAGGCATTGTAAATGGTGGGAAGAGCACATACAAAGGCCTAAAGGTTTGAGACTTAGTGTGTTAGGGGTCTTTTGAAAGAACCAGACCTGCCCGAGCCTGTGCACCTTGGACTTTAGTTGGAAGACAGTGGGGAGCCATTGAAGGATTTAGAGCAGGGTTTAGGGCAAGATTTAAAGCATGAATATAGTTGCTTCGAATATTTTTTTTAAATCGCACAATAACATATGAATATATTATTACATTAATTACAACACTAAATCTAAAGCCAAAGTTCTCCTTTACCAACCCTTCCATCCCATTTATTCTCAGAGGTAACCACTGTTGTGTTTTGGTGTACATACATGCATAAAAGATATATCTAGGATTATTTTATATGTGTGTTTTAAAACAAATATTACCCTGTCAAGGGATCAATTTGAGAGGTAGAGCTTGGGTTTGGGCAATATTGAGAGCCAGCTGGCCATCTGTTTACTTTGCTTGGTGTTCACAGAGTATTTTGTGAACATTCCAGTTTTTAAGTAAGATTCTCACCCAGGGATTGGTGCTGTGGGAACCATCTGGTAGACCCCAACCACGACAGCTGCAAACCCTCACAGCCGTATCTACAAGGTCTGTCTGTACTATGGCCTACTCTGGGTCAAAAGTTTGCTTCCTGCAGTTGTGCAATTATGGGACAGCTGGAATCCTCATATTAAATGTTCCTTGTTCGTCTGAGGGAATGGACAATGTGCTTGCCATGTGTTATGGAACAAGTGAGGATTCAAACATAACCATGGGGTCCTTTTCTAAGGGAAACAAAACATTATTTGGGGTTTGATCTTTTACATTTTTAATAAAAGCATATATGTAACAAAACATATCTATATATTGAAGTGGTTTTTCATGATCAATACTCAAGTTAAACATTATTATTACCAAATTAACAGAATAAAGACTTCTAATATATTTGGGCATACGCATAGCTTACCTCTTATTAGGACTGTTACTAAAGTGAGGTTTGGGGGTGTGGGATCCAAGGAATGTTGTTTTTAGGAATACATGTGGATAGATTTATTCTCTCATTAATTCATTCAGTATACATTTAGTTCCTATTATGAGCCTGATCATTTCTAAGTCACTGGTTGAATCACTCTGTGCCCTTCGCTCTTTAAATTAAAGTTCCCAGCCCTCTTGGACAGATACATAATGTAACAAGTACCTATAATGTATTTTACATACAACCAGTGATTTTCCAGTTATTCCACTCTTTAAACTATTCCAAAGTTCTGGGGAAAAACCAAAAGGTTAAAAATCTTCCATGGGAACATGCCCTATACACCTTGGGAAATTTTTGGGATTTGTTCAAGCTCTAGACGGCGACCCAAGGCTCCTGAACAGGAGGGCATAGGTCATAACTAAGGATGCAATTTACTCGGATTTCCCCTGACCTTCAGCCAATAAACAGTTGCCTGGGTTAGGGCTAATTCAAAGGCATTTAAACAGGGTACAAGCTTTTCCTAAAACAGATTAGGGAGAAGCACTTTCAACAGGACCTTGTTGCAGGATTACTAAAAAATTCAAACAATAAGACTTAACTGTTATTCAGTTGTATACATTCTTTCAGCAAACCTGGAAATACTTTACTAAGTCGTGACATTTGCAACATCTTGCTTAAAAATGATTATAAATACAAGGTGTGATTGAAAAATATAGTGAATGTTTAAATTTTAAAAATTTATTACAGTAAAAGATACATTGCTATTACTCCCCCCTCAAAAACACTTATCCATCGTTCTTGCCACTTTCTGAAACAGTACTGTAAGTCCTCTTTCGTGAGTGTCTTTACTTCATCCTCCATCATGACAATGCTCCATATCACACATCACTTCTGGCAGGGCAATTTCTGTCAAATAAAAACATTATGGGTGTGTCCTCATCCACCTTATTCACCAGATCAGGCCCCATGTGACTTTTGGCTCTTTCCCAAAGTCAAAATGACCATAAAAGCTAAACGTTTTGAATCGATTCAGGACATCGAGGCAGCCATGGCAGCACAACTAAAGACACTCACGAAAGAGGACTTCCAGAACTGCTTCAGAAAGTGGCAAGAACGATGGGATAAGTGTGTTCGAAGCACGGGGGAATATTTTGAGGGGGATCAATGGCAATGTGTCTTTTACTGTAATACTTTTTTTAATTTAAACATTCACTGTATGTTTTGATCACATCTCGTTTATTAATATTCTCTATTACTTTAAGGGAAAGTGATGGAGCTGGAGAAGCCTTGGGAGCTGTTCCCCGAAAAGCTTCCAGAACGTCAGCACAAGTCTGGAAAGAGAAGTGGGGGCGTTCCACGGGTGGACTATGGAGGGTGTCTGTAGCTGTGCCAAAGACAAAAAACTTACCAAGAGAGTATACAAAACCCTGCTCACCCAAGCCTGCTTTCTCCCAAGTGGGAACAAATTGAAGGCAAAGGCAGGTCCCAAGGAACCAAGTGCCCCCTCCTTCCACTCCGATAACCTCTCCCTCCGTACCCACGTCTGATAGGTGACCCAGAGCTGACCCAGAGGCAACTCGGACCTCCTCCTCCTCCCCCGCTCCCCCCAAACACCACCGAGATGGATGACGGTTTCCCAACCCGCAGGAATAAGCAAGAGCCCCCGAATCGTCTCAGCCTAGTCACCAACCCGCCCCGTCGTCATAGTGACCGCCTGAGCCCCGCAGCCCCGCCCCTTCCTCGCGACGCGGCCCCACCCCCTCCAAACCCGGAAGTGTGAGAGTCGCGCCCGCTACGCGGAAGGTTTGGGAGGAGGGAGCGCGGCGGCCCAGGCTCGCTCCGCCGCGCGCCCCGCCCCTCGGAGGCCGGCCCTCCCGTGCGCCCCCACTGCCTGCTTTGCCTGCGGCTCCTGAGCCCTGCGGCCACCGGCCCCGAAACGGGCTCTGCCGCCTTCGCGGCCCGCTCCTGTACAGGAGGGAAGAGCCGCCCTGGGGAGGAAGGAAAGGGACGTGGGGGCGGCCACGGCAGGTGAGGGATGGGCGAGGCCCTGGAAAGCGGGGGTGTGGTGTGTAATGTGTATGGGGTTGCAAGTGGGTGTGTAGGTAATATGCGCTGCTGCCTCTGTTGTGTGACTTTGTGAGTGGGCCAGTCCACGTGACCATGCACGTGATCACGTGTGTGTGTGTGTGTGTGTGTGTGTGTGTGTGTGTGCGCGCGCGCGCTCTCTAGTCTTGAGTTCATGGGGGTGGTCGGTGTGCCTGTGACTCTGCCTTTGTGTCACCGATGGGACTGGGAGACGGTGGGGGGCGCTTGACCTAGGCATACTCCTGTAATCCTATTTTGGGGCTACACTGCTGCAGCCCAGGAACATGTTTTCCAGTAAATTTAAGAACTCTGAGCAGAGGCCAGTTATTTTAGAGTGTGCCTCAGTTTGAAAGTGACAAATGTCTTTGTCATTGCTGAGTAGGGCCAGGGGGATGAGAAAAGTAGCAGGGCTAGAATGTCTCACTTTTCCTCTTTTCGTTTTCCTGGGGAGGTATGAGTTCTGCATTTGTGCTGCTTCTCCACCTATGGTGTTCCAGCTCCTGTTAGCACAGAGATTCAAGAGACTGAGGAGTAACTTAATAGCTGTATGCAAATTTCTAAAAGCTTTTATACCAAGACAGAACACAAAATGAGGTGGCACAGAAGAAATGTCAAGTAGGCAGCTTTTCCTCCCATGAGATTTAGAAGATAATGGAAAAGGTTCATGAAGAAAAGAAAGATAAAGCTTCCCCTAAAGAGATCTAAAAGGATGGTTATGTCGTGGTATGGTAAGGTACTGGAGACTTGCATTAAAAAGCCTAATGCATCACCTAGAGACTCTCAGGTTCAACATTTTATTATTGCTGATATTAATAATAATCACAGATTGTCCATATGTAGATCAACTACAGATAGAGATAAAGGATCAGAAAATCTCTGACTAGTTAAGCTGGTTATGTGACACTAGTTAAGCTGGTTATGTGACAGACATTTGTCAAGGTGATTTCATTGACTGTAAACTGGCAGGTTCTGTTGAGATGCAGAGGGATAAGTGCTGGTGATTCTTCATGCACACTCACAACTGGCAGTTTTGTTGTCAAGCAGCACATGGGCCAGAGAGGATAGGGTGTCCGAAGCATCCCTGACGAGGGCTTTCCTTAGGCAAGATTAAGGCTAATCTCTGCAGCTCTTTCCCTACCAGCATGAACAGGTGCTTTTGTTTTAGTGAAGAATTGTGAGAGATCAAATCAGTGCTGAACTCTTGGCTCACATTCTTTCTTATTTCATACCAACCAGTTTGGTCACGATCTCAGTTAACCTTTTTTGCCGTATACAGAATGTTCCTCTTGTGACTTGGAAAAGTATACCCCTTTAGTGGATGAAAGAGCTGGGAGAACAACTTCCTTTTCATATCGCCCACAGCTGTTCTCCCTTTGCAGCAGTGAGCTTTTTTTTTTTTCACTCAGATGGCAGTTGGTCATAAGCAACATTTGGTATCGATCTTACCTTTCATGTACTGCCAAATTAGCACAAGTGTTAAAATCACTTGCCTCTACAAAAATGTAGTCACAGTTGGGTGGAATCTCTCCATCCAGTAAGATTAGCTATAAAATGTTATGATACTGGGGTAGTTGTGAATAGTACTGAGGACTGAGAGGTAAGGAACGTATTTCTGTTTCTTGCTGTAGGAAGAAGTGGATGACAGTCAATGTGTACCTGTGTGTGATGTGTATTTGTATAGTAGTTTTGTTTGTACATTGCAGTTGATTCCAAATTACGAATATTTTATGCCAAATTTGGTAAATCTAGAAGGAAACTTTCCAGCTTTAATTAGCTAAGGGGTTTTTATAAATCTATTGAGTAGAGTTTTTGTTTTTTCGCTAAACATGTTTTTGATATTTCCTCCTGTAAAATGTAATTGTTTATAATAATGCAATACTAGAAAATGTCTCCATTAGGAATTATTTATATGATATAGGAATATTTCAAGTCTATCCAGGTGAAAAATATTCCAGAATATGTGCTAGTTGCTTTTAATTAAAAGCAATAACCAGCTTAGAGAAAGGCTATAGTTCAGATGACTAGGATTTTTTAACATGTTAGTATTTAAGAGAAAATGAATATACAAAGAATGATTTTCTTTATTTCAGTATGAATAATAACTATGTGCACAACTGATTTTCAGTATAAGACTGGCTAATTTGCTCGATATTTTAGAGCAATTTACGATTTTAACAAATTTTTCTGAAAGTATCATCCTAGCCTTGAGAGAAGAGACCACTATTACAATGCAAGGTTGTAAATCAAATTTAATATTGGATGTCTACCCTTACTATCTCCTTGGGGTTCAATTTAGTAACCCCCCAAGGTTAGAGGTAACATTTGAGACTACTGAGTGCCCTGTGCTCCTGAGGGAGAAGTGGAGGGCCAAGGAGGAAGAGTTCCGTTGCGTTTAGAATCCCCTGTCCCTGGCCACTCCAGAGAAGCCCCTCTAAAATGACAGTTCCGAGTTCAGCCCATGAGTTCAGTTCTAAGATCTTGAATTTATCCTATCCCTGCTAGGAAATCCAGACTTGCCCTGGGGTAGAGAACAGGGTACGATGCATGTGTTTGAATCCTTCCAAAACCGATGGGTGGAAGTTCCTCATTTGGCAATAAGAATCTGCAACAGGGAACTATAATTTCAGGTTCCTGTTATGACATCACATAGATACCTAAGTAAAGAGGGGCAGCCTTTAAATTGATAATACTCAGCCAGTTTAACGCCATTCGTTGCCCGGGTTAGAAGGGACTCTAGGATTGCCTAGTTCAATCTTGTTAGGACATCGTCACTTATTTAGTCAACAGATAATGCCTGCTGGGTGACAAGCACTGTTCTAGGCCTTGGAGATACAGTGATGAAACCGTCATAGATGAGACCACAAGCCCAAAGAAGGTCGGTGACTATTCTAAAGTCTCAGAACTCTAAAGGCTGGAAATTACTAATCTCACAACAAAAGACCACACATTTTTTTCAAAAGGCACATGTTTTGTTGCTAGTTATAGTGCCTTCAAGCCTACCCTGGTATCTTACAGATCTTTCAGAGGACATGATACCACTTTTAATCACATAAATGTGAACAAGTTTTCCTGTATTTTGCATTAAGAACTACTTGTGAAGTTCTGAAATTATGTTCTGCTAGAGTTAGACTTACAGCCCTCTGCTAATCGATCAGGAAGCAGGCTTACATGAACTCTTTAGTGTGAGTGTATGCTGTTCCCTATAATTCTGTCAGACAGGAACATCTTTATTAAAATGGGTTAATAAGATACCGGGAAAAGACAGATGATGGAATTGCAGTTTTGAATCACTTACCTAGGACAGGCGGTCTGATTTCAGAAGAGACTGCCATGTATCTGGTCCTAGGTTTGCAACAGCCATGGGCTCTCCGGTAAGTCATTTACATTTTCTAGACCAGATCCTTCTTCTGGAAGAACTAAGGAGGTCTGAAAAATTCTCCGGTAAAGTAGCCATTTCCTCAGTTTTACCCTTTAAAGTATGTATTGTTGGTATAACTAGACCAGACTGTATGTACATGTAGTTCTGATGTAAACATGAATTCTTGACATGAAACCACATGCTTTTATTTCAGGGGTAACCTCCATTTCAGCTAATCATGGGAGAGATTAAAGTCTCTCCTGATTATAACTGGTTTAGAAGTACAGTTCCCCTTAAAAAGGTATGTATGGTTTTATTATACCCCTTATTTGCAAAATCTTGTATTGTTTTTGTGTGTGATTTAGATGTTATGTCTTAGTGTTTGAGAGTAAAGGTTATTGCCAAGTATCATGACTCAGTCGCAGAGCATAAAGTTCGCCCCTTCTGTGTCAAGTACAGCCAACTTTTGAGACTCATTCAAGAGTAAAAGCGAGTATAACAATACTCATTTTATAATTGTCTTTACATAGTCAAGCAAGCAAGAATATGTGTACTCCTCTGTATAGTTTAGTGGAAAGCCGGTCAGACTATTATAAAGCATTTTCCTGTTCCTCAGATTTAAGATTTACAGTGGGTCACATTATAGATCCTCTGTTTGCAACGATACATTCACTCTGCCGTAGGCATCTTCTGGAAACTTTATTTGCATGGGATGTCCAAAAACTCCAAACACTTATATTGAAATTTGACTATTGACTCTGAGTCCCAAATTAATCCTGAATGTTTGGGGATCACACTAGACAAAGGTTGTTCAAGCCACAGAGTAAAATCTTTGCTGATCCCCTCGCAAAAGTATTAGAGTACTCTGATCTGAAGATCATCTGTGTCTCTGTTATTATATTGTCAGGGTAGACAGCTGTTGGAAGTATCATGCAAATTTGGATTAATAACACAACTACTCTCCATATTGTAATTTGAGATACAATTTTCCAAGTATAGACAGAATACCTGCTATATACCTGGCACTATTGTAGGAAGTCTCCAGATATCTTTAGTGCTTTCAACAGTTTAACAAAGTGAGTAGTGGTGTGCCCATTTTACAGATGAGAAAACAGGTTCGCAGAGGTTAACATGTTAAAGGTCAAACAGCCTAGTAGAATCTGGATTAAAATCAAATTAATCTGGCTTCAAAGCCAGAAGTACTTGGCTGTTTACCAAAGGGAGCCTCCTCCCTTCTTTCAACCTGGGAAAATACTGCCCGTGCTAAAAGGAGAATTGGCTCCTGGAGTCCCTCTACCTTGTTCCATACCTTCAAGTTAACTTGTGTGTGCTCCTCTTGATGGACTCACTCAGCAAAGGGATCACCATACCCCCACCAACACAAGCTTATCTAAATATTCTTAGAAGCAGTTATAGGAAGTTGTTTTGTTGATGTGATTTTCTCCAGTTGTCAGGTCAGTTTGGTCCGCAAGTAATGATAATTTTGCTTGAAATTTTGTGGTGCTAGATTTTAAATTGTTTAACAGATATTATGTCTTCTGAAGGAATTCTGATCAAATTACCATTCAAAGAACTCTGAGAAAATTGACGTGATAAACAACCTGTATTTATGGCTTGTATTTAGAATATACTATATCAATTAATAAAACTGGGAGACGAGGGAAGAAGAAAAGAACATGCCATTTTGTTACTTTTCTTCCAAATTGGATTATTGAAATAATTTTCTAGAACATTTTAACAATCTGACCATCTTTTCTCATGGATTTTATTACAAGATTGAGAGTTACTGTGCACTCTCAAAGGTCATTGAAAGTTTTTTACCACAATCCCAGCAAAAAAAAAACCATGAAGAGCAAAAATGTGAGTGGCAAAATACAAAGGGCAAAAACACAAGCATGAGATACTATGTGTGATCCGTAACCTGGGGATATACAAAAGGGCGTTGTCAGGGCCCTCTGTACTTTGCTTTGCCCTTGTGGTCTGCTCCCCATGACACCAGTGACCCCGGTTAGTGTGCCACCACCCAGAATGACACCACAGAGCCCCACTGCACTGCCAGCTGGGAGATCTCAGAAAATAGAACCTGGAGGCCTTGAACTTTTTCATGTAAAATTAGGATAGGTGCTAATTTGCATTGGCAAAAGTTCAAACAGTTAATGTACTTTTCCAAATAGCACCAAAAGTCAAAGAAATCAAAAATTAATATGTCACAATAATAGCTAACACTTACTGAACACTCAGTATCTGCCAAATTCTGTGCTGAACATTTGACTTGTCTCGGCTCATTTAATGCACATTGTTTCCCCCATTGGGTCAAGAACCATTAAATCAAGAAGGTTTCTGATGACCTTCCTCCTTGCCACCCACTTTCCCCCCCAAAAAGCCAGTTTTTCCTGTGTGCACTCCCTGCATCAGACTGAATAGTTTGAAATATTTCCTGGGACAGTGACACCTACTCCTGAAGCATCTCTTGAGTGGTACCATCTCTACCCAGTTTCTCCCTAGAGCCTGGAATCTTGTCTCCCCCTCGCTCCCCTATTCACACTCTGACCCTGCTGATCCCAGCCTGTCCTCTGGGCCAGCACTGGAGAATGACTCTGCAAATTGCCTTCCTCTTACACACATGTGCGCACACGCACCACACACACACATACAGAAGAACTATGAGTAAGATGCCAGGTACAGAGTTTATTGTTTCATGGTAAACAAAATCGACTTCAGATAATCATAGACGGAAAGGAAAATTAAAAATTGATAGAAAAAGCAGCTCTTTGGAAGAATAAGAAGCAATTCTGTGGAATATTTCCGTAGCACCGAGGGAGGAAAAGGAGACCAAAGCAATTTTATTATACGTGCTAGTCTTGTGTGATCCCCAGTTACCTTTTAACAAACAAGGCAGAGATATTCAAGTTGTCAATGAAATTATAGTGTGAAGTTAACAATACAAAAACCAAATTCATAAGGCTCTCCATTTTTTCTTACAATTTTGCCTCCAGATTATCGTGGATGATGATGACAGTAAGATATGGTCGCTCTATGATGCAGGTCCCAGAAATGTCAGGTGTCCTCTCATATTTCTTCCCCCTGTCAGTGGGACTGCAGATGTATTTTTCCAGCAGATTTTGGCTTTGACTGGATGGGGTTATCGGGTTATAGCTGTAAGTATTATTGATTCAGTATTATAATTCAGGTTCATATTTTGTGGGATTTTTTGTGCATCGGTTTCTAATCAACAATAGCAATTGGGCACATTTTTCATTGAGGTAAGATATTGTTTTCCTTTTTTAAAATGTGAAATAAAGCCTTTTGAAGGAAGGTAGTGTGGTACACAGACATACAAGTACAGCGATGCAGTTGACAAACCTCTCTTGGAAGCCTGCTCTACTCCCAGCTTTTAAGTGCATTCTCTCTTGTAAAGTTCTCACAAGTCTGGTCAGTAGGAAGCATTGCCCTTGTTCATAGATGAGGAAACTGAGGTCCAGGCCATTTTAGTGATGGCTGAAGATCACACAGCCAATAGGTGGTAGAAGGAGAACCAGGCTCAGTGTTCTGACTCCATTTCCATTCCTCATTTATTACACCACTGCTTCCCGAAGAGCTGAGCATGGAATGTTAGCAAAGGGATCTGCAAAGGGATCTGCTAACATCCAGGTGACTAAAGCCTTGCTTTAATGTAAATCTTTGACAGTTGAAGTGAGGTTCCTTAATTAGTTCATGTCCTTAGCATTTGGTTAAGAACTTTTTGGTTTCTAATTGGTTTTTTTATTACCGAATTGAGTCTAAATCGTTGCCTATTGGTCACCCTTGAGTCTCCTGTGGGAGAAAGGTATGGGTGGGGAAGGCACTGTTGTTTTTGGCATACCTCGACTTGACAACGGAGGTTGGCCTCCTAACTTCTGAGGAAGGAGAGACACTTTTGCTTTGGAACTGGAAGTTTCTGAGACCTGGAATGTTAGCCTATAAATAGTACTTCCTGTGGGACTACTGCCATTATTATACATTTATTTACTCTCTAAAGGAGAGAAAATGTGGGCCAGATCGCTTCTCTGGGAAGGTAACCAAAAATTTTCGTGCGATCACCACCAGCTGAGGTCACACAAAACAAATCCAATTCCTCTTCTTCCTGACAGCCCTTCTCTTTCTTGAGAAAACTACTTATTATCAGCACTGCCCGCTGCCTTCCTCCCAGGTCTTTTCTTCTCTGGCTGAATGTCTCCAGATTCTTGAACCATTCCTCATAGGGCATGTTTGAGTCTCTGCAACATAATCCTCTCTCGATCTGGGTTTTCAGTAATCCCTCTTTGTGGACAGCATTCCATGAGAACAAGGTGGTAAGTGCCCTGATCCCAGCCCTCTGCAGCCTAACACATGACAGCACCTTTCCTGGTGGTCACTGTTGGTCAGCCAGGGAGGGGAGACGGAGCCGCCCCCAGGGGTCTGTCGTCCTGTAGAGCTGACTGTTTATCACTCCAAACTGGCTGGTCACGCTTGCCTTGCCTTCTAGCTGGATGTTTCTTCTTGCCCTCAAGCTTCTTGATGTGGACTTTCCCTATTTCTTTAGCTAAATAATGAATCAAGAAAAGGCCAACAGTATCTTCAAAATCACTTTGTCCTTAAGATTTGATCACAATGCCCAACCCCATGAGGTTTTGAAACTGATTAGATATTTGTTAGTATCGAGCAATTAAAATGCATGGATCCTTTTTTCATTTAAATTTAAATGAAAATTTTCGTTTAAAATGTGAATCTATAATTCACACGCAGTTCTAAGAAATAATACAGAGAGCTATTCCTTTCACACTTTGCCCAGTTTCTCACAATGGTAACATTTTGCAAAACTCTATAGTACAACATCACAATCCAGGATTTTGATATTAATATAATATAATCCACCCTTCTTATTTAGATTTCCCAGTTTTACTTGTACTTAGTTGTGTGTGTGTGTGTGGTAAGTTGTATACAATTTTATCACCTGTCCAGAGCACAGATATTTTTTAATTAAAGATTTTATAAAATATCATTTCCCGTGCCGCCTGGTGGCTCAGGCAGTTGGAACTCGGTGCTCCTAACTCCGAAGGCTGCCGGTTCGATTCCCACATGGGCCAGTGGGCTCTCAACCACAAGGCTGCCAGTTCAATTCCTCGAGTCCTGCAAGGGATGGTGGGCTGCGCCCCCTGCAACTAAGATTGAACACAGCACCTTGAGCTGAGCTGCCGCTGAGCTCACAGATGGCTCAGTTGGTTGGAGCACTTCCTCTCAACCACAGGTTGCCGGTTTGACTCCCGCAAGGGATGGTGGGCTGCGCCCCCTGCAACTAGCAACGGCAACTGGACCTGGAAAAAATATCATTTCCCTTTCTTTTAGGCTATCATTTGACGCAGATTCTCAAATTTTCTGCTAGGGAGAGTCTGTTCTCCATCCTGTCTCAAAATAAGAGAATCTTGTCCATAAATAGGATTTTAATATTATGTTGGTGCAAAAGTAATTGCGGTTTTACAGTCATTTTTAACCTTTTAAACAGCAATTACTTTTGCACTAAGCTAATAGTAAAAGTCACACATTACATGAAGTTTGAAATTATTCCATAATTTACATGGCAGCATTTATTCTAATGATTTGTCAATGACAAAATGAATCTTAAGTATTAAAAAAAGCCTGTCAGATGGGTTTTACATGTAAATAGAGAGGAATTCTTAGATGACAAGTCTGAGCTCTCTAGAAAGGACTTAGTGACTTGTATTTCTTTTTCTTCCTCATCATCAGCATAAATAGACAGGCTACGTAGGGTCAAGCACCACACTTTTTTGGTCACAAATAAAAGTTCAAGAAATCAGACTGACTAAGTCGATTGGAAAAAAAGGAGCAATTTTATTGAATACTCCCCTAAAGAAATGCTACCAGAAAAAGGGAATTCTCCTTATAACAGACTTTATTTCTAGTTCTCCTGGGCCATAATTCAAAATGCAATTGGATTTAAGGGAAAACCATATTTCTTTATTTGGATGAGTTCCGCTCACTCTATGCACCCCAAACCTCAGAGTTTCTTGGCAATTTGGAAAGGAAATTGATGTGAATTTAAATTGTTATTCACATGATATCACTAGAATGTGCTTACTTTTTATTCTTCTTAAAATTTGTCTGTTAAGTAAAATGTGAATTTTGAAGTTTAGGAGAAGAGGAGAGCTTATTTTCATGTATTTTGAATAAGGAGCAAAGCTTGAGCAAATGAGAAATGCTATTATGAGAGTGCTAAATTTTTCACATATAAAGGTGTGATCAAAGAGTACAGTGAATGTTTAAGTAAAAAACAAATTTATTACAGTAAAAGACACATTGCCATTAATCCCCCTTAGAATACTCCCCCTCACTCTGAACACACTTATCCCATTGTTCTTGCCACTTTCTGAAGCAGTTCTGGAAGTCCTCTTTGTGAGTGTCTTTAGTTGCGCTGTTGTGGCTGCCTCGATGTCCTGAATCATGGAGTATTGTCATGATGGAGGTTGAGTTACCACACATTTTAAAACACACCTCTCTCAACTGTAGCTCACCCGACTGCACCAAACAAGTTGAAACTTGTCACACACTGTTACTAAAGTTCAATGCAACTGCTTCCCATATTGAAGATCCCTGCCTTTCCATTGGATGGCACTCGGCAGCAGCATTCACCATAATTTGTGATCACAATAGAAAGACTCCATGTCACACATCACTTCTGGTACGGCAATTTCTGTCAAATAAAAACATGGTGTATCCACATCCACCTTATTCACCAGATCTGGCACTGTGAGACTTCCCACTCCTTCCCAAAGTCAAAATGATTCAGGACATTGAGGCAGCCATGACAGCGCCACTAAAGACACGAAAGAGGACTTCAGAACTGCTTCAGAAAGTGGCAAGAACGATGGGATAAGTGTGTTCGAAGCAAGGGGGAGTGTTTTGAGGGGGATTAATGGCAATGTGTCTTTTTCTGTAATAAATTTTTTTAATTTAAATGTTGACCATATTGTTTGATCACACCTTGATGAGTTATATTTCACCTTTAGATCTTTTAAAATAAATTTTGAATTTTATTATTTCAGTTGCAATATCCAGTTTATTGGGACCATCTTGAATTCTGTGATGGATTCAGAAAACTTTTAGACCATTTACAGTTGGATAAAGTGAGTACCCTGAAACTAATTACTTGCACATGATTTTAATGCAACATTTACATTGTAAAGCCTGTTGTCTTTTATGTTTTAATAACAGCTCTTTTGAGCTGTAATTCACATATCATACAATATATCCTTTTAAAGTGTATAATTCAATAGTTTTTAATATATTTACAGATATGTGCAGCTACCACCACAGTCAATTTTTTTCACTCCAAAAAGACACTCATACTCAGCAGTCACTCTTCCCCCTCCCTCCCCATGTCCCTAGCCCTGGCAACCTGCTCTACTTTCTGTCTCTATGGATGTGCCTATTCTGGATATTTTATATAAATGGAATCATACAATACGTGGTCTTTCTGACGGGCTTCTGTATTTTAGCATAAAGTGTTCGAGGTCCATCCGTGTTGTAGCATGTGTCAGTACTTCATTCCTTTTTATTGTCAAATAACATCTCATTGTCTGGCTATAGCACATTTTGTTTATCTATTCAGAAGGGTCATATCTACTTCTGTCTTTTGCAACCGCCCTGCCTTTTAAAAGGCGTACACATTTGGGTTGTTTCCAAAATGTTAGGCCATTATGAATAGCACTGCTATGACCATTCATGTACAAGTTTTGGTGTGGACATATGGTTTCAGTTCTCTTGGGTATGCAGTGGAATTACTGAATTATAGTTTTCTCAAACATAAACTGCTAAGTGGTTTTGTTTTCTAATGTAATCTGTGAACAATATTTTTTAACTTGTACAATTTGTGTGCACAGTTGTATTATTTTCTTGACGGGATGTATAAATTCTATTTAAATACAATACTTCCTAATTTCTAACTACTGTAGGTATTTTAGTCTATTGACTAGTAGTGGCATCCTATTCTATGGTTGGTGACAGTTGAAACATTTTTTTTTATATTTATGTTCAGGATTGATCATTGTTTTAGGATCCTCCTTGTGTTTGTTTACAATTAGGTTCATCTTTTTGGAGCTTCTTTGGGAGGTTTTTTGGCCCAGAAATTTGCTGAATATACTCACAAGTCTCCCAGAGTCCATTCCCTCATCCTGTGCAATTCCTTCAGTGACACCTCTATCTTTAATCAAACTTGGACTGCAAACAGGTAAGAACGTAAACGTTTGGCTTAAATTCTTACTATTTTTGTTCAGTGGAATTTCAAAAATGTTGGCCTTTGGTATTTTTGTTTTTTGTTTTGGTGCACCAGGAAAGAAAGGTCGTATCTACTTCTGTCTTGTGCTACCTCCCTGCCTTTTAAAATTAGAAACAGTCACATTTGCAAAAGAAAATAATTGAGTGAACTCTGAATTCAACTCTAAATTATTGTTTAGATTTGTTTAACATACACTCATATGCTCTTACAGTTTTTCTTCCATGCGTATGCAACTAATCTTGTGTTCTGCTTGTTCCACTTATTATTTTGTGTAAACAGTTCTGTCTGTTGACTAAAACAGTTTCTTTAGGCATTTGGCTTCTCCCGGTTTCTCATCATGTTCTGTTGTAAATCTTTGTACAAATTACTTTTTTTCCTTCTCTTTCTGGGTTACTTCCATGAGATATATTCCCCAAAATGGAGGGACTAGAGCATTTAGTCTGTCAGCAGATATTCTGCACGTCTTGACACTTAATGTTAGTCTGCTTTTCAGAAAGACAGAAATGGTGGAGTATTTTGTGGGGCAACCTGCCATCCTTTCGTTGATTTTGTCATTTTAATTAGTCTGATAGGTATCTAACGGTACCTTTAAGCTGACTTAAATGTGCGTTTTTTTCATTGTTAGCAAGGCTAGGCTCTACCCTTAAAAAAAAAAAAAACCCAGTGACTAAACATACCTATCTAATCAGATTGATTTTCACATAATGTTATAGGTAAACGTTTTCATAATTTTCACATCTACTTAAGATTGTACTCTTATTTATTTGTTTATTTTTTCCAATATCATCTTAGGAGTTCACTCAGCATTCGCACAGCAATTTCTTGTATGCATTAGGTACAAATGCTTCATGTCCAGATGATGAGCTAAAACTCATTGATTATTTTTAATGTTATGATCGTTAGAAGCCAAGACTCCACCCACTTTGTGCTCTTGCATATCAGCTACTTTTTATCAAATGTCCGAGAGCATACTGTGTGTCACACACAGAGGCTGCAGGGGTGAGCATAGCCAACAGAGTCCACCCCTCACAGAGCATACGTCGGCATCAGGCCATTAGAAGATAAGAAAGCTGTAAGAGTTGAGTGGAGAACTTAGAAAGATAACGGAAAGAAGGCTGACTGTCCTTGTAAGGGAAGCTCAATTTCCAACAAGGCTGTTCCACTGAGAATAGGCATCAGAAGGTGGTCTCCACCTTTGATAAGTCATTTTCAGATTAGTCTTAGAAAACTTAGTGTTTACCGTATATAATGACTCTCAACGTTTGTAATTAGTAGAATAGATATGAACCAAAAGTCACATAGAAATACATAAAGATTGAATTACCTTGAATTAGCCCAGTTGAATCTAATAGTAGCAAATGGGGGGGAAAAACGATAACTCTTTCATTTTGCTATTTTGAAATATCAGTCAATCCAAAGGTGACATAAAACTGAAGGTTCATATATTAAGTTTTCAGTTTTCTAAAGGAAATAGTATAGCCTTTGGATATAAGGCCAATTAGAAAAAAAAATCTTGGAATCAACAGAATGTCTTTTGAATATTGCTTATAATTATTTCAAATCTCAAATAGAAGTTGTATTGTATTAAACCATAACTCTTCGGGAGCTCGGGAAAGTGTATATAAAAACAAGATGCTGAGCTCTTTGAAAGAAGGGCCTAGGTCTCTTTATCTCTAGATCCAAGTACCTACCTAATATAACACTTCATGAATGAATATTTGCCATTCACATATAGTCTTGGAAGTTTAAATGATCAGGTCTTTGTTTTACAGCTTTTGGCTGATGCCATCATTTATGCTCAAAAAAATAGTTCTTGGCAACTTTTCATCTGGCCCAGTGGACTCTGTGATGGCCGATGCCATTGACTTCATGGTGGACAGGGTAAGGATGGGGGCGCTGGGCGGGGACACGTTGTGCTGGTATTTTCCTTGTCTGCTTGGTTCTTGAAGATACATCTGTCTCATTGAGTAGGTAACAGAGGTGCTCGTTTAGCAGTCTTCCATATTAACTTTAATGCACCCAAACAGATATTCTTGCTGGTAATCCATCAGATTCACTTGGGGGAACTTTCGAAAATACAGGTTCCAAGGCCTCACGCCTGACCATTAAACTGGAATTCCTGGGCGTGCAGATCTAGGATCGCTGTATTTTTACCCCACTCTTCCTCCTTCACTTCCCCCAGGTCAATCTTGATGTAGCAGGTCTATAGGTGCACATTTCGGAACTATTGAGCTAGATGATTTTTCTCAGGACACATCTAGCTCTAAGATCTCTTAAAAATGTATCTGTCATCTCTGAGCTTCAGGAATTGCCTTGCCGCCCACAGGCACCTGGTGGAAGTGGCAGTTCAGGTTGAAGGCTATGGAAGGCCAGGTTTCCACAATAAAAAAATGCTACCACCCAAGAGGCCCAGTTCATAGTCTCTCAGATACATTGTGTTTCCTCATTGGTGACCTTTCTGGCCCCACCACACATGATTCCATCTTTATAAGCACAAATATTACCTGTGGATTTAATGGAAATGTGAAAAACAAAATTAATTCAAAAACTTTACCTGTGTTTCTTTCTGCAGCTAGAAAGTTTGTGTCAGAGTGAACTGGCTTCAAGACTTACCCTGAATTGTCAAAATTCTTATGTGGAACCTCATAAAATTCGGGATATCCCTGTAACCATTATGGATGTAAGCTTCCTTTTAAGTAAAATAGATGCTTTACCTTTCTAAATGTATGTGTCAAGAGCCTCCTCAGAATTATTTTATAATTTTTCAGTGTTCTTCAAATGCTGCCTTAGATTTTTTTTTAAATCCCCCACCTTTATAATTCCAAAACAATCTGTTTATTGTTTATCTAATATTTTTCCTGATAGAAAGAACACCATTGATATCAGGATAAATTTAAACAAACATGGTAGTTCTTACCCATTTTGGTGTATTTTTGCTATTGTTATCAACTGATATTGTACTTTAGCTATTACACATCTGGGCAGGAAAGAGAAGGTACCTCAAAAGGGCAGAGAATCAAGAATTCCATAAAGTCTAAATAGTACAAAAGTTTGCTTCTTACATTTTTCAGTTGTGATAAAATATACATAACAAAATTTACTGTTTTAACCATTTTTAAATGTACAATTCATTGCCATTAAGTACATTTACAATGTTATACAGCCATCACCATTATCCATTTCCAGAACTTTTCATCATCCCAAACTAAAACTCTGTACCCGTTAAACAATAACTCTCCATCCCACCCCCTCCCAGCCCCTGGTAACCATGATGTAGCGTGTATCAGAATGTTCTTTTTAAGGCTGAATAATATTCCATTGTATGGATACACCACATTTTATTTATCCATTCATCTGTTAATAGACATTTAGGTTGTTTCCATCTTCTGGCTATTGTGAATGATGCTGCAATGAGCATTGGTTTACAAATACCTGTTTGAGTCCCTGCTTTCAATTTTTTTGGATACACACCTAGAAGTGGAGTTGCTGGGTCATGTGGTAATTCTCTGTTTAACTTTTTGAGAAACCATGATACCATGTTCCACAGTGGGTGCACCATTTTACATTCCCACCAGCAGTGCACAAGGGCTCCAATTGTTCCATATCCTCACGAGCACTTGGTATTTTCTGGTTTTTGATAATGGCCATCCTAATGGATGTGAGGTGGTATTTCATTGTGGTTTTGGCTTATTTTTTAAAAAATCATGTAACTATTTTGCCTCATAAATGGATTCATTCCTAAATTCAAATAATGTGGTATTTTTAAAAATTGATTTTTGTCGGGAAATTATCTATTATATAAGCCTGTAAACAATAACTTCTTATCATTCTGCAATACAATCCCTACATTCTGACATTTACCATGACACAGAACAAGCTTTTCAGGACTCTCAGTGAAACATTTGCTCCTCAGTGCATTTGATCTGTTTGCTCATTTTTCAAAACTGCCCACTACTTGGATACATGATCATGGAAAACTGTCTATAAGCTTTAGCAAGTTGCAGGTGCTTTTTTTCTTTTTTTTTTTTGCTGCTTTTTAAATTACTTTTTTGAAAAACGTGTTTTTGTATGTGTATAAACGTAAGTTTTTATGGGCATTGAAAAATGTCTAGAATCATATGCCCCAAACTGCTATCAGTGGCTCCACCAGGAAAGTATCTGGACTTTTTCTTACACTCTTTAAATTTTTTGGATTTTTGTTTACTGAGCATATAGTATTTATGTAGCTATATTTAATTAATAATAAAATCAGAAAGTTCTTTTGGAGTTTCATGATTTTTTTGGAATTAATTGTCATTTTTAATAATGATTGTTCACTATTAATAGTCTATTAATTTAGTTACCTAGGTTTGAGGAAAAAGGAAATGCATGGCAGAATTCCCCCCAAAGATAACAAGAGACATGCGGCAGTATAATGTGTAGCTAACATCTTCCGTTGGAGTTAGAGTCACCAGGGGTCAGCAGGAGCAGGTGGCCCAGGCTGCACAGGGGTTCAGTGGTACTTCTTCATGAGAAAGAAATGCTTGGGGTGGCACTTTCCATCATGTGAAAAGAACATATTAAAACACTAGTAGGTTTCAGCCTTATCTTTGTTTTTTAAAGGTATTTGACCAGAGTGCACTTTCAACTGAAGCTAAAGAAGAAATGTACAAACTGTATCCCAATGCCCGGAGGGCTCACCTTAAAACAGGAGGCAATTTCCCATACCTGTGCAGAAGCGCAGAAGTGAATCTTTATGTACAGGTAAGTCCCAGCGTGGAACCCAGAGCACTTTGAACCCAAAGTGTATGGTTTGAAATACAGAGCTTTTTTTTTTTGGATGGTGGAGTAAGAGAACTATAGAATTCTCCGTAGGAATGAGGCATTGACTTAATAAAGGTGGTTTACATTAATAATTTATAGGAGAATTTAAGCAGGTATATTAGAGACACCTGGGTGACTCTCTGCCCACCATCCCTTTTCCAAGAAAAGTAGGCTCACCTCTACACACTGAAGTAACCATTTGGTATGATGTGACTTTGCCTCCTGGGTACACAGTGAATTCAGTCAGAGCAGGACACCAAACCTCAGTGGGGTAAATCGGAATCCCACGAAGAGACTTCTTGATCTACGAGTATTTTTAGTACATTAAAAAAAAAAAAAAAAAACAGATCTTCTCATAAGCGGCCTAAGGCGACCTCTAAAAATGGTTCACTATTCTCCACCTAGAGAACTCCATAAAATCATGCAAATCGAGAGGTTCAAATCTTCGTGTTCACTTTAAGAACACTGGTGAAATTGCCTAGACCATCAAGGGTATGCATATCCAAAAAGCCACCAAGTATCTGAAGGATGTCTCTTTGCAGAAGCCGTGAGTGCCATTCCGTCATTACAATGGTAGAGTTGGTAGATGTGCCCAGGCCAAACATTGAAACTGGACGCGGGGTTGGTGGCCCAAACAGTGTGGAATTTTTGCTGCACGTGCTTAAAAATGCAGAGAGTGATGCTGAACTTAAGAGTTTCCATGTAGGCTCTCTGGTCACTGAGCACAGCCCGGGGAACAAAGCTCCCAAGATGCAGCGCAGAACTTACAGAGCTCATGGGCGGCTTAACCCACACACGAACTCTCCCTGCCACCCTGAGAGGATCCTAAGGGAAAAAGAGCAGAGGAGGCTGCACAGAAGAAAAAGATACCACAGAAAAAACTGAAGGAACAACAACTTATGACCAGGGAGTAAATTCAGCATCAAATAAATGCTAATAAAAGTAAATGTAAAAGCAAAGCAAACACACACACACACACATACACACTAACAAACACCATCTCTTGATCCTCTACCTAAATGGATATTAGAATAGTTTGAGAAATGAGTGCTTTGGCAATTTGGCAGGAAGAGTCAGCAGCCTTAAAAAAGGTCACTTGCTTTGATCTTGTCATCCACTTGTGACAGTGGATCCTAAGGAGAGGATCCTAAATACAGAAACCTTGATGTTGAGCAGCTGGTTGGCTGAGGTGGTTAGAGCGCGGTACTCTTAACAGCAAGGTTGCCGGTTAGATCCCCACATGGGCCATTATGAGCTGCGCCCCCCACAACTAGATTGAAACAACTACTGGACTTGGAGCTGATGGGCCCTGGAAAGATGTACTTAAATAAATAAAAGTTTAAAAAGAGGAGGGGAGGGGAGAAAAAAAAGAAAAAACCTTGATGCCTAGAGACGTCCATCGTGGTGCTCGGCAGAACCGCAGAGGCGGAAAGGGCCTGACTGGAAGTAAGGGGCGAGGGTGAACACTGACTCATGCAGCAGCATGCTGCCACTTAAGATGTTTATGAAGAGTTGGTAGGAACTTGGAGGGACTGGTTATATATTAAATGAAGAGCAAAGATCCTAAATGAAGGTTTTTAAAAAATACACCTTGGACTTTTCTGTGTTTTCCAGCTTTTCTCTAATTAGTATATATAACCCTGTAATTTTAGAAGCACAAAATGTATATTATGGTGACGTTTAAAATAATGATCTGCATTTCTACAGATACATTTGCTGCAATTCCACGGAACCAAATACGCAGCCATAGACCCATCTATGGTCAGTGCCGAGGAACTCGAGGTACAGAAAGGCAACCTTGGCATCAGCCAGGGGGAGCAGTAGCCAGGGCTTTGGCTGGCAATGATGAGTGATCCCTGTACAGTCAGTGGCGTCAGTGCCTGCCCGTTGGCCTCTCGGTTCGGTTTGTCAGGCTCACCGGTTATCACTGTGTTCGGAATAGGACTGTCATCTTCATGACAGGCGGCAGCTCTTCTCAGCCAGTGTAACTGCTCCCTGTCTGTTTTTTTAGCTTTTGAATTTGAAGAGGTACTTTTGAAGACTCCCTTTTACGAATTGTGAACATTTTGCTACCAAAAGTCTTCCTCACTATGTTCTTATGTGAATGTTTATTTCTAAGGTTTGGGATTTTGTGGGGTTTTTGTTTTTCCCTTGTCTTTTTTTTTTTCTTTCCTTTCTTCCTTTCTTTCTTTTTATGTTATTTGCTGTAAATGCTGCATACCCAGATTGTGTATCAGAAGGACATTGGTTATTTTTATGCTTTCTTGATTATAATCGTTACCAGTACCAGGATGGTCATCCTACAGTTTGTTCGCCTGTAAATCAACTACTTCTAATTTCCAGATAAACAAATTGTTTTCAATTTTAGCTGTTGTCTTTCTAGCCATTACAGTCATTTGGAATAAAAACTCAGTTTCAGTGAATGGCTTTTGTGGTTACTCTAGCTGTCTGACTGGGCTGCACAGGTAGGACTTTCTGAGAAGCAGACCATGTTTTTGTGCCAATTTGGTATGACTTTAGGTAAATTACTTAATCTCTCTAAAAACTCAGTTTGATCATTGTAAAATAATAGTAGTTATCTTTTATTGAGCTGCTACTGTGCGCCAGGTACTTTTAATACCTTCTTTTTCGCCCCCTCAGTGCAAAATTTTAAATACACATAGAGAAAACTATGTTCCCATCACCCGTCTTCAAAAATTATCAACTCATGGACAGTCTTGTGTTGTTTCTCACCCTATATTCACTTCTTCCACACATACTCCCATCACTGGATTACTTTATAGCAATTTCTGATACTGTATCATTTCATCTGTAAATATTTCAATATGGACCTTCAAGAGAGAAAATACCCATAACGCCATAATCACACTTAAAAATTCACCAATAATTCCTTCATATCATCTAATATCCAATTAATGTTCCCATTCTTAACTATCTCATAAATGTCTTTTTACAATTGACTTGTTCTAATCAGTTTTCATACAAAGTTCACACTTTGTATTTGATTGAAATGTCTCTTAAATCTCTTAAAGTATAAGTTCCTCCTCCCTTTTTTTTTTTCTTACCATTTGTTGAAACAGGCTTATTTGCCCGACAGAATTCACCAGTCTGGATTTGGCTGATTGCAGCTTTGTGGTGTTCTTTAATTTGTTTCTCTGTCGCTGGTATTTCCCATAAACTGGCAAGTATATCTAGAGGCTTGATTAGGTTTGATCTTGATCTTTCTGGCAGAAATGCTTCATAGGCAGAGCTGTGTGCTTCCCATTGGGACACCTTACGAGGCACGTAACTTCTGTTTGTCTCTAAGTTGTTGAGACTGCTCAGTGGGTTCAGGTATTTTTGGTCCGATCTAGTCATTGGAAAAGTCCCCTGAAGGTTTCTCTGCCACTGCTGATCATTGCACAGAAGCATCATGTCATCAGGGGTTACAGAACAGTGACAATACTCTTAATTTTTATCATTCTGTGTCTATTAACTGGAGTTTGCTGATTAACACACACACACTCCCTCATCAACTATTTGGTTTTTCTTAGGTACAATTTAGATAAAATCAGCTTTATTTCCTTTAAGTTTTCAGGATATTGAGTGGGCCCTACTTTACAGATTTCATCCCCACCACAACCCTGATTTAAACTTTACAGGTGAGGTCATGGAGACTGGGACAGGGCCAGAGACTTGCTTGGCATCACACAGTAAGGACAGGCGCTGGAATGCCAAATTGGGTCGGACCGTCCCTGAGGCCAGGGATCTTTCCATGAGGGCCAGTGTCTTCTCTACCTGTGACTTGACAACTGTCCTGAGTTACGGAAGCACTTGGTAAACCGTGAAGGCAGGGCTTGCTGTTTTTAACTATTAGCATTAAGGCTTCTTGGAGGCTGCCATAGTTTCACTGTGTGTGTTTTGACTTCCCAGCAAGCAGGGGCCTCCTTTGGGCAGGGCCATGCCACACATGGTCAGCAGCCCACACCTCACCTGGTATAGTAATGAACTGCGGGGGACTGCCCTCGACTTTCTTTTCAAATTCTCCCAGTGTGAGCCATGCCGCCTAACAGCTTTAACTGCTCCCATGCTCTATACCCTGAGTACTGCCATTTCCAGCCCTGACTGATTTTGAGTGCTGGCCTTGACTGTCTATTCAGACCTATTAGGCCAGTCTTCTAGTCACCTCAGACTTTACTGGCAAAAGCCACAGCCATGTCCCCCCTGCCCAAACCTGCCCCTTCTCTCCCAAACCCCATCATCTCAAGTCCCAGTGTCATTGTTCCTCAGATTGCCCAGCTAGAAATTCAGCCATCTTAGACCCCACCCCCACCCTTCCACCCCCATGTCTCAGGCTGAAGCAGATGCTGAGATGAAACTTTGGGTGCAGGATGTTTATTAAGGATCAAAGGAAGAACAGTTGTGTAAGGAAGATGGACTGGGCAGAGGGAGAAGTTGAGCTGTGATCCAGGCCCAACCAAGCACCGGCCGACTGGGTGAGGAGCTCTGGAGCTGGTATAATAGTACCCGCTGGAATAGTCTCACAGAGGGCGAAATGGCCAGGCCCTCTGCACACCAGGCCCCTCACAGCCTCCTGCCCCTCCAGCTCCTCCCTCCTCCCTCCATGCTTCCTGTGTTCCAGCCACACCATTCCCCAAACATACATCTCCACCCCACCACCCCACCCCGCCCTGTTACATTGCAGACTGTGCTTTTTGCTTGGAATGTGCTTTGCCTATTCGGTCTTCTCTCTGAGTTTCTCACCTTCTTCCCCCTTACCTTCTCCAAGGAAGAATAAATCCCATCGTTCTCTGCGTACACCAATTATAGCACCAACTGCATTATATTCCATTATTGGTATCCGAGCCCCCTCCCCACCCCCTACCCCCAAGGCCTCAAGCTTCCAGAGGACAGGAACTGTGGGCTACTCAGCTCTGCGTCGCGGCCCCCAGCAGATTGCCTGGCACAGAAGACACTCAGTAAATACGGATGCTGGTGGTGAGTTGAGCGATTGTGGTTCCACAGAACCAATCCACAACAGCTTGTCTGATTTGAAAGTTTGCCATAAATCTCCCAAACAAAAGAAACGGGTATTGAATTTGACAGCTATTTCAACATTTCAGTTTTATTTTAAGAATTTGCTTTGTCTTGAAAAAACATACAAAATTCATTGTGCAAAA
This sequence comes from Rhinolophus sinicus, assembly GCF_057876585.1. Classification (NCBI taxonomy): domain Eukaryota; kingdom Metazoa; phylum Chordata; class Mammalia; order Chiroptera; family Rhinolophidae; genus Rhinolophus; species Rhinolophus sinicus. Next base: position 156,344,317 of record NC_142503.1, on the reverse strand, counting down.
TTCATCCAGAGGAATGATCTAAGTCCTGTGTGGGGGAAAAAAACCACCTTTCACAAATGGAAGAGATGGAAGAAGAGCTTTCCACCTCCACACAGCACATGCAGAGGGAGGGCACCACACGGCATGGAGGCTGCGTGCTGTGCTGGCGTCTGAATCCAACACCTGTGAGACCCCTGGCAAGGCCCACCTCTCAGATCACCTGATGATAAAATGGGCTGGTTTCAAAGCCTCTTTTTCTTTCTTTTCATAAATTGTAGGGTTCTTTTTAGTAAGACATTTTTTTTTTTTCAGTTTAAAAATACAGCATATAGTACAGAGTTCCTATATACTCCTCTCCACGGCACAGTTTCCCCTGTCTTAACCTGCATTAGCGTTAGTATAATGTTTACAGGTTTATCTGTAGGATAAATTCCTAGATGGGGGATTGTTGGGTCGGTGGGTAAAAATGTATTTGTAATTTTGGTAGATACTGTGAAATTGTCTTTCGGAGGATTATGCCATTTGAACTCCCATCATCCAGGTGTGATCGCTGAATCCTCTTTTCAGCTCAAATGATTTTTATTCTATCTTCTTCCCAGGGCTCACGCCCGATGGGTAACTTTGTGGGAGATTTTCTAAGATGTGGGCTCCTCAATGGGCCACAGCCAACTGTGCCATATTCAAGAGAGCTCAAATTAGACAGAAACAGCTTTCAGGCACAACTTCTAGGCTTCTTGCACAGAGAATTCTCTACACGCTGTGAAACTGTGAAGCTTGCAGAGTCACATTTCTCTGGAACCACACTCTCCTACTGGTTTGGCTGAACCATGCAGTGCCCTGTGCTTGCCTGGCACCGGAATTAAAGGCAAAACTCCCCATCAGCTGTGCTGTCCAATGCGCTTGCCACTTGCCACAGGTGCCTATTTAAATTTCCAATCATTAAAATTAAATAAAATGTAAAACTCAGTTTCTTGGTCCCACTAGCCACGTTTCAGGTGTTCAGGAGCCACAGGTGGCTAGTGGGAAACACATTTGTAACACAGATCCAGAGCAGCCCCACGTCCCAGAAAGTTCTGTGCGCTAGTGCCAAGCCTTTGCTATTAAAAAGGAGAAGAATGACAACTAAATGCGAGGTGTGATCCTGGGCTGAATTCTTGTCTGGAAAAAGGACATGAATGGCTGAAATTTTAAAAATTGAATAAGATCTGAAGATAAGCTAATAGTATCGTATCAGTGTTCATTTCCTGGTGTTGGAAAGTATACTGTGGTTATGTAAGATGTGAATCTTTGGGGAAGCTGTATTGTGAGAACTGTTTGGAAATTCTTTGTCTTATTTCTGCAACTTTTTTGTAAGTCTGAAATGATTTCAAAATAAAAAGTTTTAAAAATTCAAACAATGATAAAACAGGAGGGAAAAATCAGAGTGTGTGCCTCCTGGAACTGTCCAAGTGTACAAATCAACTTGGGAGCAGTCACAGCTGTGGTGTAAGAGTAGCATTCCTAAAAGCCAGTGACTGAGTTAAGGGCGGTCCATTTTGTAAGTGATGGTTGGAGCCCTGCATCAGGTAGGGGAGACAGGGATGCTGGGTTTGGCACCTGATCTCACCACTTAATTAGCTTCTTATCCACCCTGAGCCCATGTCCTCTCTGAAAAGATGCCCCTTGTACCTCAGAGAACTGTGGTGAGGCTCTGAGATGATGGAGATGAAAGTGAGCTGAGAGATGTGAAAGACCATACCTGTGGGAAGGGATTCCCTATAAAACCTGAGACAGGCTCCTGCATTTGCCTTTCTAGGCCTGCATGACTATGTGTTTCAGTAGAAGCAGCTGGAGGTCTGTTAACAGTGATTTTTTTTAAAGCCCTTAATGGTGGTCATCTTTTGTTTGGTGCCCGCACTCTGAGGTCCCACGCTCCTGAAGGTCCAGCGCCTCCGGTTACATGGCTGTGCACCTCCTGGGGGCACTCAGGTCGGCATTTGCTTTCTTCCTGATGCTTTCTGCAAAAGACAAGATTCCTATTGCCTCATGTTGCCTAAGCTCTGTGTCACAGGGCTGGTTTTAGGTTTTAATTGGCTGCCAGAATTTGTGCTAAAAGAAGAAGCAACAATAATATTTAAGAATATTTTGGAAAAATTAAAAAGTCACACCCAATTCCTTTACTCTGAAATGACTCTTTTCCTATCTTGCCTATAGCTGTGAAATAGCCACTGTGCCAGGGGCTTTCCTGTTTGCCCTCAAGAAGATGCTATCAGTGTTTTTCCTTGTTGCCATGGCACTAACAGACTTCATTACTATTGGAGACTGCCGGATAACACATCCTGTGGCATTTCGGAAAGCACCACACCGGTGGACATTATGTGTTTTAATAGCCATTAAGGCTTTGTCAACATGGGCTGACCTTGTTTTTAATGAGGGATTAGTACTAGAACCTTTTATCCCACTTGCCTGATGGTTCCATGGGATGCCCTGAATTCCAAACCAGGCTTTGGGGAGTAACACTTTTTACATTTTATTTAGAAAACCCATTTGTTAAACCCATTTAATAGCTAGGATTCAAAGACTGGTGTGGCCTCAGAAATTTTATTTGACCAGATCTGACTGGTTCAACTCATATTAAGCCAGTTCTGGCCCATGTGTCTTAATGTTTGTGAAAAGACCTCCACAGGCTGTTCCAGCCTCATTCCAAACTGGAAAGAAAAAAAAAATCAAAGTACAGAGGGCTGGAGGGGAAGCAACTGTAGCGTCAGTGGTTTTAGGACTGCGAGTTTGTAGGAATTATCTGGGCCATGTCCACAATGCGCAAATGGAGAACCCAGCGCCAGGAGGCACCGTGATTTGCCCCAGGCTCCGCCTGAGTTCCAGAAGGAGGCAGAGCTAGGACAAGGGATCTGGAAGGTTCACAGTCAGCTCTTGACTTTGCAGTTTGAGCAGCCCCTGGAAGGCCCTACCGCATTCTAGTGGGGCCATGGAGCTCTGACCCTGGTTCCCCGGGCTGCCCTGAGCTGGAGCTGGGCAGGGGACACTCTTACCAGCCAGGTCCCTCCTGCCAATGGCTACGAGGCCCTCGAAGAGCGCTTTGCTGGGGTTCTCACCCTTCGTGACCACACCGTGCAGCCAGATGAGCAGCATCCGGTGGCCGTGCTCCTGGTAGCTCTTGGTGCCTGAGGACCGTGAAGGAGAAACAGAGAGGGAGACGGAGCCCACTTAGCATGTGCCAGGTCTGAGCACGTGTCTGTGCTGCCCTGTGCCGCCTGCTGAACACCAGGACCTTCTCCCATGCTCCCGCGGAGCTCAGCCCAGAGATGGAGAGGGGCGGGGAGGAGCAGCCTCAGATGAGGTGGGGGCCGGGATTTAGTGTTGGGGACTCTTGAACCTCCCCAGCCCCAGGCTTTCTCCTGAGCACCCACCATGCATGCTGTTGGTGTCACTCCTAAGAGAGCAATAATTGGCACTCATTGTTGTGATACCACGATGCCCTTGACTGTATCTTTCATCCCTCGCTGCTCACAGTGGTCTGTGCCTTGCGTGTTGGCCCATTCTACAGATGAGCTGGCTCAGTCAGACAGAGCTGGCCATGTTCTTTCCCTGCATCAGGGGTTCTCAACGCTTAGTGCTCATTGGGAACACCTAGAAAGCTTCAGAATACACTGACACCTGGGTTCCCCTGACCCCCCGAGATTCCGACATACTTGGGTCTGGGTGCAGCCTGGGCACTGAGTGGTGTTGAAGCTTCTCAAGTGATTCCAACATACAAGCATGTTTGGAAAATAAGTGCCTACACTCTTCAGGGCAGGTAGTAGAGTGGACCTGGTATTAAATTCTGTGACTAGGCCTGCTCTCCCAGCTGAAGACACACGCACACACGCACCCCCTCAGGCACAGCCATCAGGTCCAGGGCAGTCTTTTCACTGTGTCCTCTGACGTTCTGGCCCTTAGCAGGTTCTTCCCCATGGTGCTGCCCTTCGTGCGGCAGTTCCGTTTCACCCATTTATTCACTAGCCCTTGCTTCCAGCCCCATAATTTACCGGAGCGCCTTTACCATCTATGGAAGTTCTTATCTGTAATAGAGTTCACTTTTGTACTCCCTGCTCTATTCCACTAATTGGTCTGTATATTTTTGTGTCAGGTATCTCTCTATGTCAATTATCTTAACTTTATAAATGGTTGAGGCTGGTTGGGTTAGACCCTCTTTACTTTTTTTCTCAGAATATTCATTTATATATACCCTGTTTATTCTTTCAGGTGAACTGTAGAAATCCTTAGTCAAGTTTTAGAAACCTCTTATATTCATTTAAAATTGGATCAAAGTTTTAATCTAATTTGGGAAAAATCAATATCTACATGACACTTTTTTTCTAGCTGGGAATACAAAATGTCATTCCACTTACCCAAGTCTTCTTTTATAGGTTAACGAATAATACAAATACCATGGTGTTTGTGTATTTTATCATATATTTAGCCATTTCATTGCATTATTTTATTCTAAGAGTTTTTCAATTGATTCTTCTGAACTTCCTGTGTATATAATTATGGCATCTGATAATCTCTCTCTTCCTTTCCAATATTTGTACTCCTTATTTCTGTTTCTGTTTCATGCCTTAGTACCAGAGCCAAATTTTCCAAATAGATGTTAAATAATAGTGGCAACAGCAGCTCCTCGCTTTTTACTGGGAGTGCCTTTCGTTTCATGCATGAATGATGCATATCAGCTGCAGCTGATTCCTGAAGAACGTGAAGTTCACAGGTCAATCGGGAGGGAAAGGCAGAGGGCACACAGCCTGTGCAAAGGCCGGGAGGAATGAAAAAGCACTCGGTGTGCTGGAAATGACATGTGGCTTCATGTGGCTGGGCTGTGGGTGCCACAGGCTTTTCCACCAGAAGCACAGAAAACTGAACACACCTTAAGGGCGCCGACCCCTCCGCCCGCTGGTTGCTCTGGGGTGCCAAGCCCAGGTGGTACCTGTCCACTGTTGCTCGATGGCCTGGATGTGGGCCTCAGTGAACTCCCAGCAATACGCAAGCTTCTTCCACTCGTGGGGCAGTAGGTATTTGGAGGCCAGTTGCCACAGCACAGAGCGCAGCTGCTGTGTTTCCTGCTGATGGTCCTGCTTAAAGGTCAAGTTTTTCCCAGACGGGTCACTAGGGTCCCTGCAGGAGAGGTGGTCCTGTGGGGCAGATCCCAAAAGTGCAGCAGCCGTCTCAGGGAAATCCCTGCCAGGCTCTCCCTTGTGATGCTGGACTGGGACCTGGGGCTTACTGTTCACTGCTCTGGTGTCTGCCTCTATTCTTTGTCTTAACCTCAGGAATCCGAGCTACTCACACTGTTTCTCCATCCAGAATTCCTTGCTTTGCCTCCCTGTCCCTCAACTCCATTGCCACAGCCAAAAGACCACCAAATGCCACCTCTTCCAGGGAGGCTTCCCAATTCCTCTCTTTTTTCTGCGTTTCTATATTACAGCTGTCAGCAGAATGACTCAGCAGCTGTGGCTGACACCACGCAAACCAAGAACCAGGCACTGGACTTGCTGAATTCCAACTGGTTATGGGTGGGGTTACATAATTCTTTCTATGCAACGCAGGTGATAAAATGAGAGGTTACAAAAGAATTATGTAATAGCATAAATGAAACCCACAAAAGCCTAAATAAAGGGGTAAAGGCAGAGTTACAGTTGTTAAAAGCTCATGGTGAGAAAAATCCCCCTGGTGTCTGCATGTTCCGTCCTGGTCAACAGTGGCCAGTCACCTGTGAGGTGATGAACTGGGAGCTTGGCTCTCACCTGGGGTATTAAAAACCATTTCCTTAGAGCACTGTTCTCAGCCACGTCTGTACATTGCGATCATCTGGGAGCTTTAAGAACTACTGACGCTTGGTCCCCAGGCCAGAGATTCCGATTGAATTGGCCTGAGGGTAAGGAGGGGGAATTTGTGATTCTAACTGCACCTCTGCCTTACTGTTGAGAACTTTTAAAGAGTGAGGTGGTTTAGAATTAATCTCAGAGATGAATCATTTCATCAAATACTTGGTCTTCATATCTTGGGGTTACATTTAGGAGTCATCTGTTGCAAAAGGGTTGTAATATTTGTGAGGATCTAGCCTGTCAGTGAAAGAGAACATCTTATGATTCCTACTGAAATTTGTTATCTATCAACTGATTTTGGAATAGTGATTTTTTACTTGAGAGGTGTGAGAGAAGTTTGCTAAGTTTGTAAACAATATTAGAATGTCTAAGATATTTGAAATTCGCTTTATTTGTTGATTTAATTTATTGGATTTGCTAGGATAATTTAAGATTTAGGAAGCATTTGAAATGCTTAAAATGAAAATCTAGCATATTAAATTTATTCATTCAGTTTAAAATGTTTATTGTAGTTTAATTAAGTTTAAACATGGGACCAAACACTAATCCAAAGGCTTCTTGAAAGTGACTGTTAAAATTTACTAGGTTCCGTGTTTCCCCAAAAACAAGACCTAGCCAGACAATGAGCTCTAATGCATCTTTTGGAGCAAAAATTAATATAAGACCCTGAATTATATTATATTATATTATATTATATTATATTATATTATATTATATTATATTATATTACATTACACTACGTTATATTACATTATATTATATTATATTACATTATATTAAAATAAGACCTGGTCTTATAAATAAGACCTGGTCTTATAGTAAAATAAGACCAGGTCTTATATTAATTTTTGCTCCAAAAGACGCATTAGAGCTGATTGTCCGCCTAGGTCTCATTTTTGGGGAAACGCGGTTGTATAAATAGAATAATAAGATTTTTTTTAATGAATTTAAAAGTTTAAGGAAAACTAGTTTTTAAATTTGTAGTATATTGAGTATTAATTTTTAAAACTGAAGTAAATGTAAAAATTATTTTCTGTGTATAAAAACAACCGTTGGGGTGGCCGGTTAGCTCAGTTGGTTAGAGCGTGGTGCTAATAACACCAAGGTTGCTGGTTCTATCCCCGCATGGGCCACTGTGAGCTGCGCCCTCCTTAGAAAACAAACAAACAAAAAAAAAAAACCCTCAGACACCAAAAAAATTCCCCACCCCCCATTGCTGACAACAAGCATAGTAAATGCATAGCCTTCCATCAGCCACTATTTCCCAATTCCACAGCAGACATCACTAATCAATCCCAACACACTTTCCTTCTGGGCTCAGAAAGCTCCCTGAACACAACACCCCGAGCAGCAGTTCCAATCACCTGGAGATGGCAGTGAGCTGGAACCAACTGGCCATCTCTTTGTCCATGCGTGCATGCATTCATTCATCAACCAAGAGTGGCAGTAATATCCAGTAGTCTCTCCACACTGGCATGGACCTCAGTCAGCCTCGTTTCACTGTGGTTTGGGTGCCCCTCCCCACCCAGACCCTTACAAACAACTCTGGTGGTAGGTAAGGCAGAGATTATCACCCCCTTGGAAACTGAGGGGCACCTGAATTGGTCAAAGCCAGCTCCACCTGAAGCCAAAGCCGCTCCCTTTCCCACGTGGAAGACCAAGCACAGGGTCTCAGTACCTTCTCCCATGTGTAGAAACGATCCGCTTTTATGATCATGTCCACCAGGCTGACGTGGTTGCTGCGGGCGGCCACTGCCAGGGCGGTTTTTCCTTGCTGCAAGGAAGAAGCGGAAAGGGCAGTTAGACTCTACAGGAGGGGTGTAGCGTGGCCTCTAGCACTGACTACAAACCCTGCTGCCCAAAGAAAGCAGTTTCCAGCAGTCTACACTGGAGAACAGAAAGGCTTTCTGGGCATGACGAGAGAGGTGGAAAAACCACAGAAAGAATATGGTAATAATAATAATGCCAGCCACCATCTCCTGTGTTTCCTTAGAACTTAGGAAGCCTTTAAGGGTTTATGAATCGCAGCCTGCATAACTTGTTACCGGCTCCATTTCTGAGAAGTAAGCAAAGCCCAGAGATGAGGCTTGGGCTCATTGTGAAGCGTTCGCCCGCCTTCCCTCAGGCTCCCAGCCCTTGGCTCCCAGCGTCCTGTACAGTGCTCGCCTCCATCACCCCCAAGGACCTGTGGGGAGATGGGAAGCACCTCTTCAAGTTTGGCCAGCTGCCCTGGGGCCCAGCTCAAAGCAGGGGAGCCCTTTCCAGGCTGAGCTTCAGGGCCTGGTCCTGCCCCCAACCCTTCTCACAACATCCCAAGGGCTGGCCTTACTGGGCCACATGTATGAACACCATCTCCCTCATGAGACTGAGACCTCCTCAGCCTCCTATCAAGTTTTCACTCATCCTGGACGTCCAGCCACCTGAGGAGGTTAGCTGCCTCCAAGGTATGATGAGCTGGGAGCCTTCCCGCAACCCTACCCTACAGGGAGGGGATTGTGGCATGGTGATGGCTGCTCCTCTCTCCACTGCCCCTCCCCACTGCCCACCAGGTACCTCAAGGTGCTTAGAGTCTGATGAGGGCCATAAAACAGAAGACAACCATATCACAGGCCTAGACGAGGAGAGGGGGCATTGTGGGGACAGAGCCAGGAGAGCAGTTTCCAGGCTCTCGGCCTCACGTGGAAAGGTGCTGGCTTGGGTAGTAGATGGCCGTCAGCTGTGACTTGTTGGCCATCAGCTATTACCGGTTAGCCATTAGCCACTAATATAATTGCCATGGGTTGGTTGGCAGAGAAGCGGACGGCAGGTTGTGGATCGTGTGGCTCCTGCTTCCTGTGTCTCCAACCTAACCGCCAGCGAGAGTATAGTGGTATGAACGCCCCCATCCATGGCTCCGTGGGTGCTCCTTTCGGCCTCACCATGTCCTGCATTCTTGTGCGGGGAGCGGGACTAAAGTCCCTGCATGACAGGCATGCCAAGTGCTGAGGGCCCTCCGAGGAGGCAGGGAAGGAGGAGGAGGGGCAGGAAGGCTTCCTGGAGGAGGCTGTCTTTGAGCTGATATATAAGGAATGGGAGGCTTTGACACCTGAGAGCAGGAGGCATTTGCATCAGGGTCTCTGGAAAAGAGGGAGCTTGAAAGGAAGGCTGCTTGTGAGCAGAGGTACCTTATCTCTCAGCTTTAAGTTAACCCCCACGACCAGGAGCATCTCTGCTATGTCCTGCCAGGCATGCTCTGCAGCAAGGTGGAGCGGTGTCTGCTGCCTCTGCAGAAGAAGCCAAGGGGACAGGGTAGCAGAAAAGCATGGAGGGGTAGCCTCAGGCTCAACGTCAAGACAGGACCAAGGTGGGTACATTCCCAGCTGGGCTTTCATCAAGTTTCTCTAAGAAGTTATAAGGGAAGATAAACGGGGTTTAATCATGAACATAATACTCAGCAGAGAACAAAGAAGTGGAGAGAACAAAGCAACACTACCACTTGCTAGCCCACCTAAGTCAACCTCAGTAATGATCCTAGTATATCTCTTCTATAGTCTTTTCTTTAATGCAGTGTTCTTAGTTTTATGGCTTTACACATTTGAGATCATCCTGTATATACATTGTGCATCTATTTTTCTACCTAATGTAATACTTTCCATATGGTATAAATGCTGATCAACACCATTTTTAATAGCTCCATAATAGTCTGTCTGTACCTAACCACTTCACTGTTATTACATTTTTGGGTCATTTTCAAATTGAAGACTGATAAACAGTACTGCAATTAATATCTTTGTACATGAGCTCTTAATATATTTCTTGACACTCAATTCTCAGACATACAAATACTGACCATTTTAATGATATAGGCTATATCCTGCCAAATTGCTTTCTACCGCTAGTGGTTGTGAGTACCAGCACTGAGGACTATATGGTGGGGAGGTGGGTTGTGGGGAGGAGGATTTTAAAAAGCTCCCAACAGGTCACACCTTCAGGACTTGGAGGCCTCTTGTTATTACACAAGACTGCCCAGTCCCCTCTGCCCTGGGAATTATTTCCTAAGGCAGAAAAAAAAAAAAAAAAAAAAAAATCAACGAAAGGAAAAGGTTAAATGTAGGAAGATGTTTACTGCAGTGTTATATATATCATGGCAAAAACTTGGAAACAACCAACATGTTCAAAATAGTGGAAGAGTTAATAAAATGATGTTACCTTCAACACATATGCAAAGAGCTTTTCACAAGCTCAAACAGCAATTCCTCAGCTCTGGGCGGTGCTAGTAGATGGGAGCCCGGCCCCGCCAGACGGGAAGGGCGCCCAGAGGCTCCGTGGGGCCCGTGTGTTTCCCGCAGCCACTTACCTTGTCGATGGCATCCAGGTCACTGTTGGCATCGATGAGGAGCTGGACCAGGGCAGGGAAGTTGTGTCTCACAGCCAGGTGAATTGGAGAGGCACCCTGCTGAGGGGAGAGACACACGGATCAACTGATGGGTCCCTCCCAGGGCTGCCCAGCTGCAGGTGGGTGCTAGGAGATGGGACTAGGGAGGGGTATACATTGTGCCTTTGGGTGTGGAGGGTGGCTTGAGGCATTTACAGCCCCAAAGCCTGAATCCCTGAAGTCCAAAACTGAGCCTTAGGCGGGAACCTGAAGACCCCAGTTTGAGACTTTGCTATGCCAGGAACTCACTATGTGACTTTGGGCAAGTCATTTCCCTTCTGCACTACTCTTCATCTGGAACAGAAAAAGAACATTAGGTAGAAACTAAAGAATCTGAAAAAAGTATGGATTTTAGTAATAATGTATTGACATTGGTTCATCAATTATAACAAATATACCATATTAATGTAAAATGGACTACACTAATAGGGGAACTGGGTGTGGGGTGTATGATATGAGAACTCTCTGCACTACCTTTGCAACTTTTATGTGAAACTAAATATATTCTAAAATAAAAAGTTTATGAAATGCTGCAAAACCATGTGAATAGTATGCTAAAGTGGGGGGGGGGGGGTGGAAGGATCCAAACAATTATGTCCAACTAACTTTTGACAAAAGTGTAAAAGCAACTCAATGGAGAAATGTTAGATAGCCTTTTCAATAAATGGTGTCAGAGCAATTGATCTTCCACAAGCAGAGAGAGAGACAGAGAGAGGCTCAACTGAAACCTCACACCTTATACAAAATTAACTCAAAATGGATCACTGACTTAAAATAAAACTATAAAACTTTTAGAAAAAACAGGAGAAAAACTTCAGGATCTAGGACTAGGCAGATTTCTTAAATTTGACACCAAAATTATGATCCATAGGAGAAAAATATTGACAAATTGGACTTCATCAAATTAAAAATGTTTTGCTCTACAAAAGATTCTATTAAGAGCATGTAGGGGCCGGCCCGGTGGCTCAGGCAGTTAGAGCTCCGTGCTCCTAACTCCGAAGGCTGCCGGTTCGATTCCCACATGGGCCAGTGGGCTCTCAACCACAAGGTTGCCGGTTCAATTCCTCGACTCCCACAAGGGATGGTGGGCTGCGCTCCCTGCAACTAGCAATGGCAACTGGACGTGGAGCTGAGCTGCGCCCTCCACAACTAAGACTGAAAGGACAACAACTTGACTTGGAAAAAAGTCTTGGAAGTACACACCGTTGCCCAATAAAAAAAGTCCTGTGGGAAAAAAAAAGATTAACAAAAAACCTTTGGTGTCTTTAAAAAAAAAAAAAAGAGCATGTAAACACAAGCTACAGACCAAGAGAAAATATTTGCAAGTCACATATCTTACAAAAGCTAGTTCTAGATTATATAAAGAACTCCCCTCAAAACTCTACAGTACAAATAAAAATTTAGAAAATGGGCAAAAGACATGACTAGACATTTCACCAAAGAGGACATACAGATGGCAAATAAGCACATGAAAAGATGTTCAACATCATTACCCACAAGGGAAGTGCAAGTTAAAACCACAATGAGGTAACACTACACGCCTATCAGAATGATTAAAATGAAAAATAGCGACAGCACCAAATATTGACAATGATGTGTAGAAACTGGATTACTCATATGTTGCTGGTGGGAATGTAAAATGGTACAGCCACTCTGGAAAAACAGTTTTGGAGTTATTTATAAAACTAAATATGCAATTACCATAGGACCTAACAACTTCATTCTTGGCATTTATCCCAGAGAAATGAACATTTATGTTCATACAAAAACCTGTACATGAATGTTCATAGCTGCTTTATTCATAGTAGCCCCAATCTGGAAACAACCCAGATGTTCTTCAACAGATTCCTACAAATCATTACAAAATAAGTATTTTTGAGAAAAATGGTCAAAGGCTACATGAACAGACATTTGATAGAAAAGGGCATAGAGAAGACCCTTAAGAGGAATGCAAATTCCTATTACATGGAGATAAAATTCTTCCCTCATCAGATTGGCACACATCCAAAAATTTGGCCAGATGTTTGACAAAGCTGTGGGGAAATAGGCAGCATCTTATACTCGTGGAGTGACTATACGGGTTGACAATTAAGTTCACGAACTCATCCTAGAAAAAGTGCTACACACCTCACTGCTGAATATCACTACCGTCACTTTCTAAGTACTCCCCTTGGGAAGCTATGCACCGACGCCAGGACCTAGTCCACCCTTCAGAGCAATTTGGGAACTTTTTCTGGAATGGCCATCAGAGCTGTCGTTGTATTACCCTTGATGTCCTGAATGTCATCAAAATGTCTTCCTTTTAATATTTCTTTTATCTTTGGGTAAAGAAAGAAGTCATAGGGGCCAGATCAGGTGAGTAGGGAGGGTGTTCCAATACAGTTATTTGTTTACTGACTAAAAACTCCCTCACAGACAGTGCTGTGTGAGCTGGTGCACTGTCGTGATGCAAGAACCATGAATTGTCGGCCAAAAGTTTAGGTCGTCTAACTTTTTCACGCAGCCTTTTCAGCACTTCCAAATAGTAAACTTGGTTAACTGTTTGTCCAGTTGGTACACATTCATAATGAATAATCCCTCTGATATCAAAAAAGGTTAGCAACATCGTTGCAACAAGTTCGTGAACTTAATTGTCCGAACTTGTATATTGATGTATCCCATACAGACAGCAATTTGGAAATATATATAAGAAGTACAAATGCATGTTCCCTTTGACCCAACAAATCTACTTCTAAACATTTATTCTACAGATATACTTCCACATATATGGAATGATATAAGTAGAGATTTTTGTTGCAGTGTTGTTTGTAATAGCAAAAGATTAGAACCTACATTTATATAGGAGACAATTCAATAAATTATGTTCCATCCATGTCATGGAATACTAGGCAGCTTAAAGAATGAGGATGTTTTTAAGTACATATACTTATATAAAGAGCTCAAAGATATAGTTATGTGAAAAAAGCGGTATGTACATTCTCCAATAAAAGGTACCAGTGCTTCTTGAAGAAATGGCTGATTCTAGCACTGAGACAGGAAATATATAGGATAAATCTGGAGCATCTTGTAGTGACAGAAAGTAAAAAAGTGCTCCATAATAACACAGTGATGTACACACCTACTAGAATGGCTAAAAGCCAGGACACTGGCAGCACCAAATGCTTGTGACGATGTGTCGCCACAGGAACTCTCATTCATTGCGGCTGGGAATATAAAATGGTAGTCATTTTAGGAAGACAGTTTGGCAGTTTCTTACAAAACTAAACATACTATTACCATGTGAGCCAGCAGTCATGTTCCTTGGTATTTACCCAAAGGAGTTGAAAACTGATGTCACACAAAAATCCACACATGGATGTTTATAGCAGCTTTAGTCATAATTGCCGAAACTTGGAAGCAACCAGGATGTCCTTCAGTAAATGAATGGATAAACTGTGGTCCATCCAAACAATGGAATATTACTCAGCACTAAAAAGAAATGAGCTATCAAGCCGCCATGAAAAGACATGGAGGAACCGTAAATGCATATTACTAAGTAAAAGAAGTCAATCTAAAAAGGCTACATGTTGTATAATTCCAACTAAATGACATTCTGGAAAAGGCAATACTATGGAGACAGTAAAAAGATCGTGATTGCCAGAGGTTGGGTAGGGGACGGATAGAGAATAGTCAAAGAACAGGATTTTTAGGGCAGTGAAAATATTCTATATGATACTATAATGGTGGATACATGTCATTACACACTGGGGGTACCAAAAAAATGTACACAAGTGGACACCTTGGTCAACGTTGCTCAAGCAGTAGTTCGCCGTAATCAGCAGTGTCTGGACGCTGATGGTAACCACTCTGAGCACCTCTTGTAATTACAAAGTCAAACGTGACTTGTATTCATCTTTTGATATCAGTATATATTGAGTATTATAATTTTAATAGCTTTTTCCTTTCTTAAAATGTGTATACATTTTTTTGGCACCCTCTGTATTTATTAAAACCCATAAAATGTACAACACTAAGAGTGAACCCCAATGTAAACTATGGACTTTTTTTTTTAATTGGGAGAGAACTTAAAATCTAATATACAATGTTGGTGACAGGAGTGAGAAACAGGTGGCCCATGCACTGCAGTGGCTCTGCATATTGGCATGAGACTTTTAGGAAGTGATTTGGTTTATATATCAGGACTTAGAAAGATGTTCACAATATTAGACCTCGAATTCCCATTTCTGGGAATCTTTCCAAAAGAAAAGTTCATGCATGAATTAAGATGTGTTACCTGTATTGGCAAGGAAACGATGCCGTACCATAGTTAAAGAGGTTAATAAATTATGACAGCTCCATTATCAGACTAAATGTCATCATCAGTAGCTATGCAGCAACACAGAAATGCTCGTGATTATCTGGGCACAATATGATATGCATATTATAATTCGAACTGTACTAAAGTAGGTAATTTTTAAAAGATTGGTATACAGTAAATAAAAAAGAATATCTGTGGGTAGTAGGAATATGGATGGTTTTATTCTGTTTTCTAAACTCCCTTTTAATCAATTTTAAAGTTTAACTTTGTTGGCAGATTTAAATTAATATTTGAACATGTAGACACTATTCTATATGGGAAGACTAATTATTGAAAACATGTTAATTATCTCCAATTAGTTTACAGTAGTACAGTGATTACAGGGATTAATCTAAATCTGAAATTGATTTTTTTTAATCGACAAAATTACTTTAAATTTCAATTGGAAAATAAACAGGTGAGAATCTAAAAAGGATAAAAGATTATACTAACAGAGAAGAATAATTAAGGGAGACTAGTTTTATATGACTTTAAAATTAATTATAAGGCAACAATAAAATAGTATGGTGACTCAGAATTAGATACACAACTTATTGAAAGAGAATCATTCACCCAGAAACAGAGTCCATCATATATCAAAATGTAAATATTGATGAAGGAATGAAAAAGCATTAAGGCTTTTTTTAAATTTATGTTAGAATTATTTAATAAATGCACTTGAGATAGATATACAAAAATTGGGGGTATCTATTGAATAATATATCACACAATATGCAAAAGTATATTCTAGGAGGATTAAAGAGAAACATCAAAAATTAAATCACAACTAGAATTTTCAAAATTTTTACTAAATTAAAATTAAAAACTTGTGTCAAGAATACCTTTGATTACATAAAAATTTACATCTTCAGAATGTTAAAAAATTGTGAAAGCAAACAATATATGCGATGGTCCAAGAGTAATGACAGCTTAAAAATTGTTTAAAAAGACAAACAAGAAACCCACCAATTTAGACAAAGGACCTGAAGAGATAACTCACAGCAGAACTTAAATTAGAAAAATGAATTAAAGGGAAAAGTTCAGGGTCAATAGTAATGTAAGAGACTCAAAGTAAAACAATAATAAAGAATCATTTAACTATAAAATTGATTAAAGTAATATCTAATATTGGTAAAAAGTCATTCATAACTGACTGGGTGCTATGTGGTGTGACCTTTCTGGAAAGCAATTTAACAACTTACGTGAAAAATCATAAAAAATGTTTTTACTACCTAACCTAAAAATCCTGTTTGGAGAATTCACACATAATGCAAAAGAAATAAAAAGTTATATACCACAAATATGTTCATGAAATCATTATTTATAGTGGCAAAATCAGAGCCAACGTAAATATCCAACAGTTGAAGAACTGTTAAGTAAAATGTGATGTGGACACCGGACCACATCTGGCATGGTCAGCCCCTAAAAATGGCTGCTAGGAAAACTATGCAGCAACACTGGATACTTAGGAGGGGTAGACTCCACTGGACAGGAGTCAAGATTCTGGTGTCTTGGGGAAAAACAAATAAGCATCCCCCTTTCTAGAATTGTCTTAGTCTGGATTCATTCCAGCTGGAGGTGCTTCTGTACATATGAGGCAACACTGAGAGGGAATAAAGAAAAGTATTACTTTACTAGGGTGTTGGGATTACAGTGCCTTTTTTTCCCCTCTATATTCCAATGAATTGTGTTACTCTGTCTTTATAATAATTTTAACTAGAGTACTTATTTCAGCTATATGAAATGACCTCTTTCTAATTTAAACAGACAGTTCCTCATTTATGTAATGGGAATAATAACAGTACCTGTTGATAAGGAGACAGAGGCCCAGGGAGGTCAAAGCTGCTTGCCCAAAGTCACTCAGTTTGTGAGTGGCAGAGCCAGGCCTCAAACCCAGGTTGTCTAACGCCAACATCTATATCTTAACTACAAGGTCATACTGTCACCTATGGTATATTGTGTGTACCACAACATAAGAGGAAAAGAGTGAACAACCAAGAATGAACAACCTTGATCTGTAATAAAGAGATAATTACTAAGACCCAATGGATAAATGAGTGGAGAACACAAACAGGTAATTCACTTGAGAGGAAATGCAAGCTTGGATTCTAATCCTGTCCCTTTTGAACCTTATTTGACTCTGCTGTGTGCTGCCAGCTTCCCTGGTCCTGGCCCCCAACCCCAATCGATGAGGTCATGGGAGATTTTGCAGTGGGGATCCCCTTCAGTTCAGGCCCCCACTTACATGATCAGCCACGTTGGTGCAGCCTCCTGCATGGATGAGGGCCCGGGCCATGTCCTCAGAGCCACCAAGGGCTGCATAGTGGAGGCAGCTCTGCTTCTTCTAGAGGAAAAACAGGAATCACAGCAAGATCCTAAGGCTCCCTCACCGTGGGTTTACAAAGCACATTTGGGTTCGTTATTCTATTTTTGTCTCACAACACAAAAGTACCAGTCCCCAACCCCCAGGACTATTATCCCCATTAAACTGGAGGCTGGAGAAATCAATGACTTGCCCAGGCCTGGTGAGTATTAACAGGAGCTCATTATGGTCTCAGCTTTTCCTCACCCCCCATCGCAAACTCCAAAACATAGGCCAGAGCCTGCACGATTCCTTAGCTGGTAAAGACACAGAGTATAGACTCTGAGGAGATGCCTTTCAAAGAAGGGGACACATAAGATTTGCCAGTACAGAGCAAACCCTACCCGGCACACACCTCCCAGCTGGAACTGGTCTCAGGGTGTCCCAGCAGGTCCTGGAGGGGCCAGAGCAGGGGCGTCCTCCCATATGGGCCTTCTAAGTGCTCTTCTTCAGTTAGAACCCACCCCTGGCCCAACAAGGATCTCACATAAGAGACCTTCCCACTCTGCCAGGCAGGCCCCTCTAGGTGACCAACTGTCCCAGATGGCCTGGGACTGAGGGTTCCCTGGGATGCAGGCCTTTCCATTTTAAAACCAGGACATCATGGAGCAACCTGGGACAAGTTGGTTACCTTCCCAAAGTCCTGTCTGAGTGGGTACACACAGTGGGTGGGAACCAGGCCACCGCTCAATGAGAAATGCATTCACTTTGGGTTTGCCCCCTCCTCAGAGACCCTGCTCCCCCACACCGTGAGGGGTGGGAGTGTCAGAATGGAATGTTGCCTCTGCCAGAAACCTCAAGCCAAGACTGGAGCACAAGACCCAGTGCAGTGGGCAGCCCCAGCCCCACACATGACCACCAGCTGGACACGAACTCCCCAGTCTATAAACTCCGAAGCTGTTACGGTTAGGAAGCCCTCCCAGTGCTGAGTACTGCACTGGACATGGAGAAAGGACCTTGCTGACCAGAGAGCAACCCCGGGACACAGTTTGCAGAGGCAGCTACTTTCCTTCTCTGGGCCTTGGTGTCCCTACCCCTAGGCTAGTAGCTCCTATACCTGCTAAGAGAGTTCTGTAAATTAAGTGTTTTGTGGCTTATAAAGCATTATTCACACTTAGGAGAGTTTAACACTGATATTATTATTAAATTTACATTTACCATTTTGCTATTTATTTTCTGTATATCTCCTATCTTTTTTGTTCTACTGTTTCTCCTTGACTTTTTTCTTTTGTGCCAAATAAATATTTTGGCACACCATTTTAATTCCTGTTTTAAAACTATTTTTGCTATTTATATTTTATTATTAACAATATCATTTTTGCCTTATTATTGAAATTTAGAACAAATAGAGAATTCCAAACCCTGTAACCATTCAACCAGCCAAGAAAGATTATTTTGTCATTGATCTAAAAACAAAAAGCAAAACAAAAGTACCAACTTCCTACTTAAAGAAAGATCACAACCCTCCTTTCTAGGACACCGGAAAATTTCTAACAGCCAATTTAAGGAATTTGGTGGGAATATGATGAGGGAGAGAAGAGGGCTGTCCCAGAGTCACGCCCAGGCCACAGCTCTGAGGGATGGTGTGTCCCCTGCACAGGTGGGCCTCATACTGGGGAACCACCCCACACTGGGCGGGGCAAATCTTCCCTGAGCTCTGGAGTCAGGAGAATACGTTTTTTCAGACTCAGCTTTTCTTCTTACTAGCCTGTGACCTGAGGAAGTCATTGAACCTCTCTAAGCTTCAGTTTCCTCATCTGTAAAATGGGGGACACTTTTCTGAAATAACAGATATGATAGCGTTTTGTGAACTATGAAGTGCCCAACAATAAGAAGACACGAACAGGTATTGAGCTCCTATTATGTCCCAGGCACTGTGCTAGGTATTTAATCCTCACAGTAATGTAAAAAAAGTAAGTAAATCTCACCCCCATTTTATAGTTGAGACACAAGGCTCAGAAAGGTTAAGTAACTTGCCCAGATCACACAGCTCAGCAATAGAAATGCGAAGACCAGAACCTGGGTCTACTGCCTCATAGCCTCTGCAAACACAATATTCAGGCATCATTGTGGCTGCTACTGTTGACATGGTTATAGCTCAGTAGCCAAGGGCAGACAGACGTCAGTTATGGGGGGGCCTGGCTACCTGGGTGAGGGCATTCACGTTGCTCCCAGCCCTCAGGAGGAGCTGCACACAGTTGTGGTGGATCCCTTCAGCAGCCGCGTGCAGGGCAGTCAGACCTTCCTGAAACACACGGAAGAGGTATGAGGATGGAGGAGGCTGGGGCCAGAACCTGAGGCGAGAGGATGCCCTCACGCGAGGACCCAGGGCTCTTTGAGCTCTCCACTGCCCTGCAGGAGATGGCCTGGTTACTTGTGGTTCCTTGAGCCCCGCACCAGGTTTTCTCACTTTGAGGAGCATGTGGTACATTCACCCCCTCCTCCACACCTCTGCTCACATTCTCCTCGCCCTCAGGCCACCTCACCCCTGTTCTCTGTCCCTTCCCTCCTTTTGAGGAAGCCATCCCTGGCCATTCTGGCCACCGAGATGTCTACCTTCTTTAAGCACACACCTTATATATGACTTTTTTTTTTTAAAATAAATTTTATTGGGGAATATTGGGGAACAGTGTATTTCTCCAGGGCCCATCAACTCCAAGTCATTATCCTTCAATCTAGTTGTGGAGGGCACAGCTCAGCTCCAAGTCAAGTTGCTGTTTTCAATCTTTAGTTGCCGAGGGTGCAGCCCACCATCCCAAGCGGGAATTGAACCAGCACCCGGCAACCTTGTTGTTGAGAGCTCGCGCTCTAACCAACTGAGCCATCTGGCCGCCCCTCCATCAGCTCAGCGGCAGCTCGTTGTCTTCAATCTAGTTGTGGAGGGCGCAGCTTACTGGCCCATGTGGGAATCGAACCAGCAGCCCTGTTGTTCAGAGCTCGCGCTCCAACCAACTGGGCCATCCGGCCGCTCCCCTATGTATGACGTCTTGGTAATCCCTCATGCCTAGTGCCCCATTACGTTTGGAGTTTTGTGCTGCTGCTTAGTTTTTCCTGGTGGCTGTTAGTACAAGAACATGTCCTCAGCTCCTGGTTTCAGGGCCTCTACCATGGAAAACTAGGCTATGTAATAGGCTGAGGGTTCCCTGAAGGCAGGGAAGGAGTGTCATGCATCTCTGTATCCTCCAGGCAGTAACTTACCACATTCCGCTCCTCCAAGTCCAGCCTGATGTCCATGAGTCGCTGTAACACAGCCAGGTGGCCCCGGCCAGCTGCCAGATGAAGGGCTGTGTTCCCCTCCTGCAGGCAGATGGGGCTAGTAGAATCACAGACCCTCCCAGACACGGGGGACGGGCTAGAGCCACCCCTTATTTTATAGACATGGAAACTGAGGTCCAGAGAGGGAGAGTGACATCTTGAGGGTCACAGAGCAAGTCCACGAGTCACTGTAACACAGCCAGGTAGCCCTTGCAAGCTGCAGCCCTGCATGCTGGGCCATTGCCACCCTGCCCCCTGAGAACTGTGCCAAAAACTACAACCGGGGACATTTTCCAGGGCCAAGTCCTGGACTCTCTTTCCTTGTACTTCAAGGCAGACACATTACTTAAACAAACAAACAAACAAAGTCCCTACTTTCTATGCTCTTGTTAAAGCTGGTCCCTTCCTGGGGACCCCAGATCAGCATCCCTTGGCTCTGCTCAAGGCCCCTGCTCCAGGGACTCTTCCCGTGCCCAGGCTGTGCCCAGGCAGCCATCTAGCACCATCACTTGCCTCCTTGTCTTTGCTCAAGATGTTAGCTTCCCACTGAGTAGTGTGGCTGGCCCTGACATAATTAAAACAGGACCTCCCACTCCTGACCTCCTGATGCCCCTAACCCTGCACGACTTTTCCTTTTCCCCATAATGCTACTAGCCTAACACACTTTATAATTTACTTGTATACTATGTTTATTGTCTATTGTCTGACTCTATTATTAGAACATAAACACTATAGGGCAGCGATTTCTGTCTACTTTGTTCTTTGAAGTTTCCCCAAGGGCCTAGAATATGGCCTGGGGCACATAGCAAGCACTCAATTGATATTTGTTCAATTAGTAAATAATGTGGAAAGCTTGACGTGTGTCTTCTGGACCTCAAGAGCCAGAGGACTGGTAGTTGCCTCACACTTGAGAAGTCCAAAGGTGGCAGTAGAGGTGGCTCCATGGGGCGGAGCACAAGGCACAATGTTCTTTGTATTAGAAGTGGCCCCTGCTGAAGGGCGATCCTTAAAGGGATCTTCCTGCAGAAGACACCTGAAGGGTAAAGGACCCCAGCAAAGGGGAGGACGGCTAGAAGGGGCCAGCTAGAGAAAAGGTATGTCCCTAAGGGAGAACCACAGACACAGGACCAGGGCAGGGACCCCTGAGGAACCTGCAGAAGTATCAAGAAGAGAAGATCCAGCTTTGGCCATTCATCACACCCAGAAAGCCCCTGGGACACATTTGGCAGAACCAGGCATGGGGACCTCCCAGCTCAAGCTCTTTCCCACCCTGGCTTGTCGCAGTACCTTTCTGAGGAAGGAATCAGGACATCCACATTTAGGCACAGATCTTTAAAGGGCCCGATGAGGATGTGAACATCTGCCAAAGCAGTACTAAAGAGAGTTAAAAACATACCCTCCTCCACGATAGATCCACACATACATAAAACAGCTATAACTATCCTATGGGATCAAAGATGAAACATTTAAATTTCCTTTATGATGATTATATCAATAAATAAAAGTTAAGTTTTAAAATTCCCCTCAACAGCTTTGTTCCGCTCCTCTCCCACCCTCTTCTCAGATGTACACGCAGTGGCCTAGGGCCTAGTCTGCTCGCTGCAGCAAGGATCAGGCGACGGGAATGTGGCCACAGTGTGAAGTCTCTGTGTTCAAAGAGACTCAAAGGAAGCGGGTGAACGGAGGGGGGCCTGACAAGTGCCCCAGCTAGCAGGGCTGTGGAGATAGGGCAGGGCTTTCTTCTTCTTTCTGGGTTATAAATACCCACATCCTGCCCTTTGAAGCTTCAGATAGCGCAGGCCCCCAAACAGGGCCGGACAGGGCAGGGGGCTCAGAGGCAGGAGAGCCTGGCTGTAGGAGGGCTTGGCCTTGGCCCCAGCGCCTTCTGCCCTCTACCTATGGGGACGCCCAGGCTCTCCACCTCTGTGACGCCCTGTCAGCCTCTCCTCAATGTTCCCAGAGGAATGAATCACTTTCTCTGGGCTCTCAAAGCCTCCTTAACATTACAGCATCTATGGCATGACGTGTGTTCTCATCAGTTCTGACAGGTCTCTCCCCCTATGCAGGCCGTGGGGTCCAAGCAGGAGGAGTCAGACCTTCAGTGGCCCAAAGCCTTGAAAAGTTTACAGTGCCCCTTCCCCAGATGAAATTCCAAATGAAAATACTCCTCATCTGAAAATAAAAAACTGAACAGGGGCATACAATTTTAACCACTTCGTTCTAGAATTTCTGATTGCAAGATTCTGGGGAAGTTAATCAAAGCTGGACTTTTCTTGTTTTCTGCTTTTGGTACTCTAGCGCTCCTGGGGCCCTGAGTACAATCATGTTTTGCCTCCTGAGTAGATGTGTCCTGGCAAAGGCTGCCATTTACCCCTCTCTGTACTCTCAGTTCCTGGCACAGAGCTAGGCCATTTCCACAGATAGCCACATTTCCAAAATGAAGGAAATCAGCCTGATCTGATTCTCAGGATCCAACTCAGTCTTTTCATCCCTAAAGGATGAGTGTGGACAGACGGATTCGTAGCAGACCCAAAGGCTCAGCGCCCCAGGAGGCAGCCTGGTGACAGGGAGCGCACAGGGCGAGGCATCAGGGTGCTGGTTCCACGCCCAGCTTGACCTTTGTCTTTCTCTGTGATCCTGGCTAAAGTATCCCCCTCTCTGGTTCTCAGTTTCCACATCTGTAAAGTGAGAAGGTTGAACTGGACCTTGATGCAATGCCCTCCAGTTCTAAGATCCTGCAGTGCATTTGTCGGTGAGCTCCCTGCCACTAGCTTACAAACAGGACTCCTTCTTTTCTGGACTTCTATTTTAAGCAAAAGATTAAAAATGGAGTTCATCCCTTTGTGGGAAGCATTGTTTAGAATTTGCTGCTACATATGTGCCTAATGATTCGCAATGGTCCCTTACAGGGTGGTCAGTCATGTGCAGGGTAGTCCCTTCCAGTGCCCATCCCTCACCCCTTTTCAGATTGGTGAAATCCACCCTGAATGAAGTGCTTCCTGCTCAGCACACTTACCCTACTTTTGCCATAACCATAGTAGATTACGAAATCACAAAGAAAGCAAACAACCACAGGGGTGTGGCTACCATCCCCCTAACTCTTCCCACCCCGTGCCCCAACAACAGACGTCCCCAGTGGAATTCACAATCCGCTCAAACCCACTCCAGGCAGCACGGCCAACCAATGGGATTTGCCATCCTGACTCCCCACATCAGATCATAATTGTTTACTAGGATGGTAGCATTGAGTTCCTTGGGTAAGAAACTACGTCTTGGGCATTATTGTGCTTCTTATTGTAGCACAGGACTGACCCATAGTGTGTGCTCAAAACTGCCTGCGTCATGAACATCAGCCATACTCCGGTCCTTCGGCTGCCTGCCCCTCCAGGATGATGGACTCAGAAGTAGGCACAGGTGAGCTGCCAGTGCCCATCCCAGTCAGGAGCCCAGAGCCTGGCCCTCCCCTGGGACCCGCGATCACAGTACCTTGTCTTTGACACTGTGGTCACAGCCAGAGCCCACGAGGAAGTCCAGAGCATCCAGCTGCCCGTGCTCAGCTGCCCGGAGAAATGCCGTCCTTCCAAGCTGACAGGGGAGGAGAGAGTGAACCTTCTGTGGCCTGCCCATCTGGCCTCTGTTTCCCCAACCACTCGGGGCTTGCAGTGGCCTCTCCTGCCCCAGACACTCTCTTCGCCCCTCACCCCACACACACGGTCTGGAAAGTCCAGACCCAACTTCCCAACAAGACCCCACTTGGGAGGGGCTCTCCCCCACTGAAATCCCCCTGGGCTCCCTACAGCCTACTGAATAAGGGACAGAGTCCTGAGGCTGAGAGTCGAGATCTCCTTGAGGGACCCCAACAACCCCTCTGGCCCTTACTCCCAAGAGTCTGATCCATCTGAACTCATACACCATGGACTTTTTCTACCTCTAAAGCTCTAGTGATGCTCTCTCCTCCATCTGGAATGCACCCCTACTTTCCAATCTTACCGACAAATCCAGTTCATTCACCAAATGCCACCTCTTCCAGGAAGCAGAAAGCAGTGACACCCTTCTCTAACCTGTCTAGTCCTTTTCAGAGCCTCTCCAGGGAACGAGCCACATTCTGTCTCGTTCATTTGTATCCTAATGCCCCTTCTAGACCAGATGCTCCCTGAGGCGGGGTCCAGTTTGCACGACCCAAAGCTCAAAGGATGCACTCAAGGAATGGGCAGGAGTGGTCCCAGGAGCTCCAGGCCCAAAAGAAAGGAAAAACAGCCTTGACGCCACACTTACCTTATCAGCACGGTCCAGGGCCACGTCCTCCAGGTCTTCCATTATGAACGCCAGAATCAGCACGTGGCCTTTCTGGGCTGCGCAGTGCAATAAGGTCAGGCCATCCTGGAAACAAGCCCAGGGTGGTCCTTGCAGTCTGCGAACGGAGGCCCTTCTCCCATACTGGTTGTCTCCCAAAGGGTGCAGAAGGAGGTCTTGTGGACCCAGAAGCAACATTTAGGTGAGGGAGGTTTGCAAATCCAATGTATACAGCCCAAAGCCTCCATCCTGGCTTTACATTACAGCTAGATTGTTTGGAGCACTGTTTTTCGAATAGATTGCAGCCATCAGTGATCATAAAAATCAATAGAACAATGTTTTACATCTTGACAGTGGTTTGAGTTACACAGGAGTAGCATGTCAAATCTCAGACATCATAAATTTAAGATTTGTGTACTTCATTGTACATAAAGAAATTGAACCCTAGTTAATGATATGCATGCTGAAGAATTTAGAGGGAAGTACACTGTGGTCTGTAATTTATTTTTAAATGCATCCAAAATTTATAAAGAATTCTAAAACTCATAAAGAAGAAATTAAACGACTGTGGACGGAAAAGGGGCTGCATACTAGACCTGACAAGCTCTGGGAGACAGGCCAAAATTAGCCACATAGGATGACCTGAACATAAAAATTCCTAATTAAAAGCGAGTCAGAGCGGGAAGACATATCCTGGGCCTGTAGCTTTCTTGACAAAAGTCAACCTTTACCTCAAGTAAGCCACTCTATTGTCTTTTTGCATCTAAGATAACACACCCTTGGAATGTTAAAGTAATCCCTTTTTCAGGATCCCTGGGGCACAACGCACCACACCAGAGCGTGAGACCACAGAAGCCCTCATTGTTATCTTGTTCCCCCAACACTATCTTTATGTGCTATAAAATGTTAATTAACTATCATGTACTCACCAATGTAAAAGAAGCATATGTCTCTCCATTTCACTTTTTTACCCAATTCCAGAGATTTCCCTGCTTTGCTTTCTCCCACCCCCTGAATCTATCACCAGTGGACTGTATGTAACCCTCCTTACGTCTTCTCCTTTGATTCTAATGTATAAAATAAACTAATAAACTGCAAAACTGCCATTCTCTGTTGAGCATCTTCTTAATCTGTTGAGATTTTGCTTCCAAGCAATTGTCATCAGTTTGGCTCAAATAAATTCATTAAAATTCTCCATCGGTCTGGACGTTTCTTACATCAACACAACCCAATTAAAAAATAATGTGGACATCAAAGAAGATTTACAGTAGACAAATAAGCACAGGAAAAGATATCTGACATCATTAGTTATTATTAAAATGCAAATTAAAACCACAAACAGTTTCTAACGATGAAGCATGAAAAGGGAAACATGCTAACATCACAGTGGAGAAACCTAGCCAACACCATTTTAACCAAGTAATCAAGTGTGATATTGTGATTTATAATAATAATACTATATATATTTGGTCTTTGTCCCCTTTCCTGGAACAGAGCTCCTAAAACCTTTTGGGATTTCAATTTATTAAATTGTGAAAGCCATAAATATCTTTTGTTATGTTAATGAGGTAACTGGGAAAGCCCCTAGGAAATCTAAGGTGGGGGCTGGTTGTCTGGGGAACCAACCTCAATTAGAAGGCTGGATCTTTCAGTCCCACCCGCTAGCATCCTGGGAGAGGAGAGGGGTGGACGCTGAATCAAGTGCCAATGGCCAAGGGTTGCGTCAGTTGTGTCTAGGTAATGAAGCCGCCACAAAAACCCAAAGGAAACAGGTTTGGAGAGCTTCCAGGTTGGTGAACCAAAATGCATCCATGTGCTGGGCCCAAACTCCACAAGAACAGAAGCTCCTTTGTTTGGAACCTGACCCTGTGTATCTCTTCATCTGGCTAGTGATGATTCGCATCCCTTTAATATCCTTTTTAATAAACCAGTGATCTAGTAAGTAAATGGGTTGCCTGAGTTCTGAGAGCTGCTCTAGCAAATTACTTGAACATGGGGAGGGGGTCATGGAACCTCTGATTTATAGCCAGTTGGTCAGAAGCCCAGATAACAACCTGCACTTGGGATTGGCATCTGAAGTGGGCAGTCTTGTAGGGCTGAGCCCTTACCCTGTGGAATCTCACACTACCTCCAGGTACATAGTGTCAGAATTTAGTAAATTTGTGGGACACCCAGTCAGTGTCCACTGGAGAACTGAGTTAGCTGCTTGGTGGTGTGGAAAAAAACACATACGTGGGAATTGGTGTCAGAATTGGATCAAAGTAACATCAACAGCGACAAATCATGTTGGTGTCATATGCCCCCTGAAAGGAGGTGATGGGAGCGCACTTAACCTCTGTGGTCTTCCCAAATTTCTGTAACCCCAATCTAATCATGAGAAAAACATCAGACAAATCCAAATTGAAAGATATTCTATAAAACACGTGACTGGTACCCTTCGAAAATGTAGAAGTCATGAAAAAGAAGGAAAGACTGAGAAATCATCACACGATTGGAGGAGACAAAATGACTAAGTGCACTGTGGGATATTAATGGAAAACAGACAGAGGTAATGGTGTGTGGCCCAGCCCACAGCTTCCCGAGATGAGTACCTTTGGGGAGGACTGTGAACAAGATTGAAAGAAGAACTGGGTAGATTGTTTGCAAAGTTGGCCGCAACTGTTTCTCCCACCCTTGGAAGCACCCTAGGGGGCAGTACTGTGCTAGCTTTCAAGAGGAGAATCCAATATTCTCCACCCCCTGAATCTAGACTGGCCCTGTGATGGGCTTGGAGCAATAGGCTGTAGTGGACGTAGTCTGTAACTTAGAGGCCATGCCACTTCCACCCCTGCATTCAGTCACCATTGAAAGAAATGCTCAATTTTCAAGCAGAGGTTAGTGAAAAATATGTCCGTTCTTTCCCATCTAAGTCCCTGGATCCCTGAATTCTAAGGACCCAGCTTGAGAACCCCTGGCTGACGGCGTTTGGCCCAGAAATGTATGCATTTTCTTAAGGGCCACTGTGCAGGAATTCCAAGCACTCTGATGGGCTGGGCCCTCCTCACTCAAACCACAGCACACACCAGTGAGCAGCGAGGGACTGCCAGGCTCCCTAATGTGCCACGTACTGTGTCAGGGCCTTTACACACAGCACTGAACTTACTTCTCCTACTAGCATCCCCATTTCTAAAGGGAAAAACTGAGGCTCAGGGTGGTAAAGTAACTAAGGTCTCAGAGTTTGGTGAAAGGTGCTTTCCTCCTATCCCCCCACCCAGAGCACAGGGGAGGCAGGGCCCATGGAAGAGGGGAGGAGGCCCCACCTCTCTCTCATGTAATCTTTCTAACCACCCTCTGAAGGTGTTATTTTGATCCTTATGTAAATAAGGAGGCTGGTCAGAGGACTGGGGACTGTCCTACATCCAGAGTGGAAAAGGGTGGAGGGATGAGAAGAAAGAGGTGTTCAGTGTTGATGGAAGAGGCACCCCAGGCCCTTTTCCCAGCCCCAATGGGAGCTGCAAGGATCCCAGCTTCACTGAGTTGAGCTCAGCCGGGGTTTCGAGAAGGTTCTAGGAGGGCAAGCTGGGGCAGGTAGAGGCATGTGGGGACATGAGCAGGCAGTGATGGGGGCAGACCTGTACAGCTGGAGGTGGGGAGCAGGGGGGGCAGGGGAAGGGAGGCAAGGGGCTGCCAGCGAGGTCTTACCTTGTTCTCACAGTGGATCTTGGCTCCAGAGTTAACCAGGATCTGAAGAATCCGTAAGTGGCCGAACCAGGCAGACAGGAGAAGCGCGTTCATTCCAAACTAGGGGAAAGGACACAGGTGAGGAGGTGAGGAGAATGTGAAGAGGTGTGGCTGTGCCATCTGGGCCCATGTCTGTATTGTAAAATCATACAATCATAAGGGACCATAAATGCCACCCAGGTGAGGGAGCTCCAAGCTTTAGGAATTGAAAGTCCAGGAAATTTTTTTAAACAGAGGCTGATATACTATTGTAAGCTTTGGGGCAGGGCGGTGGGGTACCAAATAAAACTTAAAAATAAAGCAGCTGCCATCTACTCTCATCTTCATTTCATAAAGAGGGACCATTTTAACACAAAAAAAATTAGAAGGAGCCCGTCTCAGAATATACTCTTTCCAAATTCGGCTTCACGAAAAATACACTACATTGTTCTTCTTTTCTGATTTGCTGCGAATGGTGAAGACCTCCTGGACTGGCGTTTGAGAATCAACTGTTTGAGAATGTCTGGCAGAACATCGTCCAGGCTGATGGCTGAAGTCTGCACACGTGCAGGGACGGCGCCTCCTCACCGCACGAGACCTCCGCTGCACAGTCAAACACTGCTCACCACGAGCAAGCCCCTCCCTATGCTGCACCTAGACCTGCATCCCTGTACTTTCCACCCCACGGGCCCTTGGGAGCAACTGAGAATACGTCTGGGCCTTCTTCTGAGGACCTGTTCGCAGGATGCTCTTTCTCAACATCTGCGAAGCGCTCCAGGGTCCCCAGAGCCCCTTCCCTGACCTCAGCCCTCGTGGAGTTCTGCGTCTGAGGGCAGCCCTCGTCCCCATCTCCCCAGCGTTGCCCCTTATCTGTAAAGAGCACCCCCAGGCCTCCAAACTCACCTCCCAAGATACATTAACAGCTGGCCACCCACCTCACCCCTGGCGATGGTTTTCCCTGTCTCCGTGGCTGGTGGTGGTATCAGGCCAGGTCTGGGGGACCATCACCATCTTTGGCCTAGAGGCTGTTCTGTCCTCCCTCAGTTTGGGGCACCCTCAAAGTGTGTCTGTAAGTCAGGTGTTGATAAGACCAGAACATATTTTCCCACTGAAACAGGGTCTGTGTGGTTCTAGGTTCCCCAGCAAGGCCAAAGGCCTGTCATACACAGTGTAGCATCATTCTGATGGGCCAGAAAATCTCCCGACCAGCATAAGGAGCAGGCCTGTAGTGGGCAAATGCTCTCCAGTTCTGCCGGGAGCAAAAATACAGAGCCTATCTCAAGAGCTAAGGGGTCAGGGTCCCACTATTCTGCCCCACCCCCAGCGGCCAGAGGACAGGGACCCTGCCCT
Source organism: Rhinolophus sinicus (assembly GCF_057876585.1). NCBI lineage: Eukaryota > Metazoa > Chordata > Mammalia > Chiroptera > Rhinolophidae > Rhinolophus > Rhinolophus sinicus. The sequence goes on along the minus strand of NC_142503.1, from coordinate 156,314,771 downwards.
AGGACAGGGCTAGCTCTTAGTCTTCAAGCAGGCTCAATTTCACAGTCTGCACCTCTGGCAGAGGGGAGGCGCCCCATCCCAGCATCAGCATGGAATATCCTGGTCACAGCTGCCTCCCCACTGGCTCCACAAGGAGCCTTTGTGAGGGGTGACAGGCAAAGGAGTCTTACTAGTTGGCACCAGAATTCCTCTTAGGGACTATGTTTAGGTAAAAGCTCTGACAAGTGGTTGGGGTGAAAGGTGAAACCAGGAGGGAACTGACTGATCTGCAGGCACCTGAGCATCCAGAGAGTTTTCACAGTTCTGCTTTAGAAACAGGCACACATTGGGCGGCCGGATGGCTCAGTGGGTTGGAGCACGGGCGTCAACAACAAGGTTGCCAGTTCAATTCCCGCATGGGATGGTGGGCTTCGCCCCCTGGCACTAAAGATTGAAAATGGCGACTGGACTTAGAGCTGAGCTGCTCCCTCCACTAGATTGAAGGACAACGACTTGGAGCTGATGGGCCCTGGAGAAACACACTGTTCCCCAATATTCCCAAATAAAATAAAAAATCTTTATGAAAAAAACAAAAGAAACAGGTACAATTTGGAGGCAGGGTGGGGGGGGGACAAGAACAGCTTTGAGGGGGCGTGGGGACAGAAGCAGTGCCCAACACAAGGAAAGTGGCAAGGGACTTTAAAGAACAGGCATGTCAAAGATAGAATTTCAGGATTTTTACATTGTTTTCATGTGTGATGTAAATGCCCTCCATCTCTTATTTTGGAAAGCCTGTGCCACACCCAAAGCCTGGTGTATGGGGTCTCTATGGAAATCAGAGAGAAGGACTGAGATCCACCTTAGGGGTGATGCCAGGGCAAAGACAAAGGGTTATTTGCAAAAATGTAAGAGGGTGGCAAAAATCGAGCAGAAGCTAAAAGTAATAGCCAATGGTGACCACAAGAATTTCCTCCTGAAATCTTAGGGAAGATGCTGCACCCGCTACAGCGCCTCAAATGGGAACTGGATTGGTCTGAGTTAGAGTCAAAGAGGCCAGGAGACCCAGCCCTGACTCAGAGCTCAGCCCCGGGTAGAATATCAGTAACTGTGGGCTGGCTGGATGAGGAAAGGAATGAATAAGCACAGGGCAGAGGAAAGGGAGGAGAAGCCCACAGGAGCTTGGGAATTGAAACGGTCCAGGCTCAGGGCTGGGGGAGGAGTCATGGAAGCCACAGCCTCCTGCCCGTGGGAACCCCAGGGACACCACACAGTCCTAGTTCCAGAAACTGCCCAGGACAGAGCCCTGTGACATATCACTAGAGATCTTCCCCCAACAAGAGGATTTCCCTTCTCCAGGGTCTCCCTCACCCTCCTGTTACTAAGTAGGCATGCCCACCAGCCTTCTTATTTTTCAAAATATATTCATTGCTATTTGCAAAGGAAACAGGTTTATAAAGGCACTCTCGCCTACTATTCTCCCTCATATCTTCTTTTCTCAGTCAGTCCCTCAAGGAAGGAATCTCAGAGCACATTGGTGATAGTGGTAGTCTTTGTGGGCAAGGGCCTGACGAAAGGGGTTGCATTGTTTTATTGGGAAGCTCAGACTTACGATCCCAGTCTCCTTCCAGAGTCACTAAATGAGCCTAAGCAGGTGCAGGGAGGCGTGGGGAGCTCGGTATTGCTGCCCCGCCTTGTAATCAAGACCCCTAGTGGTGGGGCCTGGGAGCAGAGAGAAGCCAGGACAAAGCAAAGTATTTCCATGGAAGCTAAATCTTTACCAGGAAGTTTACAATTTTTAAAAATTTAAATGTAGACTCTTAAATGTATCCCTGTCAAATATCATCGTCAGATTCCGCTCTTTTCTCAAACACGTACAGCTAATTTTGCAGCCCCTGTTATTCTTCAGTGCTCTATCTCAGCAGTGTGCTGCTTGCCAGTCTAAGACTGTCAGTCTTCATGCACGTTCCTGGTTCCAGGGTCAGCCAGGACACAGCCCTGTGGCGTAGCATGAGAGACCTACCTCTGATGACTTTACTATTAAGGCCTTTATTAATACACCCAATCTGTTCCACCCAAGCCCATATTTCTCCTTGTTCACACGGTATCACGAGGAGCTGGAAAGGCTCTCTGAGAACTGAAGGGCCCTTGAAAATGGAAAGATGTTTATGACTGCGCAAGGGAAAAATGGGATCAGGGTGTTGTCATTGGCCCCTAAAAACGTTGACATCCTGCCCACCCTGCCCCTGTGCATCTGTGGCAACCTCAGCAATGACAGCTGGCTCAGAGACCCACAGTGTGCTCCAATGCCCCTCCCCCACCCTGAGACAGACAGACAGACAGACAGACAGACATGCACACATAGCCGTGCCTTCATAGGGATCTCGTACCACATCCTCATCGTCCACAGCAGCCCCGTGCTCCAGGAGCAGCCGCACAGCTTGCTCGTGCCCTGCACCTGCGGCCCAGTGCAGGGCCACCCTGCCCACCTGCCAGGAGTGAGAGAAATGCTGTGAGGCATCCGCTGGCTGCCTGGCCCACCACCTGGCCAGGAAGCTGGTCTGCAGAATGGAATGGACTTTGCTGGCACTGGTGCCTGCTAGCTGGGGCCCCAGCCCCACTCTGGCCCACCTCCTCTTCCTTCATATGGCAGCAGCTGAAACAAATGTAGTAAAACACAAGGGCTACATCCATCTGTCCCCCACTTAAAACTCTTCACAGCCCCTCATTGCTCTTGGGACAAACGCCTAACCCTGGGGCCCAGGAGACCCTGCACGGCCTGGCCCTGCTCACCACTGCTTCTCAGAAATGCCAGCTTCCCCCCTCTAAGTCTGTTCCTGCTGCTCCCTCGCTGGGCAGCCACCTGTGGCCTATGATTATTCTCCAAGTCCTTGAGGTCCCCTGAGGGCCTGGGTTCTGTCCCCTCCTTCCCTCAGAACAGGGCTGACGGGTCCTGACCCCACACCTCATTCTCAGACCACCCTGGCAGTTCACCATGGTCTCTGATCCTTGGCACAGCTAAGTAGGCCTGGGGGAAGCGAGGGTCCCTCCGTAGTCTTCTGCTTGTGAGGGGACAACGAAAGGAAACACTGATTTTCTATATGGTCTCTCTGGGGACTAGCTGCTATTCCTTCCTCAAGGCTTCTGCCCATGTGTAGCTTCTACCTGGAGCACTGCCCTTCTTCACTGGCTCCTGCAAAAAAGCCACTTCCTCATGAAGCCTTCCCTGACCCCTTCAGGTGGGGTGGGTCCCTTCCAATCCCCACCTGCTCTCAACCTGTCACAGTGGGAATGAATCATTTGTGATGTATATACTCTGTGTAACATCAGTCCTCCCTCACCGTACTATTGGCTCCAAGAGGGCAGGAATCATGACTGCCGTGGGATTTGCTCTGTCCCTAGCACCCAGCCCTTAATATTCATTGATTGAATGAATCGATAAATGAATGAATGAATGAATGTGACATTAGCATGCTATCATCCTACAAGTCCATGCTTCCTCGCTCGTGCTTGTCCAGGACTGAGATCAAGGCTTCCGTCACCAATAAGATGCCACGTGAGCTAAGGTGACTTGCTGACCCCTCTGTACCTGCCTCAAACTATAAATAATACCAAAGTGAGGACCACCAGAAAACAAGTGTTGTGAAAACTGAAACACACCAGACATACCCCAGAATTTCTGTTACTATTACTGAGACCTAGGAAAGCTTGGAAGACCTAGATCATACCCCTGTCGTGTCCCCCAGACAGAGCAGCCTCTGCTGCAGTCAGGAATTCTACATCCAACCCTTTCAGCTTCCGCTGACCTGGCACCCAGGCTGGCATTGCCTCTAAGATGCTCCTGACAGCTAGAGCCCTCAGGTGGGGAGAGGCCATCCTAAGTAGCCTATCCTTAGTGTCCCACACTGAAAGGAATGGACTTTCCCTCTGTCCCCTTCCCCAGCAGGGATCTGGACCTCCCCACCTGCCGCCTTCCCTGAGACCTGATCAGTGGGGCTTGGTCTGCCCCCCTGCCTGGGCTTTGAGCCCCTGAGGGCAGGTGGAGACCCACAGCAGCTTTACACATTCAGTGGGCACGGCTGGCCCTCAGAAAAATGAACTAAATTGCTGCCTCATGTATGCTCAGCCTCTCTTGGTCTGGTTTCTCTTGGTCTGAAACCCCTGGACTCCTGACCACAGGCACCACTCCATCTTTGTCTTTTCAGGTGTCTGCCCCTATCTACCTGTCTGCCAGCCTCTACTCCTGACCTTCACGCCCTGCACTCCTGACTCTAACCTTTGTTCCCTGGATATGCCTTTCAGATGAGTCACAGGGGTCAAGAGTGTGAGCTTTGGAATTGCCCAAGCCTGGCTCAGAATCCTGCCCCTGACCTTGGACAAGGCCTCAGAGACCTTGGGACAGAGTGGACAAACTGAGCCTCCCGCAGGTTCACAAATGTAAATGCAGGCTCCATGAACTATCCCTCCTGGGTGGAGCTGTCCCCACCGCGCTGCCCCTATCTCGGCCTAAGTGGAGGAGCCCATGTACACACGTGGTTTCTGGCTCTGACGTTGACTCTCCTCCCAATCAGCTCCTTCATGCTCCTGATGTTGTTCCGGTGCGTGGCCTCATGGAGCTGCCTCTCCAGAGGAAGCACTGTGGGGAGAAAAGGGATGCGGAATGAAGGAAGAGTCCCCCACACGGCATAACAAGGAGCAGTGACCGGCCTCCCCCTGGCCCAGAACGTTTCCTGGGTGGGGTTCTTTCAGAGGAACGGCAGAGGGAGAGGATGCCTCTCCTCCCTCTCAATGTGGGAATTTCCCCAGACAGGCTGCTTTTCTTTCTAACTCACCACACATCCACACAGCGAGGACTCAGCAAAACCCTGACGATGGAAGAGCATGGGCAAGACCATCTACAGAGCCAGGAGTGTACCCCTCACCTCTCAGAGGTGCCCTATCCTCCAGGTTTCATGTCTGCTCCCCATGTCTGCGCTTAGAAAGGGAATGCAATTCATTCCCACTGGAGTTGATAACTACCTTTTTCACAGTGCTGTGTAGAAAGCAGCCAGGATCTACTGAGCCACCTACCGCATTCACTCAGCTTTTTTGTCCTCATCCTTCCATCTCTTCTTTTCTCCTCTCCCAGCTATGGGACCCACTCTGATTTGCCTTCTCTGTGATTTGTCTGTACTGCTCTTGCCCTCATCACTGCACTTTATCTCAGACAGTCTCAAGACTAGTGAGAACCTCAAAGCTCCCCTGCCAGCTTCCAGCCATGGGCAGCGGTGGGCTCAGAGGGTTAGTGGCCAAATCCAGAGGACTAAGGCCTGGTGACCCTCATGCTGCCATCATTCTGACAGCTCTTGGCTTGCAAGGATGTCTGGTTTCCTTGCCTGGAGCTCAAGTTCCTTGAGGGTCATTGCCACACCTGACCTTTCTCAATTCATCCAAACAGCTCACAGCAGGCCCATGGCTGGGCACAGGGAGGAACCCACAAAACTCTTCTTCCATGAGTGACACTAACCATCCTCAGACTAATGGATGCCTGTCCTCCTCCAGAAAGTCTTAGACACACTAACATAAGGGACAAATATTTCCTGGCCCTTTGCACAGTCATTACAAAGCAGGTAATCTTGTGGTTTTATTGCTGCCAAACCCACATCCTGTGTGTTTGGTCCAGTGTGAATGTCCAGCCCCAGTCCCTCTGTGTATCCAGGGACAGGTGGCCAGCATCTGGGCAGGGAAGGCTAGGATGCACTGAGGTGATAGAGCTGCCATCAGTTTGTTTTTCCTGATAAATTCCACATAGCTTTCCAGATGTGGGAGAGGGTCTTGGGCTTTCTGGGGCTTCACAGAGACAAGCTGTGGACCTCAGAGCTGCTGCCCCAGGGCAATCAGCTCTGGCTGAGTCACTTCCTGGCTATATGAATTAGTTACTTAATTATCCTGTGCCTCAGTTTCCTCATCTGCCAAAAGGGGATGTCGGCTGCCCTGCAGGGTTATTGTAAAGATTTTATATATATATATATATATATATGAAAAGCTTCTAGCATGGTGTCTGGCAAATAATGCCCTCATCGTCATCACTGTTATTCCTCCAAGACAAAGAATCAGAGAATAATTCCTAGTGGCCAAATACCGGGAAGTGGTGGGGCCTCCTTCAATCAGGGCCTTCTGAGCCAGTGAAGCCCCAATGAAGGAAAGCACCCTCCCTACACACCTTCCTGCATTGTTTTTCTCCACAGCACCTCTCACTGTCTGCATATGCTATAGTCACACATTTATTACGTTTATTGTCTGCTTCCCCCATTATAATATAAGCCCATGAGATTTTTATCTGATTTGTTAACTATTGAATCCCCAAATTAGGCCCTGGCATATATTTGTTGAATGAATGGATGACACACAAATCATTAAATCTCTTCAGGGGCCTTTGGACTATAAGATGCTGCCCTAATTAAGTTCAGACTCATTAGCCCCATGGAAAACCAAGCCATGAGCTCAGGCGAATGGCAGGGGAAGGCAGCTTCCTGTCAATACTTCAGGGGAAGGGAAAACACCACCTTCCAAGTGTGGTCCTCAGTGATGCTCCATCTTTCCCCACCTCCAAAGGGGTCTGCCTTTCCTGTAGGTGAGGAGACAGCCCTTCTGGAAAAGCCCCTCTCAGATCTCAAACATCTCCAGGAAGCACTGTGTCCCGAGCTTTTCTTTCCTTAACCTCTTAGCTAAAAACCACCAGGATCCAGGTTTGGGAAAAGAGCTGGCACTTCAGGGGTGAGCTTTGAGAAGCTGGGGTTCTAGTACCCACTCTGCCACTTTCTAGCAGCAGGATCCTGGGCTAGCCATGTCCCCCTTGGGGTGTCGGTTTCTTCAGTTGTGGAATTGGGGGAGGGTGAATAAAGTGACCCGAAAAGATCCCTTCCAGCTCTGACTCCCTTTCTCTTAGCAGACACCTATGGGGAGTGGTCTGGTTTGTGTTGGCAAACAGCTAAGAGTCCTAATGGGAGCAAGCAGACCCCACCCTGCATAGTGCCAATGAAATCAAGTCCAGTCTCATCTCTTCCATCCACTTCAACCCATGCATCCTCTTTCTGGCCACATCAAATACTATATCCTGTACTCTGGCCTCTGAGCCTTTGCCCAGGCTGGGTCCTCTGCCCAGAATTCCCTCCCACACACCCCAATGCTCCTTGCTGCACAGGTCCTTAAGGGCCTGATCACAGTGATTCTCTGCTGCAGGCAGAACCCTGTACCCTTTACATAGTTAGCACCCTCCCCACGCCATCCTTCTCTCCGCTCTCCCAGCCAAAGCCCCCCAAGGTCCACATGGATGCTGCCACCTGGCTGGGAGGCCCTGGCACCAGACACACTCCCTGAGCAAGGCTCTGAGGTGCTCTCATTCCCATCTGCAGCACACCATAACTCTCTCCTCTGGCTTTCAGTTTCCCCATCTGATATGGTCTCCACTCGCCATCCAGCCCCAACATGCTGAAAGAGCTGGGGCCTTCAGCATTTCTACCACTTAATGGCTGTGTGACCTTGGGTAACTTAATTAACCACCCTGTGCTTCAGCTTTCTGTTCTGCAAAAATGGAGGTAGCAATAGGTCCCATCCATAGGACCACTGGGAATAATAGAGTCTGTCCTGGCTCAGCCTGACACCAAAGTAAGTACTCGATAAAGGACCGCATTATCATCTTATTTCTAGCTAATGTCTCCACCGCGGCAGCTCACTGCTCTCCCAGGGGCTGGCGCCGCTGAGTCCCAGGCGCGCGGCCCGGTGCGCGTTTCTTTCGGCGCCACAAAGAAGCCTGAGACGAAGGTGGCCACATGGACTGAGCCAATAGTAGCTTTGGGCCCCAAGGGTGCGGGGTATGCTCTGGGCCTCTGCCTGCACCGGACCCCCCCGCCCCACCGGGGCCCTGCGGACTCACGGCCATCGGTCTCCCAAGGTAGCTGCTCCTCCATGCCGCGGCTCCGCTGTGCTCGGAGGCCAGCCCGCCAGCGCGCATCCTCCCCGGTGGGGCCTGGGGAGCGGAGAGGACCAGGCGCGGAGCTGGGGCGGAGGAGCGTTGAAGTGTGTGCGGCAGCGGCTCCTCCAGACCCCTTGACTCCGCCTCGTCCCTTGGGTATGATGCCCACGCGGTACTGCGGCCTCCCCTCACCCCCCGCCCATCCGGGACCAGGCTGCAGGTCTCTCCTCCGGGTCCCAGTCCGGTGAGTCCACGGTTGGATGCAACACAGGGATCTTTCTCCAGGTCACTCTGGGCTCCGCAAATCTCCGTGGGCGTATGCCCCCCCCCCCCCCCCCCCGCAGGAGCTGTTCCAGCCTCTGGCGCCCATAGGTGTGTGCACGGCCAACGGCAGGCCCCGTCCTCAGGGCTCAGGAGCCTGTCCCCAGGCGCCGAAACTCAGACACCAAGGACTTGGGCAGACTTTAAGAAACAGAAACCCCAGCAAGCCCGCAAGCATATGGAGAGATGGTCAGATTTATTCATGATCAGAAAAATACATGTTAAAATGACAATAAGATATCACACCGATTAGACTGGCGGAAATTAGAAAGCTGGATAATGCCACATGTTGGTGGGGAATGAGGAGCTGTCACAGCCAGGTCACTGCTGGTGGGAGTAGCCTGGAGCAGCCATTCTGGCAAACTCTCTGGCAGTAATGAGGGAAAGGATATACAGCGCATTGTGATCCTAAAATCCAGCTCCATTCCTTTCTCCTTATCTGTAAAACCAATGGATTGGAGGGAGGATCTGTGATTGGTCCGCCCTGATAGTCCCCGGTTGGATGCAACACAGGGATCTTTCTCCAGGTCACTAAAGAGGTGTTAGCACTGAGGGCTTCCCAGTGCTGGTGACAGGTTTCTCCACAAGATGGCCCTCCTGGCTTTTCTTGGTTCTTACTTCATATCTTGAGAAATTAGAGGTTTGTTTTTGTTTTTAACAAATAGAAAGGTGATTTGTGTTTTGCAATCTACTTAGTTGATTTCATGCTTCTTTATTATTCTGTCAGAAAGGCGGCATCCCAGGCCCCAGCCCAGACTTGTTGAATCAGAACCTGCATTTCAACACGATCTCTGGTGACGTGCACATTCAAGTATGAGACGCACTGCTCTAAGTTGTCCACACCACTTCATCCCAATCCATTTTTTTTTTCAGGTTTTTATTCACTATTTTCCACAAGCATATCTAATCTCCTTGTGTTGTCTTCATTTACTGAGCACCAGCTGTGTGCCAGCCACTGTGTCAGTCCTATCTCAGCATTATCTCATGTATTCTTCTTACCCGCCCTGTGAAGTAAATGCTGTTATCAACCTCTTGTCCAGGAAGAAAACGGATAGTGATGCACAGATAGTGAGTCACAAGATCTGAGGGACCACAGTGGCTGATTCAAACAAAGCATGTGTCCCCAAAGCCAGTGTCCTTGAGTCCTAAGCTACACAGATGCTTTCATTGAGCAAGGCTGTGATGCCTGCTTCTGTGCATCCCCTGCAGGGGGATGGGCGCATGCCAGTGTCAGGACACAGTCCATGATGGACCTTGTCACCTCACAGAGATGGGCACCTTCACCTCAGAGTTCCTATGACCACCCACTGGGAATCTAGGGGTCTCTACTGGCATTCAGTCCTCAGAGAAGCCCATGTCTGCCGTGTATTCTGCCTGTTCCTCCTTCTGAGATGCCCTCGTTCTGAGCATCTCAAACTGGGGTAACCATACTCTGGGGTACACAGTAGTGGATAAGGGACACAGGAAACCACATTCAGAACCTCAGTTTTACATGATGCCTGGAAGGGGGTGGAAAAGTTGCACTTTATTAAAACAACTATGGTTTTATGAGAAAAAGTATAGATGCAAAATCCAGTGGGTCACTATGGACAAGACCCCAAGAGCTTTGGGGGTATTTAGAAGGAGATATCTGGGGTTGCCAAACCCTGGCTCTGCCATTTTCCTGTCCCTGCCAGGATATAGAGCCTATTTCACCCTGCATCTCCAGCCCTCACCTCACATACACACACAGACACACATGTCGTCTCCACGTCATTCTTAAAGCAGACAGTATCCAGCCTCACATACTTGCTGCCTCCATCCTTTTGGCATCAGGGACGGTGTGATTGAAGGACAAGAAGGACGTGTAATTCAGAGACCACCAGGGTTGACAGGGATGGACAGAGGGCCTGATCTCACAGTGCTGGGGTTCGGGGTGGGAGATAGGGGGTGGCTTCAGGACCTGTGTGAGTGCAGGTGATATAAGGAAGTGATTGACCTTAACACTGATTAGAAATAATGATGAAATATGAAAGTGACAAACTTGGTTTAACAATGGAAAAATGCCAATTATTGTCCTTTATGAATTCTACATATCATTTTAGCCTATTAACTTTGTAACTTAGCAATGTGTATCATTTAAAACGTCCTTTTTTAACAAATTGGTAGTCACAAAATAGTCACGAGGATGTGAAATACAGTATGGGGAATATAATCAATAGTGTTGTAAAGATCATGTAGGGTGCCAGATGGGCACTGGACTTATTGAGGGGATCACTTCATAGACTGTGTAGATGCCTGACCACTGCGCTGTACACCTGAAGCTGAAGTAGAATAATATTGAATTTCAACTATAATTAAATGTATATCGAGGTGCCAAAAAAATGTATACACATGATTTGTATTCATCTTTTGTTATCGGTATATATTGAGTATTACAATTTTAATACCGTTTTTCCTTTCTTAAAATGTGTATACTTTTTTTGGCAGCTGCTGTATATAGTCACGGGATGTAACGTATAGCATAGGGAATATAGTCAATGGTATTATAACAGCTATATTTGATGTCAGAGGGGTAGTAGATTGAGCAGGTTGTCACTTTGTGGGGTATAAATGTCTAATCATTATGTTGTTTTATACACATGAAACTAATATACAAAAATTAAATTTAAAAATAAATTTAAAAAAATAAAATGTCCTTTTTTATCTTCAGAGAGGGGAAAAAAAATAAAATTAAACTTGTAAAAGTTCCTCCAGCAGAATGAAATTTCCTCTGTCCTGCCTCAGGGCCTTTGCACTTGCTATTCCCTTTTACTTGGAACAGCTCTTCCCCCCACCCTTTTTCCATGCTGGCTCCTTGTCACATTTCAAGACTGGCCTAAATGTCAGCTTCCCAGTGTTAAGTGTGCCACCCCTACCCTCATTGTCCCTCTCACAGCTGGCTTTTCCTCCAAAGCACAGTCACATGTGTAATTCTGTGACAGACAACACTGGATTCATCTGTTCCCACTCAGAGCCCATCGCCCTGTCATATCATACTCAAAAGAAACATTAGTCTGGTTCCAAAGCCTTGAAGAGTAATGCAAGTCATTATTTTTAATGTGTCAAGGAATTCAGGACAGTTCAGACACAGCAAAGCTTCCTAAAAACCATATTTCAATATCTCTTTTCTAAAAGGTCCTCTCATCCTAATAGGGCCCCCACCTGTCCACCCAAGTCTCCTCTGCTTCTCTTCTCCCTCCAAGCAGTCTCTCTCTCTCTCTCTCTCTCTCTCTCTCTCTCTCTCTCTCTCTCTCTCTCTCTCTCTCTCTCTCTCGCACACACACACACTCACTCACACACACAATTTATTTATTGATATACTGGGTCATTTATCTTGTAGAGATTCCCACGGTCTAGAGTTTGCCAATGACCTTCCCCTAGTGTCATTTAACATGTTCTTCTGCCTCCTGTGTTTCTTATAAATCGGTAGATTGATCAAAAGGTTGAGACAGAGTTTTGGAGAAGCTCCTTTCATAAAAGTGATGTGTGTATTTCCATCAGAAAGTACATAATGTCTTACCTCTCTTTGTACAAAAAGGGAGGATGGGGTTTGGAGAGCTTCCTGGTTCGTGAACATATGGTGATTCAAGGAGAGAGCCACACTCCAGAGAAGGCACGGAAACTATGCACCATTTCCCCGTAACTTGCCTTATGTATCTCTTCCATCTGGTTCTCGCTACTGGGTTGGTCTTATTTCTAGGACGTTTCAGTGGATAGAGCTAGGACATGTTTGTTCATTTGTTTGTTTTCTGATAAAATGCATCATGAGTTCAAACTCATGACCGAGTATCAACTGAGATTCAAGACAACAGGGTTTTATGTAACGTTATCAAAATTACATTTGTATCTTTTTTCTCCCACATTGGAAATCCCACTTCTCAGTGACTCCAACATAATTCCTCATTCCTTTTACCCTATAATATACTCTTGACAGTGTTGGAGTAATAATTTCAACGTAACAACCAACAACATGATTCCTGAAAACTGTTTAAGTATTTTTAAGTTTGTCTTGTCATTTGGATATATCCCATTAGGGGCATATAGCCACATTACTGTTTTAAAGTCACTTGAAATAGTTTCTCTCCAACTCAACATGCATAGGTTTATTTGTTTCATTTTGCTTTTTTAGATATTTTTTAATGTTAATTTTATTTTATAATTATGTAAAATATTTACAAGTTTCAAAGTCAAGTCTCTGTAGGTTGTCATAGTCAGCAGCTTCCACCTTGTTCTCATTCTACTTCGCTCCATGTCCAGCTTTTATTCCCAACTGGTGACCCAGCTGACCAACAGCGGCCCCAGACTGCCACAGAGCTCATGGCCCACCCAGAGGCATTGTCTGCACAGAGGAAACAGCTTCCCCTAGACCTCCTGCAGTTCCCCCTATGGTTCCACTTGGGCAGCTGCACACACTTGGTTTCTCAGATTGACTGATCAGTGACTACTCTGCTTCTCTAACTGCCCCCTGGTCACTGTCTTCCCCAGCTCCTTCCACAATTGTGCCAAGCGAATTATTACAGTAAGGCTTCCATCCCACCACCTCAAGCAATTCTGCTCCCCGACTGAATCCTGACTGACACAATAACCTTTTTTGTTGTTGCTTACCCTAATATCATTTAATTCAATATCATATGAGGTCTAACAATTAAGTTTGCGAACTCATCCTAGAAAAAGTGCTACATACCTCACTGCTGAATATCACTACGGTCACCTTTGAAGTACTCCCCTTGGGAAATTATGCACTGACGCCAGCACCTAGTCCACCCTTCAAAGCAATTTTGGAGCTTTTTCTGGAATGCCTATCAGAGCTATCGTCATATTACCTTGATTTGCTGAATGTCATCAAAATGTCTTTCTTTCAATATTTCCTTTATCTTCGGGTAAAGAAAGAAGTCATTAGGGGCCAGATCAGGTGAGTAGGGAGGGTGTTCCGATACAGTTATTTGTTTACTGGCTAAAAACTCCCTCACAGACAGTGCTGTGTGAGCTGGTGCATTGTCGTGATGCAAGAGCCATGAATTGTTGGTGAAAAGTTCCGGTCGGCTAACTTTTTCGCGCAGCCTTTTCAGCACTTCCAAATAGTAAACTTGGGTAATTGTTTGTCCAGTTGGTACAAATTCATAATGAATAATCCCTTTGATATCAAAAACGGTTAGCAACATTGTTGCAGTAAGTTCTCGAACTTAATTGTCAGACCTTCATATACATATATAATATAATATAATATAATATAATATAATATAATATAATATAATATAATATAATATAATATATAATATACTATGTATATTTTTTCTCCCTTTTCTATAGTAGCATACTATACATATTTTTTTTCTTACCTTGCCTTTTTTTGGTAACAGCTTTGTTGAGATATAAGTCACATACCATACAATTCACTCATTTAAGTGTATAGTTCCATGGTTTTTAGTATTGTTTAGAGTTGTGTAATCACCACTAAATTTTCATCACCCAAAAAAAAAGAAACCCCATACACACCCTTCTCCTCACAGCCCCGGGCAACCACTGATGTACTTTCTGCCTCTAACAGAGTTGCCTGTTCTGGACACCCACCTTGCTCTATTCTCGGAACAACCCACCCCCACCATCTCTCCACAGTAGTAGGTTGTGCTCTTCTCATTCCTTTTGCGGCCTCAGAATCTTTCATTGTGTGGCTTATTCACCCAGTTCTTGCCAATGGACTTTTGCCCTATTTCCAGTCTTTTGCTATTACAATAGATTTATAATGAGTACCAGTGCAACTATAGGATCTATTCTTAGAAGTGGATTTCTGGGTCAAAGGATAAATGCACATGTGATTTTGCTAGCTATTGCCAAATCCCCTCTTTGCAGTCTGAACTATTTTGCACTCCCATCAGCAATGCATGAGTGCTGGTTTCCCCACAGAGTTCCCAAGAGGACATGTTGTTGAAGATGAATATTTGCCAATCTGATAGGTAAGGAATGGGAACTCAGTGTAATTTTAAATATGCATTTCTATCATTACAAGCAAAGTTGGTTATCTTTTTCTATGTTTAAGAACTATTTTCATTTTCTTTTTTTCTGAGAACAATCTGTTCTTATCTCTAGCTCATTTTTCTTTATGATTGTTGGCCTTTTTCTTAAGAGAATTTTAAAACAACTTTTATTTCTTGTTTTATTAATAGTGTTTGTTCGTTACAAAGAAAATTTAAAATACAAACAAGGGGGGAAATAGCCACAATTCATTTACCCAAAGATGCCTCTGGAATCATTTGCTATGAATTATGCTAGTCCCTTTCTAACAAAAGGAAAAAGATACACACAGTTGTGTATAGGTTTAATAGGATTTCAAATCTACTTGTTTATGAGCTAAGAGGAGTTGTTTTAATTCACTTCTTTATGATGAGGAAAAAAATGTTGCTTTGATATACGTATGAAGTCATGCCAGGATGTCATCATTCTATATCTGTTGTTATTGATAAGCAGCCAGCAGCCCACTCTCTATCCATGAGAGTGTAGAAACAACTATGGCAAGGGGACATTTACGCTATAAATGCTGACAGTTTGGTGGGACTATTTGAGAGTATCATCTTGGGCGAGGCTGCTCTTGCTAACCTAAAAACTCTCCGAAGACTTTTGGGACATTCGCTCCAGTCCTGGCCAGGCAATCCTTATGCGTAGACAGACAGTAGTGATAAACCGCCCAGTGAGAGAGATCAGCCCGCCTACCAACACTGGCTTCTTGGTTCCCTAGCAACGTGCTCTAGCAACAGAGGACTTTTAACTTTTGCGCTGACAGCTGGAAATCAGTTCATTGGTTGGTCTACCCAGTGCCTGTAGTGTAAAAAAGTACACCTAATATTAAATTTGGACTTTATTCCTTCACCTCCCCTTGCCTGGAATAACAGTGTGATTAATTTGTTATTTGTTTGTAGTATGTTATTTCTGCATTTGGCTTATTGGGAGAGATTATCCAGTATGCTATTGGCTTATGAAATTATTATAATTCCCACAGTGAACTTGTACTAAATAAATTGCTGTCAAAGACAACTCAGTCCCTGAGCATCACTTTTGCTGCCCCTCAAAACACACACACACACACACACACACACACACACACGGAAAATATTTGTTCGTCTTGTGCCAGCACTTGGGAGCTAGAGGCCGCACTGGTCTCTCCGCTTCAGGATCAGCTCTGTGAGGGGAGAGAGGCCTGGTGTGCATGAAGGAGACTGGGGGACATGGGGGGCAAAAGTTCTGGCTAAGTGGGGACAGGAGTGGCCAGTGGACAGCCCCTGGAGAGGTGCCTGTACTGAGCAGTCAGATTGTTATTGAGAAGAAGCATTACTCTGCAGAATTGTTCACCCAAAGGGGAGGGTGGAGGTGGGGAGAAGAGCAGGACTACAACGGAGGCTCCTGCTCAGTTCTGTGCTGCCCAGCTGTGTGACCCTGGACAAGTCTTTCCCTCTCTTCATAAGGAAACAGGCTTGGATGGTCTTTTAGGTCCCTGCTCATGTAAGCACTAGAGGGTGTGAATATTCCACTAGAGGAAGAAAGCACTGATTAATGACCCAAAGAGGAGCAGGGCTGGATTAGTTTTCAGGCCTCTGGACACCCCCTAACTTACAAACCTTGCACGCCCACCCACCCTTCCCAGCACTTGCGTACCCATGTCTTCCTGAGTCCAGTCCCAGCTCTGCCACTCTCTAGCTATGTGACTCTGGGCAAATCACTAAATCTCGATTTCTTTCCTCAATTTCTTCATCTGTGGATGATACTTTTTTATAGAGTCATTTCAAAATGCCTGGGGCAGTCCCGGCACACAGGGAGTGCCCCCATTATGGTGGTGATTCTTATCCGTCTGTTCTCCACCTGTCACTTGTACTACCCCATTGAATCATCTTGACAAGCCTGTGAGTAAATCTAAGCTCCATTTTGCAGAGGAGGCAAGTGAAGTTTAGAGAAGTTAATGACCAGCCCAGGGATACACTGAAAACAGGCGAGAGTTGAGAGTGGAATCCAGATATGCCGCTCTCCAAAGTGAACTCAGTGGTCCCCAAGGTGCTGCACCCCTTGCAGCGTTCCCTGTGGGGCCGCACCCGCAGGTGAGGCCGGAAGGCATCTCTCCGACCGGCGTCCGCTGTGGCATCCAGACTCTAGGGGGCGAGTTTCTTGCCGGGAAGTAAAGCGATTTGGAGGACAGGCTCAAAAACAGCACAAGCAGGTACTCTGGTTTGGAGAAGCCCCATGAGGGAGACAAGGGGCAGGCAGGCGCCCAGCTTCTCCAGGTTAAACCTTCTCCCTTGGAGAAGGAGAAGCCGGTTCGGCCCGATTGCAGTGCCTGCAGTCGACACGCGAGGGAGCGAGAGCCGATGAAGAGCTGTGCTCCTACATACCGTAATTTTCACGGGTGTGCACTCACGTAATCTGTCCCCACTACCGTCATGATCGTGACGTAAACCAGAGGGGCGCGGGCAGGGAGAGGCTGGGGGATACAGACTGTAGTCTAACCTGAGGTTGGTTAGGTCCGCCGGTGGAGGCACCACACGGGTGGAGCCCACCTGCTCTGACTCTCCCAGCTGGGCCTCCACTTGGACTTCCTGCTGCATTATTTTCTGAGGCTTTCCCCAACATTGCCCGTGGACTAAGAACCTCCCAGAGAGCCTCAGGCCTCTCTGAACCCAAGGGAAAAGATGGAATAACTATTCACACAGAAAGTTTGGGAATTGACTATGGGTTCCTGTTAGAGTAGTGTACATTTTCAAAAACTGCAGAACAGGGCAAATGCTTAACCCAAAAGAACTTTCAAAGGCCTAATTTCTGAGCGAGGTGTTTTCCTGGAGAAGGGATGGGATGACCTGGCATTCTTGCGCTGGGAAGTGAAGCAGCTTTGTGTGGTCTGGGCCCTGGAGCAGGCGCAGGGGCCGGTCCATCTGGGCATGTGGGGTCTGAGTCCCAAGCCTCTGTAAGGTTGTCCAGTCATAGGCAGTGCCCACTGCCCAGAGTTCTGCCAACCCAGCCAGCATGACTCAGGGTGGGGGGCATGAGGCGGGGGAGGGGGGGCAGAGGGGAAGATAATGGGGAAAACACAGCAAAGAGAAAGGGAAAGGGGAGTTAAGAGCTGGGAGGTTGGAACTACGCAAGATCTTCATTCTCCAGGCCTCAGTTTCCTTTTCTGGAAGGTGGAAATAATAATACTACCTAATGCAAAGGGCTGTTGTGAGAATTCAATGAACTGGTGTTATAAAAAGTGCTCTGTAACTGGTGCAAAGGCTAGGCAGGAAACCTCCTCTGTGGACGCCTCCCTGATTACCCCAGACTAAAATGCTGCTCTTAACTTCTACTCTTATTTGGGTCTCCCAAAATCAATGGTCTAGCCTTTAGTGCCAGCCCTGGCCTCATTGGGGTAACTGTTTGTTTTGCATCTGTCACCCTCTACTACATTGCTACCCTCACTCCAATGTCTGCCAGACTGTGAACATTTCAGGGAAGGTATGGTGGCTGATTCATTCTGGTATTCATTCAAAACAAGGCCTGATAATACTTGGCATATGATACTAAAGTTCATCTAAAACAATAAACATGTGCAAACAGACAGCAAAGTTATGAAAACAAAAGCAGTGGAGGGGAAATGGGACCAGATATTGAAACATCAGACTTTTCAAAAATGCACATATGAGTATACTTTATGCTCAACACTCCATTACTAAGAATCTACACCACAGAAATAATAGCAGAGATAAGGCAAAGATAAATATGCAAGGATGTTTGCTGCAGTATTGTTTGTAACTATAGCAAAAAAAACTGGAACCAATCCAAGCATCCATCAAGAAAGGATGGTGAAATAAATTGAGGAGCAGCCATACAATGCAATGCTGGGCAACTGTTGAAAAGAACTACGGTAAGTGGGTCTGTCAGTACTGAGGTAAGAAGAATCTCTAAAAGATAGCAAGATGCAGAACAGGAAGTGTGGTATGAGTCAATTTATTTAAAAACATTCTCCCACCATTGCCTTATTTGTCAAAGCTCCTTTCCCTGTCCCACCCAGAATGTCAATCTGGCATATCCTTTGCTACGCAATCTCTTTAGGATATTAAAAGTCTGGTCCAACCCAATTTAAATTCCAAGCTCTTTGCAACTTCAAAATACAGATAACACAGTTACTTACCAGGCTTGTCATTTTAACTTGTTTATTTCTCACCACAGCCATCTGAAGTAGGTACTGTGATTATCACCCCCATTTTGTAAGTGAGGAAACTGTGGTATAGGGAGAGGTTAAACAATTTCTCCAAAGTTACACAGATCATAAATATAAGAGCCAGAGTCTATGGCTCCAGAATTTATGCACATACGAGTATACTTTAACTATTCTGTCATGTCACACTAGGCTCACAGGACCATGAGTAGGACATTTTCTTGTCTTATGCTTTCAACAGGCACAGTATATATCATTAACTAGATATATTGGAATTAATTTAGCCATTCCCATGATAATGGACAGATTATTTCCAGTCTTGTGCTTTCCCAAACGCCAAACAATGCTGCAATGAATGTCTGTTCAGGAGTTTTAATACACTTGTGTAAACATTTCAGTAGGTTAGATTCATAGAATCTATGCAATTGCTGGTCAGAGGGTACATTTAAATTTGGATAGCTATTTCAGAAACTTACGGTTGTATAACAAACTACCCCAAAACTCAGTGCTTAAAACCTCCATTTTATTTTACTCACAATTTTGTGGGTCAGGAATTCAGGAAAGGCTCAGCTGGATGGTTCATCTTTCATTCTCTTCCAGACTGGTTTCATCACTCACACGACTGGGCCTCAGTCCTCTGTCACCTCTCTCTCTCCATGTGGTGTCATATTTTCCAGGGCTTCCCCACCTGAGTTGAGCTTCTCATAACACGGTGATTTCAGGTAATCACAGTTCAGGTAAATTGGCAGTTGGCTTGCAAGAGGTAGGAAGTAGAACCTGCTGGGCAAGTTAAGGGATACATTTGGACCTAGGACATTATCACTTTTGCTGTAAACTATTGGTCAGCGAACTTAGAGACCAGCCAAAATTCAAGGGAAGGGGTCATAGACTCCCACCTGTCTATGGAAGGAGTATCAAAGAATGTGTGGCCACTTTTACTCCGTCACACTAGCTATTTGCAAATTGCCTTCCAAAATGTAATGTAAGAGTCTGTCTTTCCCCACACTCTCACCAACACTACACGTTATAAAACATTTTAATTGGTACCAATTTGGTAGTTGAAAATGGTATTTCATTGTTATTTTGTTATGCATTTCTTTAATTCTGAGTGAAGTTTAGCATCTTTTCATGTATTTTCTATTCATTTAAAAATGTTTCTTGTGATGTCTGTTTATATACTTTGCCCATTTTAAAATTTGCCCTTTTTACTAACAATTTTCACCCCAATAAATTTAATTTAAAAAAAAAATTTGCCCTTTATGTATTGATTTCTAAAATGTATATATTAAGGGGATTAGACCCTTATCTGACCTTATGTTCCAAAGAGTTTTCCCAGTGTGTGGCCTTTTGACTTTGTTTTTTGACAATTTTCTTCATTCAGGTTTTTCGTTTTCACGTGTTCAAGTTATCAGTCTTTTACTTTAAGATCTCTGGGGTTTGTGTGGTATGTTCCTTTCCTTTTTCAGAATTTTCCCGCTGGTTTCAAATGTCTATTTTTCCAGAAGAAGATTGATATTGATTTTTGAGGCTCCCTCCCCAATCCTGTTGGTATTTGGATTGAAATAGCTTCCAGGTGATAGACCCTTTAGAGAAACTGCACAACTTTACGATTGGAGGACGGGACGGGACGTCACGTTGCTTTGAGTCGTCTCTTCTGTAGGACAGTGAGGCTTATTGAGGGGGGTAGTAGTGCCGTCTCAGAGAGAGGCCCCAACACCCTGGACTTCTGGGGGGGAAGGAGCCCAAGAGCCCAGCATGGGCGGGCCTGTGATGGTGCAGGCACCGCACAGCTCTGTCGCTGGGAACCCAAGACCTGGCCAAGGGAGGCTTAGAACACAGCCCGTAGCCTTCAACTCCAGGACCCGTGCAGAGTGAGTTTAGGCCTCCTTGAGGGAAACATTCCTTGGAGGCCCAGGAGAGGGGCCAGATGTGGCCTCAAAGAGCTGATTCATGAGGTAGGCGATTTCACAGAGCACTGCCTTGTTCAGAAGACCAAACACAGTAAGGCCTTTGCCAAGGACAATCTTACTGCTCTCAACATCACAGCCTTGGGGAGAGGCAGGGATCTGCTCCATGAGCCACAGGTTGGAGGCTGCCTGAGCACAGGCTTGCCTTCCCTTCCCAGCCAGGCTCTGCTGGCTTCTCTCCAATCCTGGAGCCCCAGACAGCAGCTTCCACCCACTCCTTCCCCAGTCAGGGGCCCAAGGAGGCTGATTTATTCAAGGATTATATATTGAGTGTCTGCTATGTGCTAATCAGTGTTCTTGGGATATAATAGAGAATAAAAGAGACCAAAATTCCTACTCTCTGGAGTTTACAGACAATAAAAATAACCATAATGAATATGTAAATACGTTAGGAGATAAGTGCTATGGGAAAAAAATGGGCAGGAAAAGAGGACTTGTGAGTTGCAGGCAGGAGTGGCTAATGGTGGAGGGACTTCCAGTGGCCTTCCAGCCTGGTTCACCAATGCTGAGCCCTTGCAAGAGTGCCAGGAAGGACAAGGAGGCGTTTGTGCCCCTGGCTCCCTCCCTCCTGGCTCCTGCTCCTGTCAGGAGGCCTATCCCACAATTCTTTCCTTCCTGGCTCCAGCAGCCACTTCTTTCCCTCCCCCTCAGGTGTGGGAGTAGCAAAGGCTCCTGCGCCTGGGCACTGTACTCTCCTTTGGGGTTTCCTTACATCTCATCCACACCTTTGCAAAGAGTCCTCAAACAATCCTAACTTGAGTGCTGTATTCCGCTGGCATGCTGAGAAATACAGTAACATCTGAGTAGGCTGATGATCAGGCCATGCAGATATCCAAGGAAGTGTTCTGGGCCGAGGGAACCACCAGTGCAAAGGCCTAGGGATGGGAGGGTAGGCCTGACTTGTTTGAAGTAAAGCAAGAAAGCCAAGTGTCTGGAGCAGAGCAAGGGACAGGGAGAAGAGTAGGAAACGATATCAAAGGGGTGTGCTGAGAAGTGGGGCATGACTTTGGCTCTGAGTGAAGTGGGGGCTGCTGGAGGGCTTCTAACTGAGTCACATGATCTTTAACATCATCATTCTGGCTGCTGTTTACATCAGGCTATGGGGGCCAAGGGTGGAAACAGAGAGGCCAGTGAGGGGCCTATTTCAGTATCCCAGATGAGAGACAGTGGTGGCTTTGCTGGCAGTGGGAAAGGAATGAGCCGACAGCGTTTGCCAATGGATTGGCTGTGGGGTGTGAGAAAGGAGGCAAGGGTGCTTGAAAAATTCTGGCCTGTTGGATTTCATAGGGGCTACTAGGTTTCTAGTGGCTTCCCTGAATCCACCTAGCCTGGCCGTCATGTTCTGTCCCTCTGTGTGTGTGTGTGTGTGTGTGTGTGTGTGTGTGTGTGTACCCCTGGGGCTGTGCACTGTAGGCCCATCTCTTCTCTGGCAGGCCTAGAGGTCTGTCAGTCTTTGCCAGGAGGGATTTCAAGCAAGTCACAGCCTCTACTTGCGCCATCTGTCTGCTGGTCCTTGGTCCAGGATCAGGAGTGGATTTAGCACTAGGGCGCTAGGAAGGGAGGCTGAGCCAGATTCCCCAGAGGCAGCCCCAGTGAGTTGACTGTTACTGTATCAGTGACCTGCTTTCTGGGACACTCGCAGACCCATGGTCCCTTCAGCCTGGGTTCTGTGGGTCAGCCAGACCTGAATGCGACCTGCTTCCTCTTCTATTACTCACTCAGCTGGCTTCCTCTCAGTCTCCTGCCCTCTGTGGGGGCATCTGAGGCCACGAGTGAGGAGCCTGCTCAGGGGTGGCCCAACCCCCTTCCTCAGGGCCGTGGGCAGCCTTTGCCCCTCCTGCTGGACATGGTCTTTCAGAATCCCATTTTGGAGGGCCTCCTCCCACAGAGCCTGTGGGGTCACTTGGCTGGACTCTCACTGCCCCGGGCCCTGAATTCAGACTGCAAGTGCCTTCCGGGCCAGCAGGCCTGCTGTCCATTGATAACAGCACCACCATACAGCGATTTCACCGGGTCGGCTCTGTGCTGAGCACTCCACAGGCCTGCTAGGTTCTGTCCAGGACAGAGGGCTGGTTACAGAGTGACTTCTGGGGTACAAGCTCTGCCACTCACCTGCATGTGACCTTGGACAATCACCTAACTTCTCCAAGCCTCCATTTCCTCAGCTGACCTCATAGTGTCCTACATTGGAGGCCCTTGTAAGTACTTTCTGAATAAGTTACTTCATGCAATATGTTCAACACAGTGCCTGACCCAACATGCTCAATAAAAGTCAGCTATTTAAATCATCCCAATCTCCATATGGAGAAACTGAGACTCAGAGAGGAATGGAACTTGTCCAAAGCCACAGATGGAAAATGATGGAGCCAGGCTCCGCCTTCTTCCCTGCCTCTGGAAGGCCACACACAGTAGGTGTCAGCCCACAAATGGAGAAACCAGGAGCTTACACTCAGAATCCCTGCAGGGAGGAAGTTGACTTTGAATCATGGGAGATTCAAAGATGATTTAAACACAGAATCAGCCCTCAAAGGGCTGCCCATTCTGGAGCTGGGAGCCACGGAGCTCAGCATACCTCTCTACATAGAGAATCCAGGAAACCTCCACGGAGGGGGTGACACCTGGGTTCCTTGTACACGACTGGCTTGTTGAATCACATAGGTCACAAGAAATGGTGGCCACACAACAATCTGAATTTTTAAACACATTTCAAACATTCTGTCCCATTGTTGGAATAAGCATCAAGAGCCTCCAAAGAATCCAATATTGTGGCACCCAAATGACCTTTCATAGCCATATGTGTCACAAAAATCCACGTTACTTCACATGTCCTAAGCTTAACGTGGAGAAATAAGGTCCCCACTATGCCGAGGAACATAGATACCAGCTGCCCCATTTCATGTGTGTGTGTGTGTTCACACACACACACTAACAACAGCCCAGGCTGAAGTCACCCTCTCTTGGGCCATTAGGTGTCTCTGTGGCTTGAGTGAGCTCCCCAACCCTTCCAGCAGCGCTCCAAACCCCAGTGATGGCTACTATACTGTCTGGAGGGGGCTTTTGAGTCCTCAGAGAGAAAGTCTCTTACTGTGCACACTTCTTGTCAGCATGAAAAGCAAGGCCTGGTCTAAGAGACACCAAGATTGAGGCTAGGGTCTGCCCTCAGATACAGAGGCTTTGCTCCCTCAGCAAGGTTTTGCAAAATTAGTATCTTGCTGCAGACTTGCCTTTCACGTTGATTCTTGCCAGGACTTTTGGTTTCGGTTTCTGAAAGCAGAAATGAGTCTTACCCTTTCCCTCTGCTGCCCCCTCCTCGCTCTTCCTCCTCCCTTGTCTTTGACCTTCCCTCTCCCACAACGGTCCCTGGCTCTGTAGAAAGGGGTAAGGGGAAGAAGAGGGAGATAAAGAAGTGGGGACAGTTGCCAGAGACGTCAATCCATTTTCAGGGCTGGGTGGCCACTCACAATTGTGCAAATTGTGCACTGCACAACTCTAGGGGTTGCAGGCACCTTGATGTCACCAAAATTTGCATAGTTATTAGCGTACTTTTCGGGCAGATGGCAGTAAAGTGTCCTGAGAGGGGGCATCTTTTCCTAAATTGTCTGAAGTGCTCTGAGTGGCATGAAGGAGCTGAACGCATTTTGGCTCTGGTCCCCCACAAGCCCCAAGCCAACCAGTATACCACAAGCCACATTCTCCCAAGGCCTTGCAATCGAATCGATTCATCCCTCATTGCTCAACTTCTCAGCTGGGCTAGAGCCCCAATGAGAGACTCGTTCAAAAGAGGCTAGCCAATCACCTTTAGGCACATTTGTGGGCCTCAGTTTCCCCATCTGCAATATGTGGACAAAATGATGTTTAAAGGGCTCTCTGGATTTATATCTGAGTCCGTGCTGAGGGTACTCATTGGAGGCAGATGAGTTATAGCTGGGTTCAGCCTCAGGGTCCTCTTTATTCTGAAAGAAGGAGGTTATTGGTCCCTTGACTGAAAGCAGAGCTCAGAGAGAATTCTTTGGTTGAAGGATGGTGGTGGGGATCCCATGGTGTCACCCAGAGGGGCTGTGTGACTCGGAACAGGTCCCCTAACCTCTCTAAGCCTCAGTTTCCTCCCCCATGAAATGGGACGCTAATACTCATCTTGCAGGTGGCTGTGAGGATTAAAGAGAATACTGTATGCAAAGGCTGGCACAGAGGAGGAACTCAGAGAAGGTTAGAGGAAAGGGGCCTTGCAGAACTCAAGGGAGCAGGGCCCTAAAGCTCTGACAGAGGCTGGGCCTATGGAGCACAGCAGCCCTGTGAGGCTGCTACTGCCTGAGCCCAGGTTCCAGGGCAGGAAACCTACCTCGTTTCCTCTGGGCCTGACAGGCGTCCCTGTCCTTCCTCCCACTGTGGGCTCCCCTCCCCTCTCTTTGCATGATTGCACTTCCGGGAGGAGGATACCTAGGGCCTGCACAGCTCTGCTAGAACCCTAAAGAGCCCAACCCCCCTAGCCTGGCATATAAGGCCCTCCCCTGAAGCCCCAACCACCTCTGCCACTCCCCAGCCACCTCAGTTACCTGACACCCCCAAACAAGCAATGCTCGGTCACACCTTCATGCCTTTGCCCATGCTGTATCCCCTCTGGTCACATGCTCTTCCTTCTACTCTCTCCCTGCCCCCCAAGAAAGCTAAATTCTGCTCATTGTTTAGGGGCCAGCTCAAATGTCACGTTCTCTGGGAAGGCTTTCCCTGTCCTTCCAGTAAAGAAAATAATCACCCTTCCTGTTGGCGCCCTCAGCCCAGGACTTACAGTCAGGAGTCCCGTAGAGCTGAGTCAGTCACATGCCCACGGAGCCCTTATCTATAAAATGGAGGCAAATCACTTCTACCTAAGGGGGAGGGTGTTGGAAGAATTCAATAAAAGGGGACAGGTGAAGCCCCTAAACACAGTGTGGGCACAGTCCATGCCCGGTAATCCCTGGTTGAAACTTCAATTCCAGCCAGCCAACCCTGCAGAGAGCAGGAAGGGTATGTCAGGCACCCTTCCCATCTATCTATTCCAGCTCTTTTCAGGGGGTCCTCGGGTCCTTTTTTTAGTGGGATACTACCAGCCCACAGCTCATTGGAAGATCAACAATGATTGACAGGCTCCAAGTCCAATGACTGACCTAGCCCTTCTTTGAGCAGGTTGTCCACCCCACTGTCCCTTTTTGGGGCCACTACCTGAGGAAAGCAGACGGCTGGAGTCATTTTTTTGGGATAGGTCTGATTTCCCCAGGCAGCCTTGTGTCGGCCTGGGTGGCCTGATCGCCTCACTGATGACTCAGGTCTACTCCCCACCCTTCCCCTTCAGGAAGAGGCCCTGTCATAATCGCAGTATGCTACACAAAAATAGCTTCAGTTCACAGATACATGAACACCAGGCCGTTCCACTGAGGGAAGAGGAAGGCCATTTCCCCACACGCATTCCTCCCACCCCTCCTCAAAAGCGGATCTTCTGGGGTGGGGTCTTAACACTTCTCAGTGGATGGCTTCAGCAGCTGCTTCCTCCTCGGCTTTGAGGCAGAAGGCTTTTTGCTGCTTTGCAATCAGCTTCTCACATTTTCTCATTTGTCCCTCACACCAGAGATGTGAGGCAGAGCAGCTGAGGTTATTATACCCCTTTGGCAGGTGCAGAAACCCAGACTGAGGGAGGGGAGGGGACTTGCCCAAGATCACACAGTGAGCTGGTGCTGGAACTGAGTTGTGGGCATTTGACTCCAGCTATAAGGTTCTTTCTGCTCCAGCATATGCCTCCTCCTTGGAAAATACTGTGGCCCCAGCCAGGGCAAAGAGAAAATGGGGAGGAGAGAAAGGCTAGACAGCACAAATGTGAGGAACAAGACATTCATGCAACAAACATTTGCTAAGCTTCTACTATATGGCAGGCACCATGCTACACACTAGGGATATATCAAGGGGCAAAAAAGAGGTCTACTTCCTGCCCCCATGGAGCTTACAGTTTAATGGAATGAAAGCTAACATTTATTGAGCATGTTCTTTATACCAGATGCTTTGCTAAGCACTTTTACACGGAATTTATCATTTAATTCTTACCAACATCCCTATAAGGTAGCATATTGGACAGTTGTCATTTCTGTTGGCCACCCAGCATCTGAAACACTTTCCTATGCGTGGGGTATTCTCCGCTTATGAGGAAGAGCCCAGCTTGTGACCAGACTTGGCCAATCAGCATGACTACCCCAGACCCAGTGTTTAAGCAGACACTGTATAAATCCGTCATGGCAGTAATAGGAGTCCCAGGGTCCCTTATTCACTGCTGGTAGAACCAGTCAGTGTCTGTGCCCATCGGTGGCAGCTAGTGTTGTCCCTCCAACTCTGCAGAGATTGAATATTGCTTCTTAGCTAGTTAAAAAAGGAGAAAATCCTGGCTTGCCTGCAGGTGGGGGTCCCTGCTACTTCCCCACAGGGGAAGTGGGTGGGGTGGGACGTCAGGGAGTCTGGAGCAGGGGTAAGTCTTTCTCTGAGGCCTTTCAGCCTGAACCCAGTGGCCTGGGCTGGGGCAGAGGTGGGCACTGGGTGGTCTCAGAGTCCTGCCCCTAGTGACTGCATAACCATCTCTGCCCTGTCTATTTTCAAGCTGTCTCTCTTCTGCCACCCACCCTTCTTTCCATCTCACTGCTCCAGGCCTGGTTCTAGCCTATGACCCCTCCTGGACACCTGTAACAGCTCTTCCTTGGTCCCCTGTCCCAGCTCATCTCCTTGCATCCACGCACTACTATTTTTCATCTTGGAGTCACAGTGAGACTCTAGAACAGGGGTGTCCAAACTCTTTTCAATGTTTTTTACCAAGGGCCATATGCAGTAAAATACACAAACAGCTGGGCCACTCACTTGAGGTGAAGTATGTATTGCCTCACCTGGTTTATTTAAGTAAACTAAATATATTTTTGGAATTTGCTGCAGGCCAATTAAAAATGGATTGCGGGCCGCAGTTGGCCCGCGGGCCGCAGTTTGGACACCCCTGCTCTAGAACACAGGACTGATGGAGTCACACCCCTCCTGAAGGACCTTCCAGGACATCCTGGCACCCAAATGCTTTTGCCTGGCATGCAAGCCCTTCCAACACCTTCGACCTTCCCGTCAATCTTCCAGCCCCATCCCAGAGCTCTGACCATCCAGCTTTCTGGCCAGTCTCCCCCTACTCCATTGCCACCGTGCCCTTCCCTGACCATTGCTCCTTCTTGCACTGCCTTTGATTGTGCTGTTCCCTCTGCTAGGAATGCCCTCCGTCCTCTCCTCCATTCTTCTAACAAACTCTCATTCCTTCTTAAAGCAGCTTCAAATGGCAACTTGTCCATGAAGATTCCCTCAACCCCACATAGACTCCCATTAATATTACTTTTTCCTTTATTTTGTCCATAAAAAGTTCTGTGGCGTTTTATGGGTGTGGGAGGTGCTGCTGCCTGGAGCAGCTCCTTTGGCATGAAGAAAGTTGTGCCAGTGGGACCAGAAACCTGGGCGCTTGGTCAAACAGACTTGAGTTCAAATCTAGACTTTGCCATTTACATTGTGGACCATTGTGGGCAAGTTAGTTTATTCTCCAAGGCCCCATTTCTTTAGCCTCACTGAGCCCCCATGACAAATTGGTGGTTTCCCTGTCAGTCTGGCCTGTGAACTATATAAGTGGTCTCTTTAGGCGAGGGCTGATGGGTATCGGCCATGGGGCCCAACCTGAGGCATAGGCCTTTGTTACCCATTGAAGTCCTGCCTGGTCCCCTTGTCTGAACTCCTTCCCTCCACATCCACTCTTCACTATGGAAGCTAGCATTCAAGGCCCTTCCACCCGGGTCAGAGGGCACAAGGTGGGAGCCTCTGATTGGGCAGTTCCTAGCACTGGAAGAAATACACAGGTGTGTTCCATCCGTGTACCTATATGCCAACGAATATGAGCAGGTTACTCTACGTGTTTGCACACAGCTGTATACAAATGGGGGAAAGTGAGTGTGTGCATGTGGGTGCACATGTGCTTGTCTGTGTGTAGCTGTTGTGGTTGTCAACTCAGAGCAAAAAAGCCTACACTTCCTGTTAAGAATCAATTAGATCATTTTTTTTAAATAGAAGCCCCAAATCTCCCTGGGAGTGTCATCAGAGCCGGGTGAGGAAAGGTGGGAAGGCAGGGCCAAAGGATGGGAGCAGAGGGCAGGACCCCTACATTTTGTCTCACTCTGCTGTCAGGTCATTGCATAACCCTAAATAAGTCACTGTACCTCTTTGGGTCTCAGTTTCCCTTCCTGTAAAAAGCAGGATGGGGGATTAGACTAGGTTATCTCTGAACCCTCCCACCCCTCATTTTTGGAGACTCGGATGATATCTGGAGTACACCCTTCCTTCAGAGGGAGACACGGAGCACAGCCCAGATATGCCACCGGGCATGCCCCCTGTGGGGACGGAGTCCCAGAGAGCAGTTTCCAGGTTCTCAGCCTCACATGGAAAGGTGCTAGCTTGGTTATTAAATGGCCATCAGCGGTAATCAGATGGCCATCTGCTGTGGCTGGGTGACCATCAGTTGTTACCGGTTAGCCATTAGCTACTAATATAACTGCCGTGGTTACGCTAGGGGGTGGTTGGTTGGCAGAGAAGCGGGCGGCGGATTGTGCATTGTATGGAGCCTGCTTCCTGTGTCTCCAGCCCAGCCGCCAGCGAGACTATAGTAGTATGAACCCCCCATCCATGGCTCCATTGGAGTTCCTTTTTGGCCTCACCATATCCTGCATTCTTATGCGGGGAGCAGGACCAGAGGCCCCGCATGACACCCCCACACCCACATTTATGTAATCCTTCCCAGACCATCCTTGGAAACACCTCGATTCTTCCCTGTAGTGGTATGAGGGAGGAGACAAGGAGAAGTTTCCAGTGAATAAGGGTTTAGTGGCAGCCCGTCTCCCACCCTCATCAACAACTTCCTCTCTACCCCCATCGGCACCCTGCCCTGGTCCCTCTGGGTTCCCACATCCTCAAAACAGAAGACAAACAAATTAGTTACCCAGTAGGAAAAGGCGGGAGTCCGTGCTCTTTACACCCACCCCATGAGCAGTGGGAGAGAGGAAGTGCAGGAGAGCCTGGGTTCACGGTCAAAGCTGGCCCCTCACTCTACAGATGAGAAAACCCACATGCAGAGAGCGCCAGTGACTTGCTCAGAGCGCACAAGGAGACAGTGCCAGTGCCACGATTGAACCCAGCTGCCCACAGCCTTTCCACATTCTCAGGCTGCCTCAACCCCTGCTCCCACCCCCACCCCCCAACTAACAGGGTCCCTAACTAATTCTCATTTCCACTGAGAGTGGAAGAACAAGAACAGGAACTGACATTGCAGCACGAGAACCTGGGGTGCGTGCCAGGAAGCACTTACCTGTGATTGGTAGACTCCAGGACAGATGTCAAAGGAATACTCACCTCTTCGCAGGCATCCCTGGAATGCAAATGCTCCTTGTGGTTAGGAAGATGGCTGGAGAGAACAGGCTTCTTGCCTAAGTTATCCTGCAGGGAAACGGACAGGATTCCAGGAGGAGGAGGAAAGCTACCTTGGCCATGTCCTGTGTTCATATACATACCTATGCCCATGATACCTGTGGAAGAGAGGATCCCCGTTTTACAGATGAGGAAAGTGAAGCCCAGAAAGGTTAAGTGACTTTCCCAAGGTCACACAGCTAGGAAGTAGTAGAACCTATATCTTATGATGCCAAAATTTTTCTTTCCACTAAGTAGTTTCCCAAAACATAGCCAACAAGATGAATTTAAAATCATGGTCTATAAGGTGAATGCAGATGATATGTGGGTAAACTGTTTCTGTTTTTTTAAATAATATGTTGACCCAAATGTAAATCAGGAAAAAATAAATCAGCTCATCAAACTCGTGATTTTATAGATGCTATTGCTTTGAACTAGGCTGTTTTGAAAGGCATTGATTTAAAGAAAAATATTAAATGGGAAATAGTTTAGGCAGCAAAAGTCTAGAGAGTGATTCATGAATGGCTGAAGTTTTAGAAACAATGCTTGAAAGCTTCTGGTTAGAAGCAGAATGTTGGTCTCTGTTGGCAAACACAGAGGTGACTCCTGAGTGTCTGTCCAGCAAACCCCCCGCCCTCTACCCCACTCCAGTCCAGTCCTGGGGCATGCAGCTCCAGCTCTGGTGTGTGTGTGGAGGGGAAGTTCATCCTGGGTAATGCCAGCCCTGGGGAGGTATGAAACGGAGGAGAGCTGCTGGCAACTGGGGAGGGTGGAGGGCAGGAGGAAGGACAGGCTGCAGGGGCTTACAAGTATGAGACATAGCCCCTGGGTACTTGGAATCAGCTCTGAGGAGAGCCGCAGCTCTCTACTTGGCCTAGCCTGCATGGGTGCCCCTTCCTGTCTCAGGTTTAGCTCCTCATTTTGGGTCCCGGTTCCTACTCTCTTCTGTCCCTATCAGTTTCAGCCTTGCTCATTTTCTGAGGAGCCATCCAGGCAAGAGGACAACACTGGGCATCCAGAAGGAGGCAACCCCACTCCTGGGCCCTCCCTCATGGGTCTCCAGGCCTGACGCAGGGAGCCAGCTCTGTGAAGCTCAGTGTCAGGCCAGGCAGCCGGGCTGACCCCCTAAACCCAGGGGACCGAGGGAGGATGCAGAGCCGAGCGAGGGCCTGGTCAGCTGACCCTGCAGTCTGGGGTCAGCCCCACAGGGACAGGCCATCAGGAGGCTGAGTGTGCTCAGTCCCAGGAATGATATAGAGGAATCTCCTGCCTGGCAGTAGGAAGCTCTATGGTGGTGGTGGTTGCTTGGTTCCTTCAGCCCCTATCATACTAGCCCCTGGGTCTGCTCATGCTCAGGATTTGCATCCTGAATGATCATGACCATATTCACCAATAAACATTTTTAGGGTATTTCTCCCCAAAGCTCAGAGCTGAGTGCTCTTCACACAGTATTTTATTGAATCTTCACAACAACCCTGAGGGTAGATTCTGTTATTATCCCCACTTAACAGATGACAAACTGAGTCTCAGAGAACTGAACTGTCATGCTCAAGACCAGACATAGGGCAGGGAAGAGCCAGGATTCAGTCTGTCCGACTCAAACCCTGTGCTGTTTCTCCCCTCCTGGTGAAAGGAGAGCTCTCCCCTGGGAAAGAAGCTAGACTCGACCCCCGATTTAAATACAAAGCCCACTGGGAAAAGCCACGTTGAAGCTTTATCGTTGCCTATACCTTAATGTGAGTCAGTCGATGACCACTGTGACCTGGAACCACACGTGTTTTCTCACTACCATCTCATTTAGTCCATGCCCACAAGAGCAGATAAGAGAATGCCCATTCTACAGCTGAGGAAACAGACTTGGGGAAGTACAGGGATGGGGCCCCGCCACGCCCTGGCCAGCACTACGATCTGCCCCTCTGTTGGGTCTGCCTCTCCATCCACACCAGCATTCCCTCTCTGTCAGAGCACATTTTGAAGGAGGGTGGGGAGCCAGCATGAGGAACCAGGACCCCGGAGAGGAAGGGTGATGAGGGGGAAGTGGCCGACCAGGAAAGAACAGAGACTGCCTGGTCATACCCCGGCCATCGTGACTTCGAACCTCGCGTCCTTGTTGGGCTTCCAGAGCTGCAAGCAGGAATGGAAGGGCCTCCCTTCATGAAAGCGAGACAGCTGGCCTGCATCCTCCCCTCACAGCCCTCCACTGCCGGCCTCTTTTCTAGCCAAAAGACCTCCGTTCCTTACCCATCACTCTTAGGACACGGCCTAATGATGGAGAGTATACCTGTGTATGAAGAAAAATATGCAGAGGACTCAAGGTTGTTTTTCAGTTAAGTTCAACAACCTAAATGTCTGGGGGCGGGGGGGGGGGAGATTTTTCTGCTAATGGACAGTTAGAAGGGCTCAACTGGACAACTGTGGATTGCGTACCATTTTAAAATCTGATTAAATTGACAAAGTGCCTGGCAGGTGGTGGGTCTCAGTAAATGCGGGGCTCCTAGGGCTCCTGCTGTGATTTCTTGGCGAGGTGTTCTTCCAGGGAAAATGGATCCTCTATTTGTTCCTCTGTAAAGTGGAGCTTCCAGGACTGCACGGAAGTATTGCCCCCAGGCGCCTGCAGACTGCTTCACACTGAGCCAGGCCTTCCTCCACAAAAGTGGCCTCTGTGCCCCTCCTCACTGGATGTCGTTTGGCAGGAGAGGAATCGAGTTAGGTCCAAGGATATTTTGACTGGCCCTCAGTCCTGGGTGGAGGGTGACTTCACAGCTCAGCCCTGGGAAGCCCCAGCCTCCAAGGCACCCCAAGACATCCCTCACCCAGGGCCCTAAGAGCCTGCATCCTGGGAATCCCCCGGAAGCCCTTGAGTGCCTGCTTCCCCTCTTGACTCATTTGTGGTCACACAAGGAACATAGTCACGAGCCAGAGTGACGAGGTCAGTGTTGACAGTCTCACAAGACACTTGGCCGGGAATCAGGCAGCAGACATTGGCAGCAAGCTGGGAGGCCCTCAGAGCCCAGAGAGCAGATGGGAGCCTAGAGGAAAGGTCCACGCCAGCCCCTCAGGCGTCAGGACAGGCCCAACCAGAAGTCCCCAGAGCTCACTCCCCACTCCTCCTTTGTGGCCTCCTCTCCAGGCCACTCCTGCCCGAACTGTCAACACCCAGCAGACTCATGCCCGACCCTCTAGCCAACTCTCCCTGCTCCAGAACCCTTCCTCCTCATTCCTTCTGCTTTCCTATCAAAACCTATATGTTCTGTGTCCCATTAGCCTCTGCTCTCTAAAGCAACTGCCCATTATCTGCGCATCATACATGGAATTTGGAGTTACAGGCCTGTATTCAAGTATTGGCTATGAAGTCGTCTGCCTCTCTGAGCCTCGTTTGATGTCCTCATCTATTGCATGGACATGTTTAAATTGCTGCCCTACCTTTCATAGCCATGATGAGGATCAAAAGCATTTTTCAATGTTCAATCACTTTATAAACTCTAAAGCACTTTCATAGCTATGCTATGGGACTCATGGCTGACAAGTTGTTTGATATGTTTCAATGATCAAGGTCCTTCTGGAGAAATGACACAAAGGAATGGCTTTAATGGTGGTGTTTCAGGCAGGGGGAGACCCATATAATTATGGAGACCCTGACACATATTCCCACCGCCCTTCCCTCCCCAGATCACATCCCAAGGAAGACATGCCCTTGTAGACAGTGTGGTCTTGAATCTGGGTGGGAGTTTGAAAACTCTGGAGGGATGACCTTCCTGAACCCAACACAGGAACTGAGCAGATAGGTGTTGGGGTTGAAGCACATTTACTGCTGCTTTTGATGTGATTCACCCATTTGTCTCAACCACTGTTGAACCAAGAGGGCAATGGAAGGATGATGCATCTGTTTCTAAGAAGGAAAGCCAGGGAAGGTGCTCTACTGCTGGAGCAGAGTCTGTGGCTCACAGGAGGGCATGTTCAAACCATTTGTTGGCTTGGGGGCCTGGAGTTTGACCTGCTAGGAATCATTCAGGGTTTAGCAACAGAAGGCCTGGATCCTAGACCCTGGTGTACCACATCCAAGCTGTGTGCCTGTGGGTAGGTCATTGGTTATCTCTGGGCCTACATTTCCTGTCTGTGAAAGGCCCAAGTCAGCAGGGTCTTCTGAGGAGTCACGTGTTCACAAGACACAGAAATGCCTACAGCTGGGTTTCAGGGTGAGGTGCCCACCCACCTCACCTCCCAGTGTCCCCACCCCCTGTGCAGCCACCCAGCACAGCACTTGTCTAGGCCTCCGATATGTCTGTCTCCCCATTGGGCTGATTCTTGCAAGAGGGAACAGTGTCTTCTCATCGTATACTCACAACGAAGTGCACCTGGTGGGCATTCACTGTGCACCTTGGCTGAATGGAGGGCGGAGGGTGGTGCACCTGACATTATCCTACAACTTACATTGTGGCGAAGCCAGAAGCCCAGGAAGGGCCCTTCCTCTCTGTGAGGCTACCTCATGTCTCTGTGTTATCTTCAGATATTTCATTTAGCTTTCTCCTCTGGGGTCACAGAAAACCTCACCCCAAGCTAGCAGTTGCTCCAATGTCTGGGATTATTTCATCAGTGCCCTCTCTCCTTTGGTACTAGACAGTCTGGTTCAAATCCCAGCTTTGATACTTAATAACTGTAACCTTGGACAAATCACTTAATCCTCTGTGCCTCAGTTTCTTCATCTGTAAAATGGGAATAATAATAATTCAACCTACTGCTAGGTAAATGTATATTCAGCTTGACAAGAAAAGGTCATATTGTTTTCTAAAGTAGATGTGGGAATATATAACTTCTATTCCCAATAGTTATACTTAAGAGATCTCATGGGCCACATCCTTTTCTACCTTTGTATTGTCCAACTTTTGCCAGCCAAATAGGTGTAAAATGGGTTTGTTTAAATAAGCATTATTGTGCTTATTTGCATTTCCCTGAATGCTGATAAGGGTAAGTATGTCTTCAGATGCTAATTAGCCATACATACTTTCTCTTCAGTGAAATGCCACTTATATCTTTTGTTCATTTTTCTGTTGTACTGTCTATCTTTTTGGTTATTGATTTACAGGAGTTCTCTATTTTTTTCCTATGTACTCTTAATACTAATCCTTGGTTGGTTATATAAAATAATTCATCTCTCAGTTTGTAGTCTTGTCTTTTGACTTTATTCAGGGTGTCTTTTGATGAGAGCAGAAGTTCTTAATTTTAATGAAGTAAGATATCAAAAATTATTCCTCAAGTACTTTTTCTAAAGGTTTTAATGTTTACTTTTTAAGTTCTTGATCCATCTAGAGTTGATTTTTTTTGTATGGTGTGAGGTAGGGTTTATTTTTCTTTCTTTTTTTTAAATTCAAGTTTATTGGGGTGACAATTGTTAGTAAAGTTACATAGATTTCAGGTGTACAATTCTATAATATGTCATCTATATATCACATTGTATGTTCACCACCCAGAGTCAGTTCTCCTTCCATCACCATATATTGGATCCCTTTTACCCTCTTCTACCACCTCCCTCCCCCCTTACCCTCTGGTAACCACTAAACTATTGTCTGTGTCTATGAGTTTTTGTTTCTTCATTTGTTTGTCTTGTTCTTTTGTTGTTTTCAGTTTTATATCCCACATATCAGTGAAATCATATGATTCTCAACATTTTCTGTCTGACTTATTTTGCTCAGCATAATAATCTCAAGATCCATCCATGTTGTTGCAAATGGTAATATTTCATCTTTTCTTATGGAAGAATAGTATTCCATTGTGTATATATACCATGACTTCTTTATCCAATCATCTGTCGTTTTTTTCTTTTCTTTTCCATATGGGTAACTAAATTTTCCAGCTCTATTTTTTTAACAGTCCTAGAGCCATTTTTTTTTTTTCTTGGAGCCAATCTCAACTGAGGGGGCAGGGAGGCAGGGCCCAGCTGAAGTCTGACCAACACAGAATTCCCTCTATTCCTGATCAAGGGGACTGCCTGACTTCCTGAGGGGTCACATCTAAGGAGGCTAGAGACAAAAGAAGCCACACTGCAGCTTTGCCCAAGCAGCCTCTGCCTGCAACTGAGCTCAGCATTAACTATTTTATTAATAGATCCAACATACATATATGGCAAATAATAAAATTCAAACAGTTCTAAAAAGTATCAAATAAAGTTAAATTCTCCCACCTCCAGAACCACTGACCAGAGGTAACCACTTTAGTAGTGAATGATGTTTAGCTCTTATGAATTCTCATAATATACTTAATGCTTCTATTTCTTGGTTTATCAACCCCACAATAACTAGTTATTCTCTGCTGGAAAAGTTCGTTTCCTTATCTACTCCATCTCTTCTCCCTTCTCACCCGATTTCTAATATTTGATTTTTTTTTAATGAATATTAAATGTTATGCAAACAAACTCATGCAGCTGCTGCCACAGCTGTATTTCAGGAAGCCCAGCCCTGTGAGGTTGCCCCCCCTTGGCAGGAGGACAGATGTCAGGACACTTCCCATCACCGGGTCCGGATTCCAGGCATCAACGCTGAGCTGGACAGAAGGAAAACAGCCTTTTGGTGTCTGGGGCTCTTCCCAACAATGGTGCAGATGAAAGGCCTGGGCCCGTTTCCCAGGTGGAGGTGGAGAGCCTTGGGAGAGGGCCAGAGGACAATGTTGCACATGGATTCCACCTAGTTGATGACCTGCCACTCAAGCCTCTGTGTGTGACCTTAGGCAAATTCCTTCCCTTGTGTCTTCATCTGTAAAATGCAGGTTGCTGAGGTTCCTCCCACCACAGAGTTTCTGTGATAAGACTTAGAATGGCTGGCTGGCCCGGTGGCTCAGATGGTTGGAACAACGTGCCTCTAATGCTGAGGTTGCTGGTTCGATTCCCTCCAGGCTCAGTGAGCTGCGCCCTCTATAGCTAAGATTGTGAACACGAGCTCACCGTGGAGCTGGGCTTCCGTGAGCAGCCAGAGTTTGGCGTGAGCTGCCGTGCGCTGCCACGGACTGCCCTGTGCCGTCATGAGTGGCCGTCAGCCAGCATGTGTGGCCGGCAGCTCACGGCTGCCGTGAGCTGCTGTGAGTGGCGATTGACCACTGGCGACTGACTACTGGCCTCGGCAAGGGGAGCGCAAGGCTCATAATATCAGCATGGGCCAGGGATCTGTGTCCTACACAACTAGACTGAGAAAAAACACACCTAGACTGAGAAACAAGGGCTTGAACCGCAGTGGGAGTGGGGGTGGGAGGGAGGCGGAAGAAAGGGGGGAAAGATTTAGAGTGACAGTTCTGGGGAGGACTTTCTGATAAAAGTAGAAAAGGCTCTCCAGGGAGACAATATGCTAATACAATGACAATAAGAACAGCTGCTGTTTCCTGACCTCCCATGGGCTGGGCACAGTCTAGACTGTTCACATGCATGACCCTATTTAATGCTCACAGCTCTCAGGTAGGCATTATTCTCCTCATTTAAAGAAACTGAGGATCCGAGAAGTCACATCACCTGTTGAAGAACTTAGATATTTGAAAACGCTGAAAAACTCCAGGGTCCC
This sequence comes from Rhinolophus sinicus, assembly GCF_057876585.1. NCBI lineage: Eukaryota > Metazoa > Chordata > Mammalia > Chiroptera > Rhinolophidae > Rhinolophus > Rhinolophus sinicus. Next base: position 156,277,331 of record NC_142503.1, on the reverse strand, counting down.
TCTGGACCTCCAGAAACAGGTTGGAAGGCAGGAGCTGACGGAGACCCTGCCTCCCAAACCACTGCAGAGACTGACTCTGGCCCAGGCAGGCCCAATGGGCAATTCTGAGACCAGTACCTTTCAGAGGGCCTTTTCACAGCCAGAGAAGAACAAGGGAACGGGGTGTTTTTGGCCTGAGGAGATGCTTGCTAGCCCACAGCAGGGACCCCAGACAGTTCAGAAGGACCTGGGAGCTATTCCTCTTCCTAGCCCTCCCCAGAGGTAGAGCTGTTCACACACTCCCATCCCACTGACAGGCATATTCTTGGCCACATCACGTACTGGGGACTCTGGGAACCCATAGGTCTTAGCCTCAGCATGGCCTGGCACTGGTGGCAGGCCTGCTTCCCTTCCGAACTAAGGCCACAGGCCAGGAAGGAAATGAAAGTGGGTGGGGCCGAGAAACGCTGACTCAGCTGGAAGGCTGCCTGGGAGGGAGGAAGCTCAGCAAGGCACATGTGCAGGGCTGTGGGCAAAGCTGCCCTGGTGTCTCCGAGGATTCTGGGCCACAGGGGCCTCACCTTGGCCCCCCAGCCCTGGCTGTGGACAGGAGGCTGAGGGGAGGGTCCTGAGGCCCACTGTAAGGGAGGGACTGAACAGCCTGGCCCTCGCTGCCAAGACTACGGCACTTCTTCCCAGGGATAGCTTCTGGGAAAAGAAATGCCCACATCTTAAGCCCCTTCCCTGAGAGTCCAGCCTGGGAACCTGCACTTCTGAGACCAACATCAAGAAATGAATAAGACAGAGACACAAACAAAGCTTCTTTGCTTTTGTATGAGGGCGGGAGTTTCTCCAGGCTGTGACAAATCTGACAAACCCCAGCGCCTCAGTCTGAGCTGCTGAATTCCCCTGACGTTGTGGGTGGCCTGCTAGGGACAGGTGTCTTACATGCGCATAAGTGACTTGTGCATTCACTCTGCATGGTCTCCTGGCTGCAGCAGTGGGACTATACACTGTCCGTCTAGGTCAGGGTTTCTCAATCAGCACCACTGACGATTGTGTGAGGGGCTGTCCTGTGCATTGTAGGATGTTTAGTGACAGTTGTGGCAAACAAAGATATCTCCAGACATTGCCAAATGTCTGCTGGAGAGCAACATGGCTCCCCGTTGAAAACCACTACTCCAGAGTCATCCTTCCCTTCTTGAGCAATAAGACTTTCCGCCCATAAACACTAGGATAAGAGATTGAGGAGCTGCAAGATCACCCTGGGAGCGAGGTGTGGCCATGTGTGTCCTTATCACCCCCTCCCTTCCCACTGGTTGAAACACAAGTGTGGTGACTGGAGCCAAGTCGCTTATGGGTCTTGAAGGGGGTGCTAAGATGGCAGAACAGTAAGAGAGAAAGAGGCCAGGGCTCAGAGGACAATGGAGCTGAGCTGCCACAGTAGAAGTGGCCTCTCCTGCTGGACTTCACTCACATGAAAGACCAATGAACTTGTGTCACTGTTCTCTTGGCCTATCTCCCCTAGAGCTCAGATTTTAGCCTCTGATGAACTCATCCAACACCATGGCCTCTTGTCACAATAAATCTAATCCTGAGTAACATATAAGATATAATTCTGCCATGTTCGTGGCTTCAATCACCCACCGTCTAGATTCCGTGACCTTCAGATCTGTCCCAGCCTAGTCCTAGCAGTTCACCACAACCCTCCACACAGCTGCCATCCTCTTCCCAACCTGCTTCTCTCCACAGGCTCCCCATGTCAGGAAAGGGTGCCTCCATACCCCCCACACCCTGTGAGTCATCTCTGACTTCCCTTCCTCCCACTCCATCTCTCTCACATCCACAAGACTTCAAATCCCCTATTCTGCCTCCTCCCCTCCACCTCCAAAGTGACTGTCCCAACCCAAGCCCTCACCATTCCACACCTGGTCCATTGCAACCCTGCAGCCTGCCCTGCCTGCTTGAAAACCCTCCCATGACTCGCCTTGGTCTCTAGGATAAAGTCCAAGTTTTCTGAGTGAACATCACGACACCCTGCCTTCTGCTACCTCATCTCCCAGTCCCCCACCCCTCCCTCAGCACCTCTTCCTACAGGATATGACACAAAGAATTTGCCACAGCTCCAGTAAGACACTGTGATTCTGTTTTTGCACATGCTGTTCCCTCTGTGTCAAGTGCCCTCCCCAACTCCTCTTCTCGGGAAACTTACTGCTCCTTCAAGGCCCATGCGAAGGTCACCTTCTCAAGAGGCCTTGCCTGATTCTCCCAACAAAAGCTGCTTCAGAACTTGCCCCTCGAACTCAGGCTCATCCCACTGCATTCACAGAGTTGGAGGGTCTGTCTCCCCAGCTGACAGTGAGCAACGTGGGGAGGGATCCCATTTTATTGTACTTGGAATCCACAGCACCGAAGGTAATGTTGGCACAGAGTAAGTGCCCGGCACACAATGTTGCTACCCATTTACTAAGCCCCTGCTAGGTGCCAGGCCCTGAGCTGGATGCTTTATCTAAATTATCTATTTTATCTTCAAAATCACCCCGCCAGGAGACATGAGACAGACGCGGAGAGGCTGAGCAGCTGCTTCAGGTCACACAGCTTGTGCACAGCAGTGTTGGAAACCGAGCTTGATTGTCCATCTGCCACATTTGGCTGCCGTATTTGGTTCTCCCTTGGGAACTGGCCTCACCCCATGCCCAGATGTGGCCTCCAGGGAATCACCAATCCAGGGAACTTCCAATCCTTAGAGCTAACCCCAACTTGGGTGTGGAAAAGCCCTTTGTTTTTTTTATTCAGCTAACAAGATGGGATTTCTTTTTTCTTCTTTTTCTTTTTTAAAAATTTTTATTGGGGAATATTGGGGAGCAGTGTGCTTCTCCAGGGCCCATCAGCTCCAAGTTGTTGTCCTTCAATCTAGGTGTGGAGGGCGCAGCTCAGCTCCAAGTCCAGTCGCCATTTTCAATCTTTAGTTTCAGGGGGCACAGCCCAGCATCCCATGTGGGAATCGAACCGGTAACCCTGTTGTTCAGAGTTTGTGCTCTAACCAACTGAGCCATCTGGCCGCCCCAAGATGGGATTTCTTAAAGCGGAACTTTCAATAAAAGCCCCCCGGAATGTATTTATTTATTTACATATAATTTGTTACAGGTATATTTTTAATTTTACAATACAGATGGGCAAGTTTAGGTCCTCTGAGCTGTTATTTCCACCTTTCTGAAACCAGCAAGTGGGATTAGATGGTCTTAAAGATCCTTATCAGTGTTGATATCCTGTGATTCCATGATTAGTTTCTCAGATTGATAGGGGCTGGTGAATTTTGTTGGGGAGAGCAGTAGATTAGGGACACAGCAAAGGGAGGAGGGTAACACTCCTCCCATGGGTGACCAGCTCCACCCATGCTCCCATCCCTTTATTACTTGACCCTAGAGGTCCAAAGGGAGAGAGCAAGGACTTGTCCAAGAGCCTCCTCCTGCTTCCTCACTGGGCCCTTAGGCCCTAACCAGTCTGAGGGTGGAGCTGGGGTTACATCGGCCTACAGCTTGGAGTCCAGATTGCACGCTTCCTGGTCTGCCTACAAGGGTCCTGTCCCCTCTCTAGGCCTTAGTTTCTGCATCTTCCTTTCTGTGGGCCACCCACTCTGGCCTCCCAGGCTCTGGTTCCTCCACCCCTCTCCTGTCTGTGGGACCCTCTGGAAAGCCCCGCTCAGTGCATCACAGACGCAGGAAGGGGAGAGGGGAGGCTCGTGGGCGAGTTCCTGCCGAGGCTCAAGCTGTCAGCTGTAGCCGTTGGAGCCTGTCATTTCCCTTCCCCCGCCAACCCAGCAGGGCAGCTGAGAAGTTTCATCACAGTTCAGTTGTTGTCCTTATAAGGGAAGGACCTCCCGAGCCTCTCCCATGGGCCACAGCTGGCTGGTAGAGAGCCAGGCCAGCCTCAGGGTATCCTCCAGGCACCAGGAAAGGGGAGGATACCCCAAGCCCACGGGAAGTCCCCTGGGCTGAGTATCCATCTGACATCACAGACTCTCCAGAGACAAAGCAGGAACCAGTTGATTGTGGCCCCAGGCCTGGACCCTAGGGGGTCAAATCCCAGGTCCTGATACCAACTTGTGGTCTCCTAGGCAAATTGTTTAAGCCTCAGTTTCCTAACCTACAGAGTGAACATAAATATATCTTCCTCACGAGACCACTGTGGTGACAATGAGAGACCAAGATATAAGTCTGCCAAATAGGTGCTCTGTGAGGCTGGAGTTTATAAACATTTTCTATGAGGCAGGCCATGGGCTAAGTGTTCCACAGCAACCCTGTGAAGAAGAGAGAATTAGCCCATTTTACAGACAGGAAAAATTGAGGCACAGTTTGCTTAAGGCAGGGGTGTACAAACTTTTTTCAATGTTTTTCACCAAGGGCCATATGCGGGAAAATACACAAACAGCTGGGCCACTCACTCAAGGTGAAGAACGTATTGCCTCACCTCGTTTCTTTAAGTAAACTAAATATATTTTTGGAATTTGCTGCAGGCCAATAAAAAATGGATCGCGGGCCGCAGTTTGGACACCCCTGGCCTAAGGTTTCTCTTTCATGGCTGGGGTTTGAAGCTACATGTGTCTGCCTCCAAATCTAAAGTCATGGTTTTTCTATTTATACCCTGCTACTTCCTCAGGAATTTTGTTCCTTTAATACAATTATGAGAACAGGGAGGAATTCCCATTATCATCTCTCTACCCTCCATGTTCCCCCACAGAGCCTTCTCATAACATCAAAGAAACCTCCATCTGAGTGAGTTTATGTGGCCTTTTCTGACAGCCCTGTCTCATGTCTCATGACGTGTCTCATGGAGTGAGGAGGGAAGCAGGAAGACAGGGCTTAAAGGAGGACACAAAACATGGTGGCACCAGAAAGATACAGGGAGCTTCCAGGTCCCAGGCTCATGTGGGGGCAGAGGGAGGAGCAATCTGGATGCCCCCTCCCCTACCAGTCCCTGCTGTCCTGGGTCCTGTATGAAAGTAGTTACCTTGTGCTTTGCAAAACTGTCCATCACACTACCCACAGGACTTTAGGGCACTGAAATATCGCAGCATGTGTTCAAAAGGCCTCTAGCCCCCAGGACCAGACGGAAGAAAGTTCTCACCACATCCTTCCTCAGCCCTGTGGCTGGCCACTGACACCTTCCCAGCAGCTGCTCTCTTTAAGGTGACCCTCCAGAGAGGACCTTGTTTCTGGGCCAGGGAGGGTAGGACCTCCATCAATGAGGGACTCCTCTCCCTTACCTTGGGTCCTCCTCTCAGACAAAGGGCCGGTGAAGGTGAAGCGAAGGTGCAGAAGCTCACTGTCACTCAGTATGGCTGTCACACATCAGGCCAGTGGCAGGGGAATTCAGGAGGGATACGAGGGTCATAGCCAGTCGATAGGCCCTGGGTCAGGTGCTTCCTGTTATGTTGGTCACCGGGTCTGTCCAGCGGCCCTTTGAAGAGGAAGGGAGCTAGCCTTTGGGGAGCACAGTGGTACTTTTCCACATCGGGGAGTGGGGAGCACTGCAATTCCCTTTTCATGGGTGAGGAAATTGAAGTCCCAAGGCTGAGACTCACTGAGGTCCCTGTGGGTCTCTGTCCACTGACCCGAGGGCTGCCAAAGAATGCTCAGTTAAGCCCTGGGGTCCTGCTGAGATGTATTAGGGGTGCCATGGGCATAATAAGGCAGGGCCCAGGCTCACCCCTAGTCAGGACCAGGCACTGAGGTTAAAATAACAGCTGGAATCACGTTTTACCATCATAGGAAACACCTGTGCAGGCAAAAATCATCAGTGGTGGGGCCAGCCCGGTGGCTCAGGCAGTTAGAGCTCCATGCTCCTAACGCCGAAGGCTGCCGGTTCGATTCCCACATGGGCCAGTGGGCTCTCAACCACAAAGTTGCCAGTTTGACTCCTTGACTCCCGCAAGGGATGGTGGGCTCTGCCCCCTGCAACTAAGATTGAACACGGCACCTTGAGCTGAGCTGCCACTGAGCTCCCGGATGGCTCAGTTGGTTGGAGAGTGTCCTCTCAACCACAAGGTTGCCAGTTCGACTCCTGCAAGGGATGGTGGGCTGCGCCCCCTGCAACTAACAACGGCAACTGGACCTGGAGCTGAGCTGCGCCCTCCACAGCTAAGATTTAAAAAGGACAACAATTTGACTTGGAAAAAGTCCTGGAAGTATACACTGTTCCCCAATAAAGTCCTATTCCCCTTCCCCAATAAAATCTTTAAAAAAAGAATCATCAGTGGAGACTAAACCTAGGGGGAAATTTTGATGAGGTGCAACACACTTGTGCATAGTCTTAAAATGTCTTCCAGATTGTTTATTAGTTGCAAGAGAAAAGTCATTAACTCTACAATAGAAAAAAAAAAAAAAATCAGACACCTTGACCAGGTGATTAAAATTAACATCATCAGTGAGGGGGCAGATGGAGGCATGTGTCTCCAGAAGTGAGGTCCTGAGAAGGACCCGGTAGCACCTATGCAGTTTTCTGGCTGAGAATCCATAACCTCAATCTAATTATGATGAAACCTCAGATAAACCCGAAGATAGGACTGTTCTATTAAAAGAGGGTGAAATGTCAGACAAACCCCAAGTTAGGACTGTTCTATTAAGAGGGGGTGGGGGGAAAGAACTGTATTTTTCAAAGATGTCCACGTCATGAAAAATAAAGAACGGCTGTGGCAACATTTCAGATTAGAGACTAAAGACCCATGTGTGCAATATCTGACCCTACACTGGAGGAAACATATGATAAAGGATATTATTGGGTCAAATGACAAAGTTGGAATATTAACTATTATATCAGTGTTAAATTTACTGAAGTTGATAATAATGGTACTGTGGTTACATAAGAGAATACACTTATTTTTTAGGAAATACATACTGAAGTATTCGGGGGTAAGGGACCATGATAACTAACTTTCCAATGATTCAGGGGGGCAAAAAAAGTGTGTATGTGAGAGAGAGAAAGTGCTCAAAAGATAAACCAATGGGTCAATCTGGGAAGAGTACACAGGTGTTCTTTGTGCTATTGTTATTCTTGCAACTTTTCTGTTTGAAATTATTTCCAAATAAAGCTTTTAAAAACTGAAAATGAGCCCCCGGCCTGTAGAAATGTGTGTGCGTAAAGTTGGGGTCATGGCTGAGTTTGGCAAAGAAGGAACACTGCGGGAGGGCAGTGCGCAGACCATCCTATGGGGAAGATGCCCCACAACGGGTTTGGAGGGCTGGTGGAGCCACTGACCAACCGCCTACCCTCCGCTTCCGAGGTCAGCCCTGGAGCTGGTCCCACCAACAAATAGGCTTGCGGCAGAAAAGTTCCATAAAAAGGGATTTATTGCCAAACTTCAAGAAAGGCGCTTCATAAGCAGAAGACATGGAATGCCATCCTCCTCGAGACGCAGGCAAGGCGGCACCAGCGTATTCCCCATCCTCTTCCCCCTCCCTTGAAAGCTGGCTTCCCCCTTGGGGCCCAGGCTGCCAAGGCATGGGAGCCCCATAGGAACCAACGGCATTAGGCCACTGAGGTGGCCCCAGAGATGATCGCTCAGCCTGGTCACGCTTATCAGAAGAAGAAAAGGAGGCTCTAGTCCCTGGAAGCAGGTGACTTGGTTAAAGCCCCAGACAGCCCCGGCTGCTGGTGGCAGAAAGCCGTTCCCCAAAGGAAGATAGGGGGCCATGTGACAGTGAGTATCTGATGACATTCTTGCTCTCATACTGGACACATGGAGAAACAGGCAGACTGTGGCATGGGAGCCCAGTGTGTCCAAGGAGTGTGGTTTGGGGAGGCCCATGAGGGCTCAAGAGCTATGACATGGCTGCTTACGCCAACCCTGCCCGATACAGGCCACGGATCCCTGGCTATTACCCTCCAGAACGAAGCAGAAGTACAGTAAGGCAGGCAGTGACCTGCGCTGGCAGGCCTGTGGGCACGACTGGTGGCTGGATGCGGGGAAGTGGGCAGAAAGACCAGAGCATGAAGCTGTAACCCTCCCTCTCCTCTCTTTCAGTAAACAAAAGTGCAAATGCAGAAACCCACTGAGCAGCTCCTGCCAGGAACGTCTCCCATTCCCACAGGCCTCAGGGAGGGTGGCTGTGGCCTTCCGGTTCTCTGCACCTACAAGCTCTGCCCTCAGTGCAGCTCCTGCAGCAGGATGGAGACTGGACGTGCTCCCAGAGCCAGGGATGATGGAGGGCGGAGGGGCGGCACCCTAGGGAGAGGTCCAGGCTGCAGGCACAGGCCACTGAAGGACCAGGAGAAGTTTCCTTCCACTAGGAAGTTCAGGAGGAGCAGTCCATCTGGGGCCTGAGCCAGAGGGGTGCAGGGAAGAGGGGAGAGGGAAGTGGTTTCAGGCCCCGACGTACCCCTCAGCATTAGAGGAAATGACTGGGATATTGGACCTGTTTGAGTTGAGGCGGAACCACAGAGACCCAGATATAAATCCCATCTGGGGAGGCACAGAAGTTGGGGTGGCTTCTCTTCTGAAAGTTGATTTATAATGAGTTACATGTAAGAGTTTCTGAGGTTGACATCAGGGCCATTCTGGGGTTCACCGCTATAGGAATGTGCAAGGCTGGACACAAGCTGGTCGCGAGGCAGGGAGACTCTTCGAGTCCCTCCTCCACCCTGGGGTCCTCTGGTCAGAGCTCACCAGAGGGGAAGGCTGCAGAATAGCACAGGCCCAGAGAGGGGACACATAGCGAATGGCTTTCTCACACAGATGCCTCCCACCTGCCTTCAGAGGCCCTCGCTAAGTTCCAGGTCTTACTCAACTGAGGTATGAACCTACAGCCTGGACCCAGGGTCTCAGCAGCTACTCGGAATATGTGGGTGGGAGGGCTGGTTAGGGCTTGAAGCTGCCTTTGCCAGGAGGCTCTCTGCCTAGGGCTATCTGGACGCGGAGGTGCGGGAAGCTCAGCTGTGCTCTATTCAGAAGTCAGGAATGTAAACTACTGGGGCTGAGAAGCAGAGATTACGCCACCCCCAAAGCCCCCCAGGGCTGTGCTAAAGCCCGGGGGCATTTCAGAACAACCATGAAAGCACAGAGGTCCTGAGTGTGTGCTCCCAGCCCAAGTCAGAGCCCAGAGGCCAGGCCAGATAGCCAGACAGTGGCCCTGGGTGGCACCCGGCACCACTGGCCAGGGCAGGAAGGATACCAGGAGTTTCTGCAGGTCCTGGCCAAACCCTGCCATGCCCGATGGCCCTTCAACACAGACTGAGCAGAATAACATTTCTCAGCAGGGCTTTGATAGACTAGGCTGGCCAAGGGGACAGTGCCCTGGCCTGGCAGGCCCTAGGGTGCACTTCTCCTATAGAGAGTCACCAGCTCCTTCCGCTTCTCCCGTGGCCCAGGTGCTTCCTGGCTCAGCTCTCCCAGATCTCGGATTTCCTGCAGGACCTGGGTGGCCTGTCTCAGCTGCTCCACGGCCTGGCTGAGCAAGGTCTCAGCACTTACAGGGGCCGGCTCACTGCCCAGCACCTTGTTCAACAGTTTCTCTGTCTGTGCTGAGGCCACCTTCACCTCCAGCTGGGCCCGGTACAGCCGTGCCCCAGGCTGCCGTGGACGCTGGGAGCCATCCCCAAGCAGGTCCCCCACGGAGGAGCAGCGGGGATGAAACTGAGGTGGCTGGTCCCAGGGTGGCAGTGCTGTGGACGCTGTTGCATTCTTTGGGGGATCCCCTGGGGTACCTGCAGCCTGGGATAACTTGACAGGCTCAGGACTGTCATCCACGCCATTCACTGAGACTTGAGCTGTGCCTGAGGCGGAGGTCTCTGGGGCCCCAGGACTCTGGGCTGGCCTCAAAGGCTCCATCACATTCATGGAGGCTCTCAGTTTCTCTGACAAGATCTTGGGTGGGGGTGTAGGGGGCTTCCCCCCTTCCTTGGGCGTAGCCTCAGAAGTCTCAGAAGAGAGTGTCTGCGGTGGTTCTGCATTCTCAGTGTCAGGAAGCTCCCCGGGGCTGGGGTTCTCCCAGCTCACCTTCAGTTTGTCAGGCAAGACCTTGTTGGGGGGCTGTTCGAAGCCACTATCCTTCCCCACCAGGGTCTCTGAGTCCTCTTGGCTCTCAGGGTGGCCCTCAGAGTTTGCTGAGACGGGGGTTGGGGCACTCTTGCCCACAGGGGTTTCCACTCCATCACTGAGGCTGGTCATCTCAGGCGCTGGGGAAGGCTTGGTAGGAGGCACGGGGGGCCGGAGTATCTCCCTGGGCTGGGCTGCACTGACATCATTGCTGGGTGGAAACACTGGCGGCCCATTGTCCAGAACGTCCAGGTCCAGGCGCAAAAGTCCATCAGAAGCTGCGTTGGCTACCTGGTGGGAAGCAGCATATGGGCGTCATCTTGGGTGACTGGCCTTTGGGTCTGATGTGCCCAACCGTAAGAGTACTAAGGCCCTCCCATCCAGGCTGCTCGGGTCCCTCGCACCCACTCTCCATGCCCTCTGATGGATCCTCTCCTCTCCCTCAGTCCCGTAGGATTCCCTGACTGGAATCACAGGCCAGGAAGTCAGACCCAGGGGGACCACTCGGTGCCCCAGCCCTGCTTCTTCCAGCCAGTGAAAGGGGCTGCTCTTTTTAATGCAATTATACTGACCTGGGCAGCAGGGGACATGATTCCAGCCCTGTTTCTGACCCCTTCCTGGCAGAGTGTCCCTTCTCTGCAACCACCCACCAAGGGTTCCCATAGCCAGTAGGCGACAGAACCAGGACTTACCAGGACTCTAGAGTTGTCTTTCGCGCACTCCCTTCTGCTTCCCCTCCCCAGAAACCTCTGACGGCTCTGCCAGCCCCACACCCAGTCCTCCAGCCCAGATCTCTCCAGGCCTTGCCTGGCCAGCTGCTCAGCAGTGCCCACTCTCCTCACACCGTCAGATGTGGCCCAAGACCACAGCTGACTGCCAGAGGGGAACAGCTGCACCAAGTAGACAGCTGACACCGACCTGGGATGCTTCGGGGACCCAAAGGGACACCCAGCAGCCACACGCTCATGGGGACCTGCCCCGGGAGCCTCGGAGGCCGTGGAGCAAGGCTGGGCAGTAAGTCTCTCCCCAGGTCCCTCAGGGGGTGGGGGTCCTGGCTGGGACCCTCACTCCCTTTTACATGCGCACCGGCCATCTGGCTGACACACATGCTCAATCAGTCAAGAGTCCCTCCCTGAATTCTTCTCAAAGGATCTCCCCTCAAAGCCTGGCCCTCCTCCAATACCTCCTAGACCTCCTACCTCAAGCCTTCTTTTTCTCTCTGGATATTACAGTCCGCTCCCTCTACAGGCTCTTTTTCTTCAGGTGACAGACAAGAACAGTCTGCTTCGCCTCAAAACAAACTCTCCAATTACCTTGGTCCCTTCCCTTCTCCGCCTTCCTCCCCCTATGGTTCTCTCACCCCTGCACCCTCAGCTCTCTAGCCCATGACAGCCCTAAGCTGAGTCTTCTGAGAAAATATGCTTTCAACGTCACCACTTACCTTTTCCTCAGTCCTGCCCTTGTGACTTGTGGCTGCCAACCCGGCTGATGACCCCCAGGTCCTGTGCCCTTCTCTCCCTAGATGTGCCACCCACCTCTCTGGCCTCATTTGCTGAGGTTCTTTCCTGGCCTCCAAGACCCCTCCCCCCACCATCTACCCCCATCAGCAACACTAGTCTGAAAAGGGGCTCCTCCCTTACTCCTCCCCTTGCCCACACCTTCTCCCAAATTCCCTGTGCCCAGGGCCTCTATTTGCCCAGCCTCCATGCTTGGGGGACCTCTGACAACCCTCCCTCTCGGTCTAGTCCATCTGCCACAGCCCCATATTCAATCACAAGTCCAGGTGACTCTTGCTTCCCAGTCTCTTTCCCACTGGCCCCTCCCTTTTCAACTCCTGTGGGAACCTGGAGGCCCTACTGCTCCCTCTTCTTCTTGGTCCCCTGCCTTTCCCTCCCTCAACTCAACCCACCCTATCCTGTGCGTCAAATAACCTCTGGAACACACCCTCCCATCCATCCTGTCCCCAGTTCCAGCATTCAAGCCCTCCTAACTCTCCTCCCAACGTCACCTTCCCGGCAGACCTCCCAGCACACCTTACACTCTCCTGCCTCATGCTCAGCTCACAGCTCCCTCACCGGGCATCTCCCTCATACCCCACCTGCCAGGTGAAACACTTCCCATCCTTCAAGGGTCAGCTCAAGTGCCAGTGGGTCCTCTGTGGTCCCTTTGCTCCAGCCTCCCAGAACCCTTAGACACAGCTCTGCTTGAAGCTGGTCTTTACTCCAGCTGGAAACTGAGCCCTGAGAGGCAGGGAGTAGCCTCAGGGTTTCCGTTTCCCTCCGGCACCAGCTCTGGCTAAGGCCAGCGTGTGGATTCAATAAGCACAGCAGGCACAGGCATCTACACCCTGAGCACATCTGACACACGTGCCTCCACACACAGATTCCCGCCTGCCACTCAGGAAGCCCCAGGTCCAAGAATCCTCTGGAAAAAGGGGCATCCGAGCCTGGCTGCCATCCTAAGGAGCTGGGGTCCCCAGCTCAACTGGCCTCCTACCTGGCCAAGCTGAGGCAAAGTCTTACCTCCTTCAGGTGGACTCTTGTAGGTGGCCGGCGCCGCTGGCCCCCACGCACCCGGTCCCGTGTCACATGCTCCAGGGCACAGCTCTTGTCTACCTTTACCTGGGAAGGAGAAGGAACCAGGTCAGTCCCTACCAAGCCTTGGGAAGAGGAGGAAATGCTCAGGCATTAACTCAAAGTCAGGGTCTGCACCCACAGGGTCAAGCGCCCCGTTGCTGCCTCTCTCTGAAGCATCTCTCCATGACTGGACCTCTGCTCTTCGTCCTGTCTCTGCACTGCCTTTACCATCTCTTTGTAGTCTGAGGCTCTCCCTCTTTGCGTCAGTCTTCCTGGCATAATATGGGTTATCAGCGGTTGCCCCTCAGCCTACTACAAATACATAAGCAGCCCCGAGGCTCCTTTTGGGCTTAGCTGGGGGAGAGGAAGAAGACACCCCATGATCCCCGGGTACCTACTTCCAGAATTGGCCTTGCCCTGGCCCCAGTCACTCTCCCAGGACCCTTGGGGATAGGCCCGGAAAGAGCAGGGCCTCCGCCCCTTTGGGTCGGGGTATTTGGAGGGCAGCATCTCCTCTCTGAGGGTAAGGAAAGGGGGTAGTAGTCGTCCAGGAAGCCACAGAGTGAAGTTCACATGGAAAATCCAGACTCTGAAGCCTGGAGCAGCCTGTCCCTGTAATGAGGGTGGGGCTAAGACCCTCAATCTCCAGGTCAGGCTGAGCATTCAGGCCCGGCTGGGGGTCCAGCTGTCTCTGTTCCTCAGGCAGGAGCTGAGGCTGATCTGCCGAGACTGCGCTCAGGCCCAGCCCACGCTCCAGCCGTGGCTTCCAACACCCACCGTATATCCCACAAAACGGGGACACTTTCCCCAGCTAGTGAAGGGCTGAACGTGACATAGTCACATAAGACACGACATAGGAGCCATGGCTTCCAGTAAGGGGCCTTGAGAAGATTCATTCCACTCAGGTCTCAGACTTCTACAATCCAAGGGTCACCCCATCTGGCCCTCAGATGCATTTTAGCCCAAAGAGCTACAAATCCATGATGTCCAAGACAATCCTCCCGAGGAAATCTGGCCCCAGGGGACACCGTTGCCTGCCACAGCCTGGTCATGGCCACTGCTGCCACCATCACCACTATAGGGGGCTGGGTGGCCACTGCAGACAGATGGGAGGCCCAGGGCTAGAGACAGTCTGGCCTGGACTTCATGGCCAAACTGACAAATGAGCTTTCTGGCTCTCAACTCACCCCCTAGATCCCTCTGTCCTGGGCCCACCTGCTGTTTCCAGCTGAGGCTGGCAAGGATACACGGCTGCAGCCAGTTAAATTCTGCCCCACCACTTACCCATGTTTTCATTTAGAACAAGTCACTGAATTTCCTTACACCTCAGTGCTTCATCTGTAAAGCGGGAACACTACCGCCTATGTTGAGGGGTGTTGTGAGGATTAAACGAGGTAACAACAGCAGATGCCCCAGTGCTTGTAGCAGAGACATAAGCAAGCGGCTGTCTGGGATGCGGTGAGGCAGCGTCCTCTCTGGGTTCACAACAGGGTGGGGAAGGGGACGCAGAGCCCTGCCCAGGACTGCATCGCACCTCGTCAAAAGCCTTGTTCTTGCCTCGGTTGATCCCTTCATTGAGGGCTTTGATCCAGGATTCCTTCTCCTCCCCGCTGGGTGCTTGGAATTTGATGTCGCTGACCTGCGGGGGGCATGGGTGGGGTGGATGGCAGATGTTTAACCAGGCTCACATGGAGGGTCTTAAGGAAGCTTCCCACCCCAGATTTCAAAGTTGGCCCTGGCCCAGATGGCCAGGAGCAAACCAAAATGACTCCTACAAGAGGTCTGACACCAGGCTTCAGGGCAAGGGAGAGGACAGACCCAGCAGTGAATGGGCTCTTTCCCTACATGCAGCCACCAGAGACTTGGATTCGAATTGACCTTGCCCTGTGGAAATATCCTAGATCTGGTCTCACTCCATATGACTGCCCCCCCAGGCCAGCTGCCTGACCTCTGGGCTCTAGTTTTCTCTGTAAAGTAGTAGTAGCCCCAGTCTCCTAGGACTGGGGTGATGAAGGAGACAAGCATGAGGGGTGTCCCACTGGTGAAGGCCCACTGGAACCAGGGACACCTTCAACTCTCCAGTGGGCCCCACACCTAGCCCTTGCCCCAAGTGAAAAAGTCGCAGGGTCTCCTTGAATCATAGATTATAAGAGAGAAAGGGCATTGGGGGTCAATTCCAACCCCTCATCACACAGATGAGGAAACACAGGCTCACCAGATGGGATGGAATTTGGCCAAGGCAGCCTAAAGTAATCCTATGACTCCTGACTCCACACCCCACCCCACCCCACCCCACAGATCCCTTCCTTTTTCAGGCAGGAGCTCCAAGATACTATGTGAGAATCAGAGGGCAGCTCCAAGGGCCCCTCCCTGCCAGGCCCCACGGTCAGACAGGAAAGAGTGGAAGGCGCGAGGCCATGTAAACCGAGAGGCTGCCTTGCACCGTGGTCACAGCAATAGGGCCTCTGAGCTGGACAGACCACCACCTACAGCTGGCTGACCTTGAGCCTCAGTTTCCTCATCTAAAAGAGAAAAACATCACCATGACCTGCCTCGTGGAGCTGTGAAGATCACTGATGTATCTAAAGTGTTGAATTGAGCTGGACACAGAGTGAGTGCTCAGTAGTAGGAATTATCACCATGGCCCTCCTTCTAGACAAAACAGCCCATTTTCTCATCTGGAAAAAGGGATAACACGGCCTACCATAAAGAAATGCTGAGGGAATTCAACCTGACTAAAGCCAGAGCCCGGCACATAGTAGGGATACAGTAAATATTTCCTGAATGAATGAGCCAATAAATGAATGAACTGGCCCAAGTTTCCTTCCCTTTCCCTGTTTTTTGGGCCACTGCCCACTCTCCGACCTCAAGATGCCCCAGTTCTTTGTCGGGCGGGTCGCCAGCCTGCCCATCCCCCACCCTGGTGTTAGATAGCACCTTCCCTCTCGCCACTCTCTGAGTTATGTAACACCACAGTCCGCCTGGCCCCCTCAGCATCCTTGTTATATAACTTCCTCCTGGCTGCCTCCTGCCTCTCCCCATACAGGGCCCTGGGTCCCACCCACCTCTCCATGCCAGGCACAGCCAAATGCTCATTTGCATGACCAGGGTAAATTCGATCCTGGCAGCAGATCTGCAGTTAAGTCAGAAACCCCAGGGCACCTTGGCAACTGCCTCTCAGCCCAGCCATCAGGGCTGCTAGGGGCTCAGGGAGGGACGGCATTGCATCCGGGCTCTGCAAGGGCCCACCCAACCCTGTGATGGGGCTGAGAAACATGGAGCAGGGCCAGCCCCTCTGAGCTCAGTGGCTGCTCCTGCTCACAGGCTTGGAGTTGGTGGAGACCCTGCCTGGTGCAGGACTTAGCATCCCTGAAAGCTTGCAAGGTGCACTTGAACCCAGCAACATATACAGCAAGAACAGGGCAGACGAAGAGCACTGGCCTAGGAGCCAAGATGATGGAGTTCTAGTCCTACCAACCCGCAGTGGCGCCCTGCACAGGTCTCCTCACTATCCGGGGCCTAACGGACAAGAACAGACCACTGGACCCAACCGAAACTGCAGCCTTCCCCATTGGCCAGCCCACCTGAGGCAGGCTGGGGGGAGGGTGTCGGCCAAAGGGCTCCCTTAGGAGAAAGAATACAAGGTTAAA
The DNA here is from genome assembly GCF_057876585.1 of Rhinolophus sinicus. NCBI lineage: Eukaryota > Metazoa > Chordata > Mammalia > Chiroptera > Rhinolophidae > Rhinolophus > Rhinolophus sinicus. Next base: position 156,261,093 of record NC_142503.1, on the reverse strand, counting down.
TGGGACCCAGCCCCACCGTCAGGAACCATGATCCTGACGGAATGAGCCCACATCGCACAGGGCGATCAGAACAGGGCCTATCTGAGCACCAACAAGTTGCTCCTCCTGCTCCAACACTACCTGTGTGCTGAAGAGCCACAGGCTGCACAGGTCCCTTCCCCGAGCCTTTCCCAGAAGCCCCAGGGGCACAGGCCCTGTGAGGACTTTAGGAGTTAACAGCACTGGCCACAGAATAGGCCCATATGGCCTGAGAAAGGGGAGAAGACAAAATGGCAGAGAGGAAAAAAGTGGGAGGGGGAAGGGAGGCAGGAAAGAGGAAAGGGCCAAGCTGGCTGAGACCAGCAGGACAGCAAGGCCCAGCAGAGGCCACCCTGCTTCCTGGCAGCGTCTGCCTGTGACCTCACGGCAGGGGCGTGGGGATGGGGAGGCAGGGGGGAGAGGGGCATGCAAGACACTGGAGTCTTTGTTTATTTGATTAGAAGGAAAAAACAGGCGGCTTCAGGACTAGACAGCGGGGTCATGTGACCTTCTGGCCAGCGGGCAGCCTCACTGAGGATGGGGAACACCCAGGGCGATAGGAAAGGAGGGTGAGAGGATGAGGGGGGACGTGGTTCTCTGGGAGGTCCCCCATCTGCCTCTGGAGAGCCCCCACTCTGTTTGAGCTCCTGGGGTGTCGAGGGTCAGGGGACTCTTGAACTGGAATCAGGGTATGCTGTCCTCCCATTAACCTGCAGCCCCACCAATTGTTCCATGGCCGTGTCCCCAACTGGTCATCCTGTTCCCAGAGTCACCAGAGCCAACCTGAACTCTTGGCAGAATTGGGGTGTTGGTTGAAGCAGCTGAGAATGTATGTGCACAAACAGGCCTCTCGGAATGTAATGTCCCACCCTGCCCTGTGCCCAGCCTAACCCACCTAGCCCACCACCAGCTGACCTCAGAGCTGCGGAACGGAGGTGGCCTCCAGAACAGCACTGGCAGAGGACAGAGAAGCAAGGTCCCCTCCGCCTCATATCCACATAAGCTCACTAAGAGACACACAAAGACCCAGACTGACCATGGCCAGGTAAACACGCACCTACACAGAGGTACACACACACACACACACACACACACACACACACAGGCACAAACCTTCATACCTAACGAACCCTGCATGTCTCAAACATACACACACAACCATAGCACCAATTAGAGAGGAAGCAGGCCTCCCGGATAGCATAGGGGCTCTTGGGCCTAAAAGACTAAAACGTGGTTCTCCTCTTCCCCAAAGAGCCCTAAGTAGCACATGTCAAGTGCAACCTGGGCCCAGCCCCATGAACCCTCATGACACTATAAACCTGCCCCCACCCAGAGCTCACCCCCAATCCCAGGGTCGGAACCCCTTAGTTGCTTCTTTGGCCCGACCCAGCACAGAGCAGGACAAAGAGTTAGTGAGTAAAGCAGCGTGGTCTCCTCCAGGGCTCAGAGCCACAGAAGACTGGGCTCCTGGCCCTAAACGCTGGGGAAGAAACATAATGGCCTTCAGCAGGCCCACATCAGACCTGCCCCAACTCCCCGCCTCTGTGACTCAGCCCCATTCTGAGAGGCTCCACATGACGTGCAGAGGTTGGGCGAGGCCTGACCCAGCTGCAGATGGGTGCTAGTTGGCGAGAAGTGCTGCACATACCAGCCTCGGATCTGACTCCCTCCTGATATCTGTGAAACTATGCCATGTGTCCACGCCCACTGGGACCCCCTGCCAGACATACGTGGTACAAACCATGAACTTCATCCACATACAGCATGTCCCGGGAAAGAACTTCTTGGGCAAGAGAACTTCTCCAGCAACAGTTAAGAAAGGAAAGTGCAAGGCGAGGAAAGCTGGGGGGGCTGTGCATCCCCCAGCACGGAGGGTAGAGGGGTGGCCACCCAGGAAAGCATGGGATGAAGGAGAGGTCACACCTTCCCCTCTGGCCCAGAGGACATCACAGTGTCAGAGGCCTGGTGAGATGAAGGCCTCATCCCCAGCTTTCCTGCTTCAGCCCTGGGCCTCCTGTGTCCAGGGTGTGAGAGGCCAAGGGCCTCACCTCCCAAAGGCTACTTTCCAACTACAGCTTGGGAAGAGCCGCGTTTCGGTCTTTTAGGCCCTTTCAGCCCAGGGCCTGGAAGGGGAGAGGGGAGCAGAGCTCGCAGCAGAGCCCTACGTGCATCTCCTATCAACCAGGGACTGGAGGGACTCCATGACAAAGTGAGCAAAAGGTCCAACCTGTGGTGGCCCCGGGTTTGAGCCTCAGACACTCCACCGAGCATGCTCAGGCTGCATCCAGGAGCCCAGCCTGTCTTAGAGAGCCTCCTGGGGTGATCTTCCCAAGCGGACCCCAGCCCGGAGGAAGGTCAGGCCATGGCAGGTAAAGCCCTACCTTGTTCCCTGGGGATCGAAGCAGGATAAAGCGGTGTTTCCGCTTAAGGAGGGCACGAAGGTCCTGGCACTTCTCGTAGCTGCCCAACTCCACTGTCTCCACACACTTCTGCTCATCCTGGGAAGAGAGACACAGGGGACATGAAGTGGTAAGAACCAGATGCACCCAGACCTTCAAACACCCTGGCCCCGCTTCACACCCTGATCCCACTCAGCAAGGGCATCACTTGGTCAGGAGAGACCTCAGGCTGCCAATCAATCACCAAGATGCAGTATTTAGACTATAGCAAATCCACACTCACAGGAGGGACACCCTCAAGCCTCACCGTGCACTTGAGAAATGGGACTCACAGCCCGAAAGTGGGAAACACGGCTTACTCAAATATGCCTAAGGCCAAAGGAAGAAACAAGGGAAGCCAGAGAGGCTTAAAAATGGATGCCTGGGGGTCCATGCATGCCCCGAGGCCGGGCGGAGATTTGTGGAAGAGGTAACCTGGAAGAGGGAGCAAGCTGAGAAATGAAAAGGCTTTCCAGGCAGAACCACAGAGGGAAGTGTGAATAGGGCACATTTGGGCTACATGCCCTGCCTTCACCACACAAATCCTGAGTTGACTTCTCCTCTGGCATCTTCCTCCGCTGACCCTTAGCTTGGAGTGAGATGCCACCCTGCGTGGCCAGTACAACAGAAAGGGCAAGGGTTCCTTTAAGAGTGCCTCCTTCCCCCAGGCTATCTTCTTGGACAGTTGTCGGCCTCTTCTAAACCACCTCTGGGCACTGGCTGGGCTGCCTTCCCGCCCGCCAGCCCTGGCACCTGAGTGTTTTCTGCATTTGGACTTTACCCGCCAGGTGCCTGTCCAGCAAGCTGTCTGGGACAAGCTCCTCCTCCCTCACTGGTGGTCAGTTGGTTCCTCTTCCAGGAAGACCCGGCTGGAACAACTTCCTGGATGTGACACAGTCTCACCCTGGAGACTCTAGGGAAGTAGAAGCAGGCCCTGGGTCGGGGCTGGGGGAGAGGGGGACACTGGCCAACAAGTGAAGGAAACTCTTGTTGTTGTGCGTCACGCAGACAGCCAGGAAAAGCACCCACCCAGGGACAGCCTCAGTGCCCTGCCGTTGTGGGTGGGATATCTGGGAGGCAGTGATTCAATTATTTGCAAAGGAAATGCCCCAATTTCCCTCTATGATGATCCACATATACTGTTGGCCCTCCGTATCTGAGGGTTCCGCATACACAAAGTCAACTAACCTTGAATCAAAAATGTTTGGAAAAAGAAAACTTTACGTTGTTAGGCCTGTGATGGTTACTTCTGTACTGAACATGTATAAACATTTCTTTAGTGTCATGATTCCCTAAACAATACAGTATAACAATTATTTACATAGCATTCACATTGTATTAGATATAATAAGTAAGCTAGAGATCAAGTACAAGGAGGATGAGTATAGGTTATATGCGAATTCTGTGCCATTTTCTATATGGGACTTAAGCACCAGTGGACTTTGGTATCCATGGGGGTCCTGGAAACAATCTCCTGTGGATACTGAGGGACAACCCTACTAAGAAACGCTGACACTCAGCAAGCATTTTTACATCCCAGATTCTCCAGAGCCTCTTAACCACCTTAAAAGCCAGTATTTGCCTCACTCTACAGAGGAAGAGAATGAAGCCTGGAGGTAAAGTGACTTGCCCGAGGGACACAAACCCCAATATGCGGGGCAGGGCCAAACTCAAACCCATACCCTCTGACTCACAGTCCAGAGCTCTTCCCAGCACAGCTCACTCCTCCCAGCCAGAGGCAGAGGTTCGGTCAGGGCCTTAGCAGCAGGTTGCTCTGTACCAGTGGCGGTCCTCCAAGTGAGGTACCTGGTGCAGCAGCCAAAGCATCACCTGAGAACTTGTTAGCAATGCAAACTCTCAGGCTCCATCCCTGCTGAATCATAATCTTAGGGGAATGGGCCTGGCAACTGGAATTTTAACAGCCTCCAGGTGACTCTGATGTATACAAAAGTTTGAGAACCTCTGTTCTACACCAGAGGGTCTCAACCATGGTGGCACATGGGACCTTTAAAAACCCCAATGCTCAGGCAACATCCCAAATTTATCAGGATCCCCGGAGGCGTGGAGCCCAGACATCAGTGTTTTTCAAAGCAGATGGCTGTACAGCTAAGGGGGATAACCACTGATTGGCCCTCTCTTTAGCCCCTCAGGGAAAGGGGAATTGATGGCCAGGGTGGCCTGAGCTTTCCCATCCAGATTCAGTCAGGTGTCTTTCCTGTTTTTGCCTCCACACATCTCCTTCCAATCCCTAGTCTCCAATCCCTTCCAGGTTCTTCCACTCAGCACAAGGGACAGTAAAATCCATCTGGTCCAGGAAGCCCCACTGCCCACGCCTGTGAGCCTGAGCCTTGCTGCTCCCTCCCTCCTTTGAGGTCCCGCATGCACAAAGTCCCTGCCAGGTACAGGCACTGGACTAGGTGCTAGGGACACCTTGCCATGGTGAAAAACAGTCCCAACTCCCTGCTGGACCGTCTCTCTCTACCCTGGGCTGCATGTGTCTGCTCTCCATTCTGTTTCGCCTACAGTGCCCTACAAGGGGCAGCCCTCAAGAGGGACATATATACCGGTAGGACCAGTTTGCTGGACTGAATGTCTGACCCAGAGTGAGACCCCAGGAAGTTCCCTCCTATTGGGCATCCAGAGGAAGAAAGCCACCTGAGGAAGGATCCACAGTTGGAGAGAGCACAGCTCACCTGCCCCATGTACACAGGCCTCCCACAACTGGACAACCACTGGCCAAAACAGAAAGTCAGTCCATCTCCACCACCCAGCTCCCTACGTCTGCCTGACCTGGGTCTCCTCTCCACCCAGAATGCTGAATCATCTGGCCCTTCTGCAGCTCAGAAAAATGGATAAAACAGCAGGCACTGGGTGGGGGCAGCATTTTTGGAACGTCAGCCTCACTGAAAGCAAAGAAACAGCCAAAAGTTATTTGCACTTGCCTAGTTCCTTACATCAAGAAAGAGGAATTGAACTAATAAGCATTTCCCAATTCCTACTCCTGGGCCAAGCTCCTCAGCCCTGAGGGCTAAGTTTTTGAAACTACATTGAGGTTTTTAATAGTGATTTTTTGTTTTAAAGTGTGATTTAGATTTTTCATGTTTAGGGGACATGAAATCCTTCCTGCCTGCTTCCCAGCTGTGGCCAGATGTGGAAAGGTAGCCCAGGACAAGTCTAACAGCGCCCGACAGGCTGAGAGCTGGGGCCTGTCACTCAGCTAACACAGGCAGCTGGGACTGGAGGAAGCTGAAACAACGCCCTTTATTTATAAAAATATCCCCCTGCTGTCACCACAGCACGTCCTCATTTGGTGACAGCGATGGTACAGAACATCTGGAGGGCTGTCTGCACAACTCATCTTCTTGCCCTGCTCCAGCTGCTTCTCTGACACCCCAACTCCGTGAACCTGGGCCTGAGGCAGGACAATCAAGGTGCTTCTCAGGGGCAGTGCCTTTAAACATGTAGATGTGGGGTCCCCATCTTTCTTGGCCTGGCACAACTATGAATTTGCCAAGATACCCTGAGGCATGCTGAGAAAGGGTGGTGGGGAACCGGCAGGAAGTCCCTCTTTGGCAGCCAGGCCAGTTCTCCCCCATGTGGTCCACCTGTCAAAGGCAGACAGTGAGAGCCCGTCTTCTGAGAGCCTCAACCCCAGGACACAAACATCCTTTACAGTAAAAGCCAGGTCAGGTCTTCCCCCAGAGCTTTGTCGACTCTTACTTAACACACGATGTTAGCATCCTTGATTGCCCAAGTTCCAAGCCTGATGAAATGAGAAGGGACACCAGTCTGCAGTGGGAAGATGAGAGGGCTGAGAGGTACAAGGACAGCAGCAGTGGCAACTGGCAGCTTGATGTTAAAGGAGAAAGAAAAGCTGAAAAGTGCGGCGTGGCTGTACAAAACCGTCTCACAATAAGTGACTCCGAGCCACCAAGGAAAGACTCAGTTTAGGCCAGTGAGTTCTGCTGAAGAAAGTAGAGCATATTCAACATATTTTAGAGGACTCCCACCAAAAATTAGTTTTAGAGTTTACTTGCTGGCATCGATGCGTGGAAAGAGCACTGGATTTGGTTCTAGACCTGGTGCCTTCACTCACTGAGATGCTGAATAGTCATCTGGCCATCCTGGGCCTTAGGGTCCATCTCTGTACAACATGACATGAAAACCACCCTCATGGGACTGTCGTGTCATCTGAGAGGTATGTAAGAGCTCCAAACACGTGTGAGCGATAAGTATTATTTCTACTATCACTGCTAAATGGAGCAAGCTTAGTTTTTCTGGAACACTCACATAAGTGGAACCTAGCCTGGGACAGGGAGGTGCAGTGTAGGTGTACAGTTGAGGAGCTACACACATCCCTACGCACACTTCAAAGAGCCCCTCATCCAGGAGCCCTAGACTTGCACCTGGAGGTATCGTGCCCATGCTGCAGAGACCCAGAGAAGATCAGACACTGGCCCAAGGTTGCACAGCATGGCAAAGGTGGACACGTCTTCCAGCCCCAGTTCTGGGATCCTCCTGAGGGCTTAGGCTGCCCTCACTTTGCCCCCTGCCCCACACCCCCAACCTCAGGGCCAGGCAGGTCCTCACCTCATTCTCGTAGACCAGCAGCTGGGCCTGGCAGAGCAGCAGATAGCGGTCTTTCCAGAGCCCCAGGAAGCCCCCGCTGCTCTTCTTGATCCAACCAGCCTTGTCCGCCATCCGTGCGCCCCGAGGCTTCTCGCCTCCCTCCTTCATACCCTGTAAGACAGCACCAGGACATGCCATGAGGGTTGCCCCCACGGGACCACAGTCCACAGGCCACACTAGGGATGTGTCCCTCTGCTGGGTATATACTGATATCATCCCATGTGAACTTCCCCACAACTCCCAAGGCAGATATTCTTAATCCAGTATTAGAAATAATAAGAGCAGGGGGAGGCCAGTTAGCTCAGTTGGTTAGAGTGCAGTGCTCTTAACAACTCGTGGGCCACTGTGAGCTGCGCCCTCCACAACTAGATTGAAACAACTACTTGACTTGGAGCTGATGGGTCCTGGAAAAACACACTTAAATAAATAAAAGTTTAAAAACAAAAAATAAATAAAAAATAAACTTTGTATCCTGATATGATTTAAAAAAGAAAAGAAATAATAAGAGCAGCAACAATAATAACAGCAGCAGCTACTCTGTATTGAGCCACCGTGTTGTTTTTCACACGTTGCCTCACTTAACCCATACAGCTGCCCGCTGAGGCAGTGGCATCGTTATCCACATGTCGCAGCACACTGAACCTCGGATAGGGATGACTTGCCAGGGGCACACAGCTGGAGGGCCAGAGCCAGAACTCAAACTGGGTCTTTGACCCCTAGTTCTTCCTGCTCCATCATCAGCCTCCTATGCCAACAAATGTTGCACTGAGTTCCTACAATGTCACAGGTGCTGGCATAGGCAGAGAGGAATAATAATAATGGATCTCTGCCCTCCTGGAGCTGGCAATTCGGAGAAGGAGTTGCTGAACAAATAAACACCAGATACAAACGCATTTACAAGTGTGAAATGCTACGAAGGAAACAGTGAAGGGTGGGGGGTGACAGAGGACCGTGCAGGACCTGGATCAGGTAGGGTGACTCAGGAAGACCTCCCAGAGAAGACATTTAAGCAGTATCAGAAGGATGAGAGGAGGCAGGTAGGCAGAGTGGTAATCTGCCCTCTCCCCCCACACTTGTAAAGAACCTCCTCTGTAGCTCCTGCTTCAGCCCCCAAACAGGAGACTCCTCTGCCCTCCTCCTTCCCCCAGGCCAGGACTTTGGGGCAGCCACCCCATCTAGTGAGGGCTCCAAGAACTCTGCCTTCGAACAAAGGCTGAAATAGGGGGTCAATTCGAACCTTTCTCTAAGACACAGCAGTCACCCTGTGGGCTCCAGGCCAGCCACTGACATCTTGTGCCCCTTGATTACCTGCTTGGGTAACTGAGTGCCAGGTGAATGCCTACCAGATGGTCCCCAGCACCTAGCACTCTTCCTTTACACATAATGGGTACACAAGAAATATCCGTGAAATGAAAATTAAAATACACCAAATTTGCTATCACTTTGCTGCAGTGACTGGTACCCACAGTAGTGAGTGTGAAGGGGAAGGGGGGGGGGGTGTCAAGAACTTGTCAGAATCTAGAGGATGACAGAAGGAAATGAGTACTAATTTTGACTACTTTGTAATTTACATAAAGCTCAAAAAGGGACCCTAGTTAAAAGAAGCACACCTCTCCCCAGGGGATACCCTGTGGCCACAGCTGCCTTTGGATGGACAAGCCCAGGCAGATGGAAGTGTGGTTAAGTTGTTAGGGGCTGGGTAGGGCATAGCCTCCCTGCTCTCTATTATGGCAGGGCACACCTAATCTGTTCACACTGCACCCCCCACCTCTCTGAACTGCACGGTCTGGTGGTTGGGAGTCTGAGCTTTGAAGCCCAAGTCACACAGACCAGAGGCAAGTCACTTGATCTCTTTAAGCCTCAGTTTCTTCATCTGTAAAATGGAGACATTAACAAAAGTTGCAAAAATTATATAATTCCATAAGGGCAGGGATTTTTGTTTTGTTTACTGTTATATCTTCAGTGCCTAGACAGCGTCTGGCACACGGCAGGTACTCAATAAATATTTGCTGCTGAACAAAGAGACGGCACATAAAGCAGTGCCTAGGATACCCTAAAGTTAGTAAATGGTAGCTGTCATTATTGTTACTGTTGTCACGGCCATCCCCCTGATTCGCTGGGACCCTCTCTCCCTGAGCCTGGTTCAGAATTTAGAATAAGACCTTTGTGGGTTTAGCTGCTGGGCCTCAATGCCCAAGGAGCTCCTTGGAATGTGAGGTGCCCTCTCAGTTTCTCTCTATAACTTGTATATGACAAGAAAAATGGGGAAGTGCGGTGGTCCCAAATGATTTTCCCGGATGGAGGAATGAGGAAGTGGGAGACTTGCCTACAGGCCAGTTATGAGCCACCCTTGACCAGGGGAAAAGGGGGCTTCAGGGCCCTTTACAAGAAGGGGGGTGCTCTCGTATCCTATCATGCACCCAACCCCTCCTTCCTGCATCACCAGAGACGCTGTGTTCAGCCCCACAGGCTATGTGAGCCATAGGGCCCTCATCCCCTCAGTGAACCCTGCAGGGTGGCCCAAGCCCAGGGCTGGAAGAAGTGGGAAATGGGAACCCCCACCCCCACGTCACACATCACACCCCTGCATCAGCAACTACAACACTGCTGGCCACTTCCTAGGCCTGCAGACTCTCAGTCTCTCTCTCTCTCTCTTTTTTTTTTTTTTTTTAATTTATTGGGGTGACAATTGTTAGTAAAATTACATAGATTTCAGGTGTACAATTCTGTATTACATCATCTATAAATCCCATTGTGTGTTCACCACCCAGAGTCAGTTCTCCTTCCATCACCATATATTTGATCTCAGTCTCTCTTAAACAAGGTGGTAGGTAGGAATGGTGCAGCATGAAGCTGCTGCCTGGGTTTCCCACCTCTGTGCTCCAAGTTCACCGCCTGTTTTTCAGGGGCCCATCCACACCCCTTTCTAAACCCCCTCCACTTGTGACCTCCCCTGCCTGCCTCACCCACTGACACGTGAAAACTTCCTGCTAGCTAGAAGCTCCCAGGGGCACAGCTAGAACCTTGTGCCTTGACCACTGTCCTCTCTGGATGTAGCAGAGAAGTGTCCAGTGATTACCGTGGTTGGATTAGCTAGAGAAGCAAGTCTAGGGCCTTAGGGATGGGTGGGGCCAGGGTGCGACTGAGGAGAGAAGGCATTTTTGGACACGGGGAGTGAGAAGTGAGGGGCTGAAGCCATGAACCAAAGCCCAGGGAAGTGTCTCCGTATCAGGAATCAGCAACAGCGAGCTGAAGGGAGACCTGCTTGCCCGCCACCCTTCACCCAGCCCCTCTCCCTGCCCCTCAGACACTCTCCCACCAGGGGGCCTGGCTATGCCCCAGTAAGTTTTAATAAGTGGCCCCTCCCCTTGGCAGGGCTCACAGGGGAGGTTTTGTCCTGCTCAGCCCAGTGTCTCGGCCTCCTCTCCTCTTGTTGACCACTATTCTTCCTGTTTCTCCCTCTCCTCTCCCATCCATCCTCACTCAGGCCCTCCCTTGCCCACTGTGGGGAGCTCCTGAGGCACCCCTGGGAACCAGCCTGGCTCCTCTTTGTCTGAGATGGGAGGGTCTCTGGGTCATTCATTAAAAAGAAAAAGATGCCAGGCCACCCTGACCCTGTGCACAGAAGGGAGCAGGTAGAAAGTCATGACACAGGCTATGACAGAGATGGAGACCAGCACAAAGAAAGTTGGCACCTCACATCACGGGGCGCTTAGAATGACGATCTTTGCCCTTTGACTAACCCAGTGATTTTCTGACTGAACTCGACTAAGAAGCCACTATGTCAGAGCCCTCCGATGGGGCAATCAGAGAGAGGAAGCACAAGCTCTGCCCTGGGGGAACTTCCAGTCTGATGGGGGCAACACAGACCCCGCACAATGGAAGTCCCCGGTCTGAGAGTTAGGTGAGCATCCTCTGCTTGAGAGGGCCCCAGCCTGTGGGGAGGAACATAGCCCCCATCCGGAAGGACACCTTGGTTCTAGCTCTCTGGTGGGGAAGGGCTTGGGTTTCATTTGGGAAGCACTTGCAGAAGGCAGGGTTTTGGTAGGACGGTGAGGAGGGAAGGAGACACACACCTTGGCCCAGAGAAGAAGGAAAGGCACAGAGGGTTTCCAAGACTCTATTCTCTGAACTCCTTCACTATAGAATGAGAAAGTTTGGTCCTGAAAGAGCCGGAGATTAGCTCAAGGTCACAAAACCAGTCCTGGGATAGCACACTGCCCAGCCTCTCTCTAGATGGGAAAGGTCAACTGAGCAGCCTGGAGCCACTGGAGGCCAAGCCAGGCAAAGGCATGACTGATAGGACAGGAGGGCAGAACCCCAAGGCAGACACAAGAAAGTCTGGGTCCAGTGTTTTCAACCTTACTCCAGTGGCAACAATACCTCACATCGGTATTTGCAGTTTTCAAAGCTTCTGTACACACAGCATCACATTTCTGGATTGCCCACCTCCTTCGTTTTATAGATGGGGTAACTGAGTCCCTGAGAACACAAGTGGATAGATGCCCAGTGTCCAGACCTGCATTTCTTTACCAAACCTCAGTCTGACAGAGACTACCAACCCACTGCACAGAAGAGGTCACTGAGGCTGAGGGGACTTGGCACTAGGGTGGCTGGGCATGAGGAGGAAGCTCAAAGCTAGGGGGAGGGCTGAAAGCAGCTATGTGGGACCCCTGCCTGGGGTCATGGGAGAGAGCAGGTGACTACAACCTAAGAGGGGTTTTTGAGAAACAAAGATGGACACTAAGGCCTCAAGAAACGAAGGGAAGTGACTGGGAGAAGAAATGGGAGGAAAATAGTTAGAAAAGGGGAGGTAGGAGATAGGAGAAGGAAGTAGGCAAGATCTTAGATGGCCCAGCTATGAGCAGAGTTTCTGGCATCTGAGAATCAGTGAGTGGCAATGTCAGAAACTCAGGACCAGAGAGAGTGCAGAGCTGGGCTGGGTTAGCCACGAGACAAACCATGGGCCCAGGACGCCCCAGGAGAACTTCCCTTAATTGGGGGCCAGAGCAGATCAGGAGATGGAGTAATCCTGTCCCACATCCTCTGGGAGAAGGGGAGGGGCCACAGCCAGAGAGCCCAGCCCTCACAACAGGGGCCTGAGGTAGCAGAGGGTTGCTCCACCCCTGTCAGCAAAAAACCACAGCAAATCATAGTGACCTGACTTTGCCCCTTACTTCCACCCACTCTGACAGAAAGGGCCACAATCATACAGTCAGGACCCAGGGAAGAGGCCCTCAAGCCCTATATTATACAGAAGAGGAAACGCAGGCTGAGAGGGGAAGTGACTTATCTACTATCCCACAGAAACACAGGGCCTGGCCTGGAGGGAACCCTGACAGCCCAGCTGCCCCTGCGCAGTGGTGCCAGGAAGTAGGGAGATGGGCTCTGATGGGGACACAGGCAGCCGGGTCCACTCAAGGCTCCCCAACTGGCCAAGGTTGCCCAAGGAATGAACGCTTCATCTTTTCTCCCTATATATCCAGGCACAGACATATCCCCTTTCCTTTGGCTGTGAGGGGCAGAAGCTGAGACCTCCTCAGAGGACTAGAAGCAAAGTCCTTTAGACTCAGCAGGCCCCTCTAATTTATTCACTCCACAGACACACGTGAAGTGTTTGCTGTGTGCTGGGATGATGGGGCTACTGGGAGAACTGAGTGTGCAAGTAAAGGACAGGAATCACAGAGTGCCTGACCCACCCCAGACCAAGAGGGCTCTGAGGGGAAGAAGGAGGCTCAAAGGGAACTGCTGGTCCAGCTGCCCAGGGCCCCCTGGGAGTTAGACCTCCCACGGGTGTAGGGAAGGCAGGGACCAGGATTAGCCCTACATGGGCCCGACTCTGGGGCAGGCCAGAGGGTAAGGGAAAGGGGACTCACAGGGACTGATACAGGGGAGAAAAAGAACAACTTCTCCAGTCCTCCAGCCACCAGCTAGGGTCACTGCCTCAGGACTCCTTGAGACAGGGGCTGGAAGGACCCACTGACTCCCCCCCAACCCAACACATACAGTCTGCGCCCAGGATCAGACTTGGCTGGCACGGGGTGTCAACGGTAACCGAAGTTCAAGCCCAGCACCCCAAGCCACTTTCAGCAGAGCTTCAGTCTCCCCGTTAATCCAATGTGAACAATAACATGCCCACAGTTGATGAGAAAAACCAAAGAGATAATAAAGCAGGACCGGTCGTTGAAGTGCCGGACATGCGATCCCTACTCCCGCCCCTGCCTAGGCTCTGCCTGGGGTGGGTGGGGGGGTGATGTGCTGGCGTCCGGAGACCTGAGAGAGAGGAGCTGGCAGGAACAAGGGCCTGAGCCCAGAACCTCAACCGTCTTGAGTGGCTGGAAGACCCCAGCCCAGGCCCCCCGCCTGGCCGGCCCTCACCTCCCCCTCCATGGCGAGTCCGCTGAGGTCCGGCCGATCGGCCTCTCCGCCGCTCACCCCCGGCACCGCGCGGGCTCCGCCAGCTCCATCCACGCCCAGCCGGGCGGCGGCTCTCTGCGTTCTGTCCCGCCGCCCGCCGGGGGCCCAAGAAACTTCGGGGGGGCGGGGCCGGGGGCGGGGAGAGGTTTCCGGGGGCGGGGGGCGGGGCCTGGGGAGGGGAATAGCGGGACCTGGAGGCCCGGGTTGGGGAGGGAAACGGAGGGGCGGGGCCGGGGATGAGGGAGGAGACTGGGCGGGGCGGGCGGGGGTCGGGGTCTGGACCGAGGAAACCGAGCTGGAGGAAGAGGGAGGGACAGGGCGGAGAGAAGCTTCCCAGACTCGCCGAGGGAGAGGGACTGGGAGGGGATAGAGGGTGCGGGGGACCGGGCGGGAGGAGGGGGAGGGGGTTTCCGGCAAGAGGCAGAGGCGAGGGATGTGGGCGGATCCGGAGGGCGAGGCCGGGTGGGGCAGGACTGAGCTAGCGCCTGAAGCGCTGGCGGTTTGTGCCTTTGAGGTCTCCAGACTGGAGTGGGCTGGGTTGCCCAACTGGGCCAAGCAGTCCCGGCGGCCCAGAGATGAGGCCACCAAGAAGCTCCTCTTCTTTCTTCCCCAACGCTAGACGGTGGTGACGATCTGATCCTCTTCTCCCTGGAACCTCCTGGCAGGGCCATGCCTGGAGCTTGAATCCCATGGACAGTAATATAACGGAAGACCTGGGGCTGGGGGACTGGGCTCCGTAGGCCCTTTGGGAGAGGGGTTCTGGCCCCGGCTCTAAGGAGTCCTAAAATGCAGTGTTCTCCAGCCTTCGTCGAGCATTTCTCAGAATTGTTCCCCTCTCTGGTTCCAATATCTAAGGGCCACCCGCAACCCCCACCCCCATCCACTGGTGATCTTACAGCCTTGACAACCATTATGAGGGAGTGAAATGTAAGTACCAGCAGAGAATGGTGTTAGTTATAGCTTGCGTTAGTTCTGGAAGATAATGGCAGTACCCATGGTCCCTGTTCTTCATTTTACACTTAGAGAAACAGAGACTCAGAGAAAGTGGTTACATCTCAGCCTCCAGCACCGTCTCACCCCACCCCCACCTCTTTCCCCTTAGCTCTTGGGTCAACCCTGCCCTGTGTCGCAGCAGGAAGAATTAAGTGCCTTTGGGATCAATGGTGACCTCCTTTGGCTCTGGCTGCCATAGCAGCAGATATCACAGTTGACAGAGATCCCTTTTCACTGCTTTCTGATGACTCTCAGGCTCCCAACCATTTCCAGTCCTGAATGAAAAAGGGCAGCCTGGGGACACAAGGCGAAGGGGGAAGAAGATGGGAGCACATCTTTTTCTCATGGCCGCGCCTGGGTCCCTTTATCTAAAATGAAAAAAATGCAGCCTGGGGATTTGAGAAAGTCAGTGTATGTGGCAACTTCTTGCAGCCACCATATGGTTTTATTCCCTCAATCTGCAGAGCTGTGCAGCTGTTGCACACTGTGCCTGAGGACTCAAAAGATGCTATATCTGGAAACTCATATTCCACCTGCAGGAGACCAGTGACCCTGGGGAATTCATGTTGTTGCACAGAAGCAGCTCATGGTGTGGGTGTGGGCGGGGGTGAGGTAGGTTTTGATATCTAGCCGGCTCTGCCACTTTGGGGAATGAGCCACTGATAACCACTTTGGCCTCAGTTTCCCCATCCAGCCCAGGGTGGCCCTCTGGGTGTTGCCTCCATACCACATGCATTCATTCAACACAAGTTTTATTTGCCTAGATTGCTTGTCAGGCCCTACGCTAATGGCTGGAAGATAATGGCAGTACCCATGGTCCCTGTTCTTCATCATGTAAACAGATGAGGAAACCATGTGTTAAATGTGAGGGTAAATATGGAAAAGAAGACACCAAAACCAGAACACAGAGGCAGGACAGGTATTATAGGCAGAGGGGACAGTGTGAACAATGGCATAGAGATCTGAAACAGTATGGGTGTGGTGGCAGGGCAAGAGAGGTAGAGGGCCATTGGGTAGGAGATTGTTGCAGAAATCCAGGTTGGAAGTGATGGAGCCTGAACCAGGTCAGTGGTTATGAGGATGGTAGGGACAGATTCAAGGGATACTAAAGAGAGCGGGATCAGGACTTGGAGATAATGGTTTCATTAGTCATTGATTCATCCATTCAATAAATATCTGTTGAGAATCTACCACGTCTCAGACACTGTTCTAAACAGCACAAAGCCATAAACCTGACAGCCATAATATCTGCCTTCATGAAGCTGGAAGGGAGGGAGTTGGCCTTAGGTTATGGTAAGGACTGTGGATTTTTTTCTAAGAGAAATAGCCTAAGGAGGCATCGAGGACTTTTAACTAGAGCAGTAGCAAAATCTGATTTATACATTTGAAAAGATTCCACCTGCTGCTCTTTGAAGAAAGGACTGTATGGGGGCAAAAGTGGAAGCCAGCAATCCAGTGAGATTGGGAGGCTACTGCTGTAATCTGGGGAGAGATGGCAGGTTGCTAACTCTAGGGTGTGGGGTGGGGATGGAGGGAAGTGAATAGATTCAAAATGCATTTTGGAGGCAGAAACAGGTTTTGATGGTTGATCGGATGTGGTAGGTGAAGAAGGAATCCAGGATATGATGTGGGTTTTTGAGTCAAAATTGGTGGTGTCATTTACTAAAGTGACAGGAGAAAAACAGGTTTATTTTGTATTGGAGAAGGAGATTAGAAGCTCTGTTCTGGAGCAAGTGAGTTTGACATGCCTGTTAGGCATCTGTGTGAGATACGAGGAGGACAAATGGAGATATAATCTGGAGTTCAGGGGAGAAGGGCAGGTTGGATATATGATATTGGGAATCAACATGTAGCTGACAATTAAACCATGAGATTGGAAAAGGTAGTGAAACAAAAAGATAACGTCCTCCCACACTGAGAAGTCTGGTTGAGAAAAAGGGATTAGCAAAGGAGACCCACAAGGAGCAGCCAACGTGTAGGATGAAACAAGGGGAGTATGTTGGGGGAGTTAAGAGAGTATTTCAAAGAGTAAGTATCACCTGTACCAGAAGTTCAATAAAATAAGTGTCCGCTGCCCAGTGATGAAGTCGTGCTCTGGAAGCTGGAAGACCGCGGTCGCGAGACACCCTTTCAGTTCCCCAGCAGAACTGTCCTGTAAGCGATGATACGGCTGTAAAGGCGGAAGGCAAACGCTTGGAGAGAAAGGATCATAAGATGGAGGGGAGGGGCTCTTTTAAGTATCAAGATGACGCCGAAAATGCATTTTGTAAACCACTCAGTCCTGCATTAAAATCATTGTTTTTATTAATGAGCCGGGGATTGAACTGAGACCACCGGTGAGAGAGAGCAGATAATACCTAAGGAAAGAGATCTCGAGGAGAAAATTTTATGAAGAAAATCCCATTCCTCCTGAGAGAGGCGCAGGCGGTCCGGGGGGCAGTCGGAGAGCAGCAGCCTTCGGGTTAAGCGAGGAGTTCCGGGAGCGGTGTTGCGCTTCTCTCCGAAATGACCCCAGAGGCAGCAGCGAGCAGATAGAGTACCAGGCGGATACCAAGGCTGCTCAAAGCCGAGAGGAAGTCCAGTCCCAGCTGTGAGGGGCCTTCTGGCTCCGCCTCCCTCCTCCACCGGCCAATCAGGATCCAGCTGATCGGAGAGCTACGCTGGGGAGGGGAAGAGGGCGGAGCCAGAGAACCGTTATTCAAGTTGTGTTCAGTTATTCATTCCATTCCTCTCCTGAGCTGGAAAATCCGGTATACTGGTATACCCATACAATGGAATAGTATTCAGTAATAAAAAGGAACCACCAACTGATATGCATAGCAACGTGGAAAATCATTATGGTGAGTGAAAGAAGCCCGTAAACACAAGAATACATATTGTATGATTCCATTTATAAAAAGTTCTAAAACTAGCTAAAATAATCTGTAATGAAAACAAAATCAGAGTAGGGGTTGCCTGAGGACTGAGGGTGGGGATTGACTGCAGGGGGGCATGAGGGAACTTTCTAGTTGATGATAATGTTCTTAGAACTTAGTGCAATGACAGAAATGCTCTATTTCTGTACTGTCCAATAGGGTAGCCACTAGTCACACGTGGCTACTGAGGACTTGAGGTGTGGCCAGTGCAAATGAAATACTGAATTTTTAATTTCATTTCATTTTAATCACTTTAAAATTAGTTGCATGTGGCTAGTGGCTACTCTATTAGCACAGTTCTATATCCTGATAGGGGTCTGGGCCTCACAAGTATAGGCATCTGTCAAAACTCCTCTCACAATAAGCCTAATATTTGTACATTTCACTATATGTGAAGTTTACATTAAAAATGTAAGCATAAATTCTAGTTAATGCTATGTGTGTTGAAGTATTTGGACGTGAAATGTGACATTGTCTGCAACTTTGAAATGCATAACAAAAAACAGATTGATGAATGGAGGGATGGCTAAATTGTGACATGTGATTATAAAATCAGCAAAATATTAATTGTAGAATCTTGGTAGTAGGTATATGGGTGTTCACTGTAAAAGTCTTTCAACCTTTCTGTATATGTTGGAATATTTTCAGAATAAATATTGGGGGTACCAGGGGCTGAGAGGAGAGAGAAATGGAAAGTTATTGTTTAATAGGTACAAAGTTTCTGTTTGGTATGACGAAAATTTCTAAAAATAGATCATGGTAATGGTTGTACATTTGAATGTTTTTAATGACAATCAATTATACACTTAAAAATAGTCAAAATGGTAAATTTTGTGTTATGTATATTTTACAATTAAAAATGTTTGAAAGCCAAAAAAAAAATAAATGTTGGGAGAAAATCCATGTGGACATCTCCATGCCTTCTCTAGAGGTAGTCTGGGCACTGCACAGAGACAAAGGGGGAAAGGAGCAGGCTGTGTGAGTGTGCTAGGCTGACTGACTTCGAGAAGAAGGCAGTGGGAAGAGAACATCGGCTTTGGAGATGAACAGACCTAGGTTCATAATCCCAGCTCTTTCACTTTCTAGCTGTATAACTTATGCTATTGTTGCTTTAACAAATTACCACAAATTTAGTAGCTTAAAACGACAGATTTATTATCTTGCAGTTCTGGAGATCTGAAATGTGTCTTACTGGGCTA
This sequence comes from Rhinolophus sinicus, assembly GCF_057876585.1. Classification (NCBI taxonomy): domain Eukaryota; kingdom Metazoa; phylum Chordata; class Mammalia; order Chiroptera; family Rhinolophidae; genus Rhinolophus; species Rhinolophus sinicus. Next base: position 156,242,484 of record NC_142503.1, on the reverse strand, counting down.
ACAACAACTGAATTCCTGGAGACTACGGGGGAACCCACTTCCTTTCTTTTCCCAGCTTCTAGAAACCTCTTGTAATCTTTGGCTTGGCTCATGGCCTTTTCCTCCATCTTCAAAGCCAGCAATAACACCTTCAAATCTTTCTCTCCCTCTCTCGCTCTCACACGCGCGCGCACACACACACACACACACACACAACCCTCTGCTTCCTTCATCACATCTCCTTCTCTGACTCTCCCGCCTCCCCCTTTCCCCTACAATGAAATCCTGTGGTTCCATTGTGCCCACCCAGACAATCTAGGATAATCTCCCCATCTCAAGATCCTTAATTTATTACATCTGCAAAGTCCCTCTTGCCATGTAAGGTAACATTCACAAGTTCTGGGGATTAAAACATGGACATCTTGGGAAGAGGCATTTTCCTGACAGTTTATGCTACTGGTACTCATAGGTCAAGACTACACTGAAGAGAGAAAATATATTTCTTGTGATTTTTCCCTAAAAGTTTTATGGACATATAATCAACATACCATGCAATTTACCCACTTAAAGCAAACAATTCACAATGTTTTTTAGTATAATCACAGAGTTGTGCAATCATCACATTTTCATTTTTCCCATTTTTACATATGATGGGAAAAAATTTTGAGACATTAAGGAAATTTGTTTAGGAGTAACTTCTAACCACCGGATTGGGGCATTGCAGTGCCTATCAGGAGCTGAGATTCCAGTCCAGGCCTGGATTCCCTTCTTGGAAGACCAATCACGTGGGAGGAGTGTGGTATAGTAATGAAACATGCAGGTGCTCAGGCCGGGTTAGAGTTCGGTTCAAGGCTTTGTTTTTGCTATCTACTATGTGACCTTAGGTAAAACTCTTGGAGCTTTGCAAAATGAGCACACTTAAATAAATGGCGGGGGTGGGGGGCGGGGGACGGGGCTGGACTCACTTGTATGATCCCAAGCTTCACTGAGGGGGGAAAAGAGATAATTAAAAAAAAATTTCCCAAGTGTCCAGGGCAACAGGAGGGATAAGTATTCCCTGAAGACAGGGGATCAGTTATACTTTGAGCTGCCTTTGTATTCTGCGCACCTGACACAGGTCTCGGAGTTCCTCACTGATGCGCCTCAGCTGGGTGGGAAAGACAATGCGTAAAAAACGACCCTTACAAAGGCAGAGAAGGGTGGGAAGAGTTGAGGGGCGGGGGCAGCGGCTGCGACTGACCATGGAGTGGTCTGCCTAGGACTGGACAATGACCCGGTGAGTGGAAACAGAGATGGGAGGGATCAGAAGCAGCTCTTCCGTAAGGCCAAATTCAGCCGCCAGGTGAGGGCTAGATGAGAGGAGTGCGTTGGAGCGACAGTTCTGAAAACATCTTCAGACCCCTGTTTGGTGACACTACACCACGTGCGGCGCAACTGCAGCCCCCGCCTTCTCCCGCTACGCCCACTCGTCCACGCGACTTGGTATGCTCGGCCACCGCAGTGAGCCTCCTTCCTCCCGCGTGCAATTGGTACAGCCCAAGCTCGGGGGGTGGAACCCAACCAAAGACACGCCCGTTGCCATGCCCCTGTCTCTGATTGGCTGGGTAATTTAAAGATCCGGCTGGTGATAGGGTGAGTCTCTATTGCTAGTATTTGAAAGTTCCTAGTGCCGTAGCTTGGCCCGCAGGTCAACTTTGTTCAGCTTGTTCGTCCGAGTGCCACCGCAAGTGAGTATCCACCCGATCTCAGAGATAGAAGGCATAGTTTCTTCAAGGAGTCCCTGCCCGAAGGGTGCAAACGAGAGGGTCAGACGGAGGGAGCACGGATTCCAGGGGTCCCAGGGTCCCCCGACGATTTCCCTAGTCAAATACTCTACCCCTTCCCCACCTTGAAGGTGGGAAGCGCCAGGGCTTCAGAATCACACTAGCCTGAACTTACACCAGCGTAGGGGCCTCTCCCAACCTGTTTCCACTTCTGTGCACGGGGAATAGTAAGACCTGCCCCGCTGCATAAAAACTAGTGAACGTACCTGGAAAACAGAAGGCTTTATTACGTGTCAGCCCCCTTGCTCAACTCCCCACGTGAGATGTCCTGTTTACTGGGAAGATTCAGTGCCCGCTCTAGGTCTCTTGGAAGCTGGCTTCTTTTCTGTTCAGGGTCCCCCTTCTTCTGCGACCATGCTAGACAACCGAGGATCCCCAAACCGGGGATGCATTTGATGCTACCCAATCGCCTGTCTGGAAATTGTGCAGGAGACTAATTTCCGGTTGGCCCCAGGGTCCTTTTACCATCTCTGTGACCTCTTTATGTTACTAGTGACAGCCTCCGTAACCCTGTGTGGCTTAGATCGGGCTCCCCTTCATGGCCTCTATAACACCTGTTACGTCCCTGAGTCCCTGTGACACCTGTGCTCCGGTCCTTTTGCAGACCTGCAGAGGCGGTGGCGATGCTGTCGGGCCCCCTAGCAGCGTCAGCGGCGGCAGAATACGAGGACGCGGAGCTGCGATGCCACGTGGCTGTGGAGGAACTGAGCCCGGGTGGGCAGCCGCGAAGGCGCCAGGCCCTACGTACTGCGGAGCTGAGCCTGGGTCGTAACGAGCGCCGCGAGTTGATGCTGCGGCTGCAGTCGCCGGGGCTGGCTGGACGGCCGCGCTGCTTCCCGTTGCGCGCCGCGCGCCTATTCACTCGCTTCGCCGCGGCGGGGCGCAGCACGCTGCGGCTCCCCGCGGATGGCGCTCCTCCAGCAGGCGCTGTGCAGCTGCTGCTCTCCGACTGCCCCCCGGACCGCCTGCGCCGCTTCTTACGCACGCTGCGCCTCAAGCTGGCTGCGGCTCCGGGGCCACCGCCGGCTTCTGCCCGCACGCAGCTGCTTGGCCCGCGGCCCAGTGACTTCATCACCATCAGCCCGGTGCAGCCTGAGGAGCTACGGCGCGCGGCGGCCACTCGGGTCCCGGATACCACGCCGGTGAAGCAGTCCACGGAGCCCCGGGCCGGGGCCAACCCCAGTACCGTGAGGACAGGAAAGGGGGGACCCCTTGGGGACTGGGTGTGCCACTGAAATGGAAGAGACCGAGGAGACCAAAGTTTGGGGAAAAGATGATGGCGGTATTTGAGGGGGTTGCTGGTTATCTCAGAAGATACCCATAGGATTTCTGAGTATGACAGAGATGTGGGAATTGTGCGTGTGTTTCTCATAGTGCAATCCCTGAGACTGGGTAAGTGAGAATAGGAAAAGGAGGCGTAGGTCACATTAAAAGAGAAAGCTGAGAAGGAAGCCTGGAAAGGAGACTTCAGAAGGAAAAGTAAGAATGTAGTCTTCCTGGAGAAAGATAGGAACTTTTAGAGAAAAGTGGTCAGCAGTGTGAGGGGCAGCCAACAGGTGCGATCAAATAGGGTGGTGACAAAGCCTGGTGGGCTTGACAGTGTTTGTGAACTGAAACAGATGGATCGTAGACCACAGGGGTTCGAGACTAAGCTGGTGAGAAGATGGAAATGGGGCAAGAAAGTGCCCTGGCTAGGCAGGATTTTGCTTGGGTGTTTTGAGGCGAGAGAGTAGTGGGAAAGACGGGTGAGTGAGAGGACCAGGAGGCTTAGGGAACCTAGGGGAGGGAGCTGAGGTCCAGACCCGCACAATGGTGTCTTCAGGACATCAGGAGTCAGTGGAGACCCAGCCTTGGTTCCCTCTCAAGGAGAGACCTGGACCCCATTTGTTACTGGCAAGATCTCCAGGTAAACCAAGGCTGCCTAAGGGCTCCAAGGAATGAAGCCAGCAGAGACACAGGGCTACCAACCTAGCATGGCAGCTGGGCCAAGAAGGTGGGGGACAATGCCGAGGAGGTGGTGAGAGGCCCTGAGACAGCCCTATCTCCCCAGGAAGCACCAAGGTGGCCCCTGCCTGTGAAGAGGCTGAGCTTGCACCCCACCAAACCACAGCTTTCTGAGGAACAGGCTGAGGTGCTGAGGATTGTCCTGAAAGGCCAGAGCATTTTCTTCACTGGGAGTGCAGGTAGTGGGAGGCAGAGTCAGGGGTGAGGGGAAGATGGGGGGGGGGGATGGAGGAGAGGTAGCCCTGACTTTGCCCTCTGCCCAGGGACAGGGAAGTCTTATCTGCTGAAGCGTATCCTGGGCTCACTGCCGCCCACAGGCACTGTGGCCACTGCCAGCACTGGGGTGGCAGCCTGCCACATCGGGGGTACCACCCTCCACGCCTTTGCAGGTGAGAGCCCCTGGGGCTAGAGCTGGGAGCAAGCCAGGCCTGTGGGAAGGAAGGGAGGGAAGGTCAGGGTTCAGACAGGGCTGGAGTCTCAGCCCAGGCTGAATAGTGTCGCTCATAGGCATTGGTTCGGGTCGGGCTCCGCTGGCCCAGTGTGTGGCCCTGGCCCAGCGGCCAGGGGTGCGGCAGGGCTGGCTGAGCTGCCAGCGTCTGGTCATTGACGAGATCTCCATGGTGGAGGCAGAGCTGTTTGACAAGCTGGAGGCCGTGGCCAGGTCAGTATGTACAGTGAGGGCTGGGTTCTGGTGGTTTTCCATGTGGAACACATCCACCCCAGCCCCTAAAGCACTTCTTGCTTCTCTCCAGAGCCATCCGGCAGCGGAACAAGCCATTTGGAGGGATCCAGCTCATCATCTGTGGGGACTTCCTGCAGCTGCCTCCTGTAACCAGGGGCTCCCAGCCCCCGCAGTTCTGCTTCCAGGTACCACTTGCCCTCCTGCTCTGCTCCCCCTCAGGGGTCGGTTCTGTTCTCTGACACCCCCACCCTGCCCCCACCAGGCCAAGAGCTGGAGGAGGTGCGTCCCTGTGACCCTGGAGCTGACCAAGGTGTGGAGGCAGGCGGACCAGACCTTTATCTCTCTGCTCCAGGCTGTCAGGCTGGGCAGGTGGGCCCTTTGAATCGGGAAGGGGCCATGGGATGAGCATCCAAGGGTGGGTCAGAGAGGAGCACAGGGACCCAGCGAAGGGGGAGAAATGCTTCCGGACCCGTTGGAGATGGTCACTCTGTGAGCACTGGGACCCTTCCTCCCCCAAGACTGGGGTCTCCATCACCCAGCACAGGGCCTGGAACAGAGTAGGTGTCAGGGAAGTTTGGGCAGGTGGACACACAACAGGAATCAGTAATGTCCACACTCCCATTTCAGATGCAGAAACTGAGGTTCAAAGAGGTGACTTGCCCAAAGTCATGGCTAGTAAGTGACCGAGCTGGGATTTGAACCAAGGTCTGACTCTAAACCTAAGTTCCTTCCACTCTTAGAACTTGTTGGTCACTTGGTAGGGGAGGGAAGGTTGCAGATATCATCCCAGCCCAGCTAGTACAAAAGGTTGAAATGCTACAAATACTCTAACATGGGAGTGGGCAGGCCGGGAGGGCGGATGATATGGGTCAGATCTGGGCCTTGAAAGCAAGGTTCGATTGGGACGGGCTAGGCAGAGGGTGGTGGTGGTGAGTGGCTCTCTATGCCTGGTGACAGGAGGCAGGTAGGAAGGTACACAGCATACATAAGAAGAAGGAAGGCTGAGTGGCAGAGCAGGGAAAGGTGGGTCCAAGTTGTTTCCCCTCCTCCCACAGGAGTTGCTGCTGCACCTAGTCTTCTCCATGTGGAGGAAGCCTGAAAATGGGGGGAAATGAAAACATGGGCTCGATTTTTTCCCCTAAAAGCAGCAGGCCAGGGGCTGGAAGATTGTCCCCTGGAGGCTGATCTGATTATGTTACCAGTATTATAGGTTATCATCAGTGCCTGGTGTAGGTCCTCCAAACCCCTGGCCTGTGCTCACTCAGTGGCTCCAACTTCCGGAGGAACACTGGGGGTGGGCGGGTGGCTTGCTCCTTCCTGGGGGCAGGCACAGGAAAGGGTGCCCACACAGGATCACCGCCAAGCACCCCCGCACTCACACCGTGCTCGGTCCCCATGTATGAGGTCAAAGTGGAGAAAGGACAAGTTGGCCAGCCTTGGGGCCAGAAAAATCTTGCTCTGATGCCCTCTTCCAGGCCCCAGGCCTGACACATGGCCTGCTGCTTGGACCATACCACCCACATGCCCCCCCACCTGGTAGTCAGGTGGGCTGTGCCCTGACAGCCCAGCTCCCACAGGTGCTCAGATGAGGTGACCTGCCAGCTCCAGGCCACAGCCACCCACAAGGTGGGGCGAGATGGCATTGTGGCCACAAGGCTCTGTACCCACCAGGATGACGTGGCCCTTACCAACGAGAGGCGGCTGCAGGAACTGCCAGGTGAGTAGCAAGCTGGGGTTGGGCAAGGCCAGCGGGGAGGGGCCTCCAGGCAGGTATTGCTCCCAGGCAGCCTGAGCCCTTGAGATCATTTAGATATGTAGGCCCCAACCTCTGTGGCCATAAAGGTCCTTACATTTACAGATACAACTGTGACTTTGAGAGGTGTGACTTTGAATGGGTCAAGGTCATTCAGTCAGTAAGTGCTTGGAGTGAGACTTGAACCCAGGTCTCTAATTCTAAAGCCCCACCTAGGCCTGAGCTGTCCCCACTACCTACCCCCATGCCCTGGGCTGATAAGCCATAAGTCGGTGACTGGTAATCTGTTTGCCCAACTCTTTTCCCAGGTGAGGTCCACAGCTTTGAGGCCTTGGACAGTGACCCTGAGCAAGCCCGGACCCTGGATGCCCAGTGTCCCGTTAGCCAGCTCCTTCAGCTGAAGCTGGGGGCCCAGGTAAGAGGGAAGCTGGGCTAGACTCTAGGAACTTGGGCGTCCCGCATCCTTGCCCATCGGCCCAGGCTGCGCCACAGCCAGATGGCCCAGCTCTGATCACAGCAAACTCCCTTCCTCCTATTCCCACCCACCTTCTGTCTTCAGCTTCCCACTGCCCTCCTGTTCCTATGCTTGGAGCTCCAAGCAGTGTTGCTTTGGACAAGTTTCTCGCCCTTGCTGAAGCTTGGTTTCCTTATCTCTGAAATGAGGAGTGAAATATCTGCTCCACACACTTGTCTTCTGTAACGTACCCTACACTGTGAGCGTCCTCCTTCCTTCTCCCTTGTTGGGAATGGGCTAAATGGGAGCCTTTCCTCAGGTTCTGGACACCCAAGGGGAAGATGCAGGTACCATGTGATTGGAAGAGGAGTGGCAGGACCTGGGGGCTATCCCTCAAGATTGTGGACCCCCCCCACACCCAATAACAGAAATTTTCAAAGCCTGTGATGTCTGTTACCTCATTGCTCTTTACGCTCTCCTGAGGCATGCTGGGCAAATGTTATTCCCCGTTGACACAAGGGGGAATGACACCCGCGAAAAGAAAGCAGCTTGCTGCAGGGGTCACAGGCAGGGGCCCAGGTAAGGACTAGGACTCAGTGCCCCTCCAGGACAGACCCCAGCCTCCCAGAAGTGCCGGACCTGAGGCCAGGGGTAGGACGGGGACAGCGCCTCGTGCCTCCAGCTCTCTTTCCCTTGCAGGTGATGCTGATGAAGAACTTAGCGGTGTCCCGGGGCCTGGTGAATGGTGCCCGAGGGGTGGTAGTCGGGTTCGAGACCGAGGGGAGAGGTACGTGATGGGGGTGCAGTCCTATTGCTTGGGTTTGGAGCAGGGCCCCGGGGTAAGTGAGAGAAGAACACTAGGATGGAGAGGTGAGGTCTGCTTCTCACCTCTGAGCCCTGAAGCTGGACTGAAAGGTTGGCCTTCTCCCTCAGGGCTGCCCCGGGTGCGGTTCCTGTGTGGAGTCACTGAGGTCATCCACACTGACCGCTGGACGGTGCAGGTCACCGGGGGCCAGCTCCTCAGCCGGCAGCAGCTGCCCCTCCAGCTGGCCTGGGCAATATCCATCCACAAGAGCCAGGTGAGCAGCCAGTGTGGGGGATGAGATAGGCCTGAGGGGGGGCCTCAAAGGTTTCATGGGGGTTGAGCTTGCCCTCGATGGGAAATTCCAGTTGTAGAATAAACCTTTCTTTAGTGCATTTCCCATTCTGCTTCCTTCCCTGCCTTTCCCTGATGCACTCGTATACTTCTCCTCTATGATCTGCTGTGCCATTTTCTGAGCCACTATCAGATATGTTAAACTCTATCCTTACAATGACTGTATCATGTAATAATCATTCCTGTTTTACAGAGGAGGAAACCAAGACTCAGAGAGATTAAGTAACTTGTGCAAGGTCACACAGCTAGTGAGGCAGAGCCAGGATTCATTCCCATGCCTGTCTAACCCAGGCCTGAGCACTTTCCTTTCACCCCTATCCCTCTACTCTTATCCTGGATTATTTCCTAGATCTTCTCCTCTTCAGAGACCCATCTGGGGTCAGCCTATCCCTCTGCCTGGAGAATCTCTGGACCGGGCAAAGAGATGCCGGGGCAGTAGCTGGGCTGGTGAGGTGGGATTCAGGCTCGTGGGCATGAGGGACTTCAGGCAGAGCTGGATCCATCTCTGTCCCTCCAACCCCCAGGGCATGTCCCTAGATTGCGTGGAGATCTCTCTGGGCCGCGTGTTTGCCAGCGGCCAGGCCTACGTGGCCCTTTCCCGGGCCCGCAGCCTGCAGAGCCTGCGTGTGCTGGACTTTGACCCCACGGTGGTTCGATGTAACCCCCGTGTGCTGCGCTTCTATGCCGCCCTGCGGCGAGGCAGGGGCCTCAGCCTGGTAAGAGGGAGTCCCCCAGTGGTGGGCAGCCTGGGAGGCAGGACAGGAAAGGCCCAGGGGCCTGGACTGGGGGTGGCAGAGCCTTCTCTGGCTTCACTGGGGACAGCAGCAAGAGGAAGGAGAGCCCAAGGCTGTGGCTCTGGAGGACAGCAGAAGCCCATGACTCGGCTTCTCTGGCTTTCATCTAGGAGTCCCCAGATGACGATGAGGCAGCCTCAGACCAGGAGAACGTGGACCCAAACCTTTGAGCTGCAAAAAGAAGACAAAAGATAGTCTCCCCTCCTCCTGCTCCCAGGGGAGAACAGGGAGGGTGATCAGTGCCCCTTTCTCCTTTCATAAGGGGTTATCAGCCCCCTGGCAGAGGTCAAGGGAGAATGCTTCCCACCCATTTGCCAGCTGTGCCTGTTTCGCCCCTTGTCCTGGGTGAGCTGCTTCCAGGGTCAGGAGTAACCCTTTCGGAGCCAGTTGGGAATGGGCCTATGGTGGGTATCTGGTGTTAGAGCACAGAGCTCTCTGCAAGGGCTGGCCACAGGGCCACACATGAATGCTGCCCCCTTTGGGCGCTGGAGGAGAGAGGCAGGCGCTCTAGGAGCAGGAATAGGCCTTAGCAGTCCTGGGAAACTCGGGTTAAGTACCAGCCCCACACAGAAGGGAAACCTGTGGGTATCTTCACAGGTAGGCCCAGCCTAGCACAGTCAGAACAAACACACTCCTGAGCCTGGCATTGGAACACACACTGCAAACTGTGTGCCCGTATCTTAAACTGCTTTTGGGGGAAGAGTAAGTGTCAGGGGGGATTGAAATGGATGTTCTCAGACTGTATTTATTTATTATAGGACAAATAAACTTGTGAACTGTCCTTATTGTGAGTTGAGTCTTCTGCTCTCTCTAAGAAGGTACCCCTGCCTGGGCCACTGGCTATACCCATCCCAGGGAGGCTACTCCTGTGTGTCCTGCCCCCAGCCCTGCCCCCAGCACAAAGGCAGGTGCTGAGCTCACAGCACCTTTACGTGAGGTTTTATTAGTATCACTGGTTATTTGGAAAGCTGAGTTACCTGAGGTTGGTGACTCACAATGAAATGACAAGGTGAGCCTCCATCACCCAATAGTCAGACAAGGACACACCAGAAAATTCACATGGTAAGGAGGTCTGCTGCAACATCTGAAGAATGCTGGGAGCCTTGGCTGACACTTGCTCACTGTGGGCCTTGCCGGAGCTCCAGCTTGGACGTCCTCATGGGGAAGAGATCAACAAACTAGCTTCAGCTGATTAAAAAGCCTGATGGAAATTGTTCAGGGTCCGTCACTGGATGGTTAAAACTGTTAAGGTTTCCTCCTTATGAGTGTAAGGTATCAGCTCTGGCTGGTACATACAGTGATGGTGGAAGCATGCTTTGACAGCTCCAGAGAGCAATAGCGCATAAATGTAAAATCACCAATGACGGAAGGGGTCAATAATGAAACCATGCTGGTAGCTAGGGAACATGAAATCTGGGTGCTTGGAGGCATTTATCCTTGTCTTCCAAAAGCCAGCAGGAGCCCCAGTGCACAGAGTAGGTGCTCAGGGAGTGTCTGCTTAAATGGTGGAGGCCATTGACATGGGGGCTCAGTGCCATGGTGGTTCAGGTGGGCTATGGGGCCTCATACCTTCACTGTGGGCTTCGTGGAGGAGGCAGGGCTACAGCCTGTGGAGAATTTGACTGATGGTTAAAACTCAGGGGACAGGCCTGGCTTTCCATCCTGATTGTGCTACTTGCCAGCTGTGCGACTTTAGGCATGTTATACAACCTTTCTGAGAAGGTTTCCTCACCTATAAAGTGTAGGTGGTAACTCCCTTTCACATAGGGCTGTTGGGAGAAAGCCTAGCCACATGGCTGGAACTCAATCAGTAGCTGTTACTAACATGCATGATTACTAATGATTATCACCACGATGTCTGTAGAGCAGTCCTGTCTGGTTCCTACACTGGCTCCTTTGGCAGACAGCTGCCAGCATGGCTCCCGGATGACCCCTGACTATCTGGCTCTTGCTACCATCCTTCCTGATCTTGAGGAGTCAATTGTTGTTCTGTAGCATGAACCCTTTTCTCTGCCCCAAATAGAAGACACTCTTAGGAGAAGCCAAGCCCACTAGGGTGACCCCCTCAACAAGTGGGGAACCATGGGAGCCTTTAAACATGGTACCATTCGAGGGCTGGGGTGTTCCCCGTCTGCTCACATGACAGCCCTCCTCCCAGACCCAGCTGTTAGCAGGTCACGCTGGGGGCCCTGCCTTTAGGAAGCTTACAGTCAGGTTGCACCTTGCGTTTTTACTCCTTCCACTGAACACACTGGGGACCATCCACTTCAGCACAGATAGCATTGTCTTGTGGTTTCTAACAGCTCTGCACCTTTGGGATTCTTGGATGGAAACAGGAGAAACTGACTCAGGATAACTTAAGCAGGAAAGGAAGGTAACGGAACAGAAGACCAGCTCAGAGAAGTGGTAGGAAGCCCAGAAACCCAGGCTTGGAAATCAGTGGGAACCAGGGAGGCTAGAAGCATTGGCAGGAGTGGAGCTGGGAGCAGCTGGCCGGGAAGACCGCTGCCGCCACCCCTGGGTACCGAGCACAGCTATGAGGGGAAGGAGTCTTGCATTCTGCTGCCTCCTTGTATCACTCAGTCCAGACCGAAAGGCAGGTATGTGGCTGGTGTGCTTGGTCTCCCATGCAGGTTCTGCAGCCACTGGCAAGAGGGACCAGGGCTTCTGCCCCGAGATGAACCTTACATTATTTCCCAGAGCCAGGCTGTTGAGAATGTCTGAGGGTCTTCTCCTGGGACTCTCCTCTCTGACGCCCCCCTCAACACACACTGCCGAGGCACCCCTCACCCTCTCAGCCCTTTCTCCTCACCTAGGCACTGATTTCAGCTTTTCCTCATCTCATACGGCCTTGCCCAGCTTAAAGATGTCTTCCTCATGAGGTGGCCCCGGCACCGAAAAGTCCTGTCCTTAGTAATCCCTTCTCTTTGTGAAGACAGTCTCCAGAAGCCCCCTGGAGGAAGGCAGACATGTTTCCTACAAGGGGGACTCCAGACATCTCTGCTCCTCAGGTCAGATCATGATAGTGGACTGTTTCTTGAGGGGGGTATGCAAGAAACCTCAGGGTTCTTTATTTTCTTGACATCTAATTTAATGTACTTTCTACCCTGTATCCCTGGGGGTATAGGGAAACGCCATCTCCGTCAGTATTGAGGGCTCCCCCCCTCCAGGGTCATACAGGCAAGGAGTGGGCCTTGTAAGAGCAGGCCTATTATCTCCAGGGCTTCGTGGTGGCTGCTGTACCGCAGTGACCAGCCTCTACAGGCCATAACTGCCCAGGCTGAGGCTGAGAGCAGGGTGGGGTGGCGGTCTTTCCAAGAGCCAGTCTCTCCAGGGGCCTCACACCATGCCCTCTGGAACCTTGCCACCTCCCTGTGGGGCTCCCAGGGGACCCTCTAATCATTTGCCCCTCCCTAGTCTTGGGGCCCCTCTCTCTGACTCTTCTTCACCCCAACATGGTGCCCTCAAGGAATTGGACCTGGGAAGCCCAAATCAGAAAAGTATGTCCTCAGGTACCTTCTAGATTTGAGGCAAAGGCCTGGTTACCCCCTTAGGGTATGGGGACAGGAGTGGATGGATAAGTATGGGAAGAACAAAGGAGGAAATATCACCATACTGAGATAAAGGAGACTTCCTGCCCATCCTGTGTGTTCATTCATTCATTCGTTCCACATTCCTTTATCCAATGTCTCTAATAGGCCAGGTGCTGGGCTAGACCCTGAAGACAGCACAGTAAACCAGACCACGTGGCCCTGCCTCGGGATGCGGGATGCGTCATCAGTGGGAGGGAGACTGATTCTAAACAATAAGCAAATAACAAGATAACCTCAAATGGTGACAAATGCTAAAGAATCAATAACAGATGTATCTGCAGGGCAGGGAAAGCTCACTTAGAAGATGGTCCGAGAAAGCAGATGCCGCCCCCCACACACCTCCCTGATTGGCTACATGTTTCTAGCAAAGCAGAAGTGGCCAGATTAACACCTGTGACTCATCTGAGACATCACTTCCTCTGTGTCCCAGGTACTAGCTCTGCCCCTTTCTAGGCAGAAAGGTCAGGTCCCGACTCTGAGCCCATCCATTGTGCTGTGTTTGGCTGTGGGTCTGTCTCCCGCACCACGAAGCTCCTGAGAACAGGACTGAGTCAGTCCCCTCCTCTTGAAGCCTCAGTGCCCAGCCCAGCACATGGAATGGACCGGGCCAAGAGCAGGGAATGAATAAATAAAGGAATGAGAGAATGCAGACAGCCTGCCTTAGGGGACCATAGTGCTTGCCTTCTGCCTGAATATGCTGCTGTGACGGTGGGAGTGTCTGTGCCACTGTTTGGGGGACACCGTGACTTCTTCCCTAGTTGCCTATTGTAGAGATTTCCCACTCTCTCCCCCACTTTTTACTTTTTCTTTTTTAAAGGAGGGCGCAGCTCACAGTGGCCCATGCAGGGATCAAACTGGCAACCTCGGTGGTGCTCTAACCAACTGAGCTAACCGGCCACCCCTCTCCCCCACTCATTAGAGGAAGGCTGGAGATGAGTTTGTCAGGTGGACACTTTGGAGAAAGGCATTTAAGAAAAAGCTACTGTGTGGTATAAAGGCACAGAGGTGTGAAAGATAGAGTTGATGGTCCCCTTTATTAAAGACTTTAAGGCAAGAGAAGATGGGGGGGCGGAAGGCCTATCCCTGAGGAGGCTGAGTGCGGGGTGAGAGCCCCCCTGCAGGGCAAGAGGGGCTCCTGTGAGTCCCACTACCTGCAGGCCCCCATAGGGCTCGCGTGCCTCAGTGCTTCCTCCTCAGTGCCCGTTGGGATCTGCCTTGAGGGTAATTAGCAATTTACATCCGTCTCCCCCTAGAATAAGGTGGATCCCTTGGTAGCAAGAGACGCGGCTTCGACACCTTTGTGTCCTCACAGCACTCAGCATGACTTCAGAAAGGAGACACTTCATAAAATGTTTGGTAAATGAAAGAACACATGACAGTTCTCAGTCCCCTGAGAGGCAGGGATGTTTACTCCGATTTTGAAGAGGAGGTGGCTGAGGCCTAGGGAGCTAGGCAGTGGCAGAGATGGAACTAGGACCCGGTGGCCTCCCCTTGGTCTTCCCACAGCGGTCCACAGGGAATAAGATGTGGGGTAGAGATGGTGGACCGGCGGAGTGCCCCAGGGGCGTGGCCAAGGGAGGGCATCGAGGCATGACCTCATCCCTTCTGAGGTCCTGGCGTATTTTCCCCACCCCCCACAGGGGCCAATGATCACGCTCAAACCCCCAATCCCAGAGCAGGCAGGCCCTCTCGCTCCACACTCCATAGACCACTAGGTGGCGCCAAGTGGTCATTCAGTCCCTTCTCAGAGACCTGGCAGGTCCTTTGTTTCCCAGTCTGAATGCCTGGTGGGGCACGTGGACACCTCAGGAGCTGGGCGCCCAGGAAGCATAGGGAGGGAGGGGTCCCTTTGCTGAGAAGCTTGTGCTGGGTATCTGTTGAATGCCTCATGGTTTGTGTTCATTAGCCCTCTTGTTTTCCACAATAACCCTGAGAGGACAGTGAGATATTATTCCCACCTTATGGGGAGAGAAGACTAATCTCTAGAGCGGTTAGGTGACTTGGCAAAGGCCACACTGCAAGCTGGTCTGGAATCCAAGTCCCAGGGTCCTGGGTTTTTTGCAAAGTCAGCAAGAAGGCTCTGAAGTCAGATACTGGTTCCACCACTTCCCATGTGACCTTGGACTTGCTGCCTAAATCCTCAGACCTAGTTTCATCATTAGTGAAATGGGGCTAACAGCCAATCAATGAAGTTAGTACAAGTAAAGAGCTGGGGTGGGGCCAGGCACAAGGTTAAACCCTCCTGGTTGTCTCCTATTGGTCTTTATTATTCTTACCTGAACTGGCCACCCTGCACCCCCCTCCCGCCGCTTGCCTTGTGAGTGGCCTGGAGAATAACAAAGAGAATTAACAGGAGCCCAGAGCAAGTGAATGCTTTCTTTCACAGTCTTCTGTGCTGGGCCCACCCACTAAGGGCAAGGGGAGAAGTTTTTTCCCTCTCCTTCCTCCAACAAGAGGTCTCAGCCCTGGTCTATGAGTGCATTTGTCATAACTGCCCCCCTTCTTCCTTCCATCCATCTTACCAGAGCATCTTCAACAGCTCTATGAGGGGGATCTTTAGACTTAGTTTACAGAGGAGACTGAAGCTCACAGGTGGGCAGCTCAAGGTCTCACACTTGTAAGTAGTGGAGCCGGGATGGGTCCCCAGGGGTCTGAGGCCTCACCTCGGTGTTCAGAGCTTTCGAAAAAAGGAGCAAGCATGGGGTGCCTCCTGGCCCCTAGCTTTGTCTCAGAAACCCCACACTCAGGGCTCCATTTCTTTAGGATTCCAAGAGCATCACCTGCTGAGACATAAATGGCTGGGAGGGGCCAAGATGGAAAGGGAGAGGCTTGGAAGGAGACCCTGAATAGGGAAGTGAACCCCAGGTGCCAGACAAGCCCTGTAGGGAGGGCAGTGATGGTGCTAGTGGCCCAGCATCCCACTCCTTAGCCTCGCAGCCGCCTGGCAGATGCTTTCCCCACCCCTACCTCCAGGGCTGCCTCACTTCCCTCCCCCGGCAGGTGTTGGGTTCAGTAAGCAGAGCCCCAGCTCACCTGGGAAGGTGCGGAGTGAGGAGGGCGTCCAGTTACAAGCTGGGGCTGGCCAGCAGGGGCAATCTGGGGGCAGGAGCCAAATGCCTGGGAACTGATGGTGGGGCCCGGTGTCCCAGGAGGCCTCAAGATATCCCCACCCTGCAGGAGCCCACACCCTTGCTGCAGCAGGAGGCACTATCTTCTGGGCGTCTTGCCTCCCTGAACACCTTCTCCCAGCTCCTGGGCACTGTAGCGGTGGAAAGACCCTGGTATTCAGTCTCAGGTGCCACTTGGTAGCTAGTGCATGTCAGTTCCTTGAGCTGGGCCTCAGTTTCCTCATCCTCAGAATGGGAGTGGGGTGGGAATAAGCCCTGCTTGACCAACTGCCCCAGTCAGCATCAGGGTGAATCAAGGGGCTGTGCTTGGTAAACTGGGAAGGGCTGTGCACACTCCTGCGGAGGTTGTTCTCTCAGTTCCATTCCTTTCTCGCCAACACCCAGGGTGGCCTCCTCCCCCACCCCTCACCCTGGGCCCTGGCACAGTATTCCATGCCTATTTAAGGCAAATCTCCTGATCTCCTTCTAAATAACATTCTCTCCTTGTTGTGGAGAAGACAAGCAGGAAAAGGGGAGGGGAGCCCCAAGTATCCCAGTAGAGGGTGGAGGGGGAAGGGAAGATATGGGGGTAAAGCAGGCATGTGCTTCCCTCCTCCCACTGTAAGCTTGGAAAGGTCCTTGCCCTCCCCACTCCCCAGCCTCCCATTTTGGTCCCCTCTCTGCAAAGGCCCTGGATTGGCTCAAACCCCTTTAGAGGGGCTGGGGCACTCCCGGAATGCTTGGAGCAGCCCCTTGCGGGCCCTGGGGATGGGAGAATGGGGGAATAATGCTAGCCCCCAGGGGGTGTATGCTTGGGTAAAGAAGTACAACCAGGGTGACCAGCCAGGGGAGAGGGAGGGTCTGGGACAGGATTGAAATCTAATCTCACAGCCTGCCCAGTGTGAAGGATGAAACACACTGCTCTTTGGTTCTAGAATCCGAGGCTCAGAGAGGCCAAGAGACCTGCCAAAGGCCACACAGCTAGTGAACAGAAGGGTCAGAAATCCAGGCCTGGCTGGCTCCAAATCTATTGCTTTCTGCCCTTCTCTGCCAGGTCTCTTTGTGCCCGGGGCTGTATGCAACACCTGACAGTGACTCTTATCCAGGACGGGGCATCATTCAAAGCCCCCTGCCCATATCCTTCCTCTGCCTGCTTCAGCTCCCAGGCGGGGCCCGACTTCTTCCCTTCTGCCTTCCTCCTCTTTTCTCCAGGCCCGCCACACCTCTCCTTCCCCTTCTCCTAGGTTCTTGGCCTACCCACCCACCTCAAAAGCTCACCTTGACTTGGTTCATACACTCAGAAACTTAGAGCTGGAAGGTGGCCTGTCCCACACCCTCCAAAGGACACGGGCTGGGGCACCTTCCCACTGCAGGGCCCCAGCAGGGCCCTTTCCAGCAGCTCAGTTGCTTTCCCCTGGAGCCCAAGGCCCTGCTTCCTTCTTTCCCCTCTTCCCGGTCTTTCCCCAGGTGGCTGCCTCCCCATCCTCCCTTCTCAGCTGGACTAATCCCCCTGTGGTCCTCACATGACTGAGACGCCCTCTCCAGGGTTCAAGAGGAGAGGGTCAGGGATCCTTTACAGATCATGTTGCCTCCTCGGGACCAGGCACTCACTCCTCAGGCATGTGAGCCCCAGCGGCCAGCCCCACCCTCGTGTCAGTGGCAGGCTGGACTGGGGGCTGGGGGACAGGGCGAGGAGGAAGGCCTAGCCTCATCTTCCTCTAGGCAGAAAGGGGCCATAGTGCTCACCTGGTCCAGTGGCCTCATTTCACAGATGAGCAAAACCTGTGGCCCAGGAAAAAGGAGGACAGGCCAGGGTCTTACTGGGGTCCCTGCTAACCTCAGATGGGGACCTGATCTCCGGGGGGAAGAGGGTCTCTTCTAGGAGGAGATTCAGCTCCTTGTTAAATGGGGGTGTCCTTGAGCTTCCCAGGGTCTTTCTAGCTTGGCTCTACCATTAACCCCTTGTGTGCCCTTGGACAAGCCCCCTTGTCTCTTTGGGCCTCAGTTTCCTTGTGTAAAACAGGTGGATTGGGTAGATGATCTCTGGGATCCCTTCCAGATCAGCCATCCCGCGCCTCCCATCAGCCCAGCCCTATCCCCCCCAGGACTCTGTTTCCAGGCACTTGCCCGGGCCCAGGCCTGTCTCCTAGCTCACCGAGATTACTCCAACAGCCTCTGCTCCATCTCTGGCCTTCACTCTCTTCCACTCTGAGAAGCCACCCCACACATTGCCCAGGTAACCTCCAGAGACTTGGGACCCTCCCATAGCCCCCCAGACCTCCTTCAGAATGATTCACCTCATCACCTGGCATTCGGCCTGCTGTCTTGGACCCTGTTTCCTCATCTGTCAACCCCTCTCTCAGGGCTGTGGTGTGGATACAGTGAACACATGAAAGGAGCCTGGGAAAGGCTGGATAGCCTAACAGGACTCCTGGCTTCTCTGTGCTGCAAAGGCTGCCCACCCCACCCCCACTCTCTTTCATCCAAACTGGCGAGGTCCTCCCCAACCCTTGAGACAGGCCCCCTCCTTGGCCATATCAGAGGTGACTTTGCCACATAGAGGTCCCACAGGGCTGGACCCCACTTACCAGCCTGCATTTGCAGCTCCCATCATCCTGTGGGGAATGTGTAACTAGGGGCTCCTAGAAAACTATTTGGTAGGACACTTGCTGAGGGTACAGCTGGGTCTCTAGGCTCCGACCCACGCTCCCTTTTACCCCAAGACTGTTTCTGACCCAGATTATCTTTGACCCTCAGAGACATCCACACCGCCAACTTCCAGAAAGCTCAT
Source organism: Rhinolophus sinicus (assembly GCF_057876585.1). Taxonomy (NCBI): domain Eukaryota; kingdom Metazoa; phylum Chordata; class Mammalia; order Chiroptera; family Rhinolophidae; genus Rhinolophus; species Rhinolophus sinicus. The sequence goes on along the minus strand of NC_142503.1, from coordinate 156,224,348 downwards.
AGCTGGGCATCGGGGCAGATTCTAAGGGGGTTATAGACCTGTCTTGCCCTGTTCCGATGACTGACCAAATGGACTCTCAGAAACCCTCCCCAAAGGGCCAGGAGAGGGTAGCTGGCAGGAAATACAAGTTATCAGAAGAGACTGCTTGGTGACTGAAGCCAGAGGTGAGGTACTTTCCCCCTTAGCTTCATTTTAACTCAGAATCACTGGTTCCCTTTCTCGCAGTCCGCTTCATACCATGTTTAAAGTCAATACAGTGAAAATCAATAAATATGAAAAGAAGGAGGAGGAGGAGAAGAAGAAAGAGACTGCGAAGGGGAGAGAACCAGAGCCTAGAAGCTTGGAGATCTTCCACGCTGGGGTCTAAACACTGCTTCAGCCACTTACTATTTGTAGGGTCTTGGGGAGATTACCTAATGTCTCCGAGCCTCAGTTTCCTCATCAGTAAAGTGGGGAACACTAAAACCTATCTCACCCTATGACAAGAGAATTAGATGATGCATATAAAGTGCTTAGCTCATGGCCTGGCTGCTCATAAATGCTCCAAAAATGATTGCTGTCATCCTTATTGAAGACAGATGGATCAAGGCCCCCAGCTGAGGAGGGAAGGGCTGTCGGGAAGGCATAGGCCGCTTAGCCAGGGTAGGCAGGTGGTGAGTAGCTAGAATAAAACACAAAGTCCTCGGCTTGGTGCTATGCAGTCTACATACATTATCTCATTTAAACCTCAATCTCTTCCTCTATCAAAAATGGGGGTTTGGAACAGATACTTTCTAAGGTCTTTCTAGTTCCGTGAGTACTTATAGAAGGTTTTCAGTTTACAAAGTGTTTTTCGATCTTTAATTCTGTGAGTGTTCTGATAGTTGCAATGGTCATACAACTAGATCTGGGACTAGAGCCGGGGGAGGGCTCTATCTTTCCCCAGAGCCTGGTGGCAGACAGCTTGGAGAGGGGAGGGTGAGACCCGAAGCCCCACCAAGGGCCTGGGGGGGGTCATGGCCCAGGGAGGGACATCATGACCCTGGACGTCATGGAAGCTTGGCTCTGGCTGCTGCCCAGCGTCCGGTTCTGTTGAGCTGTGCCGAGGCCCAGAGGTCTGGGTCTGGAACTCATCAGCCCCACCTGTCAGCCCTCCCCTGGCCAGCTCGCAGGGCCTTTGGTTATCACAAAGGAGAGTGCGGCCAAGAGTGAGTTGAGTGTGGCCTCAGTCCAGGGGCCCAGTATCCCTTCCCTGCTGGGCACCTTAGGGCAGGGAGTGATGTTCCCGTCAGCCAAGCACCCCCCAATTTGACTGAGCTGTTATATGACAGGCACCGTGAAATATGCAAAGACCTCATTCATTCATAAATATTTATTGGACACCTACAGTGTGCCTGGCCCTGAGCTGGCTCCAGGGAGTCAGACAAAAATTCCTCCCTACACTCAAATAAAAGAAGCTGTAAAGGAAAGCAGAAGTGTAATGGGAAATAAAAGAGACCAATTCACTTTACACAAGGGAATCAGAGAAGGCCTTTGAGCTGAGAGAGGGAAGTACAGCTAGAAAGAGCATTGAGACGGAGGGAAGGGCCCATGCAAGGCCCTGAGACAGGAAAACGTGCAGTGTTTGGAGAGCCACGGGACCAGTGTGAGGTAGGTCCGTAGCAAGCTCGCTCTCAACTAATGCCAGCTGAACAAATTCACAATCATAAGGATTCCTGCTTCCAGCCAAGATGGAGTAACAGGGACTGGATTTATATTCCCACCTAAAACAACTAAAATACCCAACAAAATATATAAAACAATGGTTCTCAAGACATTGGATCCAGACAATGAAAAATAGTGACTCCCGAGAGTCAGAAAACAAATGAGGTGTGCTCTAAGAATGTTCCGTCTTACTGTCTGAAGAGTTTCCAGACCAGAGCCGAGTGAGAGAAAGGCAGGTGGAGTCTGGCAGTCTCCCTGCAGTAGAAAGATGAAGCCAGGAGCCCAGGGACACGAGACAGAGAACTGACAAGGCAAGAGCAGCACACAGAGAACTCTGGAGCTCTACAGAGAGGATCTCTTCAGTAATTCATCCTGGTGCTTGCACGTAAGGAAACTATCAGAAAGCAGGGTAAGAACAACCCAAAAGGATTAGAGAGAACAATCCTGGGAGCTCACACGGGGCTTCCACAAGCCAGAGTGGAAACCTCACAATTAATGGGGCATTGAGTAGACCACTCAAAAGAGTTTTTGGCTTAGAAGTGGGTTAAAAACTCAATGCTGCTCTGGCCCTATCTAACAAAAGCAAGACCTGAAAGGACTGAACTATTTCCAAATAACTTTTGCACCCCAGAACAAAGCTCAAGAATATTTATAAGAATACAAAAATATCTAGCACCCAACAAAATAAAATTCACAATGTCGGGCAACCAATAAAAATTAGCATGTATACAAAGAAACAGGAAAATATGACCCATGACAGAAAGAAAAACCAATCAATTGAAACCTACCCAGAAATTACACAGATGACAGAATTAGGAGACACAAGTTTAAAACACTTATTATAATTCTATTTCATATGTGCAAGGAGATAAAGGAAAGACTGACCCTGTTAAGTAGAGATATAGAAGATATTTTTTTAAAGACCCAAACTGAAATTCTAGAGATGAACACTATAATGTCAGAGAAAAAAAATACACTGCATGGATTAATGAAACATTCGCACAGATTAGTGAACTTGTATACACAGTAACAGAAACTATCCAAAATAAAACACAAAGAGAAAAAAAGCTTAAAAAATAATAACGTGGGCCTGCCCGGTGGCTCAGGTGGTTAGACCTCCGTGCTCTTAACTCCGAAGGCTGCCGGTTCAATTCCCACATGGCCCAGTGGGCTCTCAACCACAAGGTTGCCAGTTCAACTCCTCGAGTCCCACAAGGGATGGTGGGCAGCACCCCCTGCAACTAAGGTTGAACACGGCACCTTGAGCTGAGCTGCCGCTGAGCTCCCGGATGGCTCAGTTGGTTGGAATGTGTCCTCTCAACCACAAGGTTGCCGTTTCAACTCCCGCAAGGGACGTTGGGCAGTGCCCCCTGCAACTAGAAAACGGCAACTGGACTTGGAGCTGAGCTGCACCCTCCACAACTAAGATTGAAAGGACAACAACTTGACTTGGAAAAAAGGGCTGAAGTACACACTGTTCCCCAATAAAGTCCTGTTCCCCTTCCCCAATAAAATCTTTAAAATAATAATAACGTGGCATCAGTGAACTATAACACAACTTTAAGTGACCTAACATATATGTATGTATGTGTGTGTGTGTGTGTGTGTGTGTGTGTAATTAGAGCCCCCAAAGGAGGGAAGAGGACAGAAAACATATTTGAAGAAAAAAAAAACTGAAAAATTTCCAAATTTGATGAAAACTAGAAATCCACAGATGTAAGATACTTAATAAACCCCAAGCACAATAAACAAAGAAAGTATACCAAGCTCTCTGATCTTCCCCATTTGACAGCCACATCTGCTTGTGCAGTGCCAGGTACACCTGAGACACAATGGTGAAGGATGGAGTAAACAGATTTGGCCATAATGGGAGCCTGTTCCCCAGGGCTGCTTTTAAGCCAGAAGACCTTAAAAGTAGCCCGGGTGAACAGGCGCCCACTATGGCTGGCCCCTCTGGGAAACTGTGGTGTGGTGGCCAAGGGGCTGCTCAGAACATCATCTCTGCTTCTCCTGGCGCTGCCACGGCTGTGGGCAAGGTCATCACTGAGCGGAATGGGAAGCTCACTGGCACGGCCTTCCGTGTCCCTACCCCCTAATGTATCGGTCGTGGAGCTGACCTGCCATTTGGAGAAAGCTTCCAAATAGGACGACACCAAGGAGCTGGTGAAGCAGCATCAGCGGGCCCCCTAAAAGGCAGCCTGGGCCACCCTGAGGACTAGGTTGTCTCCTGTGACTTTAATAGTGACACCCACTCTTCCACCTTCGGTGCTAAGGCTGACATGGCCGTCCCCGATCACTTTATCAAGCTTCTTTCTTGGCATGACAATGAGTTTGACTACAGCAACAGGGTGACGGACCTTAGAGTCTCTATGTGGCATCCAAGGAGTAAGAGTGCTCTGGATCACCAGCCCCACTGAGCATGAGAGGAAAAGGGAGGCCCTTAGCTGCTGGGGAGTCCTTGCCCCAACCCAATCTCCCAATACACTGAGCATCTCTCATCCTTGACACAATTTCCATCCCAGAGACCCTGAAGAAGGGGAGGGGTTTGGCATGTACCATCAATAAAGTATACTGTACCCAACCAGAAAAAGAAACAAGAAACTATACCACGGTATATCATAAATTGTTTTTAAAAGGTGATAAAGAGAAAGACTTAAAAGCAGCCAGAGGAAAAAGACATATTACACACAAACAAAAATAAGGAGAGCAGATTTTTGTTGTTGTCAGAAACAATGCAAGTGAGAAATAGAGCCACATCTTTGAAATACAGAAAGAAAAAATCAATATCAGCCTAAAATGTTTTATCCAGGAAAAATATATTTCAAAAATGAAAGTGAGACAACATGGGATGAAATTAGAAATTAATGACAAAGGAAGTTTGGAAAATTCACAGATATGGGGAAATTAAACGACAACTCTGAAATAACCAATGGTCCAAGGAAGACATAACAAGGGAAGTTAGAATATAAGTAAATGAAATAAATTAAAATAGAAACACAACATACAAAACTTATGGAATGCAGCCTAAAGTAGTGCTAAAAGGGAAATTTATAGCTGTAAATGCCTATGTTATAAAAGAAGATCTCAAATCAATAACTTAAACTTTCACCTTAACACACAGGAAAAGGAAGAGCAAACTAACTCTAAAGCAAGCAGATGTAAGGAAATAAGGAAGATTACAGTGTAAATTAATGAAACAGAGAACAGAAAAAGAGAAAATCAATAAACCAAAAATTGTTTTTTTTTTAAATCAACAATATTGACAAACCTTTAGTTATAGTGACCAAGAAAAAAAAAGATTCGAATTACTAGGATCGGAAATGAAAGAGGGAACATTACTACTAAACTTACACAAATAAAAAGAATTATAAAGGACTACTATAAACAACTGTATGCCAATAAATTAAATAACTCAGATAAAATGGACAAATTCCTAGAAAGAAACAAACTATTGAAACTGACTCGTGAAGAAATAGGCAATCCCTATAGACCTATAACAAGTAAAGAGATTGAAATATTAAAGAAAAGTATCCATTGGCTCAGATGGCTTCACTGATGAATTCTACCAAACATTTAAAGAAGAATTAATACCAATTCTTTACAAACTCTACAAGAAAACAGAAAAGGAGGGAATACTTTCTCATTTTATCAGGTCAGAATTACCTTGATTCTAAAACCAAAGCCATCATACGAAAACTGCAGGCCAGTAGGCCAACAAAATACTAGCAAACTGAATCTAGCAACATATAAAAAGAATTACACCATGACCAAGTGGGATTTATCCTAGGAATGCAAGGTTGGTTAAACATCCAAAAAACAATTAATGTAATATACCTTATAATAGAATTAAAAACAACAAAAAGTACATGATTATCTCAATAGATGAAAAATAGCATTTGACAAAATCCAACTCATTTATAATAAAACAAAACAAATTAGGAATAGAAGATAATTTCCTCAACTTGATGAAGGGCATTTACATAAAATCCACAGCTAACATCATACTTAATAATAAAAGACTTGACACTTTCTCCCTAAGATCAGGAACAAGACAAGGATGTCTGCTTTCACTATTTCTAGTCAACATTGTACTAGAGGTTTCAGTTAGGGCACTTAGGCAAAAAAATAAAAATAAAAGGCATCGAGGTTAGAAGGGAAGAAATAAAACTATACTTGCAGGTGACACGATTTTGTATACAGAAAGTTCCAAGGAATCCATAAAAAAATACTGTTAGAGCTAATAAACAAGTTCAGCAAGGTTGTAGAATAAAAGATTAATATATATAAATCAACTGTATTTTTATACACAAATCAACAATCTGAAAATAAAATTAAGAAAATAATTCCATTTATAATAACATAAAAAAGAATAAAATATTTAGAAATAGATTAACAAGAGAAGTGAAAAACACACCCAGAAAACATTGTTGAATAAAATCAAAGAAGATCTAAATAAATGGAGAAACATCCTATCTTCACGGCTCAGGACATTTAATAGTGTTAGCAATTAAATCTGTGTCAAATATTTCCCATTTACTCCCCAAATACTCCCCATTTGATCTAGTTTCAACACCATCCTTATCAGAATCCCAGTTACCATCTTTGTAGAAATTGACAAGCTGATGCTAAAATTCATATGGAATTTCAAGGAACCCAGAATAGCCAAAACAATCTTGAAAAAGAACAAAGTTGGAGGATCCACACTTCCTGAGTTTAAAACTTACCACAAACAACCAACAGTAATTAAAACAGAATGGTACTAGCATAAGGATAGACATTTAGATCAATGGAAAAGAATTAAGAGTCAGAAATAAACCCATGTGTCTATGGTCAATTGATTTCCAACAAAAATGCAAAGACCATTCAATTGTGAAAGAATAGTCTTTTCAACAAAAAGTGCTGGGACAACTGGATATTCACATACAAAAAAGAAAAATGAAGTTGAAACTTTTACCTCATATCATATGCAAAAAGTAACTCAAAATAGATCAAATATTTAAATGTAAGAACTGAAATTATAAAACTCTTAGAAGAAAACATAGGAATAAATCTCAAATTAGGCAACAGATTCTTAGGACACCAAAAGCAAAAGAAAAAGTAGATAAAATGGACTTTATCAAAATTTAAAACTTTTGTGCTTCAAAGGATGCTCAAGAAAGGGAAGAGACAGCTCATTGAATGGGAGAAAATGTTTGCAAATTATATATCTGATAAGGGACTTGTGTATAGAATATATAAAGAACACTTAAAACACAATAATAAAAACAAATAAACCAATTAAAAATTGGGCAAAGGACTTGAATCGACATTTCTCCAAAGAAGAGATACAAATGGCCAATAAGCACATGAAAAGATGCTCGACATCATTTGTAAAAACGTTATGCCAATAAATTTGACAAATGAGATGAAATGGAGAAATTCCTTAATAAAAGACACAAAGTGTGTCTCAAGAGAAGAAATAATCTAAATGGCAACATATCTATTAAAGAAAGTGAATTCATTTGTAAGAAGAATAATCTTTCCAACAAATGATGCTGGAATAATCAGATATTCATACACACACAAAAGAAATTTGACTGATAGCCCATATCAATATTATCAACTCAAAATAGATGATAGACCTAAAGATAAAACTTAAAACTATAGCCACGCATTAGAATTCTTAAAACTATGACTGAAACCACGGGTTTGGTGAGGATATGAAGCAACTAGAATTTTCATACATTGCTGGTGGGAGTGCAAAACAGTATAATCAACTTTGGAAAACACTGGCAGTTTTTTAAGAAGTTAAACATGGTATCCACCTATCATTATGATCCAACCGCTCCACTCCTAGGTATCTCTCTAAAAGAAATAGCAAAAGCATATGTCCATAGCAGTTTTATTTGTAATAGCCAAAACTTGGAAACAACCCAAATGTCCATCAAAGGTGAAGGTAGTTGTATATCCATGTAACTGATTACTACTCAGCCACAAAAATGGAATGATCTATTAAGATATCCAACATGGATGAACCTCAAAAAAATTATGCTGACTGAAAGACCAAAAAAGACTACACAGTGTATGATTCCATTTATACAAAATTCTAGAAAATGCAAACTAATCTATAGTGACTAAAAGCAGTTCAGTGGTTGCCTGGAGTGTCAGGGAGCAGCTGAAGGGATTAAGAAGGGGCAGGAGGAAACTTTGATGATGGATCTGTTCGTTATCTTAAATGCGATGATGGTTTCACAAACGTACACCTACGCGTGCGTATATCAAAGCTTATCAAATTGCACACTTTATAACATGTGTGTGCCAATTTTACCTGAAATAATCTGTTTAAAACATGATTAGAAGGAAGTATATGTGATGTGGTGTCTCTGCTCTTAATTCATGACGTGACCTCAGGCATGCTGGTCTTTGTAAGACTTACTTTCTTTTTCTGTAAAGTTCAGGAAGTATTACAACCCACAAGTACTAGATGAAGCCCAAAAGGGAATTTACTGGAAGGAAGCCTCCACACGTGATGAAGCCCAGGAAGGCTTCTCTATCACTTGTCTTTGCTTCTCTGATCACAGCTTTCCCTGTTTCACCACTTACAGAAAAGGAAAGCTACCAGCTTCTGAGTTTTGCGTATTACACGTTTAATTACTCAGAGAGATGCTGAATTGACTCCTTGTCAATTCCAGGCCCAAGTGTAAATTCTCAGAGATTTATCAGTCTACTTGGGTGAAGGATTCCACTGTGCACCATGGTACCATGGTCAGGGGGCAGAGCGACAGAGGATGAACCTAGCTGGTTTTGCATCCTACAGACAGAGGACAGGACAAGTGCAAGGAAAGTGCTGGGTGGACAGACCACAAGAAGGGTGTCAGGAGATACTGCTCAGAATTCAAGAGACCTGTCCTGTCCTGATAATCGTGCCTCTTGATGGGGGCAGCAGGTGTATACGTAAGGTTCAGATGAGCAGCAGGAGATCAGTGGAGAAAGAATTCCATTCCATTTGTGCAGTCTGGGAAGGTTTCATGGAAGAGGTGCCACTGGCATCAGGTCTGTGAGAAAAGTTATGTCCTGCATTTGTGCGGCCTTTAAAGTTTACTAAGTGCTTTCATATCTTCTCTTTGGAGTCTAGACCCATCCTCTCAACCTCCCCTTGGGGTTAGCATTATTATACAGTCCTTTGCACAGATGGGGAAACTGCCTAGTAGAGACATTTGAGTGACTTGCCCAAGTTTACACCAAGTTTGCATCGTGGAAGAGCAAGATGCAAAACCAGTGTTTTGACTCCAGAGCCCTGACTTGTTCCGTGCCCAAAGCTGACTCTAAATGGGGCCAGGGATTGAAAAGGGAGGGAAGCTCTGGTAGCATCTCTGAGCTCTTCTGCATGGTGTCCTCCAGAAGATGCCCCACACATCAGCCTGGCTCCAGATTCCCAGAGACCACCTTTGAGCTGTGCTTCAGACTCTCAGACCAGAGTTTCCACTCCAGACCTCTCTCCTGACCTCCAGTCCAGCAGCTCCAACAGCTTGTGGAATTTCAGGCTCAAAATGTGAACTCATCGAGTCCTGCAGAATGTCAAAGAAACCTCAGGACCCATCCCAACCACCTGAGGATAACGATACTGGTAATCAAAGCCATGTATGTGGCCGCTACCATATACACGTACAGGCCTTGGGCTGTGTGTTACACACAGCACTGCATTTCATCTTTATATCCACTGTGTGGCAGGTACTATCACCATCCCCATTTTACAACTGGGGAAACTGAGGCTCAGACAGTCTATTTATTGTCCCAGGTGACATAGCTGATAAGTGGTGGATCCAAGTCCATCCGATAACAAATGAACTATAATCATCCTACAAAATTGTTTCTTTCTCTCAACCTGCTCCCAAGCCCCCGTGTCCGAGACTCTGCCATTTCTCTTGGTTTCAGTATCTCAGGACAACCAGCAATTCTTAAAGAGCTGGAGGCTTGGGCAGGGTGGCAGGCAGCCAGCCCCCACTGAGGCGGTAGGAGGGAAAGGGGGACCTGACTGCTTCATCTACCAACCATCCATTGATTTAATGTTGCTTTTAATCCCGACTTCTTTCAGAGTTAAATCTAATTGCCAGGTTGCATGCTCTGGAGGTTAAAGGCAAGGAGCTTGAGGTCAGACGCTAGGATGCAAGTCCAGTCCTGGCTTCCTTGCTTTCCTGCGCTGTAATCTTGTGGCAGCTTTTAAACCTCTCTGAGCAGCTGCTTCTTCATCTGGAAAAAAGTTAACAATCCCAACCTCTTGGGTTAAAATGTTGTGAGGGGAGATGGTTTCCAATAGAGACGGACAAGGCTCAGGCTGCCTTCAGCGTGGTCATACCTGCCCCACCACGCTTCCTCCATCCGTCCCTCCAACTGAGGCTAGATTACTCCAAAACATTTAGAAAATATACTCAGCTTTGTCAGATGGTTACATCTTTTAGATGCCTTACTTTTGTCTGGAATGTTCTTCCAGGAAGTCGTCCTATGAGCCTCAGTGAGCCTCCCCTGCCCACAGCAGCTAAACCAATCTCCTTACCCCCACCGCCCCTTCTTTCTGAGCCTTTCACATGCTAATATGCACTGTGGACGTCCCAGAGGACTGTTGGGGGTGGAATGGGGACAATGGAACTTCCCAAACCTACTTCCTAAAGCACCTACCAGCATCTCCCCTGAGAAGACAGCCACTGCCTGCTCGGCAATCACCGTGGGCAGTCTTTTGCCTAATCTCTCAGCTCCAGCCTCCCATTTCCAACGCCTGAGACAGATTTCCTACCAAACCTGGCCTTTTCTCTGTCCTTCCCTAGTGCCTCCCACCGACCCCAGGATTCACTGTCCCTCCCTAATCCCCTCCTACAAAGCTCTTTGGGGGGGCCCAGTGCTTGCCCCTCTCTCCACGACCTTATGACCCTTGGTCCAGCTCCCACCAGGGCCCAAACCATGGACCCAATTCTCCTTGTCTGTTCACCTGACACTCCAGCCAAACCAGGCTCTACACACCCTGAGTTTTTCCATACCCATGTCCTTCCCTCTGCCTGGAATGCTCCCAGCTACCCATCTTCAGAGTCCAGCTCCAGTGCAGCAGCCCCCCAGCTGGCCTGGCTGAAGGCTGCAGGTGGCCTCTCACTCCCCTGGGGCATGCTTCCCTATGCTTGACGCTGCTTCATCACTGGTGGGGTCCAATGTGATCTTTGCTATACAGTAGCTGCTCATAAATATCTATAGTTGGAAAGAATGAGTCTAATCCAACTCCTTTGTTTTACACTGGAGGCACAGAGTTGAAGAAATGGCTTGACCCACCAGCTCCGCCAGGAAACAGGGCTGAGGGAGTCTCCCGCAGGGCAACTCCCCCAGCTAGGCTTTTTCTGCCATTTGCTTTGGGAAGGAAGTCCTCCAGGGACTAAGTGGGCCACGTTTTCCTGAGAAGACAACTGTCTAGAGCTCATAATACAGACTCCAGCAGAGAGGTTGAGTGGAGGCCTCTTGTCAGCCAGCCCCTAGACTGCTGTGCAAGTCTGCCATCCATTCCAGAAGCTCACAATTCCTCCTCTGTCTCTCAGAGCCTTCCCGCTGGCATTCCACGATTCCTAGCACCACCACATGGTCCCTGTCGGAGGCAGAAGGGGCCTTAGGGATTATTCATCGAGAGGGCCCACAAAGGTCCTTAACCTCCCAAGCTGTGTGCACAACTCTGTGTGTCTATAGGTTTCCAGAGCCAGCATCCAGAGATACCACCTCAGTCTCAACGGGGGTCCAAGACCCAAATGAGATACAGAAAAATTATCTGTCCAGCCTCTCATTATAATTTGTTAATACACGTAAGGTTCTTAAGACTGTACCTGGCACATTTTAAATACTCTCTAAGGCATGGGTTGGCCCACAGCCTGGTTTTGTAAATAAAGTTTTATTGGCACACAGCCCTGCCCATGTTTTTGTATTGTCTATGGCTGCTTTCCCATGATAGCTACAAGGGCAGAGTGGAGTAATTGCAACACAGATGCTGCCATTATGATGATTATACAGACCAACAGCAGGCCCCAAGCCACCCAGCAAGTAATCCCTGGGCTTGAATCTATGTCTCTGTTCAAGGATTCTATAATAAACCTATCTGCCGCTTTTCTTCTCTCACCTTCACCACAGTGCTCATTCATTCATTCAGCAAGGGTTCAGGGATCCCTGCCATGTCCTCCAGATTGAGCTATTAGGGGCAGAGGAAGGGTAGGGAGAAGCTGACCTTACGGCTTTACAGAATGACCTCACTGCCTCTCAGACCCATGACTCGCCCTCTGCACCGCTGCCACCTCATTTGCTCTAATCACATTGGCCATCTCCTCCTCTTTCTTCTTCTTTAAATTTTTTTATATTAGTTTCAGGTGACACTGGCCTTCTTCTTGTCTGTCAAACACACACATCTTCCTACCGCAGGACCTTTACATATGCTGGTTTAACTGGCTCTTTCCCATCGTTCAGGTCCCAGCTCGGATATCACCACCAAATTAAAACTTTGGGGGCCAAGTCACTTTTATGCTTACATGGCACGTGTAAGTGAAATATTCTGTTTACTTGTTTTGTGTTGGTCTCCCTGAACACAACGTAAGGTTTCTGTCTCATTCACTGCTGGAGCCCAGTGCCTAACTGGGCCTTCGTGTTACTCAGTAACTATATTAAATGAGTGAAATGACTCCTGGACAAAGTGTCAGGCAATGTAGCTTCTCTTCCTGGCTCTGTAAATCCACTCACTGAGCCACAGTTCCCTTCTCTGAGCCTCGGTTGCCTCCTGTATAAGGTGGAATGTGAGGGTTGGATGAGAAGCCCGTGCCTTTTGGTTTGAACAGTCTATAACTTCAAAGCAGTGGCGGGGGCCTGCCACTGATAGGTTTGGTGGAAATACATTATATTTGACTGTGAGCCTCAGCCCCAGCTCAGGGGACAGATGGTAAACTACTGAGGCCTTATCCCTCGGAAGGAAGAGGTGGGGGAATAGAAGGAGCGGAGACCCAGAATTAGGCAGGCAAGGAAGGCTCTGAGAGTTGCAGACCCAAGGCCAGGGAGGAAGACTCCAGAAAAGGGAGGCAGACAGGAAGAGGGGGCAACCCCTCCTCAGAGGCGTGGGACTGGGGTCATGGGGCGGGCTTCTTTCACTTTTTAGCTTCTGAGTTGTTTGAAATTTGTATAACAAGTATGCACTAGTTTTGCAACTGGAAAAATTAAAATGCACATGCCCTTTGACCCCGCAATTCCATTTCTAGGAATTTCCTCACAGAGGCTTGTGTGAAATGACCCATGTCAAGGCCATGTATAGCCGCCTTGTTTAAAATAGCAAAAGGCTGGAAACAATCTAAATGCCCATCAAAAGGGGACAGGCTAGATAAACCAGGGCACATCCACAAAATGGAACAGTAGAGAGATGTTAAAAAGAGCACAGCCAGTCTGTTATGTGCTAAGGTAGAATAATCTCCAAGATCTCTGCCAGGTAAAAGAAACAAGGTACAAAACAATGCAGATAGGATGCTACCACTTACATGAAAGACTATACATACAAATGTTTATAAATGCTCAGAACAGCTCCAGAACTTGTACTAGTTGCGAGGGGTGGGGTTGGGGGAGACAATGTTCAATATTTTTATAAAATTGAGTTAAAATTCACATAACATGAGTCATTTTAACCATTTTAAAGTGTATGATTCAGTATCCTCAGTGTTGTTCAACCATCACCTCGATGTAGTCCCAACATTTTCATCACCCCCATATCCATTAGCCATCATTCCCCGGCTCCCCTCCCCTGACTCCTGGCCATCACTAATCTGCTTTGTCTCTAGCGATTTGCTGATTCTGGACATTTCATATAATTGGAACCATACAGTATGTGACCTTTTGTGTGTAGCTTTTTTCACTTAGCATGTTTTGGAGGTTCATCCACATGGATCCTTTTCATGGATTTTTTATATTCCATTGTATGTATGTACCATATGTTTATCCATTCATCAGCTGAGGGACATCTGGGTTGCCTCTACCTTTTGGCTGTTGTGAATAGCACTGCCGTGAACACTCATGTACAGGTTTTTATTTAAATACCTGTTTTTAATTCTTTTGGGTACATACCTAAGAGTAGACTTGTTGGGTCATCTGGTAATTCTATTTAACATTCTGAAGAATTGAAAACAGTTTTTAACATTCTTTTGTCCTTTGTGAATTGTATACCGGGAGCACCATGAGCAAATATTAGCTCTTTTAAAAACAAAAAAGAAAAACATGAAGGTGTACTTCATGGAAAAAAAAATAAAGCATAGTGTGTAAATACAAGGGATTATTGTTAGGTAAGAAATTAGCAAATATTTATCTAGATGATTCCTGGAAGAAAACTGCATTTTGGACTTAGACCTCAATTCAAATTCGATTCCTTCGTTCCATTCTAGTGTCACTAGTGGGGTATAGGGAGACCTGGGTTCAAATCCCCGTCCTGTCAGAGCTGTGCACCACTGTACAGGTAACTTAACCTCGCTGCACCTCAAATGTAAAATACAGAAAAATTATCTACCCGGCCAGCTATGAGAGCTGGGACTCGTTACGCGTAGCTCTGTGCCTGGCACACAGCCGGCAGTCTAACTTAGCAGCCTTATACTAGCAGGATGAGGGAGCCACCTCTGCGCTCCTTGGGTCATTGTGTTCTGCAGCTTTTTTCCCATCAGCTTCTCTGGTCCTCCACATGCTCAAGGAACTGTAGGAGGCCTGGCCCTCCTGAGCAGAGTTCCCCTCCCACAATACTTCACCACCCTTAGTGCCAGACAGTCCAGAAGAGGGGCCAGCCAGGGTGTTAGGGGACAGGAATCAGGGTCAGGTACTGGGACGGGGGCCTGGGTCTGCCAAGGACCATCCTAAGACAGGGAGCAGGGCTTTGCTCTATGAAGCTATAGAACCCAGAGCCATATATATGAAGAGTTGGGTGAAGGAACAAGGAGACAGAGTTGGGTTTAACTGGAGGTACAACTTAAATTTTTAATTGACAGGACATAATGCCAAGCACTGTGTCAAGCACTGTTGTGTGATCCCACAAAACTGTCCCCATTTCACAGAGGAGGAAACCGAGGCAGAGCGTCCTTAGTCACTTTGCACAAAGTCACAAAAACAAATATAAAGTGCAGCAAGGTTTGAACCCAGGCCTGTCTCAGTCTAGAACCTGGAAGAACCGGAGGTGAAGCAGTGAAATGAGCAGTTTGGGGTGGGTAATGTGAGCTGCTTCTCCCCAAGTTCAGGCAGAAGCTGGATCAGTTATTGGTGGAGATTCAAGTGTTTGATGTAGGCACCTGGATTTAGGTCCTAGGGTTCTAGTTATTGGGGGTACAAGGAGATTCCCAAGGTCTGTCTCCAAAGATCTGGATGTAGTTGTTTTCAGATGGGCCCTAGGAATCTGTCTTTTTCAAAAGCCAATTCTGGCCTGCAGCCAAGTGTGAGGCCCACTGGCTTGGATGACCTCTAGGGCCCCTTTTAATACAGATTTTATCACCTGCAATGCCCACCTTGGGGGAAGCATTCCTTCGGGTTAGGCACTGACCTCTCTCCCTACTCCCTGCTTAAATCCGTAAGGCCTGAGAGAGAATGAGTGCATCTGCTCCCTTCTCCTTATGAACAAGAGCTTTTCTGGAAGACAAAAAAGACTGTAAAGATGGAAGGTACAGGTGCCTCACTGCCACCTCCAGTGGTGAAGGTAGAGCCAGCTCCTCTTCCCTCCTTACCCCGCCCCACCCTACCCTACACAGAGCCCTAACCCCCAAAAGACTGTCACTTGTCCCACTGGACCCTGGTCAAGTACAACTATTCTTACTTTCAGTCCCTAGGTCTTGGCAATTATGCCCAGTGGGGCCAGCTTCCCAAGCACGCCAGGCAATTCTACAGTTTGTCTGGCCTGGGGTTGGGGGGGGGCCTCTCCCAGGCTCTGGGAGGACCAGCCACTCAGGCAGGGAAGCAGGCCAGAGAGCCATTCTCAGTGACCTTTGGTTTCCTGGGAAGGACCCAAACCAGTAAAAGTTTAGCAAGTGCCATTTAATCGTTGCCAGAACTTAAAACTTTTTTTTTTTTTTAAAACACACAGATTTTCTGGGGGATACAAGATCATTAAGGGCTCCACATGAAAAAACCGTTGATTCGTTTTACTTTTTCTTATAAAGAAAATTTCCAAGCTACCTGTCTTTGCAATTAACTAGAAAGTATGAAATGAACTCAGTACCTTGCGCGCAGCCTCAGGTGAATTGAGTTCAGCCGCTGAACCTGCACATCTGCAAAGGCTGCTGGCCCAGAGGTTGGGGTGGCACTGGTGGTGGGCAGCGGCTCTGGCTGCTGAGAGGGAGGCATCAATTGGGAGCCCTGGGTGCAGGCCAGGAAACTTTGATCTGCCCAGACACCCTTTTTGGGTTTCTGATTGTTGTTTTTAATCGCTTCCCTTTCACATTCCTGGGATCCCATTCTCTCCCCCACCTTGGGAGAGGGAAGAAGCATTCATTGACATGTTAGTAAAAAAATACTTTTCTCAGGGATTTTTCCATGGTAACCTAAGCCTTTTATTCATTCAATATTCATTACTGAACCCCCTGTACTAGGACCTGCCTGGGCTGGGCACTGGGAATTCAAAAATGAAAAAAAGACATCATCCCTGTCATTGGGGTTCTCCCCTAATTTTCAGCCATGTGGGAACAGAAGAAATAACATTATGTTGGGGGAGGAGGGGAAACATTGCCTCTTGGGAAGATTGGATTTGAAATTAAGTTCTTGGTTCTACTTTTTTGCTGATTTTATAATCACCCGTCCTGTGGTCCTAGAACTTTGAAGACTTCATAGAACTTCCAGAGCCAGGATCTCATTTAACACTCAAGAAAGACTGGATCACCCCTCATGAGAACCTGAAAGGCATATCTAGTTTGACCAGGAGAAAAACAAAGCCTTAGAGAGATTAAACTGCCTCTGGTCACACAAGTTGCCATGGTCATCTAAACTTAAACCTAGGTCTCCTGGCACAGCTTGTTTGGAAATACTGTTGGCTTTGGATTTGAACCTGGGGTCTAGGTAACTATGTAGCCCAGAGTAAAGAAGGGTAAGGGGAGGAGAGAGCTCAGGATTTTTGGGTTGAAATGACCCAGTCTCTGATCTTGAGCTGCACCACTATTCTTCAAACTAGCAGTAGGATCAAGGGCAACAACCACACCACCAAGTGCTTTCCACGAGCTCTCACTTACCTTACATAACACACCCTTGAAGTTGTGCACTAGTATCCCCATTTCACAGGGGCGCTCACTGATACTCAGCTGGTAGGTCCCCCAAGATCACAGAATTAGAATCCTATCACAAGGCTATTTCCCACCATGCATGCCATCCACTAATAGCTGGGTGACTTCCCCTAATACTTCTGGGCCTGTTTTTATAACTAGGGAAAGCAGGGACAATGGGAAGACTCTGTGAGGCTACATATTAATTGCCTGGGCAGGAAGGAGTAGGTACTTTATAAATGCTAGCATCCTGCCCCCTTCCCTTCCTGAGTGAGACCTCTCACATTCAAGTGCAGCTTAAACCTGTAAGTGCCAAGAAAATACACCTCAGCTACACCCCAGCCTTTGGGCCTCAAGGTCACTCTCTACCTGCCTACTTACTGCCCAGGCTCTCGTGAAGGTGGGGGAGCTGGGGTTAGAATAGGAGGCCTACCCTAAAGTCCAGGCACACCCTTAGGATGCTGGGTGGGTCCCAGAGCAGTGTTTCTCAGGAGGCTGACTCTTTTTCCTCCCTTAAGAATGAAACACCAGGGGCGGCTGGTTAGCTCAGTTGGTTAGAGCACGATGCTCGCAACACCAGGGTTGCTGGTTCGATCCCCGCATGGACCAGTGTGAGCTGCGCCCTCCACAACCAGATTGAAACAACTACTTGACTTGGAGCTGATGGGTCCTGGAAAAACACACTTAAATAAATAAAAGTTAAAAAACAAAAAACAGAATGAAACACCAAAGGGTAATGTATATACCATAAATCAAAGAGTAAGGGCCACAGGCCCCAGATAACTCAGAGGCCCCAGGAACGGCCTGGTATCATTTCAGCAAAGGTCTATTGAATACCTACTACTGCAAATGCCCATCACTCATCAAGCTCTCTGCTGAAGACCTGGGGCTGCAGAGATTGAGGGGCTGTATTCACTTAGCAGGGGTTGTGGATACTTTACAGAGTCTGAGATTTTCCCATCTGGTAGGTGAGACTGCAAGAAAAGGTATTCCCGGGCACAAGAGGACACAGAGAAGGCACTCTGAGAGCATCTGGGAAGGGCAGTGGGGAGTGGGGAGTGGGTGCAGGAAGATCAGGAACCTGGGGAAAGGGGACAGTTCCAGACAAATGGAACAGAACCGTGAGAAGCTCAGAGGTGATGGGAAGCCTGGCATTGGGGGAAGAGCAGGCACCAGAGAGGTTGCTAGAAGCTGGGCTCCTAGGTTATAGTTAGGGGTCTGAGTCCAAAATTCTCAGCCTCCAGGGAGTCTGCCAGAGTTGTATACTCTGAACTCCTCTATCCAGGCCCACGTGCATCAACCCCCAAGGTGGTGGCATCACTGGGTACTCACACCAGGCTGGGTGGGAGCTTTCCATTTATATAATCTTCACGTCCCTGTGGAGTCAGAAATTCTTACACTTCAGGAGCTGAGGAGGTTACAAGGAGGAATAAGACAGTTGCTGCCTCCAATGTGCTTAAGGGCTGGTCACACATATAGGAAGCTTTCTGAGGCACTAAAAATCCTTGTATAAGGTGTTTCTTATGAAGGCAAAAAAGAATAAAACTGGAAATAATACAAATGTCTAACAACAAGAGATAAGGTAAATAAATTATGGCACATCTAATGGGGGTTAAGCAATCATTAAAAAAATTTTGTCTGAAGAATTTAAAAAGAAATGTTCAGGATAAATTTAAGGAAAAAAAAGGAGTATTGAAATTGTATGTTCAGCATAGATTGCAATTTTGTTTTTTAAAATAGGCACAGACAAAAAGACTAGAATGAACTATTAATAATCTCATGCCCTAAATGGCAGATTGTTTTCTAAACTATTTTATAGCTTGCAACTATTCAACAATGTGCATGGATTGCTATTATCATCAGAAAAGTAATAAATATTATTTAAAGATAATCAGCTTCATGTCATGGAAAACTACAGTGATGGGGGTCAACTGTGGACCCTGCATCATTTGTCACATGGGCCTCTTTTGGCCTCAGTTTCCTCCTCTATAAAGTGGAGACCTGAAGGGCAAGATGAGACTCCCTTACTCTTTGAAAAATTTGAACTAACGTCTAGAGGATACCTGGGTTTAGAAAACTGGTCAGGCTCCTCCTCCTGGAAAAAATGGGGCCATAGTAGGAATTTGAGGGGAGGACTGGAATTGATAAGTCAGGGAAAAAAGAGGGGAAAGAACAAAAAGGGAGGAGGGAGAGCAGGAAGACTAGAGCAGGGCCAAAGGCGGTAGTATGCCTGGTGGGAAGATCTAGGGAAGAGGGTGAGGAAGACGATGCCAGATGAGCTAAGACCTGTGAAGAATGGTGGGGATATCTGCGGGTTCACAAGGTTGGCTCCATCTGGAGGTGCCAGAGGCTGGAAGTATCTAAGAACTTTGGGTGAAGTGAAACACCTCTCATGGAATGGCAGTGCCAGCTTCCTATAGGAGGCAGCTGCCCTCATACTAGGGCCTGAACCAAATGCTGGCAATGGGGGTGGTGGGAAACTAGGGTGCTACTGGCTTTGTCACCAGCACACAGTAGGTGCTCAACAATAATTTACTGAATGAAAGATTATGTCGTTGGGAAAGATATCGCCTATTTGTAGGCCTCAATTTACTCATCTGTGAAATGGAAGGTTAGAAAGATTATAATTTGTTGGGGAGACTAAGTCAGGAATATTGCATGCTTCCATTCTCAATACTCCTTTAAGGTAATGCCAGCTCTATTTAGCAAGCAGGCCGGCACACTGAGGCTCTGAAGGATGGAGTCACTCGTCCAAGGTCTCTGATCCTAACTGGTTTGACTGCAAATCTAACTTCTCCCATTCCACTGACGCTGCGCGTCGCTTCCAATCTTAAAACCCAGGTGCAACGACCTGGTTTGGTAGGGAAAGTCAGAACAGACACTAGATACAGGG
Organism: Rhinolophus sinicus; assembly: GCF_057876585.1. NCBI lineage: Eukaryota > Metazoa > Chordata > Mammalia > Chiroptera > Rhinolophidae > Rhinolophus > Rhinolophus sinicus. Next base: position 156,204,521 of record NC_142503.1, on the reverse strand, counting down.
AGGCAGATCACACCCGGCGACGCCCGATCCCGACCAGGGTTCCGCGGGTCTCCCCGAAACCCAACGGAACATCTGGCATCGGGTGGTAGCTCGAGTTCGGAGGCAGGGGCGCGGAGGAGGTGCCCGGTTCTGAGGCAGCTCCACCCGGTTTGTGGTTGCTGTGCTTCAAGCTCAACCCGAGGCGGGCGTGGGTTTTCCAAAGTCAAAGGGAAACCCATCCGGGAGCCGCGTCCTGGAGACCCGCAGAGGGGAGTCACTACCACCCCGCCGGAGCTGCGAGGCTGTTCTCCCCTCCCCCCGCCATCGGGTATGACCTGGAGGGGAAAAGAAGGTGTGTGTGTGTGTGTGTGTGTGTGTGTTGGGGGGGAGGGGAGCACATTTAAGACGAAAAAAGAGAGGACCCAAAAATTGGGGTTGGGGTGGAGGGAGCGAATGGAACCTTTTAGGTCATTTGAGGTACCCCCTCCCGGGGCTAATAACCATTTGGGTCCCAAAGGTTCGTTTCCCCGCCCAGAGTCCTATTCAGTGACTGGTAGCGGGTAGGGAGTTTTAGATCTAAGTCCCACCCTCTGGGCTGGAAGCCTGAGGCCAGAGAGGGGAAGTGATTTCCTCAAGGTCACGCAGCAAAGCGGCGGCCAGCCGGGGCCACAGCCCAGGTGTCCGCACCCATCCCCCGCCCCCATCATCTTCTCCAGAACCCGGCCCCCAGCAGCCCTGAGCTCTAGGGAGGGAGGAGAGCGTGGACCAGCTCTGGGGGGGCTGGACTTGGGAGTGACATGAGTGGGCCGACCCTATAACCTCAGATCAGGGTACAAGGGGAGCCTACTTCCTGAAGCCGACGACCCAGGAGCCCCTTGCGTGGGGCTGCCGAGGCGAGGATGTCGAGCTGCGCAGGGTGCCGGGCACCCAGCTCCACTTCCCGCGGGCTGGGACAGCGCGGGAGTGCGCGCGGCCCCTTTAAGAAAGTTCGGTGGGCGAGTTCAACAAAGTTTAAAAACTTGTCTTGGAGAAAAGAAAAGAGGAAAGAGAAGAGAGGGAGAGAAACGACAGGGGAGAGAGGGGAAAAGCCCCGCCGGGGGCTGACGCGCAGTGGCCGGGGCCCGGGCGAGCCCGCAGTGGGCGGCGGGGATTGGCTGCGCGTTCCCCCGGAGACCGCAAGGAGGGCGGGGGGCTGGCTCGGCCCCAGCTGAGGCCGGTTCCGGCCCCCGCCCCCCGCCGCCGCCCGGCGCCCGCCCCCTCCCCCGGCGCCCGCCCCCCGCCGCCGCCGCCGCGGGCACACTCGGCGGTCGCAGTGAAAAGGCGGAGGCGGCGGCCGCTCGGGCTCGGCTCCGGTTCCCAGTGCCTCCCCCGCCGCACCCCCTCCCCGCCTCCCGCACCCGCCAAACTTGATGTGACCCCAGCCCGACGCGGCGGCCGCCCCTCTCACCGCCCCGCGCGCCCCCCACCGCTACCCCGCCCCGCACCCCCGGAGCGCACCGCTCACCGCGCCCCTTCCACCTCCTCGCCGGGGCCCGGCGCCGCGCTCGCCCTACGCGTTCCCTTCCCCTCGCCACCCTCACCCCACCCCCCGCACCATGAGCAACCTGAAGCCGGACGACGAGCACACCACCAGCACCGGCACGGGCTCGGGCTCCGGCGGCACCCTGGAGGAGGAGGTGAGTCTGCGGCCGCGGGACTAGTCGGGTGAAGTGCACGCGGAGATGGGCGGGGGAGTGGGCGCACGGGGCCGGTCTGGCCGTCGCTCCCGGCGCCTTCCCGCCGCTGCCCTTCGGCCAGGGAGGAGCAGCCAGTGTCCAGCAGGCGTGGGCGTGCGGCCTGGGCTGCCCCGCCAGGCGGGCATTGTCTCCCCGCCCTCCCGGGCTTGGGGCGGGCCGCGCGCGGGCCGCGGTCCGTGCGTCCCGTGGTGGACAAGCGGCGCGGTGGCCGCCCCACGCTTACTGCCCGCGCGTCCCTCGCTCTCCGCTCTCCGCCCGGCTCGCTGCCGTCTTCCCAGGCGCTCCTCCCGCATGGCCGGGACTCCCGCCACCGCTAGAATGAACTGAGCGGGATTTGCACGGCAAGCGGGCGGCACCTTCAGTCTCATGCCCTCTCCACCCTGACCCCTCCCCGTGACCTTGGAGGCCCGGGCCGGCAGCCCGGCACCGTGGTTCATTGGAGCTGTAGTCATGGGAGGTGGACGGGCTTCTCTCATAGCCTGTCTGGCAAAGAGGTCAATCCGCAATTTATTAGAGTTGGGAAGGAGATGCCTAAAGACACTTCCCGGTTCTCATCCCTTCGGTTTTGTCCTGGCAGCGCAGCCAGGACCCCAAAGCCAGCCTGGGTGGGATTCTGCGAGAGACGACATTATCGTCTACCGGCCATGTGCTAAGAGGTGGGAGTTATGAGGCGGCTTCGTGGAATCACCAGCAGCTGGGTGGTTAATGGGATGGCCAGATCGGGGAGGATGTGTGGGGTGAGGTGGTAGATATGGCTATTCGCGAATGGAGACCAGGAACTGGGCCGGCAGAGACAAAAACTGCTGTGAAAAGGGGGCAGGGTTCGAAGTTCCCTGGAAGGGCCTCCGGCCTGTGCTGTGTCACTCCAGGGCCAAGAGACCCTTCCTGCCCCGCCCTGGCATCCTCTTGCCCAGGAAACCAGGGGCCAGTTATCCACCCTGAGCTCCCTTCCCCTTGGTCTGGGGGAGAAACCACAGAGCCCCTGGTGGGGACTGGTGTTGCTACCTCCCTCCGTTCTAGTGGCAGTGCTGCCGACCCTTTCGCAGTGCTATAGGTTTGGTGCAGAATGGTGGCAACTGCCCACTGCTGGGCTGGGCTGCTCACTGTGGGAGGGATCGTGGGAGGGTCACACTGCCAGCTCCCACTCTTAGCAATTCAGAGGCCTGCTGCAAGCCCCGGTCCACCAATGACATGACATCTTGAGAATCTAGATCTAGATCCTGCTTTCTTGGGGGGGAGGAAGGGAGGAATCTACAACTCTTCACTCTGAAGGGTGGCAAGGGAGGGCCTGACATTTGTCCACTAGTGTGATGTGGGCTCTAGTGTGGTGAGATTGTTTTGTTCCTGAAGGTCTTGTCCTCCTTGGACCTTGATGCCCACAGGTCCTTCTTTGGGGACCTTGATGCCATCCTGACTCTACCTGGTTGTTTAGAATCTCCTCCTGAGAATTGGGGGAGGGTGTGTGGGATCTCTGCTGGCCTGTGGGCTGAAAGTGGGAGGGAAGCTGTCTCCTGTGAAGCTGGCCTGGCACCCAGAAGGCCACTTCTGCTAGAGGGTTGACTTAAGCAGGGACCCCACACCGCCCAGGAGGCTGGGCGAACCCTCATACCCACCACTTGGAAGTGGGCAGGGTGAACCATGTGGCCAGGCGAAAGTCTTGGAGAGAGCATTTCAGGTGTTGGTCACTGTTTTCTAAGTGCCTTTTCTGGGAGAGCGGGCAGCATCCTCAAGAAGTGGGATCCCAGCTACTCCTTGGGGGTGGAGGTGACCACTGCACTGTAGTGGTTCAGGGAGTCAGTGCAGCTGGTGCTGGTGAAGGGGCCTGGGCTCATGTGTGAAGGTCTTAAAACCGACGGCTCGGGATATCCTGGAGCCCAGTGTCTGCTCCGGTCAGGTAAGTGTAGGGATTGGCCCCCTCCCCTGGTTAGCCTTCTGCACAGTGGGCCAAGAGCTCTCTTGTTGGGGTTCCATCTTGGATTGGTGGTTTGAGCTGGAATTGGACTCCTTTAGCTTAGGTGTACCCTAGGTGGTTAGTTCTGCGATCCCTAAGAGACACTCTTGAGGGAATTGCATTAGCAGTAGTAGTTTTCTCTCATGGCTGACCTAGGTTGGCTCTTCCCAGTTAACTATTGGAGATTAACTAAAGCAACCCTAGAAAACCAAGGAACCCTGCTTGTCTACCATAAGCCCTCAATTCCTAAAGGTGTTCGGTCACTGGAGAAAGGGGTGTGTTTTCATAGTTCCAGGAGGAGTTTTCAGTGGAGCCGCTCGTCTTTGTGTAGCCTTGACTCTTGCTGCTTGCCCTGCTACCCATAGGGGCGTCATGCATATCATAAGCATTAGGTTCCTTTTCTGGACTAGGGTCGGGGATATAGGTGAAAGATCACAGACTGGGAGGTGAGGGGGACTTGCCAGGGAGTGATGGGGCGTTACGTGCAATGGTAGATAAAATAAGGGGCTATCACCAAGTGATACGTGGTACCACTGAGAAGTTAGGTCAGGCCTTCCTTACACGTGGCTGAGTAGGAGCGTGTCAGACCCGTGCGGGTGGGAGAGGCATTCCAAGAAGAGGGAATAGCATGTATGAAAGTGGGAGCTCATGGTGGAACCACATGGCTCGTGTGGGTGACTACTAGGAGTTTGCTATGTTGCAGCCGTATTGGGGGGCACATGATGAAGAGCCTGAGATCATGCAGACTTAGGGGGACATTGGTATTTTTCTGCCACTGGGGAAGGAGTTGTATTAGAAGCTTTGATACCCTTTGGAAGCTAACGAGGGCAGTGGGGAATTAAGGGGAGCGTCTGCAGAGGAAAAGCTACGTGTCCATTTCAATCTAGAGGATATACGCTACCCCAGGTGGGTCACAGCATGTGCCTGAGCTCCAGAAGGTGAGGTAATATAGCACATGAACAGGCTTGCCTCCCATGATGCTCAGCCCCAGCCCCAAGCATGTCCTGTCTTAGTGATTCTGGGGGGATGGCTAGATAGTTACACTGTTTCTGGAGAGGAGTATGTGTAGTTTGAAAACATTCTATTTTGAAAATGGAGACTCTACTGTCATAATACGAGGTAAAACTAAATTATAGTCATTATTCATTGGAGGCCCCCTGGGGGGAGGGTGTTATTTGGAATCTTGGGGTGGGGGTGTTTGAGTTTCTAAGAGTTAAAGAAGTTTTATGTCACCCTAATGGTTAACTATAGAACGGCAGTGATTAATGGCAGCTAAAGGGGTGACAGCTTGACCTGAGGGTGTTAGTCCCTTGCTGCCCTCCCACCCTCATCTTTGCTTGTCCATTGCATTCACTACAACTGGGCCAAGGTGGCTCCTTGCAGGCCCGGGATCCCTGGGTCCATCGTGTGACCTCTAGGGATATCTTGAGGAACCAGCCAGGTCTCTGGCCCCTGATAGCAAGGGTCGGAGTTAGTACTCTAGATGAGTGTAAAGGAATTATGGGTGCTAGTGTGCAGCTTGGGTACCTCCCCCTTTTCTTTGCTCTGTCATAAAAAGCATTTGACAGAATCTGGGATTTCTTGGTGTTCTGTCCACAGGTTTTTTTTGGTGTGCGGGAAGGGAGGTGTCTGTGTTTCTGGCCTTTTACCTGGAAATGGCCCAGGCAGGTGGATGCAGGTGGATTCTGGTAGGTGAGGTTCCTCTCCCTCCTGGCTGTTGTGTCCCCTCTGCTCAAATAACCGGTGGCAGAGGCTATCTTCATAATAAGCCCGTACATACTATTTGTGCCAGGCATCGTTCTGAAGCACTTTACCGTTTGACCTCCTGTAACTCTCACAGTGGCATTGTGAAGTACTTGTCACACCGTTGCATACGTGAGGGGCAGACACAGAGGTTAGATAACTTTTCATGCAGCGACTGGGTAAGTTGGGATTTGAACCCAGAGTTTACTCTTCACCACACTATACCTGCTGTTCAGTTTTAGATTAGGGTTTTTGGTGAGACTTGGGGGCAGGGGAAGAAAAAGTCCTGCAACTAAAGTTTTTGAGGCCTGAGCTTTGGGTGACGCCAAGGTCCCAAGAGAAGCCCAAGACTGGGTGAGGGGAGCTGTCAGCCCCTGTAGGAAGAGCATTTTATCACAGATATTGTTTAGAATTGCCATCTTGTGGTGATAATAAAAGCCAGTCCAGATCAGTTTTATTATTTTTCAGTTCTCTACAGGCAGTATGCCCCCTTGTTGTCTGTATGGGGCTGACGGTCTTCACACACTCCTTGGTATCGTGCTGCTTTGGGCAGCTTAACTAAAGTGATGCTGCTTGCTCTAAAGTGACTGCCGGTCATTTTGGGTGGCCATTCTCTTGGATCTCCTTAGCTCCTTCCTTGCACATGGGCAGCCTGGCTAGTTTGCCCAAGTAAGAACCAGCTTCTAAATCTCATTCAGCATTTGGACATTCTGACTTCTCATCCCCATGTCCAGCGGGGGGCTGACCACTACTGCTAGAAGCCAGGCATAAACTGGCGGGATGCTGAGCCTTTGCCCTCATGCTTTCCGCCCATTTATCCCACGGGGCCTCCAGACAGTCCTGAGAGGTGGGGGAAAGGAGGAGTCCCTCCCATCTACCTGGAGGGCTGAGCTACTGGTCCCAGGCCACCCATCTCTTGAATGAGTGTTAGAGTTCCTCTGCCATCCACTGACCATGGGCACCTCGGAAGGGTCCTTATGCCCCTGGCAATGCTGTGAGGTGGTGGGGCAGACCCATCACTATCCGTCAGCAACCAGGCTGCTGTGAGGTGGCAGCTGCACCCAACTCATGAAGTTTCGTGTCCAGAACCCGTATACTGCCTGCCCAGGGGCCAGCACAGCCTCCCTGCTTTCTGATTCCTTCTCCTCCATCCTTGGATGGAAAAAATAAGGATGCCTCTGAGATGTGCCAATGCTAGACAGGTGCCAGTATCATTGGGCCCTCCCTTCCTGAGGAGTCCACTGATGGATCCGTCTGTGCTGGGGACCTCTGGAGTAGAGCAGAGGCTGGGTACAGTGGGAGGGTCTGCCTAGACCCACCGGCCATTGCCTGTAGGCACTTACGGCTGACTGAGCAGAAGCCCTCGGTTGTCACACGTCTTCGAGGCCACCTGTATAGTTCTGAACAAGACTTGGACTCCCAGGGAGAAAGGGCAGGGCCTGACCTAGACCAGGCCATGGGATAAGTCTGCCGTACCTAGCTCCTCTTGGGAAGGGCCAACCTCCTCTTCCCAAATAGGGCTTTTACTGGGGGAAAGGGCGGGGGGTGGGCAGGAGAAATTACTGGAGTAGGACCTGAGACCACTTTTGAGAACCGTTGTCACTGTGAAGGCTGTGAAGAACTTCCACCCAGACCGGTCCCTGTTCTTGATGTATAGTTGTGGCCCCATCCAGGCACAGCCTAGGATGGAGGGATTTTCATGTATTGGTGACAGAAGAGCTCCAGACCAGAATGCAGGTTCTGGAAGAAGCCTCCATCCCTGAACCAGAGACCCTCTCTCGACAGGAGCTTTCCGTTAGGAAACATTGCTTGGCAGGTGTCATTTGCCTCAGTCAGGTGGGGAGCAGGAGTGCTGGGCTCAGTGCTGTGTGTGCCAGGGCAGTGTGTTCACGCTGAAATAACATCACGTGGTTTAAGGATTGGAGGTATTGATTTTGGAGCTGGGGGAGGGGTGTGAGCGTCCATCTAGGGCAAAGCTTTCAATCTGTGGGGTGGTGTGTGGCAGTGGTGGCAACTGCAACCCTTGCCAGGCACACGGGACAGGCAGTAGATCTGCATTGTCTGACCACACGGCACCAGGAAGGATGGGAGGTGGATGACACAGAAGGGGAGGGGACCTTCCCCGGGAGGCGTCCCTGCTGGGGGCCCTGTGAGCCTGCCACTCTGAGTTCTTAAAACCTTAGCCCCTGGCTCTGTCTGGCACCAAGTGCAAAGCGGGTGCCCGGTCATAGCACTGAGTCTGCCCAGTGTAGTTCATACTGCTTGATCTGGTTCCCTAAATGAGGTGTCAGCCGATGTTCACAACTGGCTTTGACCAGGTGTGTTCCTAAGGCGGTCAGCCTGTTCCTGGCACTGGACGTGGGGTCGGAAGCCTTCTTATTGAACACTTGATACATGCCAGCACTGTCCCTCCCTTTAGAGAACTTCTTACCACCCCAGCTTGGTTTCCTACCCCTAAACACACAGAGTCAAAACTCTCGGACACATTGCAGGCTATGGGGGAAAAGCCCTAACTTCCCAGGCAACTTGGACTTGACCCCCAGCTCCGCTACTGGCTGGCTGGCCAGGAACCTAATTCCTGAGCTGGTTTCCTCGTCTGTAAAATGGGCCAGTATTGCTCTTCCTGTCATATCAAAGGACTGCTGGGCTTACGTACCAGTGGTAAGCATGAAAGAACTGGCAACTACCAAGTGCTGCCCAGATGGGGCCTGAGAGCCAAGCTCCGATAATAACATGATTTGGGGCTGGAATTAGCAGGGGCAGGCGAAACACTGGAGCAAACCCAAAGCCTGGGACTTCACACAGAGTCAGACTGCGGCGGCCGTGCCTCGGTGGGGGCTTCCTGGAGGGAAGCGGGGCGGGGGCCTGGCCTGGGAGCTGAGCAGCCCAGAGCTCCCTGGAGGAATCAAGGGAAGCACCAGGTTCTGGGAGCACAGGCGTCTAGGTTCCCAGTCACTGTCTGGCTGGATCTACTTGCTCCTTTTCCCTGTGCCCTTGTTCAGCCCTTATAAGTCCTGGGTCTGCGGGCCATGTCACCACATTCCATCCACCTCTTGTCAAGTGGCCTCGCTCAGAGGGACTTCTTACCCACCCCGGGAGGGGAAAGAGCAACGTGCTGGTGCCAAGCCTAAGACCCAGGCAGAACCCAGCCCCCACTCCACCCCCTCCATACGTACACAAAAGAAAAAACTTTGGCCACGGAGATCTCTGCATGGGAGGGTGACTGCTCTGAGCTTTCTGTTTGGCACCCCCAGTAGTGGCCGGGCAGAGACCCCTCCCAAACCCTCAGTCAGGCCCAGCTTGGTCCAGGGCCTGGCTACTGATGTCTGTTCTCCCTCCCTCTTGTTCTCGATCCCTGATCCCCTTCTTCACGACTTTCTTTGTCTTCGCGTGGGCAGAAGGAAAGTGTTTAAGCTACACCTTCTCCTGCTTCCCTGGTATCTTAGAAGGTGGGGTGTGAAGGGCCCTGTGGCTAGATCACCCCTCTCCTTTATTGCTGAGGCAGCGGAGGAAGGCCACAAAGCCACCTGCCTGGCTGGTGGCAGGGTTGGGACTTCAAGCCAAGCTCCCTGACAATTGGTTTGAGGCTCTTTTTCTTTTGTGTCTATGTCTGAGCAGCAGGTGTTCGCTGAGGAGACGGAGCCTGAATCCCATCTTGGTTCTCAGTGGGGTCTCTTCCCCTTGGAGAAGCCAGAGTAGAGCAGGGTGTGATGATGGCTGCTGCTGGTACAGGTTCAAAAGGCTCTTCAGCATCTTTAGATCAGGAAAGCCCTAAGCTGTATATAGGGCAGGCTGCAATTTATAAACCCTCGTGGCCTGGCTGGTGGGGGGCGGGGGGCCTGGGCTCAGGCTTCCTGGGGCTCTGTGTGGCCAGCTGTCCTGTCCATGGTGTGTGAGGAGCCCTGCTCTCGCCTCCCGCCACAGTCAGGGAGGCACAAGGCTACCACAGTAGCTGGGAGTTGGCAGTCTGTCCATCTTCCATTTGACTCCCCTATAACTAACTCCGTTTAGGACTAACCATGGGATCATCCGGTGGGTCCCCTACCCCCCAATCAACCTTCCGTGAGGGGCAGTTTCTACCCTCTTAGCTCAGGAGCGGAAGGCCACCTGCCTCTTCCTGGGGGCCCAAGGCTGAGCTCACTAGGGGCTGTGGGTTGGTGGTGTGAGATCAGGGTCTGCAAAAGGCCTTTGGCGCGTGAGCTTCTGGAGACCCTGGGGCTGCTTCTGACACGCTCGTGACCTGAACAACTCACTGGGCCCCAGGGCCTTGGTTTCTTCCTCTAAAAATAAGGTTTCTTCCAGCTCAAATATTCTGCATTTAGGTTGCTGCTGAGGGCTGGGAGCTTGGGAAGGATGTGGGAGGGGCTTACGAGAGGCTTGTTTTTCCCTTTTTGGATTCCCCCCCCACCCCCACCCCACCTTTCCTAAGTGGTGTTTTCCATCCAGATGACACCAGGAGAGCTTACACTAAGCAGCCAGCAGGCGGGGATTTGAAGCCAGCACATTACTTGAAGGTTTTGATGGAGTGGACAGTTGAAACAGTTTTTCCTTTCCAGACTAAATTGTAACTTTCAGAGATGCTAAGGGATTGCTGCAAAGAATCAGTTTTCAAATATCATCTTTATCTCTTTGATAGGATGTTTCTGTTGCTTGGAGTCAGGTTTCCCTAGCGGTGTCTTTCACTGAGTCCCAGCCTTGTGAGGCAGGGATTTACCTAAAGGCAGGAGTCTGTCTTACAAGGGAGAGTGTTCCTGGTGGACCTGTGGAATTTCTGTGGGAATGGGGTGGGGCACGGGTGGGGAGTGGCCCTGATGTTTTCCTGCCTCTGCATCCTTTGTGCAGAAAGGTCCATCTTCCAGGCAGGTGGACCCTGAAATCTGGGCTGCTGTCTGGAGATTGTCAGGCTGGGGGTGCCTGAAGAAGGCTGTGGCTGAGGGTTTACTCTCCACGGGCGTACCACTGGTTTTGAAAGCAGTGTTTACCCTTGTCATCTCTAATAAAAGCTGCTAGTTCCAGAGCCTATTCTCGCAGCCACAGTACCCTGCCTCCGTCCTTCACTGAGAAGTTGAGTGTTTAACGCCCAGAACGAAGGAGGTCTTTCGTGTGGCACCGTTGGAAGAGTAGGAGCTACAGAGCCCTCAGCACCCGGCCTGGCCTCCACTGAGTGTGGGGTCCTCTTCACTAGGGAGGAGGGGCTCCGTAGCCCCTGCGGACCCTGCGCCAACGCTGCTTTCTTCTGTATAGAGCACCCACCCCTCCTCTCCTGCCAGCCCCCTTCCCTTAATTCCTCCAGGGCCCCTTGTAAGCTGGGCCCCATGTGTGCCCTGGGGAGGAGGGAGACCTCTGAACAGCCACTGTTAAGGGAGCGGGCCTGGCTTGGGGACACCTGAATGACAGGTCTGCCTATGGGAGTGGCCAGAGCCAAGAGAGATGTCCCCCGGGGCTGATTGGAAAGGTTGGTCAGCATCCTGCCTGGAAGCTTTTCCACAGAAGCCTGAATTTGTGCCGATGCTTGGGTGGCACTATCACCTTTCTCCTGGAGGCTTTTGTTTGATTTCCTTTTTTTCTGAAGATTTTTAAACATTTCAGTTTGATGGAAGAACATCACTGACCATAGATATGAATGAGTTTGTCAGAGCCCCTTCTTCCTACTTCTCTTTTCTCTATAAAAAGTAAGCTCTGACGTCTGGGCTGGGGAGGGCTGCACAGGGGGAGGGAAACCTCGACCATGGCCTGCAGTTTCCCCTCCTGCCCTGAAGGACAGCGCCCGGGCGGCCCCGGGTCCTCTGTCAGGCTGGGATTAGACAGTGTGGTTGACAGGCTCCTTCTAACCCTTTCTTATGGGAGGGGGCATCCCCAACCCAAGGGCCTCAGGAATAAGGCTGAGGATGGGGGACCACTGCTTCCTCTGCTGGGGGAGGCCAGGAGCCCTCGGACACTCCAGGTCCAGCACCAGCTGGAGGGAAGAAGCCCGGGGACACAGCCAGACCTGTACACCCCGGAAGTCTGCCGACCAGTGGTAGCCCATGGCCTTAGCACAAGGGGCTGGACCTTCTAGCAACTTCAGAGCAAAGATACGCAGCAGGATTTGCATAAGGGAAGAGCTGCCTCAGGAGCCCCCAAAGCCTTGCTGGATGTGAGACTCAGCTGTGCCAAAAGGCCAGTTGGTTCTCCCGGGCAGGCCTGGTCCTGGCTGGGACCATGAGCAAGGTCGAGTCTGCTCCTGACTGCCATGAGGACCACACAGCCCTGTCTGCGATGTCCTGTATGGGGACACCTCTCTGGCCAAGTTCCTTGTCCGTATTGAACTTGGTGCTTCCAGTGTGTTCCTCCACATATTTCTCCTTTCACTGACTTCTAAGGATGGAGAATCCGTTTTCCATTTCTCCCCCAGTATCCACTCTACCCCCCTCCAAACGTATCGTCCAGCTCTGTGAAGGATGTGGCTGTGGTCTGGCTCCACCTGCTCTTACTGGCCACGACGATGACCATTGTAAAAGGGTTGTGGTTGCTTTCCACATTTCAGGACAGGAAAGAGATAATCCCTTGGCTTGTCTGGATGCTTCTGGAGAATGGGTGAGAGTGGGGAAGGAGAAGGGCCAGGTAAACAAGCTTAGTGACTCCTAGCCGCCTAAGATTGTGGGAACCACCCCTTAGGTTTTCTTCAAACACTGAAAACATTTTTGTGTTGAATTCGTAGAATACATTTGTGGAATAGACAAGACACGGTTCTCAGGTTGATCCTCCTTCCCATCTGGGGTTTAACCAGCTGGCTGGGGGGGGTCTGAATCCTTGTCTGCACCCACCCCTCAGAAATGTCGGGCCCTATTGCCAGGAGGCTGGCACCAGCGAGTGGCACGGAAAGAGTGGTCTCAAGCGCTGGCCTGGGACACAGGATTAGTTGGCCAGGCCTTGCAGAAGTAACTGCATGTCTGTCCGGCCATCCCTAAGGGAGCCTGACTGTGCCATCAGCTTGTCATTTTCCTGTGCTGAGCCTCAGTTTCCTTCTAAATGAGAGGCTGAACGAGCTGATCTCCATGGACATTACCCCCCAGGGAAGAGGAAAATGAAAGAATCCAGGGACCCCTGAGATCGTCTCACCCATGTTGCCAGGTCTGCCCTGGCCCAGACCTGACCCAGCCTCACTAGGCACTTGCAAATAAAGGGCTCATGGTTTCGTGTAAGTAGATGCTGTGATGACAGGAGCCCTAAGTGCATTTTGTTGAGCCTCCTATGTGCTGGGCATGGAGTAAGATGAAGTCTTCATCCTGGACGTAGGTGGTATCCATGTTGTACAGATAAAGAGAGTGAGATTCGGAGCCATGAAGCATCTGCCCCCACGCCAAGCCTAAAGCCGGGGCACAGACTGTGGCCTCACTAAAGCCTGTCTTCTTTCCCATTTATGGCATCACTGCTGCTGCACTGGGCCACATCTGTGACTGGGAGTCTCTTTGGAGGGACTGAGGTCTGTAGAGACGGTGGAGATCGAGTGCTGAGGCCGACTCGAGGTGCCTTGGAGGATAGGAAAGCTTTGAGACTTGGCTTCTGTCTCTGGTGTTTTGTAGCCTCCAGGTGAGGGGTAAGTTCAGGTGGGTAGGAACAATAGAAGGCAGGGAGTTCTCACGGCCTGTTTGACTTCAGAGCAAGGAAAGGGGAGTGAGGAAGTAGAGGGACCTGAAGGATGGGTGCCCTTCAGTTAAGGAACAAGGAAGGGGCGGCCGAGGGGCAGCGCCAGCAGCTGCCTTCAGAGGGGCCTTAGGTTCTAGAACCTCTTGCCTTCTCAACGTGTAGCTGACCAGACTGTTAAGCTCAGGCTTCCCTCCACCCTGGTTTGCCAGTTTCATCTAGTTCTGCTCCCATCACTCCAGCTTGGCTGTCATCCTAAGCGAGTGCCTAGGGAGTGACTGGCTACTGAAGGGGGGTGTATAGCACCATGTTACCCACCCATGAGGCCAATGAGGGCACCCCTGTACCATGCCCCCTGTCCCCGCAGTGGGATGGATTGCTGGTGGAACAGACGGCTGAGGCAGGGTGCCTTGGTCTTAGCCAGCTCTGCTGCTTGTTGAGCTAACCTGCATGAGCTCTTTCTGGGCCTCAGTTTCCGTCTGCGCAAGGGGATCGGCAGGGTGCCTGTCATCTGCTGGGGGGGGGGGGGGCACTAAGATCAAGTAAAATCCAGGGAGAGGACGTAGTCAGTCAGGTGAGGCTTCCTGTGACTTCACCTCCCAGACTCTGCTCCCAGCAAAGGTTCTCTGACCCGGCAGACAGGGACCTACCACCTACCCATCATGCCTTGGCCTCAGCTTGTTTCCTGAGAGGTGGCCGGGGCAGGATGGGAGTGGTATTGTAGCCTTTTGAGCACTTCAGAACCTGAAAAGATCGAAACCAGAGGAAAAGGCTGGGACCATCTGGCCCAGAGGGAAGGCTGGAAACGAGGATCTGAGCTGGGAATTAGGGAAAGATCCCCTATGCTCACTCCCCTCCCCCCCACCCAAGCAGGAAACTTTGTGCTGAGAACTTGCCATTTAAGGAGGCCCCTGGGGAGGTCTGGCCAGAAAGGAGCCATTTGAGGAAGGGTTTAAAATTAGCTCCCGTGAAATGGGTGGCCCCTGGGGAGAACTGAGGCAGAGGTTTCTGGGGGGCAGCTCTGGCTCTGTGTCTTTGACCCAGACCATGTCCTGCCATCCCAGGGAGGAGGGAGAAGTAGTGATCTAGGTCACCCAGAAGCAAGTGTCACTTCGACCAGCCCAAAAGAGTAGTTGGGAGACATGGATTTTGAGTCCCAGGTCTGCTGCCTTGAAAGAAAAGCTGTGTGATCTGAGCCACTTCCACTTGGGATTTACATGGAAATTACAGGCCCTTCCATCGGAGGCAGAGCGTGTGGAGGACGGCGGCCCTCTGGACTCCAGCAGCTCTGTTGAGCCCACCCTGGAGCCTCAGCTGCCCATTTCTCCCAGGTGCATCTGAGAACAGGGCATCACTTAAACCCTGTGTTTACAGGGTTGCAGAGCTGCCAGGGCTGTGAAGTGTACAAAACCTTTCCCCCAGTCCTGGGAGCAGAGGTGTGTCAGGTTAGGGAAAGGCATGACTGAAGGGGAAAGATGGGTCCTAAAGAGCAAGAGGATGCTTCTTGGCAACAACGCCTGTGAGGGAAGAAGCTTGTCCTTACCCATTTCTTACCCGTCATGGTCTGGGAGTCATTCCTGTGGGAGTGGGGGTGGTGACACTGGTTACCAGGAGCTATCCATGCTGGTTTCCTTTGTCATTCCTGGCTCTGTTGTGGAGGGGGTGTGTGTGTGTTGGGGGCAGGGGAGGTATTGGGTGTGTGTTGGGTGTAACTTTGCCTGGATGCTCCAGGTTCCTCATTCAAGCCATTGTCTCTAAAAAAGCTGTTGCCTGGGTTCAATAGGCCATCACTAGAGCATGGATGAAATTATTTGGTGCCTCTGGAGAAGAGGATGTACCCAACTGTAGGGAACCTAAATGTTTTCAGGAATGGCCAGGTGATGGGGTGGGTGGTGGCATGTGAACTTTTTCTTAAGTCCACAGTGATGAATTGAGAAGACCTCTGCTTGGCACTGGGGTATGAGATACAGCTCAAAATGGGAGTCAAGTGTGTAGGGAAGCTACACTCGGATTTGTCATTACTCGAGAAGCTATAGTTTCAAGATGGATTTCTCCCCCTTCTTTCGCCTCCCCCCCCCACACACACACACTCTGGTTCAAGCCATTGTTTCTCAGTCTAGTTGTGTAGGACACAGCTCCCTGGCTCATGCCGGTATTATGAGCCTTGCGCTCCCTCCCGGCTGAGGCCATCGGTCGCCAGTTGGCCGCTCACAGCAGCTCTCGCTGGCTGCTGGCCGCTCATGGCAGCACACGGTAGCCCGTGGCAGCACTCAGCAGCTCACAGCAGCTTATGCCAACCTCTGGCTGCTCACGGCAGCCCAGCTCCAGGGAGAGCTATTGTTCACAATCTTAGCTGCACTGACCCATGTGGAAATCGAACCGGCGACCTCGGTGTTAGGAGCATGGCACTCCAACCACCTGAGCCACTGGGCTGGCCTGCAAGATGGATTTTTAATAGATCTAAACTATGGAAAAATCTTTCCTTCCCCACTATAAGTATTGGCTGATCTGGGCTTGCGAGTTTAGCGTTGGATACCAGCAACATTTAACTAGCGGTGAATTAGGAAAGTGTTTTTGTCAAACCTCTCATGGACCTCACATGCAGTTCAGGTGGTCAGGTTTGGCTAGAGTCACAGGATGGACATTTGGTATCTAGACCTGGCCTTATCACCAACATGTAACCATGTTGAGGGCAAGGCTTGTAACTTACAGCATTATCTGCTTCACTTGAAGCTGTTAAGATCCTACTCATGCTTCAAAACCCAGTGTAATTGTTCCATCTCTTACCCAGATCCCTTATTCAGGAAACATTTAGTACCAGCACCAGCTGGGCATAGAGGCAAGAATGCAACACATTCCCTGCCATTAAAGAGCCTACATGTAGCATGAGAGGCAGTAGGAGATGGGTGTGAAAGTGGTGGCTCCAGCATGTGGCATAGGACTTAAGGTTCCATTTATGTCTTTGCCTTTCCCCTAGACCAGACAGAGCCTCTCATCCTGGGATCCATGAGTATCTGCTGAAAAATATATACATTTTTGGGCGTTAGCTCGGTAGGTTAGAGCGCAGTGCTCTTAACAAGGTTGCCGGTTTAATCCCGGCATGGGCCACTGTGAGCTGCGCCCTCCACAACTAGATTGAAACAACTACTTACTTGACTTGGAGCTCATGGGTCCTGTAAAAACACATTTAAAAAAAAGAAAAATATATACATTTTACCTTGTGCATTTTGGGGGGTAAGACTCCATAGCTTGCTTCAGATACCAGAGGGGCGCTAGATCTGTGCATTATTAAACAGGGCTCTCTCTTTTCGTGTTTGTTTAACAGCAGACAGTCTTGCACGGAGGTGCTCAGCGGGTGCTTGTCGAGTGACACCTGCAGGATAGATCTAGAGAAAGGAAAGTGTACAGGAAGGGCTTTGAAAAGTTAAATGCTAGGAAACTCTTGAGTATGCATTTGTCTCGGCCTGCAAAGGAGGCCCAGGAAATACTGAATTCCTCCCTAAACTCTGGAAGGATTCAAGTTCCTTCCTGAGAAACTGACCCTGACCACTGTGGTCTCTGTCCCCAGGTCCGGACACTGTTCGTCAGTGGCCTCCCTGTGGACATTAAACCCAGAGAACTCTACCTGCTTTTCCGGCCGTTCAAGGTGAGTCTGGACCCAGCCACCCACGGGCAGAGCCTAGGATGGAGGAGAAGCATCAAGAATGAATCTGTGCCCTGGATTGGGCAGCAGGAAGATGTAGGGCAGTGTGTCAGAAACTGATTGCAGACCCGGCTCTCTGTCCTGGTTCTAATTCCTGTGTTGCTTTCTGTTGATTGCTTAGCCCTCCTGAGCCTCTGTTTCCTCATCTGTAAAAGGGAGACGTAGAGCATCTCAGTAGATTTTGCTGTATAAGTCATCTTTCAGATTCAGTGTAGCCTTTTCAGTTTGCAGATGAGAAAACGTACAAAGGTAAGGTCTGTGTGTCTGGATTACAAGCTAATGGAGCAGACGGGAATTTACGCATGGAATGGATGACCTCTGTCGCATGATGCCCAACCATGTGCTAGACCATGGGATCCAGAACACAGGGCGGAGGGCGCCCCACAGTAGCGGAGGTCAGAGTGGGTTGATTTTTCGGGGAGAAGTGTGAGAAAGATACAGGCGAGCACTGGGGAAAGGGCATGATAGTGGGGGTGGTGGGGGCAGTGCAGCAAGGCCCTGACCTTCCCCGGTGATGACTGTCTCTCTCTGCAGGGATACGAAGGGTCCCTGATCAAGCTCACGTCAAGACAGGTAATTTCTCCCCAAGGGTTTTCTTGCTCCCGGCGCAGACCAACTGCTCAGCTTGGAACTAAGCTTGTTGCCTTTTCCTTAATCTTGAGGCGTTTGGCCGCTGAGACCTGCTCCCCGTCATCCCATGTCTGTCTGGGGCTGATGAAACAGTGGCCTTCACAGGTCCCCTCTTCTTACCAGTCAGCTCCTGGTCCTCCGTCTCTGGCTCTGGAGAAGCCACAGCCTGAAACAAGGCTGAGGACCACAGAAGTGGTGGCTGTGCTCCGGCCAGGAGGCTGGGGGCCACTTGGGGTCGGGACTAAACCTTGGCAAAAGGAAGTTGGAGAATTTTCAACCTGTTGCCCCTGATTGAATCCCATGCACTTGATATAGTAGAGTCCCCTTTCTTCTTGGAGAAAACACTGGAACTTGATCACCTGCATGCATTTAAAATAAAAGACTTTTACTGAAAGGGTGATGTTTAGCGCAGTGGGATAAAGCTCAATTGGCACTTCCCACAATGTGGTACCTGGGTGGGAGACGTGGTACACGAGGACCTTCTAGTGTTCCAGGTGAATGTAGGGAGGAAATGGGCAAGAGTTGCTTTTTGGTTGTTTTGTTTTGTTTAGAGGGAGATGGAATGTTGGAAGAGATGCAAGGGTGTTCTCTCTTTTCCTACTAGCCTGTTGGTTTTGTGATCTTTGACAGCCGGGCAGGAGCAGAAGCAGCCAAGAATGCATTGAACGTGAGTAGATGGAGAACAGGTCTTTCTCTGACCCACAGACCTCCAGGCACCGGGTGTCCATGTTCTGTCTTCTGTAAACCTTCCCCCACTCCACACCCAAGGAAAGGGCCTACAGACGGACCTTATTTCCCAGACGCCCTGGGGCAGAGTCCTTGGCTGCGAAGGCCCGGGCAGCATGTCCTCTGTTTTGGCCCCATGTGGGCCAGTCTTTCAGACAAGGTAATTTCTGGGGTGCTTTCATCCCCACTGCAGTGGATAGTCTGGGTCCTACCGAGTAAAGTTTTTCCCTTTCTTTCCTTCTGGTGTAGGGTATTCGCTTTGATCCTGAGAACCCACAGACCCTGAGGCTAGAGTTTGCCAAAGCCAACACCAAGATGGCCAAGAACAAGCTCATGGCTACACCAAATCCCACCAGCGCTCACCCTGCCCTAGGAGCACACTTCATGGCGCGGGACCCCTGTGAGTAGCACTCTGAGCTGCCGTTGGCTGCCCTTGTACTCGGCCTGAGCTGGAGGCCCCAGTGGAGTTGTATACAGTGAGCAGACGTTGCGATTCTCATGAAGGGAATGAGTCCTGCCTGCCTGCCCCCTTTTCCACGAGGCTTCTTGCATCCACAGCCTCCTGTCCCTGCGGGTTCCACTCTTTTTTCCTCCCGTGCAGCCTTTGCTGGAACTTAGACAGACTGAGCTCCTGCACTGTCAGCCATGCCAACTTCCCTGAAGCCTTGTCTGATTTCTGTTGGTGGAGATGGGTGGAAGCCCATCTGAGAGCTTCTCGGAGCAGACAGGATGCTCACCATGCCATGCCAAGTTCACATGGTTTCTTTCCCTGGTCTTGGGGTTCTTGAGGGGAGTCTGGCTGGCCTGAGTGGGGAGTTTATGCTTCAACCATGTGCGGGGTCCCCTTCTCTGTATAGAATGGGGTGGCAGAAGGGAAAAGGAGTGTTCTGATGATGAGGGCTGTCTTCTCCCTTTGTAGATGACCTGATGGGGGCCGCTCTGATCCCCACGTCCCCAGAGGCTTGGGCCCCATACCCGCTATACACCACAGAGCTGACCCCAGCCATCTCACATGCTGCATTCACCTACCCAGCTGCCACTGCTGCTGCCGCTGCTGCTGCCCTACATGCTCAGGTAAGAGCTCCCTCCGGGGGAGAAGCAGGAGGGGGAAGAATGAAGGCTCTGAGTTGGCCAGACTTGGGACCTACCTGGCCTCTGGGCCGCTCATGTCTCCAGAGCTGCCGCAGAACTACTGTCTTCCGTAACAGTCCCCTTAGAGTTTGGGTTCTGTCGGAGGTGGGGAGAGGATAGCGGTGAGGCCACGTCGGGGACATGAGGCAGAGCTGAGAGAGACGGGCCGTGGTTCCCCCAGCCCCTGCACACCTGTAGCACGGGACTGCATTCTGTCTGTGGCAACAACCATGCTTCAAATCCCACCTCGAGTGTGGCCTTGAGCCAGGCCGCCTACCTCTGCCTCTTCAAGATTTCTGTGCCTTGATTTTTTTCACTTATCTGGAGAAGGTGACTATTATCTGCCTTAGGGTTGTTGTGAGAATTAAATGTTAATATGAGAGGTGCTAGAACGGTGCTTGGGACAAACATCCTGAGTGCTCAGTGAGAGTTCCTGTTTTCATGAAGCCTGACGCTCTCCCTGGAGAACCTGTGCTGGGGTCGGAAAGAGGGAGCCGGCACTTCTAGGAGAGTCAGGTGGGTAGAGCTGGGCCAGGAGGGCTCTGTGCTCGCTGAGTGCCGCTCCAGGTGCCCGAGAGGCAGACAGGCAGGTGGTCAGCACCGGCCCATTCCTGCGAGGCAATGGCAGGACACTGCCCGCCGTATGGACCAGGCACTGCCAGGGTGCACAGGAGGGCTGAGGAGCAATGGCCAGCCCACCTTGGCCTCTAATCAGTGGGGAAGAGTGACCTAGCTAGGGCATGCTGTGCTGTAGAGACGGAGAGAACAGAGGTCACCTGGACTTGGCTGGGGCAGGAGAAGGGCGAGGAGGAAAAGGAAATGAGAAGCCAGGAAGGGCGAGTTCACAGGAACTAGAAGCTGAGGTGGGAGGAGTCTAGTACGCTGACTGAGGGCTAAGTTCCCGTCCATCTCAGGTTCCCTGAAGGGCTTAGTATCATCTGGGTTGCCTAGTTCCGAGGTAGAAGTTTCAGATTCCGGGGCTCCTAGTCCTCCGCAGGGGAATTCTCCCTGAACACGGCAACGTTAGAGTGTACTGAGGGCAGAAGTGTGGTTCGACTTGGTGCTGTTCCCTAACTGCATGCCCCAGCCCGCTGGGAAACTGATGGGGGTAGGAGGTGGTAGAGCTCTTCTCCTGGAGGGAAGTGTTTGGATTTTTACCACAAACCAGGTTCTGTGGAGAGCGGGGAAGACTGTTCCTGCCCTGTCTGACCAGGCAGTTTTACACTGTGCTGCTGGCCAATCGAGAATTTAACTGCAGGGCCTTCTCGAGGCCTTGCTGGGCTCCTCGCCTCTGGTCCCGGCTTTGTCCCCAGTCAGCTACCTGACCATTGGCAAGTGGCTTCACCTCTGGGCCTCCATGTCCTCGTCTGTAAAACGAGAGGCCTAGACCAGATCGGGTGAGAGATTCTGCCCCATGTGTGCTGAGATGCTAGGCCATGACAGTGGCAAGGCAGAGGTTGGGGGCCAGGGACAGTGTCCCAGTGATTACAATAAGAAGAGGCGTCTCTGCCCTTCTCGGGGTGGCCCCACAGTTTGCTGGGAGTGGTGCGCTGCTGCCTGCCCCTGAGGGCTGTGTGGCCTCCTGTTCTCTTCCTTTCTAGCTTCCTCCCACCCTCCCCACACCCTGCGGTTGTTCGGCTCCGGTCCAGCTACGTTGGTCCAAATCCTGGCTCTTTCTTTTCTTTTAACACCAGTGTGACCTTGGGAAAGTTACTTAACCTCTCTGTGTTTCAATTCATCTCTGTGGAATGGTGACAATCATACCTACTTCATAGGGTTGCACAGAGGGAGGGCTGTAGAAGTGTCAGTTACCATGGCTATTATTTAATATCATTATTGTCTAGTTTCCCTACCCAAGACCTGTCTGAGGCTAGAGTCCCCCTCGTGCATGAGTTCCTGTCTTTTGGCCTCCCAGGGGAGGGGATGAAGGCCACCTGAGGATAGCGGCATTTTGGGGGAAGCAGACTGATGACAAGAGATTGGTCCACGTAGTAACTAATTCTGTCCCTACTTCTCGAGCTCTCTGGAAAGCTATGTCCTCAACAGTAAAACATGCTGTTACGACCAAATGCAGTAATAGGCATGAAAGCATTTTCTAAGTGGTAGCATTTTCTCTTTTCCTTCCAAGAGCCCCCACTTACCCCCCTGACAATGCTGCCTCAGAAGTAGAGGCTGAAAATGGCTAAATAAAGTGGACAGGGTTGATTCTCAGGGGACTATTCTGAACCCAGAGGACCAACAGAAATGTTTTTCTGTGTCTGGGGGCAAGGAGGTGACTTGGAAAGAAGGTGGCAGCTAAGAGACGAGGAGGTGAAAAGCAAGCCTTCCTTGCTCTACCCCAGCGGCACTCCCCGACTGCATGCCCTTTGCCAGTAGCCCAGCCTCAGCCACGGAGACCTGTAGGGAGAGGCTGGAGACGGTTCATCCCACTGTCGGCACCAGGCCGTCTTGCTCTCTTGCTCAACCTTCTGATCCTCTTGGTAGAATCCTCTCCTTTAAAAAGAGGATGGGGCAATCGAGGTGTGGATGGCAGGGGGCACTGGCGCCTGGCACATAAGGGTGGTGGTCTAAGAGCAGGGATTCTCCATGTCTCCTTGTGTCCCAGGGTCCTCCCAGACTGGACTTGGTTTTCCACTTCAACTGACCCAGTCACTTACTGATGACCTTAAAGTTGCCTGAGCTCCCTTGCCTCTGTTTTCTTATCTGTATAATGGAATGGTAATAACATCAGCTGCATAGGGTTTTTATAAGGATTAAATGAACTTAGTACTTGAAAACTTCTTAGAACAGCACTTGGCACATGCTAAGAGCTTCATAAGCATTAGCTATTAGAGGTCTGCATTTATGGAAAGAAATAGGCAGG
The DNA here is from genome assembly GCF_057876585.1 of Rhinolophus sinicus. Taxonomy (NCBI): domain Eukaryota; kingdom Metazoa; phylum Chordata; class Mammalia; order Chiroptera; family Rhinolophidae; genus Rhinolophus; species Rhinolophus sinicus. Next base: position 156,182,433 of record NC_142503.1, on the reverse strand, counting down.
GTTTTTTTTTCTCCTTTCTCTTTGACTTACTATCCTGCTTTGCAAAAAATCACTACTTTTAGTCCTTAGACTCAGCAGGTAGTTGGGTGCAGGTATATAAATAAATCCATAGATATGAATTGCTTACAAAAATTACTGTATACACGCTTAATCTTTCTAAAATTTAAATATCAGGACATGTTTCCACATCAGTAAATGTAGTAGATGTACATTCTGGATGCCTGGCCAGCCCACCACTGTGTAAGTGTGTCCAGCTCCCTGTCGATGGTAAATAGGTTGTTTACACAATTTTTTGCTGCTGATAGGTGGTACACACCTTGTTCACACCTCTCTGGGCACCTGTCCTGCTTGTTTTCCTTATCACAAATTCCTAGAACTGTTACAAGGTCAAAGTGAAGACTTGCCAATCTGGGTTAACTAAGACGGTATTGTTTTCATTGACCTTTTTTCTGATGAGTGAGGCTCCCATATTTATTGGCTTTTCATATTTCTTCTTGTGTGAGTTCCTTCTTTTGCCCACTTCTTGACATATCTTCTCAGCCTCAAGATGTGAGAAAGGAGTGAGTTCGTGCCCCTCTGTGCTTTGGTGCTGGTCCTCTTGGAGCCTGGTTCATTCTAGATGCCCATGGGCTTGTCGCTGTGGGGTGGCCTTTCAGGACCCCCAAATCTCCTGTGAACAACTAGGGGCCCTAAGAGGGGGCTGATCACTCCCTGATGTGCTGGCCCTGACCCCTGGGTCTGGGGGTCTCTTGTTCTGAGCCAGCCAGGAATGGACTGCTTCTTTAGAGGACCCAGACCACTGGCCTCTACTCAGTGTCTGAGGGAAGTGGAACTGCAGTCCTTTGAGTATGTTCTATCCACTTCTGGGGAACGCTGTCTCAAGCTCAGAAATGGGGCCTTCTATTTCTTCCCCAAGGAGCGGCCAGCTCATCTCAGGCAAGGGGGAAAGCTGCTGCTTTGGAGGCAAGAATTCTAGTACTTGGGGTAAGAGTGTGGGACCAGATGAGGCGGGCTCTCTGAGGGAACCCTTAAGCAGCTGCAGGAGGCCTGAGCTTCCCCGGTGATGAAAGAGTCCTTCCCACTCGCATCCGATGTTCTCCCCTACTCCTGCCCTGCAGGGCACCCAGCTTTCAGGCACTTCCTTGCCAGGGGGCTGCTCCAGCTGGAGGCTAGGTGAAGGGGGTGGTCAGGGCACCCTAGGGGATTCCCTGAGCTGGACCACGGGCTTATCTGGCAGCAGCGGGTTGGTTTCCTCATTGTCCTTGTGGAATGAGCTCTAGTGTTTAGCCGGGCATCCAGCTGAGGGCATTCACGGCTCAGCAAAGGGAAAGTCTTCCTCCCACTCACCTGTCATCCAGGAAGGCAGGGAATCGTTTCCAGATGTTTAGGAGGCAGGAGAGAAGGGATGGCAGCTTCTGAGGCTAGACAGCTCAAAGGCGAGAGAAGAGACTCTTAGCCCTGTGTGGTGTGGGGCTCCGAAAGGTAGTTCTAGCATCCTGGCGTCATCTGTGTCCTTGTGACAGCAGTGGCACATCCTGGGAGTCCAGGGAAGAGCCTTAGGTCAAGTGACCTAAGACTTGGCCCTGCTATATGCTACACGCCAAGCGTCCTGGCATCTTGGGGTGACCAGCCAGCCCCTGACTTCTGTTGAGCATGCGGTGGTCAGAATCCTGAGCTGTATAAAAGAGCACCTAACATTTGGAAGAGGCACAGGAGCAAGTTCTCAGGAAGCTTCCACCAGCCCCCCGATGGCCTGGCATCGCGTGATATCCTCTCTGCTTCCCCTGGAGGCAGGGATTCCAGGCAGCCAAGTGGGTAACTGGGTCCGACTGCTGCAGCTCCAAGGGACTTGTCTGTGTGCCCAGCTGCTACTTGTTTCTACATCGGCTCTTGTGTGCCATCCCTTCCTTCCCTAAGGGGATCCCAGGCTCCCCTCTCATGGCTGTTCCCCCCCTCCCCCGTCACCAAGAGTCCTGTGATTCCCTGTTCCTACCCTCATCCAGGCAGCCATGGGTCAGGCTAGGGCAGATGTGCAGTCTGTAACTGGGGCAGGTGGCCTACCCTGCAATCTTGACTTGGCACCCAGCACGGCTTACCGTCCAGACGACTGGCCCACGGGGAAGGGGGTGCATGTCATTTTCTGACCAGTCTCTAGGAATCCTGCTTCGGGGCTGCTGTTCTGTGGGGCCTTCTGGCAAGTGCTGGGGTTTTGGTAGCTGCCAGGTCCCTACCTGAGGGTTCAGCTAGTAGGTTACAAATTTCTAGACTTCTTAGGGGGCTTGTAACAGAGGGAACAAGAGGGATGGAGAGATGGAAACTGGAAGGATGCAGCAGCTCGGTCTCGACCATGGCTTCCTTCGAGAATCATACAAGGACAGGACCAGTGTCTGGCATCCTACCCCTTGGAGACCACACCAACTTTACTTTCTAATGTTTTCACATTCTGTCATCTCTGATCCTCACCACCGCCCGTGACTTCATCTCTAGTCTATAGCTGGATGAGGACACTGAGACTCAGCGAAGTCATGCAAAAATGTATTAAGTTCCTTCTCCTAATGTTAGGAATTCTGCGCTGTTCCAGTAAAGGGGGAAGGGCAGGTTGTTGGCACCAGTGGCCCCCCCCACACACACACACACTGCCATGACACCACCTGGTACAAACTGGCACATTCTAGTCGGGCTTAGTGGAGTATAAAACACCTTTGTAACCATTCTCTCATTTGAACCTTCACCCTGTGGAGAAGGCAGGTCAGGTGGAACTCTCCCATTTTCAGGATGAAGAAACTGATGCCTACAGGTGAGTAGTTACTGGCTCAACATCTGCCAGTCAGTGACAGAATCAGGATTCCCACAGGGACACTGAAGGCCATGTTTACAGGGCTCCCCTGTCGAGGGGAGGGACTGCACAGCTAGCTCCTATGTTGGCTTCTCTTGCAGGTGCGCTGGTACCCTTCCTCTGATACCACCCAGCAAGGATGGAAATACCGTCAGTTCTGTTAGTTCTTCAGTAAGCGCTGGCTCAGAGGCCCAGGGTGAGTGTCCCACACCTGGGCGTCCTGCAGGGCCATGGTTCCCTCCTCTGCCCAGTGCCAGGCCTTCACCTGACCTCATGCACTGGGCACTCTGGCTGGTTTTCCCCTTCTCCTCCCACCCGTCACCCACCGCCTGCCATCTGTCTTGCAGCCTCGTCACAAGGGGAAGGCCTGGGTGTAGCCCCAGTCCCACACCTCTGCTCATGACCACCTCTCTCTGCTCCCTCCAGGTCTCATGACCGCAGCAGAAACCCCTGCCCTGCTGGGGAGGAAGCTGCCCTGAGCTGCCACTGCGCCTCGGCGGCCTGTGGAGAGCCGCTGCTTCCCTCCAAAGACTGTGAATTTTAAGCCTGACTCAGTGGACTGCTTCCTATTTCCTTTCTCTCCTTTTCCTCAGCCCTGTCCTGCCCCAGAGCCCTTCCCCAAGGCCTCACGGGAGGACTCAGGGGCCTTCTTGCTGGGACACCCTGACCCACAGGGCCTCACGGGGACCGAGCAAGGCCTGACCTCTGGTCCAAACTTGCTTCTGTAGCTCCACCTCCACGAAATGAGGCATTTGATTTTGCATGTTTGCTGGCATGAATTAAGACACTTAGACTTGTGTATATGTGAGTGTACAGTTTGTTCTCACATTGTGTCACCATAGCAACAGGTCCTGGCCACTGATGGTTCAGCACTCCTGGTCCTCTCTCCACACCCCTCCTCTACACCCACCCTGCTTACGTGAGGCCCGAGCCCGGCAGCCACTTCCACCCGGTGCCCCCACCCCCTGACACCCCTCACACACACTTTCAGGCTGAACAGCAACGACCACTGAACAAAGATGGAGTATTTTCTTTTCATTTCAAATCAGGGTCCACTTCCTCCTCCTCAGATGGGCCAACAACTGTTAAAAACATCCTTTCTCGGCCCATTTTGCTTACCTCTCCCCGGCACACCCCACCCTGCCACTGCTCCTCATTCTTTCCAGACTTTGAAACCAACCAAAAAGTGAAAATATTTTTGTACCCTGTGTAACAAAATATTTATGCATCATAAAGGATTTTTTGTGTGTGTGCAATTAATTATTAAAGAGATCTTGTTTGCCCTGTCAGATAAGTTTAATGTTTAGTTTGAGGCATGAAGAAGAAAAGGGTTTCCGTTCTCCAGCCATGAGCCTTTGTGTCAGGCGTTAGTTTAAGAAAAATGAAGGAAAAATTGTGCAATTTTTTGTTTCGTGAGCACATCAGTGCTTTGCCTTCGGCCACAGCTGTGGCTGTCTTGCCGTTTTCAGACTTGGGAGATGAGGTGGCTGTTGTAATTGCTGATCCTGTGAGAATGTGAAACTGGATAATATATGAAATGCAAAATAAAAAATCAGCCAAAGGAACTGCTCTCTGACCTTTGTTTCCCTGTGATGTAGACTGCTGTTGGGAGGGCATGCCTAGAGGACAGATGTTGAGAATTCGGGGGGGAGTGAAGTGGGCCTGGGCCTGAGAGCTCTGCTAGCCTCTTCCTCTTTCTTTCCCTCTTTTGTGTAACTAAAGTCTGAAGGAAAAGGGACTTGCCACGGGCCATACAGCAGGGGCCCATATCTGTCAGCCCAGCCTGTGTTTAATTCATTCACTTCATTTTCTGAGTTCTGAGGACGGGGCTGGGGATTCCATGCACCCAGAAGGGACCTTGGTTTTCTCCAGGGCTGTTAGCTCGCCGGCCTAACCCTTTGTGGCCTGTGGCGTTGCGGGTTCTCTAGCAGAGAAGGGCTGTGGTTTTGGGAGGTTGGGCTCCTCCGTGCAGCAGCATCTTTGGTTCCTGTCTTGGGAGGCTGTTAGGGAAGGAGAGGACCCAGGAATCTGGCCCAGAAAGGGTTAAGCTCACCTGCCCTGTTGGGCTCCCATCTGCAGCTCTGATTGCTGAGGGAGCCAGAGCAAATGTGTTTGAGGTGAAGGTCTGGGAAACGCTGTGGTGCCAGGACCCTGGGCTGTGCTGGGCCCAGTTGGGATGCCTGCAGCTGGCCCCAATTTTCCCTTTTTGTGACTTGGGGCCTGTTTCCTCCTGTGTGACACAGTGGTTTGAAGTCCTCTCAGCTCCTTCTGGAGGGTGGGAGCACTAACCTAATGGCTTTACTGTTTGTCTTTTCTGTCTATGTCCTCACCCCACACCCTTCACTGCTTGACTCAGAAGCTGTGCCTAGAAAGGGAGGGCAGGAGAGGCCCCAAAGCCTCCCTGCGGGGTTTGGGGGGCTGACCCTGGTGTCCCTCTCTGCTCCCTGCCTCACCCCTTCCCCTGAACCCCAGGACTGCACTGGGCGACTTGGGTCGATGGTACCCTGCTGATGAACATGTCAGCTCTTAAAGGCTCAGGGATGACATCTGCAGCCCCAGCTGGTACCCGCATGTGAAGAGAGGACACAGCACCCCCAGATGGGTGAGGGAGGAGGAGCTTGGCCAGGCACAGGCCCTGTAGGTAACTCTGAGTGTCAAGTAGTGGGTTGTCTGGACCCCAGAGGGAGGCTCTGGGAGGAGGGGCTTGATGGTTGTGTTGTGCCAGCAAGAGGAGGGTGTGGCTGCCTTCCAGCTTGTACCCCTCACCCCAATGCTGTATTTGGATCAGCTGAGCACTTGCCTAGCAAACAAGGCCTTACAAGCCTGCAGCCCCTCCTAGTGCAGGTGGGGAAGCTGCTCTGAGCCCCACAGCCCCGGGTCCAGGCCGATGCCTGACCTACTTTAGCTGTGTCTGGAGCCACTGGGTCTTCCTGAGGTGAATTATTTAGCTGGGGCGTCTGGGCCTTTCTCAGAGGGGCTAGGAAAGCTGCTCCATAATTTAAAGACCCCCGCTACTCTGGCTTCCCTGGGGGGGCCTCCTTCATGCTCTACTGAGCAGGGCCCAGGCCTGGGTCTAAGAGGAGGAGCGGGGAAGGGGAGGGAGGCCCTGAAGCCATCCCAGAGGGGCTGGCCAGCTGGACTGGGGCCTTTTTCATGGGGAGGCCTCTGCAGAAGGGCCTTAGTGGACAGTCATGTTTGGACTGAACTGTGGAGTTGATGAGCCTCAAATAGCTAAAGGGCTTCCTGGCAAAGACACAGGAAGGCGAGGGTCACAAGCAGCCAGGTCCCGACTCCCCATTTCTATGCTTTTTTCCAGAAAGCACCTTATTCCTTTCCAGAGGTGTTTAATCCTGATCTGATGACAAGTGGACTTTCTGAAAAGGATTTTGGGCACCTGGGAAGAAGCAGGGCACTTTTGCTCAGGGGTGCCTTCCCAGCAGCACGGAAATCTGCCCCCATGGCAGAGAAGGCATCCTCACGAGTGCCAGCGCCTCCCACCCCTTCACACGTGAGGATGGTGCTAAGAGGATGCTTGTTGATTCCCTGGGGGCCCAGGCTGCTCCTGAGCTCTGGCCTGACACTACTCTGCCTCCTGGGACAGAGATGATTCTCAGCAGCTTGACTGGGCCATTCCTGGCCAGCATTTTTAGGGATGTGACTTTAATTTTGCAGCTTTCACAGGAGAGCAGGTTCCCAGGCCTGCCTTTGGAGCCTCTGGGCTGTGTGTGCTGACATTGAGCTTTCCTTAGAATCAGTGCAGGGTAAAGGCTCAGGCTCCATGGGACCCCAGAGGTCTCAGGAGGGACTAGGCTCCCCCATTCCTCACCCTTTCCACCCTGTCTTGCCTGCCATGCATGTGCCCTGCAGAGCTCCATTTTTTGAAGCCTAAGTAAAGCCTTGTTAATCTCCAGGAGCCCTCTGTCAGAATGCAAGTATCCCTGAGAAACTGAGTAAAGCCCCTCAGGGTAAGATTAAGGAAAGTGCCAGAAGGGGACCCTAGAAGGGAAAGGTGCAAATGGGGAAAGAAAGACTTTCCTGTGAAGTATTAGGAGGAGGGAGCCACCCAGCTGCAGCCTTCTCTGCCTCTGTCCGTCCTTGCTAGGCCTCCCCCCGTGGGCCTCCCTCCGTGGGCCACCTCTAAGAGGGCAAGCCCCACTCCCTGGCTGTTCCCTCGGGAAGAGGAGAAACTACAGGAGCTGAGGGCCCACCCTTGTGAGGGGAAGGAGGTTGGGCAGATCATTGCCCTGGCACTATTCCGGGGCTGACAGGAAAGGGGCATGAGCTCCAGGCATTTCCCCTGGGCCTCCTTGAACCTCACCCAGCCCACCCACACCCACTGGTCAGTGTGGACACCATCCGGGGGCTCCCTCGCCCTCTGGCTTCTGTTTGGGTTGGGTGAGTAGGAGCCCGTGCAGGAGTTTAGAGGGAGGTCAGTGAGTGAGGCCAGATGCCCCTCAGCTGTTATCTTCATAACCTTAGAGCAAATCACTTTGCCTGGTTTTCCACAGGCCCTTGACCATCAGAATGTAGCATGGAGCATGTGGAGTCCAGCCCCCTCTCCCATTTTACAGATGAGGGAGTTGAAGCTCAGAGGGGAAGTGGTTTGCTCTAGTCACAGACAATGGCCAAGGTGTGCTCCACTCTCCTGAGTCCAGTCCAGCTCCTGCCACCACCCCACCTGGCCATTCCAGAACCGCATGCACACCCTCTAGCACACGGGCAGAGAGGCAGCAGGCACAGGATGGCCACAGGCTCAGAAGCCTCTCCCTGCAATTCCAGAAGCCAGGACTGCAGCTCGGGGTTTCCTGTCAGACCACACCCTGGCCTGGTGTCTTCCTGAGCCATTCGGTGCTGTGCCCTGATTAAGGGACAAAGAGAAGGCCCTCAGTGACCTATCCAGCTTCAGCCCAGCCCTGTGCAGGCTCTCTGGCCTTTTAACCTAGGGTCACTGGGCTTGCAGGACCCAAAGGTCCTCAGTTTATGTCAGAACCAAGACAGTGTATCTCCATTTCTGCCTGTGCTAGAGAAAATGCAACACAATTTAATAGGAGGCGTCTAAGAGGTAAGGAATGGTAGTATCATTTCATGAAAGCCCATCTTTTCTCCTCTAAATGTGTATATATTTCTTCGTGAACCTGTGCCCTTCTCTCACAGGATTATTGTGAGGCTTACTGATAATACAGGGACGTGCCTAACACATAGTAGGTGCTCAATAAATGTTTGTTATCGTTATCTTTAAAAGAACATTTTCATATTGCTCATGTTTAACAATTGAAATTGAGTTGATCCTAATTTATGCGCTCCTTGGTTATTTTTCCAATGGCTCAATAGTCCTCAAAAGGTTTTTCACCCCTCATTCTACCTGGAAGGGAAGTGGAGTGAGGGCAGGGGCCTGGGAATCGTAGGGAACATGTACAATCCTCCAGAGCTGGCTTTGGCACCTTGGCACCTTTGGATCGAACCGTAGCCTTTCGCGCCAATCATTTGGGATTTCAGAGTTCTGACAGTAGTCGTATTAGGTTGGTGCAAAAGTAATTGCAGTTTTTGCAATTATTTTTAACCTTTTAAACCGCAATTACTTTTGCACCAATCTAATAGTAATACATTATATACTGCTTTACAGTTATCTGTGGTGATCCTCATAAAAGCCCTATGAGATATGCAGGAAAGGTATTATTATCTACTTTTTGTAGCTATGGAAACCAAAGTTAAAAAGGTGCCACAGAAAGCAGAAGGCTCAAGACCCAGCTTTTCTGGTGTCCCCTCCGGGGTGAAATGATTCTCTGGAGCTCTGAGTCACAGGGTCCCACCAAGGCCGGGGTTCCTGGGAGACCAGAACCCGTGGTTACCCAAACCTCTCTAGTAACCTACTTACAAAATAGGCCACCAACAAAAACCAAAGGCTACAACCATTGGAGTATGTGGGAGGGAAAAAACCTGGGCACGGGTGATCAGAGGTCAGAAATCTCTTAGGTGGACTCGTTTCCTAATTTGGCCAGAGCAGGGTTATACATGTGCCAATATCAGCCGCTTTTGTCTGAGTTGGATTATCTCGTTAGAGTTTGCGAACAACTGCGTCTTCATAATACTGCCTAAATGAGTCATTTTGACTCAGGATGAACTACTTGAGTTTGTTTTCAATAACTGAACATCATGGGGCTAGGAGAGAAGGAGGGAGCCGGGTCCATAGTCTGTAGTCACAAAGCGCTGCTGTCCCTGATCTTCACTGCTGCCCTGGGACAGAACAGAACAGCCTTCTCCATTTCGTGGACTAGAAGTTTGGAGAGAGGCCTTGAGGAGCCAAGCCAAGGCCCTGAGCTCTGGGTTCTGGTCACTCCAGGGGAAGGACCACACCCACTGACCCCCTCATTCTCTTTCTCCAGTCATTCTTCCTTCCAGCAAACACTTGCTGAGTATCTGCTCTCTACTGGAGCCTGTTTGGTGCCGAGGCGGGGGCTGAGGCATAGTTTCTGTTCTCAGGGCACAGCCTGGGCTCTAGGGGTCTGAGCTGTGCAGCTGCCTAAGTGGGTAGTAACTGGAAAGGGGAAGGTTTAGGCGTCAGTGGTTCCAAATGGCTCAGTCTCCCCTTTTGTCCCTGGATGCCTTCCTACTGCGCCCCTCCCCTTAAGAGTCTAGACCCTACCATGGGCCCATGTCACTGTGGCTTCTCAGAACAGCTCTGTGGGTGTCTTAGGAAGTGGGCACAGAAGGAGATGCACCACATCTGACCCCAAGGCCACGCCTCAGCTTCCAGAGCAGAACACTCAGATTCCAGCCCCCGGTGAAGCCAATCCCTCACAATAGAGGCTTCTCAGCTGTGCCTGTTTCTCTCTTCAGACCCAGCGTCGTATTCCTGGAACCAGCGGAGCATGCCTCCTGGAAACTAGCTCGGGTCTCAGGGAAGAGACTGAGGGAGGAGCACCATAAAAGGGCACAAGGAGGGAGCAACAGCCCCCACAGCAGTGATTTCCACTAGGATTTTCCCCAAAGACCATACTCCCAAATACTGCTTTGCGTATACTTTCCATGGACGTATATATTTAAATCTCTCGTCTACATCTGCCAGATGAATTGCGCCAAAATACCATTTCACAGTTTCAAAGAACTTTCATAGTTCTCTAGAGCCTGTGGGCCAGATTTAGGCATTCAGGACCCACCCCAATCTGGCTTCTGGCCCCTTCTACCTGGTGCATCCAAGACATTTGCTGCCCACTGTGCAGGGTCTGAGATAATCACAGGGAGAGCGTTTTCCCTATGAAACTGACCATCCTCAAGGTACCGGGGACCTCTGTGTGACCTGACCCCAGGTCATGTCCTGATGGATCTCTAGGCATGCTCTGTGACTGCAGCAAGTCCTTCTCTCTCCTTGGTCCCTTGCCTGTCCTGCCTTTCCACATGCTCCTTTGCTCCTCTGCCCGATGTTTACCTGTGTTTACATCTCAGATGTCTTGTCTTGGCCCAGTGGTGCCCACTGCGAGGTTTCTGCTCACCTAACCCCACACTACACAGGTGGCCTGAGATGGGGCCGCCCTCTTCGCAGGGACAGGTTGGGCCGGGTGAGGCTGGGGCGCCCTCTTGCGGTAAAAAATACTCATAGCCTCACACAGATGTTTTTCCCTTTTGATCTTCCGGGAGGAACTGCCTGGGGCTCCTCCAGGATCTATTTATTCTGGATTGTCTGGGGGCCTGTGTTCTGGGTAGTGCCCTTAGAGGTAGAGTCAGCCGTCAGTCACAAACATTTACGGAGCACCTACTGGATTCGTTACATACACAGGGTGACCAAAAAAATGTGTAGACATTTTAAGAAAGGAAAACTATTAAAATTGTAATAATATATACTGATAACAAAAGATGACTACAAGTCACATCTGACTTCTGCAATTACAAGAGGTGCTCAGAGTGGTTACCATCAGCCTCCAGACACTTCTGATGACGGCGAGCTACTGCTTGAGCAACATTGACCAAAGTGTCCACATGTATACATTTTTGTGGCACCACCAGTAGATAGCCAGTCCCTGTGCTGGCACTGGGGATACAAAAGTGAATATGAGGCCTTGAGGAATTTGATTCAACCCCCCCGAGTTCATGGATGCAGAAGCTTAGCTTTGGCCCTAAGAGGCGAAGAGATGTGCCCAGTCTCATTTGGTTATGCAGAATTGCCATAAAACTCAGGTGTCCTAACTGTGTTTCATGCTGTGTTTCCCTGAAAATAAGACTTAGTTGGACCATCAGCTCTAATGTGTCTTTTGGAGCAAAAATTAATATAATACCCGGTCTTATTGTAATATAAGACCCAGTCTTGGTGGGGGGTGGGGGGTGGGAGATGAGGGTTAAGGGGTATCGAATATATGGTGATGGAAGGAGAACTGACTCTGGGTGATGAACACACAATGGGATTTATAGATGATGTAATACAGAATTGTACACCTGAAATCTATGTAATTTTACTAACAATTGTCACCTCAATAAATTTAATTTAAAAAAAAAAAAAAAAAAGACCCAGTCTTATGTAATATAAGACCATGTCTATAATATATGATATAATATAATATAATATAATATAATATAATATAATATAATATAATATAATATAGTATAGTATAATATAATATATAATACCAGGTCTTTAATATAATATAATGTAATAATATACTATAATAATATACTATAATAATATAATATAATACTGGGTCTTATATTAAATTTTGCTCCGAAAGACGCATTAGAGCTGATGGTCCGGCTGGGCCTTATTTTCGGGGAAACACGGTAAAGACCTGCACGCCCCTCCACCTCACGGTGTAAATTCCTAGATGACCATAGTAACGTGCAAGGAATGGCACAGAGCTTAATAACCACAGTTGATATTCTCGGAGCTTACATGTCTAGTTTCTCTCACATCTGGGAACTCAAATTTGGACTCTTCCTTTTCAGTGCACTGTTCTCAGGTGTCACCAGACCAGTTAGCCCTGCCAGGCACTGATCTCATCTGTGTAAACCTTGCTGCTCTCTGTCCAGATTGGAAGTTCCTTCGGAGCATAGGTCCTGCCATCATCACTAACCATGTCTAGGGCATCTGGTTGTACCTAACACATGCCTGCTAACTGGCTACACACCTGCCTACTAACGGGCTACTTCGTTTTTACAAAATTATTTTTTTCAGTTGACATTCAATATTACATTAGTTTCAGGTGTACAGCATAGTGGTTAGACACATACGTAATTTATACAGTAATCCCCTGATTAGTCTAGTACCCATCTGGCACTATACATTCTTGTTGTAACAATTAGACCATATTCCCTATGCTGTACTTTACATCCCTGTGACTATTTTGTAACTACCAATTTGTGCTTCTTAATCCCTTCACTTTTTTCATCCAGCTCCCCCACCCCTCTCCCCTGGCTATTTCGTTTTTGAGACACATTGCAGATAAGTCTCCTCCTCTCTAGACATGTGTCCTCACGGGAACCTGATGGAGGTTCCCACCCTGTGCGAGCGGTCAGAGCTATTCAAAGGTGCCATGAGCTGCCTCACAGCCCATGACTTTCTTGCGCCTTTCAAGTATATGCCGGATGATGCTCAGCGAGAATGTTCTGGAGGCAAGTCACACGCGTGACTGGGGGCCCCCATCCTGGTATTTTTTGACTTTGCTCTCCGTCATGAAAGGCTGGCCTTAGTGCAGGGGTCGGGGTGATGGAACTGAGGAAGGCGCCTAGGTTACTGGATGGCAGGCAGGGCACCTCATGCCCCACTGAAAGGGGCATTAGCTTCTCAGCCCCCGCCAGCTGCTGCTCAGCAGGCTGGGGGTCCCATGTGGCTTTGGGTTTTCAAGAGAAACTCGACATTCAGATTTTAAGGTGAAAATTCCTGATTTTGCATGTTGACAACTAACCAAAAAAATGTAGACACCAGTGCATTGGGCTAAAACCAAGGCCATGTGCTGTTGGTTTGCATCTCAAAGATTCCTTCCAGTTTTCTCTCTGAGGTGAGTCTGGAGACAAACACTGTCCCCACGTGCTCGATTACCCCCAACCCCTCGGTACGGCCCCTTCCTCTCCCTCCTTGGTTCCCTTCTTTTTCAACAGAAGCAGCATTGGCCATCTTCCCCTCACCACATCAATCTCTCATCTCCCCATGAGGAACCAGAGTATATCGGCAATGCCTCCACGCGCCACCAGGGGGTGGGGTCCGATACAGAAAATGATTGTTTTTGGCCGGCTGAGAGGATACGGATTGTGATCACCCTCTGCCAGGGTTGAGGATCTGTCTTGAACCCAGGTTTGGGGGTTAAGAAGACATCTGGGGTCATTTCTTGAGGGTGCAGTGTGGCTTGCCATTCCCTGCCTCATCTCCTGGTGGGTGCCACGCCTCACCTCTGGATCAGAGGAACAACTTTCTACTTGGATTTCCTGCCCTTAGCTCCCCCCCCCCCACACACACACACAGCATCTCTCATGTTCCCCAACCACCCAGCAATCACTGATGATCTGCCTCAACCTACTTTTCACAGACCCTTTCCAGAGCCTTCGATGGCTTATCATCATATACAGCTTTTCAGAAGTTCAGTGTCAGGATGCTGATACCTGGTACGCACAGGAGACTGGGAGGGGAGGAGCTTTCCCAGCATCTCGGTTGTAATTGTAAGGGAGAGCTTTGTTATCCCAGCTTCATAGCTGAGGAGATTGAAGCACACAGAGAAAAGTGACCCCTTTGGCCATCCAGCAGAACTCATGTATTTTCTGATTGTCCTTGCTAGATAGGGTAAGCAGTATAAACACTTGAAGATATAGTTCCCATACTCAGAAAGACTACAGCTTGTTAGGAAAACATGAGAACACATATAAAAAGGTATTAGGTTGGTGCAAAAGTAATTGCGGTTTTTGCAATTATTTTTAACCTTTTCAACCACAATTACTTTTGCATCAACCTAATAACTAACTCCCAGTAGCTTGCAAATGGATAGAACAAGCAATAATGACAGCAGGAACCCAGGAGAGGTCCCTGGATCTACAGGGTGGAGAAGGCTTCACAAAGTCAGCAGTGGTCGTCACACTTGGACATACAAAAAGGCTTTTCTTTTCTGACAGGGTTATGTTGAAAGAAATCAATTTCCAGAACACATCTTCAGTAAGTAGTATTCTATGCCCGAGAAGACCTCTCCTCCCTCATTTTCACAATTTCTTGTCTCCCTCTTTACAAAAGAAAGGTGTGGTATCCATTGGTACTACTCACCCATTTTCTTTGTTCTCCTGCTTCCAGGTACTTTCCCAACTTTTAGATGTTAGGCATTGCCATTGCTCTGGCCAATGAAAGATGAGCAAAAGTGTGTCTCTTCTGGGTGGAAACATTTAAGAGCCAGTGTATGATTCTCCTCTCTGCCATGATGACCGATGACATTTCAGATGGTGGAGTCTGGATCCCTGGGTGACAATGGCATGGATCAGAACCTCCAACTATATATGTCAACTATACCTCAATTTAAAAAAAAGAACCTCCACTGACCTGCAATGGACATGAATCGTGAGTTGGGGTGGGGGTAGGGGGTAGAGGAGAAAAAAAAACACCCTTTGTTTGTGTAAGCAACTAAGATTTTGAGCTTGCTTGTTAGTACAGCATAACTTAGCTTATGCTATACAAAGGACTTACCTCTTGCCCATCCTAAATGTGACTTTGCTATGTTGCTTGTGTAAAAATCTCTGGGGCTCCAAACAAAGAAACTATTTAAAAGAGTGATTTCAATATTGAGAAAGTGAATGACTCAGAAGGACTGGGTAATACATCCTTTCGCAAATCATAGATTTCCCAGTATTTTGCTTTCAACAATTGAAGGAGGTGAAACAAATTCAGTTGTTACCTGCTGGATGATTAGGTGGTATTGAGTGACTCTGCCAGAACTTCTTCCGTTCCCGTGTACTTATTTATATGAACAAGATTTCTCAGCTTAATATCTGTAAAAATGAAATGTGGAAATACAATGCTGATCACTGTCTCAATCCAGCATGTACATATCTATCTCAATATGAGTTGTATTTCCTATAAAAATTTACTTCTAGTGTTTAATAATTTTCTATCAACATTTGCAATATGTTTATATTATTTTGACAAACAGTGAACTAATAATAATTGTAATAATAGGTCAATCCAGAAGAAAATTTTAAACTCTAGAGCTTTATGGACACAAAAAAATAAGACAAAATACAATTTTAATTCATACATATACTTTTATGGCAGATAAGTATGGTTTGATGATCAATAAAATATTTCCAAGCATAAACTTTATGTTATATTAGGATAGCATTATGTGGGGGAAATGGAAAGAAAATGTGAGTTCAAGGAGAAAAGTACAATGATGCAAATTTTCCTTTGTTGAAGAAGAGCTTGCTTATGTATTTTGCAAATGGTTGATAATGGGTATCAAATCTCTGTGATTCCACTGGATACATTTAATATGTTTTATTTTAAAATGTCAGTGTTTCCAATACACCAGAAATCATGCCCTTTGCAAGTATTTAACCCTGGTTGGAAAAACATTTTTAATTTAAATTTCAAGAGAATATAATTTTTAAAAGTCAGCTTTATTGAGGGGTACGTCATTTAAAATTTTGTTTAGGGTGTGCTTGAGCTAACTTATTGAAAGACTACTGCCTTGGGGGATGGGCTGAATTTGGCTTGGTAGAGAAGAAAGGCATTCTGGGTAAAAAGAAGAGAGGAAAAAGGTATGGAAGTGGAAATAGGGCATGTTTAGGGAACTGTGAGTGGACCAGTTCAAGGTGGGGAGTAATCCGAGATAAGCTGCAAAAGTAAGGGTGAGACTAACACTTATTAGGCTAAGGCATTTCTGCTTCTTAGTAATTTTAATTATGTAGGTTATGCCTGATTATAATCTCTTTGTAAAAAGTTAAAATTTTATGGATAGGTTTGGGACCATCACCTTTATTTCTGGTCCCCTTCCCATCTCTCCAGAAGTGACCTTGCTTTTCAGTGTTGGCTCCTTCAGATGTGTTTCCATGTATTCACAGGCACATGTTGCGGGTCTCTGCAGGAGAGAATACGTAGGCTATGAAGTTTCGGCTTTATCACCGAAACTCAGGGCTATTACTAGCAACGTGAGGCTGGGGGATGAGCTGGGGATTGCTCCAAGACATTATTCTTTCATGCCTTGCAACTGGGATGTGCTTACTGAGAAAATGAGAATCGTGATTTTGGGGTGAGGGAAGGAGTTGGGGTAATTTTGGCACAACGCCTGTGACATAGTATTGTCAGAAGGTGGCATTAGGTGCCATGTGTATGGAAGGTGAAGGGGATGGGGCAGAAAAGGTGGTGGGAGGACACTAAATCCCATCTTTATTTGCTCACAAATACACCTGGCTGAGTAGAAACATTCTCTTTAGAAACCCATTGTCCTCTTGGTTTCTTTTATTCCATCCCTTTTGATAGAGACAAGGGCAAAGAAAACTATGTAATAATCACGCAAGTGTGATGAGCAACAGCAATTGATACTTAGCCTCACTGCTGAATACAACGGGGAGTGGTGGAGACTGTGGCAAAATGGACAACCCACGCTCTTTCTAAAAGGAGCAATTTTTTTTTTTTTTTTTTTTTTAACTCCAACAGCCTATTGAAGGGAGCAATCTTACTCATCCAAACAACCGCTGTTTTGGTGGAATATGGAATCAACATGAGCCATGTCTTCTTATTTTTCAAGAGACTATAGAAATTGGGAGTTTTGTGTGAAATCTTTCAATATTAGCGCAAACATTTCTTAAGTGCTGTGCTAGCCAAGCAAGGCATGTGACTGCAGGATGGGCTTGGCCTGCGGGCTGCTAGTTTGTGATCTCTGCTTTAAGGCTTCTTGCCTGAAGGCAGAGCCCTGGACCGTCATATAATTTCTTGGCATGCCGCTTGGCTCCAAGGTCTATGTGGTTATGAAGGAGTCTGGGTTTCTTAGATGCTGTGGGAATGGCTGACTTCACTCCCCGTGTCTGGTTCCCACTCCTTTTCCAACACCTATCTAGTAGTAATAGAGTTCTGCCAGGAAGCTGGGAGCTTAGCAGAAGGTTCCAGAAGCATCCTCATAAATCCAGGAAGTCAGCCAATCTAGATTCACTAGAAGCCAAGACTTCTCCAGGGAGCTGGACCTAAGGTCTCCAGTGCCCTTCTCTCAGGCGCTGGGGGTGGGTTCATAGGCCTCTCCCAGGGCAGAGCCTAGTGGGAACATAGACTGGTGACTATTTCTCAAAGGGCTTTGTCCTGTGACTAAAGCCAAGCAAGGCAGTCAGACATAAATGAAAACACACATACACACACTGTCCCCAGCACTTCCAAGGCCTTTTCCCACGCGGTCGCCGGGCTGCCGGAAGGGCAGCTGGTCATGGGAATGGACCCGAGGCCGCCTCCCCCACTGGAAGCTCCACCCTGCTCCATTTACTCCTGGCCATGCAATCCCTGGCCCTCTCCACCCGCTTACTACTTCCAGGGAAGGAAATAGCTGAACAATGCGGCAGATCAGAGAACGGGCACAGAGCCCAGGGCCCAGCACTGGTCCTTGGCAGGCTGTGGGCTCCAACCCCTGGCTGCCCTACTCCCACCGCACACCCCTCCCTTTTCCTTGGTTTCTCTGAAGGTTGGCCTTCCTCAGACCTTTCTCCCTACCTTCTTGCCATCCCTTTGAAACTTCAGATGGCTGACAACTTTGTCCCCTCTTCCTAGGTTTGCCCCTACCTAACTGGGTAGTAGCCAGTGGTGAGCCCACTCCTGCTTGGGTGTATTTCCTAGTCTGACGGGCTGTAGCCAGGTTTTGATGGAGAGTTTGGTCAGTGGGTGGAAGAAAGGGTCACTTTTTTCCTAAAGTTTTTCTCCTGAGGTGAAAGCCAGTCATGAAAATGTAGACGATACTGGAACAGACGACCTCAGCCCTGAGCCCTCCTCTCTTGTGGGCAGAGCCATCTCGGCTGGGCAAACGGGGATGGAATTGCTCACAGGACTGTGTGGCCATTCTCAGAGGAACGGAAAGGAATCGCTAGTCATTTCCAATTTCTTGGGGCTGGGAAGTTGGTGGGAACCATTACTTTTGTTTTTCCTGTTGGTCTAAAATAATGTTCTGCCCGGGGCCGGAACCCCACGCCCCCGGCAGTCCGGCCCCTCGCTCGTTCTGGTTTCCAGTGCTTTCAACGGCTCTGCCTTCCACCAGGCATTTCCTGCCTGGGGAGCCAAGGGCTGTGCAGGGCTCCTCACACATCTTTGCCACTTCTAAAAGCCGACCCCTCTCTTCTCCCTGGACCCTGACTCAGGGAGTGGGGAGTGGGATGGAAGCCAGACCCTGCGAGGCGGCTCCCTGGACAAGAGGCCACCCCTCATACCCTTCTCCTGCCACACCCAGTGTGGTTCCAGCACATGGATGGGATGGGTCCTGAAAACCAAGCTCTTTCTCCTGATGTTTCGTTTAACCCTGTAAGTCATTTCTGCCCATGTAGCTCAACCATATACAAATGACCACCTGGAAATCTAAAAAGTCTTGAGAGCGGGAAAAAGCCTTCAAGGCCTGCTCCCAACCTCAAAATTTAGGTGAGAAACTGAGGCGCAAAGAGCACATGTGCCTTGCCCAAGATCAATAACCAATAAAAGGGGGGAGAACTGGGACTTTCAGTTTTTCTGACTCTTAGGTAATGTCCTTCTGTAACCAACGATTTCCAAAGGCAGCTTTGGCGTAACCCTGGGAGGGAACAGAAGAAAAAAACATCTATTTCTTGGTGACCTGATCTTCTTGCTTGGGACTTTTACAACCTTTCTTTTTAATCTCTTTTTTTAGTAACTCAGGCTCCATTTCCACCTTGAAAAGGTGGTGTTTGAATTGTCTTTGTTCTGAACAAAGAAGCTAATGCTAATTCTTCTACACTCCCGCACTCTCAGGCTGAGCAACCCACTTTTGCACTAATTTCCACCTGCATTTGCTTCCTACTTGTTTCATACATGTAAATCATGTCTCTCCAACTCTACTGTAAACATTGCCTCATAAAATTATTCACTGGGGTGGCCGGTTGGCTCAGATAGTTAGAGCACGGTGCCCATAACACCAAAGTCGCTGGTTCGATTCCCACATGGGCCAGGGAGCTGCGCCCTCCACAACTAGATTGAAGGACAACAACTTGGAGCTGATGGGCCCTGGAGAAACATACTGTTCCCCAATATTCCCCAATAAAAATTGAAAAAAAAATTATTAATTGAATTTTATGATTAAAAAAAACAACAACTCTAACATTCATTGAGTGCCTAACATGCCCCAGACTCTTTGCTTCTCACCCTATGGAGCTTTTAGTCTAAAGGATGAAAGACACTATGAACAAAGAAACAACTGACTACATAATTACAGATGTGACAGTTGCTGTGAAGGAAATGCCCAGGGTATAGCAAAGCTCCCAGGGCTCTCTGAGGAGGTGGCTTTTAGGTGAGGTCTCAGGATGGCGAGCCAGCCTCGTACAGATCTGGAATGAGCATGGTCCAGGCCAAGGCAATAGTAGGAATTAATGTCCTGAGGCAGAAAGCAGCTTGTCATGTTCAAGACCCTGAAAGGAGGCAGAGTCGCTCCAGGAAGGAGAGGGAAATGGGCTGCAGTTGAGGGTAGGAGGGCTCAGATCCTGCAGGGTCTCATGCGCAGGAACGGTCAGGAGTCACAAGTGAGGTGGGGAGCCATGGCGGGTTCAAAGTACCACAGGGATACAATCTACATTTTAAAAATACTTAAAATATTGATTACCCTGGCTGTTTTGAAGGGAAGGACTTGGAATAAGGCAAGAAAGGAGCCAAGTAGACAATTAGGAGGCTGCAGTTATTTGAGCAAAAGATGGTGGTGAATTGGAGCAGGGTAGGAGAGATGGAGAACAAATATATCCATTCTGGAGACAGAAATGACAGGACTTGTTCTGATAGGTTAGATGAGAAGGGAGGAGGGGTGAGGGAAAGAGGAATTCTAACAACACCTACGGAGGTACCTGCCTGAGAAGCAGATGGTGGTGGGGTTATTTCTGGAGATGGGAAAGATGGGGAAGGACCAGGTTTGAGGGGACAGGTGGAATCAAGGGTTTGGGTATGTGAGGTGAGAGCCATTTAACAGAGATGTCAGGCCGGCCTTGTCATGTGTCATGTCATGTGGCCTAGGTGTCTATAGCTTAAAGGAGGATTCTAGGCTAGAGACACGGAACCATTAGACCACGGATGGTATTTGAATTCCTGGGAATGAATGAGATCATCTAGGGATATAGAGAAGAGTCTCCAGGACTGGAAGCTGGGGAAATTCAACATGTAGAGGGCAGTAGAATTGGTGAAAGTGGAAAAAGACATTGAAAGCAGCAGCCAGGGAGACACTCAGGATAGGACATCGTCATGGAAAAGAAGACAAAAGTGCCCCAAGAGGAAAGGAGTAATCAACTCTTTAACATTCCTGAAGTCAAACAGTAGGACAGAAAGCCAACTCTGACATGAGCAGCCTGTGGGGAGTGGCAGGCGGCTGTGAGATTGGCGTGGTTTAAGATTTGTTGTTTTTGTTGCTACTATGATGTGTTTTGCTTTTCAAATTTTTATAATGGAAAATATCAAACATACATAAAGGTTAAAGGCATGATTCAACCAATCATCAACTCATAGCTACTGGTTTCATCCATAGACCCTCCCCCAGTTGGTTCTTTTGGAGCTAATCTCAGGCATAGCATTTCCTTCATAAATATTTCGGTGTGTATCACTAAAAGATAAGGATTCTTTTTTAAACAATCAGACCTAAAAAATAATTATTTCTTTTTTAAAAATTCAGGTATCCTTGACACATAATGTATTAGTTTTAGGTGTACAACATAATGCTTTGATATATGTATAGATTGTGACATGATTGGCAGAGTAAGTTTAGTTAACATCTGTCACCATGCATAATTACGTTTTTTTTCTTTTAACGAGAACTTTTAAGATCTACCCTCTTTGTAACTTTTATTTCTACAATAGGGAATTGTTAATTATAGTCACCATGCTGTACATTACATCCCCAGGGCTTATTTTATACCTGGAAGTTTGTACCTTTTGACTACCTCACCCATTTTTGCCCACCCCCATAATAGTTATTTCTTAATTATCAGTAAATCAATGTTCAAATCTCCTTAATATATATTTTACAGTTGGACTCACCATCCAAAAAGTGCCACTGGTAACATTTGGTGGATAAATCTTCTTAAATCTATTTGAATCTACAGATCCCCTCCACCCTTTTTGGTGAAGAGCGATTTTTGTCCTCTAGAAATTTCCTACATTCCAGATTTTGCTGATTGTATTCCTGTGGTACCATTTAATAAATTCCTTCGTCTCCTTTTATTTTCTGTGAACTGTATTTCGATATAAAGGCTTGCTCTGATTCAGGTTAATGTTTTTGTCTAGAGTACTCGACAGGTGGAGACGGAGCCTGTCATCAAGAAGCTGATAACCTTCACGTGTCTCTCTCCTTTGTAACATCAACAGCTATTGGTGATCATGCTCTCATTACGGGTTTGCAAAATGGTGATGTTCTACTGTTCCTTCTTCATTTATTACCTAATTGGTTCCCTTGAGGCATGTTTGTAAGAAAATCAAGGGGAATGCTTGTTTATTACTCGTACCAGTTTTCAGAATAATTATCTCACATCAACGATTTTGTTAACCTGAAGTACATACAGTTCATATAAGAAAGACGAGTTAAATGCTTGACTGGATTCCCTCCCTTTACTTAGCAGTTTTCAGAAAACTGAGGTGGTTTCTTCGAACTCTCTAAAGGTGGTCAGTGATGTTTCTTTTGTTCTTTTATTTCTCCGTTCTCTCTCTTTTTGAGCGTAGTAAGCACTCATGAACTTTATCATTATAAATTAGCTTTTGTCAGATCTTTTCTGGAGAACAGATTTTTATAGAGAGAAGTGGGACTGAATTTACATTTATGGAACATTTTCTAGACACTGGGCTAGGTGCTTTCACAGACACTATTTTATTTAATGCCCATGGCAGTCTTAGAGGGCAGGCGCATGGCCTCTATTTTTCACTGAGGAGACAGGCCCTCAATAGCCAAGTGACTAGTCCAAAGTCATACAGCCAGCCAATGGCCAAGCTCAGGTTTGTCTGAACCACATGGCACCATGTAGCTTTTTTGGATGAGATCCTATAGACACTGAGTCCCTAAATGGGGCCCACTGATTGCCCCTCCAATCTCCATCTTACCTCTTGTCATATATTCTCCTCAGTTACCTGTTTTGGTTCCCTTGAGTTTGTCCCTCTCATACTTGCACAAGCAATTCCTAGAGACAGCATACTCTTCTGCCCTGTAACCTAACTTCTAGCTTTTTGTTGTTGTTGCTAAATACATTTTTATTATATTTACATATGTGATTTTACCTAAGTGTAAACTTATCACATTATATATACATATATGTATATGTATATATATATATAATTTTTTTAATTAAAAATTAAATAGAAAATTGCTGACTTGTATTCCATGGTATGGATGTACCACAGTTTGTTTAACCATTCACCTACTGAAGCACATCTGGGCTGATTTCAATTTTTGGCTATATGACTAAAACTGCTATAACATATGTGTCCAAGTTTTTTTGGTGAACATAAGTTTTCATTTCTCTTGGATAAATGCCCAGGAGTGCAATTCTTGGGTCATCTGGTAGTTGCATGGTTAGTTTTTAAGAAACTGCCGAACAGTGTTTCAGAATTGCTGTGTTATTATTTTTTAAGGATTGGAGAGCATGTTTGTGTGCTGAAGGGAACGATTAGATTGTAGGAGCCAGGTTCTTGAAAAGGGGAGAAGGGATGGGCTATAGCACACGCTTGGAGCATATAGCTTCTGTGGAGGTATTATCTGGTCTCTTGTGGGGGGGGCACTTCTCGGTACCAGGAGGGGAGAGATACAGGTGGAGAGGCAGATAGGTTTGCAGGTTGTGTTAGGAATGAGAGAAAGCTCCCCTTCGCTTCTATTTCCTCAATAGCATAAGAGCTAGGGTACACACACACACACACAGACACACACACACACACACACACACACACACAATCATGTTGTACACCTAAAACTACTTAGTACAATGCTATAATTATATCTCAATAAAACTGGGAAAAAATCATAAGAGGCTAGGTCATCAGCTAAGATGGGAGGGGTAGAGATTTTGCAGAGAGAGAATAAGTATATAAGTTATGTTAGAGAGCGGAAAAGCAAACTCATGGGGAAAATGTAGTAGGAATTCCCAGGAGGCAGTGTTGAGATGCTGTCTGAGGTGAGGATCATGAAAATGGAATGAAGATAATTTGCCTGGTGGTGTGATTTCGCTCTAGCAAAAGCACTGAGAAGCAGATGGTGGATTTATCCAGAGTAGGGGTGTTGCCAGGCAGGTACCAAGGGAGGTGATGGATGATGGAAAACTGGGGCCAATGAATGAGAAATTAGTGGGGTGAAGGGTTTCAGAGCTCATGAGAAGGGTCAAAGAATGACAGAGGGAGGCTTAATTAAGGAAAAGGTTGTGGTCAGTCTACATATTGGAAGAGGGTGAAAACAAAGTTGAGGGTGTGACTACAGGAGTGAGCAGCTGCTGTGGAGTGTGGAAAATATCACTGGAGGTGAGAAGGTCAAGGAAGTGAGAAGAGGATGTTGGAGAGGCCATCACGTGGATGCTGAGATTGCCAAATAAAACAACATTTAGGGTGGGAAAGAGGCAGTGAGCCAAGAGCCAAACTGGGGGTTTTGTAGGAAGGAGGGGAAGTGCTGTAGGAAGGAGGGTTTAGAAATGGCAGTGGGGATGGCAGAGGACCATAATGACCCACTCCCTGACGCCCAGGTACCTGAGAATGAGAGACTAGCATTCACCTAAGAGGGCTGCTAAAGAAGCAGTGTGTCTGTAGGGGATGGCCAGGTGTCAGGTCAGGCGAAGAGGTGAAGGCAGCATCCTGAGAAAAGGCTGAGGATACGGAAGAATTTGCTGCTCACAGGTTGCTGAGGGCACAAGGGAAGGAAGTGGCTGGGGGCAAGGGAGCTGGGAGCAAGGCCGGCACATTGTCAGTGTGAGGACAAGTATGTAAGTGATAAGGAATGAGACAGAGCTCAAACCTGTGGTGATGATGGAGATAAATAGGGACAGGGAAACGATGGGATACAGCACTGTCCAGAATGTTCTGTGTTGCTGGAAAATCCGCACTGTGCAATACTGTAACCACCAGCCACGTGTGGCTATTAAGCTGATGAAGTGTGGCTAATGGGACTGAGGATCTGAATTTTTAACTTTATTTCATTTTAATTAATGTAAATTTAAATAGCTGCATGTGGCCAGTGGCTGTCATACTGGGCAGCACAAGTTAGAGGAAGGTGGCTCCCCATTTTTGTGATGCTTTCATTTGCTTGCCAGGTGGCCATCAGGGTGGTCACCCCTTCAAACAGCCAGCTGTGGCGGAGACCTTCTCACTCCTCTACCACGTGAGTCTAGACAAAGCACAGGATCAGACAACTTGAACTCTACCACTTACCTAGCTTTCAATTAGAGCAAATAAATGAACTTGCCTAGTACATATAAATACTAGCTGGCAAAATCTCCTTGAGGTTTCATTATTTTCATCTGTAAAATGGGAGTGGGGAGCCATTGTAAAAATTATTGCTTTAAGATGATGTTCAATAAGTGGTCACTATTATTCACCTAGATCTTGATATTTGCTGATCGATTGGTTAAAAACTGCCCTTCAGGCCAAAAGATTACTTGTCCGGAGATGGTCTAGCAGAAATGAGCCATCCCTGCTGCCTTTGAGGGCCAGGAAAAGTGCCCAGGTCTCTGGGACTATGAGATGGGGTAGATTGGGGCTGGGTTTCATTGTCCAGTTCTGCTCCAGGAGGTACTAATGAAAGAACAGAGCTAGCTGGAACTTGGAAAAGTAGGGAGAGCCAAGGGGACAAGGTGGAGGACCTAAAGTGAGCCAGGGTGTGGGACCAGCCTTGTTTAAATAGCTAGTGATATTCTGGTATCATTTACCACTTCCCTTTTTGCTGAAAAAGTCTTAGTTTGGCAGCTGCAAACTTTCTTCCATGCCTACATCCCCATCATCTAAAACCCAAAAGCATGTTGTTTGTCAAGTAGCGTAATGGTGTCCTGAGATGGTTCTAATGTGGGACATTTGTGATTTGGGGCTATTGTTACACTGGAGGTCACAGTGATCTCTGATCTGGAGTGTTTGTGATCAGACTTTCTGCGATCACTCATTCCCTAGTTACTTGCTCTGTGGCCTCCCTCAGATCGAGCACTTACCTCATATTATATTGTGATGGCCTCTCTGTGTCTCTCCCTCTGCCCAGATTGTGACATCTGAGGCAGGAACTTTGCCTAGTGGATCACGGAGTATTCCCGGACTCTGGCCGTTGCATGGAGCACACAGTAAGTAGCTGCTCAATAATTATTTGTTGAATAAGTGAATAGGCGTCGAGGTGGCAGTGCTTCACTGTGATGTAAAACAATGTGACGTCTGCTGTTTGCAA
This sequence comes from Rhinolophus sinicus, assembly GCF_057876585.1. Classification (NCBI taxonomy): domain Eukaryota; kingdom Metazoa; phylum Chordata; class Mammalia; order Chiroptera; family Rhinolophidae; genus Rhinolophus; species Rhinolophus sinicus. The sequence continues at coordinate 156,157,077 of NC_142503.1, read as the reverse complement.
TCTGGATTGACCAGGAATAGAGTCGGGAGCTTGGATGATTGTGTTGAAGTGCCTGTGATTGTGGCCTGCAGGGAGTGCCATGGGAGAGTTCCTGCACCAGAGATTGTCACTGATCTGTGGGAAGGACCAGCACGGAGAGCGAGTGGAGGTGATGTCACCTTGCGTGATTGGGATCTAAAGTGACTCTGAACAAGTTAGTGATGGCTTCCACCACGGCTGTCAGGTGACTGTGATGCTGACCCACAGAGATTAGGCTTCAGATGACCACCAGCCAGTGTCAGGCCTTAACTATTGACCTGAGATGTGTATCTTCAAGGTGCAGAGATTGTGATCCCAGCTGACAGCTGAGGTTAGTGACCTGCAGTATGAGCTGAGGTAAATGAGATCTGGTGGCTTGGGCCTAGTCTGGGAATGGCGCTAATATGTGTCTAGTACTCTTAGAATTTAGATTTTGTTTTAATAAAATATCCTCTCAGGGCCTACAAAAGACACAGTGCTGCTTGGCCCCACGCAAACAAGGCGTAGGGACGCAGTCTAGATCGGGTCAAAGCTCAGTAAACTCTATTTGAAATACAACGCACCTTTGGGCAGCGCTGCCACCGCCACGGCCACCGCCAACCTCCAAAACTGCGCCTCATCCGGACCCTCTCCCCACCCGCCACTACCGGCTCCTGGTGCGCCTGCGCGGAGGTGGGGCGGTACTTTGCCCTTTGTTGTGGGCCCCAGTTTCCCAGGACACCGCGCGGCACCGGGGTGGGGCTATGCAGATGAGCACTTGGGGGCGGGGCGGTTGCGGCGGCGTCGGCGGCGGCCGGGGAGGGTCAGTTGGAGGCAGGCGCTTGCTGAGGCAGGAGGAGGGCCTGGGCCCGCGGCCTGACAGGGACTTAGCCCGCAGAGATCGGCCCCGCGCGCGCGACCCCACACCCACCCACTCATCCACCTACCCACTCCCTGCGCCGCCTCCTCCCACCCTGAGCAGAGCCGCCGAGGATGATAAACACCCAGGACAGGTAACGGCCCGGCCCAGGCTCCCCGCCCCCATCCTCCCCATATCTGCTCCAGAGGCCTCCTCCCCCACCAACCAGCCGGTCCCAGTCCCGCCAAGGGCCCCATCCGCCCGGCACTGGGTCCCTTCCCCACTTCAGCCACCCCAGTCCGAGCCCCAGCCCCACAACGGGGCCTCCTTCCGTCCTTTAGCCCCCCTCCCGCCAGCCTGGCCCATCCCCCTCATCCGGGTCTCCTGCTCCTGTAAAGCCCCCACAAATCGGGACCCAACCTTCCAATCAGGTCCCCATTTCCCTTCAGCTCCGCCGAACGGTGCCCCATTTCCAAAGTGGGCTTTCTTCCTCATCCAGATTCTCCAAATTGTTTCCCATCTTCCTCAAATCTTCCTCCCCCTTTAAGCCACTTAACCCTACCCTTTGAATCCTTCCCTAATTCAAACTGCACCCTCCAACCAGACTCGTGTGTTATCACTGCTGTCCCCTCCGCCCCAAGTCGGGCTCCATCCTTCAGTTCTCCGCTGGACCCATTACCCCCACCCGTCACCCTCCACTGCTCTCCTCAGGCCTAATAGTCTTTACAATGATGCCCACCCCTTGGTCCCTCACTGCAGCTTCATCTTTTCCCTCCTTCCCTCAGCACCCCTTTCCCAGTTAGGCCCCATTTTCCCTGTCTCCCAACCTCATTCCTTTTATTTCTCAAACCCTTTGGACTTGACTGTTTTCTATCCTGTTCCCCTAATGGGGTTCCCATCACTCTTTTAAACACTCCTGCCGTTTAAACACTCTCCACTGGACCTCATTTTTACTCTTACTCCTCCCATCTTCACTGAACCTCATTTTAGATCATTACATTACAGAACTCAGCCCACCTGGCTTCTCTTTTCCTACCTCCAGTGCCTCCATACTCTGGACACTGGGCCTTTGCAAATTTCCTCCCTCAAAACCTGACCCCGCCTTACCCCATGAATTGGAGAGAAGGGCTGCACATCTTCCTGAAACAGCACCAATGGTTTCTAAACTTACATCATCTATACTTCCCCCTGCTCACACTAGGCAGAATTCATCATTCAGTTTTCCTCTCCATACCTCTCCTCTCCTCCTTTTTCACCAGGGCGCCCCTTGTCCTCCTCTTCTCCCTCAAACACACTCTCTGTTTCTATCCCAAACTCTTCTTTGAAACCCCACAATTCTTAACCCCAGTTGTTTCACATACATCAGAATGGCTTCCATTTAACATATAGGTCTAATTGTCTTCCTCTTTTTTTCCCTAGACTGGTTGCTGCCCCTTCCAAAATGAGTCTGAAACCCATTCGTTCCCCACACCAGACCCTTTGTCCCCAGATTTGGCCTTATGGCCTCTGCCCCTCACTTGGGCCTCATTGTGTTGCAAGCAGATCCATTCCCTGCAAATCCCCCTTAAATTGTGCTTGGGTCTGTCCAAAACTGGACTTCAGTTCCTCTTACAGACATAGCCTTTCTTATTGCTTTTCTTCACACAGGGCTTTAATTACCCCTCAAGGTTCCTCTCAAACTTGGGCTCCCTTCTCACTAAAATGGTCTCTACTTTGCCATTTCTCACTCCTTTAGCAGCACCATTCTTTAATAGTCCAGTTGGGTTTCCAGCTTTTTTTGTGTCTCAGTGTTTCCCAACCTGGGCTGCACATTTGAAAAATCAATCATCTGGGCCCCACCTTCAAAGATCTTGTGTAATTGTGCTAGGGTGGGACCTGGCTATTAAGATATATTTTTAAAGCTTCTCCAGGTTAATTCTTTCTAATGTGCAGCCAGGGATGAGAAACACTGCCTCCCTTTTCTTCTCCCCAGAAGACCCATTCCATCATATTCCTTTCATGGATGTCAGCTCTTTCTCTACTGAAAAGGGCTTTGTCTTCAGGTACTATCTCCCAGGAACTGTCCAGAAAAACCCAAGATACCCACAACAGCCTTTTAAATTCTCCTACCTCGAGTTACTCAGTTCTCAGTCATAGGCCATTTTCATTCTCAGACTCTTATCTAGTCCCTACACGTCTGTTTATTCCCTACATACAGAAAGAGAATTCACTCATTTCCTGGTTTGTTATGGTCCCATTTGACCCATTACATTACCCCGACTCCCAAGCCCTCTTTACCTGCAATCCCAGTCTGCTCTTACATTTTCCTTTTCTGAGACTTTCCATGTCCATCTCTTTTTGCACTCCCCTCTTATATTCCACCTCTAATCCAGCCCTTCTGGAGCTGAGGAGGTGGATATATACTTAGTCTGGATGCAAAAGGCGTTACTTGTAGATAAGGCTTTGTGTGCTCCAAGGATAGAGGACCGGCGTGAGAAGGCAGGATGGAGTGCAGGGCAGGGGTGGAGGGAAGCAGAGGAACCCACAGGAAAACCCACGAAAGGGATATGGGAGGTGGATTTTCTTTTCTATTCTTACGTTTTTGTCTTGGCAGTGGGGTTTGGAAGGTGTTGTGGTCTCAGCAGGCATTCTCTGGAGTCCTCGAAACTGAGCTGATCTAGGAGCCAAGTCCTTTGCAGGCTGAGCCCTGAGAGATGAGCACATGGGACCAGCACATGAGTCGTCGCTGACCTTGAGGCTGAGAGACCTGAGTTCTAGTTGTGGGTTAGCCAGTGTGCTTACATGTAAAAAGAGGGGGTTGGGTTCGCTTAACTTGCAAATTCCTTCCAGCTTCCTAAGTGGCAAAACAGGCTTGCTTGTCTCCAGGGCCCTTGCTTAGAGTGTTGGTAATTTGAGGGGCTTGGCTGTGTGACAGGCAGGTGGAGGAAGGAGCCAGCTGGCCTGCCAGGGCCTGGGCTGGAGCACGGCCTCGGATCAGGCTCTTCCACTTTGGCCTGGGGGTGGGGCGGTGTGTGCAGGGTGTCTGGTTTCTTTGAGTTATGGCAATCCTGTTTCCATAGCATGTTTCCCAGACTCCTCTGGCCTGCCCCTAACTTTCTAAAAGGAATCCTGGTAGAGCCCTAACCAGGGATTGTGATAAGAGCCGGATGTTCTTCCCCCTTAGTGTTCTTGGTGTTTTATATCCGCAGAGGGGGGAGCTGGCTGGGAGTTGAGCCCTCTTTGGGTGGGGGATGGGCTTTCCAGCTTCCCTGGCTCGAGTGAAATACTCAAGAGGTGGAGGCTTGGTTTCCTGGAAGAAATAGTTGCAGAGGAGCCCACAGTATGTTTTGAAAACAAGGCTCTTCCTTTCCAGTTTTGTTCTGATGAGTACCTCCAAAATGTCAGAATTCCTGATGGTGGGGGAAGGAAGAAGACACAAGTGCAAGCAGTTTTATTATAGTTTTTGAACATGAGGTTTAAATCCAAGGAAATCAAGCTTCATGGCCCTTCTCTTCCTAGATTTGCAGGGGCAGGAAGACAGTCTGTCTAGGTCTTGCTGAGAACTGTGACAGTACAGCATGAGCAGAAGAGCTGTTCCTGGCTGGATCGCCATAGTAGGACCAATCTGTGTCTGGTGGGCTTTGAGGAGAAGCGTTGGTTCTACAGGTGGTTTGTGTGTGGGGTGTGTGTGTGTGGGGGTGCGTGCAGGTACAAGAGCACGTGAGAGCTACCTTGAGCATCTTCACTGAATGGTTCCCTGGGTAATGGAATTTCTGTCTCTCCTCCTAAGAATTTGGTTTTGGTTAACCCTTACTTTTTGGCACTATGGCTTGTTGGGTGTGGGGTGATCGGGAGAGCAAGTTTTTCTACGATGTGCCTTCAAGGTCTTCCTATAGAGAGAGACTCCTAGTATAGTCAAGAATCCCCCCAAATTGGAGGTATGCTTCAGAAAGCAGTGTGAACTAATAATAGTAATTCCTCACTCTGCCAAGAAATCCAAATTTAGCCTCAGAGCTGCTCAGAAATACAAAAAAGGACTGAGGAGTGGGGTAGAGGGATGTTACCTATGTGTGTTTCTAGAAAAAAAAAGAGTAATTCATCCCTTTTTGAAACATGCAGTATACAGTGTTGATTCAAGTTGGTGCCATGATTTGGAAGCAGTGAAGCCTAATTGAAAGCTATACACCAGAAATGGCCAAGTAGGTGGGCAAGATTTTGTTACTTGAAGTGGACAAAACAGGTAGTTTCCTGTTAGCAGCAGCAGAATAAAATGCTTTGTATAAGATAAACCTTAAGGAAATTTCCTAGGCCTTTGATATATATAAACAATGAGGTGATTCTGTCCTGGGAAGAGGCTGGAACTGGGTGATGGATGACTTCCCTATACAAACTAGATTGAGGTACTTAAAATGGAAACTTCAGGTCTTATTTGAAAGCATGATTAGCTAGCTATCCATCAACCTCTGAGAGCCTATATAGTTGTGCCTTCCTTTGGTGGAAGATGTACCAGTATCAGCAGTGTAATGAGATAAGCAAACCTGAGGCACAGATATTTTAGCTGCCACCATGTGTATTTCTTGTGGAGAATCAACCAAAACCCAGGTTTGCTTTTAGTCTGTGATTCAGAGTGGTGATGTCGTTTTCTTTATAATCGGGTGATGTCATTTTCTTTATAATTGTGCTTATTAGCAAGTAGACTCCCTTTGGCACACAGAATAGCCCTAGTGAAGTGACTTATGCTTGGCATCTGACCAGGGCACCTTTGTCATATGGAAAGGGAATTGGCAGCTGGAAATCGGCCTCTCTACTCACACTAGACTGGAGGTGGCCATCACCTCTTCCTATTCCTTTCTTCCTGTTTCTTTTTAACCAAGTGTGATGGGCAGCCCTGGATTGGTCCCTCTTTGTGTAGGGACTAGTCACCAGAGACCTTCCTAGTCTCAGAGTAAGAGCAGCTTGTGTGAAGGAAGTCAGGGCACCCTAGAGAGTATTCTGTGAGGCAGGGTCATAGCCAGGAATGGGTCAGAAGAGGGTGCAAGAGGGGAGTGAATGGAGAATGCTTGGGAATGTGGTTTTATGACTTTTCACTTGATACCGTAAAGTAGGTAATACCAAAGCCATCTGATCGCCCTCTTGACATGTAATGGAAACCAGAGAGAAAGGGGTGCAGACCTGAACAAGCTCGGGTCACTGATTGAAGGGAAACATGATCAAAAGTATGTGAAGGAGAATATGAAGTCAAGTATTTGTTAGATTTAGCTGAATGGAAGTCAGCCACAGAATTACTTTTATATTACACCTCTATGTAGCAGGCTGTGCTTTGAGCACAGTAAGTATAAAAATCAAAACTGACATAAAGTCAACTGGAAGCGATTTTTAACAGGAGATCCTTTACATTATCAAGAGATGCAAGGTTATTTTCTTTAAATAGCAAGCACCCTGGAGATTAAAAATAGGATTTGAATTATAAAAATTTGATTTACCAGCAACATGCCTCAGGAATACATCTGCTCCATACACTGCCTGTCTGTAGCCAGTCTATGAAATTATAACCTGCTAAGGACATTTCAGACAACAGTCACAGAATCCTTTAAATTAGAGGCAGCAGGATGTGATATGTCGGTAGCACTCATGTATCCTGAGGAGTGTTTCCAAAGGGCATGCCCGATAACAACTGAGAAAATAAAAGGCACTAACAGATCGGCTGTAATCTCCCATCTCCTTTCCGAATTGACTTGGATACCTGATGCCATCATTTCCAGCAATGGTATATTTTATTCTTCTCCAAAAGCAGGAGCAGCCCAGCTGGATGTGTGGGTTCGGTCTGACACATTTGATGCTTCTTATTTAATCAGCTGTGATCTTTTCAGCCTCTGGACTGAGCTGTTTAAATCATTCTTTTGGTGGTAGAGGTTAAACCAGTCCTGCCCCCTCATTGGAGTGAGCAGGATGTGAGGAAGGAGTGGAAAAAGCTGGGCATTGGAGCCAGTAGAAACATGACTGAACTGAATATGAAACCTAACCTGGTTTGGATCCTGTGACAGGAAGACTTGTGTGTAGAAGCCACTTTCTCTTGTGCTTAAGTTCCTCCAGGATTCACTTTTCTATTGAGGTTGGTGGCATACTGTGCCCCAATACCGTTTGGACACTAAAGGCAATACAAGAAGGCCATTGCTGGGCAATTTTATGCCCCTTCATTTCTTTAACCACCACATTTGTACCCATCGCCCTTTCTTTTTCGCTTCATAAATGATAATCAGGTTTTTTGAGAGAAGCAATTTGCCATTGACAGCAAGTAACTGAAAACATCCATTATGATGGACGCCACCCCCACTCACATACACACTTGCTTTCTCTGCAGATTTTGTGGGAGAGGAGGAAAGTTTCCAGGATGCTTGTGTGTGAGTGGGGACGTAAATGATGTTACCATGGAATAGGCTTCTTGCATTTATTTGAGAAGTGAGGTGAGGACGTCAGATACACCATGAGCTCACAGATTAGTGCTGGACGCAGGGCAGCCCTAGGGATTCTTTCTAGGAAGATAAAGGGGATTCTGGATCTTAAAAAAAAAAGAAAACCCACCTTATTCTGATCTCAGTGGGTTGGTGCCATTGCATCTGCCATTTGCGAGTAAAAATTAGCTTCGACTCAGGATGGTGGTTAGGATGCGGGGCAGGGGTTGGATGTAACTCCCATCTAAAGATGCTGAAGATGAATTTCTCTGGAAGTAGCAGTCTGAAGTTGGTTAGCACCAGAATTCTAGAACTGCAAGGGCCTTGGTGAGCTAGTCATTTTGTGACCTGCACATTGTGGTGGTGTACGAGGCTGCCCTCATCAGTCTGCCCAGGGGTCTGTCCAGGCTGTGGGGGCTCCGCTCGCCCATACAAGCCAGCAGGGGCCTGAAGCGGGCACTAGGGGATGGGAAGGGAACCGTATCGTGGTGTGTATGTGCCTTTGCTTGGGGCAACTCCCACCCTTGCCTTATTTTTTCCAGCTTGGACACTATTATTTTATCCCTTAACACACTAGAAGGGGGAGTATGACAACTAATTGTCCCTAGTAGAAACTAAGTCCCCTCCTTGAAAACAGTAGCGTAGTCCTCCGTTGTGCGCCTTCTCCTAGTGTCTCCTGGTGATGCCAGGAGTGGGGTAGCCGAGGATGCCCGGAGGCAGGAGGGGGTGCATATGGTTATCACCCCGATGTTGCTGCTGCTCTCGGCCCACTGACACTGCCCTGGGAATGCCATCTCCCAGGGAAAGTGCCAAGTGTAATTTCAGGGCCCCAGTTGAAATCCTTGAGGGAAGAGAGCAGCTGAGCTAGAGCATTGATGGGTTTGGACTTCTGTCTCAGCTGGAAGGCTTGCACAGGTCCCTTACTGTTGAGGGGCTCAGCGGGCTGCTCCTTTGGTTCTTGTATCGTTGCCACGTTAGGTGTGAGTTCAGTTCTGTCGCTCTGAGCCTAAGTGAAAAACCCAAATCTGCCATGCCATGCCATATAAAGCACAGGACAGCGTGAAGGATGGTGTCTTGCATTATTTTACATCTGGTTTTCAGGGGGAAAAACAGCCTTGATTTATAGCATTTGCTGATTGCTGTGGTGTAAATACTCCGCCTATGGCTGACTCAAGCTACCAAAGTGACATCATTACATGCCTCGTTGGGAAGATGTGCACAGCGGGGTGAGCTGGCTGTCATGGTGTACACGCACAGACAATTTACCCCTTACCTTGCTTCACTTGCCCCTGGCCTGTGTGAGCTACATCTCAGCCTAAGGAGCCATGAAACTGGATTCAAAGAAGGCAGTGGAGTAGATGTGGAATCCCGTTGGGTCCCCCTGAAAGGCACGGTGGCCAGTAAGGGCACGTACCAGGTGATTACTGGCTTCCTTGCTTAGGTCACAGCACATACACCTCCTCCCAGCAGCACCCCTTCCTATCCCAGTACTACACACCTGAGTGTCCATTCTCACCGTGTCAACATTACAACTCACATGCCCAGGGCAGATTCTAGCAAAGAAGGGCGAGGAAGCCCAGCATTTGGTGGCTCACTAGGGACAAACTCCAGATACTCTGTGCTCTAGTGACCTCCTCTCTGGGAGCCAAATCCCCGGGTTTAATTCAGTTCTTGACCCTAGACAGATTTGGGACATGATTTCTGTCCACTTCCTCTATTTAGGTCAGGGAGGAGGCCATCATTGGAAAAGTGGCCTTGGCAGTTCCTCAGGGACGCGGTACCCATCCCATGCGACTTCCGGAGGCCTGTTTGCCTCTTCAGCGATTGTGTAGGCTTTGTGATTTTGCCACGTAGGTGGTGGACACACGTGGGGTACGGAGAGAGGTGCTGGGGGGTGCAGCGCTCTAGGCCTAGAAGCTGGCCCGGATCTGGTTCTTCCGGGGTCTGCCAGCAGAGGTTTGTTGGTGTTTGACAGGCGCTCGGGGTCACATGCAGGCGGCCTCCCTGTGCCTCTGCAGGACAGCGGCTTCCTGCCATCTTAGAGCAGCAGTAGTTCTGCGAGTGGAAGTCCAGGGCGTGCGCCTATGCTGGAGGGGTGGCGCGACTTTTTCGGGAAGGGTGGGGCGGGGTAGGATGGTGGGGTGCATCTTCGCGTCACTGAGTTACATCTCCTCGCACCTTGTCTCTTGCAGTAGTCTTTTGCCTTTGAGTAACTGTCCCCAGCTCCAGTGCTGCAGGCACATTGTTCCGGGGCCTCTGTGGTGCTCCTGATGCCCCTCACCCACTGTCGAAGATCCCCGGTGGGCGAGGGGGCGGCAGGGATCCTTCTGTCTCAGCTCTAATATATAAGGTAAGGACGACGGGGGGCGGAAGGCCTCTGCTGCGCTGACGGGCAGTGAGCAGCTTGCTGTCTTCTGCCTCAGGCCAGGCCCAGAGGGGACTGGGAAGGGCTCCGAGCTGAGGCTGCTGTGTGGCTTTTGGGGGGGACGGGGAGGATCTCGGCAAGCAGACACCCTGCGGTCTTCTTAGCTTGGTGGCTGCATGTTAGTGCTCGTTCAGGGTCCAGAGTGGGAGGAAGAAGGGGGGAATGGGAGAGCTCTTCCTGTAATGACTCCTTCCTTAGTTTCTCTTGAGAAACACCAAGGTCCAGGAGTTTCCCCATCGTCCTCACCCTTGGCATCCTGGCCTCAGTCCCGCCAGATTAGGAAGGGCGGAGGGTAGAGTGCAGGTGGCGGTAAGGAGAGGGGGCTTGCGTCTCAAACACCTATCACCCTGGCAGCACAGGGCACAGCCCAGGGCTTTAGAGACCGCTGGACTCTGCCCTGGGAATGGTCCGGGCTGGGGCAGCCTGCCCTTTGCTGGCTTTTAATGTCCTGTGATTGAGGCCCCCAAGTTGCTTTGGCTGCTCCCTAAGACTGGCCTGGAAAGGAAGCAGGGTGGCTGAGTTCTGGTCCCTTGAGGACCTTGTGGCCACCTGGAAGCAGGCTGGGCCCCAGCCAAGCCCTCACGTATCTCATCTGTTTCTAGTATTTCTCTTTCCGAGGGGGAAGGGCAAGGGCATGCTGGTGGGGGGAGCAGCATGGGCTTGGAGTCCGGGATTCCTGGTTTGAATCTCACGTCTGCCATTTACTAGCTGTGGAGCCTTGGATCAGTTGCTTAATTGTTCTGAGCCCCTAATACCTGATTTAAAATGGGGATGTTAATGCCTACGCCAGTGCTTATTGTGGTGATTGAGAAATGGGAAAGCACCTTGCACAGTACCTGGCATCTAGTGGACACTTGCTAAAATTTCTGTTTCCCATCACACGGGCTTTTAGCCGACATCAGCTGGTCTTAGTGGCTGCCCCGTGTAGCCAGCCTGCAGCTCTACATTTTCAGCGTGCCCTCTGTCCCATGCTACCCAGTACCGCCTAGGTTGGGAGCCTAGATGTGGCCAGAAGCAGTAGTGACGTGTCCCCTGACCTGGTCTCTTCCCAGGACGAGAAGCTCACTGTGACCCAGGACCTCCCTGTGAACGATGGGAAACCTCACATCGTCCACTTCCAGTATGAGGTCACCGAGGTGAAGGTGTCTTCCTGGGATGCAGTCCTGTCCAGCCAGAGCCTGTTTGTAGAAATCCCAGATGGATTATTAGCTGATGGGAGCAAAGAAGGGTAAGGAGCAAGGGCCAGGGAAGGGGAAGGGGCAAATGGGGAAGGAAGGAGGTCGCATTCCAGACAAGGGCATGTGCTTCCTGGGGAGGACAGAGGAGCAGTCTGCCTTCACCCTGAGCTCTAGGCCTCCCAAGCAGATACCATTTTGTAACAGGCGGGCTATTTTTAGCCAGTAAAACAGGCCTGCTCTGGGTTATAATTAAAGCAGATCATTATCACATTAACCAAATCCCTGTCATTAATCGCCCCATAGTTCACTCTTCCCAGCAGACAGTAAATGCTCCTTGAGCCACCATACAATGGTGCAGTTCAAAAGGCCAGGAAGCTCAGAGATCCGGTGGGATTTCATTGGATTGGGCAAGACCCTCCACGCAGCCAGGTGTGTGAGAAAGGCCTCAGCAGGGAGTTCTCTTGAGTGGCTGCAGCCTCTGGAGGAAACCCTTCTCGCAGTGTTAGGACTCTGAGTCCCTCTCTGCGGCAGGCGAGCATTATCCAACTTGGCATCTTTGGAAAGCCCTTGAAAAACTGGGTTTCTCCCTAGGTCCCATAATGTCTTAGGAACTGCATTAGTTAAGTTGGTTAATTTCAGAGGAAGAACCCCTATTCTAGGAAGAGAGAATTCAGTAACCTTTTTCTTTTTTAAAATTTTATTGGGGAATATTGGGGAACAATGTGTTTCTCCAGGGCCCATCAGCTCCAAGTCGCTGTCCTTCAGTCTGTATAGTTGTGGAGGGCGCAGCTCAGCTCCAAGTCGTCGCTGTTTTCAGTCGTTAGTTGCAGGGGGCGCTGCCCACCATCCCATGTGGGAATTGAACTGGCAACCTTGTTGTTGAAGAGCTCCGGCTCTAACCAATGGAGCCATTCAGCCGCCCCCAGGAACCTTTTTCTTAGAGATTGTGGCTTATTTTTTCCTGAACTTAGGGCTCCTGGGGTCTTGAAATAGGAACCTTCTCCCTGAAGTTTCTCTATTTATAAATAAGCCTTTTTGCGGGTGGGTGGCTGGGAAGTGCAGAGGTGGTAGTGGGCCTGAGTTTTCTTTGCTTCTTGCAGATTGTTAGCACTGCTAGAATTTGCTGAAGAGAAGATGAAAGTGAACTACGTCTTCATATGCTTCAGGAAGGGCCGGGAAGACAGAGGTGAGGAGTCAAAGCAGTCTGAGACCTTCCCTGAAAATGAGGGACATGGGAGGGGAAAAGGGGGCTCCTGTATAGTGAGGGGGGGCCCTACAAACCTGGGCAGTCATGGGGGGCAGTGCCTGAAGGGTCTTTAGACCAGGCCTAGAGCTTGTTTATTCCATTTTGTTTTGGCTTTTTCCTTGATTTCAGCCTCCTCTTGTATTTCTTATCAAAATCCTTTTTATACTCTTATCTTCTGCAGCTCCACTCCTGAAGACCTTCAGCTTCTTGGGCTTTGAGATTGTGCGTCCAGGCCATCCCTGTGTCCCCTCGCGGCCAGATGTGATGTTCATGGTTTACCCTCTGGACCAGAACTTGTCCGATGAGGACTAATGGTCATAGAGGATGCTTTGCCCAAGAGCCACAGTGGGGAAAGAGGGGAAGTTAGGCAGCCCTGGGACAGAGGGGGCTCCTGGCTGTCTAGGGAAGGACGCAGAGGGGCTCAGGGTGAGGGTTGCCTATTGTGTTCTTGGAGTTGACTCGTTGACATTGTTTTCCATAAAGAACAGTAAAAACATATTATTCACATGTAATCACCAATAGTAAATGAAGATGTTTATGAACTGGCATTAGAAGCTTTTTAAACCGCGCTGTGTGATGTGCTCTATCTAGCCTAGGGGAGGGCATTGCCTAGAGGGGGAGGGACGTCTGGGTCCGGGGCAAGGCCTGGAGGGCAGCGCTGTCAGGCTCAGGTTCCCCAGCTGTTGGGCTTTCTTTTCTGGTTTTTAAGACTTGTGTATTTTCTTTCCTTGCTTCCTGTCACCCCAGGGGCTCCTGAGTACAGGCTTTTCAGCCCCTGGGCAGTGTCCTTGTGTTTTCTAACACTAGGCTTTTCTGTGTGCATTTGCGTCTGGCCTGGAGAAAGCAGGTCTGATCCCTCCTTTACAGCTTAGTGTTATTCTGGCATTTGGTTAAGCTGGCTTAATCTGTTTCATGTTATCAATGCATTTTAAATAGGGGCACTGAAGTTCACTCCCACCACCAGGGCTTTTTTTGGGGTGCCTGGGCCTTACAAAACACTAGCCAAACTAGAATTCTCAAATCACAGCAAGAGTTCTTGCTCCTGGCTGTAGGCCCAGGCCCCGGTGTATCTCCTTCCCAGGGTCACAAAGAGCAGAGAGGAAGAAGAATAGCAACTCAGGGCCTGGGGCTTGGGCGGGGAGGGGTCTGCTCTGAAGGACTGGCTGCCTCTGCCTGGCTGATGTGCTAACCGCGCACCCCCACCCCACCCCTCCAACAGGTCTGACTAGTGCCTGAGACCCTGCTCCACAGGGCTGGGGTGGGGCTGGGGAGGTGGAAGTGGCCTGCCCTTTTATGTTTTTAAGGAACAGCTGGTTCCAAGGGGGAGAGATCTAGATTGGGTGAGTGGGTGGGGGTGTTAGGGAGGCAAGTGTGTTGTGTTACTGTGTCAATAAACTGATTTAAAGTTGTGCTTGGTTTGCTCTTTATTCCTGTATTGGGACCAGCTTCCTGCCACTACTGTCTTTTGAATCTAGAGCCTAACTTAGTAGGGGTGTGATACGTGCCTCTCAGCAAAAAAACAGTGGAGCATCTGGACAGATAAACTGGCTGAGGTCTCTGGGGACCACATTACATTGCAAAATATGGGGTTGCTAGGAGTCTGGGACACACTGCCAGAGCCCCCTAGAGAGACAGATGTGTACACAGCAGCTTTATCCAGAACAGAGGCTACACATACCACGAGCCAAATGTCTCAGTTCTTCCTTTTGTATGGACAGCTGAGTCCTGAAATCGGGTTCTGGCTTTTGCAGGGAACGGACATCTCCATTCTTAGAGGTTTCTGACGGAAGCAGCATACACCTTCCTTAGGAAGACAGTTTTCTCCTTTGGAGCCCAGTGCCCTGAGGCATGGCTGCCATTCCCCTTGGACCACCAGTCTGATGAAGAAGCCCTCTGTGCCACGGGAGGGGGCTAGAATCCTCTTGATCGATATTCTCTCTCTCAAAATTTCTCAGTGGCTTACTAGCATTTCTTTCCTGCTGCTTGTTTTCCCAAGTGAAGTGCTGGGACTGTTCTTCCACCTACTACAGTTTGGGAACTATCTGCTGCTGAGCTGTGGCTGTCTTTTCTTTCTCTGAGTCTTTAGGCCATTTTCACATTGTTGTGTGTGAAGCTTGCTGGTGTTTTCACACTGGGCCAACTCTTTAACCTTGGACCCCCACCTGGTATTCTTTAAAAGAAGTGAGCTCAGCACCTTCACCCCTCCACAGTATTAGTAGGTCTGACCTAGAGATATTAAACTGAAAGAAAGGCTTGAAGGTGTCCTCCACTGAGCAGATAACCCCCAGAGGCGGCATAGAGGCAGTGACTGAAAAAAAAAAAAAGTCACTACAGTGAGGTTTACAGCAGATCCGTGTGAATGGCGACAATGGCTAAGGAATCTACAAAACAGGTAAAGAACCAAGGCAAAACTCAGTCCTTTATCATCCCCAAAGCCAGCAGACAGGAAACATGCTTGAGATTCTGCTGCCCTCTGCTGGTGGATCCTCTTTAATACAGCCAGAGTCAGAAGGTTGCATTGGAAACCCAGGCACTCAGTTCTAAGATTTCCCTTTCAAAAAGGAAAAACTTTGCTAGATAATACCACTTACAGGAAAGAAATAATGGTACCCAAAATCTGCGCTCCAATTAAAAAAGCAACTTAGAAGGTGGAATATTTTGAGGGGATGATGGAGTGGGAGGGGAGATATGTGAAAGGCAAACTAAGTCTAAATTTAAGAACAGGGATATTAAAAACTTTATTCAATAAATACAACAAATAATTTAAAAAATATACTTCAATCCAAAGCCAATTAAGAAAAGGAAGTAGAGAGAAAGGGGGAAAAGGTGGGGGAAGGGAGAGGAAATCAGGGAAAGGAGAAAGTTCAAGAGGTGGAACAATGGTTTGGTTGGGCTGTTTCAGAAGGTACCACCCTTTGAAATTCTGATCAAATGCTCTGACCCAGACACCCTTAGCACTTGTTCTGATGGCGTAGCCATAGGAGCCCACCAGCCAGGAATGATTCTCTGGGCTCTGGATCAGAGCACTCTGGAGGCTAGAATCTGGGGGAGTCGGAGTTTCCCACTCCTTAAAAAAAACCACCTGTTCTAACTCCCAGGCAGGCTGAAGTAGTGCAAACTCTTAGGCAGAGAGCTCCCACTGCATAGTTTCCAAGGTGAGTGTCCAAAGCCAGGGTCTCTGGGAGGTCCCAGAGCACCCAGGGGTCCAAAGCCACTTCGGTGAATGGGATCTAAGGGGGAAGACAGGAAAAGCCGGGGCACAGGATCAAGCTCCTGGGTAAGCCAGTGGCGAAGCCGGGAAGCTGCTGGGCAGGCAGTCTGGACATTGGATTTAACAGCTTGCCAGCAGCCAGGGAAGGTGGAGCTGAGGATGCGGAAGGAGCAGGACCAGGAAGATCAGGAAAGCTGAAGGAGAACGGAAAGGTGGGGAGGAAGGAGGAAGCAGCTCAGCAGCAAACTCCAGGAGAAATAACCAGCAGCCCTCACAGATTTGTGATTGTCTCTTAAAAAGATTTATTTTCTCTTCTTGCCTGAATGTACAAAGGCAAAAAGAGTACAGTTTGTATATATATATATATATTTATATTTATATATATATATAAAAAAACAAGGAACTTGGTAATGTACACTTTACAGAAGGGAAGAATCAGGAAGACTGAAATTAAATCCAACAGAGCAACGCCAATGGAACAAAAGCTATGAACAGCAACACTGCCCCTCCAGCCCGGGCCTCCAGCTCGCCCCAACCTGCTCCCAATGGGGGGCTGAGCACCAAGGCAAGCGGGTGGGCTGGGGCAGGAGGGGCTGGGGCTAGGGCTGGGGAGGAGCTCAATCCCAGGAGGGCCCCATGGCAGAGGGTCATCAGGAAGCTTCCTGGGAGGCCCCAGTAACAAAACAAGTAACAAAGGCCCAGAATGCACGGGGCCAACTAGCTGCCCAGTTGAACCTTAGGGGCATCAGAGTAGACACTGGATGGTGACGGGCGATGGGATAATTAGTGACATGGGTGACCTCAAAGCCCATACACAACAACTCGTAGGCCTTCTGCAGTCCTATCCGCCCACACCTGAGCTAAGTCCTCCCACCCCCACCTTGGAGCCTAGAGAGAAAAGATTCAAGAATCACCATTTCATTTCATGGGGTGCCCTCTTAACCCTTCTGCATGTGGTCCTTTGACCTTGAGATGTGTGGAGAGGGTGAGGTAAGAGAAGGGAATTTCATACATGTACACATACATGTATAGGCAGGGAAAAGGGATGAAGGGAACTGACACACCTTAAATGAGGAAGAAATGGGTGTGAATGCTGGAGAGCAGCTCTCCAAGCCTTGGCTCTCTGTCCTACCTGGGGACGAGGCTCTCCCTCTAGCTCCTCTGAGGTGCCCGATGAGCGATGTCTAGCAAGAGGCCTGGGCAGGCGGGCTCAGAGAGAGCCTGTCTGGTGGGCTGAGCCCTTCGCAGCGCACTTTTCCAGCCTTTGCTTGTGGGGTGGGGTGGGGATCCTCACTGCGTGTCTCATCCCTCTGACCAGGTCATGGGTGCCACAGGTACCCCCACCTGTGCTCCTCCCAATGCAGAGAGGCTGGAGGTAGACAGCAAAATCCTTCACTCCAGCACTCGTCAAAGATCTTCCCATTGCTGCTGCTGCTGCTTCATGCTAGTGCTATTTCAAGGAGGGAAGACTGGACCTGGCAAGGATTTGGGACCAGGAGGATCAGGGATCAGGAAAAGGGAGGGCCATTCTGCCATTGTCACTTTCACCTGCTCTTCTGGGCAGTGCAGTGCCTACTTTTCAAGGGAGACTTGACTATAAGGGTCCAAGAGCCAAATGTTTTATAAGGGAAAAAAAAAGAAAAAAAGCTGCCCCCTTCTGCAGAACCCAAGGCTGCCCTGCTAATACGGAAGTTCCTCTTCTCTGTGTTACAGAACAAAGTGGAAAGGGCAGGAATGTGGAGCCAGGCCTGCCCAATGGGAAAAAATTACTTCAAACGGTTTCTTTACAATATGTACAGAGCACGCTGTGAGTCAGCGCCACAGATACAAAACGCACAACAATATTAAAAACAAACAGGAACAGAGATGGGTCCTTGGCTCCACCCCACAAGAGTCTGGGAGGACATAATCAGGCTGAAATTCAGAGTCATCCTTTTGGTGGGGGTGACTCAGGTTAGGTGGGATGAAGGAATCCACACCAACTATTTCCACGGGTGAAAGGGAAGTTACTGCTCAGAGCACGGCCTGCTGGGGCCGCAGGAGGCAGACGGAAGGATGGGGGAAGGAGGCTGCGTGGGGCCTGCTAAGAGGTGTAAAACTGAGTTTTTTGCATGGGCTCAAAACCCAACTTGAACAAAAACAAGAACGTGAAGCCTAAAGGAAAGGTCTACAGGGCAGAGGGGCTTCTCTTAGGCAAATCACCCTGAGCCTCTCTACAGTAGGGCTCCGGGGGCCTGCGAAGCGGCCTCTGCGGACATTGTGCTTACTGCCCTCCAGCTCCACGCCCCACACGTCAGAGCCAAGTCCTTTTGCTCTTTCTTAAACGGTCACTTTTGGCACTCTGGTCACAAACACGCCTCTCTAGCCTCGACTGGTGTCTGTCAGTCTCTCTCAATCTAGAAGGTCAAGGAAAGATAGGAGAGGAAGAGAACAAAGGGATGGTAACTCAAAAGCAAAGTAAGAGCTAAAGCTCCCCACATCGTGGGGAAGAAGTGACTCCAATAAACCTCCAAATCATCGGCCCTTTCCCAGTACAAAGAGCACAGAGCCTGGCCTGGGAGACTGCATTGCTAAGGAGAGCAGAGAAACGTCTGCCGCCTCAGAGCCCAGCTCCACCGAGTACCCTCTGGCTCCGAGCAGTAATGGCGTGGATGTGTCATCCCAGGGTCTAAGGAACACATAACCTCCCATGGTCAGTGGCCCCTAAACAAAAACGTGTGTCACAAAGAAACACGGCTTGTATTGGCACACACGGGGTTCTAGACTGAGCTATAGAACATCATGTACTTGTATACCGAGGAACGGTATGCTTGTGGCCCTAAGTGAGGACACTCAGCGGGCCGCCTGGACAGGACATCTCAGGATGGTTGGGTGTGCCAAGGGCCTGTCTCCTGGGCCTGGGCCTCAGCTGGCCTGCAGGCTCTGCAGCTCCCGATGCTGGGGAATACTCTTGCACCTGCCTGAGTCGTAAGAGCCAAGTAGTGGAAAAGAGGAGGAGAGATCAGCGTGGGGACCGCCCTGGGAAAGGCACCGAGGGGCGAGGAGGAAAGAGAGACAAGGGCAAGGGGTTGGGGCTAAGAAGCAGCAGGACTCAGTGGGGATGAAGGTTCTATTCACAGACTCCATTCATGCTCCAGCTCACCCCCAGTATCCCTGGGGGGCCCTGTGCTGGTGTGGGGACCCCTGACCCTCTGCCTGACAGGGAGAGCCCAAGGCCATGGTGGGGCAAATACCTGGGTTTTCCTTTTCAGACTGGGCTCTGAGCATTTATATGTGCTCATGTGAGAGGGGAGAAGTCTTCATGTTTGAAGACCTCGTTTTCACAATTACAGAGAAAACAGCCCCCGATTTCTTTCCTGAGATTCTAATTCCTCCACGTGCTGTCAGTTCCCAGGGCCCAAACCACTGGGGAGATGCAGGATCTGGTGATGGTGGTAATGATGGTGAGAGAGGGGATGGCTGTTGTGCTGTCTTCAGACCTTACCCAGTGCTTGGGGGGTCCCTCCCCGGGGAATGGGGGAGGGGTTGGTACTCCTCCAGCAGCTGACCAGGGGCTTGGGGAACAGAGCAGTGACTTCTCTGGGCTGAGCCCTCTGGTTGCTCCCCATGCCTTCATCTCCACAGAGGCCACGACAGTCACAACTGTGGCCGAGAGAATAAATATTTTTGCTAAGTACCAGCTCTCCAGCTCCTGAGGAAGAGGGAGGGTCGGGGAGTCCGGGGGGCTGGTGGAGGCGAGATAGCCCAGGGTCTGCCTTCGGTCATGGTGGGAACACGGCAAACAGGATGATCAACACCATTGAACTGATGTCTAAATGCCACCTCCAGCACCTCCTTGGGCGAGCCAGTCCGGGCTGTGAAGCTGACGTTATCCGGGCACTTGGGGTTCTGCAAGGGAAACACGGACAGATAACCAGGCATTCAGCCGGCTGGCTTAACAACCACAAGGTGGCGCTCCACGAAAATGAACAGCAGGGGAGGCTGGTACCAGGCTCCCGAGGACAGGGGACGTATCTGAGCACGTGGCTTCATGGAAGACTTGTACAAGAGGCTGGGCCAGCGATTCACCATTTCCAGACCGCTGACCCCTGACAGCCATCCCTCACCTAGGCTCCCCAGGGATTTTGTGATCCGGGTATCAACTACCCTTGCCCTATGTGTTGCACCAAATTAAAAAGTTACTTACCGGTCTCACCTCCGGGGGGGTGGGTAGAGTGAGGGAGTTGAGCCCTGCTGGCTGGCAACAATGGCTGTAGAAGAAAGCCCTGAGTGAGAAGGAGGACATGTCAGTGTAGCACTCCCAGAACCCTGCGATTTAAGCACTTTCTTTTTACCAGCTGGGTGGGTACTGGAAGGAGTTTCTCCGTGAATTCCTTACTCCACTTAGTTTTGGGGTGCTGACAGAAAAAACATCTGGTACTTGGCCTGATGTAGTTGCTGGGGATAGATAGTAAGGCTCTATTTTTTCAGCTGCTTGTTTCTCTTTGGCTGTGGGAACACCTGTTCCTTATTCTTCTGAATATCAAAGCCAATTTTCTAGAAGAGTTTGAGAGTCCCCAAGCTCCAAGGGAGGAAATAAATGTCATTTGCTTTAATGGTCTGCAGGAGGCTAGGCTTCTGACAGAGTAGAAACTAAAAAAAAAAAAAAAAAAAAATCTTGCCCGGGATGAGTGGGGTCTCGCTTTGTGGGCGATGCTCGTGGGGTGGTTAAAAGGGCAGGTGGTGGGAAAGGAGGCTTACCTGCTGCATAGGGTAAGTTGTACTGTGCCGGGAGCAAGGAGTACCCCAAGTGGTGGTGGTGGTGGTGTGTGGACATCAGGCGCTGGGAAGGGGATGTGCGGGGCCGGTCTACACTCCTGTCACCGCCTCCTGCTCCCCCAACGCTGCTACAGCTGCCACCACCCCCAACTACCCCACAGCCTCCCCGATCTCTCTCCTGAGAAGTTTTATCACTTATCTGAAAAGGAAAGCAGACACAAAAGTACGATTATGAGACACACAAGACAGCAAGATGCCCAGAGCCCGCATCATGTCTCCTTCAACATGCAGGACCCCCAAGAATCCACTGGGATGTGGAGGAGCAGCCACACGCACTGCGGTTAGGGCCGGACGTGCCCACCTTCTCCCAGACCCCGACGCGGACCCTCTGGGTCTTTGCTCCTAGTCAGTATCATGGCCCTTCCCTTACCGTGGGAGACTTGCTCTTGTAGTGACTGGCGTGCTGCTGCAAGATGTCCAGGGCTTTGGACTCGGAGCTGGACTTACAGCTGACGCTGGGGCTGGCTCGGGCCTTGTCGGCATCTTCGCCCCCTGAGACCTTGCTGCCGTATGGGGAGAAAGAGTAGCTGGAAGGTAGGTAGGAACCTGGGGAGGAAGAAATAACGCAGTCAAGGAGATGGGAGAGGTAGAGAAAGTCTGCTTTAGTGAGCTTGGCGAGGTGGCATCAGCTTCCCTAGGCACAGGCTGAGATGTTTTCCACCATGCTGTCTTCGGGCTGAGACTCTTAGTCTGTCCTTCTTTACTGAGCTCTAGGGCAAAACTAGCTCAGGGACATTAGGAACATGGCCCTCGGTTTTTGGGGAATCAACTTCCCTAGAGCCCCAGTCTTGGACATTCATCTTGCACAGGTGACATGATAAAGTGGAGAGATCAGAGGATCTGGAGGCAGATGGCCTTGGGCTCAAATACCCACATCTGAGATTTACCAGCTGGGTGGCCTGGAGCAAATTAACCACAGTTTTGAGCTTCAGTTTCTTCGCCATCAAAAGAGCTCAATACTTATTTCATAGGGTGACGGGGAAGACTGAATAAGATAACGTATATAAATCCTCTAGTACAGTGCCTGGCCCAGAGCAGGCACGCATCAAATGGAACTATTATTTTTACATAGACGAATTAGGGGTAACAGGAGAAAGAAATACTACAGGGTGAAGCAATCTTCTATCTGCTTGAAAAGCTTACTTGTCCTATTTAGACGACGCATTATAATGTTACGACAGAATCTCAAGACTATTTAGACTGCTCTCCTGTAGGGAGGTGGGAGCTTTAAGGAGTGGAAGTTCTCTTTTACCCCACAGGTACCCCACAATGGCTCTTTAGGCAACAGAAACCAGGGAGTAGAGCTGAATAAGAGCATTTTCTTCTAACAAGAAACACAAAACTCCTACTCTGTGCCCCTTTCCCCAAGAACTCATGGATGGCAGTGTGAAGAGCTTCTTTTTCCCAAGATGAACCTTTTGTAGCTGGACTTTCCCCAAATCTGACTTCAACCTACTTTTCCCAAATGCGAAGCCTTCCAACCGTACACAGTCTTGCAAACGAACACATGCATTACCCTGGTTTGAATGTTGTTTGTTCCACGTGTCTCTCCTGCTACAATTAAGTTGTAAGCTCCTTGAGGGGAGGCCACTAGTCTTCCCTCTTTCTTTTATATTCCACACAGCGTCAAGCACACTGAAAAATGTAGAATATGTATTTTAAAAAAATCCCAGCAGAGGGAAGACGGCAGTGGCAGAGAGGGAGTTTTACCTTTAGTGACCCAGGAAAAGAGACTGTAGAGGCAACCCTCTAGCTGGAGAGAGGGAGGCAGAGGTGGTCCCACAGACTGTAATTAGGGATCATTCAAGGAGCACGGGGTGAGAGAGGCCACTTCATAGAACGTCACACTCAAACAAGGGCTGTCATGTCAACTACCTGAGCCTCCATACACTTTAGGGAGGAGCAAGAAAACTCTGGTTTTGAAAGCTCTCCTTCCCCTCCTTTCCCGATCAATGGCACGCTGGCTGGAAGGAGTGCTGTACCTGGGTAGTTCTGCATCATGACAGCAGGCATGCCCCGGTAGCTGGGGTGGTTGGGGTCATAGGACTGGCTGTAGGAGTAGCCGTGCATGTAGGGGATGTAGGACTGGTGCTGGGTGAGGGGGGACGACACAGGCACGTGGACACTTGGTCGGGGCTCCTTGCTCCCAAGGCGGGATTCCTCAGACGTGGACAGCTTGCAGTCACTACTTGTGCTTTCCTTCCCGTCCTCCTTGGGGATCGAGTCCTTACTCCGACTCCTTTCCTCCTTCAATTTGCGGTCCCGTTCCTCTTTCCACCGCTCATCTTCTGACTTGATGTCTGAGTACTTGGCAGGGTAAACGTATGTCCACATCCGGGGCTCTGCTTCCTACAACAATCACAGAATGAGCAATCAGTGTTGTACAGATGAGAGAAATTTCAAGCCCAAAGTTCCAGGAGAAACACCAGAGCAGATCGTACCACACACCTGGGACAGAGTATGATCAGTGGCCTCTACTGACCTTTGTTTACAATGAACTCTAGTCCCTCTGCTTAAAAGCCCATCCCCTCCCTGCCTAAAAGGAAACAAGATGTGGGAGGAGAAAAGGGAAATCCATCAGTGAGTCTTCTCTAGGAGAGGAAGAAGCATTCTGGGGAAATGACTCCTTGAATAGAAGAGGCCGCTCCCTTTCCAAGGACGTTAAGGTGGCTTCACTTCTTTAGAGCAAGTTCAGGGGTAGAAGGTCTGGCTGTTTCTAAGTCTCTTGAACAGCGCAAGATGTTAGACCAAGTTCTTAGTTCTAACGCTACCTACAAAATCTTTCTGAAAGTAACTCAGTCTGAGTGGTGTACTTTTGGCCGAGTCTAAAAAAGGGAGGGATCACCACTAACTCGTTCCAGAGGAACCAAACACTGAAGGAAACACTGGACTAGGCCTCCAGTTCCGGCTCTGCTAGTGAAGTCTCAAGTAACCCTACACAGATCAAGCTATCTTACCTGGGACTCGCCTGTCAAATGGGAAACACACCTTTTACTGACGTAAAAGTGCTTTTTTAAAAACATTAAAATTATTCACAAAAGTAAAAATTCCCTAAAATGACAGATTTCTCCTGCTAATCTGTATTCTGTTGACCCCCGACATCAGGAAAACCCTGATTTGTGAGGAAGAGAGAAAGAATATCAAACAGTCTATTTCCTCCCAGAATAGTTACCTGTCGGTACCAAAGAATTGGATCCACCTCTGCCTGTCGGCCACATTCAGCACCAGTCTTGGCTTCAGAAGCCTCCTTGCCTAGGTGGCCGGCCTCACTCAGCTTCACTTTAAGTGCTTCTGGGGCCTGGCTGGGGAGTTTGGAAGAGTCATCTAACTTGGGAATGATGACTGATTTGGCAGGGTCAGCCCCTGGCTCCTTGGCCTTGCCAGGTCCTGACTTCACCAGGTCTGTCAGGCTGGGGGCCTTGGTGAGAGTGGGTGGAATTGACGGCTTTTGTTTCCATTCTTCCTTGAGAGCGGCTTCCCGCTCCTTCATGCCCAGCTCTGCCTTCTTGTCCAGGCCGCGCTGCTGCTCCAGGCTCTGCCGTTTCTGCTGCTCCTCATACTGCTGCCGGTAAGCTGTGTTCGTGCTCAGGAGGTGGGTGTGGTAACTCTGGTCGCTGTAGCCGTAGGGGGGTACATAGGCGTACTGGTTGTAGTAAAGGGACTGCATGTACATGTTGGGACGCTGCTGGATGACGGAGGGCTGCTGACTGGAATTGCTCAGCTCTGGCTTCTTTTCCTCACAGACATCGTTCTTCACTTTGCCCTCTATGCTCTCAGGCTCCTCATCCTTTTTTGTCTTCAGGGCCTGGCTCTCCACTCCTGCCTGGCTGCTGGGGTTCAGAGCCCCTGGGCTGGACTGTGCGTAACTTGGAGAGTAGTAACTCTCAAAGCCTTGGTAATACGGTGAGTCTTTGCTCTGTGGCTGAGGGGGGAAAAGAGTTTTCTTAGCACCTTCCTTAACCAACTGTTCGGGGTCCTTCGACTTGACACTGTCCACTTTGCCCTCCCCATCCTCCCCAGCATCGGAGATGTCCGAGTAGGCGGGGCTGTTGGTTTTGACCGAGCTGGCTTCAGCGCCATTCTGGGTCACTACATGTAAGGGAGTCATGGGCTGGGTAGGGGTAGTGCTGTCCAGGCGGCTACTGCCTCCAATGGAAGGGCTGGGGGCATTGTCCGTGAAGCTGTAAATCTTGTCAGCTTCGGCCTTGATGCTAGCCAGTCGGCTTTGGTGGGGGTCTGATGAGCCATTTAAGAGCCCCTCCATTTTCATCCCATCTCCGGATGATTCCCTGAACGGGCTTTTGCCTTCTTCTGCTCGACACACCTTCCCAGGAGTCAGAGGACTTTCAAGTTCCTTTGAAGACTCCTTCTTTTTTTTGTCTTTCTTTTTCTTGTCCTTGGCTGGAGTCAAGGCAGGGTTGACTGTGAAAGGCTCCCCCATCACAGTGGGCTTGGGCTGAATGGGCTTGAGCTGGGGGCTGTTGGGCATGGCTTGGACCACCGTGGTGGTCAGGCCCGAGGAGGAGCCGGGGCTGGCTGCTGTGAAGGTGGCTGTCTGGAAAGTGTAGATTTGCTGTGCGGGGATGGCAGGGGCAATGGGCCGGGCTGACTTTAAGCTCTTGGAAGAAATCTTTTCAGGTTTCAAACTAGAGGGTTTTTTACATTTTTCTTTTTCCATACACTTTCTTTCCAAAGAATCAAAGGCATCATTGCTTGTTTCATCCATTACTGAGGGTCCATCATCAGAGCCATCATTGGATAAGGCCCCGAGGTCTGTGTCCCCTTCCCCACTCAACTTTTTCTTACAGAGGCCTTTTGTGCTGAATTTGCTTGAAGGAGAAGGGCTATGAGGCTCTACGAGCCGAACTTTGGGGGTAGCTGAGCGGGCAGGGGACAAGGAACCTTTTTGTGAGACAGATGCACCATTGCAGCTCCCGAGGTCTGCATGGAGGGTAGGCTCCTCTCCGTACTCACTGTCTCCATCTGCTTCTGGTTTGCTGTCATCATCTGTATGGGCATGAGCTTGGTGGTACTTAAGTCCATTAATGTGCTTGTACTTTTTGTTGCAGTTTGGGTGGGGACAGTCAATCAAGACGGGGGAGGGACAATTTCTGTCTAGAATAGTGGGTTCCACCTTCGTCCCAGGGAGGGGGCCAGTGGCTGAGCCCATGGAATTCGTACGGACACGCTTGCTCCCTTTGGAGTCCTCTGAGCTAGAATTAAGCTCCATGTCTGAAAGGGGTTTGTTTTTCCGCTTATTTGCTGAGGAAGGACTGGCCTTGACATCCTCAGAGGTGCTACTGGCAGGTGGGCGATGCTCTGAAGAATTCTGGCTGCCTCGACGGCCTTTGCTATTGGCTCCTGCTCGGGTTTTGCTACTGCTGCTGGTCCCTTTGCTGTCAGAGGCTGTGGCTGTCTCACTGACAGGTGTGTTACTGTTGGGACGAACGCGTTTGCCTCTCCCCCGACCGTTTCGCATTTCCAAGTCACTGGTGGGGGAGTCACAGAACCTTGGCAATAGACAAACACAACAGGATATTATTAAAAAGAGAACACATCTTCAAACCAGTTTAGCTGCAGTCTCCAGAAGAACTGTCCAGATGGTAACTATCATTTTCAATGAATATGATTTGTTAAAGGAACTTTTGAAAGCACGGGAACTGCATTAAGTGGTGAGTTCTAGTAGGCTGTCTGAGTACTAGCTGTAGACAGGCTGGCCCGGTGGCTCAGGCGGTTGGAGCTCCATGCTCCTAATTCCGAAGGCTGCCAGTTTGATTCCCACATGGGCCAGTGGGCTCTCAACCACAAGGTTGCCAGTTCAACTACTCGAGTCCCGCAAGGGATGGTGGGCTGCGCCCCCTGCAACTGGCAGTGGCGACTGGACCTGGAGCTGAGCTGTGCCCTCCACAACTAAGACTGAAAGGACAACAACTTGACTTGGGGAAAAAAAAAAAAAAGTCCTGGAAGTACACACTGTACCCCAATAAAGTCCTGTTCCCCTTCCCCAATAAAAAAATCTTAAAAAAAAAAAATTAGTACTCATAGCAAAATATGTATCTGTTTAAAAAAAAAAGTATTGCCAATGAATGCGTGTTCACCCATCGTTAGACTCTATGGCCTCGGTCTCATGGTGATTACAGGTACTACCCATTGGAATTCAAATTTCAGACAAAAGCTTAAATAGGACCTTCTCCCCATTCCTACCCAACCCATGAACACCTAATTCATTTCTTCTTCTTGACTGTCAGATGAATGTAGTGCTTTTCCTTGTCTCTATACCACAATGTCCTTTAAAAGCTGGGTGTCTTTTAAAAGCTAACCAACTCTAGCTGGATGAAGGTACAAGCCATCCCTGATTAGGGTGGTTCAGACTAACATAAACTAAAAAGCTGAAGAGTGCTTACCTGGGCGGTGCCCAATCATGCCGTGTGCAGTCAAGAAGGGTACCTACGTATGTCTTGTTCCTCCATGTTACATTCACCACCAACATTCCTGGAAGACAAGAAGACTCAGATATAGATGAGAGAAGCCCTTTTGGCCACTGAGAAATATACTTCCCATTTGAGTAGCATTCTGGCTCCCGTAGTAGGGTTTAGGGAGTACGCTGGGTCCCAATGAGACAACAGAATTACGCTAATAGTTCTATAGGAACTGCCGTTAGGATGGGCAATAGTTGCAAAGGTTTCATGGTCCAGTTAAGGCACATTTTCATTAAATAAATAAATAAATAAATTCAAACATACTGAAAAAATACAAAGAAACACCTACCAAAAACCCATGTACCCACCACCCAGTTCAATGATTTATAAGATTTGTGCCAATTATGGATCCTGTGTTTGGTGTCAACTCTAAGAATTCTTTGCCCATTGAAGATTATCTTCTAGATTTTTTTCCTAAGTTTTCCAGTTTTCTGTTTGTCCTTGATCCATTTTGAGTCAATTTTTGTATGAGATTCTTTTTTCTGGCCTATGATGACCAGTTGTTTCAATGCCACTTGTTGAAAAGGCTTTCATCTCAAGAATTGCTTTTGCACCTTTATCAAAATCAGCTGGGTGCATTTGTGTATCTATTTCTGGGTTCTCGGTTCTGTTCCATGGTTGATTACTGTGGCTATTAATAAGTCTTGAAATCAGGGAGCCTTATTCCTCCCACTTTCTTCTTCTTTTTCAAAACTGTTTTACCTGTTTTAGTTCCTTTGGCCTTTTCATAAAAATTTTAGAATAATCTTATCTCTATCTACAAAATACCTTGTTGGAATTTTGACAGGAATGGCATTAAACCTATGTATCCATTTGGAAAAAAACTTGACATCTTTACTATGGGCTTCCCGTTTGTTTAGAGCTTTGATTTCTTCCATCAGCACTGTGCAGTTCCAGCATACAAATCTTGTAAATAGTTTGCTAAATTTACAGCTAAGTATTTCATTTTTTTGAGCTATTGTAAATGGTACTGTATTTTTAATTTCAGTGTCCATGTGTTCATAGCTAGTATATTGTAGACATACAATTGATTTTTGTATATTTATCTTGTCTTCTATGATCTAGCTGAATTCATTAATTCTGGGAGGTTTTTTTGCATATTCATTGGGATTTTCTATGTAGACAATCATGTACTGCGCAAGTAAGTACAGTTGTATTTCTTTTCTGAGCTGTATGCCTTTTAAATCCTTTTCTTGCCTTATTGCACTAGCTAGAACTTCCAGCACTATGCTGATTGACATCCTTGCTTTGTTCCTGCTCTTAGGGAGGAAACATTCAGTCTTTCATCATTAAGTATAATGTACAGCTCCATGTCAGGGATATATGAGGCAAAAATATAACCCAAGGAACTCACCACATGTCATTCCTCAGGTCCTGAGGTCCCTAGCTGGTCTGCCTTCTTTTGTCCACCTTTTACAGCCTTGTTATATTTGTTTTATATATATAATAGACAGGGTTTTTAGTTGTATTTGGTGGGAGAAGTAGGGAAAGGTATGTATATTTCACCCTCAACAAAGTGGAAGTCCTGGTTAATTTTATTGGTTACTTTTCTTAGTATTAGATTCCTATTATATAAAATTTTGATTTGCAGGCTTTTTTTTGAGCAGGTTTTTTTTGAGTGGGATGCTTTTGTTACTAATTTTCCCTTCTCTGTTCCATAGTTTTAAAATTTCTTCCATCTAGTACCTTAAGGACCTAGTCTGAACAGGTCTTCTAATGGCCTGTGCCGTTAGAAGAAATGTAGGATATCATAGTTCTCATCATTGAACCAGAAGGCAGTGTGACCTACTTCTTCACAACTCCTTAGGCTTCCCTCCTTCCCTATTCAATTAACTCTATTCCCCCCCGCCCCCCCTTCTTCCGCCTCCCTGCCTCCTCCTTCCCCTCCAGTTCAAGCCATTGTTTCTCAGTCTAGTAGTGTAGGACACAGCTCCCTGGCCCATGCTGGTATTATGAGCTGTGCACTCCCCCAGGCTGAGGCAGCGACCAACCGCTCACAGCACCTCTCGCTGGCTACTCATGACTGTTGTTCACAATCTTAGCTGTAGAGGGCGCAGCTCACTGGCCCATGTGGGAATCGAACCAGTGACCTGGCGTTAGGATCATGATGCTCCACCTGAGCCACTGGGCCGGTCCTCAATTAACTTTTTAAAGCCTCTTATTATGAGTCTGGTTGAGGGTTGGCATCTCACTCCCCTGACTTCAAGTTCTATCTCTAATTACTGCTCAGGAATTCATTTCTCAGGCACCATTCTGTTCCCAGATCTGGAGGCCAGCTGGCCCACAGCTTCAGCATCTTTTCTATTTTTGGTCCACGTAGATGGTTATTTTGTTTTTGAGCCTAAATATGTTCTTTGATTTTCACTTTATATATTTTACTTCTTGCTATGTGTTTGGAAGAGGAAATGTGTCAAAAGTTCGAACACAGTAGGTCATTTTGTTCAGAAGTCCCAAGGCACATTTTCTTTCTTTTTTGTTCTCAATTGCTCAGACAACCAAGGCACATTTGCTACGTAATGTATCTAGAGAATAAGTCTGGGGAATCTAGAATTAGCCTTTTGTTTGTGTTGGTCATAAACTAATAAAATACTCTTTGATTCAGCACTCTACTCCCTACATTTACTACAGATACTCCCAGGGCCTATCTGTAGTAACTCACCTACATTCATTTTCTTTTATGTAGAATGTTGTCTAAAGATCACCGGACTTGGAGTTAAAATACCTTAGTCCAAATCCTCGCTCTGTTACAGTGTAACCTTGGACAGGTCACTTAACCTCTATGAATCTCAAATTTTTAGTCAATGCTACAGGACTAAAACCGAAATAAATGATAAGATTATTAAATTAGATAATTTGCCCATAGTAGGCTTTCAGTACATCAGTACAAAGTGCCTAGACAAAACCATGGAATATCAGGACTGGAACCCTGAACTCTTGGGCATTCCTTTAAGTAAGACCTTATTTAATTAGCCTTTGTTCTCTTTGGAGTCAGATTTTAGGATGTTCTATCATAAAACTAGATCAGACAAGGGAACTGGGAAAATAAAAAAGGATTATCCTTCCAGAAAGTCTCAATCTAATGAAATTAGGGCAGGAAAAAATTTTGGTTTGGGCAATTGGATCCTAATTCAAACATTCATTGAACATCTATTACGTGCTAGGTGTTTTCATGATCTTACTGAATAGTCCACAGCCTTAAACCACTTTTTGAAAAAGTCAGGCCACAAAGAGAAAGCATAGTCCTTACAACAGCACTGTCTTATTGGGGTTGTGAAAACTACCTTCCAAAGTTGAAAATGAAAGCCCAGAAGTTAAATACTTTACCAAAAGTCTCATTTATTAGTGGTCAGATCTTTAAGACGTCACTCAGCTATCTTTAGTGGCTTCTGATTCTTTTTACACAATTTCTTTAAGATGTCCCTTTATCTTAAGGATTTACCAAAAAACCCTCAGAAACACACATACAAGATTGCCGGGAGGGAAGGCGGTGTCCATCCAGAGGAAAAAAGGATTCTTATCCTTTCTAGGGTCCTGGAATCTTAAGGAAAATGGAAAACCTCCTAAAAAAGCAATTAGGCTAAATTTTCTCTGGCTATTAACAAAGTGAATTCAAATGGATGTCTCCTTCCAGGGATGGGCTGCTCTGATTACTGCATAATCAATTTGAACAGAACAGAGTCCATTTACTTCTACACAAGGTAAGACTGAGAGATAGGCACCTCATTAATAAGGGTAGATGAGCAAAGCAGTACATAGAGAGCAGGCATACAATTGGAAGATGAATGACTGTTAGTCCTACTCTTGAAACAGCTGGGCAGGAACACGTATTTATGAATCTGTCTTCTTCCTCTGCTATAATCTGCAAACCTTAGGAATAATGAATGAGCTGAAAACAAGACAGGTCAGATAGAGTGCTGGAAGTGGGAGAGGGGAAGAGGAAAAATTCTGTATGGAAAAACAAAATGAAGGCTTGTTTAAATGTCAAAGCAAACACATTTTTCTGAAGTGTAACTCTCTCCCTACAAGGTTCTGAGTTGAGACAGCTGGGAGAATACGAGGACAGGAAAGAAAAAGCGGAAAAAAACACTTAACAGACCTAGTTTCTCCATTAGGGGCTAACTTTAGGGCAGCAAGTAGGCTGAAGAGAAAGAAAAATTGGTTTTCATTTTAGAAAGCTTCCTATTTTGAATAAGTGTTCACAAAATACGGAAAGACTTGGCTGGTTTGAAGATAATGGTAACAATAATGCTAAAAATAGCAGTACTAAATAGTGCTTTGTGTTTCTCTAGGTGGTTTCGTATTTATCAAGGGTCTCACAGACATAATCTCATTAAACGCTGAGTTGTAGAGTGCTCTCCTTCTTAAAGGGGAGCAACACTGGAACAACATAAAGGAGAAATTACTTAGGTATAAGGCATCGGTCAAGTTCTCCCAGGTCTCAGGAAACGTGCAATGCTGAGACAAAACCTACTCCCAAAGCTGCCCTGCTTTGCTTCAGAGGACAATTCAAAAACCTCAAAACAGCTGTGTGTTCAAGACTATCCAAGGCACAATAGTGGAAAGAATACATTCTGTTGGTAGGTACTTTCTCTCAGGGATCTGGTACCGTCATGCTCAGTGGACCACTCTCCATGGAACACTTCCTTCACTTGGTTTCCAGGACAGGGATACCACACTCTCCTGGTTTTCCTCTTATCTTTCTGGTCACTCCTCAGCATCTTCTGCTTCCTCATGTCTAACTGATGATTCGTGAATTTCTATCTCCAGCCCAAACCTTTGCCCTGAACTCCAGTTTCATGTATCTAATTTCAAATTTGACATTTCCATTTGATGTCTAAATAGAGACCTCAAACTTAACATGACCCAAACTGATCTCCTGATATCCACTCTCCTTCCCCTTGACATCCCCTCCCCCCCAATTTTTACAACTGGCTAAGTTTTCCCTATTTCAGGTAATGGCATCTCCATCCTTTCAGGTCAAAAACTTTGGGAGTTTTACTTGACTCCTTTCTTACTCTCAAGCCCCACATTTGACAGTCAGCAAATCTTGTTGCTTCAACCTTCAAAATATATCCAGATTTTGACCGTATCTCACAATCTCCACTTCTCCAGCTCCAAGAACTCCTTAAATTATTGCAACAGCCTTCTAGCTTACTTCCATCCTTATCCCTCTCTGACCTACTCTCAACACAGGAGCCAGAGACAGCCTGTTAAACCCTCAATCATATCCTATAATTCCTCTGGCTCAAAACCTTCCAAAGGCTGCTTCCCATTTCACCCAGATGAAAGGCCTAAATTCTTGCCGTGACCTTAAAGAGCTCACATGCTGTTGACCTGTATTACCTCTCTGATTACTGTCACCTCCTACGGCTCTGCTCCTTATTCTGTTCTAGCACAGTGACCTACTTGTTCTTTGAACACAACAGGCATGCTCCCATCTCAGGGCCTTTGAACTTGCCATTCCATCTACTTGCAACATCCCCCCAAAGCCCCCACATTCTCAAAGCTTACTCTCCGTTGCTTCGTTCAAATCTCTTCTCAAAAGTCATCTCAGTGAGGCTAATTCTCACCCCCTCATTTATATAATCCCTAGTTCCCTTTCCTCCTTTTCCCCATCCATAGTATTTATCAGTATGTAACAAAGAAGAACTTTTATTTATTTATCTTGTTTATTGTCTGTTTGGTGCTATTAGAATGAAACTTTCTATGAAAGCAAGGATTTTTATCAGTTTTTTCCCCACTGCTGTATCTCTAACTACTAGAAACATGTTTGGCATATAGTAGGTGCTCAATAAACACTATATATGTTGAATGAATGAATGCTCCTTATTTCTCTCCAGAAACTCTGTTAAAGGAAATAAAAATTTAAAAGTAGTTCCATCCTTATACGTGAGTCTAAGGAGCCTTACTAGTGTTTGAAATGAATAATGGTTTATTTTGTGGGCTGAGTAAGCATCTCCTTCATCCAAATGAGTCAGTAACTAGCTGTATAATTCTGGGCAAGCTACTTTATCTTCCTGGGTTTCAATTTCCTCATTTGTAAAACGAGAGGGTTGGAATAGATGGATAACCTTCAAGCCTCCTTCCAACTCTAAAATTCTGGGATTCTATGAAAGGCTATGACACTTAAAAGTATAAATGATAAAATGCCATTTCCCATGGAGTTTTAACAATGATCAAAAACTTAAGCTGAAGAAAATACAAGGCATGAAGTATAAGGCATGTCATTTCAGACATTATTTACCTGGTAGAAAAAAACTTCATCCGTGTGGGAGTATAAATTGGTAAAAGCACCCTGGAAAACTATTTTATTTCTACCAAAACTTAGGTATTTCTAAGCAGACCTTCTAATACTAAACATACACCTATCCTATAACCCAGCAATTCTTAGAAATAAGAGCTTATATCCAACAAGAGGCATTAAAGAACGTTCATACATAGTTGCTTCACTCCTAGTAGCCCCAAACTGGAAACAATTCAAATGTCAATAAAAAGCAGAATGGATAAATTGTGGTATAATCAAAATGTAATACTATACAGTACTGAAGAATGAACTACCATTACACGCTAAAGCATGGATGACTCTCACAGGCATAATGTTAAGTGAAAAAAGCCAGACAAAAGAGTACATACTAGGTGATCACATTTTAAGATAGAAAAACTCATCTATGATGATAAAAATCAGAATGGTGATTACCTTTTGGGGTGGTATTGACGGGAGAGAGCATGAGAGAACCTTCCAGGGGTACTGGTAACATTCTAATTTTGGATATAGGTAGTGGTGACACAGCTATACACATATGTAAAAATTCATCAAACCATGTACTTAATATTTGTGCATTTTATTTATGTTATACACCAATAAAATATTAAAGTGATCTGCAGCAGGCAGGGGGTTCTCGCTCAGTAGCAGTTGACTCCAAGAGTTACAAACTCTCTGGAATACAGAGACCGACTCAATCAGTTAAGTTCCACAGAGAAAGTCCATCTCCCTTGAGATTAATCAACAAAGAATTACTGGGCATCAACATGTGCCAGGGGATTACGTTGGGCACAAAGTGTAAAAAATGTATATAATGCTTTATTTATTGACAACACTGTTCCTCATGTTTCTTCCAGCCTGTTTTAATAAATAAGCTTGGGATAGTTAACTTGTGAAATCTCTAAAGTTTTCTACTGTTACTACCATGTTTCCCTGAAAATAAGACCTAACTGCACCATCAGCTCTAATGCGTCTTTTGGAGCAAAAATTAATGTAAGACCCGGGCTTATTTTAATATAAGATCGGATATGATATAATACTGGGTATAATATAATATAATACTGGGCCTTATATTAATTTTTGCTCCAAAAGATGCATTAGAGCTGATGGTCTGGCTGGGTCTTATTTTTGGGGAAACACGGTATTGCTGGTGGGTGTTTAAAATTGGTTCAACCTGTGTATAAAAGTGGTTCAACCTTTGATGGCAATCTGGCACTATCTTTCAAAAAGCAAATTCTTTGATCCAACAAATATGCTTGTAAGCATTTACCCATAAATATTCTCAGTGTAAAAACTAAAGTGTTTGCTGCAACACTGTTTAATAACAAAAGATGGGAAACAAACTAAATGTCCTTCAATGAGGGACCCATTAAATATATTTTTGTACATTCACACAATGAAACACTATGCAGCTGTGAAAACAAATGAACTATAAATAAACTATTAATGGAACAAGTACTTAGATATACAGGTGAGTAAAAAACAAAGCAAGGTACAGAACAATAACTATAGTATGCTACTATCTGTATAAAAAATAAGTGCATGAATCTGTATTTATAAGTGTATAGAATGACTCCGGAAGGATAAATAAACTAGGAATAGTGGTCATTCCCAGAGAGGTAAACCGGGTGGCTGCGATGCAGGTGAAGAAAACTTGTTTTCATTCTATACTCATTTTACCACTGAATTTTGCACCATACGCATGTCTTACTTACTCAAAAAACAAAGGCAGAAATAGTTATTAATTTTGGTAGGAATATTTAAAAAAAACTTAAAAAACATTCCTTTTAGGAAAGAATGCTGGCACTACTGACCACTACTGAACTTGAAAAGGGCATTCAAGTGGCAGAATAGATACCATCTCCAAAACCCTGTCTTATTTCTTTAAATCGGCAACTTCTCTATGCAATTAAGAGTATCAGAGTGATTGTGGCAGTTTTTAACTATGTCCACAGATTCTTTGATATTCCTCCCTTCAAAAAGGTAGGTTCTAATTCCCCTCACCTTGAGTGTGGGTTGCACTTAGCAACATGCTTCTAATTAAACCCAATGTGGTGGAAGTGATGTGCATGGCTTCTCAGGCTAAGTGATGAAGGCCGTGTGGGTTCCTCCTTGCTTTTGCTTTTCTTGGGGAAGTCAGCCGCTGTGTTGTGAGGACTCTAGCAGCACACCCTAGGGAGCCTCCGGTCCACGGGGCTAGAAACGGAGCCTCCTGCTAACGGCCATGTGACTGAGCTAACTTGGAAGTGGATCCTTCAGCCTCAAATAAGCTTCCAGACAATGGCCGCCGCAACTGACATCTTGACTGTAACCTCATGAGAGACCTCGAGACACAACCAGCCACCTAAGCCACTCCAGAATTCCTGACCCACAGAAACTATGTGACATAATAAATACTGTTTTTAAACTGCTATGTTTTGGGGGTAATTTGTTAACCTGGAGCCCTGTCTTATCCTGAGAAGACAAATAGTTAATTTAACTTATTCCTTCCTGGAACAAGTAAGTACCGAGCTTCTACTATTTGCCAGACATTGTGCTAAGTAGTGAAGTTACAAAAAACAGCTAAGAATATATGAAGGTCTATCCATTCCTGGGCTGGGAGCAAATATTTATTAAGAATCTACTTTGTGGAATTCTCTGGACTAGGCACTGGAGAACAAAGATAAATATGGCCAGCTGCCTGCTCTCAACATAAGGGACTGAAAAACTGGAAGGCTAGGGGGAAGATGTCATGTGTGACTGAATACTCCAGTAACTAAGTTTTTAAATAGAAACATCAGCATTTGCCTCCATGCTGCTTTTGAATCTTGTTTCAATCCCAGTTGATGCTGACAACTACTCCCTGGAAAGGGCAGGTTGGCATGCACATATGCTGGCTTGTATTCATTCATTCATCCATCATTCATTCATTCAACAAATGAACACCTACTCTGGGCCAGACACGGTTCTAAAGTGATGGAATTCAGCAATGCACAAAAACGGACAGTCCCTGCTCTTACACAACTTATATTCAAGTGATAGAAGACAGACAATAAATAAACGAACAAATAAATATATTAGGGAATGGTAAGCCCGATGGAAAAAAATAAAGCAAGAGCAGAGGAAGAGAGGATGTGAGGGGTGGGGATACAGCTATTTTGTAAAAGACAGTCAAGAATAGCCTTATGAGAAGGTAACATTCAGAGAACGTGACAAGCAGAGAAACCTGAGAGAGGTGAGAGTAGCCATGTGGAAATGAAGAGGACGGACATTTTAGGCAGAGGAAACAGCAGGTACAAAGGTCCTGTAGTGGGAATGTGCTTGGCAGGTTCTGAGGAACAACAAAGCGAGAGAGGAACAGTGGAGTAAGTGAGGGGAAGAGATGAGGTCAGAGACCAGGGCAGGCCAGAGTGTGCAGACCGGGGCTGACGGGCTTCTAATCTGAGGGACACGAAGTAAACATTTCAGGCTTTGCAGGCCGCACAGTCTCTGTGGCAACTTTCCAACTCTTACAGCACAAGAAGAGTCACAGACAATATGTAAACAAATGGGAATAGCTGTGTTTCAATAAAATTACAAAAACAGGTACAAGATTGGATTTGGCACAAGGGCTGTGGTTTGCAGACCCCTGATATAGGTCATCGAACTACTTGCAGGACAAATGATGGAGACCGGAGGGGAACAGTTTATGCCCAGGCTCTGGCCTCAGAAAGCATTCTCACTAAAACAAAGCTATAATGAGAACCAACTGAAATACTTCCATTAATATTAGGCATGCAAAAGTTGTCTGACAGATAAAATGAAAAAAAAAAAAAAAAAAAAGCAGCTTGTCTGGGACCCAAAATAACAGTTATTTTACTGTTTCTACAGAAAAATGTTTTGAGTTCCAAAACCTTTTTTGAAAACTAAATTAACTTTGAAACACAAGCCATTCATAAGTTGAGGACTGTCCATATAAAGAGGATATTTTAATCCTTTCCTTGATAACTCAGGGACATTATTCTAGATATGATTACCCTGTGGTATTGTAAGTAATATTTCTTCAAAGGTTACTGAGGAGCTACGGGTTAATGGCCCTCTATTAATGGTGCCCAAATTGATCTGCTGAATTTTCGTGTTTTGCTTTTCAGTCTCCTCTCACTTTTTCTTATTACTATGCCTATACCTTTTGCAGTAGTGGTCTTTCCCTTATTGCCAATCTCTGTATCATATCCAACTTCCTTCTTGTAATCGACTCTAGATGAGGAAATCACGGACTCAATACTAAAGTCGCTCTACCATCAGGCCCTACCAATCCTCTTATCTGACTTCATGACCGTATACATTCCACATCCATTAACTCCATGATTCTAGGAAGAGTCTGTTATATTTAGAACTCAAAGTTCATGGGGAAAAATTCTGTAGTGAATAGCCAAACGAATCAGTTAGACAAAACCATTTTTGATAACTCCCCACAACTAATTTGTCAGTGAGCGTTGAAGGCAGTGTGTGTGGGGGTGTGGTCAATGTCCAATAAACATTTTTTTTTTAAATTGAAGCCTTGATTTTTTTCCTCTTTTAAGTGCCATTTCTTCCAATGGGTATTAGGTCTTGGTCCAGGTGCCAAGAACACCTAGCCATAGCTACAAAACGAAATATACATCTTTAAGGCTCTCCTAGACAGAAAAAAAAACTAGGATTGCGTAAGGCAATGGTTCTCAAAGTGTGGTTCAGGGACCCTTGGAAGTCCCCGAAGACTGTTTTAAGGGGTCTACAAAGTCAAAACTATTTTCATAATTATATTAAGACAAATTTATCTTTTTATTTCCATTCTCACATGAGTACACATAAGTTTTCCAGAGGCTGCATGACATGTGATATTTCAACAAATTGTCTTCTATTAAGTCAGGCATCAAAAAGATTTGTAAAAATGTAAAAACAATGCTATTCTTTTCACTATTTTTGTTTCGAAACTATAGTGATTTTTCATAAATATAGGTTATGTTAACACATGTAATAGGGTTATTATTGTTAAATGGATTAATAAATACACATTTTAAGTTTCTCAGTTTTTAAATTCCTATTATGGTAAATAAAATAAACTATCGACAGATATAAACAAAGGCTCTTAAAGGTCCTTAATAATTTTTAAGAGTGGAAAGTAGTCCTGAATCTAAAAAGTTTTTGAACTGCTGACTTAAGGAATAAAAGCCAAGCACTGTTTTTACGTTTGCCTTTTTATAGAGATATTAAATAAGCTGCTACT
The DNA here is from genome assembly GCF_057876585.1 of Rhinolophus sinicus. NCBI lineage: Eukaryota > Metazoa > Chordata > Mammalia > Chiroptera > Rhinolophidae > Rhinolophus > Rhinolophus sinicus. Next base: position 156,118,947 of record NC_142503.1, on the reverse strand, counting down.
ATCTTCATGCTGGGAGACAGAAAGCTGGGGACCATCCAGTTCTACCACTGCCGTCAGTTTTGTGTTCTGGGGATCCGCTTGCCCGGTTGGAATTCTCCTACGTTATGAGAATTCTGGACCCTAAAGAGTGGAACTGATGATGTGTAAAGGAAGCAGGCAGCTCAGGGCATAACCAGAAGGGCTCATGGGCTGGAGGAGGAAGCAGAGCTGGCTTTCTGGGGCATTTGGATAGAGCCAGTCACCATGGCCTATCCATTCTGCCTTTGAATTTTCCCTGAATAATGTCTTCTTCTCCATCCCACCACCACTACCAGAGTTCAAAGTCCTCATTAACTCACCTCTAGACTATTCCAACAGCCTTTGAATTGTGCTCCCTAACTCTAGTCTTTCTTTCTGTCAATCCAGCCAGTAAACCACTGTCAAAGGAATCTACCTCAAACACTGCTTTTCACGCAATTAGCCAGTAAACGTATTACTTATTATACCCCATCATTGTGCCAAGTGCTAATGGAGATTCAAAACCTTCACTGAACTGAAAGTTTTACTCTGTTGGGGAGGGAAACGAATATACATAAAATCATTAGTTAAAAAAATACATATACTACATACTATGTATGGTACAGCCATATGACACATCAGACAAGGAAGAATAGGTAGGATTTTGTAAATAGTGATGGGACCTGGGATGAGCGTGGCACACATAAGAAAGGCTGAAACCACAGGATGACAAGCTGAGGCTGTGTGTTAGGGGAGAACGAAGAACTTGAAGCTAGTCTAATACTTGATGCTAAATAAATATTTGTTAATTGCTACCAATTGGTGCCTTAATGAATTATAAAATAAGTTATAGAGGGGCGACTGGTTAGCTCAGTTGGTTAGAGCATGGTGCTCGTAACACCAGGGTTGCCGGTTCGATCCCCACATGGGCCACTGTGAGCTGTGCCTCCACAACTAGACTGAAACAACTACTTTACTTGGAGCTGATGTGTTCTGGACAAACATACTTAAAATAAACAAAAGTTAAAAAAAAAAGTTATAGATAGAAAATAACAACTTTTGATTGGTGTGCTGGGTTGCACAATTCCCATGCTCCATCCCCCTCATAGCCGTTCTTCATGCTTAATGTACACATTTTGTTTGTATATGTTGTATAAAATGTATACAGCTTTGAATTTATGTATTTTAATTTATATATGTAGTATTGTCATATATCTCATTCTGTTTTTTTGTGTCCTAACCTGGCACTGTGTTGTGAAGAGTCATCCATATTGCTATATTGTAACTAACCCATAGGTTATTTGTAATGTCTGTATATGTCATTTAATAATCAACATTTAGTAGGTTCTTATCAGAAGTTATCTCCAGGGCTCTGGAGATAAAAGACATGAAATAGAAGCCATGGTCCCTATCCTATCCTCAGGTATCTTATAATCCAGCTGGAACAGATAAAGACACAAAAAGATAACATGTTATCAGCAGCAGTTGATAAAGACAAAGTAAAGTTTGGTTGAAGGGCCAGTGAACTACACCTTACCATATCATGACTTATTTCGTAAAAAAGGAGAGACAGGAAGAATGTAGCATCTAGATTTAAAGGAACTGATATGGTGAAGTTGTAAAATAACATTTTAAACTTTTTGAGACTTTTCTCTAGATGGTGCTAGAGCAACCATTGTCTATAACTCAAGTTTCCTTCAACATTATAAAAAATAAGAGATAATTTATAGCTCATTAGCAGCTTGATGGCTTCTCTACCACTTTTATTGACCTTTGGTTCTCAGTCTTGGACAGTGGGAGATGCTGGGCATTGCTAAGAAATTAAAATCACAGACAACTACTCAAACACCAATGGCTTCTCACCCAATCTACAAAAAGCTATTAATTTAAAGCAATGTGCTGTTTGTGCAGGTCTGTGGGTGGAGAAGTGGAGTTGAATAATTTTCAGTCTGATTCCAGGAAGGTTATAATCTCTAAGGAAGTAAAGGTGACAAAACCTCTTAATATAAAGTGGAAGGCATCACCAACAATTCTTGCCACGACTAATTCAAAAGCTCAAAGGGATGCACAGGGTAGGTAAGAATATCCTAACCTGTCTAAGGAAATAAGGGGTTATTTAATAAAGGCCCGTAAGTTTTTAAAGATTGGCTAAAATGAAATTATTGTTGGCTGTATGCAGAGCAGCTACCCAAGACTGTTAGATCAGGCAGCTGTCCCAGATGGAGGCCCTGCCCAGGAGCTGCCCTACTGTGCAGTGTGTACAGATTTTCAGTAGCTTAGGTAACATGGTATGACAGGTGTGAACTGAGAGCTCTAACATTTCATGTTATGAGGGTTCTTTTGGTTTTGTTTTTGAAATTCTGAGTAACTGAACTTCTCGTGCACAGAGAGCTGTGGATGGTGGTGACAGCAGTGGTTAATGAGAGTAAGGTGAGAGGGCTCTAACACACAACATGCGAACAGAAACAAAACCCAAGAGGGTTGCAACTGTAGAAAACTACAGCGTTGGTGTCTGAAGAACACCTGGGAGAAACTTCCCATCAGGCCTTCTCCATCAGCTGTCATTGCCAGAGTAGCTTACAAACCTTTAGGTCATCTTATGTCTTGCTGTGTCAAGGATGCTTTCTCCTTGGATAGTCTGCTTGACAGCTCCTGTCATCATCTTTCCCTTCCAAATGCCGGCGATGAACTGGCTGGGGAACCCCGCACTGAACAGAAGCCGAGCCCAGGCTCACTGCTCCTAACTAACCCCTTGTAGTAACAGGCACCTATTGCAGTCTCCTAGTTAAAAATAACTAGGCTGAAGAAGAGCTGCTGTGGTCTGCTCTGGTGCCTTACCCAGAGATGCCCTCTCAGGAAAAGCTGAAAACAAACTGAGTTCTGTAATTTAGCTAAAAGTGACCTCTTTTGGTTCTCAATTATATGGCATCTGCTGATTGTATCATTAATAGGGCTCTTAATACACAGTATTTGGTGGGATAGTTATTTGCATATATGTATTTGAAGATACTTCAGTTATATAAGATTTCCTGAGAGAGCTTCCATATACAAAGCAAATGTGAAAAAACAACTCCACCAATCTTAGGAAACAAAGCTGCCTATTTGGCATTACAGGGCAAAAATGTGACACGGTATGAATTTCTTTTCATTCCAGCCCATGTGAAAGTAAAACAGCTTTCAGCTTTGCCTAAACTTAGCTTTAGGCAAAGTTGTTTAAGATGTTCTTTAACTTAGCAAAGGTTTATATTTCTAATGTAACCAAATCTGTCAATCTTTTTCTTTGTGGTTTCGTTCATTGCACTTTTACGCTTAGGTTTTTCATCTAGAATTTTGGATATTTATTTACGTACTATTTTAATTGAACAGCTTTACAAAAATCAAACAAACATGTACCTGTTTAGTAAACCTTGCATTTATCTATGTGTATGTATTATCTATCTATCTATCTATCTATCTATCTATCTATCTATCCATCCAAACTTATTTTTTTCTATCTTGGAAATTATTTTATTTTTATTATTTTTAAATTTTTTTATTTAAGGGTATAATTTACAAAATTGTAAGATTCTTAAAGTGTACAACATGATGATTTGAGATACATGTACATTTACATAAACTTATAAAAAAGAGATGTATAGTTTTAAATGGGTTTCTAAGTCAACTTTTTTCCCTCACAGAGGGTTTCTTCCCCAATACCTATTATGTATTAAAAAATCCTTCCCATTTCCTTTGGCTTGCTTATAAATTAGGACCTGTTTCTGGACTACTAAACTGGTTCTACTGGGCCATTACCAAACTGTATTTTTATAGGTTTTTTCTTTTTGCGTTTTAAATAAATAGCAAAAGGATTTCTCCCATTAACCCCCGATATACGTACTATACACTAAACGAGTATTTTACTTCACAATCATATTAGCTATTCTTAGTCTTAGGTAAAGATGTAAACTCTGCAAGGTTTTTCCTCAAAGTTCTATCCTATGCAATGGTCTCTCCCTCTACCTATACCCGACTCCCCAGCTTCCTACTTTCAAGAGGTTGAGATGCTAAAGCCAAGTTACTGAAACTGGGTGGAGAGCGCCTCTTTCCCTTGAACACATTTCTGATTCACTGGATGTCCTGCCTTAGTACAGGCATCTTTCACCTACAAGTTTTCTAACCTCCTCTAAACGTAATCTCTCTTCAATCAGCTAAGCACCAAGACTTCCGGATACAAATTTTATGCTGTCTATTGTGATTGAGCTTATTTGATTTAGAAATTAATGATTTACTTTACCAAATTTCTTATCTGGTATCCCCAAATGTATCCCCATGTCGGCTATATTATTTCTATCTTGTGCTAAATATTGATTTTAAAAATGATATTAATAACTGTACTTCAAAATTGTAACTGTGTTGCCTCAAGATAGGTAGGCTAGTGGACAGGGGAAAATTTACTTTGTACTGTGTACCCTTTCTGTACGCTTTGAATGTTGTGCCACGTCATGTATGCAAGTATAAAATAAAAAGTGACCCCCGCCCCCCCCAAGCCTCCAATGATGCTGTATTAGAAGAGATAACATCTTCATTGTTTTCTTCTCAATACATAAATACTTAGCAGGTACTCAGTATCTACCAAACAGAATAAACAGCCCCCAGAACTGGTTTAGCCCTTCAGGCAGGGTTTGCATAGGTACCAGGTCTCATCTCTGGCTGATGAGCTACCAGCACAATAGGACCTTCTCAACTACTTATATTTACTCTTCTTTCTTTCAAAGATAAGAATCTGTTACTTTGCGATTCTCTACCCAGTGTGGTTCACCAAATTTCTAGCAGCGTGTGTGTGTGTGTGTGTGTGTGTGTGTTGGGGTTCAGGGAAGGAGCACTATTAGTAAACCTAAGTGACAACATCCTCCATGGCAGTAAGTTTATGGTATTAAAACGTGGTGTAAAGATTTAGAATTGTTTTAAGCCACAAATACAACTAAACCGAGTCCTATATTTCCAATGCTTCATTTAAAGTTACAATTCTACTTTTTCAAATTTCACCTAAGGGTTAACACTGACTGTAAAAAACAAATCCACCATATGTATCTTATTTCACTGGGCTCACATTTAAAAGTAAATTTCTGAATTTGTTCAACCAAAGCTGAAGTCAGTTCAAATTCTTCTTTTACTTATGTCTTGCTGCCAGACAAAATTTGTTGTAGATTTTGCAACAAGCATCTATCTTCCTCTTCCACCTCTGAGATGAACCGTCAGTAGGAGCAGCCTAGGCCTTAATCTGTCATCACACACTGAAGCTGCCACTGAATTAAGACTGAGACTCCAGTATCACCCCCCTAAAGCCAGGGAAGAGGTTTCCCAGTTCCTAATGATACAAAAGCTTAGTCCCAGACACCCTGGGCTCAATCCCTTGTTGCTTTCTCTGATTTGTGGGGGGAGGGAATGGGAGTGGCGGTAGACAGTATTTCTGTGAAGTCCTGCCGTCTTTCAAGGTAATAATTACCCTTTATTGTGCTTAAGAGTCTTCCACATATTATCTGATATTTAATGCTCTCAACAACCACCAAAGTATTATTCCCATTTTATGGATGAAAAAATGGACGCTTAGAGCAATCTGTTCCAATGTTACGCAGCTAAATAAGATGCAACGCTAGGATCTGAATCCCAGTCAGTCTGACTCCAAACTAAAGCCTCTATTTTTAACTATGCTGGCTTGCACGATGAGGATACACTTTCTTGGTTCTCAGCAGCTCACATTTCCAGGTGTGAAACACTAAATGGCCCATGTATTGCACTTGAGAATAACAATTGTAGACTAGAATGAAAGACATCAACACTTGTAGGTTTATTTTTGGCTTAGATGAAGGTTACTGATGTTATGTTTGACCTCTCTCTACCAGAAAACAATAGAAGCAGCAATAGAGCTACACACTGGTGGCAAAGGGAAGATACATAATGCAGAAGAGGCAAGAAACAAAAAATGTCAAAGCAAGCAAAAGGCAGCAAGAAGCCATTAATAAAAAGGATAGAACTTGACTAAATCAATCACGATACATCCTTAACATGGAGTAATGTGTGGTTATTTAAAATGTTACAGACCATTTAATGTTACAGCAGAATGTTCATATGTTCCTTTATAAACAAATCAGATTACAAATATACAAAGGGTCCCAATTTGTTAAAAATAAAACAAAAATGTTTGCATAACAAAATCATAATAGTGGTTAGCTCTAGGTGATTTATGATTTCTCTTTGTTTCCCAAATTTTCATCAATAAAAGTCATTACATTATTTTTTGTTTGGTGGAACCATCACTACTATCTAGTTCCAAAAGTTTTTCGTCACCTAAAACAGAAACTCCCTATGCTCTCTGCCCCTTAGCTCCTATAACTTTATTCTACTTTCTGTCTTTATAAATTTGCCTATTCTAGGTACCTCACGTAAGTGAAATCATACAATACTTACTGTATTATGTCTGGCTTATTTCACTCAGCATAATTTTTTCAAGGTTTATCCACATTGTAGCATATATCAGGAATTTCATTCTTTTTTATCACTGAATAATATCCCATTATAAGTATGTGAGGTCTCACAATTAAGTTCATGAACTTGCCACCGTGCGCTTACATTGGCAGCACTGTACAAACAGCTCGCTAAGGTCTCATAAACTTGGTATATCAGTGTCTCACAGCTGTGTTTGTGTCGACGTGTGGCGGTGTCTTGCTGAGTGGGGTTCATTATTGTTGTTGTGTGTTTTTGTGTGCCATCATGAGAATGTCTGAGCCTGAATTAGAGCAATGAACGAACATTAAATTTCTTTGTAAACTTGGCAAGAGGGGAAGTGAAATCAGGGATGTGTTAGTCCAAGGTTATGGGGATAATGCCATGAAGAAAACGGCAGTGTGCAAATGGATTAAATGTTTTTTTTGAGCAGAGAGAATGTGTCACTGATGAAGAGAGGTCAGGGCGGCCAGTAACGAGCAGAACTGACAAAAACATTGCAAAAATTCATTGAATTGTGCATCAAAATCGTTGGCTGACTGTGAGAAGCACAGCAGACGAAGTAAACATCCATAGAGAAACAAGCAAATCTTAACGGAAAAGCATGAGAAAGATGTGTGCAAAAATGGTCTCGAAGGAGCTCACCCACGAACAGAAACAAAGGAGAGATGAAGTTTGCCAAGCCCTTTTGGAGAGGGAAGACGATGTTTTGGGCCATGTTATCACCGGTGATGAAACATGGGTGCACCAATAAGACCCTGAAACAAAGCGTGAAAGTGCACAATGGAAGTCAGCCAATTCTCCACAACCAAAAAGCTCCATCAGTCCAAATCAAGAGTCAAAACGATGTTGCTAACCTTTTTTGATATTAGAGGGATTATTCATTATGAATTTGTACTACTGGACAGACAGTTAAACAAGTTTACCATTTGGAAGTGCTGAAAAGGCTACGTGAAAAAGGTAGATGAAAACGACCTGAACTTTTCGCCAACAATTCATGGCTCTTGCATCACGACAATGCACCAGCTCACACGGCACTGTCTGTGAGGGAGTTTATAGCCAGTAAACTAATAACTGTATTGGAACACTCTCCCTTCTCACTTGATCTGGCCCCCAATGACTTCTTTACCTGAAGATAAAGGAAATATTGAAAGGAAGACATTTTGATGACATTCAGGACATGAAGGGTAATACAACGACAGCTCTGATGGCCATTCCAGACAAAGAGTTCCAAAATTGCTTTGAAGGATGGACTATGCGCTGGCATCGATGCATAACTTCCCAAGGGGAGTACTTCGAAGGTGACCTTAGTGATATTCAGCAATGAGGTCTGTAGCACTTTTTCTAGGATGAGTTCACAAACTTAACTGGCAAACCTCATATACCACATTTTGTTTACCCATTCATTTGTTGATGGTCACTGGGCTGTTTCCATCTTTTGGCTACTGCGAATAATGTTGCTGTGAATAGTCATGTATAAGTTTTGTTGGAACACCTGTTCTCAATTCTTTAGGGTATATGTGTATACGCTAGGAGTGGAATTGCTAGATATGTTAATTCTATGCTTAACTTTTTTTTAATTTAATTTTTTTATTTTATTGGGGAAGGGGAACAGGACTTTATTGGGGAACAGTGTGTACTTCCAGGCCTTTTTTCCAAGTCAAGTCGTTGTCCTTTCAGTCTTAGTTGTGGAGGGCGCAGCTCAGCTCTAGGTCCAGTTGCCGTTACCTGTTGCAGGGGGCGCAGCCCACCATCCCTTGTGGGAGTCGAACCGGCAACCTTGTGGTTGAGAGGATGCACTCCTGCTCCAACCAACTGAGCCATCCGGGAGGCAGCTCAGCTCAAGGTGTCGTGTTCAATCTTAGTTGCAGGGGGCGCTGCCCACCATCCCTTGAGGGACTTGAGGAATTGAACTGGCAACCTTGTGGTTGAGAGCCCACTGGCCCATGTGGGAATCGAACCGGCAGCCTCCGGAGTTAGGAGCATGGAGCTCTAACCGCCTGAGCCACCGGCCGGCCCTATGCTTAACTTTTTGAGGAAACACCAAACTGTTTTCCACAATGGCTGTAATATTTTACGTTCCCACCTGCAGTCCACAAGGGTTCCAATTTCTCTACATCCTAACAGTTGTTAATTTTCCATTCTTTTGATAATAGCCATCCTAGGAGGTGTGAAGTGGTATCTCCATGTTGGTTTTGATTTGCATTTCCCTTGTGATTAATAATGTTGAGCATCTTTTCATGTGCTTATTGGTCATTTGTATATCTTCTTGACAAAATGTCTAATCAAGTCCTTTGCTTAGTTTTGATTTAGGTTGGGGTTTTTTTTTGCTTGTTTTTGTTTTTGAGTTGTAGGAGTTCTTTATATATTCTGGATATCAACCCCTTATCAGATATATGATTTGTAAATATTTTCTCCCATTCTGAGTTGTCTTTTTTACTCTCTTGATAGTGTCTTTTGATGAACAAGTTTTAAATTTTGATGAAATCCAATTTATCCATTTTTTTCTCTTGTTGCTTGAGCTTTTCGTGTCTTTTCCAAGAAAACAGTCATTACTTTTTAAATAAGTAAAAAAGAATGTAATTTTTAAAAAACATCAAAAGAAAAAACAGTTGCTAGAGGTGGGATAAAAAATGTAGGAGGAGATACAATTTATTGCCTCTCATTCTGAATTCAAAGCACAGTATAACACAGCTTAAAACAAAGACTTTTAAGCATACCCATTCCTCCTCTTACTATAATGTGACCTAGTAGAGGACCTACCGGTCCAAAGATATGTGTAAAAACTTCTCTACTTCAAACTTTCAATTTATCAACTTTTATAACAAAAACAAAGCTACCAACTGGATCAAGAGCTCATAAATTTTGCACACCATCTACAGATTATTTACACAGTATCCACTTTGAACTTAAAAACTAGCAGACTCAGCAACAGTCTTTTGGCACCAAACCATTTTATATATATTTTATGCAATTTACAATTGACCCCTAAGACTCACATCTCAAGGCAGACGCTCTGGTAAAGGGATTTATTCCTGAGTGTGTAGTTCTATCATCTGTTATCTTTTTAAAGACCCCTGTTTCTTTTCCTTTGTTCTTCTTTTCTAAAAAGCTTGTCACCTTAAAAAAGATTCCCTTGGAAGCTGTAATTCCTTAGCTTGATTAGAGAAATAAAAAGTGCTGAGCCTAATGTCCAGTGTTAATGGGAGTGGTTAACAATAAACACTAATGGTTGCTGCTGACACTCTTTACACTGGTGCCAAAGTTGTTAAATTTAGTCCTGTTCTCTAGAAGTTGAATATGCCTTCAGCTGGGCTCTCCACTTTCCTGGTAAAAAGTCCTCTTTACTCTCCCCAAACCACTTATATGGGTTAAGCTCCTTTTAGCTACTACTAAATGATCAAGAGCCTGTTAATGGGCTCTGTGTAGTTCCAATTTCTTTGTAAAGGAGAATAACAGACATGTTTGTCTACTGATGTTAGGAGTGGAAGGGGGCAAGGAGGAGGACGCATCTGTAACAAATATCTCAGCTCCCAGTAGGTAAGAGTTTCAGGTTTCCTAGTCCTCGTTAGAGATGGGGTGGAACAAGATCACATTCAAGTACATAAGTCACAGTTTCTGGAAACCTACAAGCATAGCTGCATCTTGGCTTGCAGCAGTATCAGGCAGGAAACTGGCTAGAACTGAGAGAGAAGGGTGTTACAAGAGCATGCCTGTGAGGAAGTCTGGTTTGGACCTCTGGGTACTACCGTGTTTCCCCGCAAATAAGACCTAGCTGGACAATCAGCTCTAATGCGTCTTTTGGAGCAAAAATTAATATAAGACCCGGTATTATATTATATTATAATATATTATACCCGGTCTTATATAAGACCCGGTCTTATTTTACTATAAGATATTTATAGTAAAATAAGACCGGGTCTTATATTAATTTTTGCTCCAAAAGATGCATTAGAGCTGATTGTCCGGCTGGGTCTTATTTTTGGGGAAACACGGTACTACCTCTGTGAAAGCCCCAACTGGGGGAAGGTAATGTTTGCTTCCCACAGCTGATCTCTGGTATATTATTAATCTTGCCATGTGATTAGAAATTATGCAAATTTCTGAGCACTGTTTCTTCCAGGACAAAAGTTCAAACCAGAGATGTTGATAGAGAGTAAATATAATCAGAAATTCATGAGTGAATAGCCTCCAGAAGTGAAGAGACTAGGAGAAATTAGGACCATCTGTGGTTCATCTACTAGTTAAGATTTTTTTCCCAACAAACTGGTTGTTATTCTGAAAACCTTTCTTTCTCTCTCTCTTCCTCCCCTCCTCCCCCCTTCTATGGGTTTGCCACGTAAGTAATGTCAAGAACTTTGGTAAAGAGTGACATTTCAGGGAAAGCCCTAGCCCCAAATGTGTCTATTGCAGTGAAAGTTACTAGAGAGAATGCTTTGCTACCAAACCTCATGCAGGCAGGACCTCAAATAAGCTAACAGCAACACCTCCAGGTTTTTATCTCACTTACCCTGGCAATCCATTCATTTATAAGTCATGGATTTGACTGTAGGAAGGATCAAATCATGTATGGGTCTTCGAAAACCAGAAACCCAAAGATAGAAATGTGGTTAGTATTCCTTTGGAGAGGATACTTTCAAAGAGAATCTGTATTTCCCAGGAATATTTTAAACATTCTCAGTATAAATCTGAGGTTACCCAATAAGGCAATTGAGGATTGGGTCTTGTGCAGACATGTTTGAATCCTACACAGCGGTGGTTCCAAACTTTGCTGCACATTAGATGCACCTGGAGATCTTTAACGACTACTGATACCTACAGACATTCAGTTTAACTGGGTGAGACCTGGGCATCAGGATTTTAAAAATCTCTGCCCCTACATTCTAACGTGCAGCCAAATCTGGGAACCAGTGCTATAGAAAATGGTATCTTCAAATTTTTCTGCCTTCAGTTCTGGGACTGACAGGCAACAAAAATCCTGAGCCATTATGTCTGAGATCTTTTGGGGCTGAATGAGCCAAAGAATGCACAAAGGTAACACCTATCTTCCTGGAACCATTTCCACATAACCATGGTATTCTCTCCACAGAATTTCAATGCACCGAGCAAGTACCAATGTGGGGAGTGGTTAGTAGATCTGTTACTGCTAAAACTGTAAGCAGGAAAAGAACTAGTACAGGTAGAGATGCAAGGCCAAAGTGGAACAGGCATCAAATGTAAACCACTCCACCCCCACCCCCAAGCTGTGGGGCGGTTTGGGAGAAATACTCAAGATCTGATATCGTTCCTCCACCCAGAAACTTTGCATAAGGGCAAAAAAAGGCAGGTTCACCACACCATTAAATCGCACATCCTCCCTTTCCTCTTGCTGAGGTAATCACACACTGTACCCACAGCGGGAGACGGCTCAGCAGAGGTCACCATGCCCTGAGCTGTCCAGTGGGAGTCCTTGTCTGAAAACCACTGGAAATAAGGACAGTATCATCTCAACGGGACAGGTCTGAGGAAATGCTTGCCTGGGGTTGAGATGGAATCACACTTGTCCACAGTTTTGCTGCTTTATGACCTAGCAAGCCCTAGGAAGAACCGGGATAACAACTCGGGCAGGCGCTGGCCCACACAAGGCACTTTTCCTTTCAGCCTTCTTTAGCCAGAGGCTCCCAGATGCAGCTAACCGCTGAAACCTCTTGTTCTTTCTGTTAACCTCCACTTGGCATTTTCAGGACTTGTTACGAGTAGAACTGAACACATTGTGGCTCTCAGGGCCAAGGGCAGGGGAAATAGTAATGTAAAGAAAGGGACAGCTGGGATCAGAGGCTGGCTGCTCTTCTGCCTGGACTGGCTTTAAGAAGCAATGCCTCTCACTATTACGTACAGTTCTAGATTTCCCTCCTGTCTCTAACTTGTGACAATAATTATTTTGAAAATTTGGATGGTTCTGTTATGGGTTGAAGTACGTCCCCCCAAATTATACTGAGGTCCTAACCCCTAGTTCCTCAGAATGTGATCTTACTTGGAAATAGGGCACTAACAGAGGCAATCAGGTTACAATGAGGTCATTGAAGTGGGCTCTCACCCAATATGACTGGAGTCCTAATAAAAAAGAGAAAATTGGACACAGTGTGACTCAGAGGAAAGAAGATGTGAAGACACACAGGGAAAAGACAGCCACGTGACTGAAGCGATGGCACCTACAAGCCAAGGAATGCCAAGATTGCTGGCAAACCCCCAGAAGCTAGAAGAGGCAGGGAAGGATTCTCCCCTCGAACCATCAGAGAGAGCATAGCTCTGCCAACACCATGATTTCTTACTTCTGACCTCCAAAACTGGGAGACAATAAATTTGTTGTTTTAAGCCACCCAGTGTTTGGTACTTTGTTATAGCAGCCTTAGGAAACTAATACAACCTCCAAAGCAGACCTGGTGCTGACTAAATCAGTCAGATTTTACCATAACTAGCCTCAGTGAGTTACCGTGTTTCCCCGAAAATAAGACCGAGCTGAACAATCAGCTCTAATGCATCTTTTGGAGCAAAAATTAATATAAGACCCAGTCTTATTTTACTATAAGACTGGGCCTTATATAATAATATATTATATATAATAGCCAAGGAGATTGCAGTCTAGGTCACTGGTTCTCAAATAGGGTGGTGAAGAATAGTGGTGATGGAGCAAAACATAACTTCTAGGGGAGCTGTTTCACAAAAATCATGCCTAAGCTCCATCCTGAATCTGTTGATTCAGAATACGAGGAGTGGGGGATAGCTAACATATTTTAAACAAGCTCTCCCAAGTGATATCACTGACGTGCTCTGATCCTCTTTCCTTCCCTCCCCCAGACTGAGTAACACTAGCTTAAATAAAAAAGGATAAAACTTTGGGTCTTTCCCAAATTGATCTGTAGATTCAATGTAATCCCAATCAAAAAATCAGCAGGTTTTTCCCATAAAAATTGAAACTGATCCTAAAATTTACATGCCAAAAGCCGAAACTATCTAAGGCAACCTCGAAGTACAAGCTAGTGTGCTAGATATCAAGACTTATACAGCTATAGTTATTAAGACAGTGTAGTGCTGACACAAGACTAGACAAATAGATGAACAGAATAAAAGCGCGAGCCCAGAAATAAACCCGCACACATGTCACCTCTTTTATGACAAATGTGACAGTGCAGTGCAGTCAGAAAGCACGGTCTTTTCAATAAGGTGCTGGGTCAATCAGGTATAAGACTGATAAAAACAGAAACTTGACTCTCCAGTCACACCCTAAACAAAAATCAATTTCAGCTAGATTGTAGATACAAATATGAAAAGCAATAAAATTCTCAGGAAAAGAAAAAGAAAAAAAATAAAGAAAAAAATATCTTCATTATCTTGGGAAAGGCAAAATTTCCTTGAACAGGATACAAAAAGCATGAACTAAAAGAAAAAAAGATAAACTAGACTTTATAAAAATGAAGATCCATTCATGAAAAGGTACCATTAAGAGAAAAGGCAAGATATGGATAAAAGATATTTACAATACATAAATCTGATAAAGTCAGTAAGAAAAAAACATACAACCCAATCCAAAAATGGGTACAAAGTTTGCTCATGCAGCTCACAAAAGATTTCCAAATGGCCAAAAAGCACATGAAAAGATGCTCATGACTCAATTTCCAGACTCATCATGGAAATGCAAATTAACGCAAAGATGAGATACCACCACACACCAACGAAGATGGCAAACATGAGAAAGACAAATAAGGTCCAGTGTTGGCAAGGCTGCAGAGCAACTAGGATTCTAATTGGAAGTAGGAGTATAAACTGGTTCTACTTTGATGATACCTATTAAAGCTGATCATATGTATACCTTCTGATCCAGGAATACAGATAGAATGTATACATATATTCCCCAAAAGACATGTACAAGAATTTTCACGGCAGCATTTTTCACAAAAGCCCCCAACTGCAAACAATCCAAATCCTCATCAACAACTTAAATAAAGTACTATTGTACGTTAGTCCCCTCTTATTCAGCAGGGATATGTTCCAAAACTCCCAGTGGATGCCTGCAGATAGTACCAAACTCTATATATACCATGTTTTTTCCTGTACATATATACCTATTGTAAAGTTGAATTTACAAATCAGGCACAGTAAGAGATTAATAACAAGAACTAATAATAAAGTAGAACAATTATAACTGTAATGAAAGTTCTATGAATGTGGTCTCTCTCTCTCTCTCAAAATATCTTATTTCACAGAGAGAACATTCATTCTTAGGGTAGATCTCAGTAACCTCAGCACACAGTTTTTTCTTTCCTTATTATGTCGAGAACTTTCACCTTTCCACTTTAAGGAAGCACTTTATGGCTTCTCCTTGGCATATCGGAATTGCCAGCATCACTACTCTTGTGATTTGAAGCCATTATTAAGGAAAATAAGGGTAACTTGAATACAAGCACGGCAATACAGAAACACTAGATCTGATAACCCCCAGGGCTACTAAGTGACCATTGGATGGGTAGCATGTGCAGCGTGGATCCGCTGGAAGAAGGGATGATTCACGACCTGGGCAGGACACAGCTGGATGGCGAAAGATTTCATCACGCTACTCAGAATGGCATTCAATTTAAAACCCATGAATTGTTTATTTCTGGAATTTTCCACTTAATGTTTTTGGACTGCAGCTAACCACAGGTAACTGAAAGCATGGAAAGCAAAACTGTAGATTGGGCGGGGGGGGGGGGGCTACTGCATTCACATAATGAAATACTATAATCAGAGTAAACAAAGTACAAGTACATACAGCTATAAGAACTTCACTGGCATGGATGATGAACAGCCAGACATGATTCTATTTATATCCTGTTCAAAATGGGTAACGCTAACGTACGATATTAGCAGTCAGAATTGATTTCTTGGAGGAAGTTAGCTATCGGAGGGAGGTTGAAGGGGCTTCTGGTGTCCTGGTGATACCGCTTTTCTGCATCTCCTAGGTGCTGATACCACAGATGTGCACTTAGAAAAGTCAGTGATCTGCATGCATCTGATTTGTATACATATTTACATGAGTGTTCAGTAAAACCTACTAACATCAAAACAAAAACAAAACCTTGGGTCTGTAACGCCTGTACGTCAGCACCAGAGTCAGCGGGGACACAGGGAAGTTCTGTATTTCAGGCACTCTGCCCCGTCTCCAGGGTAGGCACCAGTCTAGTATCTAATGCAACAGCCCACGGAGGGCGGAGGGGTGTCCCACTTTCTATATCCATTCTTTCTCCACTGATTCTTGATTCTGGGAGGTGTTGGTTTTTTTAAAAATAATAATTCTCAGGAAAGCAGGCTAAAAGCCACAACACAGAGGGGGGCTGGGTAAATGGGAAGATGCACAGTATTTCAAGTGTACTGAACGAGGTGGGCCATTTTTCAAAAGATGAGGATAATCATAATCACATCAGACGGAAAGTTGTTCACTGAATTAGTTCAGGGTTAAAAGTTTCATTTGATTATGAGTTTAATGGAGGTAGAAAATTATTTGGTAGCAGTCTTTTAGGCCTTTTTTTAGATATCCTAAAGAGAAAACAGAGTAGAACTTGTGGGAGGGGAGACTACTCAATCTCTCACCATAGCCTTTTTGTCATACAGCTTGTTGCTATGGAGAAGGTCATGAAGGCAGCAACTAAGGGAAATAAAGGATCTGGCAGGAGTAAGCACAGGGACAGTGGATTAAACAAAAATTTCTTGAGCAATTAGCAAGTAGCAGGGCCTATAAATGACACACTTTCCATTTTTCCTTAACCCCAATCCCTCTAAAAGTACAGGGGCCTGGTTTGCCACTATAATTTAACTCAAATACAGAGAAGCCTGAGTGGGCCTAACAAAGCCTTAGCCTGGCAGACAAAACACAGGCCATTTAGCAATGCTGCCTCATGCCAGGGGGAATCAGCTACCTACACACCCTATCCTGGGAAAATTATTTCCAGCTGCCTAAATTATAAAGTTGATGCCCTATGATTTCTTTGTTCTCTAAAGCCTGAGGGAGAGGGGATAATGAAGTATCAGAAGAGGTGGAGAACAACCCCTTATTTCACAGAGTAGTCAGAAGAGAGAGAAAAAAGAGGAGGAAAAAGACACAGAGACAGAGAGCGAGCGAGTTCTCACTGGTATCATTACAAGGCAGCAGCTCTGGGAGCAAAGCTCTGCCTGCACTGGTCTGAAACCACTGCTGTGGGAGAAAAGGCTCGTTGCCAACCTTGCTAATAGCTTCTGCCCATCACTGTTACAGCAGCTTTATCCACCAAGGCAGGGCCAGGCCCTGTTTTCAGCAGTGTAAGCACTGAGACTGGAGGGTTCAACATCTTCCTTGTTGAACCTTGCAGACCTTGCCACAACCAAGGCTTAACAAAGACAGTTCTCTCTTCTGTCCCACACAAATGATCCCAGAATTGTAAATGAGAGGCGAAAGGACCACAGAGATATGTAATCCAACCTCCTCATTTTACACATGAGGAAACTAAGGCTCAGAGCAAGTTAAGTGAGGACAAGAGAATAGGGGCCTTTTCCTCTTGGAATCATATGCCAAAGCTAAATTAGCTGGGGCTAGCATTTAGCCCCAGTTTATACCAGAACTATATTTACTGTCTAAGTATCACTAACCTGGGTTCATACATAAGTATCAGGAACTAAATTACTTGTTAAAGGATGGCATTTGTAATAAAACAGGTCTGTCTCTGAGCCCATCTGAGATGGTTTTGTTACTGAAATATCAAAAGAATCTCATTTGAAACAACCTTACCTATCTGGCAAGCCTGCAGCCTGGCCAACTGTACTGCCTGACTGCTTTGCTGGGAGAAAGAGAGGAGGTGGCTAAAGCATCCCCTAGGAGTAAGGTGCTAGGTGGCAAGAATGTGTTGGCTGTTGTTTGGGGTGGGGGAAGGGTGGGAGAAAGTAAGTATTGATTTTCCTACTGTTTTCTTTGTGTGGCTGCTGTTGCCATGCGGTGGGTCTGTTGCTATGAAGATTTGTGGTACCAGACAATGGCTGTTTAGGCTCTTTATGACTGTGCTATTGGATTCTGCGGGAGTCAGGCTAGTAAGCAACTGGCTCAGCAGTGGAGAAAGCTTGGTCACTGTGAAGCATCTCTGTCCAGGTAAGTGATGCAAGACTGAAGGTGAAGGAGTATTAATTATATACAGCCAAGGAACCAGAAAAAAACAGTAGCTGGGTATCACCTTCACTTTCCAGTATAAACATCAAAAATTAGATTATTTCACAGTTCACACACATACTTTCCTACATCAGAATCACACAGAATCACCAAGGCTAACTCCCAAGGTTACTATTTCCATGAAGAAGGTTAATGGACAGCCTCTTCCTTTTAGTGAGAAAGATAAAGACTCACAGCCGGGATCTGCAGTCAGATGAGGATGAAGAGCAGCTGAGGCAGGTTCTTAGCGGTGTTACCACCGGCAAACGAACTTCCTGCTAAGCAAAACCACTGCCTATTACACTGATGAGAAAACTGCAACCCACAGACCAAAGCACAGGGCTTAACCACAGAGTTTGAAGCAGGGCTGAAAGCTGTCCCAGGTAACATAAGCCAGAGTGCACAGAAACCACCCTGGGTATGTCGGCTATTTACCCACCCTCTTCATTGTCCCATACAATTACTTTTCTTTCCACCTCAGAGAAGATCACCTAGCCCCTATGCTGTCCAAAATGGTAAACCACTAGCTACCTGTGATTATTTAAATAAAATTTAAAGTTCAATCCCTCAGTTCCACAGGCCACATTTCAGGTGCTCGATATCACATGTAACTAGATTACCATTTTGGACAGCGTATCTCTAACACAAGTTCTACTGAACAGTGCAGATCTAGCCCAAGCCCCCACCCCCCCACCCCATCACCCAGTTAGAATTCTAAGGCCAAGAGAAGTTCAGATCACACAGCTAGTAAAGGTACAAACTATTGTAGAATCCAACTCTCCTGACTCTAGTTCAGAGATAGTTGTTCTGAACTATGCTTTTAAGGCACTATTATTCCTTGAAACACTTCTCAAATAGTTCCAGATACTTCTAGTTGTTGGAATAAAAATGTATACCTTGATTCGGAGGTGGGGGATACACCTTTCTGTTTGCATGTGCATGTATATGATCAAACCTTTCTTTACCAAGGGCAAAAATTGAAAACTTAAACCATTATTAAGTTAGAATTAAGTTTCACAGGACAGGTCAAGCTTATCACATAGCTTTTTATACCCTCTGGCACACAAGGGAGTTGCACTCACTTCAGCTTCAAAAACCTGGTCAGATAGCACTACAACGTCTGTCTTTCTGATATTCTGGTAAAAGAAGAGCAGACAAATTTCAGAGCTGTTATGAGAGAGATTTTTCTACACGGAGTGGGAGGGTGAACTGCATCTGAAGCAGCATCCTATTCAAGTATCATTTTACAAAGGAGCCTAATAAACAAATCACCCAAAGGTAGAAAGAACTGCTGAGTTGCATCTGGTGGGGTAGCAGGGGCGGGGCTGGGGCCTACACACCCGGCATCCTCATTCCTATGACTGCCTCTGAGGTTCCTCCACGCTCAAGTTCCTCCCAGTGTAACTTCAAACCATTTTCTGTGAAAAGATCTGAAGGCTCTACCTCTGACTTTTATAATTTCAAAACAGTGGTAGTAAAAGGCACTGAGAAAGGAAGGAAGGAAGGAAGGAAAGAAAGGAGGAGGGAAATCCAAGATGGTGGAGTAGATAAACACTGTGCCTGCTTCCTTCCGTAAACAAATTAAAATTGCAACTAAGTTACAGATCAATCAACCTGGAGAACCATCTGAAAGTCTGGCTGAACAGAAGTTTTATAACTAAAGATATAAAGAAGAAGCCACATCGAGACTGGTAGGAAGGGCAGAGACGCAGAACGGGTCCCAAAGTTCTGTGGCAGTTCAGAATCAGAATCGGCTGCAAAGGTACCCCCAGAAGGAGCAAGGGACCCCAGCCCCACACCAGACTGTCCAGCCCCAGAACGGGTGCCGGGAAGAAAAGCCCCACAACATCTGGCTTTGAAAAACAGTGGGTATTCTGACCATCCCAGTGGGATGGAAGGCTGCGGGAAACCCAGGCGTCCTCTTACAGGTCCCGCACACAGACCTTCTCGATCGCAGGCACTCACCTTGGGCTCTGGTGGAAGGACAGCGACTCCGGGTGTCGGAGACATATGGGCAGCTGACTGAGTTGTGTGGCTTTGGGGAGAAAGGCTGGAGGACAGTCGGCATTTTCCCTGTGTGGAGTTTTCCTCTTGGGCAGCCGGCAGCTGTGCGCCATCTTTCCTGTGTTGAGCCCGCCCCCTACGCTTACGGCCAAATCTGAATCTGATTGGTCTGGTGAGCTCCAAAGCTCCGGCTGCTGACTCACTGGGACCCCACCCCACCCAACACCCCCAACACCTGAGGCACTTTCTCCAAGCAGCCAGCCCCAGCCACATTGCACTGTTTCTTGCAAAGCTATCAGAGTCCACAGACCCCAGGCTGGTGGCTACGGGCCTCGGTGTGCCCTGAGACTTTTGCTGAGTAGCTTCAGGCTCAGCACTGGCACCAAACCAGAATTTACATTAACCTGGTAACCACAACTCTTCCTATTTTACTGACTCCCTGCCTCACCCAACTTGCATACCACACTGCACAAGGCTTTACCAGTGGCTGAAACTTAAGGGAGCTGGCAGGTGGCAGCAGGCCTTGGGGTGTCCTGGTATTTTGCGGGGCTTCCCCAGGCCTGGTGCTGATGGCAGATGCCCTTGGTTCGCAGCGTGCCCTCTCCCACATGCCTTGAGGGTTAGCACAGGCAGCCAACAACTGCAGATCACTTTGTAGCTCTTACTGGGTAGTCCCCAACCAGTCACAGGCAGTGGGTGACCTAAGCCTGCACCGGAGCCCCTCACAAAAGGCTCCAGAAACAACATACTTGGAGGGTGGCTTCAGACCAAAGTAGAACACTGCCCAATTAGCTCCACAAATGGCACACCTAAAGGGTGGTCTCAATAGGCATCAGAGTCCACTGTGGTGAATCCCACCCCAGACTATAGTAGTCTGCAAGCTGTAGAGGTGGCTAAACCCCATAGCCAATCAGCCTGAGGGTCAATCTCACCCACTGACATGCCAATAGCAACCAAGGATCAACCATAACAGTAGGGCACACAGTACCCATACAAGGGACACTCCTGGAGCACCTGGTACAGATGACCAGGGGCCCCACAGGGCACCTAATACATAAGGTCACCCGGCCAAGACTATCGGATGTAGCAGATCTACATAGAAACAAACAGAGAGGCAGCTGAAATGAGGAAACAAAGAACTATGTCCCAAATGAAATAAAAGGAGAAAACTTGTGAAAAAGAACTAAACAAAATGGAGGCAAACAACCTACCAGATACAGAGTTCAAAACAATGGTTATAAGGATGCTCAAGGAACTTAGTAAGAACTTCAACAAAGACAGCAAGCATATAAAAGGACATATAAAAGAAACCATAAAAAAGAACTGAAGTGAAGAATACAAGAACTGAAATGAATGCACTAGAAGGAATCACCAACAGACCAGATGAAGCAGAGGATAGAATCAGAAGTATGGAAGGCAAGGTAGCAGAAAACACCCAATTGGAACAGCAAAAAGAAAAAAGGAGCCCCAAAAAATGAGGATAGTTTAAGAGATCTCTGGGACAACATCTAGTGTAACAACATTTGCATCATTGGGGTACCAGGAGAAGCAAGGAAGGGATTGACAATCTATTTGAAGAAATAATGACTGAAAACTGTCCTGACTTGGCGAGGGAAATAGACATACAAGTCCAGGAAGTGCACAGAATCCCAAAGAAGATAACCCCAAACAGGCTCACACCAAGACACATTATAATTAGAATGGTGAAGGTTAAAGAGAGAAAATCCTAAAGGCAGCAAGAGAAAGGCAACTAGTAATTTATAAGGGAGGTCCCAGAAGATTGTCAGATCATTTCTCAACAGAAACTTTGCAGGCCAGAAGGGATTGGCACAAAATATGCAATGTGATGAAAAGCAAGGACCTACAAACAAGGTTATTCTACACAGCAAAGCTATCATTTACTATCGAAGGGCAGATAAAGAGCTTCCCAGACAAGAAAAAGCTAAAGGAGTTCATCATCACCAAACAAGTATTACAATCAATGTTAGAGGAACTTCTTTAAGATGGGTGGGGGGGAATCAAATTTATGAATAATAAAATGGCACTAGCTACATATCTATCAACAATTACTTTCAATGTAAATGGATTAAATCCTCCACTCAAAAGACACAGGAGGGCTGGATGGACAAAAAAGAAAGACCCTTACATATGCTGTCTATAAGAGACTCACTTTAGATTGAAAGACACACACAGACAGAAGGTAAAGGGATGGAAAAAGATATTTCATGAAAATGGAAACAAAAGCAAAAAAGCTGGGATAGCAATACTTATACCAGACAAAATAGACTTTAAAACAAAGGCTGTAATAAGAGACAAAGAAAGACCCAGTAAACCCACTTCAGAGTATTTATCTGAAGAAACCCAAAGTGCTACTTTGAGGGGATATGTGCATCCATATGTTCAATGCAGCATTGTTTACAATGGCCAACATGTGGAGGCAGCCTGGATGTCTGTCAATGGAAGAATGGATGAAGAGGAGATGGTACATATATATAATGGAATATTGCTCGGCCTTGGAAGGGAAAAGGTTCTTGACATCTGTGGCGGCGTGGATGGACCTGGAGAGAATTGTGCCGAGTGGAGTATATCAGATAGAGGATGGATGCAGTGTGATTTCGCTTATATGTGGAATCTAAAGAACAAAATAAATGAAACAGAAACAAGCTCAAAGATACAGAGAACATATTGATGGTTGCCGGATGGGAGGGGTGTTGGGGGTGAGTGAAAGGGGGGAAGGGATTAAGAAGTACAAATTAGTTGTTACACAGTAGTCATGGGGGTGTAGGGTATAGCATAGGGAATACAGTCAATAATATCGTAATAACTATGTATGGTGTCAAATGGGTACTAGATTTTTGGGGGGATAGATGGGAAGAGTTTGGAGGCAGGGTGAAAAAATTGAAGGGATTAAGAAATACAAACTAATAGTTACAAAATAGTTATGGGGATGTAAAGTAAAGCACAGGGAATGTAGCCAATAATATGGTAATAACTACGTATAGTGCCAGGTAAGTACTAAACTAGTCAGGGGGATCATTTCTTAAATTATACAGATGTCCAACCACTATGCTATACACCTGAAATTAATATAAAATAATTCTGAAAGTTAATTGTAATTGAAAAATTTAAAAAAGGGTGAAAAGGTGGGAATAAGAGGTCCAAATTTGCAGGTATAAAAAAATAAGTCATGGGGATGTAATGTACAGCATAGGGAATACAGTCAATAATATTGTGACAGCATGGTATGGTGTCAGATGATTGTTGGACTTATCATGGTGATCACTTCTTTGGGTATATAAATGTTGAATAACTATGGTGGACCCCTGAAACCAATATAACGTATGCTGGCTATATTTTTAAAAAAATCTTAAAAAACAAAAACATTGAAAATAAATAAAAATTGATATAGAACATCCAAAAAAAAAAAAAAAGCAAGTACATTACAAAATCCCTCATTATTTTTAGTTAATACGTAGTAAATGAATCTAAGAGAGTTTACCAAAAAATTACCACTTTTACCTACATGCCTGAAACACATGGGTACAAGGCATGGTCCATTTTATTAATTTAATATTTACTGATTATTTTACTTTGTTGTGTAAAGAGTGAACTAGTCCTTGGGGAAATAAAATGATATATAAAATGCAATTCCCTGCCTCAGCCATATTACAGTGTAATTAAGGAGAAAAGACACAGGAATCCTGGGTGGAAAGGAATAATGACTAGCTTATATTTATGTCACTGTAATCCTAGGAGAGAAGAGGGTGGTGAAGTGCAGAAAAAAATGTTTGAAGAAATATGGCTGAAGACTCCTAAAAAAGGAAAGGTAAACCTAGATTTCTGTATTCAGAAAAAAAATCTTTCAGGAATAAAGGTGAAATAGACATTCTCAGAGAATTAACAGTCAATGTACATGCTCTGAACGAATTACCAAACAATTCTTCAGACAGAAGGAAAACAACAGAGGGACTCTTGCAACAAAAGGAATGAAGGAAGAGCAAAAGAAATGTTAAGTATATGCATAAATATAATAAACTATTCTCTTGAGTTCTTCAAAGTATATATGATGATTGAAAGAGAAAATTTTAAAAAAGTTATCTGATGGGGTTTTCAACGTATTAGATATAATATATAAGACCAGGTGTTTGCAAAACTTTTTCAGTAAAAGACCAGATACTAAATATTTTTGGCTTTGCAGATTATATGGACTCTGTTGCAATACTCTACTCTGTTACTTTAGTGCAAAAAGTGGCTAAAAATACGCGACGTGAGTATGACTGAGTTCCAATAAAACTTTACATAGACATTGAAATTTGGAGTTCATATAATTTTTGTGCCACACAATATTTGCTTAAAATTTTTTTCCAACCATTAAAAAACACTGCCTACTTTTGTATAACCTATAGGCCATACAAAAACATGCAGTGGGCTTGTTAAGACAATTACAACATAAAGAAGGGAAAGTAAAGGGATTTATATGGTAGTAAAATTTCTACATTCTACTTGAGGTGGTAAAAATACTAATTTTAAGTAGACTGTGAAAAGTTAAATATACATGTTACAATCTATAGTTCTGGGGGTTGTTCATGCAAGGGAGGCAGCTGAAGCCATGAATATATAAGACTGCATTTACCAAAAGATGGCTGCTGAGGTAGTGACTTTTGGGAGTTATGTGTGACGGCTATGCAGAGCATGAGCCTCTATTTTGTGTGGGGAAGTAATGTATCCAGCATAAAAGCTATACATTTCCTTGCCTTCCTTGCAGAAGGGGTAGCCAATGAGATGTAGGCAGAAGCCTTAGGGTGTGGCTTCTGGGAAAGCTTGTCAGAGGGAAACATTAGGTGGGAGGCAGCTGCTGTTTTACTCTTCTCCAACTTGAAAAGTGAATGTGATGGCTGGAGCTACAATAGCAAGTTTGCAACAAACAATTAACTTCAAGGAGCCCTGGAGCCCTGATTACACTGTGAAGCCACCACACCACTCCTAAACTGCCCACCTTCAGAATTCTCCTACGGTAAATCATTATTACTTCATCTTCTGTTCCCAGCAGCCAAATACCATTCTTAATTCAGTGTTTCCTCAACTTGCCCCAACTATGGCACACGCAGTAATGAAAAATACGTTGTGAATAAGGGGCTTGTCTGGGGGGAAAGGAGTGGGGCAACAGCAGCTACAGGCCCCATGTACAGGCCAACAGGACCGAACGGACCATTTCAGCATCCTAAACACCATCCGGAGTTTCACGAAATGAGGAAATTTAGGGAAGTGCAGTATGACGAAGGTAAGAAAAAGAGTTTCAAGAATAAAGAAACAGTCGAGCTTCTAAAAGTCTAGGATGGACTAAGAAAAGATTCTTTGGAAAATAAATGATCATTGGTATAAGAAATGTTTCAGTCAAATAGTGGCAAAAGAAATCTGATGGCAAAATATTATATGATACTGAACCGGTAAAAAGAGACTGGAAACAGCAATAGCAATTAGTGAAGAAAAGGAGAGAGGTCAGTAGTTCAACGGGGTAGCAAGGACGAGGAAAATATTTTCACTGTAAGGAAGTGTTGCAGAGGGTAAAGAGTTTAAACAGAAGGGAAAGAATGAAGATGAAGGAAGAACAGATAAAATTCATGGTATAGAGTTTCAAAGAATCTTAAGAATAAGAGGAGAAAAAAGAATAGGATGAGAAAAATATATTTTAAGAAAGAGAGGAGGGAAGCTGGGGGTTTAGCTGTGTATCTTTGATCTTATTTTACGAGCGTAAAGAGAATGAACTGGGCTAATGAATCCTGAGAATGATAAAAGTTTTGGGGAATGTGAATGTAACAGGGAGATGAGGGATTGCTGGGCAATACTCTGAGCTCAGCTCCTGTCAGCTAGCATACCCTTGCATCAAAAACAGCCAGGTTCTATGAATTCTTCCACTTGTCAGTCTGGGATCAGGAAGTGAAAACCGGGAGGAAAAGATTTCCTGAATCTGATACTCGCAAGGTGAATAGGTTCACTGCTCTGATGAAACAAATCTATGTAACAAGCGTATAATGAAATTTCATCATTGGTATTAATATCCTTCAGTTTTCATTCCCATGATCGGTGTAGGAAACTGTTCATTTTCAAGATGCCACAGTCAACTAGTACTGGATCTATGCTGATTACAAGATTTACGCCACAGTTCTCAGAACTTAAAAGCTGGACAGGTCATTATTGGTCACCTAGTTCAAGAGATGAGAAAACTAAGACCCAAAGAAGTTAAGGAACTTGTTCAAGGTCACAATGACAGTGGCAGAGCTATAGAGGTCCTGATTTTCACTTCAGTGCTCTTTCCACTATACCACAAATTCTTCCAGAAAGCACACTGCCAAAGTAAAATACATCACCATGTATATGGCCTTCCACTTAGCGCTGTGGTCTAAAAAGGAGAACGTATAGCATCTCCTGGAATTCTTATCTAAAGTCAGTCTTGTCTTTCTTTAAAACACCATAGAAGCTAATAAGCAATTTTTCCTCAGCAAAAAATGTATGGTGTGCCTTACGGCTTTTTATACATTGTTTCCAGGATCCTGGGTTACGGTAAGCCTTGTGAACCAGGAATTGACTTGGAACCTGTTATATTTTTATTTGAAGTGAGGTGAGACAAAGTGAAATCAGGTGGAATCAGACCTTCTGCATAAGTGCTGAGAATAATACATATCAAAAGCCAGGGAAATCATTCCAGGTGATTCTTTATAGTCCTAAGGTTGAGCCTAGTTAAGGAGAACCTTTGCAGTGCTGGCTGAATTATGGGCTGCCTAAAAAGAGATGGGATCCGCAGGAATTTCAAACCGCCTCCAAGGCAAGCTTTACAGTAGGGAACAAAGAAGCAACACTGCAGGAGAGGTAAGCAAAGAAACCAGGAAGACCTGAGGCCATGATCTCTACACCTGTTCTCACAAGGTAGCTCAGTTCTACAGGGATCTTGGGGTCCTCTGTTCCCCTCAGAGGCCAAGCATTCACAGCTTCTCTCTGAGCTGTAAGCGGTTTTTCAATTGAAGATAGTAGTTTGCTGGGCAATGAGATAGACAGAAGTACAAAGAAAGAGTCAGGTAGCAAACAAAAGCCTAGAAGGCTGGAAGAACTTTTTTTTTTTTTTTTTTTTAAGGATCTGTATATAATTCTTATTAACTTGAGGACTGACTCAGTACACTAGATCTTACAGATCTGCAAAGAATGATCTTTGCAGGAAATCTCTGTTACCTGAAGATGAAAAGGAATGTGAACCAATTCAGACTTTGCCAACTGACAGTTCAGGAGAAGGCCCTCTGGGATGGCCAGAAAGCAGAGTATGCATGTAATTGCAGACCAGTTCTTTCCCTTGGGATGAAAAAAAAAAAAAAGAAAGAAAGAAAGAAAGAAAAAGGAAGAGAGGTACTAAATCCTGAAACACAATATGCTATGTGGGATAAAATATAGTATTAAACGTAGGAGAACTAAAATTCTTACAGATTTAATTAAATAAATGAGTGATCTCAAAGCTGATGAAAGTAGTATTTATTCTGGGTTTCGGAGAAGGTGTAGAATTTTGGAAAGTATTTGACATGGTTTCTAAGTTCAAACAATGTTATAGTATCTATTAGATATAAATTAACATAGATACAGAAATGAGAATGACACAGATGCAAGCACTCATTGATTCAAATAAATATTTTTCAGGGCTACTACAGGTGTGAGATGTTGGGTATATAACGGTGAGCAAAACAGAGTTCCTGAGCTGACAGAATTTCTAAAACAGTGGAAGAGATATACATTAATAGAAAAATACAATTATATATAGTCCCCGATTAATTATGATCTGACTTTTCATTTTTCAAATTTACGACAGTGTGAAAGCCATATGCATTCGGTAGAAATCGTATTTCAAATTTTGCTCTTTTCCTGGCCGGTGATATGCTGGACCTACTCTCTTGTGATGCTGGGCAGCAGCAGAGAGGTGACTGTGCCCAACTGCAGGCTAATGTACGTGCTCGGAGCACGTTTCAGACAGGCCAGGCTAAGCGATGAGGTTCGGCAGGTTAGGTGTATTAAATGCATTTTCCACTTACTATATTTTCAACTCACGATGGGTTTATCGAGACAACTCCACTGTAAGTCAAGGAGCATCTTTATATACAAAATTGCAAATTGTAATGAGTGCTATGAAATAGTATATAATTGTAATGAGGTGCATTAAAAATATATAATAGAGAAACTTGGTAATAGGCTGCCAGTCACAACCAGAGAAAGTTTCAGAGCAAACGATTTCTATCCATCCATCCATCCATCCATCCATCCATCCATCTATCTCTGTGCTAACATCCTCCTGGCAGGGAGAGAGAACAGGAATCCTCAGATAAAAAGGGATGCACTGTTCACTGTTCTCAGGAGAGTAAAAGGTTAGCTTCACATTTGCAGTTTCCTCAGGTTCACATACATGAAAAGCATTTCGCCCTCGGAGAAAATTCACCAGCATAAAGATCGGTAGAATCAATAGGTAGGAAACTGATGTCTTCTATCTTCGATATATTGAGGGACAGACCCTGAAGGTTGCTTGATGGCACAGGCTGTGGTCTGGATATGTCTGTCATTCCAACAGATACTGTGGCTGTTCAGCTGTTTGGCCATAGGCGAATGACATTTTAAAAATCAGAGACAGCCACTTCTGATTTCCAGATGGCACATGTATACACATACCCGAGTCAGCCCCGAGCGCCAGGCTCTCTCTCCACGGTCTCTGCCTCAGTGTCTAACATAATAGGATTTTTTTTCTTTTTGCTTTATTGTCTCAGGTATATAATGAAACCTCATCGGCAATATTATTCTAAAAGCTGAAGCTTTCCTACATAACTAATGATGAAAGAGCCAAGAACACAGAATTCTTAAGTTGTACCACATCAGTGCTGACTGCATGGTAGACTTTAAATACTGAATCACAACAGCATGTGCAGAGGAACAGGCTTTATCAGAATGACCAGAATGAGATGCCTGAATCTCCACAGGAGCCTGACGAGGCAGCTTATGATAATCAGAGGGAACGAGCTGTGCTTCTCGGGGCCTCTCAACCCCTCTGAGTGGGGACGCGCTGCGAGTCTGGTTATTGATGCAGAGACCTGATGGGCCGCCGGGGCCCAGGCTCTCTAACCACACAGCCTGTGACAAGAACTTGGATTTTTCACAAAAAGAATGTATTTGCTGAAATCAAATTGCCACAGATGGTACCAAGGGATCTGAGCTACCTGGCTGAGTCCCTTTGCACTCCTATTTTTTCAGCTTTATGAACTTCTAAAACAGAAGACATCCTGTTCTCAGGGGCAAATGGAACATGTAAGAAGCCCGGATGGCCGCCTTGGGCCGCGGTACCCGACAGCGAGCCAACTGCCTGGTGAATGCCTGAAAACAAGACCACGTAAACATGTCCCTGTTGCCTAGGCCTATAAAATCTGTACTAAGCGACAGATGCATGAAGTGGCGTGGGTGGCTGGGCAATGAAGCAACCAGTGGGAAGGAACTGGCTGCGTCTCCAGGTGTTCAAAAAGGCAAGCGTTACACATGCAATGAGCCAACACTAAGTCAATTTAAATGGTTTCCATTTCCTTGACTCCCACGGCTGCCCTTTTATTACTTTTTCTCTTCAAGCCCAAAAGTTTATTTATATTTGAATTCTCTCCTATAAAATGATCGAGAGGGGATGGAGTTTATAGACACAGTTTGAATTACCTGGCCAACGCCTATCAAATGACTGCTTGCGTACCAGGGCCAACACTTCAATAGCTATGAAGGGGAGATAAATCATTTAAAAAAACCCCACAACTGGCAATCTTTAGAAGCCAGGCAATTTCACTGAGAAGCTTGCTGTAATCCTGTCTAGGTATCACCAGCAGACTACAGTTGCTTGAGAAGCCTACTAAGTACTTGGTATTATTTATAGTCCTCAGCGCCTGCAGGCAGCAGCAGGTTGAGGAGCGGTGGGTAAACCACACGTAGCACTTACCGTCTTCGGTTTCCTGCCACACGATACCCTCGAGGTTGACGCTTGTCCCAGGCTCACAGGGGCCCAGGCACTCAGGCTCGGTGGCTAGAGCCACATCGCACGTGTTGACCCCGACGGATCGGGTGCGGACCATGATCTGCTCGCAGGGGGAGGAGATGTCATTACTGACCACGGGCACCAAGAGGTGCAGCGGCAGCACGGCCGGCGTGGCGACGGGGGACTCCATCTGCGGGGAGAGAAAGGAGGGGCTGATTAGAGGGAGGACGCTCAGAGGAAACACCTTCTCTATACTCCGCCGCCGCGTCCTGCGTCCTTTCCCGCCTGAGTGTGGAGGGCTCTAAATGTGAGACGGACCCTTCCCTCAAGTTCTAGGGCACGAGACCACTACCGATGGGTGCACCCTGCACTAGGAGAAGCTCTGCTTCTTATTAACAATTTTCCTCATAAACTGTGCTTGGCTAAAAGCATATAAAAAAAAATCTTGTCTCATTTAAAAATCTCTAATGAAAGAGAATCAGGGCCAGATTTCAACCATAACAGAGCACACAGAGGAAGAAGAGGACCAGCTTCTGAGCCATGTTCTACTGCTGCCATGATGCTTCTATCATTCAACAAGTAATACGTTAACCAGGTATAAAATCCAAGAACACGGGAGGCGGTAAAGGGAGGAGAAATAGCCAGATCCTAGGAAAGCCACTTCAAGAAGACTGGAGCTTTCATTCATCTTTAGCTAGAAGGAAATCTACTGACAAGTTATATAGGAGACGAGGAAGCAATGTGATAGGGGTTTCTGTTATAACAGCAACTGGTTAATGAGAATGGCATTCTGGAGTGTGAATCTAACATCAAATTTATCTGTAAGAAACAGGAGGTGCTGTTACTATCCAGAAGCCAGTCCCCAGCAGTCTACAGATGAAGTTGATTACACACACAGAGATCAAAATAGTCGAACATAAGGACCGTCAATCTCCCTCCAAATCTAGAACCTCTCACAAGATCCCAATTACTTAGATTCCAAGAAGAATGCAACCCATCGAGTGTTAAATGAAAAGTTGTAACAGAGGGTAACAGTGCCTTCAGTGTTTAAATCCCAGCATGCATCAGGGTGGCAGAGCACCAACTCCGAATCTACAGCGTCCGAATCCTAACTGAGCATAGTGTCTCGCGTCTGCAAAGCCCCTCAATACACACAGACGGTTCTTCCCTGAAGATTAAATGACACCAATCAGCAGACCTAGATAATGAGAGTCAAGGATTGGGACCCTCTTCCCCTTGTTAAAGACTTTTTTAGTCCAGGTTGAATATACTCCTTCAACAGACCTACATTCAGAGAGAGCCACACATGGAACCTATAATCCAAGCTGCTGGACAGCTCTCTGGTTCTGGAAGAGTTTCCTGCGCGATCACTGCTCTGGCTATAATCCACCTTCCTCCCCTTAGCGCGCACACACACACACACAGACACACACACACACAGACACACACTCACACACACACTCACATTCACACACACTCACACACACACGCACACCTTGCTGGCCTCGA
Source organism: Rhinolophus sinicus (assembly GCF_057876585.1). Lineage (NCBI taxonomy): Eukaryota > Metazoa > Chordata > Mammalia > Chiroptera > Rhinolophidae > Rhinolophus > Rhinolophus sinicus. The sequence continues at coordinate 156,087,736 of NC_142503.1, read as the reverse complement.
ATACTACTCTAGAAACTGTAACCTGCACATAGCACCCATTCTCTGCAGTCAGCTCTGCCACTTGGCTTAGAAGTCACTGCTACTTGCAGATCATTACTGTCAGAGTCCACACAGTGTTAAACACTGATTCTGATTAATTCTGGTCCCTGAAAAGCTGCCAAAACATCATCCTTATCAGCTTGTTGTCACACACACACATGCACACACACACCTTGGACTTCCCTAACTCCGCCTTTTTCATAAAATGAAATCGAAGTGGAAGCCTGTGTAATGAATCTTCTGCATGATAGTAAACGCCAAAAGGCATTTTCGCTCTCTTTTGCACTCTTGAAACTCAGGCATTTATAATTTAATTTGGCAACCTTCTTGGGATGTGGTAGACCCTTGAAAGACCCTGTAAACATGTCCATGCACAGACCTGAAGGTAGAAACACCACAGAAAAAGTAAACTACTACTCCTAGCTGTGCTAGAATCTGGCTCTAATCAGTAAGCCCTTTCGGGAATGCTACGAGAAGGGCGCTCGTAACTTTTTGGAAACCAAGTTTCCTGGAGAGTTTACCCTTGAGAGTTACTAGAAAGGGGAAATTAGAGACAGAGTACAGATCATCTTCACTCCTGGCCTTCCCCTTTTTTCTCCGCTCTTTCTCTTGGGCAAGACAAAAGCAATTTCACCGTCAGCATGTGCATTTCCTTTGCCTGGAGTTCGTTCCCTTTTCTATACCTTTCTTCTACCAGCAAGAAAAATTCCTGCAAGGTCCTCTTTCCACACAGAGATTGGCCCGCACCTTCTAGGTCACTCCTGTGAACTTTCTGATGGCTTTGCCTGATTGGCTTGTCCCGTTGCCAATCTGTTCCACTGCAGAGGCAATGATCCCAAGCACAGAAGGAGGTGAGTCCCCGGCGTGTCACCTCCACTCTACTCTCCCTCTCAGCCAGCAAGGACGGCTCTTTTCTGGAAGTGGTTTCATTTCCTGCTAGGTTATTCAGTGCTGCTGGAGTCCAGGGAGAAGATAAGCTACTCACAGTCTAGATAAAGCCAAGCCCCCAGTTCTGTACTGACAGATACAGAAAACAACATCTAAGATATAAGTAGGAAACACCACTGTTGCAATCAAGCTCTTTGCCCAATTAAACCCTGCGATACGACATTTGAAGAGAAGAAACTTAGCTGATCACTAAGAATAACTGGATACACATGAGGAGGTGATTAACACGTGTCTGCACCAAACTATACACCTTACTGATCAGAGTTACGTAGTCGAGTTCAGGATGTCTTGTGAGGATGGCTTTATTTAATTATTTAGTTAATTAAAAGGGATTTTTGGAGGTGGGGAGAAATCCACCTATGGGTTTGGAACTATTCAGTTTCCTTTCACTTTGCAACAAATCTAAGGAGAAATCACAGAGCAGCACAATAATGTTTAATTACAACTCTGGCTCTAATTACTGTTTGGTCACATCTATAATCTACACTAAGCCATAGTGCATAATAAGCAGCTCTGTGATATTCATCTAATAACCTAGGTGGCTTTATGGGATTTCATATGCTACTACTCACTGGAACAAGCAGAGCTGCATTTATCACTCTCTAGGAGAGAATGAAAATCAGGGAAGGATTCATTTTGCCTCCTTTCCCACACACCTAGGATACAGGAGCAGGGAATGTCAGGAGATTGGTGCAAGCAGGGAAAATAAAGAGCAAGAATATAAAAAGTTAAGGTAATTAAATACCTTAACAACTAGGACCACAATAAAAGCGGGGCAAATTCTCACTCTCTGAAGTGCTAAGAAGTGCCACCATGGTTTCTGGGGCTCACTGATGGGGAGGTAAACAACAAAACAAAACAAAAACCTTCAAAGAGACTCAGAGAATTTAACGATGGAAATCTCTTAAGTTTCCCAACAATTTATATTCTTTATCTTTTAATGATACTTCTTTTCAATTCACCTTTAGATATTAGTCTTAATAGCACCTATTAGGGGTCTGAGTGCTGACAGGTAGGTGACACAGAAATGTGAACTGGAGAGAATAAAGAAAGGCCAAAGCCATTAAACTCCCCGCAAGAAGTAATTACACACTGACTTTGGCTGCCTCCCACTCGAGAGTACTGATGGAGGGAAAATTTCAAGGCTGCAACAGAATTTTGGGGGTAGAAAATGCAGTAAAGAAATATTTGATTTACACTCTCCCTTCTTCCCTTCACAAATATGAGTCTAGTATCTTCACCTTCACAGTCAAACGATAGAAAGGAAGCTGGTTCTACTGACAACTGCAGGAGCTCTGAGAAACTCCCTTTATCTAAGAATGAAAGATAACTGGGTGTAATGGTTAGATGGACGTTCAGATTTATTCAGAATTATCAGATAAGATGATGTAGAAAGTAGAATGTCAAATATATTATTAAAGAAAGAGAACATCTTATTAGTATTACTATGTTACTATATTAATAAGATGTTCTTTCTTTAATAATTGCAAAGGTCCTTCAAGATTTTACAGTGACTCAGCACTGGCAATACTAGCAGTAATAGAGGTTCCCGATTCATGGACAAACACATAAGTACTTCCCTGGTTGACACATTATATAAAACTTGACTTGCTCACGAAGTTTTTATTGTGGGTTATTAAAAAGAGCAGGTATTTTTTAAAATCACATTTATTTATTTATGTATGTGTTATTTGTCTCTCAAATTAAAATACAGAGGAAAATATCTTCAGTTATTTGAACTGCCTCCTGTTAACTGGGATTTCGAGACAAAATAAGTTTACTGTATTTTTAAAAAATAACTAAAGATTATTTTTGCTTATTGTGAAATACCAGTGATTCCTTGTGAGAGCCTGGCAGGTAGATATCATGGAATAACTAAGGATGGAGGGAGCAATATGAATTCCTCTTTCCAGCAAAGCTCTTGACAAGATGCAATAGAATATTCTGAGAGTCAATCCTAAAACAACACAACGTTTAACTATTAATGAAGAAGGAAATCAGCTCTTTTCAAACACTAAGTACTCTTTGACCCTAAGTGAAACACTAAGTACACTAAGCCTCTCTTTTAAAAAAAAGGGGGAGGGAGGAAGGAAGGAAAGAAGGAAAGAGAAGGAGGAGGGAGAAAAAGAAAGAGGGAGGAAGGGAAGGAAGAGAAGGGGGGAGGGAGGAAAAGAAGACAAGGAGGAAGAGAGGGAGGGGGAGGGAGAGAAAAGAAAAAAAAGAAAAAGGAAAAAGGCTGCTGGCCGGCTGAGCTTCCAGATTTCACTTAGGCTGCTCTGAAAAAGAATTTGATAGTAACTCTGGTTAATCTCCAAGACATCTTGTAGCAGAAGGCAAGGAGGAAAAGGAGAAAAAGAAAGACATGGTGGCTGGCACCGCAACCAGACATCAAACAGTTCGTAGAAGCTACATATTCTATTCTTCACAGAAGACTTACTTTAACACTCTACCTAGTCAAGGTCAGCAGTGAAGGCTGTTCCAGTGTGTACTAGAAAATGTAAGTGCAGTGAACATATTATTTCTAGACTAAAGATTAACTATAGGGCGTTCTCCTGCAGAGATCTCTACACAGCGTCAGGTGCAGACCCTGAAGACCTCTTTTGGGTAAAGAGGAGATAGTGGATCCAACGGTTCTAACATTCAAGCTTCTTTAAATTCCTACTGTGTGAGAATGGATTAATTACGCTGGAAATTTAACAAAGGAAAAAGACATCTCACAAACAAAATCAATACACGACACCAATCACATGGCAGTGTCCACTGCTCCATTACGATGGCAAAGGCTTTGCCAAATGAAGCGTCTATTCTGCTCGTCTAAAATCTTCTCATTCTGCAATCTTCTGCCTGCTTGAAATTCACAAATTTTCCTTTAGAAAAGCTATTAACTGCAGTTGATGAGTGATGATAGGGGCCTAAGTATTTGGGGGGGGGCGGGGGACCTCTGAAACTACCCCCCGCCCCCCAAAAGGTTGATAATCTCTCCCATTCCTATAGTGTTCCTAAAAAAAGCACTGGACCCCAATAAATTTAATTTAAAAAAAAAAAGAATTGTACACCTGAAATCTATGTAATTTTACTAAAAATTGTCACCCCAATAAATTTAATTAAAAAAAAAAAAAAAAGCACTGGAATTAGCTTCTCAAGAATAAAGAACTTGAGAAAAACTCATTCTTTGCCTGCAACTACTTCCTCTCCTGAACACACACGTCTTACCTCCTTTCACATACTCATTTCCTAAAAAGTCAGAGGGGAGCTTGTCATTTCTACTCCATTCTCTTACCCCTTAGGATATAAAACCAAACAAACAAGTCACAAACCAAATAAGGTAAACACAGAAAGCTAAAGCCTTTTTCTGAATCTTTCAGAATCACAGATGTTAGAAGAAAAGTCTCAATTTACTTATAACATGAATGGACCAAACTGTACTCAAGACCCTAATCATCATTCATATGGATGGTTCTACGAGAAAGCATAAGAATTCTAAATTGAGACGTAACCACCCACATCTTGCTCTCCGGTGGCTTGGGAAGGAGAAATGGGAATGACGCTCTGGGCTTTAACCAGCTGTTCTTCAACTTCTTCGTCTCAGGAAACTGTTCCAGTCTTAAAACTTGAGAACCCGACAACTTTTATGTACATAGGCTCTGGCTATTGATATTTACTGTATTAAAAATTAAAACAAAGATTTTAAGATGTACTAATTAACTTATTTAAATCAACTAACAATTTTGAAGTGACAAAATTAGAGGCAGAAGAGATTAGCAGTGGCCAGGAACACGGGCTGGTGAGAGGCAGGAGGGAGGAGGCAGGTGTGATAAGGAAAGGGCGACGCTGGTGGCCCTGGCAGTGATGGAACAGCTCTGTGTCTTGAGCGTGTGGTAAATACTCAAACCTACATGGTATAAAATTGCACAGAAGTACGTACGTACGTACACACACACACACACACACACACACACACACACACATACACACACAGTACAAGTAAAACGGGGAAATCTGAACATGATAAGTGGTTACATCAATGCCAACATCCCTATTGCGACGTTGTCCTATAGCTTTGCAAGGTGTTACCAGTGGGGAAAACTAGGTGAAGGGTCCATGACATCTCTCTGAATCACTAAGCTACATTATCTCAAAAAGATTAACAAAAAATTGAGAACCCAAAGAACTTTTATTTATGTGGAATATATCTATTGATATTCACCATACTAGAATTTAAAAAGAAATACTTTAATGTGCATTGACTTGTTTAAATAACATTTAAAAACCTATTATATATAACATTTTAAATAAAAATAATTACAATTTTTCAAAAGAAAGGAAAACAAAAGAAGAGCAGCACCGATTTACTTATATTTTGCAAATTTCAGCATCGAATTTAAGAGACAGCTAGATTCTCATGGCTGCTTCTGCATTCGATCTGTTGGTTAAATGTTCTGGTTGAAGGACATGAAGAAAAGGGCCTCACACCGATTATATATATATATATATATATATCCTTTTCAAATAATTGTGGATATTTTTCTTTGATATGACACCAAAACCCAACAAGTGTCAACTCTTAAAGGTTCGTGGCAATATGAAATCTGACACTATTTGCAATGAACTTTTTGTACCTTACACTATAATCCATTGGTCTATCTTGCACTTTGAAAGTTTCTTTTACCCATGCATGATTTTTTAACAGCATGCATTAGTCATTTGGAAAATATTAATTCACTGAGTTATACCGCTCTTTCCAATATGGACACATTTCATTTCATTGATGTGAAAAAGTCATAGTCATCAGAAAAAGTCTTTAAGTACTGGTAAGCTGTAAAACTCATGGGGAGTGAGGGAGGAGAAACAAATTTCCCCAAATTATGTTTGCTTGAAAGCTCCAATTTTATCATTAACAACAAATACCGTCAGTTGTTTTTCTTGGAGTAATAGGCTCATTTCATTCACTTTTAAGAAAATGTCTGCCAAATACCCAAGTCTGAATAATTTGTCAGTTGTTCTTTCAAGTAAAAAATGGCATTTCATGAAAAAAACTGGCTAGTTCAGCTCACAACTCAATTCCACAAGTGTTTTATGTGTATTCCCCATTTTGTCACATAAAATATAAAATGACACATACTCAAAGGCCGAGACTGAATAAATTATAATTTTTACTGCTTTATTTAAAGATATTTTTAAAGTGAAACTGGCTTTATAAATTTTTTTATATTTTACTAAAAGGCCTAGCAATGAAGAATGTGACGGCTACTAGTACAATTTGGTGCCTCTGATTTGACTCGTGCCAAGGTGGCCAGCCATTGTACGCACCACTGCGTCTGCACCCCCAGTGCCAAGCCAACAAGTGAGTGGGACAATGATGTCTTAGTATTCTTCTGAAAATGGTTCTGACCTAGCAGAACCTCTGAAAAGGTCTCAGAGACACCTCGGGGTCTACAGATAATAATTTGAGAATAAGTTTCAGCTTCTTTAGAAGTATATATCCATCTGATTCCTAAACAAAACTGGGGTTCTGGTAGCAAGGAGTTGAGGGAGATTATTCGTTGGCAAACAAGAGTTTCTAGTTTGGGCGAAGGAAACAGAGATGAAGGCAGGGAAAATTATTAGCAAGAATGGAGTAGGAAAGAACACTCCTAAAATGCACAAGCTAAGTATCTCATAAGTAAGGGATGTTTATAATTAGGGATTAATGAATTTCAGCAACTGAGTAATAAGTATTTAAAAAATTTGGGAGAATGAAGAGCTCAGTTAATTGTTTAGAAAATGGACAAATAAATGATGGTCATTAACTACTGACAAAACTGACCCTTACTCTTGGCTGGGGGGGGCGGGGGAATCATTCTCTTGAGTGTCTACTTGTTTTCAAATTACCAAGGATAAGACTTCTCTGAAATTATAACTTAGTAGTTCAGAAACATGCCATTATCTACAATAAATTTAAAAATTTAGCCAGGAGCCATCATTTCCTACAGAATTCTTCCTTGTCCTACATAAGCTAAAGGTATAGAGATAAAACTGTACCTTGGTCTAAAGGGTGACGTACAGTATGGATTTACTCGTGATTATGGACACCTTAGCACTGTAAAACCAGGAGGGAAATGGCCATCTGGTTAGCTAGGCTTCACTGCCCAAGTGTCTCCTAGGTGATGTTGTGTTCTAGAAGCCCACAGAATATCCACTGATTTTGTTTAACGTCCACATAAGCCTCATAAATTTGACAGAAAACTATGGGTTAATTCCAATGAGAGGTCAAGCAGCAGCAAAGCTGATTTGCTTTGCTAGAGAGCATGTTTATACTATAGCCTTTCATTTTGTGTCACGTATATGTTCCTAAAAGAAGATGTAAGACAAAATCCTAGCATGGAAGAACCTTAAACATCATCTAAATAGCCACCCAAGGGTAAAATCTTGTCTATAATAGGTATTCATAAAACCTCTGTTTGTACTCCATCCTCATCTATCCGTGTGGGGGGAGAAAATATCCCTGACTTTACTGGGATGGTTTAAAAGATTGAATTCCTTAACACACATCAAGCGCCTAGCAGTGCGCCTACAGGATTCTGGCAATCTGCAATGGTGACTGTGACCAACTCTTCTAAGAATCAAGTCACTTTCGGAAGCTCCCACTGAATTTCATATCCATTAAAGCTCCCTAGATCTTTTCTAATCAAACTTTGAAAAGATTGTCTTCAGTCCCCGATCCCCCCGTTTCCTTTCTCAGAAGCAACCAATGCAATGCACATGCATTTCCTTGTTTATACGTACCTTCCCTTTGTTCTTTTTACACAAATGACAGTGCACTATATACACTGTTCTGTACCTTATTTATTCATGTACCCCAAATGTAGGAAACTGTTTTAAACTTCAAGTGCTTATTTCAAGCAGACAGACTGGTTGAAATCTCAACTCTATTACTTAATAGCTGGGCGACCACAGACACATTATGTAATCTTTCTGAACCTCAGTTTCCGCTTCTGTAAAATAAAAACATCAAGGGTACCTCTGTTTCATACAGTCATTGTACAGCAATTAACTGCATGCAAAGTGCTAGTGTACAGTGTCCAAGACACAATAAAAGTTCAATGAATGTTAGCTAATGATGATGAGAGTAATATTAACAGTATCTTGTTAATTTTATTCCATCTTTCACTCTCTTACGACATTGGCAATCTCTATTCAGACATTCAGTGCTTCAGCCATCCATCTGTAGTGGTTCATGATAGTCAGTTTTGACTTTTCATCATGCTTTCCCTTCCATCTTCTGGTAGAGGAATTTTTCTTTCCTGTGGGAAATCCATTCCCCCAACCTCATTCTACGACAAGAGTGGCCCAACTCTACCCAAACTATACGGAATCAGTTCTCCACAGGCTATGGAAATTCCTTCCTCATCTGGTTCCTTCCTCTGAAAGTACTAATCAAATATGGCGCTTCCAGGGGCCATTTCTCCTAACACATGAAGAAGGCTTGTCTAAGAATAAAGGCAGTTCAGAGGAAAGTAGAATCGGGAGATGAGCCAAGACAGAATCCCAATGACTTATTTGAGCCTCTGCCTGAAACCAAGGATCTCCATTCCTTGTTTGCTTAAACTAGCTTGAGCCAGGTTTCCATTACAACTGAAAAAGTCCTGACCACTACATATTACCCACATATTTATATGCATACTTTCTATTTAGTCACGGAAGCTATACTAAAATTGTCAAACAAGACTGGCCCAAAGGCAGAGCCTTGTGGTATACCACCTCTACCCTAGCTGACAAACATCTACTAATCAATACTCTTTACCTGTAGCTCTTCAGCCAGCTATAAAGTCACACAACTGTATTACCAGCCAGTCCACATTGCACTGACATGACATCAAGAATAACAGAAAGGCTTTTTCAAACACCTTGAAGAAATCGAGACATTCCATCCAGTCTATCCACCCAATGACTCTATTGGGAAGAAAGAATTTAGAGTGCTTCGCTTTAGAACTTACTTTGGTTTCTAATAAGCATTCTTTTTATGTATCCTTTCTTCATTCATAAACATTAAATATTTACTATGGTCTAGAATTTTTATCAAGGTAACAGGACAGGTGCACAAAGATGTATGATGCAGTTTTGATTCAGTACTGCTTTTAATAGCCAAACAAAAACCCCCAGAAATAATCTAAATGGCCATCATTGCATAGATTTCTATACATCATCCAGGGCAGATAGCCACAGCACATTTTTGAGTGAAGAAAAGGTGACAACACAGCATGTACTTGATTATCTCATTAATGTTAAATTGATCTGTATGTAAGTACATACGATGTTTTTTAAAATTAAAGTTCACTGGGGCGACAATTGTTAGTAAAGTTACACAGATTTAAGGTGTATAATTCTGTATTACATCATCTATATATCACATTGTGTGTTCACCACCCAGAGTCAGTTCTCCTTCCATCACCTTACAAATTGATCCCTTTTACTCTCATCTGCTACACTTTTCCCCTTACCCTGCAGTAACCACTAAACTATTGTCTGTGTCTATGAGTTTTTGTTTCTTCAATTGTTTGTCTTGTTCCTTTGTTGTTTTGTTTTATATACCACACATCAGTGAAATCATATGGTTCTCTACTTTTTCTGACTTATTTCGCTTAGCAGAATAATCTCAAGGTCCATTCATGTTGTCGCAAATGGCACTATTTCATCTTTTCTTATGGCAGAATAGTATTCCATTGTGTATATATACCACATCTTCTTTATCCATTCATCTATCAAAGGACACTTTGGTTGTTTCCATGTCTTGGCCACCGTACATAAAGCTGCAATGAACATCGGAGCCCATATATCTTTATGGATAAATGTTTTCGTATTTTTTGGGTAGATACCCAGGAGAGGGATTGCTGGGTCATATGGTAATTCTATTTGTAATTTTTTGAGGAACCTCCACACTGCCTTCCACAGCGGCTGCACCAATCTGCATTCCCACCAACAGTGTATGAGGGTTCCTTTTTCTCCACAGCCTCTCCAACACTTGTTACTATTTGTCTTGTTGATGAAAGCCATTCTAACCAGTGTGAGGTGATATCTCCTTGTGGTTTTTACTTGCATTTCTCTGATGATCAGTGATGTTGAGCATCTTTTCATATGTCTATTTGCCATTTGTATGTCCTCTTTGGAGAAATGTCTTTTCAGGTCCTCTGCCCATTTTTTAATCGGATTGTTTGTTTTTTCATTGTTGAGTTATATGAGTTCCTTATATATTTTGGATATTAGCCCCTTATAGGAGGAGTTGTTTGCAAAAATCTTCTCCCGTTCAGTTGATTGCCTCTTTACTTTGTCAATGGTTTCTTTTACTGTGCAGAAGCATTTTTAGTTTGACATAGTCCCATTCATTTATTTTAGCTTTTACTTCCCTTGCCTTTGAAGTCAAATTCACAAAATCCTCTTTTAATGAACCCAAGGTCCATTAAGTTTAGTTCCTATGTTTTCTTCTATGCAGTTTATTGTTTCAGGTCTTATGTTTAGGTCTTTGATCCATTTTGAGTTAATTTTGGTACACGGTGACAGACAGATAGCAGTCTAATTTAATTCTTTTGCATGTGGCTTTCCAATTCTCCCAGCACCATTTATTGAAGAGGCTGTCTTTTCTCGATTGCATGTTTTTGGCTTCTTTGTTGAAAATTATCTGTCCATATTTATGTGGGTTTATTTCTGGGTTATCAATTCTATTCCATTGGTCTGTGTATCTGTTTTTCTGCCAGTACCACACTGTTCTGATTATTGTTGCCCTGTATTACAAGCTGAAGTCAGGGAGTGTGATACCTCCAGCATTGTTCTTTTTTCTTAGGATTGCTCTGGCTATTTGGGGTCTTTTGTGGTTCCATACAAATCTGATAATTTTTTGTTCTATTTCTTTAAAAAATACTATTGGGGGGCTGGCCCGGTGGCTCAGGCAGTTGGAGCTACGTGTTCCTAATGCTGAAGGCTGCCGGTTCGATTCCCACATGGGCCAGTGGGCTCTCAATCACAGGGTTGCCGGTTCAACTCCTCGAGTCCCACAAGGGATGGTGGACTCTGCCCCCTGCAACTAAGATTGAACACAGCACCTTGCGCTGAGCTGCCGCTGAGCTCCCAGATGGCTCAGTTGGTTGGAGTGTGTCCTCTCAACCAGAAGGTTGCCAGTTTGACTCCTGCAAGGGATGGTGGGCTGCGCCCCCTGCAACTAGCAATGGCAACTGGACCTGGAGCTGAGCTGTGCCCTCCACAACTAAGACTGAAAGGACAACTTGAAGCTGAATGGCACCCTCCACATCTAAGATTGAAAGGACAACAACTTGACTTGGAAAAAAGGCCTGGAAGTACACACTGTTCCCCAATAAAGTCCTGTTCCCCTTTCCCAATTAAAAAAAAAAAAAATCTTTAAAAAAAATAAAATACCATTGGGATTTTTGATGGGGATTACATTAAATCTGTATATTGCTTTGGGTAATATGGCCATTTTAACTATGTTGATTCTTACTATCCATGAACATGGAATGTCTTTCCATTTCTTTGTGTCTTCTTCAGTTTCTTTTAAAAATGTCTTATTGTTTTCAGTGTATAGGTCTTTCATATCCTTGGTTAAGTTTATTCCTAGGTATTTTATTCTTTTTGTTGCAACTGTAAAAGGAATTGTTTTATTTCTTTTCTGAGATTTCATTGTTAGTATATAGGAATGCAATGGACTTTTGTAACATGGATATAGTAGCCGGCAACTTGACTGTATTCGTCTATTGTTTCTAATAGCTTTTTGGTGGAGTCTTTAGGGTTTTCTATATATAGTATCATGTCATCTGCAAAAGTGACAATTTAACTTCTACATTCCCAATTTGGATGCCTTTTATTTCTTTCTTTTGCCTGATTGCTTTGGCTTGGACTTCCAATACTATGCTGAAAAGCACAGGTGATAGGGGACAGCCCTGTTGTATTCCTGAACGTAGAGCGAAGGGCTTCCATTTTTCACCGTTAATTATGATATTAGCTGAGGGTTTGTCACATATGGCCTTTACTATGTTAAGATATTTTCCTTCTATATCCATTTTATTGTGTTTTAATCATAAATGGATGCTGTATCTTTTCAAACGTTTTTCTGCATCAATTGATATAATCATACGATTTTTGTCCTTTACTTCGTTTATGTGGTGTTACCATATTGATCGATTTGCGTATGTTTAACCATCCTTGTGCCCCTGGGATGAACCCCACTTGGTTGTGATGTATAATCTTTTTAATGCATTGTTACATTCGATTTGCCAGAATTTTGTTTAGGATTTTTGCATCTGTATACATCAGAGATACTGTTCTGTAATTTTCTTTCTTTGTGTTATCCTTACCAGGTTTTGGTATCAGGGTAATAAGTACATACGATTCTTACACAATATGTAGATGAGAAGCTGAGATCTGGAAGGACGCGCTTATAGTCATCTTTGGGGAGTGAGAATCTGAAGAGTGTTAGTTTCTCTTTTATATCTTTCAGTATTTGATTTTTCATTATTGAGAATGCATTATTCTAGTTTTTTAAAAAGCTGTTTTCATTTTAAAGGAAAATGAAAAGATGTTTACGTATGTGATTTAGGTTTATTATTATACATGAGGAAATGAGCAGGTAGGCGAAGAGAGTAAGAAGCGTGGGGCGTATCAGTAGAGGGGAAGGCAGAAGGGTAAGGACATTAAGTCAATACATCTATTGCACAGGTAACGGGCAGTAGGACTGGCCCCAAATAGCTGGCTGGTTCCTACGGTTCCTAAGGACAAGGGCAGTACGACATGAACATTTCTATGACCTTCACGCAGCAGACATTCAGAACCTAGGGGCTGCCTGTATTCATTTGGTGCTCATTGTTGAGAACTATGTGGCATCTCCCATGCATGTACAAATACGCAAAATCTTTGTTGAGAAATAAATATCCCAAACGCCTCTGTCTATGGCAACCAGAAATCCTACCTGGAACAAGGCCAAAAAAAAAGCCATGTCTCTAGCACTTCTGAGAAAACTGCCGCTGCTGCTTATCAAATTAAAATGCAAAGCAGCTCACTCCAGTGTCACTGGGAACTGCCAGAAAGGGATTACGGTTCCCACCCCAAGGATGCAGGTCAGCTAAACAATACCCATCTTCATGTGCTGCGAAGGCGGGAGGAGGAGGAGAAAGATTAGGCCAGTTTCCAAATAGCAGTCCCGCCTGCTTGTTACCGTGGTAACCTCCCTCCTCTGAGCTGCTCTCATTTGTCTCTCTCTGCCTGACCTTCATGTTGCTCTGACAGTAACTGAGGAGGAAAAGGTGCCCGCCTGCCAGCTAAGCACTCAAGTGGAGGGCACTGAGCAAGAAAAAAGGGCACTCAGACTCCCTCTCATTCTACACTCTAAACGGTGACCTCAGAGCGATTAGAGTCCTGAAAGAGATTTCTGGTGGCCCTTGTCATTCCATCCTTCCTCGCCTGCTCTCAGGGCCACCTCACTTCTCGGATATACCCTTTTCGTGTGAGGAATCTGGGTCAGAGCCAAGTGGGTAGGTGAGAAGTCACAGAGAAGAGAAAGAACAAGGCACAACGAACTGAAGAACAGAGGTAATAAAATGTGAACTCAAAAATGCCTGAGACAATGACTAGTACAGTAGTTAAGTACAGCTCTTAGTTTCCTCTCTTCAGGATTTGTGCCGGGTGTCCAGTCAGTGGAGGTGAGAGGGCAAGTAAGCTACCTGGGACAGGCTAGGAGGGTCCAAATACTTAGTGCTTTTTACTGTTTCTTTTCAAGGCCTGGATACCTCAAATTCAATCATTTAACAATTATTGAGTACCCTCTGTAGGTCCTGTGCTAGACACTGGGTATAGAGTGGTAAGTAAATATAAATTAGAATCCTATTAAGGAATAAACAGGGCAAGTGAGAAGAGAACAATGTGAGCTACCGAGGGTGGTCAGAGATGGTGTCGCTGAAGAGGCTGGATTTCAGCTGAGACCTGAAAGATGAGAAGACATGAGAACCCAGGGATACGTAATGCAGGCAGAGGGGAAAGCATACGCAAGCCCCTAAGGCAGGAAAGAGCTTGGCATATATTTGCGGTCCATATTTCTTTTCATATTACTGGACACACCCATGGAAAAATGTTTAAGTCGGATGATTCTAGAAGCTTAGGAGGACCAGGGAATGGGCAACATTAGAACCGCGGCCCAAATATCATCCACTAAATTCACAGATGACTCAGTTATTATCAATTATGAAATGCTGTGGACAGAATTCTTATCCAATAGTTTAGAAAAATACGAACTAGACTATTGGGGTCAATTCTCCGACAACAGCAGTCAACTGTCATTCCAAAAGACACGCTGTGCCACAGTCATGCTGATTTCCATCAGTTTATCTTATCTTAAATGGCATCATCAAACCCACCCGAGACTTACGTCAAACCTAACTGAACTGATTTACGTTGCCGTGATGAGCTTGTGAAGAAGGGCCAGGTTTTAGTCCCCGTTTCCCACCACTTCGCTGTATAACCTTAGGCAAGTCCCTTCACTTCTCCAAACTTCAACCTTGTTATGAAATGAAGTGGTTGAACTTGACGAACTCTAAGGAATTGCATTAGGGCTTTTTCAGTTACAACTGACAGAAAACCACAGCCAAACTGGCTTCAACAAAAAGGCAATTTAGTGGCTCTCAAATAACATAAGAAGTCCAAATCAGGCATGCCCTGCTGTAGGGGCTTCAAATGATGTCACTGAGACCTAGTTTCTATCCCTCCCTCTCTTGGTGCTGTTTTTTCTGGTCCAGCTTCATTTTCAGACAGGCTCTCTTTCTGAGTGGCAAGGCAGCTGAAGCAGTTCAAGCTTTACAAGCCCAGTGGAAAGACGAAGTCTTTTCTGATCACTCTAACAAAACTCCTGAAATTCATTCTGACTGATCCAGTTTCTGGAGTTTAAGAGCCAACGACCCGTGACATCTTTATAATTTTTATATTTCATAACTATTTCAACATATTCCCTGCAAGTCTTTGCCTTTTCCGGTTTTCATTTTCAAAACCACAGTGTACATGTAGTTGTAGCTGCCCAGCATCCCTCTTTCCTGTAGGAAAACGGTCCGACCCTCTGTCTGTTGCGTGTTCCTAGTAAGATGAGCAATCACAGTGCTTCTCCAGCCACCCCGCTCGGGAGGAGATTCAACATCAACCTATTCATTTCTCCTAAAATAAGCTGTTGATCGAATATTTTGCTGTGTTTTTTTTTTTAGAAGGTGGAGCCATGCCTCATCCTGTTCATGATATAAAACTCTTTCAACCTCTCCTACTCTTAAAAGTATTACATTTTTGCATCTTCCTTAAATAAAATACTTGAATGACAGCCAAGGAGTTCCACTACAAAAGTATTACTATGGCCAGACAGTAAACACCAGTCCTTCTTATCCAATTCAATTCTATCACAATTGACTGTACATTTCTATTTTTATCCACTCAATTTTACTACAGGAATGAGTTATGGTTGGATCATCAGAACATTCTGGATTATTCTTGAATGTGGGAACTTTCTTGAAGACCAACTGGAATTTTCAGATCACAAAAAGCCAGATTATAAGAATTTCACTGTATCATGAACATTTTTGTGTCAATTAGCTAATTTAAAGCACAATTTTAAATGTTTGCATAGTATTCTTTTACACAAATAAACCATTATTTACCTGACCAATGCCCTACAGGTGGATATTTAGGTTGTCCCAATTTTCACTTGTATGAACAAAGCTGAGAGAAATATCTTAATGGCTAAACCTCTTGTACCTGGTTTCACTACCATGTTTCCCCCAAAATAAGACCTAACTGGAAAATAAGCCCTAGCACGATTTTTCAGGATGACATCCCCTGAACATAAGCCCTAATGTGTCTTTTGCAGCAAACCTTAACGTAAGACCCAGTCTTATTTTCGGGGGAACATGGTATTTCCACAGGCTAAACTCCTACATATAAAATTAGGGAGTGAGAAGGTATGTACATTTTAAGGCTTTTTGGTATCTGGTACTTCATCGACTCTCAGGTTTTCTAGAGTTAACTCTGGTATATAATATTTAACATACAACATATAATATGCACTAAATATCGAGTTCAGTTTACTTACCTCAGGCCCCTTCCCCCATATGCATGGCCTTATATTTATCCATAGGAATGTTTAAACCGTTCAGGCCCAAGAGCTAGAATACTGAGCAGAGTCTGGGTCCCTCTTAAGCCAGAACAATGAAAGGCCAGATCTGTTAGCTACAGGTTGAGAACTGAGATGTCTAATCAGCAAGTAGTTGGCAGACAGTTAAGATTTAAGCTCATAAATTAAATGGGGGCCATGCACAGTGTGTGCTTTTTCTTCCTCTCTGCAACTTCTTCTGGCAGCTCTTTGACTTTCTAGTAAATGAGAATAAGGCTTTAGCTTTTATCATAACCAGTATAATCAACCACATACCATCTAAGTTTTTACAGCATCCGTCAGTCTCAGTTTTCAGTCATTTATCTGTGAAGACCATCAAGAGCTTTTCAAAAGGATACGAGTTTTTCCTGCCAACTCTGTAATAAACAAACCTCTTAAGTTTCTGGGTCTGTTTCCAATATGTGAAATTTCTTAACCACTCTATTTATAATTTTAACCTTGTAGGAAAGAAAATCTCACATAAAATAATCCCTGAAAAATTTCACAGATGTGGACTATTTCAGGAATTAGTAGAAGAGGGTTTTGGTTTAAGAATGGATAGATAAGGGAAGAAAGACTTCTTCAAATAGAAGCACAGGGTGAAGATAAGTAGGCGATAATGATGAAGAGAAACGGCCTTTGAGGACAGCCAACCTGGGTTCAGATAGACCCACCACTACTGGCTGTGCAATTTTTGGCAAGTCATTGGACTTCTTTCAGCCAGTTATCCAATTAGTAAAATGGAAATCATATTAGTAAGTATCTCACAGAACTATTATGAGAATTAAATGAAGTATCATATAAAAAGCATTTAGCATTGTTGCCTGGCACATACCCTAAAAATGCTAAATGCTGCTGCTGAAGTTTCTGTTATGATTAAATGTGCCCTAGGAATCCTCCGAAGGGGCTTTATCCACTGACCCTTACCTTCAGAACAAAGAATAGAAGGTTCACAAGCCAGAGATATAAGCAACTCTTTTCAGGCTAAGAACAGGTCAGGAGTTGGCTATTAAATCATCAATTTAAAATGTCAAGTGCTCCTTTTTAGCTTTTTAAGCCCATCCTTATTTGAGGCTGGAACATGTGCACGTAAGGTGAGTGCCCTTTCCATAATTCTTATTCTACTCTATACGGGGCTCCATCAGAAGAGTTAACATGGAATTTGCTAGTGTTCATCAGAGCAAGCCAGAAAGAAACCTAGGAGAAAGAGTCCCCGAATGACATTGTGATGTGTAGTTAAACCACTCGCCCTATCTGGCTAGCTGGAACATGTCCTCCACGCACTAGTAAGACTGGGAAAGAGGTTGCCAGAAATTCCAGTAGTCTGTACAATCTTTCTCTCCTTGTAGAGCAGAATGCATAACCCAGTCTCCCCAAGCAGATAAAACTGGTCAGCAGGTGACAAAGTGGTAATAATCCTGTAATTCTCAAAGGAGTTAGACAGAAAGCACTTAATCTCCACCCTCAATGAGGCACGTGGCTAATCACTGGCTTGAGAAGAAGCCTTTGGAAAAACAAACGGGTGGGACGGCTTCTCATAAGAGGAACATGCCTACAAATACTTAAAGACAAATACTTCAGTCTTTAAAAAGATCGGGAGACCCCCACTATCTGCCCTTCCCCTAACCTCTGTAACAAGCTGACCTTAATTCTGCAAAGGGAGTTTTCCTGGCTCCTGTTACTCGGTTTCTAGGACCCTCGAGACATTTCTAGTCATTAGCTGCGGTCACTTAGATTCTCTTGGCTTCAGTCTCCTTATGAGATTAATAAAATACTAGCATTTTAGTCTCTTCTAAATTCTAATCCAAACTGGTATGACTGTCAGGGGGCAGCTAGCCTTAATAGCACTGCTGCTTAACTTGAGGTTTATTACAAGGGGACCCTTCAAAGTGAAAACCTCTACATTCAGACAGCATTTTCAGCACAAAACGAAAACACTGCCAACCAGGAACCTCTTCAAAATGATATAACTGAGATAAAGGCTACACATAAACCACAGTGGCTCTGGAATGGCTTAGGGTCCAAGCATGACAGGTATTAGAAGAATCACAATATTTGAGCTCCATAGAGATGATGTATATTTCAAGTATAATAAATGGTGAAATAGGTCAGATGCATGTATTCCTCAAGCAAAGAGATCTTCTTTCAATCTTAAATGGCAATTTTAATATTTCATTGAAATGGTCTATTTTGGTATGATTTTCATATCTCCAGTGTTCCAGAACTTAGTTCTAAAGATATTCTCCCCCTCCCCCCGTTATGGGTTTTGCTCAGGTTGCTAGATGAGATTCAATGGATTTCTAGCCCCAAAGCTGGACTGATCTGATTGAACAAAGGATTAGAGTAAGAGAACAGGTACACACATGCAGGAACTAGCAAGAAATTAAATAAACCAACTCACAACTGCGGAAGGAAGAGATGGGTACAGAAGGAAGGAAGTACATGTGGCAGAAATACATGCTTTTCAACTTCACTGTATACCTCACGTTTTCAATCAACATGCAATTATTCCACTAGTCTAAGAAGAAACTCCTACTAAATTTCGCTCTGTGCACCATTCTGTGCTATATTACGATCAACACCAACAGACCCAAAGTAAATCTTTCTGTCCTCTCTCAAAACTAAGGTTTTGTCTAATAGTAAATCAAAGAATTCCTTTTCTAATCTCCTGCAGAAAGAGAAAAAAGCAAAGTTACATTCTAAGTTCTCATTTCATATACAGTATTTCAAGCCATGTGGCAAAGTACCAAATTATTTCCTTACCATCCTAATAAGTCTAGACAGTCCATTCAGAAGAAAAGCCTCTAGTCACATCTATTTAGAAGGAGGCTACCTTAGCACACTGTCCTTGCTTCAGTACTCAGAGGAAGTGAGCCTTTGTGCTTTATAAACCTTGCCATTCGCCCTGAGAATTTTTAAACTCCCATCCTGTATTCTTTCTGGGTTTGTTTTTTTGAAAGAACGAGAGTAAGAAAGAGGCTTCGGTACACAACATACTGAGAGGTGCTCACATTGCTCTTAACCCCTTCCTGGCCGTATTTAAGACAGTTTTGCGTACCGACCATACTGGCAACATTTTTAAAGTTGACAATAGAAGTACCGATTCGGCCAAGCCTGTGGAGGCATGAAGTGGCACAACCACTTTCATAGGTTGGCCTGGCCTAGTACCGCACATGCACACCCGATCACCCAGCAGCTCCACTTCGGGGTGTGTACCCCCGAGAAAGCCTGCACCAGAGAAACATGTGTACCGGGGACAACACACTATTCACAGCAGCAATGTTTGCAATAGCAAAAATGCTGAAAAGAACCCAAATGTCCACCAACACACTGATGAGATTTTCATATTCATACTGTGGAACACGAAAGTGGGGAAAATAAATTAACTACACTGCACATATCAACGTGGACAAGGAAAAAGCAAGGCACCAAAGAAGGCGTGACATTGTGATTCCATTTACATCAAGAACAAAAAAATAAGGTGAAACTAAGCAAAACTGCTTAGCAATACAGACAACTGGAAAAATATGAAGATCAGCAGGTGAACGATTAACATAAAATGCCAGTGGGAGGTGAAGAGGAAGGAGAGGGTGCAATGAGGAAAGAGTCAGGAGGTTCTAAACCTAAAATGTCAACGCTTTACTTCTTAAGGTGCGTTAACAGTTACAGGTGTTCTTTTTATTGTTATTCTTTAAACTGCACAGGATTTATTTCAGCTTAAAAGTATAAGGGAAAGAAACAAATGACACCCTGAGGGAAAACAGTCCTTATTATCTAGTACCTGCACATTGCTACAGTGAGGAAACATGCCAAACTTTCCTGATGACCCCTGCAGGGAGTGAAGAAATTTTACTAATAACTACACTAAGTTTTCAGAAAACTTAAACTACAGACTCCACTTCCATAGTATTTTAGAGGTATCACTTCCCTGTGTAGCACTTATCTCATACCAAAAGACTAGTTTTGTCACGTGTCCCTCCCACAATAAACTGGACATTCCACGAAGGAGGGTATTCTGGCTCCGACACTATCCCTGGGTCTCTAGCACAGTGCCTGCTCATGGGAAGTACGCAATAAATATTTTTGAATGAATGAATAAATGAATGACTTAGAGAATCTAAGTTGTGGTAACTTTTACTAGTTTCTCCACAAATGTAGGACAATATAACACAACTTTCCAGAAACTCAATGAGGCTCCCTGAACCACTGGCCCAGAACTTAGTTATTTCAGCATCTATGCACCAGAGTTTCCTAAGGCCTGTCTATAAGCAGGCGCTGAGCTAGGTGCTAAAAAAAGGGCTCTGACGGGATTGATACAGTCTCATTGATCTATAAAATAGCTCCTCCATGTCTAACGGAGGAAGGGAAGACAGGATTTTCCCCCTGACCGCTTAGCACACTGAAATGCATAGAGAGACAAGGCTGAGATTTCAGTAACTGGTGGGTGGCCAGATCCACTTTGGAGAACAACGGGCTGCTAGTTCCTTCAGCTGCTCTAAAGGATGAACTAATTCCTTTAGTCTCCGCCATCCTCGTGAATTAAATGGTATTCTGTGTTCTGCACAGTAGCCTCTCCTACAATACTGAATAAACTGCAAAGCACTGTCCTTCTAGAACCTCTTCTAGAAAGCAACAGGCAGAGACAACCTCTCATAGGAAGAAAAGCTATAAAGAAAAATTATCATCTTGAAGACAAACATCTCTATTGTGGAGATAAAAAAAAAGGGCCATGAGTTGCCAGATTACAGCTGCCTCTCTGCTACATTTTATGGGAAAGGTTAAAATTAGAGACAACTAATGAAAAAGCATTAAATGGTGGTTCTAATAAACTTGAGAACTATTCCATTTTACTAAAATTCAAGACTTTGGCTGCCTTCCATTCCGTTCCAATAATCATCATTCTACCCAGCATTCCCTGAAGGCCGCAGGAGAAAATGCTGCTGACACCCATCGTCAGCTCAAGTTATCCCTGACCCCCTTCCTTTTCCTCCCTCTTCCTTAAGCCAACCTAGACGTTAAGAAATCAAAGACAGTGAACAACAGTGTAATTAGCTAGGACAGGAAGAGGACAAAACAAGCTTTGTTTCTATTGCCTTCTTAGGGGGTTAACTTCTTCCTAAAAACGTAACAAGGTCATCAGTAATTTGACTTCACAAGGCATATTCCCTTCGGCACATTATCTCAATTAAAAATATGCATTTCAAAATCTCTTAGATCCTGTTTCCTCCTCTGTGAGACGTCATTTAAAGGAGAAAAACTCAGCACTCAGAATGTTGAAATAATTCAGTCAAGCCCAAATCTACTGAGTATGGTTGGCACAGGGGTCAAGAAGCCAAAGGCAAATGAGTATTAACTGAGGACGCCGAGAGCACCCAATTAGGTGCTGGGTAGCTATGCCAGAAGCTAGTCAAGAAGATTTTTAGAAATAAAACTTATTAGTGTATTCAAAGGGAACTCTTAGAGATATTTACCAAAAAAAACTGGGTAACTTAACCCAGTAAAAAACATTCACAATTTGCTATAGAATGAAAAAATAGAGCAAAACTACATGTCAGATTCAAGTTATTTCCCAAAGATAATAGCAGCAAAGAGACACCCAGGGCTACTACCAGTGTGCGAAGTGAAACCTAAGCCTGTAAGAGACCTAAAAGCCTGTAAGGTGAAAGTGGACGAACTGTGCTAGCAAACATTCAAAACCCAGAAAAGGCTTAGGCATCAGGCTCTTCTGAAAAGAGGGCAGGACTCAAAACAGGAAGATCAGCTCCAAGTCTTGACAAGACACAATCAGACCTCTAGACCATGTCTACCCCCCAGTGCCGGTTCCCCATCTCCCACTGCATCCGTACCCCTCATGATTCTAGCCGAAGTCCGAGGGTTTACTCTCTGGAGATGTTAACCAGGCAGGCTCTGTCCTCTCCCACACCAAGCACAACTGAAAATAGGGAGAAAAGGACAGTACTGACAGCAACAGTGAAACACAGAACCATTTTCCCTCTACTGTGTTCTGTAAAAGTAGGCAAAAGCCTACAGATGCTGGCAGTTGGGAGACGCCACCCAAATGGTCAATCACCCACTACAGTAATGCCCACCCATTGCTAAGCCCCACCAATGAAAACAGAGTTTCTAAAAAAAAGGACTGGAGTGTCTTACATTTAAATACAAGTGGATAATCAAGAAGGACAAGACATTTGACATAAACCCTCTGAATCTAAACTAAACAATGAAAGAACTTGTAATAAATAGAGACAATGCAGGGAGCAGAAAAACAACAAAATAAAAACACTATCCTGTCAGATGTAATTTTTTGCATCCATGGAACAAAAGAGACTATCTAAAAGTATTCAGTTTAAAAAGATTGTAGAAATACACACACACACACACAAACACACTCACACACACCACCCCCACACACAAAAGTTGAAGACTAAAGCTCAAGAAATCTAGAAAAAAGATGCAAAATGGAGAAAAAAATAAGAAATTGCGAAAAACAGTATATAGTAGGGCTGAAATGCAACTAATAGAATTGTCAAAGGAAAGACTAAAGAAAGGAAAATATTTTTTAAAAAACAAAACAAAAGAAAGTCCAGATATCAATTTCTTGATTGAAGGGCTGTCTAGAACTTACCTACTACGTAGTCGTACAGATGAAAAGAAACCCACACCAAAGCACATCACAATAAAATTTCAGAGTAACAAGAATAAAAAGATAATACAATACTTTCAACCTTTTGAGGTAAAATTATTAGGTTAAACATATATGAAACTACAATTTTTATAGGACAAAAATTGTCAACAGTAATTTCTTATAGCTCAACCTAGTATTTCCGGTCTTGAATTTAACATGTAGACAAACTTTTTGGACTTGTAAGGTCTCAGAGTTTTGACTTGTAAGACACTGTGAAATCATCGCCATAATCAAGAGAGTGAACATATCAATCACACACTCAATTTTCCTCAGGTCTCCTTGTAATTTTCCTTCCTGGTGCTTTTTAGTCCTTCCAGAAATTCCCTGCCCTTCTCCATCCCATTCCCAGCCAAACATTGATCTGAAGGCTTCCTGTCACTATAGTTTTCATTTTCTAGAATTTTATATGAATGTAATTATGTAATATGTACTCTTTATTTTATATAGTTCCTTCCACCCAGAATTATTATTTTGAGTCATTCATGTATTTGTCAACAGATCATTCCTTTTTGTTAATGAGTAATAATTATTGCCCAGTTATACCAAAATTTGCTTTCCCATTAACCTGTTAATGGATATTTGAACTGTCTCCAGTTTTGGACTATTACAAATAAAGCTTCTATGAATATTCATGTACAAGACTTTATGTGGTGTAATGGAATGACTGGGTTATGTTAGTTAAGTGCTTAATTTCTTTAAAAATTGTGAAACTGTTTTCCAAAGTGGTTCTATCATTTATATTCCTACTAATAGTGTCAAACAGTTCCAGCTGCTCCTTAAAAAATACTGGGTATCATCAGTCTTTTCAATTGTAGATGTTGGACATCTTTTTATGCACTTACGTTTGTTGAAGTATCTGTTCAAATTTTTTGCACATTTTTTTATTGGGTTATTTTCTTACTATTGAATATTAAGGCTTCTTTATACATTCTGGGTGCAAGTCCTTTATCAGTTATGTGATTTGCAACTATTTTCTCCCCAAGTTTATGGCTTGCTTTTTCATTCTCTTAACAGTGTCTTTTAAATAGCAAAACTTCCTGTCATTAATGAGGTCCAATTACCAATTTTTCCTTTTATATGTTGTACTTTTATATCTAAGAAATCTTTGCCTAACTCAAGGTCATAAAAGTTTTCTGTGATTTTCTCCAGAAGTTTTATAGTTTTAGATTTTACATTTATGTCTAGATCCATTTTGAATTAAATGTTGTATTAATATATGTTGTGAGGTATAGACAGAACTTCACTTTTTTGCAGATGGATATTCAATACTATTTGTTAAAACTATCCTTGCTCTACTGAATTGCCTTTACACCTCTACAGAAAAATCAATTGAGCATTTATATATATGTCAATTTTTGGACTCTCTTTCATCGATCTATTTGGCTACCTCAATAACCATGCCATACTGTCATGATCCTTGTAGATTTATAATAAGAACCGAAGTCAGTAAATTAAGTGTATTTTAAACTAAAGTAAGTGTATTTAAAAATCTTTTTGCTAATTTCTATTAAAAACCCTGATCAAAATTAGTCACTAAATCTATCAATCAATTTTCAGGAGAATTGACATCATTAACACTATTGAGTCTTTCAATCCATGAATTTGGTAAATCTCTCCATTTATTTCGTTTTTCTTAAATTTCTTTCAGCAAGGTTTTATAGTTTTCAGTGTACAGATGTTACATATTTTTTTTGTCAGGTTTATCCCTATTTCAAATTTTTAACGCTATTATAAATGGTATTTTAATAATTACAATGTAAAAAAAATTTCAACGTGTTTGCTAGTATACAGAAATACAATTTTCATACACTGAATTTCTATCCTGGAATATTATTAAACTCATGTATTAGTTCTGATATCTTTGCATTTTCCTTCGCATTTTTGCAGCTTCCTTTGCATTTTCTACATAGATGATCTTATCATCTATAAATAAAGACAGTTTTATTTCTGCCTTTCCAATCTGGATACCTTTTATTTGTTTTTCTGGCCTTACTGGACTAGCTAGAATTTCCAGTGTAATGAGGGTGGAAGTGGTGAGACAGGACATACCACTTACCTTGGTCTTTATCCTAAGGCAAAAGCATCCAGTTTTTTGTGTGTTTTTTTTTCACCATTAGCTACAATGTTAGCTGTAGGTTTACAGTGATACCCTTTGTCAGAAAGAGATTCCCTTCTATTTTCAGTTTCCTGAGCAGGGTCAGGCAAATGAGGCAAACCAGGCACAAGAAGTACTCAACCTTCGGTGCAAAATTTAAAGGGGCAACAAAAAACTCAGTAATCAAGAGACATGATATATTAAGGCAATTTTTTAAAAGTCAGAATTAATCCAAAAATCCACAATGAACAAAATATCAAACTGAAATAAAGATTGGATTGATATTATTGACTTTTTTCCTTTGCCTTTGGCTCCAATATGGTTCCGCATGGCACTGTTATTGAAGTCATGAGGCTAACAGAGGGGTGGGCATCGCAAACGGAAGGAAGTAGCACACAAAGGCCGTAAGACAGGCATGTGCCTGGAGCGTTTGAGAAATATTGAGGAAGTTAGTGTGACAGGAAAAGAGAGGCAGAGGTCAGAATGAAAACAGGGATCAGATGATGTATGTGAGAACTGAGTTTTTCTGAATGATATGAGAAGCTGCTACATGGTTTTGAGCAGAGGAGTGAAGTAATCTGACACGCTTTAAAAGAATCATTCTGACTGCTATGCGGAGAAAAGATTACAGGGCACTAAAGACAGCGAGACTAGTGAAGGGCGATTACAATAATCCAAAAGAGGTTAAACGTGGTTTGGACCAGCTGGTAGCAGAAGAGGTGGTGAGAAGAGGTTGGATTTTAAACATATTCAAGATAAGGCAAGTAGGTTGTATGTGGAGGAGAGAATGAGGAGTCAATGGAATTGCTTCTTACTGAGATAAGGAAGACTGAGGGAGGAACAGCTTCTGGAGAGAAAAGGCAGGAATATGGTTCTGGACATACTAAGTTTGAGACGTCTAACAGGCGTCTAAGTCAAAATGTCAAGTGGGCAGATGCCTATGTGAAACTGATGGTAAATTCGAAATTGTCAGCATACAAATGAGAGCAGAGGAGATAACAGAGAGAGTGCTGTGACAGACTAAGCAGTCTGAGGATTGAGCCAGGGCACTACAATGTTTAGAGGTTGGAGGGATTAAAAAGAAGCAGCAAAGAAGAATGAGGTGAAACACACAATAAGGCGAGGGGAAAAAAATTGGAGAATATAGTTCTGGAAATCAAGTGAGGAAAGTATTTTTTCAGATACTTTCCAATCTACTGAAAGGTCAAGTAGGATAAAGATTGAGAACTGAGGACTATCAAGAAAGCGAAAAGAAAAAAAAAGGCGAAAAGACATCCCATTAGAAAATGGGACAAAATATTTGCCAAATCACATGATCTGTATGGGACAAAAACTCTTACAACACAACAACAAAAAGACAAAACAACCCAATTAAAATGAACAACGGATCTAAACAGACATTTTTCCAAGGAATATATACAAATGGCCAATGAGCGTACGAAAAGATGCTCAGAATCGTTGGTCATTAGGGAAATCCGAATTAAAATCACAATGCAATACTACTTCACACCCACCAAGACGAAAGCCAGTAACAAGCGCTAGTGAGGATGTGAAGAAGTCGGAACCTTCTTATGTTGCTGGTGGTATTATAAACTGGTACAGCCACTTTGGAAAGAAGTTTGGCAGGTCCTCAAAATGTTACACAGAGTTACCAAATAACTCAACAATTCCACTCCGAGGTATATACACAAGAAAACTGAATACACATGTCCATACAAAACTTGTACATGAATGTCCACCATTATTCATAATAGCCAAAAAACAGAAACTCAAATGTGTCCACCAACTGATGAACGGACACAGAAAATGTGGTGTATATCCACATAATGGAATATTATTTGGCCACCAAAAGGAAGAAAGTACGGATACATGCTATAATGTGGCCGATCCAGAGAAACATTATGCCAAGTGCAAGAAGCCAGGCACAAGGGCCATATATTATCTGATTCCAGTTATATGAAATGTTTAGAATAGGCAAATTCAGAGTCAGGAAACAGAAGAATGGTTTCCAAGGGCTAAGGGAAGGCAGGAGTGTGGAGTGACTACTAATGGCCATAGGGTTTCTTTTTGGGGTGACGACAATGCTCTAAAATTACACAGCAGTGATGCACAACACTGGGGATATACTAAAACCCCCTGAATTTTATACTTTCAAAAAGGGGAATTTTATGGCATGTGAATTTTATTCTCAAGAAAGCTACTTAAAAATTGTTTGAGAATTGGTCATCGGATTTCCCAATGAAGAGGTCACTGATGGCTTTGGCAAGGGCAGTTACTGCAAATGGCAGAGGGAAAAGCCAGAGGAGAGTCGGTTTCGGAGAGAAAGGGAGGAGACGCTGTGCAGAATATACTTGGGTCTGCAGTGTAACTGGAGGAGAGACTGCTTTTTGAGAAGTTTTGCTAAAGGGAATCGAGAAACAGGGTACTTTCTGAATGAGGATGTGGGATCGAGAGAGGTTGTTTTTTAAAGATTAGAGATATTTAGGGCATGTTTGCTGCTGGGCATGAGCCTATATATTGGGCAGCGAGGGGGGAGTAATTCTGCAATAGAGAAAAAGGAGAAATGCTGGAGTGAAGTCTTTGAGTAGACATGAGTAAGAGATCTTGTGTGTAAGAGGAGAGATTAGTTCCACACGGGTACACAAGCAGCTCATGAGCAAAGACCGACAAATGGGTACATGTGAATAAAAATAAATGGGAAGATGTGTGTAGAATGGGTGGCAGCGCGTGTCTATTTTTTTCAGTGAAAGAGTAAGCAATGTGAGAGTGACTATGGGAGAGGAGTGCAGGAAGTTTGAGAGCTAAGAAGGCATGAGAGCGAATACATAGGGAAACGCAGCAGGACTGCTGTGAAGTATTAGAGGCCCACGTGCGGCTAATAATCACGGACTTAAAGTGAGAACAAGCAAAATAACTGTGGTTTTCTCTAGCCACATCGAGATGCCCAGGTGCAGGCACGGAGCAGATCAAAAGTTGGACTTAACCGTGGCCGGGGTTTTGTCAGTGAACAATTTAGGAATGTACAGAAGAAGTACAGTGGTACCTCGGTTTTCCCATAGAAAGTAACGCAAAATGGATTAATCCATTCCAGACGTTTAAAATCAACCCCCAAAACCGCAAATTTAGCATGAATTTTACTATCTAATGATACCATAGATCCAGAAAATTTACAGTGTTCGTAAACCGAAATGTTCGTCAATGGAGACATTTGAAAACCGAGGTACTACTGTGACTGTAATGTAAGGAGGGAAGGGTAAGGAGGGAAGATCTGAAAAAAATGAGATGCACCGTCCAAAAAGTGGTGAGGTCAACGACTGATGGAGCTGAGCTTCCAGAGGAAGGCCACTGCCAAACAAACAAACAAACAAACAGGAGGAGCTGGTTGGAGGATAGGATATTTGAAACTGAGCTAGAGACGCAGGTCTGAGTAGGTCTAGGGCAGAAGTCCACAAACTTTCTATAAAGGGTCAGACAGTACATATTTTAGGCTTTAAGAGCCAATGAATGGTCTCTGCTGCAATACTCAACTCTAGTGTGTAGTGTGAAAAAAGCTGTAGATAATATATAAGCGAAGGAGCAAAGGCTGTATTTAAATAAACATTATTTACAAAAACAGCTTGGCCCAGGGGCGCTGGTTAGGATATGACCGTGGGAGTAAAAATCAGCTGAGACAAAAATCCCTGGGACAGAGGTGGTCAAGGAACTAAGAAGCGAAGGTGCCAGCAAAATCATTACCATGGACATTGAATATACCAAGAGTTAAGCCGGGAGTAGTTTTGGGAAGAGTGACTGTGAGCAAGGAACTAAAGCCTCTAAAGAATGAGGGAGGGCGGGGGCGGTATCAGCATAAAACGGCAGAGATCTCCGAAAATTCTCTCCTCCATAAAAGCAATGATAATAACAGGCAAAACTGTCCGAGTTAAGTTTTTCAGAAATCTGGAAATGAACCAAAAGTTTGTAGTAATGTGGAGAGCATTTATTTAAGGAAAACAGCTGACTCTCATTAAGAACACTGAGCTTTTGTGGCATCTTAATTTGCCCTATTCCCATTGCCTGCTCTGAAAATCAGCTGCCTACAATCCCAGTGACAGCAGACAGCCGCTGGGGGCGGGGGGGGGGGGGGGGGAACAGGGCTGGGGTGCCTTCAAAGCTTCATTCCCAAAGAACTGGCCTTACTTGACCTTTCTGCTGGTTTCCTGGACGACCCCACTTGCAAGGTTGTCTGTTTGACCAGGCTTACAGCTGGCCAGTGTGAAAAGCCTCTTCCCTGGGGGTGGGAGCATTGGTTGAAGATACTTACAGGCAAGTGTTTAACTTTGTGGCTGCCTGAGGCAGCGGATGACAGTTGGGACAAATGATAGACTAACCAAAAGGCTTTATGAAGGAAAGCTGGGCAGGAGATGATCATAGGGGCTTTGAAAAGCTCTGATGTATCCCTGGGAGTCTAGAAGGCCACACGCTCACACAAGGCTGTGCGCGTGCCCAGGGCTGAGCACATGCTCAGGGAAGGCCTGACCTCTCATCTCTAGGTGACCTGGAGGCTCTGCATAGCAGAAAGGGAAGGCTACCCCAGAGCTGCCAACTGCCTAGCTGAGGGTTAAATTCTACAGCTAGCAGAACTATTCTTCAAAAACCAGGAGAAATTCAGTTATTCTCAGATAAACAAAAACTGAGAGAATTCAATGCCAGCAGACCGGCCCTATAGGTCTACTAAACGGAATCCTTCAGGCTGAAATGAAAAGATACTAGGCAGTAACTTGAATCCACAGGAAGAAATAATGAACACCAGTAAAACTAACTCCGTAGTTCTGTTAGTTTCCTATTGCTGCTACAATATATTATCACAAACTTAGAGGCTTAAAACACAATTTATTATAGTTCTGCAGCTCAGATGTTTGAAATGGTTCTCACTGGGCTAATATCAAGACGTCGGCAGGACTGCATTTCTTTGCAGAAGATTTAGGGGGAAATCTGTTTTCTTGCGTTTTCCAGCTTTTAGAGGCTACCTGCATTCCTTGGCTCACGGCCTCTTCCTCCGTCTTCAAAGTCAGCAGAATAATATCTTTAAATCTCTCTCCAGACTCTTACTTTCCTGCCTCTTTCCCTTACAAAGATCCGTGTGATTACATAGGGTCCACCTGCATAATTCAGGCTAATCTCTCCCTCTCCAAATCCTTAGCTTAATCATATCTATAAAATCCCTTTGGCTCTGTAAGGTAACGTAGTCACAGGTTTCAAGTTTTAAGACACGGATTTTCTAGGGATCGTTATTCTGCCTACCCCATGAGGTAAATACAAAGCACAGTATAAATGTATTTTTTGTTTGTAACTCTTTTTGTTTTTCTTATCCAACTTAAAAGATCACTGCGTAGAGCAATAATTACAATCTGTGTTGATGGCCACACAATGTCTAAAGATGTTATTTGTATGACAACGACAGCACCAAGGAGAGGAGGGGCGACAGGACAAACACTTTGCATACTACTAAAATTAAACTGGCATTAATCCACACTGAATTATCATAAATTAAGATGTTAATTGTAATTCCTGGGACGACCACTAAGAATATAACTCAAAATACTGTAAGAAACAAGGGAATTCAAATGGTGCAGAACACAGCTATTTAACACAAAAGGCAACCATCATGGAGGAACAGGGGAACAAAAAAGACATGACATATAGAAAGTAAACAGCAAAAGGGTAGGCATAAATCTCAGCAGTGATTACATTACATGTAAATGAATTAAACATTCCAATTAAAGAATGCAGGGACGTAACCCCAGAGTCTGTAAGATGAGTAAAACAGACACATGACAAGACTTACAAACCTGGGGACTTGCAGAGAAAAAGGAGAGACAATGATCTGCAAGTTGCAAGAAAGAAAAAGGACCCCAACACTGCTTTTAGGTTCAGGGGTCTGAGGAATGTGAGAGAAAGGAGAGAGACTGTGTGAGAGGACTACAGTGAAGCCGGATCCTCGGGGGATGTTTATGATCTTTTTAGATATAAAAAAAATTAAAAATTTGTGTTTAGTAAAAGCTATCACTCTTTTCCTTTGTGTTTTTCCCTTTGCATTCACGCTTAGAAAGTTATTCATCTCCTGAGAGCAGATAAAATATATTCATCTACATTTTCCTTTTATATGCAAGATTCTTAAATTATGCCCTCAGTTCATTTTAGCCTTACTGTAGACTCTGCTGTGTGAAACTCTCTTATTTCTTTTTCATAGAATCAAAAGGAAAGGAGACAATAATTGGCAGTAATGCCGACATTTAATCCAAGCTCTACTATGAAGTCACTGAGTGGCAGTTAGGTCTCTAACCTGCCTCCCTCCTCTCCTATCGCCACAGTTCAGCTCCACACTATCTCTGGTCTACGGCTGTGAGTTACTGCAATGGCTCCCAATTGGCCAAGGTGACAAAAGTCTCTCCTTTTTCCAATCCATCGACCACAAAGCCTAGAATTATAACCCTAAAAAAAGCTTAAAATGAAGGATTCACATCTACAGTTTTTATAAATCATTCCTATAAATCATTAAGAGAAAAACAGTTCAATAGAAAAATGAGTCAAGAATATGAACAAGCAATACACAGAGTACAAATGACCAACAGACACATTTTTAAAGTAACATTTAACCACACTAATAACTAGGAAGGCACAAATTACAACAACAAAGCACTTCTCCCAACAAACTAGCATAATTTAAAAAAAATGATAAACACCCAGCTTAGGCAAGATATGGAGAAACAGAAACTTGTGTATTAAATTCTTGTTTAAAGAGTTTCATACTTTATAATAAGGAGATCCAAACTCCTTAATATAACTGAAGGCCTTTCACAGTCTGGCGTTGGCTCACCTTTCCTTTCTCTTCTCTATACTCTACCCATCCTGAGCTTTATCTGTACATCACAAAGGAAAAGCGTGGAACGTGTCAGATTTTTCATCCCCCAGCAATCAGGGACATGCTGTTCCTATTGCCTGAAATGATCCTTTCCCTTCATCTCCTCAGTGCAAATGCCATTATTTCCTTTGAAATTCTCATTCAAATACCCCCAATTTAGTGGTCCTCTCCTTTGGGTTCTCATGGCACTGTAAAAGTCAAGAGCCCTTAACCCTCTGCCATTGGAAGTTAACTGTTGATACTGGTCTTAACAGACTGAGAAGGGAGGCCCTGGGGATTCTGGTCTTATTTATTTGTTTTTATAGTACTGAGCACATAGTCAGCACTCCGTAAAAACGGAATTAGTACTATTTCATCTAGAACCACAAGCTAACAGCAAGGCTTTCTTCATTTCCCCAATACACCAAAACTACCTTATAATGATAATCTAGGTTTTATTATTGATAAGTTAGAAGGTTAAAAAAGCTAAATATTGCTTTTATCAATATGTGGTCTCAGGTTAATCAGAACTTTAGAAATGCTGTTACAGAGAAGCAGTGGTATGCAAGCAGTTGACTCCATGTTGTTAGACTGAAACTGGCCAGGACAAGATTATTTATGCCATGGAAATTGGTCAACACTACAAATAAGCCCTGCCCCCTCCTCCAAACTGGTGAAATATTTTGTCCAGTGGACAAAAGTATATTTACTTTAGTAGGACAACTCTGTGACTAGCTAATGAGTAAACAGTAGTTCTAGTCTTCTTCCTTCAAGAAGCTTCCTGGTCTCGTCTGAACTTCATGTATTTCCCCCTAATTTAGAACTCCTAGAGCACTTACATCTATGTCAAAAAGCTTTATTTACATTCACCTAATTAATTCAATAAATATTTACTAAGTACCTGTGGCACTGTCCGTATGACGATCAACTGCTTTACACTTATTTTCTTTTTTCCTTTAAACAGTAAAGCTTCTCGAAAGAGGAGTGGGTTCTCCGTAAGTACTTAACATGTAATGATGGGGGTGCCAAGCATTGTGGTTGACTCCCAACAGCCGTTTCACCTGAGATGATTAGTCTAAATCAATCACTGAAATCCCAGTTCCCTTGTCAGTGACTAGTTTCAGAGGGCTTATGACCCAGTTACGGTCAAAGAGATGTTAGAATCAAATGGCTGGAAGCTTCTGGGAAAGGTTTCCTTGCTCCTAAGAAACAGAAGCAGATTTCCTGTCTTAACCTCATGTTGTGGTATTTGCATGAAATGCTTACAAAGCTGGAGTCATCTCATTATCACAAACAAACAAACAAACAAACAACAAAGAAATCCCCAAACCTGGCCTGCCTCTGAAATTGATAAAGGATAAGTAGTTTCCTTATTAAGCCATTTAAAAACAGGGTTTCTGTTATTATACTTGCAGCCAAAGCATATTGAATGATAAATCAGAAATATCGACAAATATCAATGCATTGAACTAACCACAATGAAATTTATTGTTTAGAGAGTAACTGTGTTTTAAATTAAGATTTTTAAAAACATTTTCCTTCTAGGCACACTACTATTTTTTTAAAGATCAAAGTGAAACACGCACATAGTTTAAAGCGTTAAGAGTTCTACAAAGTTTAAAACCAAACTTTGTTCTTAACAAACAGTAGCCCTCGCCCCTGTTGCTGTCCCACTTCTACTCCCTAGAGGCAAACCACCTGCGCATCTTTTAAGTGATTCTTTTGGAACAGAGCTCCATGTTTCTAAATGACGTGGCTTGTGTTGCTACCTGTTGATTTTTCACTTTGGGGAATTATCTGTTGATTTCCCACTTTGGAAGATAATGATTCAGATTTCTTTTCTGCTTCTGTACCCATCATACACATACATCCTTCCTATTTCCCCAACTAGCCTATATAATGACAGTGATTTTGATTAGTTCAATATTCAGTGTACCCTATAATGACTATGTAAGTCTATTCACACTTGAGTAAACCCTGATTCGTTTTCTGTTCCTGCACTACGTTTTGCTTTTCCTGTCAATATTATTTTTTATTCATTTGCTTAGATTTCTATGTATCATCAATATTTCACCCTAGAAAATCCTTGTCAGTTGTATAAATTTCCTCTTGAGACATTCAGACCCATTAAGTATTTCATTTCATCTTCCTAAATAAGTCTCTTCTGGGTGACTTCGAATTTTCTCCAATGGACTGGCTGGCTGCCCTGTCAGTGCTGGTGAACAGTTGTTTAACTGAAATTTGCACTATTCTGAGGAATCCCCTAGCCTTTTTTTATTGGAGTTCCTGTTTCCTCCATCACATGTTTACCTCTTTCCTGTTTTTTCCTTATTTTGTGAAGAACGTCTTCCATCAGCTTCCTAGAATAGTGTATGGAAAGTAAATTTTCTGGGATACCAAAAGTTTATTTTAGCTTTTCAGACAAGATTGACAGTTTGGCTGAACAAAAAAAAAAAGAAAAGAAAAAAACAAAACAAAATCTAGGCCCCATTGTTGAATATAATTCTGATGATGATGACTTTCTTTTCAACTTTTAGGACAAAAATTTGATGACGAATTCTTAATTGACCATAGGAACTGAGAAGCACACAACTACGGAAGTCTGGATCAGAATTTATAATACATTTAAGCTGACCTCGAGTCAGTGTTAATGTTTAAAGAAAGGTTCGTGAAGCTGACAGCAAGTAGGTGCTGAATAAACAGTAGTTATTAATAACAAAAACCATATTTCCATCTGTAAATTCTGATACAAATGAAATAGATAAATTCAACCTAAAAGAAGCCAAACCAGGAGTTTGGGTTTCTCAAGGTGCCTAATCCTGATTAGTCTCCAATTTTATTAATTTCTCAAATATATCAAGTAATTCTTAGTGTGTTAATATTTTCTTAGTTGGGTAAAGTCAGCTTGCTTGGTTGGAATGTAGATTAAACTCCAAATATTGGCAAATTCAAGTGGCTTTATCATTACGTTCATCTTGCCAACATTTCAAAACCTTCTTTTTGTAAACACACAGTCCTACCCACAACTATACTGCCCAAGATCTCGGTAATTTCTGTAATTAATAGCACGCAAGAACACTGAATAAGAAAAGGGAATTCGGTATCAGGAGAAAACAAAGTTGTCAACTTCCCTGAGGAAACAGAAGAACTTCCTCAATGGTTGCTAGTCCCATTCTGTCTCCAGAAGATTCACGGTGCAGAAGTTTCATAAGCACAAAATGCTATATACTCGTACACCGAGGAGTCAAATTCCCTCTTTGATCATCAGGCAAAGTCTGCTTCTTCCCTCTTCCTTCTTCCCCTCCCCATACCCAACCTGTAGGTGTTAATGTTCAAAGCACTGGTGTTCGGGGAAAATCTCTCCTTTTCTCCCTTAATGAAAACTGTAAGCAGGGGACATGCTATCTAGTCTTTCCTTGGTCCCTTGATGTCTCTTCTCGCTCTTTAATGCCTACAATCACTCCAGCGTCCTCAAACACAATAATTGAGGCTCAGTACTAGGAAAATCTCTCAAAAGGAGAAATTTGATTTAAACGACATACAACTACATAAGGGTATCTAAAACATTAATAAGCATTTGAAGGATCAATATAGATTATGTACAATGTAGTCTAACCTCTGTAAGACTATATTTAAATTTAACAGCAACAACAATTTGTTCGTTTACTAATTCAGTAGTCCCCCCTTTATCTGTGGGGGAAATGTCCCAAGATCCCCAGTGGATGCCTGAAACTGCGGATAGTACCCAAACCCTACCCATAATATGTTTTTTACTATACACACATATCTTTTCACTTAAAGGAAGCACTTTATGGCTTCTCTTTGATATATCCGAATTGCCAGCATCATGACCGTGTTTCCCCGAAAACAAGACCCAGCCGGACCATCAGCTCTAATGCGTCTTTGGGAGCAAAAATTAATACACGACCCGGTCTTATTTTACATTATATGAGACCGGGTCTTATATTAATTTTTGCTCCGAAAGACGCATTAGAGCTGATGGTTCGGCTGGGTCTTATTTTTGGGGAAACACGGTACTCTTGCACTTTGGGGCCATCAGTAAGTAAAATAAGGGTTACCTGAACATAAGCGCTATGACACAGCAATGGTTGACCTGACAACCAAGGAGGCTAAGTGGACTAATGGGTGGGTAGTGTGCACAGCATGAGCACAGTGGATGGGCAAAGGGATGATGCACATCCCAGGCTGAAGGGCGTGCGACGGCACGAGGTTTTATCACACTACTCAGAACACACTACTTGAAAACCTATGAATTATTAATTTCTGGAATTTTCCATTTCATATTTTTGGACTGGTTGACCATTTGTAACTGAAACCGCAGAAAGTGAAACCGCGGAAAGTGAAACCGCAGATAAGGGGGAACTACTGTACTATCAAAAATAACAAATAATATGTTTGTTTAAAAAATAATGGTTCCACTCCAGTAGCAGAAATGCATGCCTAGTGGCTCCATCTTGTTCTGTAATACAATTGTTTTTTAATTCTCTAATAAAAGGAACCAGGGCTCCTTAGAGAAATGGCTGACTCTAGGTCGGGGGCAAGAAAAATACAAGCTAAGTCTATTGCATTCTGTGGCACCAGAACGTGAAGACAACTCAAACCACAACAAAGCATACAGCCTGTATGCGTGGGGGGGGCAGGGGGGGGACACACTAATGATAATATGGCAAAGAAATGTGAACACTGGCTGAAAGGGCTCCCAGTGGTCAGAGCTGGAATAATGTGAGAAACAAAATAAAGTAGCAGTGGATTATAACCCAAAATATAAAACCAGCATCTGTGAGTCCATACTGATATAAATAAATGATTAGATAACTGAATAAATAGGAGAGAAGAGACGAATCTCCCATGTAGAATTCCAAATAATGTATGTAGATACCCTGCCCCCAAAAAGGGGGAGCCGACCTCTCCCCTCCTTATGCTGTGGACTGTGCACAGTGCCCGCCCTCCGGAGAGGACAACGTGGAAAGGGGAGGAAAAAAGGAACTTTACAGTGAAGAACCTGCCAAACACGACCTCACCGCCAACATCCACAGTCATGAATCACGTTGACAGCACGTATGCTTGATCTGATGTGATGAAACTGACACTGTACCTCTGTGGTTATCTTCCCAGTAACCCACAACGCCAGTCTTATCATGAGAAAAACGTCAGACAAATTCCCAAAGTGAAGCATCCGACAAAATACCTGACCAGTACTCCTCAAAACTGTCAAGGTCATCAACAAGGAAAATCTGAGAAACAGCCAGACAAGAGGAGCGTAAAGAGACAGGACAACTAAATGTAACCTAGTATCCTAGCTGGGATTCTGGAACAGAAAAAGGAAAGTAAATTCATCTAAATAAGACACAGACTTTAGACAATAATAATAAATCAATATTGGTTCATTAATTGTAACAAATGTATCACACTAATAATAGGGGATGTTAATAATAAGGAAAACTGGGTGCAGGCTATATAGGAATTCTCTATACTATCTCCTCAATTTCTCTGTAAATCTAAAACTATTGTGAAAAATAAAGTCTATTACAAAGAAGAAACAATAATGATCCCCACTGCCAGGTCAGAAAGAGATCTGACCAAATCAAGGTGGGTAAAGGAATTTAATAAATTAAAGTTCACAAAGAAACACACATTGCACACTTCCCCTGTACCTTAGGAAAAAATATGGAACCTGTCATTCAGGCACATAATATCAGTTGTTTAATCATAATATAAAAAATTTCAGTTTCAAAGTCACTGTATCTTTGCCTATCAGAATCAAGCACCCGAACAGATCCACAGCTGGCACCGAACATGGACGATCAGGTGAGATCTGTGGGGCAGGGGGGCTGAAAGTCAAAACTTCAGGTAATAATTTCAACAGATTAGCTTTGCTTGAAAGTAAAAGCAGATAAAAATCTCTGGAATCTATCTCATCCTGAGAGAGAACTAACTACTAGAAAAATCAGATCAAACCAACAAACACTGAGTCTCAGCTAATCACAGACGTGCAGCATTATCCCTAGGCCTGTACCCCAAGTGTGGTCTCCAGACTGGGAGCCTCAGCACTTCCTGGGGACTTGTTAAAAATGCAAATGAGCTTCACCCCAGATTGACTGAATCAGAATCTCTGGGGGTTCAGCCTAGAAATCTGTTTTAACACACCCTCCAGGTGACTCCATGCGTGCTAAAGTTTGAGTAGCACTGTGGTACCCTCTGTGAAGGTGGCAAACCCATACTGTGGTCTCAGGTACAGGTAGGCAGATGGAGAATTCATGTCACACAGCAACCCACCTGCCACATGACTTCCAAACAGCACTGGTAAAGCAAGCAGTCAATCCTCCCCTACCAGGAACGGACTAGAAACACAATAGTTAGATCTGAGCTTTTCGTGGTAATTTCCAAGTTCAGGAACAAGCCAAAGGGAGCAGAAGTCAGAGGCAGGCTGCAAATGCAGCCGGGAGGGAGACACGAATAATAGCAGATGTAGCGTGTATTCTACCTGGTGACCCAAAACAGACGAAGTGTTGCCATCTAATTCTCTTAACATCTCCCAGTTCTTGTTTCCCATGGAACCATGAGGATTTGTTTTTGACTCTTCTGCACTTTGAGGCTGCTGTGTCTGTCTTATTCTCACCTATTTAAAAATAAAAAGCACTGTCTATATCACCAACAAGAGCAATTCAGCAGGATTCATTTCCATATACTATGCTGCCAAATATAAGCCCCATTAATGAACAGCACAAGGGACTAGGGCTTGGCGTGGTAAAATGATGAGATGTCAGGAGAAATCTAGCTCTGCAAGCTGCTGCTTTTAGGAAAATGCATTTCACTGCAGCCACAGGTCCCCCCCTCCTCTTGCTTCAAAATCAGATGCTCACCCATCCCTAGCAGCAAGATGAAGACCTTAGAGAGAGGGCCCTGACAGCAAAGCACAGAGGCTGCCGACACATTTCGTTTTAATTGCATCAGCAACTGCTAAGCAATTAATGAAACAGAAAGAGGGAGGGCGCACCGGGGCAAAGAGAGAGAGACTTGAGCAACCATGTGGAAATATTTCATCCTCACCCCAATGAGAGCAGGTGATTTATGGCAGCTGCACAAAGCATCAAACGTGCATGTGAACTCCCAGGCCACTTTCCAGGCAGCAATAATGTGACATAGCCTAGATTTCCTCTTGCTTACAGTTTTCTATCTCCCATTTTCTTCCCTGTAGCCACCAACCAAGATGAAGGAGGGAGAAAGCCAACAACAGATCAAGTGGGTGATATAGCCATGCAATTCCTTGGGCAGATTCTGTGCTTTGCACAATAGTGGGCTATAAGGATCAGTAAATACTAACTACTACCAGCAGTGATTCATCAGAAACATGCACATCTGAGGCCCCGGGCATGTGGGGGCAGAACTCCATCTATAAACCTCTGCAGTTTCCTTCTTTTCCAAGCTGTAGTCTTATCCTATCACAGAAGAGGAAGGCAGTAAGATACCAACTGCTAACAAAATCCTCTCAGAGAAAAAGTGAATTCTCAAATGTGGCCGTGGGTGCCAAAAAACATCAGCATTGAAAGAGAAACAAAAGCTCAAACAGTCATTTAATGCCAAATTCCAGCTGTCATCTCCTCGGTGAACAGAGAACCCTAAATTACATCAGTGAGCGTTGGTGTTCTTTGGGGGGTGAGGGTGGAAGCGGATGAAAAATGAGATGCTCTAGGCTAATTCAGATACCAAGTTCCTAAATAGAATAATGTTCGGGGGCCCTCACTCCCCGCCCTCACTCACTATTCAATCACAGGTCCCAGAGGTCCTGGGTTTTCTGCAATAATCCTGATTGAAAAGTTCTACCCTACTGTGTCTGGATTGAAGTTTCAAGAAAAAAATGGTTATTTTAGATATAGCTTATCCCAAAGCCCCTCACACAGAGCTCAATAGAACATGGTAAACCAACATATGCAGACAAAATGCAATGCCAAACCGATGAGCGTCAAGAAGGCGGGAGACAGACCCCTGAGGCCAGTGTCCAATAGCACGGTGGTCTCTAGTTAGTCCCAGCCTTTCCCTACTACAGAATTACTATACTGCTTATTAAAAAGATGGAAGATTACGATTCAATGAAAAGTATTCCGGGGGACTTCCCAGCTGACTGCTATGAGGGACAGAAAAAACAAAAACACTCCTTAGAGAAGTCCCTACCACATCCGGTTTCTTGCCTACCTTCTCATCCCATAACCCTTCCCCATTCACTCTAAACGATTCTGTCCTTCTACAAATATTTCTTCAGGGCCTGCTACAGGCTAGCACTGTTGTAGGCGCTATGCATAGAGGATTATATGTAACAGCTGTTCAAGTACGTCTTGTATGAAGGGCTCCTAGCTGAGGAGGCAGGAGGAGGCTCAAATCCACATCACGCTTTGCTAGCTAAGCTGCGTGTCCTGGTGTAAGCCTGTAGCCTCTTGGGAAGGAGAGGTTGTCCTCATTTGCTGAAGTAGCCCCATGGCCTAAGAGAGGCCCCTCGTTACAGTGACAAACAAATCAGACAAAAACCCCTGTCCTCATGGAGCTTATATCCCATTGTGGGGGAGACAGAAAAAACCCCAAAATAAATCATATGGTACGTGAGACAGTGATAAGTGTTAAGGAGAAAATAAAACAGGAAAGAGGGAATAGAAAGTGTGTGTAGGTGTGTAATTTTAGAGTATTCAGAGGACTCACTGAGAAGATGACATCTCTATGCTTAGAACTTGATCAAACCCACTCTCCTCTCCAAGACTTTGCACTTGCCTTACTCTCCTCTCGGCCTAGAACTCCTGGGGCTGCCCACCCTCTCCCAAGTTTGCTATGCTAGCTGTTACCTTTCAAGCTCAGCCTAAGTGTCACCTCCTCAAAGGGGCCTTTCCTGGCTACTTCGAAGTAAAAGAGCTACCCAACAGCTCTAGGAATTTCCTAACCAAATGAAGACTCAACTGCAGGGGGTACCAAAAAAATGCATATACATTTTAAGAAAAGAAAACTGTGTTAAAACTGTATACTCAATATATACCGATAACAAAAGATGAATACAAGTCACGTGACTTCGCAATCCTAGGAGGTGCTCAAAGTGGTTACCATCAGCGTCCAGACACTTCTGATTATGGCGAACTACTGCTTGAGCAACGTTGACCAAAGTGTCCACTTGCATACATTTCATTTTTTTGGCACCCCCGGTATATAGACTAGAGATTTGAATTCTATTCTATTTCCTGGCTTCACTTCTGGCATTTAGCTTCCCATTTGCAAAACAGATAAAAACAGTACCTACCCTATAGGGTTGCTGTGAAGATTACCTACGACCACCACCACAATAATATAACAATAAAAATGATAATGGCAGCTATTACTTATATAGCTCTCACCATGTCCCAGGCATTATTCTGTGTTCTACATTTATCAACCCATTTCATCCATTCATTTAATCCATTTAAAGGGCGTAGCACTGACTTTAACACATGGTATATACATGTTTACCGTCATTCTCATTCTCAGCATCATCGTGGCAGTATTATGAGCTATTGCACCGAAGTACCTAAGCACTCTGTTTGATTTTCTGCTCTACTGAAGAATCCACGCCCCAAAGTTCCTTCTTTTCCCTTCTTGGATTAACAGTCTATAGAAGGAATACACGTATCAGCTTCAGCACTCGTTCTGTGCAAAGTGATTATTCCCGGTAGTGGCACAGACTTTACAAAATAAAAAGACCTATGACTGTCCTTATTGATATACTTTAAAAGTCTGTAGAGGTCAAGTAGGAAGGTGGTGTGGCACTGAAAGCCAAGTCTCTGGATTCAGTGATTCACAGAATCCAGATTAACCTCTCATTTTACAGATGAATAAAACCACGTTCGGAGAAAGGAAGTTATTTGCCGACTTGTCTAGTTACTTATAGTTAGTTCATTATAGACCTGAAACCAGAATCTACATCTGTCAGCTCCCAAACCAGCAATTTTCCCATTACTCCGTAGAACTGCCAGTTCAAAGAGGCCACTTGCAAAATAAGGGAACTATACTTGTTCACCATAGACGTCTCTTCTCACTCTGTTCTAATAC
Source organism: Rhinolophus sinicus (assembly GCF_057876585.1). Lineage (NCBI taxonomy): Eukaryota > Metazoa > Chordata > Mammalia > Chiroptera > Rhinolophidae > Rhinolophus > Rhinolophus sinicus. Next base: position 156,045,843 of record NC_142503.1, on the reverse strand, counting down.
TGTCATTCTAATAGCGATGAAACAAATGAAGATATAAATAAAGTCCAAAACAAACTTTCAATATTGGGAAATCTTACCCTTTAACGCAGATTCAAATTTTCCAAGGCAACAGGATTGAATCCAGAGGAGTTAAGTATTTGACTGTATAGGTATGATATTCAAAAGGTGTACTCTTCATTTGGGGGGAAACATCCAACAAGCGCAAAATTCCAAGAGTTAAATATAAAGTCTAAGCCTGTGTTAAAATAAACTTAATTCTGTCCATAGTAGAAAGAAGGACGAACTGGGATAGAATTCTAGTTCTGCCATTATGTTTTATGACTTCAGGCAAATCACTTTTCCTTCTAAGAACGCGGTTCTTGCACATGGAAAATGGGAGAGTTAGGTGAATAATTTCTAAGGTACATTTTAATATTAACAATCTAGGAGTTAAGGCCAAATGCAGAACAGAATACATCATTTTAGGATTAACAACATGATTTTCCTTCTAAACAAGCGCTAGCAAAATCAGCTTGCTATCAGTTTGAAAAACGAGGGGAAAAAGAGGGAAAGGGACAGCTTGAACTTCTATTTACTGAGGCTTAACTATGATTTACAACAAATAAGTACAACGGTTAACTTACGAGTGGGTGTCTGTTTCAGGAACTATTTAATCATGAAAATGATACCAGGTACAGTGCTTGGCAGATAGCAGATTCTCAAAAACATACTGAATGAATGAGCATGCAAATGAATAAATATCAGCCAATTAGGTATGTTTACTTTTTTCAGGCAGGTCAATCTGATCAAAGAGAACTTTGGTCAGCATGGACGTGAAACTCTTAAGAGTTTGGCTCTATGGAGAAGAAATACACCAGAAACAGTGTACACCCAAAGCGCTAACTAATAATGAAGAAGGTGAATCTATTAATTTCCTATAGCTGCTATGACAAACTACCACAAATTGAGTGGCTTAAAATAACATAAATTTATTCTCACAGCTATAGAGGCCAGAGTCAAAAATTAGGTTCACTGGGCTGAAATCAATGGTCAGCAGGACCAGGCTCCCTCTGGACGCTGTAGGAGAGAATCTGTTCCTTGACTCTTCAAGCTTCTGGTGGCTGCCAGCATTCCTAGGCTTGTCGCTATTAAGTTGGTGCAAAAGTAATTGTGGTTTTTGCAATTATTTTTAACCTTTTAAACCACAATTACTTTTGCACCAACCTAATACATCACTCTAATCTCAAAGGCCGGCACCTTCAAACCTCTCTCTGCTCCATCTTCACATCACCTTCTTTTCTGTGTATTCAAATCTGTGTCCCCCCCCACCCCCCTCACACGACTGCATCTGGAGCCCACCTAGATAATCAAGGATAATCTCCTCTTCTTAAGATCCTTAATCACAAATCAAAGGCACTTTCTCCATATAAGGTAACATGCACAGGTTCCGGGGATTAGAATGTGGATATCTCTTGGGGGAACCATTTTTTCCCAGCTTACAATGGTAGAATGTAAAAAATGGCAACAGTGGTAATTAAAATCTAAAGAGATAGGTCTTAAAGTAGAATTCAGGAGGGAAGAAATATAGTTTGGAAGAATAGAAGGGGAAAGGTGACTGAGGAAGATGGGTGTGAGGTGAAAAGAACGCCATATACCAGAGGTACAAAGGGTGTGTTGCGCATAAACAGAAGTAAATATGTATTTATTTGGGGGGGGGGAGGCTAGAGCAGGAAGTTTCAGCAGGGGAACAGCGCAGAATAAAATTGGTTACACAGGGACTATTTTTTGCACAGGGTGGTGTTTGCCAATTATGTGCTGAGGTACCCTGGGGCAGCACAACAAACTCAGGAGGACTGCTAAGTATTTTAAAATTTTGAGGGAAACAAAGTAATTCTCAACACCTGTAGGGCGCGACGCCAACTACACCAAACTCGCCCCCCAAACGACAAGGCAGTTCATGGTTTTAACAGGAGATCACTCTACATTCCTTTTGCGGATGCCACGTCTTTTGCAAAACTGGGTTTTCAACAGTTGTGATAAAAAGCAAGGACATGAAAATCAGTGTGGGATGGGAAACGAGGGTGGTGGTGTCCAGTGTGATTCCAAAGGTGGAGAAGTTATGCAGCTCCCAACAGGGGCGCACGTCTCCTTAGTAAGTAACCGGGGTGATTTAAGCATGAAATAAAATGATTTTTCTTTTAATTGGGGGTATTGTTTTTACAAATGACTACTATGTTAGAACATAAATACTTACTGAGTTGTTTAGATCTAATAGTTAATAAACAGAACCATTAGATATTCTTTTGACCTAGATGTGCTGTGAAAGAACTACTGAAACACTAAGAACACTGACAACCAGGAGAGTGTAGGCCCCTCTGCCCTAAGGCCCTAGGATTCAATTGGAGCTTCTGCAGGTGCCGGGGCCAGTGATAGGCACTAACAAATGTGTGTAGAAATGAAGTGACAAATAACCTTAACATCCAGGATTAGGACATTTAATTTGAGAGTGACATCAGCATCACGGCAGAGCAAGAAGGACATTTAATTAGATATTCACTAGATGCTGGTAGCACAAGAATCATTTCTTCTTAAATTTCACTTGCTCCAATAAGCGAGCATCTTTTAGTTGGGCTGTCCTACTCAAAACCATCAATACCTATTTCCTCTTAATACAGCTACGTTTAACAAAAAAAAAAGGAATTGAATATCAGCGCAGACCACACACAAGTTGCAGGATGAGATGTGAAAACCAGCCATCTTCAGAGAGTGTCACACAAAACTGCTTTCCTCAGGTTAAACTAATCTTAGTAATAAAGTGTGATGGTTTTATACAAATCTGGGCTAATTTTACTTGTCCCACAAAATGAAACATAAAAATAAAGGAGTTAACGCATTTAAGTAGCATTAGTACACCTCAAAAAAAAAAAAGAGAGAGAATTAAACATAAATGCTCCTTTTGGATCCCTTGCTAAAGTCAGCCTAGAATCCAAGCATTTGATTAGATATCAAAAAATAATTAGAAAGCTTAATGAAAAGTACAAGTCCAGACCTTTGGTTCCACTTTCCAGACTCATCCACTAACACACATTAATAAACGATGGTACTACGGTGTTTCCCCGAAAATGAGACCTAGCCAGACAATCAACTCTAATGTGTCTTTTGGAGCAAAAATGAATGTAAGACCCGGTCTTATATTATCTTATAATATATTATACCCGGTCTTATATAAGACCCGGTCTTATTTTACTATAAGATCGGGTATAATATAATATAATATCTTATATTAATCTTTGCTCCAAAAGACGCATTAGAGCTGATTGTCTGGCTAGGTCTTATTTTCGGGGAAACATGGTAGTATCTTTAAGACCAATTAGAACATGGCTTCTGGGCAACTGGGAAATGTTTTCCTGGTACCTGCTGCTTTTTTTACCCTGAGTTGTCTCAAATGCAGTTTATAGAAATATTTAAATGATAAAGATGAGGCGAGAAAAGGATATAATGGGAGGTAGTGTGGTTAAAACAGTGGAAGATCAAGTCAGACTGCCTGGATTTTAATGCTGGTTCCACAAATCACTCACTCGGGCAAGTTTTCTTAACGTCCTTAAAGCTCACTATGTTCACATGTAAAATGGAAATAAGAAATAGTTCCTACACCTCATAGAAATGATATAAGATGTGTTCTAATCATTTAGTGGCTGGCACATAGTACAAGATCAATAAATTAAAGCTTCAAAAATTAACACAAGAAAAAGAAAAGTCAAGAACATTCTGCGTGCGTTTACTGCATCAGCTTTTTAGCTTGGAAAAGACAACACAGAAAGCTAACCAGTCGACTAATGCTGCCTCCTTCTTGACTCTCAGTGATACACAAATAAAGAATGACTGATTAATATATTCTATTTCTTTAGCATTACCCAAAGGTTACTCAGCAAATTCTTGTTCAGAGGGAGAATTATTAAGATGGCACTTCCTCTGGATGCTGCTTCACAAGGAGACTCATTACAAGCAAAAGGAACTCTCTAACCTCAGCTTGCGGAGGGGGCTACTGAAATGGCAGAGCCAACACACTTCGGTACGTGTTCAGCAGAAGTACCCTCCACCTGCTTCAATTTGCTAGGCTTTCATTATTTACAAGAAAAGATGCTGCTTGGGAAACGGCCATGTGGGGATTGATAGGAGATGGTCCCAGGAGCTTTTCACAAATTATCTCAAACAAAAGATAGGGTTACTGTCACCACTTTATTCATTTGTCCAACAGATATTTATCAGGCCTCCTCCATATCTCAGGCATTTTCCTACAGTTGTTGGGAATACAGGAAACAGATGAGGTCCGGGTTCCCCGGGTGCTCTTACACTGGAGGAGGGAGACCATAACAAACAAGAAAATAGCAGTAAGGCCTAAGTGCCAAAATGAAAATCAAACGTGATGCTATGATAAGGACTCTCTGGGAGGTTACTTCAGATGAGGTCCTCCGGGGAAGTCTCACTGAGGAGGTGACATTTAAACTGAGACCTGCATGACTAGCAATAGTCAGTCTGTGCTCCAGGCAAGAGTGGGGGGCGGGGGATAGGGTTGGGGGGAAAAAGGTACTAGAATAGGTATGAGTGTCATATGTTTAAGGAACAGAAAGAAGGCCAGTGTGGCTGGAGCATGAAGAGCAGTGGTAACAGCAGTAGAGACACTGGAAAGAAACGCGAGGTCATTCATACGAAAGCCTCATAGAGTCAGGACTTAGCTGAAGTCATACAACTTGTTACTGGCAAAGCAAGAATTTCACTCCATAGAAGTCTGACCCCCCCAAGTCCAAGATCTTTCCAGGGCACAACAGTTAACTGATCTTATTCATCATTATGAATGGAACCTAGTTCATGTTTTAAACATCGTATTAACAGATGTTTACTAAATGTTTATCGAAAAAAAGGAAAAAGCCTAACCACCTATGCATGTCACTCTTCATCTCAGTTCTGGTCAGAAAAATGTCAACTGACCCTCCAAACACTTCTGAACACTCATTGAAGATTACTAGGTTTTGTAGTTGAGATTCTCAATCTTGCCCAAGTGGAAGAATCACCTGGGTCCCCCAAAATATTGATGCCTGAGTCCCCCACTCCCAGAAATTCTGAGTTATGTGTTGGGATGAATGGGGATCAGGATTTTTAAAAGCTTCTCAAATTATTTAACGTGCAGCCCAAGTTGAGAACCGTTACTCTAGAGGTTCCCAAATTTAAAACTTATGAACCTTCATACAATTTCATCAGTTGCTGCTGGGCATCAGGTCCATGGGAAAGTGGTAAGGAAAAACAGGCCCTGGGAAGAGCATGGTTACTAGAGTGAGGAAAAGCAAACTTAATTAAGTGGTTAAATATCTTGCTACACATGGATAACAAATGGTATTAGGAAATTATTGTGTAGTATAATAATGGAAACAAATAAAATACACATATACAGACAAAGCAAATGTGGCAAAACTTTTAATTAATAATTATCGAATCTAGGTGGTAGGTAATCATTTTACTTCTCTTTTCTGTATATTTAAAATTGTTCAGAAAACAAGGCTGGGTGAGGGAAAATATTTTGCCACAATATAGTTAGTCCATTATGTTTGAAAAGCTGTCTTGATAATTTTTTTGAGATTGAATTCCAGGCTCTTTAAAGGATACCAGTTCACGCTATTCCAATTAAAAGCATAAAATAAAAGCCTGCTTTTAAAATATTTTAAAAACATTTTCAGTATGTTTATAAATATTTTCTCTCAATTCTACTTAGCCAGATCCTTTTTAGCCCGTATTTCCTTGTAACTGCCTAACAGGTGAAATTTACATGCTTTATAGAATTTATTTTTCACTCTTTCTGGGAATCAGATTTCTCAAAGCTTACCACTCTTAAGGCTTCTGTGTTATTATCAGCAGCTTCAGGCTGCCTGCCATGAAACAGTCCTCACCTCTGAATGACACTAAGAGATACCACACCATGACCTGGAAGAGGATGGTGGCTGGCCTCCAGCAGAACTGGATTACACACTACTAGGCTGTAATACAATCTCTCTCCACTAGCTCTCAAAAGCAGTGAGGTGTAAGCAGGGTCACCTGAGGTAAAACTGGGAAGTAGGCAACACTGTCTCTTTCACTCCTTCCTCCACTGACAGCTTAGGACCCTCTAATTCTAAACCTTTCCCTATCTCTTCTGCATCTGTTCCTTTACTCACATTTTGTTTTAAGCTGTGAATCAACTAAATAAATTTTAAATCCTAATTAAATATGTTTAGCTAACTGGCCTTTTAAGAAGAACTAACTCTGGGTGATGAACACACAATGGGATTTATAGATGATGTAATACAAAATTGTACACCTGAAATCTATGTAATTTTACTAACAATTGTCACCCCAATAAATTTAATAAAAAAAAGTGGCTAGAATTTCTGGCTCTTAGCAGTCTTTTCAAATTACATCATGGCCACAGATTCTGATATGTATCACGTACATACACATTCTGAAGTACCCAGCTATGGAGTCTCATTTGAAGTCCCGATAAAACCAAGTCCACTTTTCAGACAGTTCAAATATCAGCCATTGCCTGGTCATGCTTACTTCTTTCTCTACGGCTAGTCCAGGAGACTGATTTAAAACATGTCAACAGAAAAGTGCCTGAATAAATGTATAGGTCAATATTCAAATGGGTACTTACTGCCCTCCTTACTTTAACCAAAACTCATGGTGAATTTTAAGGGACACAAAAAAGAAACTTAGCTCAATATTAAGGTGGTTTATCCTAGTATCCTTCTTATCTTGGTTCTCTTAAGAGATGTTAAGAATCACCACAGCGATGACTTCAGATGCCTTTGCCAGACCTAATTTTGCCTGTTTTTGCTTCTAAAATTAAGGACATTAAATTCATTTACTAAAATGCTTATGTAACTTAGCGGGCGTTCTTACGTACGTACGTAGTAGCCTAAGCAATGACATTATGGGTAACTCTGGAGCAGTTTCATAAATTATCAATCAAGAGCTTACTTTCTCTAGTAAAGAGATAAGTACTGACCAAAATGAAGGAACTGTGAGTGGACAAAAGGATATGGTTGATGAGCCACATGCACAGCAATGCATCAGAGACAATATTGGCCTTCCCTGTAATCTAAGTGGATTGAAGGGAAGTGTCTGAATTTAACATGCTCTTCCATGTAGCTGGTTTCATTAAACTCGGATCATACGACTGAAGCCACCCTGAAATGGGTATCTTTCTCTTCACTTGCTCTACAACAAAACATACACACCCTGGTTTCCCTTGAATATGACAAAATACCACAAAGGCAATTCTAAGGGATGCATACACCATTACGCTGGAAAACAAAACGAAACGAAATGCTTGTTATTTCAGGTGTTATAAAAATAAGTCCAAATAAACCTTCACTGTGTGCTGTCAACCTTTAAACGTTAACCTCTCCTCTATATCACCCCCAAATTAAATAACACCAGAGAAGCAGTGCTGGAACACTCAGTGTACAGTACTTACAGCTCCTCGTAGGTGATTATCTTGTGCTCGAGTGGATTTTGTAACCAGTAGCTTTCCCGACCACACAGCTCTCTCTTCTCTGAGCCACTGGGGTAATTATTGTGAATAGCACTCATCTGGCTCATATATATTGCTTGGTGTCGTTATCTCCTAATTCTTTTTATAAGTATAGGTCACCTCCCACCCACCCCCACTCCCCCAGCCCCGTGATTAGACAATTAGACTTCAGAAGTGACCTCACCTCTTTGCATAGTAACTGTTCTCTCTCCTTCTAGGCAAATTACCCACCAACCCCACTCCCACCCCCACAGACACAAAGCTGCTAATATGAAGATTAAATTTTTGCTGGCTTCTGCTTCTAAACCATGAACTCAGGTTATTGTTTAATTATGACAATCATAAGATTATTGCAAATAAATGACTGTAAAACCCCCTTCCTACTTGTCTAGCACCATTAGTTAAACGTGAGAAATTTAATAGAATTATGTAGAAGTTATTGCAGGCAGGAACTCCAAGAATGTGTGTGGCTGGGATGTAGAGGGATTATTAGCAACATGTGAGCCCAGTGTGGGTGTCATATTAGTGCTTCCATCAAATTAAATGATACAGGCAGCCAAGCATTGTGCTAAGATGACCAGCTTTGAAGTTACACATGGACCTACGTGACAAATCAACTTCTGATCCTTTTCAGTTGTATGGTTTGGGGGAAGTCAATGTTTCTAAGCCAAAGTTGCTTCAAATGTAAAATGCGAATACTTATCACCTACTTGTCCAGGCTGTTGTGAGATTATCAAGATAAGTTGTTGCCTAGTACTGTCTCCTTTGAAGGCACTCACAATAAATGATTGCTATTACTACTAATTACAACCATTTTCAGTGAACAGAATTTTTACATGTATTTAGCAACCAACATTCCTCAATATCCTTGGAACTATGCCAACCTGAGAAACAGACTGTACTTTAGAGAATGAAAAGTGGACCTTCGAGAATGAAAAGACTGAACTGAAATTATTAGGTTTTATACTAGAATCTGGGATTTATTCTCAGGAGTTTGCAAGAAGTTTGGAGTTGTAACGCTCAAAAGGATAATTCAGATGTCAGATGATAGACTATTAAACATATTATCAAAATATTACAGGCAGCAGGGGGTACATCCTTATCTCACTGGAATTTGAACAAACTCTAGTTCTTAAGGTAGCTTAACAAAATGGCACGCCCTAAGCCTAATCTAAAAACTAACCGAATGACTTTCATCCTCACAATACCCAAACACATTGTTTGGTTCTTGGTCCTCCGCCTCAGAGGAGACGAAACATAATGGTAACACTGGATCTGATGCCCACAATAGGTTTTTGGCTATAAGGCCTTGGTAGGTACAAGTTTCTCTATAGAGATCCGTTCTGAGAGAGTCAAGAAATGAAACTATTATGAGAGAATCCATTTTGCATTACAAGGAGTCAGAATACCGAAACCTTAGATCTTAAGCAATCAAATCTTAATAAGTAGTATTGTTCATTATTCATTTTTTAAAGTTAAGATCTATCCTACTTTGGTTTGTGACGTTAAGACTGCTACAATAAGGTTGGGCAATGGGACTACAGCAGTAAGTGAAGAACAGACGAGGATGAACCCTTGCAAAGATTTCTCTAGAAGAGACTGACAAACAAAAAAATAAATAAGATGGTTTTAGGCAGTGTAGTGCTATTACAAAAATAAAACAAGGTGGGCTGGCCCAGTGGCTCAGGTGGTTGGAGCTTCGTGCTCCTAACTCCAAAGGCTGCCGGTTCGATTCCCACCTGGGCCAGTGGGCTCTCAACCACAAGGTTGCCGGTTCAACAACTCAACTCCTGCAAAGGATGGTGGACTCTTCCCCCTGCAACTAAGATTGAACATGGCACTTTGAGCTGAGCTGCCTCCTGGATGGCTCAGTTGGTTGGAGTGTGGACTCTCAACCACAAGGTTGCCAGTTGGATTCCTCGAGTCCCGCAAGGAATGGTGGGCTGTCCCCCTGCAACTAGCAACGGCAACTGGACCTGCAGCTGAGCTGCGCCCTCAACTAAGGTAGAAAGGACAACAACTTGAAGCTGAAAGACACCCTCCACAACTAAGATTGAAAAGACAACAACTTGACTTGGAAAAAAGTCCTGGAAGTACACACTGTTCCCCAATAAAGTCCTGTTCCCCATCCCCAATAAAATCTTAAAAAACTAAAATAAAAATAAAACAAGGTAATGGGTTAGACTGCAAATAACTGGGGGAAGGTAGGTACCATTAGATGAGTGGGCCTGGAAGAACTAGTGGCTGAATGATAAGTAAAGCAGGTATCGGGGAGGAGCCACAAGCTGAGGGGCCAGCAGTGTACAAACACCGGCAGGACCAGGCACAAGATTTGTGCGGCTGTGGTACATGGTTAAGGTCAGTTAAATAGGCACTCAGGTCAGATATGTAGGACTTTTCAGCCTTGGTAAAATAATTTGTATTTTATCTTAATTTGGTGAGTCATTAGAGTATTTTAGGCAGAGAAATTAGTGACATTAAGACGATGATCGAAATCTAAAGATGCTGTTTTCAGGTTAAAGTTCACAGGTTCATAGAAAGCCTTTCAAAGTTCATGAAAAATGTATGGAAGGAAGTTCATGACTTGAAATACACATTCTATGGATTTCAGTCATCTTTGCCCTGTTTCTAGTCTTGCTCCCCTAATCCAGTCAGTTAAGAAGTTCTGCCAATTTATTTTTCATAATCATCATTTATTTTTTCCTTTTGCTAACGATCTCACTTGACACTCTTTTTCATCTCTTGTTCTTCTTCTCCCCTTTTTCTAAACACAAGGTCATGTGTATGAACGCAAAGAAATGGGCAGAAAATTTAAGAGATAACCGTGTAGGAAGTTTTCTATGTTAGAATCTAAATAATGAGTATGAAAGAGTATTTCATTTCCTGGAACAGAAAATAAGGGATTTACTGGATAAGAGAATAATATAAACAAGGAATAAACAAACTCTATCTAGACAGAATAGCATCTGATAGGCTGTAAAAAACCAAAGGATCCTTTGTTGAAAAAAGTAAAACAAAAAACTAGGGAGACAAGAGGAAGGCTACATGAAAGTATGTGCTAACTACAGATCCAGGACAGGGTATAACAACTCATATGGTGCAAGATATGGCTACACAAGCTCCTATTTTCTTCTTTTTATTAAAATCTTATTCTCCTTAAAAGGCACAGATAAAAGACTATGTCCTTAGAAAGGCATTATGTGACCCTACCAAGCCAGAATTCATTTTGTCTCCTTTACAGTCTCATATTTTAACTTCTATTTAACTCAATTTATTCTGTTTTATGTTATACTGTTATTCTGATGGATACTATTATCCATCTAGCTTACCTCACAAAGGGGGTGAACAGAAAAGGTAGAAGACTAAACAAGATATCCGTGAAGGCATTTAGCAAACTGGGAAAGGTTAAACAAATTCATTGATTCAGTTAATATTTGTTGAGCAACTATTATGTGCCAGACACAAAACAGACATGGTCTGTGTTCTCCTGGAGTTTATATACTTGGAGGTGGTGGGGAATGTTAGCAATTATTAATATATAGTTGACCCTTGAACAATGTGGGGATTAGGGACACTGACCCCCCCCAGTTGAAAATCCACGTACAACTTTGACTCTCCCAGTCATTCCTTCCTCAGCATCCATGGGGGATGGGTTCTAGGACTCCAGTAAATACCAAAAGGTGCGTATGCTCAAGTCCCTTATATAAAATGGCATCAAACAATGTATACAGTCAGCCATCTGCATCCATGGATTCCCAACCACAGATCGAAAATACTAACTTTGATCTGTGGTTATTTGAATCTGCGGATGCGAAACTCATGGATATGGCAGACCAACTGCATATTAAAAACAAAAACAACAACAAAACAAAAGCTAGTGTGTAAGTGGACCATGTTGTTCAAGGGTCAACTGCAATTCTTTATTACGTATCCAACCAGATATTCATTACATTTCTTACCAGAGAATGAAATTCTCTAAGAGGCCATGTCATCTTTTTATTCCCTCCATCAATAACTACTGCACCTGGTACACAATAGGTGATAAACAAACGTCAGTATTGGAAATACTTCACACAGACTCTTCTAGTACTCTACCACAGGGCCCCCTCCAAAGTTTCTGACTTGGTCACCAGTGGTTTCCTTGCTATAGACCCCTGACCTTTCCACTTGGTTGTTGCCACTCATTCACTTTTTTTAAAAATTGGGGAATATTGGGGAACAGTGTGTTTCTCCAGGGCCCATCAGCTCCAAGTCGTTGTCCTTCAATCTAGTTGTGGAGGGTGCAGCTCAGCTCCAAGTCCAGTCGCCGTTTTCAACCTTTAGCTGTAGGGGGCACAGCCCACCATCCCATGCGGGCATTGAACCAGCCAACCTTGTTGCTGAGAGGCAGCCTGTCTGGCAGCTCATTGTCTTCAATCTAGTTGTGGAGGAAGCAGCTCACTGGCCCATGTGGGAATCGAACCGGCAACCCTGTTGTTCAGAGCTCGCGCTCTAACCAACTGAGCCATCGGGCTGGCAACCACTCATTCACTTTTAATCTTTCAGGTTTTCCGCCACCCCATCCCTGGCTAACTAACCAAGGTCAGTTTTTGGCTCTCTACTTTTTACCTCCAGGACTTGAGTCTTACTCGCATCACCTTTTGATTCCATCTTTAAGCCACAGTATCTCTTCTTTCCAAACAGACATTGCAATTAAGGCAGAATAACAACCACGTTCTTTATCTAAAATGAAAATTTTACATCTCTGAGGCTTCACGTTAAAATAGTTCACCAGGTTAGGGCCCAGCCTGGTAATGATCCTTTCTGGGCATTTCTTCATATTCTAGCCAAAGTTAAAAAGGTGAATTTAACAGTAAATGCATGAATTCTCTTCCACACTAAAAAGGTCACTTAGCACAATAGCTCGATTTGCACAATAGACTGGGGGATATAAATAGGGTGAAACTGAAAAATCTCAACCTCTTGGGTCAAGGTCCAGATGAAAGACTTGCTGACTAAAAGGGAATGGCGACACCCAAAAGAAAACAAATGACATGTTTTAGGGTTTCAAAGCTAAGCAAAGGAATCTGAAAAATAAAACTCTGAAATAAACAATTTAGTTCAAATACCAAAATCTCCCCACACTGTAGTCAATTTGAGTTTTCTATCTGAACTACATACGTGTGCTAGACAACAAGTATTTACCTAGCAATTGCCATGTGTCAGTCAAGGAGGATATGGTGATGTGATGGTAACAGAAAAAGAACTTGGGGCAGTCAAACAGCTAGGCCATGATAATACCGCATGGCGAGGGAAGTGGAGGAATCTATGGAAACGTAAAGGAGTACCTAACCTAGCTTTGGGTCAGCAGACTTCCCAGAAGTAAAAATCTAAGCTGAGATCAGAAAAATGAACATGAACCAGACAACAATAACAATACTCTGCTTCCCTGAAAATAAGACCTAGCTGGACAATCGGCTCTAATGCGCCTTTTGGAGCAAAAATTAATATAAGACCTGGTCCTGTCTATATTATATTATATTAATATATTATTATTATGTTACACTATATTATATAAGACCGGGTGTTATATTAATTTTTGCTACACAAGACACGTTAGAGCTGATAGTCCGGCTAGGTCTTATTTTCGGGGAAACACGGTATTTATATGATGCATAAGTGCCATGTACTGTTTTAAGATTATTCCATCTATTTACCCATTAATTCTCCCAAGGACCTTATGAATTAGAAACTATTATTATCCATCTTGTAGAGGTGAAGAAATTGAGGCTCTGAGAGATTAACTGCCAAGGTCACATGGCTAAGAAGGGGACAGAACCAGGATTAGAACCCAGGCACTCTAGAGGCTCTATCTCTATATTAAGATAAAAGGGGAAGGGGAGAAGTGGAAAGAAATGGGAAGGGAAGGGAAAATGCAAATGTGACAGGCAGAGAAATGTATGCATTAAAGCTTAGAGAAAAGACACAGCAAGAATTGAAGGAAGTTCAGTGTGGTGGGCTCTCGGGCAAGGTTAGAATGGAATTTCAAGAGAAACCAGATTAAGCTGGGGGTCCGTACACCTTGGATTATGGCAGTCAATATCAAACTCAAGAATCATTAGTGTGTGTATTACAGCAGTAGGCTATTAAGTGATTTCCTGGTGTCTCTTCCTTTGAGACAATCTTTCTAGACACGACTAACAGAATTCAACTTCCTAAAACATTATTTTCAGGATATCACTACCCTGCTCAGGAGGTCTCTAGTAGCACTTCACCGACTACAGGACTCATTCCCAATTGTTGAGCCTCCATTTCTTCTCAAAACAGCCTCCATCTCTCTTCTCAACTTTTTTCTTGATTTCCAACAATCCCAACCACAAGTTTCGGCCCCAGATAAAATTATTTTTTGCCCTTGGAACAAATTTTTATTGCTGAATAAAAATTTGGAAGAAACGTTTCAATGTCACGCCTTGTATCATACTTCAACCTACAAACATATATTTATCACTCTTACACAGTTTCACAATTCTGAGTGGGTGCAGAGGGAGAAGAGTGATTTTGTGCAGATAGAACCAGTACCTTAATATTTCTCAATGCTCCTTAAAATCATTGCATATATAGACAAAATTTTGCCCACTGACTAGTGAAAAGTATGCACTACATTTCAGGTTTATTCAGTGGCAGATATTTTAGCATTCAGAATAATATATGACATACCAAATGCCGAAATTTCAAATGAATGAATCTGGGCTATCCCCAAGAGCTAGAATTTCATTCTTACCAAAACTGTCAGGAAAAAAGAACTAAATTTAATACTAAATTGTGGTTATTAAATGAGCCTAGATTTTCAGGTATAATTATCCTGTTTCCTCTTTAAGGCTTTTGATCTTCAATGTTTAAAAATCCCATTGCATGTCTCATTTATTGTACGTTGCATTAAATCCCTTTTCAAAGCAGATAGGATATAAATAATAATTTAAAAATTCTCTCACGTAGTGAATAACTTTAAATACATACTAAATCTACTCACTACAAAAAATCTCAATAAACCTAGGTAATGGTACAACTGTTAAACACACTGTGTGTAACAACTGAGTACTGGTCAACATGATGTCACTAAGTTATAAACAGATGAAATACACTGGTATTATGCCAGAGACTAGTAGTGTTAAGTGTTAGCGGTGAGGAGGGAAGGTCAAAGATTTCTATGCGAAATTTTTAGTTAGGGTTGAAAAACTGACCACTTATTTAACCTTTCTGCAAAAAACAATATCTGATTGTCATGAGGATTAAACAAGTTAATGTACATGAAGCATTTAGGGCAATACCTGGCATTTTAGTAAGTGCTGTTGCTATTATTGACAGCAGATTAGTAGCTGTAATAAAGGACTCATACAAATAATTAAAACAAAGATCTACAAAGTCCCAAAGATAAAATGAAAACAAAAACCAAAACAGAATTTACAAAAGAAAAAATATAAATAGGTAGAAAACATTTGAAAAAATTATTCAACTCTATTATTCTACTTCTAAGAATCTGCCCAAGAAAGAAAATAATGCAGCTCTTTCTGCTGCATCTGCTGTGAGGATGAAGACCATTCTCAGCAATCAGACTGGACATCCCAGAAAACGTGGATATCACTGTGAAGGGACCACAGTTACTGGGAAGCGCCCCATAGGCGCCCCGCGAAGGGATTTCAATCCCATCCATGTAGAGCTCAGTCTCCTTGGGAGGAAAAAGAAGTGGCTCCGGGTTGACAAACGGAGGGGACATGGAAAGGAGCTGGCTCCTGTTCACATTCTCCGTAGTCACGCATGGAACGTGATCAAGGGTGTTACACCGGGCGTCCGATACAAGCTGAGGTCTGTGCGTGCTCAATTCCCCATCAGCGTCTTTCTTCAGGAGAATGGTTGTTGAAATCCGAAATTTCTTGGGTGAAAAATACATCCACAGGGTTCTGATGAGGTCAGGTGTTGCTTGTTCAGTATCTCAAGCCCAAAAAGACGAGTTAGTTCTTGAAGGAAATGATATTGAACTTGTATCAAATTCATCTGCTTTGATTCAACAAGCCACCACAGTTAAAAACAAGGATATCAGAAAAATTTTGGATGGTATCTAAGTTTCTGAAAAAGGAACAGTGCAGCAGGCTGATGAATAAGACCTAAGTTGTCCAACTACAGAAACACCAAGATGTCGAGTGATTCCTCAGACTTATCTGTGGTATTTTAAAGATGCAATAAAAGTCATGTATTGATTTAAAAAAAACAATGCAAATGAAGATGTATACATCAAGACATCCACTGTAACATTATTTATATCCAAGAGTCTATCCACAAAAAAATAAATGTAGGTTAAACTGTCTGTTAAAAGAAATTGAGAAGGTTAATTTATAAATAAAAAGCTGAGAACAGCCCTAAAAGTTTCACGTTAGGAAATGGCTGGGTAATTTATGATACACCCTGACTCTGGAATATTTAGCAATAACTAAAAATGTTTACAAAGAATTTTAAATGAAATAAAGAAAAGGATAAGTTTTTAAAAAGCAGTAGGAGCTCAATGGTACAAAGCACAATGCAGATATTGAAGGTACCCAACGTTAAAGACAGTTATTGCTAACAGGTTGGAATATGGATGGTTTTGGTTCTCTACACTTTTCTTCATCTTGTAAGCTATTTACATAAACACAAGTCAGTTTAACACCAAAAAATTAAACATTTTTATGGGGAAAAACTGAATCTTAGGGTTCCATGAGGCAGAGAATTAGAGACATGATTAGAATTCCTACTTAATAATTCCTGTAATAATTCCAACTAAAGCAATTATTACAAAGTTGTGTGGCATCACATCTTTAAACTGAAGGAAAAAAAAGTTGTAACAAAGTCAGTTAGGACCTACAACGATATAGCTGAAAGTAAGCTAAAGTGACAATTTTTGCTTGTTTTCCAAAGCACATGCAGCCAATAAAAACATCTTTTAAGGAAGAACAAGCAGGTAGCAAGGATGACAGTGGAGAGAAAACAGATGCTTTATTCTGAGTTTAGATTTGCATTGCCAGTCAGTAGGAGGGAAAGAGATCTT
Organism: Rhinolophus sinicus; assembly: GCF_057876585.1. Lineage (NCBI taxonomy): Eukaryota > Metazoa > Chordata > Mammalia > Chiroptera > Rhinolophidae > Rhinolophus > Rhinolophus sinicus. The sequence continues at coordinate 156,029,239 of NC_142503.1, read as the reverse complement.
TTTTTTGTTTTTGTTTTAGTTTTAGACATGTACTAAACATACTTGGTTTAGTCCTGACAGTCTGTAGCCCTCACTAAATAAAGAAAAAAATGACCAAGATATAAAATGAATTTTTCACAACGCCTTTTATTCCCATAAACACTGCTGCACTATGGATTTTGCCATCACTCTGACGGCCTCACCTCTAGGATATTAGCTGACATAATTCGCATCCCTTCCCACAGGTTCCTATAATACAATGACTTGCTTTGCCCCATCGGAGGGCTCTAGTACTTTGATGTCTGCGTCACATTCCAGATTCACCCTGATCCTGGCCAACACTTCCCTCACCACTCAGCCTGACTTTAAGACCATCCATTTAAATTAGGCGCTCACTGTGGTGGGTTATATAGACCACAACCAATTCTGGGGGAAAATAAATTAGAAGAGTAATATAGGGTCGACAACTTTCTATTTAGTCAAAAAAGGATAGTAAAAACAAAAATCAAACATTATCATCTATCATCATCATTTCATAAAAGGGCCTTTAAATACTCAAAGTAGGAAGGACACTCTCAAAATAAAAGACAGTGCCACTCTAGGAAGAAAGGAAAACAGAATTTAAACAGAAAAAATTTGTTTTTTAAATGTAAAATATCCCTGATTTTCAAATTTAAAGTTTCCTTTCTAATATATTTTTCTGTGTAATTATTTACATAAAGAAGTCAAATTGTGAAGCTGTATCTAGTAGTGCCACGAGAATTGAAGCTTGACTGTCAATTCACAATTTTCAGGGTGAACGGAAGGCAGTTAAGGGACATTAGTCTCCGCCCTCCGACAGTACTTGGACTTTTCCCCTGAAAGGCTGGGACAGCAGACCAGGTCTGGGCAAGGCTGCAGGGCCATCTCCCATCCATCCACATGAAGATGACAAAATATATCTGAAAGAGAATTTAAAAACCTCTAAAAAATAGATAGGGATACCTTGTTTCAGAATAAATCTTTTAGAACCTCTTCTTAGAAGATGTTTTTTTCCATTTTAGTGCTGGTTTTTCCTTTCCCCTCTCCTTTAAGAAATCTGCCCCTATTCGCAACTAACCTCCTCCAGAACCATCTACAATAACTGAATGGACTGTGGGAGTAGGAGGATGGGCGGTATTGAAGACCTAACCCTGAAGAGAACCACTAAATGGTTTGAATTAAACAAATTTTTGAAAATTTGAAATAAAAGATCAAGGGCTCTCAACTTTGATGGTAACATATAGTGAAAATTACCTTTTATTTCATCACCTCTGACTTGGATTATTGTATTTCTCTCCCAAATGGTCTCCTTGCTTCCACCCTTGACAACCATAAGTCTATTCTCAATACAGCAGCTAGAGCAAGCCTGTTAAAAACTAAATGGTAAGATTGTGTAATAGAGATCAGATTTACCTTCCTGCCTGAAACAAGGAAAAAAAACAATAAAAATATATGAAATGCTTATCAAAACACTGGACCCAAAAACAAAAATAGTGATCCCTGAGAGATGAGAATCAAATTAAGGTAAGCTCTACTACGACTGCCCCAGCTTACTGCCTGAGAGAATTTCTAAGCTGCTGGTGGGGAAGGAAAACACAAACAGAACCCAGCAGAAGACAGAGCTGGGAGTTTGGAAAGGTCAAAAACCAGAGTTTGCAGGGCACAGTACAACAAAGGAAAGTGCTGCACAAATTCTGGAGATCTGATAACTCCTTCACTTGATCAGCTGAGTTCTGGGTAGCACACGTATGTGAGAAACTGCCCGAGGCTGGAAGGAGAACCATCCAAAAGAATGGAGAGGGGGAAATACCTGTAGCTCATACAGGATAGGGCCTGTTCCCTCCACCAGAGAAGAAAACCTCACAATTCACAGAGTATCAGACAGAGTCCACATGAGGTATTGGCTTTAGTGTGGAGAAAATCAGCTCTACTTAATGCTTTGATTCTACCTGAAGAAGCTTAAAGGATAAACTATTTCTGAGAAATCTAATCACAACTCAGAACAAAGCTCAAGAATATTAAAAAACAAACAAAAAACCAAAAATCCAGCACAATGTCTGGCATCCAATAAAATATTTCCAGGCATGCAAAGAAGCAGAAAAATATGACCTATAATGAGAACAATTAATCTTTTGAAATCAACCCAGAAATGACACAGATGATAGAATAGACAAAACATTAGAATAATTGTTATAATATGAGTATTCCATATATTCAAGAAGCTCAAGGACAGATTAAACATGTTAAGTGGGGTTTTGTAAATACAAAAGATCTAAATAAAATTTCCAGAGATGAAAACTATAATGATTAAAATGAAACAGACACTGTTAGAGATTAATGGCAGATTAGACACTATAGAAGAAAGGATACTGAACTTGAAAACACAGAAACAAACTACTTGTATCTAAAATGAAACAGAGAGAGAAAAAAGGCTGGGAAAAAAAAGGCAACTTCAAGAGGAATAACGAGCATGTAATTCAGGTCTGCAAAAACAGGCAAGAAAAATACTTGATTAACAGCTGAAAATTTCCAAAGTTGGTGAAAACCACAAATTCACAGAAACAAGAACTGCAACAAACCCCAAGTACAAGAAGCATGAAGAAAACTGTCAAGGAGCATCAAAATCAACCTGATTAAAACAAGTGATAGAAAAAATTTAAAGCAACTAAGCTTAAAAAATTTTTAAACCACTAAATTTAAATTTAAATTCAAATTTAAAAGCAGATTCATATAGAGGGAAACAAATATAAGGGTGACTACAGATTTGTCAGAAACAGTGCAAATCTTGAAAGACTCAAACTACCAAAGCCCACTCAAGAAGAGATAATCTGAATAGTCCTTCACCTTTTAAAGAAATCACATTTTTAGTTAAAAGGATTCCCACTCCTATTTCCCTAATCCTCCCTGCCCCCCAAAAAATTCTAGACCCAGAAGGCTTCTCTGGTAAATTCTACTAAATATTAAAGGAAGAAATAATACCAATTCTATAAACTCTCCCACAAAACTGAGGAGGTGGAAATATTGCCTGACACATTCTGTGAGGCCGTTATTACTATAAAAACTTTAGCTCAATATCCTTTATGATTATAGGTGCAAAAACTTCTTTTAAAATTAACAAATCAAATCCAAGAATATATAAAAAGGTTACTTCGCAGTACCTTTATTTGCAGTATTAGTTACCCGCGGTCAGTTGAGGTCCAAAAACATTAAATGGAAAACTCCAGAAACAATTCATAAGTTTTAAATTGTGTGCCATTCTAAGTAGTATGATGAAATCTCGCATTGTCCTGCTCTGTCCCACCAGGGACGTGACTCATCCCTTTGTACAGTGTCTCTACACTGTATACTCCCGGCCTGTTAGTCTATTAGTAGCCCTTGGTTATTGGACTGACTATTGTAGTGCTTGTGTCCAAATAACCCTTATTTTTATTTGTGTATATTATTTGTGTCCAAATAAGCCTTATTAATAATGGCTCCAAAGCACAAGAGCAGTGAGGCTGGGATTTTGGATATGTCAAAGCGAAGCTGAAAGGTGCTTCCTTTAAGTGAAAAGGTACATGTGTCCGAGGGGGTGGGGGACATAATATATATAAGGTTTGATACTAAACATGACTTCAGGCATCCACTGGGGATCTTGGAACATATCCCGTGGCTAAGGGGGAACTACTGTACATTATGATTGAGTGAGTTTTATCCATTGAACAAGGTTGCTTGAACATCTAAAATCCAATCAGTTTGATTCACCACTAACAGAGTAAAATAGCACAGACTAAAAAAATTTTTAAATATATAATCATCTCAGTGAATACAGCAAAAACACTTGGCAAAATCGAACATTTATTTCTGATAAAACGCTCAGCAAAGCAGGCATTGAAGGGACGTTCTCGATCTGATAAAGGGCATCTGTGAAAACCCCCCAGATAAGGTCACTTGCCAGCTGGTCCTCGGTTCTTGCCCCTGAGCAGCGGTGGCTGCTGCTTGTTACTCAACGCCAGGCTGTGGCGGGAGAAAGACTCTCTGGCTCCAGCTTCGGTTTCAGGTGGACCCAGTGCACCCGAACACAAGGGGTGGAGTTTACCCCACAGGCAGACAACCTGCTTCCTACTCAGTGCAGGATCTGTTATATATAGCTCAGGCAGGTTTCCTGCACTCCTTCTATCCCTACCCTGGCACTGACCCTCTTTTGCTCCCCATGGAGCAAATGAACTCTGCCGTACATTCTAAGAGGTATTGGGCAGGAGGAAGCAAAGGGAAGGGACTTTGGTTTGTTTACTAACGCATCCCTGTGTGGCACATAGTAGGCACTCAATAAATGTGATGAGTTAATTTTATGTTGCAATAAGTATGTGTTTAAACACAACTTAAAATAATCTTACTAACTGTATTGAATTTCTTTTTTAAAAAATGCTGGCTGCAACCAAGTTAGTTGATCTGATAACCCACTAATGAGTCAAACCTCAATTCAAGAGGGAGGGGACTTATGCAGTTAAGTGCTGTGCCAGGCCTGTAGAGCCAAGTGCAAAGTAGGCTAGTCAAGAAAGGAGAGAAGAGATGCGGAGATGAACGGACTCAAGAGGTGTCTAGCTGTACTTCTGAGTTTGGGTGCCCTTATGATTGTCTCCTGAAGCCTTACAATAAATAACTCCCCCACTGATTTTTATTAGAGTGGATTTCTCTTCCTTGCAGCCCAATTATCCTAATACAACCTTTCAATTTTTCTGCTTTTGTTTTGTTTTCATTCTTTTATTTTTCTCCTGAGCTACAAACTGGTATTCTGCCCAACAACAAATTCCTCATAACCATCCTTTGGTAACCCTTTAATGCTACTCAGCAACTTATTTGTTTCTACATGACTCCCTATCCTGAATCTGTCAAACTTTTCAACCAACCATGATGGAACTCCCAAAACTATTACCCAGTATTCCCACCTTACGCTCTGCAAATACTTTGCCACTAAAATGAGACTAAGATTTATCTATCCTATCTATGCTCCCTTAAAGTTCTATTCTTTTCAATTCAAAATTCCTTTCTAAACGTTTTTTTTAAACTATTTTCTCTGCCCCCTCCTATCTTAGAGGAAGATCTAATCCTCTTTCTGATGTGGCTAACGTTGATACACTTTATTTTATGTTCTATTTGTTTTAAATTTTAAATTATTTTATTATAAAATATCTAACACAGATATGAATAAAGAATATAAATACCCCTGGTACCCATCAACCAGCTTTGTTGACTCTTAATATTGTTATATTATTTCAAACATCCCTTTTATAAAAAAAATTAAAACATTATATATTGAAGTCTCCTACGTACCCCTTTCCTCATCCTATTTTTCTCCTTCAGCCCCACCCCAAGGGAAACCACTATCATGAATTCATGGTTTATTGATGCCAAACATAGATATTAAGCATTTAATATATATATATATATATATATATATATATATATATATATCCATAAACACAGTATTTTATTGTTTTCCAAATTGTATACCTTTTTTCTTAATACTTTTTTGACCTCTCAGAAATTTAATGTATGAGCATGCTATTTTTAAAAATATTCCCTACTTAAATACAACAATCCCTTTCTTTTTCTCCCCCTCTATCTACTAAAATTTCTAAGTAAATAGTCTATACTTGCTACTGCCACTTCCTTACCACCCACTTTTCCTAAATCCTGTATGCCAACTCTTTAAAACTGAGGGTGAAAGTAATCTCGGAGGTAAAGACAACGGGCCAGAAATTAAGCCATTGGATAAAGGTTGGATCTTTACCTTACACCATATGTAATAAATAACTCAAAATGGATCAAAGACCTAAACATAAGAGCTAAAACTATAAAACTCTTTGAAGAAGACATAAAGGGCACTGAATTTGGCTATGACACCAAAAGCACAGGCAACAAAAGATAAGAAATAAATTGGATTTCATCAAAATTAAAACCTTTTACACATCAAGAGATGCAGGACAACCTACAGTATGGGAGAAAATATTTGCAGATCACAGATCTAATAAGGGACTAATAACTAGAATAGAAAGAACTCCAACAACTAACTCAGCAACAAAAAAAATCCAACACAATTCAAAAGAGGATAAAAGATTTAAATAGATATCTCTCCAAAGACATATAAATAGACAATAAGCACATGAAAAGAAAAATGGTGCAGCCACTACGGACAACAATATGACAATTCCTCAAAAAATTAAACACAGAATTACAGTATGAGTCAGTAATTTCACTTCTGGGTATATACGCAAAAATAATTTAAGCTGGGACTCAAGCAAGTATCTGCACGCCTATGTTCACAGTAGGACTATTCTCAGCCACCAAAATGTGGAAGCCACGCAGTGTCCATCGAAAGACGAATGGATAAACAAAATGTGCTATATAGACACACAATGAAATACTGAGAGAAAGAAATATTATTCATCCTTAAAAAGGAAGTAAATTCTGACCCATGTTCTAACATGAATGAACCTTAAGGACATTACGCTAAGTGTAATAAGCCAGTTACAAAAAGACAAATTTTATGATTCCACTTATATAAGGTACTTATATTAGATGCATAGAGACAGAAAGTAGAATCAGTTTCCAGAGGCAGAGGAAGAAGGGACTGCGGAATTGTTTAATGGGATATACGTGGAGTGGCAGTTTTGCACGATGCAGAGAGTTCTGGGATCGGCTGCACAACAATGTGAATGCACTTAACACATTCTGCTTATCAGCAGATCTGTACACTTAAAAATGGGTAGGATAATACATTTTGTTATGTATGTTTTAACACAATTTTTTAAAAGTTAAAAAAAAAGAGTATAGACTCTTGAACCAGATTACCGGGCTTTGAATCTTGGCTCTGCCACTTCCTAGCTATGTGACCCATGGCAAATTACCTAACTATTCTGTGCCTCACTTCCTCGGCTATAGCTGGGATGGCATTAATACCAAGCTTCCCCGAAAATAAGACCCGGTCTTATTTCACTATAAGACCGGGTCTATAATATAATGGTATGATATGATATGATATATGATATAATACCAGGTCTTATATTAATTTTTGCTCCAAAAAGATGCATTAGAGCTGATTGACCGGCGAGGTCTTATTTTCGGGGAAACACGGCAGTACCCACATCATTAACTTGTGGTGATTAAATTACCAAACATACGTAAACTTCTCACAACAGTCTTAGTGCAGGCAGTGAGCCCTATTTTAAGTGTTTGTTATTATTAGATTCACCATTTTGAAAACATAATTTAATGTGGAATTCAGGCCTGCAAGCAAAATTGAGTTTCTCCTATGCAAAATTGAATAAAACAATTCATGCGCTTGTATTCAGGGTTTTCAGGTGAACTCTTGATATAAAGCAGCACTACCACTTACTCAAACCGAGGAAAGACTTCCATAATATTTTTTCAAATATTTCATTTACTATTTTGAATGTTTCATCTCAAGTGGTTTGTTTTAGTAGATGTGCAGAACAAATAATGTTCTAAAAATTTATCTTCAGGGATTCTCACTAGTACTATTAACTGGGCATATTAACTAACATCTATTGATTCATCAGTCTGTAATGAAAAGGATCAGATTTAACAGCCATCTGATATAGTGTTTGTTTCTATCACAGCTAATGTTTTACAATTGTCCACAAGTACAATCACTCAAAACTGGCACCTTTTCTACTTCCTTTTTCACTGATCTTAAGAATAATATTGACCATTTCTAAGCAAGACGGTAAAATGGACAATTCTGCAATTGCTAAAAGGCTACGACCTTTGTTTCCTGTACTGTATTTGTAGATGCTGAAAAAAAAGCAAACCTTTTTCTATGAAAATGGGGTGCTTTGTGGTGAGGGATCAATGTAGTTTGCTTGGAACCATTTTTTCTGAAATCTTTCTTGCAAATAAGACGATTAGTTTGGGGAAGAAAATCAGTGGGGAATACACAGCTAAACTTTAGACCATCCTCATCAGATGATCATCACTGACTGAGTAATTAATTATGAATTAACTTTTCTTCCTGCTACTTGGTCTGTGAGGTGAATCTGATGACTTTGCAGCTTTAATTAAGTAGTCTGTAAGGGTCTTTAAACATATAAGGGTCTATACACCCTTATCCCCCCTTCTGTACCTCATCTTTCTTCAAAGCCCTCTTCACTAAAAAGAGAGATTTTCATGCTTAATATGTATTGTGTATTTCTCCCACTAGAATGTAATCAAAACAGGTTTTGTTTTGTTTTAGTTTTTTTTACTGTTTTGTTCACTGGTGTGTGCCAAGTACCAAAACAGTGCCTGGTACCTGGTGGGCACTCACTCACTAAATATTTGTACAATGAATGAATTGGTAAACCGTCTTCACAAATGGCCGGAGGTAATACCGTTATCAGCCAATGTAACCTGGTTTTCAGGAAGTGCTTCCTTTGGGCCAGAGCCAAATTTCATTGTTCTTTAGAGCACAGGACCTTCTTTCTAAAATTTCAAAAGCCCAGAGGGCAAAGCAGCCTCGTCTACCATCTGCCATGTCAATTCTACATATGATTATTACTGCAATTGTATTCATCCACTTCACATGCATGGTTCACACTTCGATTATGTCACCCTAACGTGCATGCGGAGGCCTATGAGGATAAGGTTTGCAAATATCCAGAAAACTGAACAAGCCAAAAATCCCGATTATGTGGATCCTAGCCTTACTGCCTCAAGTTGAATAAGTGCAATATCAACACCATGATTGTCTATGTAGAAAAACCTAGGAAATCTAAAACAAAACAAAACAAAACACAAAACCCTCCTAGAAATAAGAGCTAAATAACTGATACAAGGTCAATACAGAATTCAATTGTATTTCTAGGTCCTAGCAACAAATAAATAGAAAATGAAAATTTAAAAAATACTACTTGCAGCAGCATTAAGAAACATGAAAAATTAAGATCACAATACTACTTCAAACCCACGAGGATGTTATAATGAAAAAGATAGCCAATATCAAATTATGGTAAAGATTTGCAACAACTAAACTCTCATAAGTTGCTGGTGAGAGTGTAAAATGGCACAACCACTTAGGAAAATAGTTTGATGATTTCTTATAAAGTTAAATATGCATTTACCAAATGACCCAGTAATTCTACTTTTAGGTGTTTAATCAAGAAAAAATGAAACCCTATGCCCATAAAAAATAAATGTATAAATATTTATAGATTTATTTATAAAAGCTCAACACTAGAAATAACCCATCTCCTCAGTTAGTGAATAAACAAATTGTGGTATATCCATATAATGAACTTAAGTACCCAGCAACAAAAAGAAACTGCTAATACGTGCAACAACATGGACGATTTTCAAAGACATTATACTGAGAGAAGGAAGCTGGACATAAAAAAGTACATACTGTATGAATCCTTTTATACAAAATCCAGAACTGGGCACCACTACTAGAATAGTGCTAGAAATCAGATTAGTGATTCGTTGTAATGGGATAAGGGGAGAAAGTTGGTTGCAAAGAGACACAAAAGCACTTCCTATGGAAATTAAAATACTCTACATGTTGGGTGGGGCGGTGGTTAAACAGAGGCACTCATTTGTCAAAAACCATCAATCTGTACACTTAAAAGTAGCCTCCAGGAGAGACACAAGATTTCAAGAAAGTGGGTTATTAGTCTCAATTAATCCTGATAAGTAGCCAGTCTTAACCTCTTTTATCAGCTAATCAGAATGGCAGAAACCACAGGTACACAGTTCTTTCATTAGATGGAAATCACTGCTTTCTGCAATTGCTCAACATGTGAAGGCCACCTTGAGATACGCAGCACAACACCTACAACGTGACGGGCCAACAGCAGAGGAAAAGCACTGACTGGCAATCTGGAGACTGCAAACCAAATGCCTTCTAACAGCCAGTGTACCTGCCCTGCATTGCCAGCTCAGGGCTTTCATGCCAGACCGGTTAGAAGGGGTTTGTTTGCGGACAGCTTAGAGGATTTACCAGACAAGATTAGTCCTGGCACTGCAGTTGAGAACACTCTGGGCTAAGTCGGACAGGGGCCCATGGCCTCGGAAAGGGGTTTCAGATGAGGATATAAAAGAAACCAAGTCTGTATCATAAGCAAAAAAGAATGCTGGCTGCTGTTTTCAACATGAAGGAAAACCGGCCTGAAAAGAGAACCTCCAACCTCAGCATCATTTGTCTGGGTGACAAAAATTACCTTAATTACATTTTGCATGAATCTGGATACCAAAAGCTAGTGAACGGTAAAGCACATCAAATTATATTCCAATAGGCCCCAAAGGCCTTTCAAATTCTTTGATTTTGTTCGACTTTGGGTCTAATGAACATTACTTGGAATAAATGGGTTCAGAGCTCAAGTTAAAAATCTTTCTGCTCCATTTTAGTTTTTTTTTCTTCTTTTTAACATAAATTAGATTCAGTCAATGAGCATTCATGGAGCAGCTACTTGGAACCAGTTCCTGTGTTAAGTAATATGGAGCCTAAAATAAAGATGACAAAATTCTTGCCCTCAAAAAGATCTTACAGTCTAGGCGGAAAAGAGAGAACTAGATCATACAGTATGGTGTGATAAATGCTGTGACACAAATACATATGAGGTCTTGGGAAACAAGGGCTTCCAAGAGTAAAACTACTAATTCTTGAAGTACAACTAGAAGTTATTTGATAAAAAATGGCAGAGGAGGGCCGGCCTGGTGGCTCAGGCAGTTGGAGCTCTGGGCTCCTAGCCCCGAAGGCTGCCGGTTCGATTCCCACGTGGGCCAGTGGGCTCTCAACCACAAGGTTGCCAGTTCAATTCCTCGAGTCCCACAAGGGATGGTGGGCTCTGCCCCCTGCAACTAAGATTAAACACGGCACCTTGAGCTGAGCGGCCTCCCGGATGGCTCAGTTGGTTGGAGCGCGTCCTTTCAACCACAAGGTTGCCAGTTCGACTCCCACAAGGGATGGTGGGCAGCGCCCCTGCAACTAGCAATGGCCACTGGACCTGCAGCTGAGCTGCGCCCTCCACAACTAAGACTGAAAGGACAACTTGAAGCTGAATGGCACCCTCCACAACTAAGATTGAAAGGACAACAACTTGACTTGGAAAAAAGTCCTGGAAGTACACACTGTTCCCCAATAAAGTCCTGTTCCCCTTCCCCAATAAAATCTTTAAAAACAAAAAATGGCAGAGGAAAGAATTCTAGGCACAGACAGAAACACAGAGAAAGGCACAGTGATATGAAACAATAGTAAGTGTGAAACCCCATGGCATGTCTAGGGAACTCCAAGCACTTTGGCAAGGCTGAAATAAAGGCAGAGTGGTAGAAGGTGAAGCTGGAAAAAGCAGACTGGGACGGGATTCTGAAGGACTGTGTGTCTTAAAATTAAGGAACAGAAATTTAATCCAGAATGTTATGGGAAGTAATTAAAAGATTTTAAGCAGGAGACTGGTATCATGCTGTCACTTTAGAAAGATAACCTGGCAACAAAGTAAAGAATGGTCTGAAGAGAGGCTAAATCAGAAGCAGGGAAACCAACTAGGAAGTAACTGGATGATGCAGGTAATGAGTGATGAGGTCTAACCAGAGAAGTCGGGGTGCAGGGGAAGACAGAGGATGTTTTTAAGAGAAATCATTCACATGACACGTAACTTCAGGAATAAGTGAAAAGGAGAGAGTCTAGAACAAGTCTCTGTTTCAGCTTCAGCAATTGAGTGGATGATGCAAGAAGCAACACCGAGATATGGAATACCAACAGACAACCAGGTTTAGTAAACAAAAAAGAACTACTGTAGACACACCAATGAAAATATGAGTCCTGGACTGTAGTGCACAGACCCTTGAAAGTTGACAATATTTAAATTCTACTTCAGTATAACAGGGCTGAAGTTCCATTTGATGAAGGGAGGAAAAAAAGAGAAATCTTAAATCAGAAAGAAAATACCAGAAAAAAAAGGTTTAAATCTCATTGTTGAACCTGGAAGAGGTTAATTATCATTTCTGCCTCCCTCTCTCACAATGACTACTTGCCAAACAAGTCTAATAAATTCAGGCAAAATTATATTTTTAATTTTCCCTGGAGACCCACAAATATTGTAAGACAAGTTCAAAGTTTGAGAAAGATTGGTTTTAGACCGTTTTCTAAGCTTTCCTACTCTCACACAACATAGAAAACATATACTGGGGAGTAGGTTCTGGACTCACCTATCACAGAAGGACCCACTTAAACTGAAGAGAAGAAATGTCTCAGTTCAGTAAATAGTAGGACTCAGAGGGGAAGGGCAAAGAGAAGAAATTCCACCTCGATAACAATTCCCTTTCCAGAAAAATCAGTGATAGCCCCAGTAGAAGTCATTTGCCGTGTTCCACTCTGCCAATTATTCTCCTTCCAGGGAAATGCAACTCTTTTCCCCTTTTCCATATATCTTATTTGGTGGAGAAGAGAAAAGGGACTATATTGGACTTTGTTTTGCTATTAGACTTGAGTTTTTTTCATCTATATTTTAAAAACTGATCTGTTTTCATCAAGATTAATTGCTATTCTGGATTTCTAAACACAAAGCCATCAACGACTGACAAAAAGTAGTTTTATGCGTTCTATTGCTTTGGAGTATTCTCTTTTAACCAGCCCTTCCTCTCTCTCCAGCCTTTAAATCCTGACAAAATCTTGCCTACTCCTACTTCTCCAAGAACAGATGCTCTCGGGAAGGAGAGAAGATGAGGATGGGGGAGATGGGAGAAAAGAAATCTGTTTTTCTAATGTATCAGGAGGCACAGGAGAGCTGCAAAGAGCTAGCGACATAAAGCAGTGGTGATAAAAATCCTCACGTTTCAGACAACATTTTTAAAAATTAAACTCTGGCCTCTGCCTATAGCCAAATTTACTAATAAACTCTATGCTAAACCAGAGTATGAACTGAAGCAAAAGCCTGGAATATTTTGGTAAAGAGTCACTAAAATTTCCCCAAACTTTTAACGCCAAGATGGTAATATCTCGTCCTGTGTTGACATGACAGTCCAATAGCTTAGAGATCTAATGGCAAGTCCCCAAATACTGTTTGAACACCTCGATACCAACCCATCTGAAAATTTTTCTCACCTCCTTTTTCACCTGAACATTAGAGTACGCGCATTCTCAATAAGGGCGATACCACCCGGGGGGAGAATCCGTAAGATATTATGATGGTTTATGTTCTACCCAAGGGCAACAGCATACAGAGATACACAGCATACATCTGGTTTTAAAATATTATAGGGAGGGGGAGGCAATTAGGGAAGAAAAAGTCTGAAAAGGCTATTTATGAAACAATAATAAAGATTGAGAAACACTGTTCAAGATCAGGGGCCGACAAACCTTGTCTGCAACGGGCCAAAACAGTAAAGTATGTCTGGTTGGTGAAGCTTGGGTCAAGGTCTCAGACACTTGTTAAGACGGTTGGTAAAGTAAGCCAGCTGGCATTTTCTGATTTTATAGTACACATTGGAGTTTGCAGCTATAAGGTGAGGAATTCCCCCCAAATTAGTAGCAAAAAAAAAAAGACAAAATGTTCGTTGTAAGAGGTCAAACAATTAAGTTTGTGAACTTGTTGCAATGATGTTGCTAATCGTTATTGATATCAGAGGGATTATTCATTATGAATTTGTACCAACTGGATGGTTAACCAAGTTACTATTTGGAAGTGCTGAAAAGGCTACGTGAAAAAGTTAGACGACCTGAACTTTTCGCCAGCAATTCATGGCTCTTGCATCACAACAAAGCACCAGCTCACATGGCACTGTCTCTGAGGGAGTTTTTAGCCAGTACACAAATAACTGCATTGGAACACCCTCCCTACTCACATGATCTGACCCCCAATGACTTCTTTACCCAAAGATAAAGGAAATATTGAAAAGAAGACATTTTGATGACATTCAGGACATGAAGGGTAATACAATGACAGCTCTGATGGCCATTCCAGAAGTTCCAAAATTGCTCTGAAGGGTGGACTAGGTGCTGGTGCCAGTGCATAGCTTCCTAAGGGGAGTACTTTGAAAGTGACTGTAGTGAGTGATATTCAGCAATGAAGTACGTAGCACTTTTTCTAGGATGAGTTCACGAACTTAATTGTCAGACCTCATATATATTGAATTATTCCACCTTCCAAAGTATTAAAGGCATATTTATGTAAAATACTACATTCTAAATAAAAGCACAGTATCGTAGGAAAAAAATATATATTTAATCAATAACACAAGTAGCACCAAAAAAGTAATAGCAATTATTTGCTTATAAGGATGGTGATATTTAAACTTTCTCAGTAACTTAAATCGAAATTACTGTCACCTAGTCAAAGTAGCAACAGTTACATCCAAATAGAAGCAGAGAGTGAACAATTCTGTACTAAACTAGAGAAGCTAGATTTGGGAGAGAAAAAACTCTAACAGCTCTCTCACAAGTCATCCATCATTTTAAAAAATTTGCATGTCAGACACTGGAGATACATACAGAAGCTTAGCGTCTAATAACAGAAAACAGACAAGAAAATAACTGAATGTAATAAAATCTTACAGATGCTAAATACTGCCATGGAGAGCTCAAAGGAAAGACGCCAGGGTAGGGGTGGGGTAGAATGACACAGAAAAGGCTTTGTTGAAGAGTTGTTCTTAAGCATCTTGAATGATAAAATAAATAGCGCAGAAAAAAAAAAGACGGGGAGGAAGAATAGACAGAATTAAAATACCACCCTGATACAAGATAGACCTACTTCCATTTATCACACTAAACACGGTTTTAAAACAGAGGTGAAAATAAAAGTTTATATGAATGCATACCAAAAACACAAAAGGAGTTGTCAGTCAAGTTGGATCACTAGGATTTATGTTCCGAAAAGCAAATAAAAAACATGGGTATGGAAAATTGCAAAAAAAAAAAGTCACATTTCTTCCTGAACCCACCCACTTGGCAATTCTCTCATCAAGAGATGGAATTCTACTTCTTTACCACTTGAATCTGCGCTGGCCTTGTGACTTGCTTTGGTCAACAGAAAGTGGAGGAAACAGAGTAGTGCCAGCTCTCTGCCTGGCACACATTTCACACCTCCTCTTGGGGAGGGAGACCACCAAGCGAATAACCCTCCTGTAGCCCGCTGGCGGATGAGAACACATGGAGAAGGTGGCTCAGGTGTCCAAACCAAGGGAAGCCAGGTCTGGCACAGATCACAACCATGGAGCAGAACCCAGCCCCAACTGCTAACCCTCATAATGGGGAAAAAAAAAAAAAAAAAGCTAAGTACACAGTGGTTGTCTTAAGCCATTAGATTGGAAGGCTTGTTAATATACCAAAAACGTAGGTAATGGGTTTGGAAAATATGTGGACAAGCAAGTTTCTAAAATAAAAGGTGTATATTCACCTTATGGAATGTCTGAGATAGAGAACTAATAAATAAAAATTTTCAGATTTCCTCATCAATGTACTTCAAAAAATGTCCATAGCCCTTACAATGTTAAAAAAAAAAAAAGAGTGAGAGGTGATCTGAAAACTATAAATGTTCAAATATTCATCAACAGTAGAATGGTTAAATAAATTGTGATATATTCTCACAACGGACTACTGTAGAGCAATGAGACCGAGCGAACTACAACTGCATGCAATTATGTGTATGACTCTCACAGGCTCCAAAGTGTATGACTCCCGATTCATATAAAAATTAAAAACAGGCAAAACTAATGTATGCTGTTAGAAGTCAGCACTGTGGTTAGCCTTAGGGGGCTTGTGACTAGAAGGCAGCACAAGGGAAGTTTCCAGGGGCCAGTAATGTTTCTTGGTCTGATGCTGGTTACATAAGTGTGTTCAAATTGTGAAAATTCACTGAGCTGTAAGCTTATAATTAGTGTATTTTTTGCATGTATAATAATGTTTTTAAAAAGTACATTATTATTCTATATGATTGACAATTACCTTTATTTATTTATTTACTATACTGTTGTACTCCCCAAATGTTATTAAAATCTCCAGACTTATACAAATATCGAAAGAATAAGTATATTGCTGTATTTTGATTGTCATCTCTACTGATCTGTCTTTCAGCTCAACACTTCATAGTCAAAATATTCAGCTGTTTTGATATTTACTCTTTTCTAGTGTAAACATAACCACCTATCAAATCTAAACAATTCTGGGAGAAAAATCAGGAAAACAGGAACAAGCATCTTGGTTTAAGTGCATGTGTATGAATTTCGTCACTGGAATCAGTCTTTTGCCCTCCTTGCTATTTTCTTGAAGCAGTTACTGATACATGCAGGGTGGGGGTTGCGTTTCAGGCATCTCATTTACACACAACCAAAAGTAGTTTCTCCTTTAAAAATGACCAATCTGAAATACAAAGAATCTAGCAGCAGCTGGTAAGAAAGACTGAGGAGAGAAGAGAGGATAGTTACTGAAAAAACTGAGTATATGAGGCATTCTCTTCTAGAGCAGGCATGGGGGGGCTCTCCCTTAGGCAAATCCCAATAAACAATTGCACTTGCACATTTCATTTAAATTACTCAAAACTCTCATTTTATATATATATATATATATACATATATATATATTCACATATATTCTGAGTTTTATTATTACCATTCCAAAGGTTATCATTCCTTGAGTTTTTCTTTATTCACTTAAACACTCATGCAGTTTAGGGAAGAAATGTGAGGGCATTGAGAAGACCTGCTTAAACCACCAGCACAGGTGCAAACACCTACACAACATCTAGGGCATCATGTTTTTCTATTGCTGTTATTCTATGGGGAAAGAACAAGCCAATAATGTCCCACCCCTGAAGCTTACATAGACCCCAATTCTTTCTTTTTGTATTTTAGATTGGATAAGAACAGAAAACAATCTCTCCATCTATTAAGTCCCAACTCTAGACTTAAGTAAATGAAGAAATACACCGTATTCTTAGGTGGTAAGCCAACAGTATATAATGATAATGCAATAGTTTATTATACTATTACAAAGACCATTTCTCCCTCAAATCTATAAAGTAAATGTAATTCTAATCAATAGCTGAATTGGATTTGAGGAAGAACGTAACAAAATATTTTTAAAGCAGCTCTAGAAAGAAAGAATCTGAGAACAATTTTGCCATGACAATAATCTAACATGGCACTTTCTATGTCACATAGCATTAAATGAGCTTTACAGGTATTAATGCATTTAATCCTCACAATAACCCTATAATGTATGTAATAATTAATGTAATAATAAAAATGTATGATGTAAAATAATCCTAATTTTACAGATGATACTGAGGTCTAGAGAATTTACATAATTCGCACTAAATCATCTAGCTGGTAAATGACGGAGCTAGCATTCAACTAGTCTAACCCCCAAGTAGCTCTTACCTATCACGCTATGCCTCCTCCTAGACATGATAGTATCGCATAGGACCACAACAGATCACTGAAAGTGTATATAATAGGACTGACAGGAAAGCCCAGCAACAGACCCAAATACATATATATATATATATATATATATATATATGTATGTGTGTGTGTGTGTGTATATATATATATATATATATATATATATATATATAAAACAATTTAGATTATGATAAAGATGGCATCTCAAACCAATGAAAAACTATGAATAATATTTAGTAAATGATGAGAAGACAAATGACTTGCCAACTGGGTTTTTAAAAAATATTAGATTCCTACAGCACACCAAAATAAATGTCAAATGGTTTTAAAAACATTAAACTTAAAAACAAAATACTTAAGAGTAAAAAATATATATATATATATATCAATATTTTTATAATCTTGGGGTAAGGATGTTGTTTTTAAGTTAGACATGAAATTCAGGAATCATTAAAAAAACCAAACCAACAGATTTCATTAAATACAAGCTTCTGTAAGACTAAAAACACATTAAGCAAACTTAAAAAACAAACAAATAGATGTCAATTCTTCCCACAGTGCAATTCCTATCAAAATCCTAGCAAGGTTTCTTGTAGCTATAGATAAGCTAATTCTAAAATTTATATGGAAAGGCACTGGCCTAAGTATAACTAAAATAATACTTACAAAGAAAAATAAAGTGGGAGGAATCAACTCTACCCTATATATTAAGGCTTATTGAACAGCTACAGTAATCAGACAATGTGGTACTGGAATAGACACATAAATCAATGGAACAGAGAACCGACAAATGTACATATACAAGTATGCCCAAATGACTTTTGACAAAGGTGCAAAAGTAATTCAATGGAGGAAGGATAATCTACTCAACAAATGGTGCCAGAGCAACTGGACAACCACAGGCACGCAAAAAAAATGAACCTCAACCTAAACCTCACACCTTCTATAAAAGTTAACTTAAAATGGATCACAAACTTAAGTGCACAATATAAATAAAACTTTTAGCAGAAACATAGGAAAAAATCTTCAGAATCTAGAGCTAGGCAAAGAGTTCTTTGGACTTGCACCAAAATACAATCTATAAAAGGAAAAATTGATAATTATACCTTATTAGAACTAAAATTGTTTGCTCTGTAAAAACTCATATAAAGAAGAAAAGATAAGCTACAGACTGGAAGAAAATATTTGCAAACATACATCTCATAAAGAACAGGATCTAGAATATATAAAGAACTCTAAAAACAACAGTAAACAACTAGAAGGTAGGCAAAAGACACTCAGAGACATTTCACTAAAGAAGATATATAGATAACAACAAGTACATGAAAAGATCTTCAACACTGTTAGTCATTAGGGAAAGGCAAATTAAAACCACAATGAAATATCATTACATACCTATCAGAATGGCTAAAATAAAAAATAATAACAACACTAAATACTGGCAAGGATTCAAAGAAAATGGACCTCTCATGCATTGCTGATAGGAATGTAAAATGGTACAGACAATCTGGGAAAATAATCTGGCAGTTTCTTAAAATACTAAACACATAATTGCCATATGACCCGGCAATTGCACTCTTGGACATTTATCCCAGAAAAATGAAAACTTATGTTTACACGAAAACCTGCATATGAGTGTTCATAGCAATTTTTAAAAGAATAGCCCCAAACTAAACAACCCAAATGTCCTTCAACAGGTGATTGGTATAACAAACTGCGGCACATATACACCCATGCCATTGAAACTTAGCAATAAAAAGGAATGAACTATTGATAAATGCAACAACCAGCATGAATCTCCAGAGAATTACGCTGACTGAAAGAAAGCCAATTCCAAAAGGTTACATACTGTGTGATTCCATTATGTAACATTTTTGATATGACAAAACTTTAGAAATGGAGAAGAGATTAGTGGTTGTCTGGGATTGGGGGGCAGGGCGTATGAGAGAGGTGGCTACGGTATGAAAGGACAGCCCCAGGGACCCCTGCGGTGATGGAACTATTCAGAATCTTGACATTGGTGGTGGACAGACAAACCTACCCCTGTGACAAGACTGTACAGAACTACACTCACATGTAAATTGGCAAATCTGAATAAGACTGCTGGATTGTATCAACATCAATGTCCTGGTTGTGATATACTATAGTTTTGTAAAATATTACTATTGGGGGAAAGTGGACAAGGGATCTTTGCATTGTTTCTTACAACTGCATGTGACACTACAATTATCTCTGTAAAAATGTCAACTCAAAACAAACAAAAGAGGGGAGGACAGATGGCTCAGTTGGTTGGAGCGTGGCCTCTGAACAGTGGGGTTGCCAGTTCGATTCCCACATGAGCCAGTGAGCTGCACCCTCCACAACTAGACTGAAGACAACGAGCTGCCGCTGAGCTGCTGGAGTGGCGGCTGGATGGCTCAGTTGGTTAGAACGCGAGCTCTCAACAACAAGGTTGCCGGTTCTATTCCCGCATGGGATGGTGGGCTGCGCCCCCTGCAACTAAAGATTGAAAACGGCAACTGGACTTGGAGCTGAGCTGCGCCCTCCACAGCTAGATTGAAGGACAATGACTTGGAGCTGATGGGCCCTGGAGAAACACACTGGTCCCCAATATTCCCCAATTTAAAAAAAATTTCCTAAAAAAAACAAACAAAAGACAAATGACAGACAAGAAAATAGCTGTAATAAATAAAATAGACTAAACCATACTAAAACTACAATAAAGGATTCTCTAAAGACTTAAACCCACAAGAGAAGGAAAGAAGAGGAGACAACAGTAACATTCTGGGACCTAGAAAGCAAATGAAAGAATGGTAACTAAGAGGACATAAGAATGCTGAATACGAAATCTGCAATAGTGAAAACTTCCAACTATACCAATCAACACTACAGAATCTTCCCCCCAAGAGCTCAGGAACTGGCAGCATCAGATAACTCAAGGTCCAGGGAAGCTGCTGATTTAGTATGAATGAGACCGGCTGAAAACTGTTTAAGCAAAGACAATTGTCTTAAGATAAATGGCTCATGTTTGGGTGCACTGTGGGATGTTCAAAACAAAATGTTACAACAATAAACAAATGTAAACTAAAAACCAAACCAAAACAAAAAACTGCTTAAGAAGCAATTATATCCCTCATCACTCAGATACCCTCCCCTCCTCAACTCTGGAGACTAGACGTTTACCCTGGAGACGGTCAAGTACAGGCTCTCTGGACGACGGTGTTCCAGGCACAGGAAAGGTCGTGAGGATCGTACCCAAAATGAAGGATTGAATGTGGACTGAAGGATATTGAATGCGCAGGCCGAGGCCCCAAGTCCCCTCATTTGGCACAAAGAAAGCTGGCGCTCAGTCCTTATCTTCCAGGAGGATTAGAAGAGGCTTTTCTAAGCAATGTGGTAAACCCATGAGGAAATACCTAAAAGATACTGACACCTGGGGTTCACCAACTGACATTTAAGGTTCAACAACTTAACAGCCATCTCACTGTGAAGTTCACCGTAAATATGCCGTGCTGATGCACTCGGTGTCCGGTCAATCTTTCAGTGCCCCAGCTTAAAGATGTTTAAAATATGAGCCGACAACCAAGGACTACCAGGTATCTGAGGAAAACCTCTAACTGGAAAGATAGAGATCAAAACCAGCATTTCATGAATGAGTCAACCGAGGCTCATATCAGCTAAAACTGAGAATAGTATTCACCACACTGCACAGGCCATCCACATGTTTAATGAATATTTAATAGCCAGGTACTACTAAAGGTGCTTCGGAAACAAGGGTCAATGAACCAAACCAACAAACAAACAAACAAAAATCTCTTCCCTGGCAGAGCTTACATTCTAGCAGGTAGTTAGACAATAAATGATAAACATAATCATTTAGTACACACTTAGTAAATGACATTAGTGCTTTGAGGAAAAATAATCGGGCAGGAGGGGAGCAGTGCAGAGGCAGTTGTCAATTTAAAGCAGGGTTACATTTGAGTAAAAACTCGAAGAGGGAGTTGACAATGCTGCTGTCTGTGAAAAGAGAATTCTAGAAGCCGGACTTTTCAGTGTAAGAGTCCTAAGAAAAGAGGAGCCAGTCTGAGATGAGCAAGGAACAGCAGAGTCCAGTATGGCTGGAGGAGTGAGGGGGAGGAAATAGGAGGTCAAGCCGCAGAAGTACGGCAGCGAGCAGCACAGGTCATGTAGGGCCTACAGGCCCCGGGCTTGTTCTTTGAATGAAAGGAAGGGTTCTGAGGAAAAGAGTAATATGGACTGAACAGCTTTTAAATGAGTAACTATGGCTGGTGTGTGGAGACTGCATGAAAGCAAGGGACACCAGTAAAGAGAGACAGAATGAAATCTCTCAGAATTTTAGAACAGGGGCCTTGGAAATATTTTTTTCCAAGTCTTTCATTTCAGAGATAAGGAAACCGAGGCCCAAGAAGTTAAGTGAGTTTTCCAAAGTCATGTATTAAAGTCTGGAATAATCCACTTTGCATTTGTGTAGCCTTTTCAGTGTTTTCAGGTTTATCATTTTATCTTGTGCTCCACAATCCTTTGGGAAGTTCATATGGTAGCTGACAGCTAACATTCCTTTACAAGACAGCTGGCCAAAATTAGGGACCAGGTCTAAAATATTTTCTCTCAACACTCAACATAAAGCTATTAACTGTTTATACAGGGAATGAGTATGCAAATGCAAATAGTATCAAAGAGTGCTAAATAATCCAACTAATTCAGACCTTCAACTACCAGAAATGACTCAATTTTACATGATCTAATCCTATAGCAGAGCCAAGGCTACCACATGTCGCCCGTCTGTACTCGGTAGGGTGATGCCCACTACAAATGAGGAAAAAGAGTAATTCTGAGGCAAATGAGAAACGGCAGTTTTGTTCCCCATGATACTGTGGGTTCAGGTCTCTTCCTCCCCCCTTTCTTTCCTGCCCAGTCTCACCCTGTAAGGTCTTTCTCAGATTAGAAAGCAGCTGGTAAACAACTAATTCCCATAGGATAGTTGTTGATACTAGCACAAAGTATTCTCTCTCTCCAGGGGTAATAGGTGTACTTGAATAGGAAACTCAAAACCTTCAAATCCCAAAGGAACTGCCGTCAAGTTAGTAGGGAATATTATTTTGAAGAAGACTTCCTAGCATTTCGTCAAATCACACTAAATGCAAACTTAACACCTAGCTGATGATCTATCACACTGTCAATCACAAAGACAAGACAGGATTCTTGCCCTTTGGATGCTCAGCCCAGTGGAAGAAAACAACAAAGAAAATACTAGCTTTTCTTTACTGAATGTCTGCTATACCTTAGGCAGGGTTGTTTTTCATGAGCAATATGTATCAAGTACTATACTTAGCTCAGAGCTCAGCAAATAATAAATGTTCGATATATTGTGGCCACGATTACTATAATTATTACCTTCATAACTGCACTTAATTTTCTCTCCTGCTTTATGAAGTAGTTATTGCTTTACTTTAAGACAAGGAAACTGAGGCTCAGAGAGGCTGAGTAATATACTCAAGGTCATCCAGCTATTCCAACTCAGGTCGGTGTGATTCTACAACTTATGCTATTAATAACTATGTAATATTCAAAATTTCCATAACAGTAATACAAATGCCATAATAACATTTCGGTCAACGATGGACCGCATATACGATGGTGGGTTTCATCAGATTACAATGGAGCTAAAAAATTCCTATTTCCTAGTGATGCCACAGCTGTCAAAAGGTCAGAGTGCAACTCACGTGACTGTGGTGATGCTGATGGAAATAAGCCGACTGTGCTGCCAGGGGCACACACACAAGTGGAGCACATACAATTACGTACTGCACAGAATACCTGATAATGGCAACAAACTGTATTTCTGGTTTATGTATTTACTAGACTATACTTTTTATCATTATTTTAGAGTGAAATCTTTCTACTTACAAAAAAAAAAGTTTGCCTTAAAGTCTGCTGTGTTATGCTGGTAACAGCCTCATACAACTTGTGTACACTGCGTCTCTTCATTGCCTCATTTTCTCTTGGTTTGATTTAATCTCATTTTGTTCTGTACAGTAACATTTTGTACAGGCTTGTAGCCTAGGAACAATAGGCTACACCTGTAGCTAAGCTACACATATAGCTCAGGTGTGTAGCAGACTATCCCACTTAGGTTGTCTAAATACACTCTGAAGTTTGTACAATGACGAGCTCGCCTAACGATGCATTTCTCCCAACATAGCCCCATTATTAAGCGGTGCATAACTGTAGAAAGATGTTTCATTAAACCTAGAAGTCTGAGGAGTTGGCTAAAAAGAATATGCTATAAAGAGGATGTGACATTTAAGCTGGATCCTCAATGACAAATTTACCAAGTAGGAAAGAAAGGGAGTGAGAATAGAGTTTGGTCCAAGTAAAAAATGATGAGGGTCTAAATAAAGAAAGTGGCAACAAGTGTAGGAAAAAGCAGAGGTAACAAGGGATTTCTCAAAGGGCCTTTGTGAGCACTAGATGTGAGCAGTGAGGAAAAGGGGTCCAGGATCTCTCACAAGTCTCTAGTTGGGAAGAATGGAAGAAAATACTCCCACTACTGAAACTGGGAAAGCACGGAGAGAGAGGTGGGCTTTAGGGACAAATCAGGATTTTGTTGTGAGTCTGAAGTATATTTGGGACAACCAAGCGAGGAAACCCGTCAGGCAGCTGGAAACCATGGTCAGACTCAGGAAAGAGGGCAGAGCAGAGGACAAAGATGTGGAAGTCACCGCTGTAACTACAGTGGTTTTGTGTTTTCTTAATGCTTATTTATTTTATTTTATTGGGGAATATTGGGGAACAGTGTGTTTTTCCAGGGCCCATCAGCAGCTCCAAGTCAAGTCACTGTCCTTCAATCTAGTTGTGGAGGGCGCAGCTCAGCTCCAAGTCCAGTTACAGTTTTCAATCTTTAGTTGCAGGGGGCGCAGCCCACCATCCCATGCAGAAATTGAACCGGCAACCTTGTTGTTGAGAGCTCGTGCTCTAACCAACTGAGCCATCCAGCTGCCCCATAACTATAGGAGTTTTAAAAAACGAGAGTATAAGAGATTGACACTTAGGTAGCACGCATGCTATCTACATATAAGGCCAGTCTACGCTGTGACCATACTGAACGCTGAAAAGAAGCAGAGCTTAGCACATGCCCACAAATCAACATATGCCCAAAACCTCCATTTTCACAGATAAAAGAAAAATTGAAGTTATTGGCATAGCATGTAAACTGATATCTAAGGACAAAGATCTCAGTCTTTTTAAACCCGGTATCCTCCAATACATATCTAGCAAACTGGATTAACAGAAAGCATGAACGAAGGAGTCACAGAGATGAAAACAGAACTCCCAAAGTTATACAGTTTAAGTGGTGGCATGAACACCGGAACGCAGATGCTCTTGATTGTGTGTGCTTTACCTTCCACAGGTTTCTCCAACCCATCTCCCTGACACACACGCTCAAGGACTATCATAATATAAAAAATGAAAATACCCTTAAATCTCAAACAAGAGTATAAATGTTCCCTTCAAAACTCCATATTAATAAAGGGCATCTCTGAAAAAAAACCCACAGTTCATATCATACTTCAAGGAAAAGACTGAACGTTTTCCCCTAAAATCAGGAACAAGCCAAAGATGTCCGCTCTTGCCACTTCTATCCAACACTGTACTGAAGGCTATAGCCAGGCAACTAGGCAAGAAGAAAGAGAAAAAGACATCCGTATTAGACAGGAAGTGTTAATATTAATAAAAGTATATTTGCAGATGACATGATCTTGTATATAGAAAATCCTAAAGAATGCACAAAATGGGTCCAAAGTCTTCTTTTTGGGGTGATGAAAATATTCAGGAATTAAATAATGGTGATGGTAGTACAATTTTGTGGATATACTATAAAACCACTGAATTGTATATTTTAAAAAAGGAAATGTGAATATCTTAATTTTTAAAAACTTGTGGAAGGGAAAAAAAAATCCCCAATATATAACCTGTTTAGCTTACCTCTTCCTCCAAAATTCTCTTCCCCCTGCAACTAAGATTGAACATGGCACCTTGAGCTGAGCTGCCGCTGAGCTCCCGGATAGCTCAGTTGGTTGGAGCGCATCCTCTCAACCACAAGGTTGCCGGTTCGACTCCCGCAAGGGATGGTGGGCTGTGCCCCTTGCAACTGGCAACGGCAACTGGACCTGGAGCTGAGCTGCGCCCTCCATGACTAAGACTGAAACGACAACAACTTGAAGCTGAACAGCACCCTCCACAACTAAGATTGAAAGGACAACAACTTGACTTGGAAAAAAGTCCTGGAAGTACACACTGTTCCCCAATAAAGTCCTGTTCCCCTTCCCCAATAAAATCTTAAAAAAAAAAAAAAGCGTTCTGGAAACAGGTTCTTTTCTGCTCTTTGACAATAAATACGGAAAGGCAAGAACACTAGAGCCATCTGATAAACAAGCAGCAATTCTGCCCACAGCTTAGGTCACCAGTCATCATTTCTCAACCTTCCATTCATCTGAAATTTAAGTTAATCACATGGAAGGTTTTCTTAGATTTCCTTAAATTCCTAAGCCAGGCTCTTGTTCAAAGCCTACTATTAGGTAGTCAATCGTGATTTGATTTCTTCAAACCACAGTGCTGACGATAGTTCCAAAGATCTGTCTCAGAGCTGCTAGAATAATTATTTTGACTGGAGGCTCCCGCTCCCATTATATGAAGAGAGTCCATGTTAAATGGAAAAAAATCTACAAAATAGCCTATCAGTATAGAATGCATAATTCCAAAGACTATAAATTAAAAATCCCCAGCTAGCATCTCCCCCCATTTCCGTCCTGCCGAAAGATCCTAAGGGTGTATGGTATTAATGGAGGTCTCTGGGGAATGGCTACACCTGCTATTGCCATGTGAAAGAGCACTTTGAGATCCCAGTCTCGTGTAGCCTCTGCCTCGTTTTAACATTAAAACATTAAGGAGGAACAATAAATAAGTCCAAAATACATTTCCCGACTAGACCAAGAGTTCCATTTTCTTTATCACAAACCTCTAGTAGTTAAACGAAAACCTAAACAGCTATGTAAACATCTAATAAACTGAAGCTCCAGACTAGTCCAGGTAAATCAGATACAAAATTATACAGAAAAAGATTTGTTTCTATGCAGTTGTCTTAACTAAAATGTTACTCTAAATGAAAAGAAAAAGTCCTTTGATTTGTCTCAAGATTCCATGAAAGATAGCCCTTATATTTTTCTACAACAAGAAGTCTTCTAAGACTTTTGACCAAGTTCATCAATGAAAGCAAATTATGTTGACACCACAGATACCTCTTTCCAAAAAGAGGAAAGCAGGTCAACGTTTAGCATTTAAAAATAGCAAAACCATTCCCCCCTACACATTCATTCATCATCACTAATTTAAAAAACAAACACCCAGACTTCTAAAGACAATCACAGATGAAGATAAAAACGTGGCTTGAGACAAGTTATAAAGGGGCCGCCAGTTAGCTCAGATGGTTAGAGCGCGGTGCTCTTAACAACAAGGCTGCCAGTTCGATCCCCACATGGGCCACTGTGAGCTGCGCCCTCCACAACTAGATTGAAACAACTACTTGACTTGGAGCTGATGGGTCCTAGAAAAACACATTTAAACACACACACACACACACACACACACACACACAAAACCCTTAAACATAGAAGATAGAGTTTCATATTCCAGGGTGAAATTTCATCAAACGTAATAAAATCTAGCCAAGCAGGGCCAGACCGGGTCAATTCTCAAATGGGTAAATTAAAAATCCTTAAGGGAACAGGGTTAAGATTCATGAGGTATATATAGATCGTGTCTAAGCCAGTCCTGAACCAATAATCTCAGCCAATTCAACAACATTAAATAAATTATCTGTTAAGAAAATGAATGTGGTAGAATTAAATGATTTTTCTGTTCTTCCTTTTACCATTCTGCATTTTCCAAATCTTTGTAATAAAGCACTTATTACTTTTATGATATTTATACATTTTTTAAAAAAAAAGCATTAATAGTAGGTTTCAACACTTGCATGCTGAAACTTCACTAGTAGAAAATAATCTAAAAGAAAGAGAAGACAAGTGGGCAGGTTACGTAATCACAAGGTCAAGACATTCCCATTTGCCAAGCAGCCAGCTTGCCCCGAGGGCATCACAGATAACAATGCTTGTACTTTGCCCCAATCTTCTCTCTGACAAACTAGGCTTTTGTCTACTGTCACCAGATGCCTCAGCAAGTGCTTCAGCCAAGTGCCAGAGGCTCAGAGCTTAGATAACACATCTGAAGTTTGGTACTCCTATATCGGGATTAAGAGACAACCCCCTGTCCCCCACTCTATTGAGCAAGCTCTGGAAGCAGCCAGGGCAGGTAAAGAAAAATAAGGGGGCAGAGGTCCAAGGCATAGTTGCACCCCCTTCCCACACCAATGCTCTGCTTTTGTCCTCAGCTGGCTCGCACGCTGCCAACCTCACATCTTGCTGGTCTCCTTGGTTAGCCACCATGGTTGTCTCCCCTCTTTTACAAACCACTCTGGCAAGGACAGGATTTTGGTAAAACTTAAAACACTTTCAAATAAACCGAGGGTACCTGCTTAGGGCACTGCCGTAAAAGTTATGAGCCTGGATTCTACCTAGTTAAAACCCTTCTGGCTTTCATTTTGGCAGACCAGAATATGAATGCTGCCCTAGAAGAGTTGTAAAACACTCCATATCCAACCATTTCCTGTACCTTGAAATGTTAATACTAAGGGGGTGGGGTGGGGTGGGAGGGGAATAAAACAAGAAAAGGAAGGGGGAAAAAAAAACGCTTCCTCTCAGGGCAATGCCCAGGCCTCAAAGACCAGGTCCAAGCTCCCTCCCTGCGCCGTTTCCAGCCACACTAACGGGGAAAGCCAAGAACAATCATTCCACTTACAGAGCCTTCCACACATGACTCCCCTCAGCCAACTCTGGAGCCAGGTTCAGAGGCTCTGTTGGCACATGCCAGTTCTCGTTTATGAGCTGGTTACCACCTCAAAGGCTGCTTGGCCCAAGGCCTGCCCTCTCTTTAAAGGATCTTTCAAACTTCAAAACAGGATCTTTCCCCGGACCCCTCTCAGGACACTGAGGTGGGTTACTGAACCTCTTGCTTCCAGCTTGGATCCTCCCCACGGAATTCTCTGGGGGCTACATTCTCGGGGAGCAGTCCACGTCATGCAATATGAAAGGACATTCTACCCACAGGAAAACACTCAAGATTTTATGTGAAAGGTAAAAGCAAACACTTTCCAAAGTAACTTCAGGGGACTTCAAGAAAGGGGTCACGAAGCAGCCCCAGTCAGACGCTCCTCTCCTTTGCTGTCACAGAACAAAGCACAGAGGGTGGGAAGGAAGATACCTAGTTGGCTGACGATTCAACTCTGTCATGTGCCCAGAGTTTATTTCTAAAATGTTGTAATAGAAATTTCCCTAGGTTGAATTCCACACCCTGTTGGCCAGGAGTTGAAAAGAGACATTTGGAAGCCAGGTTTTCAGACTATTTCTTACTACGGCCTTTCCATCCTACCATGGACCCTTCCTCCCCTTAATTCCACCTTACCTTTTAGGAATTGAGGGAGAAGAATGAAAACCTAGACAAACTTAGACATAGTTATAGGTAAGAGCTTGGTTCTCGCCCGCCTTCAGTGAAAAAAGGATTTTTAAAAAGATTTTGTGGAAACAAAACATTCACAACAGAAAACTGTGTGTGTCATATACGTACAAGTCTGCATTTTCATAAACATACCCAGCTGTGTAAGTAACACCCACATCAAGAAACAGCTTTTTGGCAAATGATTCTCAAACGGAGATTTTGACCTCTTGGGGACTCTGGAAATCTCAGGAGACATTTTGGGTTGTCTGAACTTGGGTGGAATGCTCCTGGCATCTAATGGATACAGGCAAGATGCTGCTAAACATCCTGCAATACAGCCCACAACAAAGAATTACCTCGCCCCAAATGCCAATGGTGCTACTGTTTAAAAACACCCTGGATTATAACAACCGAGAAACCCTCCTCTCCAGAAAGGACTGAAATGCGAAACTCTTTCGCCCTAGCAGAGAAGCTGCTGTTACAAGATGCCATGAGGAGGTAGGACAGACAGATCACAGATGAAAAAAACTCACCTACCTCAGAAAACAGGAGAAGCTGCAAAGAAGAGAAAAGAAAACAACAAACATTTGTTGCTGATTTACAACTACTAAATCACCATATACCATGCACTTACAGTGTACTTTTAATCCACACTAAAAGGAAAATGAGATGCAGAGAGGTAGGTAATTTGCAAGATTTCACAACTAAATGGCAGTGCTGGGATTCAAACACAGGTCTAATCACAGTCTATGCTTTCGTTTTAATTCCATTATGGAAGTTGAGAATGTTTTGGAAGAGGCAGTGAAAAGCAGGAAAAATACAGGAAGTGATGGAAGTGAAAAGCAAAGATCACTCTTTCATTAGTAGCATGGGAAAGAAGCTTCCTTAAGGCATGACTCGATCCAGTAAACCAAATCTAACTACAGAACCAAGCACGTTCTATAAGCTCTTTCAGAGGATTTTTAAATGGTTTTGTAGACATGTGTTTCCAGTTGTAGTTTTGTATGCGCTCCATTACACAGGGAAGTACTTCCTAATATGCCATCTAAGTTAGCTATCTTCTTGGTGTTCCTCGGGAATCAATCCTGGGCTCCCTTCTTTTTACTTCATTCAATAGATACCTTCTCCCTGGGTAAGTTCACACACTTCTATGGCGTCAATTTATCTGTTCACATTAGTAACTCTTAAATCTTTAGATTTCCAGTTGTCTTATGACCCCCAGACCTTAAGGGACATGTCACTTGGCTATTCACTCATTTACTCTCTCCTCCAAATTAACTACTATTCATCCTTTAAGGTATTTCCTCAAACTTCTTCACGGATATTTTCTCAGACCCCCACCCTGCTATGCATGAGGTTATTTGATTCCATTCTGTCTCTCCTACTAGACTGTATGCCCCATTGGACTTATTATTCAGTAGCCTGCACGAAGAACTCTGGAGATGGTTCTGAAAGATACACAAACATATAAGCAGGATAAATGCAACGATAAGGAACCATCCCTAAGATCAAAATAAAAACATTTAAGAAAAGATCATTTTCACTAGAGCACCACACTAAAATCTACGTTTCCTTTAAAAATACTTATTGTTTCTTTCTTGGGAGGTATTACTTAGACGGAAAGACATCAACTCTTGCTATCAACTCCTAAATTACCCTAATCTCCAATTCCTGGTCCAAACTAGCCCCAAAGGGTGATAAACCAGTCATTTGCTGTTTTTCTTGCCTAGAGCAAGTAAACAGGTAGTAGGGAAAGTGCTAAAATTTGGGTAGTGTTGTTAAAAATAAAAACAAACCATCAAAGTTTATATTCAAGACTCTTTCCCCACTGCTCCCGGTTCATTTCAACAAGGTTTCGCCAGTACCAAAGCGCTATGGGGGCAAAGGAATGGGAAGGATTAAAGTGCGATTTGCCTGGCTCTTTTTTCCTGCTTTTGGTTATTAGAGATGAAATGAAGGATGAACTGTGACTAGGGGATATAAACAAATGGAAACATCTGAAAATTTTAGTCAGATATGAAAATGTCATTGGGATACATATTATTTTCCAACTATCTTCCCAGACTTTGCTCTGAATGCCACTTCGGGTCACTAATCTGGCAGAAGCTAGGGACAGCCCTAACTTGGCTTCTAAACAACAGCTAATCTTTTCCTGTGTGTGTGATATTTGAGGTCACCTACCTGCTTAATTCTAAAGGGTTCATTAGAGGTTTTGAAAGGGACCTTATTTTAAGTCTTTAAGCTACCTTATCCCAATCCCTTCCCCACCTTTGAAAAGAATCTCCATTTCACAAAGGCTTAGGGGCAGAAATCCAGAGCTTCCCAAATCAATAAGCTTAGAATTTCCATTTCTGGGAACTTTGCCCTGGCCAAACTGCTTCCCAGGGAGCGGCAAACTGTACTTTTCTTCTTCCTCGGTGATGCGTTGGCCTACACCCAGAATCACTTTTACTTAGCTCTTCAATGTGAAAACTTCGTCTCTCCAGTCCTATAGGGCAGTTGCAGGTTCTATACAAGAGCTGCCACCAGCACACAGCTAACAGCATAGCACTGGCACCAAACCTTCCAATAAGGTACACAAGTACGTACTCTTCACCGCAGTGGCATCTCTAAGCAGCAGCTAATAGCAATTTAAAATGGGTCAAACCTCACTGTCAATAGTACAGTGGTTTTCTCGATACAACCAACGCTGTGCCCAGACTGCGATCAACGCCCATAGAACACCGGCCACGACTACTTTTCCGTGGTTGTTTTCAATTGGGGAGGAGGGGAAAGTCCTCTCTAAATCTGCATGACTAAATCTAATCCCATCTGGTTAAGACAGGACCAATAATAAATGTAAAAGTGAGTCTCAGAGATAAAAAATAAAACAACAATAGGACTTTTTAAAAGCATGGTTTAGATTCTAGCTGAAAGTCAGAAAAGGATAGAAAAGTGAAGAGTAGCTCAAAGAAGTTACCAAAGGCACTAGGCCTAAAAAAGAGAGTGGTTCCGAACACTTATGCCGGTAAGAGAACAGCTCTGTTCTTCAGTTTGCCTACAGGGCGGTTCTTGTTTGACTCAGGGTAAGACCTGTGGTTATTACAGAAACGACCTTATTTCTTCAGTGACCAGGGGAACCTAATGAAAAGGAATCTGTGGGTATTGTGAGGGGTCATGAAAGTTAGAATTGAAAAATAAATGCTACAAAAGAATAATCTAAACTGGATTTAATCCACGGACCTGTAAATTTCCACTACAGAGAGAATCTGGACCCCGTGATTTCCTCTACTGTCAGAAAATACACCAAACAGATAACCGGACGTATACATTTAACATAATCAAATCAACAATATGTGGGTGGCAAAAAAAAAAAAGAACAACTTGAATGGTTTGGGCCTCACAGTTCCTCTTACTCATTGAGTATACGCTCTGGAGGGAGCCACAGATGGGAGACCAACTGGTATTCACTTACCTGGTTTCCATTTCCACGTGCTTCTCATAGTGTAAGCATTTCGCTAGGGTTAGGGTAATTCTAGTATTTACAAATACACATTTATTATCAATATAGTTGTTAAACACAAGCCAGCTTTTACATGAGACCGCCATTGAAGAAATAACGGTTTGTTTCAAAGCTGGAGAAAAACACTGTGTTGAATTTACGAAGCCAGTATGTCAACCTCCAGCATGGCATCGTCCTGAGTGACTTTCAGGGTACTTTCTTACTGAGTGCTTTGTACCCTAACTTTAGAACCTGATCCTTGTAAAAGAAGGGAAAGGACAAACAAAAATGAAAGAATTTCTCAGCCTCTTTCTGAAATTCTAATAAGCAGTCAGCCTGTTTGATTTCAAGTCCCCACATTTTCAATCCAAGCACATATGTATAATCAAAATGAAAAATGCCTTATGGCATATTTTATCTAAAACAGACACTCTACCAGATGTTTAGGAAATCTGCATACTGATGGAACTAAGACCTAGTCTAACATGGTGTATATAAATGTGTAGTTACTTGTATGATGTCTTCCCCACATTTGCCAATTTTTTCTCCTCCTATTCAGTGGAATACGCATCTGAAATACTCTAAAAGCTAAAAAGATCCGACGAAAGTACAGATTTATGCAAATTACAAGAGCATAGGTAATACATGTACCAGTACTAAAAAACATATTTTAAATTTTATTATAAAAACTTAAGGCCATGTAATTATAATTTTGGCCAAAATGTGATATTCCCCAGTGTTTTTAATGATGA
Organism: Rhinolophus sinicus; assembly: GCF_057876585.1. NCBI lineage: Eukaryota > Metazoa > Chordata > Mammalia > Chiroptera > Rhinolophidae > Rhinolophus > Rhinolophus sinicus. The sequence goes on along the minus strand of NC_142503.1, from coordinate 155,996,002 downwards.
GTTTGCAGCATATTCAAGTATGTGTTCATCTCTGATAAAACAAGCATTCTAATTACTCTTCCTTACGTACGAGACTAAAAGTCCAGCAGGGAAATACTTTATACTCAAAAACATTTAATTCTCTTTTTGACTTCAAAGAAATAATATGTGTTTATACCAAAAAAAGCAAAGAACTTAGGGGACTTCTATTTCTGTGAGGTGAGGCTCTTTCTTCTTAAAACAGCATGTTTCATTTGAATGTGTCCAGAAGCAGGCTCAGGAATAAGGTCTTTACTGGAAAGTTGCATTATTTTATTTTGCGGTATCACAGGTTTCCAGAAAATTAAGAACACCTATTGTCCAACATAAACACAGAAATATATTTACAAATCAACGAGAAAAGAAACTGCTTTTGGATTAGCAGTACATTTAGATTATCTAAACCCTTCTGATTTACATAGAAAAAAATAATCACAAAAAAAAAAGTTGCCTATACATGCAAATGCATCTAGTCAAGAATTTTGCTCAAATTTGCCTTAAAAATTCTGGAACAACAACTCAAAATGTAATCAGTAATGCTGATACGGATGCTCTACTTTACAGGCTATACTGTCAAGAAATTCAATAATGAATTCTCCTGATTCAGAGGATAAGAAGTCAGATTCATTACAGCTGTTTTCCTAAAGGACTGACCCCAACATGAGTGAGCAATGAGGAAGGAGAGCTGGAGGAGAAGCCCGAGCTGCTGTGACCCCTGACGGGCACTGCGTCGCTCCATCTGGAAATGGCACAGAGCAAGGCTGACCAAGAGTTCCGCTGGCGGAGGGAGTAACAGGGATTCCCAGCGGCCAGAGAGCGCAGCTGAAGTCCTTTTCACAACAGTAGTGGTTTTCAACCAAGAGGTACATACAAAGCACCTGTTGAAGTTTTTAAAAAATATAAACACGCTTGGTGTCCCCAGCACTAAAGATTTTACTTCACTAGGGCACTTTTAATTTGTAAAAGCTCCAGAAGTAATTCTGACATGCACCTCCAGTTGAGAAGCCCTAGCACCAATAAATAGACTCTTCAGCCTGAATGGTAATTTCTCTAACTTCATGCTATTTTGCTTGGTGTATGATGAATGTATTCAACTTTCTACAATACTCTCTGCCTTTCATAAGGTTTGATTCAGTACAGAGCTAAGTACTTAACATCTGAAGAAACATATCAGATAGGAAATATCAACTCTAAGCTGGGTACCAATTTATAAAAAAATGTTTTACAATGAAGAGAACCCATTACTAAACAAAAACAGAGGCCAAGAGAAGGCGTACAGGTGGCCAACGGGTACATGAAAAGACGCTTCAGCATCACTAATCATCAGGGAAACGCAAATCAAAGCCACAATGAGATATCACCTCATACCAGTTAGAAAGGACATTATCAAAAAGACAAGAAATAACAAGTGTTGGCAAGGATGTGGAGAAAAGGGAACACTTATGCACTGTTGGTGGGACTGTAAATTGGTGCAGCCACTATGGAAAACAGTGTGGAGTTTCTTCAAAAAATTAAAAACAGAACTACCAAATGATCCAGCAACTCCACTTCAGATATTTATCCAAAGAAAATGAAAACACTAATTCGAAAAGATATATGCACCCCCATGTTCACTGCAGCATTATTTACAATAGCCAAGATATGGAAATAACCTAAATGTTTCCTGGTGGATAAATGGATACATAAATGGATTTAAAAAAAATGTGGCATACATACATATATGTGAATATTATTCAGCCATAAGAAAAGAATGAAACCTTGCCATTTGCAATAGCATGGATGGACCTTGAGGGCATTATGCTAAGTGAAATAAGTCAGACAGGAGAAGATAAATACCTTATCTCACTTATATGTGCAGTCTAAGGCAAACAAGCAAGCAAACAAAGACACACACAAACAAACCAAGCTCGTGGACACAGAGAAAGGACTGGTGGTTGCCTGAGGCAGGGGGTTGGTGAAGGTGGGGGGTGGGGGGCTGAAAGTACAAAATTCCAGTTAGAAAATGAGTAAGTCCTGGGGATCAACATATAGCATAGTGTCTATAGTTAATAACACTGTATTGCATATTTGAAAGTAGCTACAAGAGTGGATCTTGAAAGTTCTCATCACAAGAAAAAAAATTTTTTTCACTATTTTCTTTAACTATGTATGGTGACAGCCTTATTGAGGTGATCACTTTGCAATGTATACAAATATCAAATCACTGTGTTGTACACCTGAAACTATCATAATGTTATGTCAATTATACCTCATTAAAAAAAAAAAGAGGCCAAGGAAGGATTTAATGGCCAGGTCTGGTTCATCTAAACACAATCTAGTATTTATAACTAGGGCTGGAACCCAGTGGTCTCAAATTTAAAAAGCAGGTAGAGTATTTTTCAGGCACACAGTCAAATTGTACTCTCCCAATGGACATTTCAAGTTGAAAACAACACCTCCAAAAATCTAAGAACTGTCTTTTTATTTCCTGCAGCTAGTGACAAATTCACAAAAAGAAGTATCTCAATCCTCATTTTTCTCCAGACTGTTCAGCTACCTGTAGGAATTCTAATCCCTTCAAAGGCTAAAAGTCTGCACTTGTCAAGGATTAACAGAGGAAAAAGAACTTTCTAAACTAAAATAATCACAGAGCCGTGGTTCTTCAACTTAAGATCAGCCCTATGCCAAAAGGAGTCCAACAAACCCTCCCAAACTAACCAATCAATCAAACAACGCAACCCCAAACCCCAATGCAGCTCCAAATGCTCCGAATCAATCTTTCCTCAAGCCTTCCTGGAAATCGGCAGGAGGGAGAATATTAGTTATCATAAATTCATTATTTTCCAAAACCTTCAGGGGCTTAACTCTTCAAAGTTTCTAAGTATATCCTTTGTCCTTAACTTCACAATGACCTCACCCTCATAGCTAATAACATAAATATCAGCACCAGCTAACATTTATTGAGCCTTTACTACCGTGTTTCCCCGAAAATAAGACCTTACCGGAAAATAAGCCCTAGCATGATTTTTCATCCTGATGACATCCCCTGAACATAAGCCCTAATGCGCCTTTTGGAGCAAAAATTGATAGAAGACCCAGTGTTATTTTCGGGAGAACACAGTATATAAAGGCCCTATGCTGAGTGCTTCTTTATCTCATCTAATCCTCACATTAACCCTATGAGGTCAGTACTATTATTCACTTCCACATTTTATATGAGGAAAAAAAGTCTTAGAAAAGTTAAATAATTTGAATATCTCTTCTGCTCTCAAAGTCCGAAACCCTTAGGTATTCCTTCCCATTTTAGGTTCCTGTCAGGTTGTTCACAAAAAGCAAAGATGTATCTGAACATCACTCAGGAGAAAAAAAAAAATCATACTGACTGTCCATAGTTTTTTTTTATCCTTTAAAGATTTGATGAGTGGCCGGCCCGGTAGCTCAGGCGGTTGGAGCTCCGTGCTCCTAACGCCGAAGGCTGCCAGTTTGATTCCCACATGGGCCAGTGGGCTCTCAACCACAAGGTTGCCGGTTCAACTCCTCCAGTCCTGCAAGGGATGGTGGGCTGCGCCCCCTGCAACTACGCTTGAACACGGCACCTTGAGCTGAGCTGCCGCTGAGCTCCCAGATGGCTCAGTTGGTTGGAGTGCATCCTCTCAACCACAAGGTTGCCAGTTCAATTCCTCAACTCCTGCAAGGGATGGTGGGCTCTGCCCCTTGCAACTAAAGATTGAACATGGCACCTTGCGCTGAGCTGCCTCCCGGATGGCTCAGTTGGTTGGAGCGCGTCCTCTCAACCACAAGGTTGCCGGTTCGACTCTCACAGGGGATGGTGGGCTGTGCCCCCTGCAACTAACAACGACAACTGGACTGGAGCTGAGCTGCACCCTCCACAACCAAGACTCAAAGGACAACAACTTGACTTGGAAAAAATCCTGGAAGTACACACTGTTCCCCAATAAAGTCCTGTTCCCCTTCCCCAATAAAATCTTAAAAAAAAAAAAAAGATTTGATGAATTTGATCTTCACTATTAAGAGGGAAGGCTGCTGTTCAATAGTGGACTTCAAACTTCAGTGTGAACCGTGATCAATAGGAGAGCTAATGTTAAAACACCAATCAGTAGGCCTCCACCCCAGAGTTTCTGATGTGGGGACTTGGGGTGGGGACTGATATTCAAATTTCTAACAGTTCCCAGAAAATGCTGTCATGCTGCTGGCCCAGGGGCCAGTGTTTTATGAGAAGGTAAAAGGAAGTAACGCCCTCTCACCTTCGCTGTCACCTCCTCACAGAAAAACACTTCTCTACAGAGTACTTCCAACAAGAGAGGCACTTAAGATTTAGAAACACCTCCAGTCTGAAAGCGAAAAGACTTCTTTTTTTCCCACTTCACAAAAGTGCCAATGTCACCAACGCAGTGGAAATTCAGAAAAAGGAAAATCAAGGACAGAATGATTGTAAACTCTGCTCAAGAACCTCTTGCCATCCACATTTTACATCTTCAGCCTGAAAAGTGTTTCCTTTGGATCTCCTAGGGCAAGAGAAACGCCGAAACAAAAATGAAGTAGATTGTTTTGTAATACTTCAAAAAAGCAAGGACGGGCTCTGAAGATAATAGAATTTTGCCCTGTAAACACAAAATCTCAAAATGCTATCCATTCCTCTTGTCCATTTCTCCTTTGTCACACTATCTGGCATCTTCCAATGAGCTATTCCTCGTATCCAAGATGGACCCAAAGTCTACACTTTCTCAAGTTCTTAAACATTGATTATGTCAATGTCATCTAGGATGAATGACTTCAGGGAAACAGGATTTGTTTAAAATGTCTCCTCAGCCAGCCAGGGCAGCTTCTTACTTGGGTGGGTGCTCTCAACCATGACTAAACGGCACCGAGAGAAATATATTTTAAAATATTAATATGGCCTGGCACCTTCCTGCTGCTAATCCTTCCAGGCCCATCCCAATGGCACAGCTGAGAAATTAACTGCAAAGCCATCTTCCCTCTGCTCTCGACTTTCAGATGTCCCTCCTCAACGGCTCTGCCATGCACAGACTCATGCTATACATCCACACAGAGACAGAACATGCGCGCACACACAAATAACTCTCGGCAGGAACCAAAAATCAAAGCCTAACCCCATGGTTTTTAAGTGAGCAAGTCCAATTTCCTTCTTTGTAGCCCTTGACACATGCTGGCTGGGAGCCGTCTGGATTTTTTTCTGCCTTGTTCCTGCACCAGAAGGCTCTGCACTGCAGGTCAGGGGATGATAAGGAAATGAACAGTGTAATTTCCAAGGCCTCTGAACACGGCCCTGTCAGCAGCTCTGGAGGCGGGTTACTCAAGCATGGCTTGCAGAGTGAAAACCACAGAGAGGAGGGCTCAGCCAGCCAGCAGTGGCAGGATTTCAGCTGTGTATGCTACTACCACCTCCAGCCTGAAAGCCCGAGCCCTGCTGCCTCCCTGGATGAGCTCTGCAGGTAAAAAAGCTCTTTTACCCAAATAGCAAAAATGTAAGTTCACACTGGGGAGGAAGATTAAGGACGGGGACTGAGATTTTCCATGCACTCTTGTGCAGAAACAAAAGCATTTCGTGCTCTTCCAGCATACATGAGATTGCACATGCTGGCAAACCCACAGGAACCTCTATCCAACATACCCGGCCCCACACCAGGGATATGGCCAGAAAGGAAACTCAATTCATATGAAATCTGAAATTCAACAGGCCACTTCAATAGCCTTTGAAGCCAATTTCTGCCCCTCCCTCCCCGAAAGAAAAACCCTACTCTAAATAATATCAGGGGCTTGAGAACACATCACCAAGCATGCGAATTTCCCAGCCCAGATTTGGAACTTCTTCTGAACAGTGCTGAAAGTCTTAACCAGTCTGTTTATCTTCTCACACTGGGCTGCCTGTAGAGCTGGAATGTTGTTCTAATTCAGCCCATTATTGCCAAGGGTGGACCCAAATCATGTTTTTCTTTTTTTCTGGTATTTATCGAATGCTTCCCAAGTGCCAAGCACTATTCTAAGTGTTTTATATGGATTAACTCATTTAATCCTGCAACAACCCTACTTAGGAACTACTGTTTTCCTCATTTTGCATACGAGAAAACTGAGGTAGAACAATTAAGTAACTTGCTCAAGATGGCTCAATTAATAGGCGGCAAAGCTGGGATACAAACCCAGGTAGTCTGGCTCCAGAGTTTAACTCTTAACCACTAAGTTATACATTAAGAGTTGATGTGAAATTTAAGTTTAGAAGCCTGGTGTTTTAAGTTAGAAATGGTTCCCAATGCCCACCTTATAAAGAAACTTCACAATGGTTCTCAAATGTTCAAGATTATAGCAATTATCTGGAAAACCTTTTGGAAGTGCAGATTTCTGGGGCCCAACCCCTCAAATATATTTAGAAGAGGTGGGGGACTGTCCAAGAATCTGCATTTTGGACACGCAGCTGATGTGATGCACATGGCTTTATGGCCACACTTTCAGAAACTCTGTTCTACAGAGTAAACTGGAAGCTCCTCAAAGAGCAGACACTATCTACTGATTCACCAGTGCACACCCAGCAACAAACACAACACCTAGAATCTAACATGCACTCAATACACAGAATGAATGAAAGGTAACAATGGTTTCCCACAGGCTACCATCTCTTTACAAAACAATATCCGCAATACATTTAAAATCTGCCAATTAATGACAAGTCCAAGGGCAGGGTTTGTTCTGTTTTTTCCCCCTGCTTACCTGCAACTTCCAAATAAAGATGGAACTAGCAATGCCTGGATGATTACAATGAAAATTTGACTGAATGCAATATTCCAGAACACACACACACACACACCCCTTCAAGAAGTCAAGTTCTAAGCAGCAGTTTAAAAGCAACTTTCCCCTTTTTACACATACTAGGATATGTTCAGCTCCAGATGTAAATGGTTATCCTTTGCAAACATCACCACCTTACCAAAGAAATCTAAACTCAAAGATCCTTTTACTGAGTGTCCACAACGTTAAAATCAGTATGAAAAACAAATGAAAGAGGTCTTGAGAGCACGTGGGCATCCACATCCGGTGTTTCTGAGGTAGGCTTTAAAGTGGGAAAACAGAATCCCTCAGAACCGTTCAAGACTGAAGAATCCTGGAGTAACAACATGACAGAAGAATGTGGTAACCAAAAACCGGGTTTCTGCGTCTGGCTTTGCCGACTACCTGGGAGAGCCTCAGCAAGTCACATGACCTCGCTGGTCTTAGTTTCCTCTTCCAGAAAATGAGGAGATTGGACAAGATAATCTTTCTTTGGGCCCTCCTTGAATTACAACACCCAGATGGAAAACAGAGCTGCTGAAGAAAAAATAAATTAAGCTCAGGCTCCACTGTATTTAGTGAATGCATCTCTGTCCCACATAAATATCAACTTCTTTTAAATTTTTTCCATGAAGGAAAATGCTTGAGGGCATTTGGCTTAAGGAAGCAAGGCTGACTGCTATGCCCTCACTGGCTGAGAAAGAACAGCTAGTGAAGGAGGAAGGTGTTAAGAGAGAAAGCCTTGAATCAGAAGGAATAAAAGAGCCCTGACCTTGGTGGGGCAATGAGGGATTGCAACACAAGAGAATTGAGCTGGAAGGCCTGAACTACAGCAGGAAAACAAAACCAAGGGCACGGGAAGATGCTCTTAGAATACAGGATATGATAGCAAGCATGATCAGAAGGCAAAATGGCCAAGAGCACACTTTATAATTTTCTTTGTATCCTGGAGCAATGGAGAAAGTGGTGCACACGTACAGCATTCTGAGAGCAACAGAAGCTGAGACACAAATGTGGGAAAGTGAGTGCAGAATGTTCCTACCTTGCAAGATCGAAAGTAGCAGCTAAAGAGGTGACAGGAGCTTCTGGTTGCACGCTTCTAGATCCTTTAGCCACTAGAGTCTACTGGTTGCTTTACGTGATTTGAAAAAAGAAAAAAGAGTCTCACCTTAAACTCCCAGGTTAAGCCCTGGCTTTGTCTGCATGATAGAGTCAGCAGATAGATCACTGCCTTCTGTAGCTGGTAAATTCTTTTTTTCTTGCCTGTCAGAGTGGCAACGCAAGCACTAAACTCAGGACATTCAGACAGGCACCTTTCCTCCCCACTACCACCTCCCCTTCCATCCCTAACTTAACAACCTATCAATCAAACCCCAGGAAGAGAACAGGCAGGAGCCATGAGGCTCCATCTTGTTTATTCCTCAACAACCCCCACACCCCCATCTCTTCAGCTGGCAGGAAGTATAAGGCCGGAGTGTTTAACAACAATTCAGGGCAGCAGCAGTTGCTAAGAGCCATCTCTCCTAGAACTCTGGGAAACAGCATAGTAAGTCCTGCCAGGGAGAGGTGTGGTGGAGTAAAAGTGGGATCCCATGAAGGGAAATCTACATCCTTGGCTGACAGAAAATTCCCTCAGCCATAGCCTAAGATAACTACCTTGATGAGTGAGAAGGTCCTGAGGTAATTTAAATACTCAAATCTCCCTCATAGACTTGTGGTAGATTTGTGACAATTCTATCCTACACGGCAAACTCCATTTGTCTTCTCTCCTATTTCTGGGGTGGGGGGGCGGGGGGGGGGAGTAGACTAGTCATACAGTCATGACACTTTCCAAATATTATGAGTTTTCCCTCTTCATGACAGTTCCCAGCTCAGAGTATGTAATTCCTAGATTATATAAAAACATCTGTTTTGCTGTTTTGGTTCTGTTGGTTGTCCCCACATGGAAGGAACATTCCAAACCAGTTAAGCCACAGGCAGGCCCATGTCTCAGAGAGAAAATCTTAAAGAAGTTTTTAAAGACTTGGCTTATAAGCTATCATACTAATCATTAAACACTGGGCACCTATTATGCCCCAGACCCTGGGGTCTGCGTTTCTCAAAAGCTGCTCCATTGCAAGATTCCCAGCCTTCTTTTCCCTTGAGTCTTTTCCCTCCTCCCATTCTAGAAACACTCTCTCCCTGCAGTGTTTTCGCCTCCTAGCAACTTCCAAACATTTATTTAAATAATTATTTATTTCAACGGTCAAAGGCTTTATGTAAAAGTACCCCCACCACCACCAGACTGTTCAAGAGTTGGGGGAACAAGGAAAGGAACAGGTTCTGGCTGATAGTAACATCCAACTGCACAACAAATGCTGCTAAAAGTACTTCCCAGCAATTTTATCTTTCTTCCAGAAACTGAAACACAGTCTCTCCCCCTTCTCGCTCTCATTCCACTGCCCCACTCTCAGTCTCCTTGGGAGACGAGGCTTATAACACAGCGACATTACTAAGGGGCAAACTCCCCTGGCACCAAGGTGTATTCTTAGCTGAATGGACTGCATCTTTCAGCCCAATTATAAGCTGAAGGGCAGCCACCCGACCAGGACCTGCACCTATAAGAGAAAATAGGTCCCATTTGCTTCTCTGTTGGAGACTACGATGGACATTTAGAATGAAACCCAACATGAAGCTAAGCATCATTAATCCTTTCCCCCATAGACTACCACTGGGCGGAGAAGATTGCAACATGAGGCAAGAGTTCTAAACTGAAAGCAAAATGAAGGCCACTCTCAGAAGTGGCCGCTTTTCAGCACAGGAAGAACGATGATGATGAACAGGGATAGAGGGCACGAGTTTCCTGAAGCCAGATATAGGGAACAGCCTAATGGGCCTGGAACAGAAGCAGGAACGGCTGGTACTCCCAGGCCTCTTTCAAACAGTCTTATCCATCTGCACCCAGAGAAAACGGGAAAGTGCAGCCAGCACGGCAGGAGCCCATCAGCAGCTGGAACTTGACTCTGCTGAGGTGGACTGAGCATCTGCCACCTCAGCACAGCAGCCTCTCTGGCAGCTGCCACCGGTAAAGGGAATGAACCACTGTGTTATTAGCGGAAGAAAATTCACAGCCCTGTTACCAGGGAAGCCCAGATGTTGCTAAGAGCTACAGATGTGCCATGCGCAAAGACCAAAATATCTTCAGCAAAAACAGCAGAAGCTACCCCTGGAATCCAGGCACGGAGAGGGCACCGCCACCCAAACAAATACAGCCACCCTCTATTTATTAACCCTTACATATGGAAATAGGTATTCCCTGTTGCAGCTGATGTAACTACAGAGAAATCAATTTATACTGCATCTGCTGGGATCAGCTGAAAGCACAGGGCGAGCAGAGCACAGAGCAGAGAACCAAGAGCCAATGAACAGCTCATGACCAGGCCAGCTGCTCTGCAGGAAACTGTAAGCTGCCGAAGTTCAAGCCAGCCTGAGCTGACCTAGACTCATAGCTACTCCGCTCCAGCCCCGCAAGCGCCATTTCCTGAGACGTGAACTAAGCTCATCTTCGCACAGGAGGAGCCCCTCCTGGGGCTACAGGCCCCTGTCCTTCCAAGTCAAGCAGAAGGCATGATATCATTACACTGTTCGGCATCTAGGACCCACCAGGAGACTCTGAGTCCCAATAGTTGAGGGAGATACCTGGCCAAGAACTTTCCTTTTAGTGGCCATAGAATCTTTTTCAAGACGAAACGTTCATAACCAGTAACTCCTAAGGCCTGGCTAAATAAGTAGCTCATAGTACAGTCCGCCCTGGCCCCTTGTTCACCTGCCTTAGTTGTGCCCTGTGCTCTTTGGTAACCACCAACAGAACACCTGGCAGACATCATGCCATGAAACTTACTTAACCGCCTTTGTCCCCCCAGAGACCCAATTTATCCCATTAAGAACAGCACTCCACCGAAAGCCTATTTATCAATGACTCTGAGGATGAAATGCCAGTCAAGCTGGCAACCACATAAATAAAGGTTGTTGCCCGTCTCCAGCAGCAAGTGTCTGAGGCGGGACAAGAACAAGTAGCGGCCCCCAACAACAAATATGCTCCTCCAAAACGTTCAGGCCTGCTGTCAATGAATCTGTGGGGAATCCCGATTTGAAACAAAACCGCATTATCGTCACCATTTGCTCTGACCTGGTAATTGGTCGTTACCCACAAATTAACGAGCCCCCCACCGAGTGCAGAGAGCGTTTGGCAGTTAGTCCAGGGCAGTACCGACTGGCAGTGGGCAGCCCGATCTGGCCCCCTCTTACCTTTTCAGACTTGACTTTCTTTAGCGGGCGGCACTCATTCTCCCCTTCCTCTGGCTCCGGTTTAGCTCCCAAAGGGTTGAGCGCTGCCCCCGGCTCAATAGCTATACTCCCAAGTGGCTCCCCAGCTCCTGCGTCCACCCCTGCGCTTCCATCATACTGACCAGCCCGTGCTCCCAAGGGGACTGGCTGAAGGACCCCGGGATCTTTTTCTGCACAAGTCCCCACTCCTTCGCTTCTCTCCTTCTTGCTCTTAGACGAGCTGTTCTCCTTCTCCTTTTTGGAGCCGGCTACACTGCGGGACGCCTTAGCCGCCTTCTCAGAGCCCTTGGGAGCAACAGCAGCAACCAGGCTTCCTGCATTGGCACCGTCCCCTGAGCGGCCCTGCCCCTCTTTCTTGACGGCTGCCCCGTCATTTGGCGTGAACAGGGAAGTCCCTGGGGTGGGTTTGCTAGTGTCTTTGCCACTCTTATTCCTTTTGGATTTTGATTTGCCTTCCTTCCCTTGAGGACCCGGCACTGGGGTCACAAACTTGATGTTGTCTGGTAGTGTGGCCACAGCATTGGGAGCCGGTATCCCCACCTCCTTTGAGCCTGACATTTCCAGTTTCTGCTGGTCCTTTTCCAGATCGGCGTCCAGGTCAATGATGAGATTCCCTACTCCGATGTCCCATTCATCCCCACTGTCGTATGTCTCAACCGGGTTTGCATCCACTCCTTTCCCTCCGGAGGCTCCACTGCTCAAGGACATCTTAGAGTCAACGTCCCACCTCAAGATTCAAGGCTCTTCCTTGCCCCCAGCTTTCCTATTTTCAGCTTCAGCTACGTTCTCAGACCCGCCACATTGGTCAGTACATGCCCACTGGACAACATCATTGCTGGAAAAAGAAAAGGTCAAGAGCTGTTAAAGGAAACAATACAGGCAAGGAGACAGCCTGAAATAAACTCCCACACAAACCATACCCTTTCCAGGGGCCTATCACATCACAATGGACAAGACAAACAAGTTCAACTGTATATCTGACCAAGTCACATTGGACCAAGGAAAATGGTAATTCCCACTCCATCTAACTGCCCAGAGATTCTGTGGTAAATCTTAACTAGAAATCCTCTACAGTTAGGTTCCCATTACCAAGAGACTTATTTCTACCACTGCCAGTTGGCAATCCTCCCTCAATCAATACAGGCCCTGGCATATCAGATTCAGGTTCTAGCACAACTTTAGTCACACCCCATTTCTCCTTGCTGCTTCCTGAATTATCAGAACATGGACTAGCAAAGGCTTTTAAAAGTCCTTTACTAACAGGGCCTGTACCCACTAAAAATAATAAACATTCTTTGTTGTTCTATTCTTGGGGGTAGGTGTCTAATTATGGGTAAATACAAATTATGTGTAAATACAAATAAAAAAACAAGAACTGGGACAAATACATTGGGATAGGTGACAAAAACTGCAACTAGAGGAGATATCCTCAGAAAGGCCTCAACCAATCAGCTTAAATTCAGTTAAATCAACCTTATTAAACTTTAGGTTTCAAATTACACCCAAACAGCAGAATTCAATGTGGCCTTTTTCACTTCCCACTGAAACACCTATGAAGACACACACACACACACAGAAAATATTTTACCCTGTCAATAACTGAACTACTAAAAACTGCTACTGAGAAACCTAACACCAGAATGAATGTTGGATAACTCTCTACATTCTTGATAGCACGGTTCTATAAATAGCAGGGCCTCACCACATGAAATAGAGAGTGACTGAAAAAAAAAAAAGGGTGGGGGGTTAAAAAAAGCAATTTATATCCCCTCCAGTTTCCTGACTCATGAGACCTGGGGCGAGTGTACCATCTAGAAAAACCTAACAGCCAACATACACCATCCTGGTATTACTTTATGACAAAACCCAAGAGTTCTGTTCCTGCTCACTGCCCTGCCCGCCATCTTCCTATATCCATTCAGAAAATAACTCTCATAAGATAACAGAGCAGAAAAAGCAAACCACTGGTGGCACAATGAATCCTACAAAGTAGATTCCTAACAAGTAAATCCTACAGATAGAACAGAAACAAGACAAACTGTACTTTCCACTTACTTTCTCAACAGTATCAAAAGACCAGGGTGCCGTTACAAGAAAAGATGTCATCGTAGGAAAGCAGAGCTGTACCAAGTGAATGCCTGATAGCAACGACGATTTGAGACAGAACGGAGCGCACATTAATCTGCCATTTAGCTATAGATCTGAGAAGAAAATACATCCTTTACCCCAGAAGAGAGCTTAGTGCCAACAGCAACCAACCACTGTTGGCATCAAGTCTACATAAATCTTATTTCATAAAAAGATAAGCAAAAAGTGTGTGTGTGTGTGGCGGCAGGGAACATGATGCAGGAACTACGAAAAAATGCCACCCATAAGGTAAAGAAAAACGAAATCCTTGAAGAGTCAGAGAAATGATACCTCTGAAAATGATCCAGAATTCTGAAGAAATTTTTAGTAAAATGTTTGGAATTCTCAATAGTATATGAAACAATAGTGAAATACGTTACCTGTTCATTCATTCAAAAAAAATTGTATTAATTGCCTACTATGTGCCAGGCATTAAACTAGGTTCTGGGAATACAGCAGCAAGTAAGACAGTGAATAATGCAGTGAAACATGGTACTGAAAAATAATTCTATTATGAGGGGCAGAGGGCATTTCTAGAACAGGGAATGCCAACTGAATTTGCACTACAGAAGGTTATTAAAGCAAAGTTCTTCCTAACATCATAATCTATCACGTCTGCAATCTTTGCAATTGTGGCTAGGCTTACAGCATAACCCACATTCATCTAAGGCTTAGCCACCCACTTTCCTCCAGAGGTGCACTGTCATCAGTGTATGATTTAACCATTAAAACAACCTCATGTTTGTTTACCCTTGGAAAAACAATTAAACTTTCAAAAGACCGTCCTCTTAAAAAATAAAACAAAGCTTCCTCTTGAAAACAGGATGGTAATGGAAGGGAGATTCTGGAAGTGTATATAAAGGAAAGAATATGAAATACATAAAAATGTCAGTACTCACTGAGAGATTCTGACAGTTTTCTACTGTACTGGCTGACTTGTCATATGGAGATAGGAAGAAATCCTACCTTAAGGACAAAAATTAGGCCAACCTCAGACTGCTCTGCAATATCAAATGTTAAAAGAGAATGAAAAATGCAGAATTTTCAAGAGAAAAGGTTGTCAGTCAGGAGTTTTACACTGAATCAAGTTGTTTGTCATGCGTAAAAGCAATCGATTTTCAGTTATGTAAGAACACATATATCCACCTTGTTAAAAACTATCTGAAGCACTAAAATCAGTTCAGTGTAGCATAAATTTAATTCTTATAAATGCACATACCAACTGAATTTTGTAATATGAAGAGTAACCTCAATGTAGATATTAAAAAAATCATTCCTAAAAAGGATATGAGGCAAAATCAGTGATTATAATAATGTAGAACCTCAGAAAGTTCAGCCTTAACACCAGTAAGGACAAACACTTCCTCAATTCCTCTTGTCCCAATTCCATATGTCATCGCAAATTGTTTTGTTTTGTTTTTTCTAATAAGCAAGAAATATTGCCATAATACTTTTTTTAAATTGTGCTTCCATATGTACAGATGACATATTACAGAATTGTACACCTGAAATTTATGTAACTTTACTAACAATCGTCACCCCAATAAACTTTAATTAAAAATAATTTGTGCTTCTTCTCAAAAGGGAGCTGGAGAAAACAACATCTAATGGTCTGTGCTTATTTCTAGGTTCCACATCTTAAGTGAGATATTCATTCATTAAATGCAAGGATGTCCAGAAGAGTATACAGTCAAAGAACAAGAAGTCATTTCATAAGAAAAACGGTCTTATAAACTGGTGTTCTTTAGAAAGGAGAATACTGAAGGGAAACAGGCTGGTTAGCTTTAAATATATGATGATTGTAACGTGGGAGAGAGAAATTTATTCTCTGATGCTGAGGGTAGAAGCAGGACCTGTGGGTAGAAGTTACAGAAAGACAGGTATTTAACTCAGGAAAAAAATTTAATAACCTGAGATTTCTAACCATGGCCCACAATGCTTATTAATGAAGGCATATTTTTATCATTGCAAGTAGTAAGCAGAAAAAGCATAATCGCCTGTTAATCAAATTGCATAATGAATTCCTCTATGTGTGGTGGGGCGGTAGTCTGGACATACCTAAGGGCCTTTTTCAAATCTACAATTCTATTAATATAGCTAAGAAAAAAGTAGTTTCCCTGTTAGAAAACTACCCAGAATTTCTGAATGACCAGGATACAAAGAAAACATATTATGAGGACTGATCTTTAGTGGTACTGGTGTTCTTTAAAGAGCCACTGTCCGACTATTTTTGAGGGTGTTAAGAGTTTTTGTAAGAACTACTTTTCAACCAGGTGACTTTGGAAATCCAGCTTTTCAAACCCAGCAGGCTTCATAGTAGTAACTCTGGTGGTACATTTCCAAAGATACACTGTAAAATTGCCAAAGATTCTTTAATCAGCCTGGCTGCAGCAGCCAAACCACTTCCATCTGCTCCCTACAGCATCCCTGGCTTTCTACAGCTAATAATCAACTCTCTGACAGGTCATTGCAAAGATGTTTAACCCCAGGAGGTAGGGCAACTCACATGCTAGCTGGAAATGAAAAGCACTGACCTCTTGCTTCCGTGGCAGAGAAAATGCACAATCAGGAAAACCAATACCTTACAGTGAACACAAGGCACTTTCAACTTTTAAGAGCTTCTGTAAATATTTTCCTCCCTCTTCTCTCCTTCTGCCTAATTGTACCCCACCACTTTCCTATTTAGTACCACAATTCACCAGACTCTGGAGTTCCTTGTCAGTACTATTTGTGCATTGTTCCTATATCTGATCTCTCTGCAGTGACCAAGAGAAGTCATGACAATCACTCCCCCACACCCTGTACCTATAACAACAGGAGTTCAAATCCCAGTTTCTTCTCTGGAACCCAACTCTCACACTCCCAGCCTGTAAACTGGCTTGTAATCACACATTTCAGGTATTAAATGCTTTTTTAGGGCACACGCCATAGATCACACTACTGAAGAATAAACAAGGCCTTGGCTAAGAATGTGAAAAAAAGTCCTCAGGTGAGGTCTCTGCCCCTGCCCAGAGGACACAAGCAGCAACTTACCTGACTTATGTCCAAACATAATGAGAACAATATTTCTCTTTCCACCCAAATAAAGCTCTGTACCCATCCTAGAGGGCTTCAAAGAGAGGCTCTTTAATTGCCAACTACCCACAGATAATCTGGTCTAAGTAGCAAATTGTCCAATGCTGTTCTGTAAATTTATCTGTCATCCCCTATTCTTACGGGTTTTGAATCAATCTTCTTACAGGCTCTGACCTGAGCAAGTAACAGTTGTGTATGAGTGTGTATAATCTACTTGGGACCACACAGGTCACACACATTTGGATGATCTATATGGCTCAGGTAGTTCCCTCCAAAAGCTGTATGGACAGAAAAAAAAAAATGCTATACTCAATTCTAGGAATGTAGTACGGTGCAGGAAAAAGAGCACAGTACTTACAATCAAGAGATGTGATTTCTGGCCTCAAATTTCCACTGACCCCAGCCAGATCGCTAGCCAAGCTGCTTCATCAAATGTTAATTTTTTCATTATAAAATGGAAGGAGAATCCATCATGGTTCTAAGCATATTGAGGATACAAATCTCAAAAATATAAGACAACTCAAAAATATAGTGACCTAAATATTCTCAAAGAGTTCTGGTATCTGAACTTAAGGAGGACTGTTTCAGTTACACCGTGAATATCTAAAGTATTTAAAAAAACAAAGGAAAAATTTTTTAATCTTTTTTTTACAAATTAAATTACAAGTAGTGCTAACATCCACTTCAGTTCTATGAAAGAAAATGGCAATCCTTTCTTGGTCCATAAACTCAGTGTCCTGGGTTTTCCCTTTACAGTACTACTACGGACCTTCACCTGTGGCTCATAAAACTCTACACGACAGTGTTTGACGAAAGACTCCATCTTACTTCAAAAACCCCTCAGGGCCAAGGTACCAACCTCACGGCTCATGGTTTTAACATCTGGACTATCTCTTCACCAATTGTTCCAACCCAATAGGTTGCTGACCTCACTGACAGGATAGGCCTTCAAATCTAAACTGTGTGAACAGGTTCCTAGGGTTTGATGCCCCCTGGGAACTCTCAATAAACCACAGAGATGCAGCAAGGCTGCTAGAATAAAACCGTATCATACCATCTTCCCTGAATTCCAGATGCTACTTGAAATCACTTCATACTTAGCCAACCTCAGTTGAGGCTAGTACAACACGTAAACCATCCTCAGTGACGCTGAGCTTACCCAGCTGGAAGAAAAGGCATCTCCTTTTCCACCTGCTACACTTCATAGAAGCTCACTAATCAACTCAATTTCCACCTAGGGCTCTAATGAGAAACAATCAACTTTCCTTTGGGTCTCTCCTTTAATTTATTACATTAATTACTGTAACAAAGGAACTGTGTCATCTCCTCAAGTACCACAGCTCTCAGCTTATATCTCCAGTGGGGATCAGATAAAGAACAGACTAACGTGCCAATTTAAGAAGACGGATCCAATTCAACAGGGCTCATCTGACAATGTGTCACCTAAGGACATAAAAGTGTAGCATCTCTCAGTCCCGGAGTGTTTATATGCTGCATCTCATGAATAGTTTTATGGCCCTCACAGGCTGCTATGCTCAAAGATTATGAGGCTTGACCTGTTTCATTTCACAGAAGCAAATGACACTTCCGCCAGGACACAGCTATTCGACAGTGCTCAGGTTTAGAGCTTTGGTGTTTGTGAGTACTGCTCCGTGCCAGCACACATCTCACGACAGGCTAAACAGCATACTTAGTATGTAGATAATTCAATCCCAACCCTAAAGGGATTCACTTGGTGGAACTAGTACACTAGAGAAAACCCTTACTAAGGCCTATGTGTAAGTAGGCCAAGAAGCAGAAGGCAAAGACCATCTAAAGTAAACAATCAAGAAAGCTCTACCATTCCCCCTCCCCTAATAATGACGGTTATGTAGCCATTTATAATTTAGTTCTTATTCCCAGAGGTAAACTCTTTGTGCTAAAGAGAAAGGGGTGACGTCAAATTCTCAGGGAAAACAAAGAGGAATAGTGGAGATCACTAGAAATCAGACCTAAGAAACTGGCCTTCCACACAGAATTGTTATGTCAAACCTTTTCTGTATCTCAAACTCCTCATGTCTAAAACAGGGAACAATATAGGTCAAGTTCACAGGCATAGGGGAAAAATAAAAAACTAAGCATTTTCCAGGAATTGCCTTCACATTTTATATTCCAGACCTCACTATTCTACAACAACTCTAAAAAGAAAACCTCTATTGAAAGATACCTACGTTGCTGGACTAGCCATAAAAAATGGTGGACTTCCTACGTGCATCCTTACTATCTCTCAGCCACGTCCACGTCTCCAGCCTTGTCCTATGGCCACACTCTGCCCTCTGCAGCCCACTCCCACCTGACTGCCTCCTGGCTTTTACCTGAAAGACATTCCCTGTGCACTTGCTACTTCTCAGTGTGTGCGATGATTTGATTAATATTTGTTTCCTCCACTAGACTGCAAACACCCTACACACCACTGTATCCTAAGAACAGTGTTTGGTTGTCTGCCCTCGAATATTTTGGTCAGTAAGAGAGTGAATACTGCTTTCCTCAATGGGCAGAATCATAACTGTGCCTAGGCTGCATAACTGTGCCTAGGCTTCTCCTCTCCAGTCTTACTTCAGCTTGATTTGTCACTAGTTATATAAACTGTCTCAATTACCTGACAATTGTCAAACTTACTAGAACAGAATGTGCATTACTCTCTCTAGGATAAAGGATGAAGATATCATTAAGAGTCTAGGGGGAAGGTTAGAAAGGAAAGCAGCCCCCACGTTTCTTAAAATGCCTAACTGCTCATGAGTAGTCTCTTAGTCTTCAAACAGTCTCAGCTACGCATAGTTGCTTCTCAAAATAGGACTAGTCCACAAATCAGGTACATAACCACCTGGACATAACCACCTCCAGAGAGCCCTCACGTATATACTGAAATGCGTAAGTCAGACTACCAGACTTCAACCATCCAGTCGTCACATTTTAAATACCTATGAATTAAAGGTGACAGAAGTCAGAAAAGTGGTCATGTCTGGGGGGTGGGTGGTTGTTACTGACTGAGAAGCATGAGGGGGAACCTTGTGGGATGCTGGAAATGTTTATATCTTGAATTGTGTGGTGGTTACACGGCTGTATAATATGGAAAAATTGAGTTGTACATTTATGATTAGTGTACTTAACACAGTCTATCTCATGTATATGTCCAAAAATAGAATAAAATAGTAAGTACTTATGAACAAAAGCATTGAATTACTGGATCATGGTCCTGATCCTAAACTAGCATTTTATATGAACATGGTATAAGGGAATCATGCCATAAATCTTCTCAGGTTAGGATATTTAGAGTGATAGTAAGAAAGAAAAGAAGGGAAAAAAGGAAAGGCAGGGAAAGGAGAAAAGAAACAAACTACTTACTTAAGCCTTAGCCTATGTATGACTATACTGTAAAATTTACAGATCTGTTGGAGAGACTGAAAAAATTAATTAGTAATAAGGACAATAACAATAAACCAAAAGAAATGAGGTAATATTAAATCCTGGAAAAAAACAAAAGTTGTACAAGAAAACACAGCAGTATATACTAAGTGGCCCAATGATAAACAATCTTTACACAATAAATAATGAATATTTATCTAACTAAAACTTGTGACATTAACTATATTAGGAGGATTTGATAAGAAAGGGAGGACAATAAGAGAGCGTATTATTTATTATTTAGAAATATGGTAGTAAATACAAGAGAAAGATTAAAAAGTTTAAAGCACATGCCTATTGGGAGTGAGACTTGGTACTAGGAAGGAGTAAATAGTGGATTGCTGATTTTCATTAAAAGCCATAGTACTATTTGAATTTTAATATAAAGTTCATGTGAAGAGACAAACAAAAAAGTACATGTATTAATTTGATAAATAAAACATTTAATAATTTTATAAAAAGAATATACAGATATTGCCCATCAGAAGTTAAAAATACTGAGAAGTCAAAAAAGCATTTACTACACCTACCCTACCCAACATACCGTAGCCTAGCCTACCTCAAATGTGCTTAGAACACTCAGCCTATAGTTGGGCAAAATCATTTTGCTGCTCCTGTTCATCATCGTAAGAGAGAACATATGGCATATTGCTAGCCCCAAAAAACGTCAAAATTCAAAGTAGTTTTTACTGAATGTTATCCCTTTCACACGATTGTAAAGTTGAAAAAATTTTTTTATTTTTTTATTTTTATTGGGGAATATTGGGGAACTGTGTGTTTTTCCAGGGCCCATTAGCTCCAAGTTGTTGTCCTTCAATCTAGTTGTGGAGGGCACAGCTCAACTCCAAGTCCAGTCACCGTTTTCAATCTCTACTTGCAGGGGGCGCAGCCCACCATCCCATGTGGGAATTGAACCGGCCACCTTGTTGAGCTCGCACTCTAACCAACTGAGTCATCCGGCCACCCCTCCAGCAGCTCATTCAATCTAGTTGTGGAGGGAGCAGAGCTCACTGGCCCATGTGGGAATCAAATCGGCAACCTTGTTGTTCAAAACTCGCACTCTAACCAACTGAGCCATCCGGCCACCCTAAAGTTGAAAAATTGATGGTTGAACCATTGTTAAGTTGGAGACTATCTGTACTCCTCAAAATACCCCTTGTTTCCCTCAATAGGTTATTTATAATAAAATATATCAATTCAATAATTTTTAAAAACCTATGGGAAATGGGAGGAGGGGCAGCAAGAGTGAGGTAGGTTAGACTACAAAGGGGCAACAGGAGGTACCTTTGTGGTGATGGAACTGTTCTGTTACCTTGACTGTGGTAGAAATAAAATTTCATAAAACTAAATACAGAGGGTGCCAAAAAAATGTATACACATTTTAAGAAAGGAAAAAAACTGTATTAAATTGTAATACTCAATATATACCAATAAAAAAAGACGAATACCAGTCCCGTTTGACTTCTGCAATTACAAGAGGTGCTCAAAGTGGTTACCATCAGCGTCCAGACACTTCTGATTACGGCAAACTACTGCTTGAGCAATGCTGACCAAAGCACCCACTTGTATACATTTTCTTGGCACCCCCGGTAGACACACTCACAAATGGGCACAAGTAAAACTGGGGCAATTTGAACAAGATAGGTGTAGTTTATCAGTTCTGCAAGATGTTACCACTGGGGAAAATTGGGTAAAGGATACATGGGATCCCTCTGTATTATGTTTACAACTGCAATTATCTCAAAATAAAGTTTAATCAAAAAAACACAAAAACCTTCCTGACCTTACTTTTATTTTTGATTTCTACTACCTCTAGAGCAGGGGTGTCCAAACTTTTTTCAACATTTTTCACCAAGGGCCATATGCGGTAAAATACACTAACAGCCGGGCCACTCACTCGAGGTGAAGTACGTATGGCCTCACCTGGTTTATTTAAGTAAACTAAATATATTTTTGGAATTTTCTGCGGGCCAATTAACAATGGACTGCGGGCCGCAGTTTGGACACCCCTGCTCTAGAGTTAACACATTTTATTTACTATTGAGAAGAGCAACTCAATAATTAAATTCAATCCATTTCTAACTTGAAATGGTGCTTTCTATCCAATACAGGATCCTAAAAATTGGTATGTTCTTCTCTTCACTTAATAAGGCTGATAAAATTTCCTGTCTTTAAACCTGAAGTTTTGTTTTGTTTTACATGTCTTCATTAAAGCCTTCACCTCCATTGGTCACCAGCTTTGATATGTATTTTTCAAGGATCAACAGAATAATTATTACAAACACAGACAAACCTTGGTTTTGCATAAAGGGGAGTTTATTTTTATCTTTATTTAGCTCTGATTCTCTTCCCAATAATACCCAGCATTTCCCTGGCAGCACACTGAGCTAATTTTTCTAGGAATAGCTTACCTAGATTCCTGTTTTCTTTGAGGGCTTACAATTGTTAGAAGTTAATCAGACTAAAAAAGTGGTTTGGATTTTCTGCCTCTTTTTAAATTTAATACTTGTCCACAATGAAGTTCATCTTCTATTTTTCATCCCTTACACATAACATCCATTCACAACAGCCAAGATATTCCTCAAGTATAATGTAAACAACTTGGGAACCTAACTACCTGAGTTTAATGTCACAGGAAAACCTAACTATGTCACTTACGTAAAACATTTATTAAAATGTCAAATAAGATGAGGGTCACTACTTAGACTCTTCCGCCTAGAAGACTTATCATCAAGATGGTTTCTGGAGGTAACGTCATGAGGAAGCAGCACAGTGCAATGGAAAACAAAACAAAACAAGGGAGGAGGCAGAAAAGCTCAGTCCTACTCCTTACTCTCTCCTAGATGTGTAACAATCTCAGGCCAATCACCACGCTTCCTTGAGCCTCAGTTATTTCACCTGTAAAAAGCTGAGGAAATTAATATGCCCTAGACCAGGGGCGTCCAAACTGCGGCCTGCGGGCCAACTGCGGCCGCAATCCATTGTTAATTGGCCCGCAGCAAATTCCAAAAATATATTTAGTTTACTTAAATAAGCCAGGTGAGGCCATACGTACTTCACCTTGAGTGAGTGGCCCAGCTGTTTGTGTATTTTACCGCAGATGGCCCTTGGTGAAAAACGTTGAAAAAAGTTTGGACACCCCTGCCATAGACAGTGTAACACTCTCAGTAGAAACTGGAACAGCCCCCAACGTCAAACTCACTAATATTCCCACAGCAAAATGAATAAATATTTACTGGAAATAGAAGAACAACAACAAAAGACTATAAGTAGCCTCCTATTAGTTGAAGTCAGGTTTGCACCAACCTTACAAAAAAACTGTTTTCAAAGCTTTTGGGTTTTAGAACTACAGGGAGGGAGTGTGGACCTATAGAAGTGTACACTGTCAGAAAATCGCTTTGCTAACGCACAACAAAACATTGTCTGCCATTCTGTGACTCAAGTTTTTAAATAGCCTTGGGCCTGACTTTAACAAAAGTCTTTTCAAACTAACCAATGTCCACTGGTAACAACTGTCCACACACAACTGTTACTGATTTGTCATATGTGTGAGACTTCTCCTTATGTAAACTAACTCACTGCCATGGCCCCAGTAAGTTATATGAATGGTACCAAGTTATCTCCGTCATTAATTTACATTTTACTAATTTTCCAATATAGTTTTTAGTCCCTCTACCTCCAAATCCTTTCTATTGACAAATCACATTTGAAATCTACACAAGTCCGAGTGCCGTGATCATGCAACTTGAAGGGATAATTCTCTCATTAAGAGTTCCACAGTTTATCCTTGAATGCTAAATTTTGAGTAGATAAATTTGATCCCATCAAGATCATTGATTTGATCAAGAAAAGCCTAAGCAGCTAGCAAAAAAAAAATGTGTTGGAAATACTAAATAAATGTTAACATTTCTGGGATAATTCCTGGGACTTCTTTATATTTTTCTGTACTTTCTGTGCTTTAAAAAAAGATTAGGGGGGCCGGCCCAGTGCCTCAGGTAGTTAGAGTGCCATGCTCCTAATGCCGAGGTCGCCGGTTCGAGTCCCACATGGGCCAGTGAGCTGCGTCCTCTACAGCTAAGATTGCGAACAACAGCT
The DNA here is from genome assembly GCF_057876585.1 of Rhinolophus sinicus. Taxonomy (NCBI): domain Eukaryota; kingdom Metazoa; phylum Chordata; class Mammalia; order Chiroptera; family Rhinolophidae; genus Rhinolophus; species Rhinolophus sinicus. The sequence continues at coordinate 155,972,137 of NC_142503.1, read as the reverse complement.
CTCCCTGGAGCTGGGCTGCCGTGAGCAGCCAGAAGTTGATATGAGCTGCCGTGGGCTGCTGTGTGTTGCCACGGGCTGCCATGAGCGGCCAGTGGCCAGCGTGAGTGGCTGGAAGCAGCGAGAGCTGCCATGAGCTGCTGTGAGCGGCGGACCAACGACCAGCAACCGACTGGCTCAGCCTGGGGAGCCCAAGGCTCACAATACCAGCATGGGCCAGGGAGCTGTGTCCTACACAACTAGATTGAGAAACAACGGCTTGAACCGGAGTGTGTGGGGGGAGGCGGAAGAAAGGGGAAGAAAAAAAAAATTAATTCATGTTCTAATCAGGAAAAAAACATTAAGCATCCACCATCATTTGACCTAGAAGTTTTAATCTGCTTAGCAAGGGGGAAAACAGAAGTGGAAATTCTCTAATATTTTCATCCCTGAATGCAGCTTTTTCATACCATGATCAAGATGTCTCACCAAGTTTCTAGCTGCCTTTCTATTTTTAACATGTCTTCTTAAAAAAAACAAAAACAGAAAACTTTTACCACCTGTTGTGCAAAGAGGCTTATCAAATTCATCTTTTTTTCTTTCACCTAATTTCTAGGTAACACTCAACCATCATTACTTTGTGGGCTTCTTGTGGCCGTGCTTGAAAATGTTTCTAATTTTTTTAAAAGATGACTTTCTCCTCTCCACAGCCTCTAAGATTATGCCAAATAATCATCTGTATTGTATGGCTGTTTTGATCCCTTTTCTTTTAACTGGACTACTAATAAGATCGTTTTTAAGTCTTTAAACTTCCAGTGGGTCATTTACTTTTTGAAACTGTCTTTCTATTTTTCCTAATGTACACACTTGATTACAGCTTGATTTCTTAAAACTGAATCTGCAGATGACAGACTTTGTTATTCCTCTCCCTGAAGAATGCTGAGCTTAATCAGCATATGACTACTATTAAATAGTGTTGACCTACTGAAATCTTTATCAATTCTTGTTTGTTCCTCAAAGTAAAAATCCAGCTTATTTCTTTGCTTTGTAGGTTCTCAAACTGCCAACTGTAAGTAGTAGTTTGTCTTACTCAAAACCATATCTTCACATTTGCTCTCACTGAAGTATTTAACCAATCTGTGTATAAACTCCCAATTATTATTATCTGGCCTATTATTTTGCAGCTTCTCCAATCTCTAGTATTGAACTCAGTCACATTATTTTGATTAGGCATGTGACATTTTTATTTAAGCAAACATTTCAATCCTTGTAAAAATGTGATCCCTGGCTGCCTCTATCATTCCTATGAAGTATACAACCTTAGCACACCACATTTCAGGACTAGTTTCCTGCCATCAAGTATCTAAGACGTGAATTAAATCATGATACCATTATGTTGCCAACCGAAAAAGGGAAAAAAATTATGTAATGATGGCAGAAATGGCACTAATCATGTTTACATTGGTAACACTTTTAAATAAATACAGTGCTGCAGATCACATATCCAGGTAAAAACAGATTTGTTATTGGAAGAAAATGTCACTTTGCCATTGTCACATACCCCAATGTGATCTTGTTAAAACTGCATTTCTTTCTTATAGAAAGGCTCCATAAGAAAAAGAATATTGCCAGACACTGCCCTGTAACTTCCCTCTCTGTCAGATAGTGTTATGGAAATCATCTGAAATCTACACGGCCAGGATTTCTAGCTCTGCTAGGACTGGAAGGGACAACTAATACAAACCACAGACACACTACTACTAAAAATACAGTTTTCACTAGCAAACTAAGTTATCTGTCTTAAAGCATTTTTCACTAATGAAGCAATACAACTTGGTTAAAATGAGATCCTTTTAACGACTAAAGAAAAACAACAACATACACTTGAATTAACAGCTGCTGGCTTTAAAGTTCACAGTATCAGCTCTATGTTATTGTACCACTTAAGCATATGTAGTGAGAATGTATGACTTCAAGTCTGATATACAGCAAGTCCAGAAAAAAGCCATGTGAAATCTGCCTTGAAGCTCACCTAACATTAGAACCCTGTCTGCCTAAAAGTAACAGATTTTTCTTAGCATGCACCCGAGTTCATTAAAAACCCTCACTCTAAAATTACACAACAAAAAGAACACATTTTTACAGAATGGCAAGTAGGTTTCCTGGTGTACTGTTAACTGCAGGACCTGATGATACAAATAAAAATAGCACCTACAGGTACCCTGCACTTCAGTCTGTCAAATACATAGCGTGTTAACAGTCTGAGAACTTGACCACGAGTTGCATTCTACATAACCCAAGGACAGAAATAAGACATTCTACCTTGTATATTAGGTAGAAATTTTAGCTTGCAGCCTATTACCAAAACAACAATTTAGCCTAAGGGATTTCTGCTTCCTATCAACTTTTATAAAGAAAAAAAGGAAAGAGGTAACAGGAAAAATAATGAAGAAGTAGAAGGGTAAGTAAAGGGCAAGCAACAAAATCACAAGAAAATTTACAATACACACAAGTCAGACAAGAAAGCACCTAGACATCCTAAGATACCTTCATCCTTTGGCTAATGAATTAGGTACTGAGACTTCTAGAACATAGCTAACTAAGTGCTAAGAGGAAGTAAAAATACCACAAATCGGAAAATTAAATTTTTAGGCTGAATTCAATTTTAGTGCACACTCCTTGAAAGCTTAGTTTTAAAGAGCTACCCCGAAATACAGTTGCTGAAGCCTCACCAGAAAGAGGGAAGGAAGGTGACGATTTTGGGCTTTTCCAGTTGAGGAAGGAGAAAACCTGGAGGCCTAACTCACCCATTACTGTCAGCACCCAAGGCCCAGTCCACAGAGGGGTGGGATTTACCCTTCTGTGGTACAAGGCCTCCAGTCCACCCCTAGTGTCTTCCAGACATGACTGACTGCAATTTTCACCATGATTAACTTTCCGGAATGCCAACCAGAGGAGCACCCAGGAGAAAACATAACGAATAGCTACTTCTCCCTTAAATGTCAGCTGGACTTGGGAACAATTGCAGACACTGCCTCTTTCTCTCTGCTGGATGGAAGAGCGGTCAGCAATCTCAAGGAAGTGCATAACCACCCAGTAACACACCAGCACCACATTTCTCAATGATGCCTACTCTGACCATCTTATTTAAATCTGCAACCGGCCGACCTCCCCTACCTATCCCTCCTCCACACTCCTAATCCCCCTACTCGGCGCTATTTTTTCCCCATGTGATGTGTCACTCTTTCAATACTATACGCGTATAATCATTTATTATGCTTATTTCTGTTTCCGTCTGTTAAAAGATCCATGAGGTTGGGATTTTTTGGTCTATTTTGTTCACTGATAGATCTTAAGCAGCTAGAACAAGACCTTACACACACACAGTAGGAATCCAATAAATATTTATGGAATAAAAGAAGTAAATAAGAAAAACTAAAAAGACCTCCCAGAGGGCCCAACAAGGCCTACACTCCTATAACAGAACCAGTCTGGTTCCCGTGACTGACCTACGTTACCTCCACTGGCCATGTACCACCCTCCCCCTCCCCCAAGGCTCCCATCGAGGATATATGGCACCACAGCACTGCTGCAGGCAGTAAGGGCAGCAAACGCTTGTTCTTGAGTCTAAAAGACTTCTGAAGGCTTTCGCAGTCTGCCTTGTTCCTAGGTTATTCGGTTTGTGATAAAATGTGTAGAAAGGAGGTTACCTTAACATAAAAGGAGGCCTGGGGGGGAAAATCACAAGAAGTTTCTATTTTCAAAAATCATAATCCAATTCAATTCAGCACACATTAATTAAACATAAAGTTATATTAAAGAAACTAGGCTAGAAGCCATGGGAAGAGACGAGACATAGGTATCTTACGGAGTTCAGAGTAAGGGAGGAAAAAAAAAATTCACAAATAATTATAATTACTTCATTACAATTAAAGACAATGTGTGATAAAGTGTTATGTAACAGAGATACTAGCAAAGAGTTAAAAGAGATACAGAGCAAGACGAAATCAATTCTGGAAATAGGTGCGTGGAAAGAAGGGGATTAAGAAAGGCTTCAGGAAGGAGGTGGGGTTCCTTGTTCCCTACCCTTTTAGAACCAAATTCTTTCCTTTCAGAGCACTGCAGTGCATTAGGGCACCTTCATTACTTGCTCAGTGGTCTCCCCCACTAGACTTATAAGTCCTGAGAAGACAGGTACCATGTCTGGCTTGGCATGTAAGTGCTCAATAAATATTAGCTCAGTGAATAAATAAAAACTGTAATAACACTGCAGTACTACACAGATGAAGGCCTGAACTAGGTGAGTGAAATGAGAAATTGAAGCTAAATGGCAAGACATCCAGAATAATCCAAATGGAATGAATGATTAGATAAGGTGGTGAGGAAGAAAAAAGAAGAACCAAATATGAGTTCAAAGTTTTGTCCCACATCACCTGGAAGAACTGTAATAGTTCAGGGAGAAAAAGGTAGGAAGATTTCAGAAACAATGGACTGGACGAAACAGAAACAAATTTCCCCCTTCCCTGTATACCTTTCAGATTCATATACCCCATAATCTCCACAATTCCAATTTCTCTTCCTATAGTTCCATTTCTAATTCCATTCTTTAAGACCGCTCTAGAAGCATCGGTTCCAAAACAAAGATAAATGCTGGGCTTCACACCAAACCTCAGAATTTGTAACTGAAGTTTATAAGGTACATTCCTGAACATGCAGGTCTGCTTGCATGAATGAAAGTTCATCCCAACGAAACCTAAAGTGCTTCACCTAGGAATGTTACTAGGAATATCGCTTGTAACATACCCAGCGCCTACAGGCTGTATTCTAAATAGAGTAGAGCAGACACCGCTGCCTTCCTCTACAAATACTGAGCTGTAGCCTAAGGAACTACAGGTACCAGCATTCAACGTGGTACCAGCATGCAAAGCAGTACTAGGCATGCTATGTGGCCTAACTGACAGGATCTGGATTTTATTCATGGTGTGGTTTGATGTCTAAGGGTTGAATGGCACCTACTCTGGCCACTGTCCAATTCAGTACCTTATACTTCACTTGCCACCTTAAAAAAAAAACAAAAAAAAAAAAAAAAAAAAAAAAAACTATCTACAAAAACTACTTATATGTCTTATATAAATCTTTCTAAAATCTCACATTCAAGTGGAGCACTTCCCAAAAATAACCTTTAGATTACCTGAAAATTAGTAATATGCTACAGATGGTTGAGAATAAAGCAAAGCACTCCCAGGACATTTTTTGAGTCCAAAACAAACAATAGTTCCACTCACCAAATTTTTCTATTACAGACTGATGGATGTTTTAAGTACAAATTTAAAAATAGTGGATGCTTCTTCCAATGTTCACAGGCAGATTAAACATGTGATTGTGCTATAGTAATAAACAAACAAAAAGAATGAAAGACTGTCAGACTCCTCTTTACATTCAGTGAATAACTGCTATCGGAAATCCCAAATCCAAGATTCAAATGGGAAATGTTGATAAGGAACCTAACTTGGGGTATTAACTTATGCAATTTTATTCCTTTAAACGTCTTAAAAGCAAAGATTTCCTAACATGACTGTCAACTTCTAAGCTCCTACAGTCACTCACCTGCTTTCAATCCCTTAGTCCCTTTTACTGGGGTATTTCAGAGATCCCCTCGTTAGTCATACTTTACCAAATGTCACCAATTTGGCATTTTCAGCATTAAAAATAACAGAAATTTTATTTTCTAAATACAACATAATGAGCAACTCATACTCAATCCCAAGAAGTTCATTCAAAGCAGGTTTTCTACTGATGGGTCAAAAATGGAAAAATGCCCAACCCATCTCCCCAATCAGTCCCATTTGGTTCAAAGAGTTCAGTTATAAGAAATTTAAGATCTTAGATCCCTGACTGAATGTACAAAATTACTTACTGATATCTAGCAAATCCTTCCAGGTATGATTTCCTTCTCACAAGCTGAGATTCTTTTCCTGCAGCTTTCTGATTCTCATTTTTATGGCTTGAACAGACTAGAAAAAGATATATTTGACAAGCTGGTGAACCTGCAGAATGCGGGTCTAAAACCCTCTAAAAGAAGATGGTCTAGTAAAAGAAGCACAGCATAAACTTTAAAAACATATCAAAGGGGGGAGTGAAGCCCCAGGGAACGAAGGCTGCACTCATTAGCCCTTCTGAACACAAACTATATTTTTAACACAGTAATAAAAAACTGCTCACATCTGTCACTTTCCAGTCAGTGGAAAACCTACTTTCCTCTCAATCTTGATACCATAAAATTTTACAGTTAAATGGACCCTTAGAGATGATCCTGTCTAATGTGCTCATTTTGCAGTTAAGGAAAAGTGCAAACAAAGCCGTGACAAGCACAGGGTCACACAGCTACTTAGAGGTATAAAAGGAGAACCTGGGTTGTATGAGTCCCGATTCTATGCTTTTTTCCCTCTGTGCTTTGAAAAGCTGTATTAGCAAAGAAAACATATAATAACACTATTAAAAATCACACAATAACTAAACCGTTGTTAACTGTAACTAAGCCACACAAAAATAAAATTCATCCACATAAAGAGAACAAAGGACTAGAACAGGAAGTACCCCAAATCAAACAGAAAGAAGCAGCATTTGTTCATACAGTACAGGGGTTTCTTAAGGGCACAACCTTGGGCTGCTTTCTAAGCCATTTCATTAATTACCACTTTCAATGATAGGTGTCCTGTGGTTCCATCAAATGCACCTCCTTAAGAGGATGCCACAATGACCCTTGTGGCAAAGGTTTGAAAAATGGTAACTTCCGGCATAGAAAACTGATGGTACACAAGGAACCCTTACAAAGGTGGTGCCAAAAATCAAGAAAGGACTGAAGATGAAGGGATGGAGATATTGCTGGGAGCAAATAACGCTGAAAATAGGATGAGTATCAAAATCCAAGAGAGCAAAGTTCACCAGACACTAATGACCAGAGAGCACAATAAAAAGAAGGCAGTTTCAGAGTTTGCCTGGCATCAGACAGCTCTCACCTACAAAAGAAGGAAGGGAAAAAATTCTCACAGAGACAAGAGAAAGATCGTAGGTTTGCTCCTGAGTGATAGACTAGATATCACCTAATAGGTATTTGCCATCTCTTATTTCTGGGACTCTGATCCAAGAACAAACAGCAAGAGAACCATGAAAAATCAGCCCTGTTGGATCTGGAGTTCTGCCTTGACAAGATATAAAGCTCATTCATAGATCTGACTGTGCTCATGAGACTGCAGTTCAACTCCTGCTGCTAGAGCAAGGGGAGGGGAAAGGAAGATAGAAAGTGGTGAGTGGGAAGGAGGTGGAAGATCTGGGTTGTGACTATAATAGCTGCAGTAATTAGAGTGTTTCCAAGCTGCTAGAGAAGTCTTCAGAGCAGAGAACTAGGATGGGAGATAGGAAACAGAAAAAGGCATGAGGAAGCAAACTACTGAGAATGCTAGGAAAGTATATCGTGCTTTGTGAACTGTTTAAAACAAACAACTGTGATGGCTTCATATAGGGGAATAAAGAAGTTTCTATTCTTTCCCAGAAGTGAATACTATACAAATAGCTAAGACTCCCACTTAAAGCTAGGTTACAAAATAGTTTTAAGCAGATTCTTGCAAATGTTCCTGTCTATCTACCCACCTATCTATCATCCACCCACCTACCTGCCTGCCTGCTTACCTAATTAAATCTCTATCTCTGTCTCACTCTGACAAACAGGTCAGAGCCTCCATTCCTCTTGGAAGAGGGATTTCTGAACTCTAAGACAGTTAATATCACTTATTCCCCTTCAATCAACTGTTAATTACCGTGTTTCCCCCAAAATAAGACCTAGCTGGACCATCAGTTCTAATGCATCTTTTGGAGAAAAATTAATGTAAGACTGATATAATATAAGACGGGGATCTTATATAACATAAGATCCCTGTATAACATAATACCAAGTATAATATAATATAATACCAGGTCTTACATTAATTTTTGCTCCAAAAGACGCATTAGAGCTGACGGTCTGGATAGGTCTTATTTTCGGGGAAACACGGTCCTACCCTATGAATTTGATTGTGTGTGTGTGTCAACAGAAGAAGCACACAGCCTCTCAGCTTAATACAAAAAATGACTGGAGGGCACTAAAAAGTCCGAGAATAAACAGTAAGTTACTTGCTTATAAATTTTAGGCTCCATAGCTCTGCCTACTATAGTGGCGTGAACATGTGAAAGAAAAATAAAATCATATTAACAGAAGATAAAGATGATAACCTGTAAGAAAAATCTGGGAATTTGCAGAAAACCTCAAAATAGAAAGTCCTCCTCCAAGTTATAGAAAATGCCATATTTGTTTCTAAGATAAATATTTAGTTGAGATATTTCCTTAACATGATGCAGTCCTCTGGTGATGACGTGATTCTAACAAGTGAGGTTAATCTCAATGCCAGAGAAAAGAGTTATAAAGGTGCTGGGAGAAACTAAAAATGGAATAAAACAAACAACCAAATAAATGCAAACTTCATATGGAGAATCATATCCATAAAATAAAAACACATGCAAATTTCTTGAATAAGGAATGTTAGATAGACCTAACACAAAAAAGTCAATTACATCCTTTGCATAAAACCTGCTGGGTCTCCTCCCAGTGGGCTGAATCTATTTCACCACACTGAAAGCAAAGAATTTTCTCCTTCCCATTTCTCTCTAATAAACAAATACTAGAAACACTGAATTACCACTATTTCCTTCCCATTCATAAGGCATAAAGCCAGAACTCATAGAAATACAATAGGGCCTTCTAGGACCACGTCTAAGGCAAGCTACCCAGTAATCTAAAAGAAACAGAGAAAGAAGAATCTCTTTGCCCTATTCCATTATCATTTCACTAACAAGCCAGTATCAGGCACTAAGAAATGTGAAACAAAGAGCAATTGCACACATATGAACTGAACCTAAACCATGGAAGACCAAGTATTTTCCTGTCACTGTGGCATGTGATGCTTTAACCACCTGCTCAATAATCCCTCTTCAGCTGCACAGCTGCTGCCAATTCCACATGCTCAGCTAGGCAGGTGCTTTGGTGAATTACCTGTTACCTAGTGAAAAGAGTCCTTCACTGACACTTCATGGGCTCAGAACCTGCCAATCAGCCTCACCTATCTTCATTTTGTCTGTCACAGCCAGACAGACTTTTCCGAGAGAGATCATGAAGGCATATTTAGCACACTATGTGATTTTGTATTTGGGGGGTTGTTGTTGTTGTTCTTGTTTTTTTGTTTTGTTTTGTTTTCTTAAAGGAAACTGATTTTTTAAATCAAGTAAGTGAGAATTCAGCTGCTAAAAAGAAAACTTGCCACACAACATAGGGCTGCCTTATCTCTGAGTGGCCCCATCTATCTGGCTGTATTCCCATCCATGACCAGTTTTCCACATGGGAAATAACAATTGCTTGGCTACCTTAGGGGCAGGAGAAAGTGGCAGTAGAAGATGCTACAGTACCCGGCAGTAATGAGGGAGAGAGGGGAGAAGAGGGAGGAGAGAGAGAAAACACACAGAGCAAGAACTTCTGGAGACCACACACCATTCCTGTACTTCTTAGTCTCCATGGCTGAACCCAGCCTGCGGTGTTCCCAGTCAAATAAATAAGGAGTGGCACTTCCACTTGACAGAGCAATCAGTAAACCCCTCAACAAATTATCCTGTTCCAGTCATTCAGTTGCTATATGCTAATTGTAATGTAATTACTACCAGGAGTCAAAATTATGCTTCATAGCCTCACACAAAAAAAGCACCTATCTGTCCAGCTATCCTAGACCTCTCACAAGGAAACATTTTCTACCAAGAAGCTGGGGGCGAAAATCCAAAGTGCTCTCTGAAAGATGGTCACGATCGGAAGACTCATAAGACTCCTAGTGGCAAGGGTCCAAATCTGAAACCACTAAATCTAATCAGGGCAAATTTAATCTGTGGCTTCTGCCTTCACTGTCACCTGACAGGATTCAGAAATGAATGCCAACAGCCCAAGAGCAAAAAGCTTTGGATTCTGTGTAGCTGAGGCTTCACTCAGAGGCCTAAGACATACACTAGTAGGAAATAGCCTAAAGACAGACACCACCTCCAGTAAGACCTTAAGACAGTTCTGTCATCAGGAAATATAAAGGTCAGAACAATCTGTTCCCTCCTAACAAAGTCCAACACCTAAGTGGCAAGCCATCATTTTAAGAGACTCACTGTCACTGAAATAAAGGACTGAGAAGGCAACACAGCCTGACTCTCAGCACCCCAGAAAGACCTTTCCCAAAACCAGAGGCTAAAGTTCCTATTCAACAAAACCCTATAGAAAATGGTTGGCTATTGTGTACATAGTGTACTGTGTACAACAGCCCTCTCGCGAGTTTGATTTCTAACCTCTTAAGTTTTCTTTAATGTCCTAAATGGAAACCTCATTTCTAGCCCCAAATAATTTTTTACCTAACGAATAGTACTCTTTGGGCACTTCTATGAGATATATACAAGGAGAGGGTTCTTACTAGCTTGTTCTTATTAATCACCCTCAAGACTTCAAATGATTCTTTTACTATATTCACCTCTTTGGCACATTTCTCCCTAATAAAGAGACAGATATGTACTTTCTGCACAATAAGCAAGTCACCTCCTTTCATCAGAATTAAAGATTAAAAGGAAAGTTCTTCTGTTTCCATAGCCCTTGACCAGATAGGCAAATTCTGTAGCTTTTTCATTGTGCAATTACTACTGACCAGGAAGTCACCCTTAAAAAGGTGCTAGGTCCTTGACTCTCTATCTAAATCCTGCACGGGTTTTTAGTGGTATTCCTAAACAAATGAACAAAAATCATTGTATGAGTATCCCACGTCTATAAAAAAGAATTAAATGTGATGGCTCAAACAAGAGTAGAAACCTCCCCTTGGAGGTCTGACATAAACATAAGGGTTAGTGAGTCTCCCAGACACAATTCCTCCACAACTTAGTACAGGCTTGCCAAAGAGGCAGGCACAACATGGCTGGCATCCCCTATTCTTCGGAAAAATGTGTGCCAATGAGCTCTGCATTGTTCCTCACTCAAAAAGAAGAGCCTTTCTGTCTGGCCTCCTCCAATGGCAAGCCCCAGCCTGGAAAAGGAAGAAAATGGCACTGAGGACCCTGGGAGATGGAGCATATCCAAAGCTCTCAGACAAGACTTGAACCTCTGACCTTCACTGTGTACACAATAGGCGGGTGAGAGGGACCGGTTTATCTCTGCAGCAGCAGTTCTCAGCCCTGGGGTAGCACTCCCGATAAAATGACACGACTATTGTGTGTGGCAGCAGAACAGTCATCTCCTCACAACAGCCTAAACCAGCACTCCCTCCCCCAAGACAAAGCAGCAGGGGTGAAATTAACTCAAGGCTGCAGAGCAAAGCCTAATACAGAAAAGAGAGGCCTGTGGGGGACCGGGACTCTCCTCCACCCCTGGGGCTCTGGACACATGGCTGGAAACAGACAGGCTTTCTCCCCCATCTTTCCCACTCGCATTTTAGGTAGGAAGCTGTTTCTGAGAGAATTTAATCAACTGTGATTTGCTCAGAAATATTCTCCCTGAAGGGCTCTGATCTCTCCACCCTGTGTGAGCCTAATTCCTAGAAGCTGAAATGACTGTTTGCTGCTGCCTGTTTCACAAACACACATTAATTGGTCAGATGTGTCTCCTCCTCCTCAACCCCAAGAGGGAGGAAGGAGAATCTGAGCAAAGCACAGAGATGATCCAACCGTAATTACACATAAAGGAAAAAGAGGGCAGCGTGGGTTTTCCAAACAGGACAGGGTCACAAACCCTCCCGGGGGGTACAAGGATAGCAGTTAAGGGCCAGGCCCAGGGATCCCTCCATCTTGAAGAAAAGGACAGAGTAAATGTGACCTGAAGACTGGAAGGAGCACACACCCACAACGTACTTACTGCACACTCCCAGCTACCTTGCTTCCCCCTCCTGGGCCACGCACACGTCCTGCTCCAACCCTTCGCTCTGAACCCCCCTAACTCTGACTACCCCCAGTCGCCCTGGGCCCCCTCAAGATACCCACACTGGCCTCTGAAACTCTCTGGCCTGCCCCTACAACCTGGGCAGACCCTGATCGCCTCTCCGGCACCCCTACCCTCAGCCTGAACCGCCCCGGCCACGCTTTGAACTTCACCCCGGTCCCCTCGACGCCCCCTCCCCCACCCACGCAACGACCCCCCCTCCCCCCAATACACACCTTCCCCTCGCTCCGCCCCGGCCCCCCAACCCCCACTTCCTCCGAAAGGCGCCGCTGCCCCCGGCCCCCCTCAGCACCGCCGCCTCTCTCCTCCCCCAGCCCTAGCTCCACACAAAGCTCCGGACTCACCGCGCGGCCGGTCCCGGGAGCCGCCACCTCCGCTGGCCCGGAGCCCCGGGCCGTAGAGCCACCGCTGCTACGGGGTGCAGGCCGCCATCCGTTCCCGCGGCCCCTCCCCCCCACCCCACCCCGCCTCCGCTCCGGCTCTCCGCCCCCTCCCCGTGCCGCTCCGCCCCGCCCGGCCGGTGCCGCTGTGTCCGGGGCCGCGGGTCCCTCAGCCGCCGCCACAGCCGCCGCCGCCACAGCCGCCGCCGCCGCCGCCGCTGCCGCGATCCGGGACAGCCAAGGCCGCCCAGAAGGCCCGGACACTGGACTACCGGACCCTCGGATCCGGATTCCGGGCTGGTGTGGAGTCTGGAGCGGGAGCGCGCGGGGGAAACCCGGAACCTGGATGGAGGAGCCAAATCCTGGGTCTCGGAATGCGCGGTCACACGGAGCCAGGATTAGCGAGTCTGCTCTGGGAATGCTGGAAAACCCGGCGAGCCGGTTAAAACAGAGATAAATTCGAAGAAACCTGGATTGGAGAGCTCGAACCTAACGCTCTCTTCTCGTGGAAAGAACTCTCGCTGGACAAGACTTCCTCGCAGAGAGGTCTCTGGAGGGGGAAGTATCGTACCTTAAATACAGAAGACAACAATTTCTGTAGGTGTCCTTCAACTGTGGGGAAAGGGCCATAAGAGATCTGAACGTGAACATCCACAAAGAACAGAAGAGCAAGCACAGCTCATGATGGTCTCATCCATTTTATCCTTTGATTCAGCAAAATATCAACTCCCTAATTTTTTATCCTTTGTTCTCCAGTTTCTTTTTTTAGGATTACCATGTTTTCCTCCACAAAGTACCCATTTCTAATCTTTCTACATCCATTTTCATCTCACCATTCTATCACCAAATCTTAATACTTTTTATTATCTGAAAGTTTTATCCTGTCCTTCTCCAACCCACCATTCTAACGACTGAAACTTTTATCTTTCTTTATCTACCATTCATCTCTGATGGCCCAGCACACTATCTAGTACACAGTAGGCATTCAGTCCATGTTTGTTTAAGCGCACACTCCTACCCACCTCTCACTTGTGAAACATATACTCTTCAGGACCTCCTCCCTAAAACTTCCACCTCCTTCCACGGCAAACAAATTTATCTCAATTCTCAAGGGTCCCTACATTTTTAGCCCCTATTATGTCCTTTCAATGTCCTTGATCTCCTTAGTCAGCTCTCCAGTTTTCGTCTTTCCTTTCTTCCCTTATCCTGAGGCATCCTTCAACAGTACCCCTCAAGATAGTATGACTCGGGGATAGAGCCAGGTCATAAAATCCCTTTACTCTCCATCTCTGCACACATACAAAAGGGGTGTGAGTGTGTGTGTGTTTGGGGGTTGGGGTGAGGGCTAATGATGAGAACTAAGCCTCTCTGGCCTAGGGAGAATAATCTCCCTTAGGTCCACAAATATTCAGCTTGTTTTAGGACCGTACAAGGACAGAACTGATCTCAGGTGACAGCAAACTTCCAGTCTGGGCTGGGTGATGTTACAAGTGAGGATTCAGCTACTTAGCAGGTAGAGAAAGGGTTTAGTGTTTTAGACTTAGGTGTGACTCAATTAAAGGTTAACACTTGAGTAGTCATCTGCCACTGAAGAGCATGACTCTACCACTGGAGACTGGACTGCAAAAAGGGGAAAATAAATATTCCTATGGTGAACCCCAATTTTCAGACAGAGAGTTTTCAAGCCTGGAAGAACCACTAAAAATTTTCAAGTGATTGATGTCCTGTACAGAAAAAGAATCTTCAGTTTTACTTCCTGTTCCTCTAGACCAGTGACTGGCAAATTATGGCCCACAGGTCCATTCAGGCTCACCACCTGTTTTGGTATGTCCCATGAGCTAAGAATGGCTTTGACATTTTTTAATCTTTGAAAAAATATATATTTTGTGATGTGAAAATTATATGAAATTTAAATTTCAGTGTCCATAAAGTTTTATTGGTTTACAGCCATGCTCATTTATTGATGTATTATCTATGGATGCATTGGCTGAGTTGAATAGTTGTACCAGATTGTATGGCCTCTAAAGCCTAAAATATTTGCTATCTGGCCCTTTACAGAAAAAGTGTATTGACTTCTGCTCTGACCAAGCACCGTCCGATAGAATTTTTTGCAGTGTTGGCAATGGTCTATATTTGCACTGTCCAAATCAGAAGTCACTAGCCACATATGGCTATTTGAGTGCTGGAAATATGGTTAACGTGAGTGAAGAACTGAATTTTTTATTTTATTTAAATAACCTCAGGAGGCTAGTGGCGGCTACTGTATTAGACAGTAGAGCTCTAAACTCTTCTCAAATCTTCTATAATTACATTTTTTTCGTCTTGTCCCAAACACCCCTCTGCTTTCCTGTGACATACTTCTATGGATCCTGAGTCACATTCCCTGTACCCCTTCCCTGGTCCTCTTTAACTGACTCCAAGCTAGAGGACAACATTTACTAGGTTTTCTTTCTGGACTCTCCATTGTCACAACTGAAATCTGAAATCTGATCAGTTTACCAAGTTTTACTCCATGGATTAATCCACATTATGTGCACACACATAGACATTCACACAAGTTTCTTTGTGTCAGAGGATAGCACTGTGGCTATGTTCTCTCTTCTCTGCATGAGGGAAGTAGAAAGCACCCACAAATGAGATCCCTTGTTGTTGCTGGAGTTTGTGGTATGGATCACCTCCCTCTAAACAAATTAACAGAAGCTGAGAACAGCAGATGAGTACTTGCTATTTGAATCTTAAGGAGAAAACATCCTTCATCACAGAACTTTCTTTCCTTCCCCCAGGCCTAATAAACTGAAGTTAGCTGATTTCTCTAGTTTAAGATGCTTGCTTTTTTACTGGCCTTTTCTAGCCGAGCAAAAGAACAACCTCCATACTGTCTAACAGCTCTAGCAAAAGCATAAAAAAAAATTTACCAAAGTAAATGAAATCCACATAAATGGGCTTTAGTAGAGACAGTACTTAAAATGGAAAGAGATTCAGGGTTATAACTCTTAAAAGCCGTAACTTTGTAATTATTTATAAAAGTAATCTTAGAAGTCTAAATTTTTCATACCTACTCCCTAGGAAAAAAATGGGTTTCTGTAAACTTCCAGCTTAATAAGAGGGGACACATAGCTCTTTTTCTCCAAAATAGCTATAGCAAGCAAAATAAAAAACCCTCACTCCATTTCAAACATCTGACTGCAAGGCCAAAGTCGCCTAAATCCTGACAGAGAACACCTCCAGCTTCATATATATCCTACTCTGAGCTTATATAATTGAGACTGGGTCCTACCTAGAAAAACAAAAATAAAAATGCTGAATCCTTTAGGTATTATACAAATTGGGAGCCACTGAACCCAACCATCCAAAAGGGGGCGCAGATATGTAGGCTGCAAAAGGAAACCGGCTCAGAAATGTGAAACTTCCCTCAGGCCAAGCTGTCCCAGTGACAGGGTCAGTGCAAAGTGTTGTGAAGCACTAAAAGGCTATTCCTGCGTGAGTTTGTACTCAGGCTGCTAAGAATTTCCACTAGGCTCTAAATTATGCTATTCATCACTGAGCAACTGAGGGCCAATCTATCCTCATGTCTCTCCCACACTTCCTCTCCGTGTCTCTGCAAATAAAGGAGAGACCTTATACTACCACCACGTGAACTAAAGACAGGCTTTCACAGTCTAACCACGAAAAGGAGAAGTTTCCAAGTTATTCTGCCCAGCTGCATATTTTGGATGCTGAGGTGGGTTCTTGTAAACTTTGTAAGGTTCTTGTAAACTTTCTTATCATGGCACACAAAATGGTTGCATAACCTGAACTCTTGCAGCTCCTGATATTTTTCTTCAGGCATGCACACACAATCTATCCAGGTGGAAAAATCAAACCAGACTCGTCTGTGCTCAGGCTGTCTTTCAAATGCAAAGGCAGATATACTACCTCCTCACCCCCCCCAGGCTCTTTACCTCCTGCCTTTTGGTTTTATTTTGGTATTACGAAAACCAAACAATCCAGCACAGAATTCAAGGTGCTACTGCTTGGTAAACTATTAACTGCATAGTGAACCCAGTGTGGCTTCATTAACAATACTAGGGTCTGTAAGAGGCTAGAAAGAGACTCCCCGCCGCCCCCCGAAAGAAGTGCCATTAGCTGTCCTTTCCACTTTCTCTACAGAAGTTGAAAAGGAAAAGAAAGAAAATAGTGCATGTTTGCATCACCAGAACAAGAATCGTGTGGGTTTTCCCTGGGAATCCAGAGTGATCGGCCCCTCAAAGCCAGTGCCTAGAGCAACGCAACAAGCAGGGTTCACAGTTGAGTGAACATCAATGCATAATGAGTGGAGGCATTTCAATGCAAATAAACGCTGAATATGAAGGATTAAAGAAAGGGGAAATTAATCTTTTTCATAACACAGGGCACTTATTTTCTCTCCCTTGCGCTCTCTTTTTAAAGTCATGCACACAACTGCTGGAGGGAATCCAACTTCCCCAGTGTGGTGGTGCTGCTTTATAAAAAGCAGAACATACACGTTTAAGACCATGCATTTCCTGAGGATACCAGCAACTGAGATTCTGACAGCTCTTCTGAACAGCCTCAGAAAAAAAAGTGCTTCACTAAGTGGGGCCAGACTGACTAGTAAAAATCTCATTTCAAATCAACCTCCTATTTTTCCAAAGCTCACAGCTTCCTGGGGTGTGGATGGTTTAAAGGGTTTGGTTTCAGCATTTGGGGGATATTTGGATGCATTTACTGAAGGGATTTTATTTTTCAGTTTGTTTCTAATTGCCCCATCCAAGTGATACTTTTGCAATAAAAACAAAATAAATAGGGCAGTTTCATGCTGCTTTAGCAGGTGGCTCCATCTCTTCTCAGTCTGATCCTTTTATGTCCTAATGTCTCAAACCAAGGAACAAAGTGGCAGCAACTCTTCAGGTTATCCCTTCAAAAAAAATGAAAAATCTGCCAATGAAGGTTACTCAGCATTTGAAGATTGTTCACTTCAATAGATGTTGGACTGGAGCAGAAAACTTGTCAAAAAGCTTTTTTTGCCATCACAGGTTTGCATCAAACACAGGATTCCTCAGATATCCGAACACTCCATCAGACCATCATTTTGAAAAACAAAAAACCAACTTTAAAATTCAAGCGGTCCCTCAAAAAAAATTGTTAACCTAGGTAAAAATTTTCCTAACTACAACTCCAAGCCTGAGAGGAAAGTCATTTCCAACCTGTTCCTTTCTCTTCTAATACCATTCTGAGAAAAATGTCAAAGACCCAGAATTTTTAAAATAGGTTTTTATAAATAATGTATTCAAAGATTTCAACCCACTACATAAAGTAAGAATCCCACTTTTTAAGAAAAATATACAAGTTTTGGTAAGAGTTTAAATTCTGAGAGATTCAAGCCTGATGCCAAGCCTTGAGATTTCTACTGCTTCAGTTCCGAAGGACCCGTGGATAACAATTTTAGTACACAAAACTTCACTATGCTGGGTAGTTCCTTTTCTCTTGGGTCAGACAGCTTTATTCTGCTTCATTAACCCTTTCTTTGCTCCTTGATGGATCTTGGAATCCAGTTTCCCTGTAAGGGGAGAAAAAGAAGCCTCATTATTTATTTTTCATATTTGCAATGCAAATCTTTCATGGCCTCCCAGGTCTCCTGGTTACTGTGTTCCTGTCACATTCAATTATCTTGCTTCAGGACTCAGACACTTTCAAACTTCAGAGTTTCATTCTGTGAGAATGAGGAAGCAGTGGGAACACTGTAGAGACACACAAAAGCACGCATACAAACACACTGAGTACTCGCCTAAAGAATCTAAGTTAACATTTCTAATTTTGTAGCTACTAGAAAAGAAACATCACCTTTTCCAGGGTGTCTGATGTGAAGGCAAGTTTTTAAAGAACATACATATATAATAGAGGAAGGCATTTCACACAGTGGGAAACCCATTCCTCTGACCTGTTAACTGGCTGAGCATAATGCACGAACCTCCCTCACAGTGAGAAAAGCAGTTCAACTCACCCCTTTACTGCCTCAGTCTTAATAGGGGGAGTGACCTGAAACAGCAGAGTAGAATCCAAACGAATGCTTTACTGACAAAGGGCCCCTATCACCAGCTAAGAAGGGCAAAGGTCATAGGCTGTATGACTCTTCTAAGTGTTAAAGTTAGAAAACAAGCAACCTTCCTGTCCCAGGTGACCCTAATGAGAGGTTCTTCCCTGATGTGGTCTCTGACCTCTAACTCAGATCTACCAGGATAGAGTTTGGTTCAGTGGTAGCAGCTTTAAGAGCCATCCATCTCATGAAGAGAATCTTAATAGAGTTCCTTTCAGTCTAGGCTGAGAACAGAGAACAGAGCTTGAAGGTTGCTTTCTACAAACAAACAAACAAACAAACAAACAAACAAAAGGTATCATTTAAGTCAATAGCGATGCTGATGCTGGAAATGAACAGTTCAGTAGAACCTCAGCCTCAGCACTTAAAAACAAAAGAGAAAACAAAACAAGAAGCACCTTATAAGGACAGCCAGGTGTACTACAGGCCCACACTCACAACCACTGCCCCTCCTATGCTGCCATTGTCATTTGTTGGCAGCATCAGTAGGAGAAAGAGCACTGAACCAGGAATCAGGAGAGCCAGCTTCCACGTCACCCTTTTCTGGTATTAACTAGCTGTATGACCTGGGGCAAGTCATTGTCTCTCTGGACTTCAATATCCTCATTTGTCCAATTAAGAATTCACGTCCTGACTATTACACAAGGAGAGTGTGAGAAAAATAACCCGAACCTGACAAGTTTTCCTGTTTTCTTACGTTCTCCTCACTCCACCCCCGCCCCCGCCCCCCCATCTCTCTAGGGCTACACCTGCCTCTGGAATAACATTACTTCCTTTTCTGGGCTTCCTCAGAAATCAACACTAAATGATACTCTAAATGCCATCTACAACAGTCACACGCTATTGATTTTAATTTGGGCTTTAGAGCACAGAGTATTCCCAGGGATTTAGGAGTTCTTCCATCCCCCAGGCTGCCTGGCTGGAAGTCCAAACATGTGCCAGCAATCTGGCAAAGAGCCCTATTACAAGGCAAGTTTGCCTTTGTATCCCTAACACTACCATAGTGATTGCCAAATGGTAGATGCTCAATGTTTTCACCAAGTGAATTAAACAAAGAAGGGAGACACTACAAATCTCAAAACCTTTACATTATAGGGACTACTAAGTAACCAAAATTAGATATCAGATAAACATTATAAAGGCGGTGGCCTCCAGAGGTACAAAGAAGTATTGCATCTCATTCAGCTTTTTAAAACAAGCCAGGACAGAATTTAGAATTCCATCTAGGACTCCAGACTTCTAGTTCTCTTTCCTGAATAAGTTAGAAGGACCAGGTCCGAGTTTAAGCCCTGAGATGACCTAGCTGTATAACCTGGAGGAAGTCACCTGGTCACTTTTGTCCTCCACTTTTTCAATGCGAAGAGGCAACTAGACTACATAGTGCAGAGGCCCCTTCCAGCTCTATGATATTGTGCCTTAAAAATGAAATGTAAATTGGAATGACTTGTTTCTGAGGCAATATAATAAAAAGCATAAAACCTAGAAGCAGAAAGATGTGCGCAAAATACTCAACTGAAAAAAATGAAAGGAGGAAAAATTCCTGCTAACTTATAAAGTTGTTGGGAGGATTACAGCTAACATTAAGTGCTTTCTGTATACTAAGCACTGTGCTAAATATTTCACATACATTGAGTGATTTAATCAAATAACTAATTGAAACAATATATGCTAAGTGCTTCATAAGCTCCAAGTTTTCTGAAAAAGTAAGGGTAGTCTTTATTTATGCTGAGGCTTGGTAGTTGTTGTTTCTTAGTTATGGTCTCAATTTTACTTTTAATTTACCACGTATAACTCTAGGCAAGTCTTTTAACTATATTTACTTCAGAGTCCTCATATTGAAAAAAAAAAGGGACATTGCCTTCTTCACACTCTCAAAGCTTTGTAAGAAAATTCCAAGTATAATTTACAGAAAACTCTACTTGGATTAAGAAAACCCTCAAGTGAGACTAGCTCATGTAAGATCAACCCATCAGAGCAAAGCACCCAGTGGTTGGCAAACTAATCTCTGGCTTCAATGATGATTTCATAAAATGGAAAATAGGAGGGGGGAAATATAGAGCAATAAGGATTTCCAGGGCATTCCCAGGGATTCAGAAATTCATTCATTCCCCTAGGCTGCCTAAGAAAACCATACATATGCCAGCAATCTGTGAGCTCCTTACAAATAAGGACTTCTTTACATCCACCAAAGTGATTGCCAATAGTGGCAATTCTTGGGCCAGCTGTGGGCAATGAAGGCCAGGGAAAGGGGCTTCTTACATAAAGAAGCAGTCATCCTGGCTGCCCTTGGATTACAGGAACCTTGAACTCTTGAGTTCTAGTGCAGCCTCTTCTTTCAAGACTTGGGATCTGGCCCGTGAACTACAGTAACATACAGTACACGCTCTTAAAAGTAGAGTAATAACGCTTAGTTTCTGTATTTCCCCAATATTTTTACATTTAGCACCTATAACATTTCAGTGTTAAACCACATCCTCAATCATGGTGCCTAAAAGAAAATCAAAGGCACGTGCAGCAGATGGGCAAGAAGTTAAAAGGGGAACAAATATTTGTCATCAATTGACATAACTCTCACAGGGATTTTCACATGCTTTGCATAAGATATAAGGCAGTGTTTGCATGTATTTATAGAGCATGTAGTTCATTTAAAGTAAAAAGATTCTTTTATCCCTTTGAACCGTCAACCTATATATTCTACTATATTTAACATTTTTGCATTTCCTAATTTGAGTAGACACACAGCCAAGTGATATCATTTTGCACATTGCTCTTTTCTGAATTATTTCAATTTCAAGAAACACAGTTATCCTCAGATTAAGCAAGCTCAAGTTTACAAGCTCAAAAACAAATCAAAATATATACCTTTATTTTAAGGCATACACACATACACACACGACACAACATGTAAATAGATTGTATTCAAAAAGTTTATTTTCAAGTCAGAAGTTTAGAATATATTTCTCATAGAACTTATCTATATAAAAGATGGCTAGTTTCCTAAGCTATCCCACCAAAAAAAAAAAAAAAAATGTTAAGCCATAGGGCTGTAATCGAAGTAGAGCAGTCACATTATCAATACTATGGAACTTAACCACTTCAAGTAACAATATATCTAGAATAAACTATGAAGCATTCCAAATGAAGAGCTATGTATGTACTTTTCCCTGTGGCAGTAGGATTAAAGACTTCCTGGCTCCAAATACTGGAGGTGGCTCCTGCGGACTAAGGGAAGGAAGTTCTGGCAGAGTGTAATAAGGTGTTTAGAGCTGGTAAGATTGAATAAAAGATAAAGGAATGAGAAGTTAGAGAGAATAGAAACTTCACACCAGACTAAATCCTCACCCTGGCTCCCTCTCAACAGAATCTTTTTTTATGAGACACACAGGGACTGGTGAACCTGTTTCCTTCCTTCCTTCCTTCCTTCCTTCCTTCCTTCCTTCCTTCCTTCCTTCCTTCCTTCCTTCCTTCTTCTTTTTCTTTCCTTTCCTTCCTTCTTTCCTTCCTCCCTCCTTCTTCTTTTTTTTTTTAAAATAAATTTTTGCTACCTATTGTTTCTGACCAATGTTTCTCCTTGTCTGGGCCACCAGGGAAGAAGTTGCAATCTCACAACTTCTGTCTAGCCCTGCTGTCCCTGGAACCAGCATACAACCCATGTTGGCTTTTTAAAGTTTTTAACTAACAGAAACAATGGGGAAAGACAGGAGGTTATTAAAATTTGCTTCCTAAGAAAATCACTTTCCCCTCCTCTATTAAATGAAGAAAAATGAAGGCCATATATGTATTGAAGGTGGGTCTCTGGGTAGAGAAAGTACTCAGGTAAAACATTCAGAGAAATACCTAAACTCTGTTTACACAGAACATTTCCTCATAGGAGCTTAAACAGCAGATAAAAACCAAGATAGAGGAGGAAGCTAAGAAAAGGTAACTGGGACTAAAGATCAAGGTAGCAGATGGGTCTGGGAGAGCAGATCTACCACATTTTCCTCCCACTACCAGTGTTGCTATCATTGCCTTGAGTCAGGCAAGAATGGAACACAGGATGGAATGCCACAACCAAAAAAGAGGGAGAAAAAAAATGGAGATTTAAATCCTATATAGTAGAGAAGAAGGAAAAATAATTTCTGGGGCCACTTGGTTACCAGCTGGAGTATAGTCTTAAGTAAATAATTTGTCTAAGTTAAGGGCAATTTATAGTCAGATTTTCTTTTTTTTTGTTTTTTAAAGAGAGATTGATTTTTTTTTTGAAATCTATTTTTTTTTTTTAATTAATTGGAGCAGGGGAACAGGACTTTATTGAGGAGCAGTGTGTTACTTCCAGGACTTTTTTCCAAGTCAAGTTGTTGTCCTTTCAATCTTAGTTGTGGAGGGTGCCGTTCAGCTTCAAGTTGTTGTCCTTTCAGTCTTAGTAGTGGAGGGCGCAGCTCAGCTCCAGGTCCAGTTGCCGTTGCTAGTTGCAGGGGGCACAGCCCACCATCCCTTGCGGGAGTTGAACCAGCAACCTTGTGGTTGAGAGGATGCGCTCCAACCAACTGAGCCATCTGGAAGCTCATTGGCAGTTCAGCTCAAGGTGCTGTGTTCAATCTTAGTTGCAGGGGGCGGAGCCCACCATTCCTTGCGGGACTTGAGGAATTGAACTGGCAACCTTGAGACTGAGAGCCCACTGGCCCATGTGGGAATCGAACCGGCAGCCTTCGAAGTTAGGAGCATGGAGCTCTCACCGCCTGAGCCACCCGTCCGGCCCTTAGATTTTCTGTTCTGTTGGAATCTCGGGAACATACGTCTCATAAATCATGAGGGTTGCCTGAATTTTGTAGTGAATTAATCTAAGTTCACACAAAGCATTTCATTTTGTGGTTGAAAGCAGTATTACTCAAAGTGTAATCAGATGACCAATGGCATCAGGTATCACTTGGGAGAAGGCCTAGGAACCTGTTTTAACAGCTCTCTAGGTGATTTTTATTTACATTACAGTTTGAAAGTACCTCTCTACAGAACAGATTTGTAAAATGGCTAGTTGGTCTCCAATGTACAGGGTGAGGTCGAGTTGTGCATAGCTGAAGACAATGCATGCCCCAGAATCATCCAGTTCACACAATGGAAAAGCAATGTCACAGAGGCACAAAACTGTAATTGACATGAACAAATGGGAGAGTTGTTGATGTTTTTGAAAGGAAGTTAGGCAAGGAGGACACCACTATGTGTTTCTTGAGATTGCTTTAAAATAGAAGAGTTTGCTATATCACCAAACAGAAGAGAAGTTGAAAATTGAAGAAAAGTTGGGAGTTGAAGGAGTGAAGTCAATAAACACTTCCTAAGAAGTGAATATACAGAGGGTACTATAATCACAAATACATAAAAGCCAAAGTTACAGAAAACAGAAGTCATCAAGAGATTTCAAAAAGAGGATGAAAAGCAAGAGGATGAGGATAAAGCTCTAGGAACCAGTAATCAAGGGAACAGTGGGAAGTGATGCCTCCAAAATAGACACTCAAGAATAGACACTTAAAAAGTTGTCCTCGTCTTGGATTGAATACTGAGGAGTAAAGGATAAATGACAATGTTGTCATTGGCACTGGCTTACTACTTCCTTTAATGAGCAGCACAGCTGAACAAAGCATACTCTTTTGACTGACAAATAGGATTTTAAATGTATTGGGGTCCTAAATGGAAGTTTAGAGTGATTCACTAGCATGCCAATAATTGTGGCTCAAGGTACACTTTGGAAAGGCTATACCGTAGTCAATCTAAATTTAAAGTTATCAATAAATATAATTTTATTAATCCTCCAACACTTGAGATGCCATGGAACAGGGTAAAAGAGAAAGTTTTTAAAAAGTTAAACAAATGAGATGTAAGATAAAAAGAAAAAAAAAAGAAAATTAGACCATCAAAGCTTGTGACTTACAGATTTTTGGATTTCCTTTAATAGGAAACTTCACAATCATTTCCTGGGGATTTGTGCAGATGAAAACAAATGGAGAATCAGATTCTTGACTCATGTCTGGATACTGTGAAATATAAAAATAAAAAGTTCAGGCTAGTTGGGACAAATTTCAAATTTAAAGAAGATCAAATGATGTCCCAGATTTCACTTCGACATTCTGGTGACAGGAGTCTTCACGTCACAGTCAGGTAAAGAGGATTATGCTCAACAAGCAAGAACAAACCTCCGCCTTTCCCCAGGCCTTAGCACAGTATTCTTACACAGTCTATTGCCTCCCGTTTCTGACTTCCTATAATGGGAACAACTTCTTTAAAAAACAAAACAAAAAAAAACCGATGCCTGAGATCTCCCCTGAAGAATCAGTACTGACTGTTCCTTTAACACAAGTTCCTGGGAGTTGGGCAATTCGGAGGTCTCCTTCAGAACAGGGGCACTCTGCTAGGTTCAACTCAGATGAAACACTAGAAGATTTAAGAAAAATGGAACATTTGTGAAAATTCTGCCAGAAATAGTCAACAGAACCCTTCTAAAAGGAAGGAAGATGATTCATTCTGAAAGGTATGAACATGCAAAAGCTGTTTTGCTGGATGCATTCCAGGCCTACATAGGGCGAAAAGGTAACTAACTGGTAGAGCACTTCTGAAAATTATTTAGAAGCCTCCTTTGGATTTCTTTATCACAAAACAAATCTGTGTGAATACTTTGAACTTCTATTCCTTCTATAAAAATAGACAGAACCTAGTAAGACCATGCTGACCACCATCACAATTTAAGGAGCTGGGAGTTGGCAGAAGTGCTCTCCAACAATGCCCAATGGACCTGACATCTCATTATTTCCTACCTTGGGATGTCTTGTGTTTAGCATGGTCGACAAATATGACTCCCAGGCTGACCGCAACTTTGGGTCACTTCATTACCAGAGGAGGCTTTCTCCTAGTCATTACCCTCAGAAGTATGAAATTATTTTCCACTCCTATTCACCTAAGATGTGTTCTCTAAAGATCTAAGGCTCTAAGGTAGAAATGGAGGTTTCAATAAGAAAATTCAAATTTCTCTGGAAGTGGAAGCATAAACAGTTGAACTTCTTTACTGACCACTTGTGCTAGGTGGTAAGTAATGCTGTGGAGAAAACAGAAAGGATTGTAAGCAGCTTTTGGTCCTGCCCACATACCATGGCTTTCAGTGTGGGACAGGTGTGGCATGTACTTTGATAAAACATAGCTTAATATCATGTATCAACCACAATTGTATTCACAGGCAAGGTCAAAATGTTCATGGTAGAAAAGAAAGACTAAAGCTGGAAGGGTAAACTCTCTTCTCTCTTTATCCCCTGGATCTTTAGAACTCAAAGAGAAGCAGGGTCCAGCTGTTACTGCTGAGGTGCTTCTGCACAAATAAAACCAGAGGCTGCTGCTGTCAGAATCTTTAAACCTAATGCCACAGAGGCCAAAGCAGCAGCAGTCACAACTAACATCTCTTCCGTTTTCGTGCTCTCTCTTCTGTGTGTCTTAGAGTGTAAGGCAGAGGACAATGAGGCCAGGACGTCAGAGCTCTGCATTTCCAAAACTGCAAGCCATTTCAGCCATTCTCTCCTTAGTCATCCACACCCATAAATGTCCTGTCTACTGGATTAATCACATTAACAAACATAGTTTCTGTAATGTCTGCCATAAAACAAAAACTCTCCAGATCCCACATTCTCCTCTAGCTACTGCCCCATTTCTCAGATTTTACAACAAAATTCATCCAAAGATTATCTATACTCCCTGCCTCAACTTCTCCTATTTTTTCTTGCATTCACTCTAAACAGGTTTTCACTCCCATCACTCCAACAAAGCTATTCTCATAAAGGCCACCGTTCACTTTCATGTTGGTAAATCAAATGGTCAGCCCTCAGTTCTCATTTTAACTGATCCATCTGTAGAACCTGACAAAATTCTTCTCTCCCTCCTTCTTGAACACATTTGTCACTTGGCTTCCATGACACCATTCTTCTCTTCCTGGTTTTACTTTTTACTGACTGCTTCTCATCTCATTCTTTAAACGTTGGAGTGCTTCAGGGGTCAGGCCTCAGACCTCAACCCTCTCTACATTCACAACCTGGGAATTTCCTTTAGTCTTAGAGTTAAAAAATAAGGTCCTGGATTTGTAACTATGAGAGGTGATGGATGTTAACTAAACTTAATGTAGTAATCATTTTGCAATATATACATATATCAAATCATTATGTTGTACACCTTAAACTAATACAACGTTATATGTGAATTATATCTCAACAAAACTAAAAAAAGGGTCCTGAAAATGCACATGAAAACCACGAGATATCAGTTCGCACTTACTAGGATAGCTATTACAAAACAGAAAACAAAAAACATGGACAACAACTAGTGTTAGTAAGGATGTGAAGAAATTGGAACCCTCATGCATTGTTGGTATGCATGTAAAAGTGCAGCCGCTGTGGAAAACAGTTTGACATTTCCTCAAAAAGTTAAACATAGAATGACCACGTGATCTAGCAATTCCACTCCTAGGTATATACCCAAAAGAACTGAAAGCAGGGACTCAAACAGATACTTGTCTACCAATGTTCACAGCAGCATTATTCACAATAGTCAATAGTTCCCACAATCTGTCTATTAGTAGATGAATGAATAAACAAAATGTGTTACATATACATAGAATGGAATATTATTCAACCTCAAAGAGAAATGAAATTCTGACACATGCTACAAGACGTGTGAACCTTGAAAAATTATGCTAAGTGAAATAAACCAGACACAAAAGGACAAATATTGTATGAGTCTACTTATATGAGGTACTTATAATAGGCAAATTCATAGAGACAGAAAGTAGAATAGAGGTTGCCAGGGGCTGGGGGGAGGAGGAAGAAATAATTATTATTTAATGACTACAGAGTTTCTGTTTGAAATGATAAAAACGTTCTGGAGGTGGATGGTGGTAATAGTTGCACAACATTGTGAACGTACTTAATGCCACTTTAAATGGTTAAAAGGGTAATTTTGTTGTATTTTATCACAGTAACAAACAAACAAACGAAAAACAAGGTCCTAGATTTCCTTCCCAAACCCGCTCATCTCTTATTTATATCCCTTTAAAATAAATAAATAGCTATTCCATCCTTCTAATTGTTCAGGCCCGAAATCCCACAACCAACCCATTGGGAAATCCTGTCAACTCCATCTTCAAAAGATATCTAATATTCCACCACCTCTTAAGACCTCCATGGCTACTTCCTTGGTCCGGGCCATCATAATGTCTCCCTGGATTATCACAATAACCTCCTAACTGGTCTGTTTCTGCCCTTAACCTCCCTCTTGTCTATTTTCAAAACAGCAGCCAGAGCAATTTTTTTTTTTTAAAATATCAGATCCTGTCACTCCTCTGCTTACCTTCCCAATAGCTTTTCATCTCAGGATAAAAACCTAAGTCCTCACCATGACCTATAGGTCCCTAGACCTTCTGGCCCCCCCATTTCCTTTCTGATGCCTTTTCCTGCTACTCTTCCATTTGTACTCTACTCCAGCCACACTGGCTTCCTTGCTGTTCCTGCCTCTGGGCCTTTGCACTTGCCTCCTCCTTCTTCCTGGAATCCATGGCCCCTTCCCGCTTCCTCCCCCACATGGCTTCCTCTCTTTCTTTCTTCAGAACTTTCAATGTTAGCTTCTTAATGAGTCTTCCCTAATCATTCTGTTTAACATCAGAGCACCAATCTCCTCACAAACCTGGCACTCTTAACCTCCCTCTCTGACTTTACATTTTTTCTGTAACACTATAATCTGATACTATATAATTTACTTATTTAATTTTTTAATTTGGTCTCCACTTACTACTAAGATGAAAGCTCCACAAAGGCAAGGATTTTTGTCCAATTTACTCCTCTTGAACCTAGAACCATGCCTGGCACATAGTGGGGCAATCAATAAGTACTTGTACAATGAAAGAACAATGAATTTACCAACTTGTTCATTAAGGTTACCTTAACAATGCTGAACATGCACATCCAGGAACTGGACACTTTCAGGACTGTAACTGGGTAAAAGCAGGCGCGACTCTGTAACCTGTTATCCCTCAAGTTAAATTAAAACTTTTGTTTTTGGCAAGTGGCCAATAAAGCCCGAGGTTTAATAACTATCCTGACATACATTAACCGAATAAGCAAATGTCAAATAAAAGGGAAAAGGATGGATAAATAAAATTATAGAACAAGAGGTTCCTTGGACCCATTCATGCCTCACACTAAACATTAAAATCAACTTTCTCAACTGAACCTAAATCCAAGTTTCACGTAAATATCCCTTTTCCCAAGTTCTACCAGTGAACTTCAAGAGGCTTACAAGAAAGAAAGCGGACGAGCAAAGCAGCCTACCAGGAATAATAAGGCCTATGCACTGGGAGAAGGGATTATTCTTCATGGCCAAATGCATTAAAGCAAAGCCAGCTTGGCGGAACCTCAGCACCTCCAAAAAAGCATGATCTCTGTAACTGCGGCCTGGGCACTATGGACCATAGTATATATTATACTAACAAGTAGGTCAGAGACTTACAAGAAAGGAATTTTTGGTCTGAGAGTCAAAAGAGTAAAATGCAACTGACTCAGAGAAAAATCGAGAGTGTGGGGTCCCTATTTGTGAAGAATGTGGACAAACTCTGGATGTCATATCCAATTTAGAAAGGATGCTCCATTAAGGATCACTGTCATAGCACAACAGAGAGGTCAGGGAACTTACGTTTTAAGATCAAGCAAGCAACTCAAAGCAACCATTCAAATTCAGTTAACAGATTCCTCCCTCAGGAAGTTGCTGCTCTTGCCTAAGACAACATGACTCCAGCCTGACAACGGGGGGGGGGGGGGGGGGGGGGGGGGGCCCTACTCTTCTTTCACGTTCATAAGTTTCATAGCTGTCTAACATAACAGGTAATTAACTACTAAACAGTCATTTTCTTCTCCCCTCCAGAGGGAAACTGTTCAGCAGTCATCTAGAAACATTTCTTCTGCCATTTTCATAAACAAAATAAAAATAAAAAAAAGAGTTTAGTAGTCTTTGGAAACCACTACTGATTCAGAACCAAGTGGGCATTTTCACCAATTCTGCAAACCTCCATTTAGTCCTTGTACTGAAATGATCAGTAACTCCTAAACGATGTTACTCTTTACAAATCCCCAGTTGACCTATAAATCCTATACCTGTCTTCAGAGAACAGCTAAAGCAAACAGTCAAGAAGGAACTCATTGACAAGGAACATATATTTGCTGTAGGTTTTCTTGGTTTGAACTTTGGGGAACTCGATAGCACATGAAATCAGGCTCTGAAATCTAGTTTGCGGAAAATCAACCCCAAGTAGATTGAGGTCATACATAATACTCAGAAAGAGAGAAGGAAATGAGGCTGATAAAAAGGCTATAAGCACAACAGATCCAAAGAAGCAGATCCTGAAGCAACTGTGTTCTCTGATAAATAGCTCTTGTTTTCCTATTTCAAGGTGTTCACAGGATGCAACTCAAGTCCCACTCTACTGGAGGATAAAATCTGTCTCCCATCAGAGGAACATATTGCTCACGGGACTCCCAACTACTGTGTATTTCACTAGGGTTGGATAAAGATCGTGCCAGCTGGCCCCAAGTGGGAGAGCTGAACTCCCATGGACCAGTACCTAATCCAAATCATGTGTCCAGTATCAAAGACAGAGGGTTCCAGCTCAAGCTAGAGCGACAAGTCATATTTTCTCCAGGTGGAAATAATAAGGGATAGGTGGTGTGTAGCTTACGGGTCTCAGCCATTTGTGGAAGACAATCTGGTTGAGGACACACAGCACTGGTTTCCAGGTCCCATCCTGCTCACCGTAAAATTTCTACTCTGGCTTTCTGTGCCCTTGGGAATCCTATGCTGGAATCTCCACACGCAAAAGAACCTAATCAAGTATATTTCTCTAAAATTAACCTCAAGCTTTTCTACCCTGACTTTTCAAGACCTACATGGGAATCACCCATCCATGACAATTATTTTTGGTCTTAATTTTCATGTGGTAGGCTTTCACTCCAACTTAAACGAGTGAGAACCAAAAGAAAATTGCTCTTAATTAAAGACACTACATTGTGAGGTTCTTAACCACTGAAGTCTACCCCGGGACTAATAGCTCAGTGTGCTAAGACTCCGCTTGAGTTAAGGGCTCTGCCAATTTTAGATTTTATCTTCCAATGTCTGGTTTGATTCAACTGAGAACAACTATTCTGAGGCAGAGCTCAGAGAATTCTTTTACCTCACCTGACATATCAAGGTAAGATCATTATCAAGTAATCTGGCATTATTAACATCAATACCCCTTTATCAAAAATCATTTGTTTTTTAGAACAAGAGATTAAAATATTTAAAAAAATAAAATAATTTAATTGTCCAAATGAAAAATTATAGGAAAATGGGTTTTTGTATGGTATCACACACTACAGAACATCTCTCCTTTCCTGCTACAATATAGGTTTTGTTTGCCACAGCTCATTTCTTTTAAAGTCATTTACCTTAAAAGAATATTCTCTTCTTTTGTATACTCCATCTGGACTAATGGCACTACCATTCACCCACTTACCACAGCCAGAAACTCAAGTTTATCCTAGACTTCCCTCTTTCTCTCACTCTTCACATCCGATCAAATCACCAAGTCCTATAGACTTCACTTCCTAACATTTCAATCATCCGTTCCTCTTTGTCCAACTCAACTGCATTATTGCTGGCCTCCATCATGCCTCACCTGGACAATCATGATACTTTCCTAATCATTTCCTTGTTTTTAGGCTTGCGCCACCCACTCCATCCTTCCTACTACTGCCAGGAAAATCTTTCTAAAATGCACATCTCATTATGTCACACACACGGTTGCCTTCAGAATACAATTCAAATTCCTTCACAGTGCATTTAAAAGGCTTTTCATCAACCACTGTCTGCCTCTCAATTTATTATTACCACCTTTATTGAGCACCTACTATATGCCAGTCTATATGCTAGGACACTGGAGATAAAAAGGTGAATAAGACAGATGGTGACCACCTAAAGGAACTACATGTGAACATATTTGACGGGGGTGGGGGTGGGAAGTAATTACGAAAAAAAACCAAAAACCAAACCGACAAAAGTGAAAAATGCAATAGAAATATCAACACAGTAGCCAAGAAAAGGAAGTGATTCATCCTGCCAGGGAGGAAATGGGCTGAGGTCAGGGAAGATTCTACAGAAAGAATGACATCTGAGCTGTTTTAAAGAATGAATAGGAACTCTCCTGGTGGACAAGAGCATGGAGACATGATATAGGATGGTATATTAAGGAAGACTTAAATTGTGCTTTCTTCAGGACTCACCTTTTTTAGAAGGTTCCTTAACCCTCCCCACCCTACCTCCAGCCAAGCTGAGTTAGGAGCTGGGTACCTTCCTTTGTACATTCCTTTGTTCATATGATAATTATTATGATTGGGTTTTCTTGTCTCAGTCTCTCCTAGCAGACTTAAGGATCTAGAGGAAATGGAATATCTTGTTAAAACTCTGGATCCTTAGTCTTTTAGTATAGTGCCTGGTACATGACACATGGTCAATAAATAGTTGCTGAATATACGATTGTATAATATTCTGATCTATAAAATCTTAAATTAGGAGGGGGGCCGGATGGCTCAGTTGGTTAGAGTGCGAGCTCTCAACAAGGTTGCTGGTTCAATTCCCGCATGGGATGGTGGGCTGTGCCCCCTGCAACTAAAGATTGAAAACGGTGACCGGACTTGGAGCTGAGCTGTGCTCTCCACAACCAGACTGAAGGACAATGACTTGGAGCTGATGGGCACTGGAGAAACACACTGTTCCCCAATTTAAAAAATAAATAAATAAATAAAAATTATTTTTTAAAAAAGCCTTGAAAAGACTGCAAGAAGATAGCAAGGCTACAGCAGATTCCTTCTAGATCAAGCAGACCACTTCCTCTCTCTCTAAGCCTGGGTTTACTTATAAGTAAAATGAAGGTGTCACATTAAGTGATTGATTCTACCTGCGTACAATCTCTTGCATCTGTTCCTGTCTTGTCTAATTCCCCTGGCACTATCCTAGAACAGATTTTTAAAAATCTCTACCCTAGGTGACAACTGCCTTCTCACTAGTGTTCCCACCTTCAGTCTCTTCACCGCAATCCATCTCCCACATTGCTACCAGATTCATTTTCCTCAAGCAAGGCTCTGATCACCTTCAAAACACCTCTCCCCCACCCCACGACTACAGAAAAGTCTTCCCTCTATAGCCTATCATTCAAAGCTATCTACCCCTTCCCATTTTTGTTTGCTGCTTGTTCCCCCTCATCCATACTCTTCTCTCAACTGGTTTGCTATTACTCTCCATACCGGCCCATAACTTCCCACCTCACGTTACTCCCTCTCCTTGGAATATGCTTTTCTACTATCTAAGTAGGAAGACTTGAACAGCAATCTCAATTCTACCATTTACTGACAGTATGCACATTATTTTTAACTCTCTGAGTCTTAAGTTCTCCCAAATTTAAAGAGAGGTGATGATACCTTGCTTCTGACACATAACTAATTAAAA
Organism: Rhinolophus sinicus; assembly: GCF_057876585.1. Classification (NCBI taxonomy): domain Eukaryota; kingdom Metazoa; phylum Chordata; class Mammalia; order Chiroptera; family Rhinolophidae; genus Rhinolophus; species Rhinolophus sinicus. Next base: position 155,939,118 of record NC_142503.1, on the reverse strand, counting down.
AGTAATAGACTTTTATTGATACGAGCAGCCTTCACGGCTAATTCAAGAGCCATATTTTTCATAAAGTCTTTTTGGATCCTTCCCAGCTGAAAGCAACCATTTCCTCCTTTAAATTTCTTAGAGGCAGTCTTTACTTCCCTTAAAACAGTTACCTTTGCTTTTTATTTTGTATTTGGTTGTTTATAAACATATCTTATCTACCCAGTGGTCTTTCAAACATTCTGAGCATAGAATCCATTGCTGATTCAACTTTTTCTTTCCTTTAGTGTCAAAAACTGTGTCTGATTTATGATATATACTCAAGTATTTATTGGTAAATATTTAAGAAAATCTTAACACGTTGCGTACGGATCACGAGAATCTTCACGAGGGATTTAAACCCTGCCGTACGCAACGTGTTAAGAATTACACGTTCATTTTCAGATGAAAAGCTATACATTTAAAAATGTACATAAATGAACAGAAGAATGTTAATATTCCCCTCCTCTCTTCAGGATAAATACAACATAAAGTATAATGCTTCCTGGATTATTAGAAAAATGTGTATGGCTGTCCTCAACTCACTAAGTGAGCACTTGACATCCAGGTTGCAAAAAACTCTAAAGACAGTCTGTTCTGACCTAGAAACTCTAGCAAATGTTCTCATCATAATCAGAACTCTGAAGATACATTTCCTGTCTCACTTAAGTGATCTATGATTTTAAAGAACTGCCTGGGGGTGGGGGGCAGAAAGAACTGCCTAGGATTAGGCTTGCTGTGGCAGACATACAGTTCCCCTTTTTGCTGGGTCTCAGATACAGCCCTTGCAATCCCTAAGGAACCTACATTTTAGGTCTATAAAGCGGCAGGTTTTCTCAGTACAACAGAGAGGACCGTTTTCACATATTTTAAAAGAGAATTTGGGGACTGCATTTTTTAAGGCTAATGCCTGGTTTGAATATTTACTTCCTTCATTCTCTTAATTTCTGATCTCTCAGACTTATAGACAACCCATTGGTGATAGAAGCTGATGATTTCCACACGTGAAGTGATACCTGCAATCATCCTGTATTGCTTGGATACTCATAGAGAAGCTTTCCGCCCTGGAAGACTGCAATTCTAATGCTGATATCAATGACATAGGCATCCAGCAGTAGAACTGCTTCAACATAATTCCTTAAAGATAAGTTCTTGGTTATTATAAAAGCCGTAAGATCAAATGGACTAAAGGGTCAGGAAACTGGCAGGAAAGGGACAGATTCAGTACAGAAGAAATTAAATAATCATGACCTTGGAGATTTCAGACAAATCAGATTTCCTATTGAAGGCAGAGATATAAATAGCACGAACACAACACAGACACGTAAAAACAAAAGCCACCAACTCAACTTTTTGTTTGAAAACTTGTTAGGTCTAGAGAACTGCTCAAACCACAGCTGCTAATGGTTATAGATTTGGCAATCAAAACGTCTTTGTTAAAAAAAAGTTTTAACTGCCTTACTATTGAGGTTACAAACCACAGCCCTGATGCACTGCTGCAGTCAACATCCTCCCTGCTGTTTCTGAGAGCTTACATCTGCTGCTGGCAGATAAAACGCCTGCAAACGACATGGGCTCCTTCCAGGGGAATACAGAAGTTTTAACTAGACGGCTCTCATCTACCTCTCTCTCCTGAGCTGAGCCTACAGCCCTTTCCGTAGCACTCCCTACCTTGTCCAAGTTGATCCCCTGCTGTTACTCTGGAGGGTTTAAGGTCTAGTGGGATTTTTTTTTCCTAGCACAAATCAGCCATGCTATCTTAGAAGATAAAAGGAAGACGAATTCTTAGCTCAGAGGAAAGCATTTTAAGCACATATTTTTAAAGCCACTTATACTGTAGCGCATTTTATTTTAAACAACCACTAATAAAACCTTTTCTGTTATTTTTTTTAAGAACTAAATGATCACACTATGCTGAAAATAGTGAGGGCTTAGTATATTTTAACTTACCAAAGAAAGGCCAAGAATGTGAGGTCAGGAAGTAAATTATTGAGCTTCTTTGGGGAGAGGAAAAATTAGGAACAAGATGGAGAAGCAAAATGTGGTCCAAGTCACACAGGAGATTAGTTTCAGTTGAAATAAAAATTACTAGATCCACACTGGTTTTCAAAGAAAATGCAATTCAGCTGGGTGATGGGACATGAGTGTAGAGATGCAAAAAGAAGAGACAGGTCAGGAAACTTGTCTCCTGGATGATTCTGCCTCAGTGAGCTGATCTATGAGGATAAAAAAACCCAAATATACCTAGACTAGCACTTCCTAAACTGTATATAGTACCAGTTTTGCAGTGTTTGTATGAGGGGGCGGGGAGAGGGGTAAGGCAGGAAAGTGGGGGGCGGGGAGATTGTGGTCAAAAAGTTTTGGGAACACTGCAAGTTATATCCACTAGATAATCAGAGAGTCATAATACATACTAGCATATTAAGGGCTCTGAGAAGTTCTGCAATAAACAAATTAATTTATTCCAAATATATTTTCCAAATGTATGTGTCCATGGAATCCTCCCACCTTTGTTTCAGAGAACACCTGTGCCATAGAATAGTTTGGAAAACGCTATTCTAAGACTATTATTCCTAAACTCTCAACTCATTCAGAAATGAGAATAAGGTTGGTAAAACAGGCTAGACAATCACAATTCTTACATCACAGAATCCTAGTTCAAACAGAAACTGGTAGATTACCAAGGGTGCTCAAGAAATTTTCCAAAAAGCAGCCAAATATCAAAGCTAAAACTTTAAAAAGTGGTAAGATCCTTACCCAATAAATAATCCTCAAATAGGGCTACTATCAATTCTGAATACATTCACGTGCTACCCTCAAACACAGAACAGAAACAATGGGGAAAAGACACAGAAAAGCTGACCACAGAGTCAGGATAAAACATGGAATATTAGCTCAAGGAGTATCCTGCTACCCTGAAAGCCAGGTATCCCCGAGAAAGGAAAAAAATTTGTTAATTAGATTTCTAATTCCCATAAGTTTGTGGTACTCCGTAGACCAGGATTACAGTTTCCTACCCTTCTCTACATAAATTTGTGGAAGAAAGAAGATTGGCTGTCTAAGGATATAAATCATTTGACCTTGTATCAGGTGGTGGTTTACTTGATTGACAAATGAGCAAGTAAAGGAAAAAACAACCAACCACACTGCCAGATGCTCCTGAGTTCTCCTTTAGAATGCAAATATCCTAAGAAGAAAATATAATACATTAAGTTACACTAACCTGTTGATGGCTGTAAGAGTCTCTAAAATTGTAAAACCTACACCAATGTAAGGCATTTTTATATTACTTCTAGCCTGAAAAAAAGGCAGAAGAGGAGAGGAAAGAAGACATTGAAAAATGGGCAAAAGGCCCATGAGAGAGAGAACCTTTGTTTCCACAAGGGTGTGTTGTGGAAAAGAAAGAGCTTCCGCATGTCTATGGTTTTTGCCTAGGTCTGGATCAGGTATGAAAAGCAGAAAAAAAGTCAAAATTCATGCCAAACTGAAGGTATTGTCCTCATATACATAAAGTAATCAGAGAAGGGCTGAGGAGGCAATGCACAAGTAAATGAAAGACAGAAAACGAGATGGATGTAACTATTGGCTAAAATCTGTGAAGAAAGGATAACAGGAGGTGAGATTGGAAGTTCTGTGGGTTTTTTGTTTTTTTTTAAACAGACAGTAATAATAGTAATGAAAGGCAAATAAGTCTGAAAAACAAAGAATTTACTGAGAAAAATTCAGCTGGAAAACATTTTCTTAAGCACCGTGGTGGAAGTCTTTTGCCTAAAGTAACTATTCAAAGTACAGGAAAACCATACTGTTAGGTAAGACTTCATGCTTCAAGGATGGACCTTCCCATTTTGGATTTCTGCTAGTCTGAGTCTAACATAAGCCTCTAAATTTCAAGAGTTTTCCAATTAAGCTAAAGTCCTTCGGCTACCTTTGCTGTTCAAAATGTACTTTAGTTATGTCAGTTCATTCTTTAGTGATCAAAATAAATAAAAATACACACATATGTACAAACACAGACACACACACCAAACCTGGCATGGTCCAGGCAATCAGTTCAAACACACTTGCTTATCATGAATTCTCTGGCCTGAACCAAATGTTCAAGAGTAAGTGACAACAAATTCTACCATCCCACCAATTAATTGAAATAATTCAAGGGATAGTAATGGAGGGTTTCTTCACCAAAAGCAACAAAGTTTTATTAAAGGCTAAGGATCCTATACTTATGAGCTGTATTGTGGCAACAGCTTTTTATGAAGAAATGTATGTGTACCAGTCCTCCACATATCAGAAACTAAAGTGTCACTAAATTTTCTCTGTTTCTGCCCTGGTCTTTTCTCTCCCCAATTTTTCCTAATTAAAAGATTATTTTCACATATCTAAATTCAGTTGCTAGCACTTTCTATCTCCAGGATATTCTGTGTTGAAGGATCGATAAGCCAGCTGTGGTGCCAAACCAAGCATCTGTCCAAGAGAAGTATTCTTTACTTACCTGATCCTTAAATTGATTTTGGGACAAACAGTCAATTAGGTCCACACAGCCCAGAAGACAACCTGATGGATAGTCGTTGGGAAATTCCACATCTGAATAAAGAATTACAGAAGGATTGGATAAATTTCCTTTGTGACCCTGGAACTCATGAATCTGTTTTCAATTCTGAACAAATCACTTTCTCTATTATCTATTGGTAGACATAAGGAAAACAATGAGATTTTATTTGGCACATTGTTCATATTTTAGCGAAAAAATGTGTGAGTGGCTGGCTTAGTCCACTGTCCACATCCTAAGCTATAGGAAAATTCCCCTCACACCATGGAAGTTCAAGGACCCCACAACTTTACTCTAAACAAATCAATTCCACTATACTCAACTGGATCTTACTTGAGTTGGTGGTGATGGGCTTTGTAAACAAGCTACAGGTGTCAAGAGAAAACCCATACAAATGTAATAGAAAATATTAAGAATGTCAGAACACACAAATTTAAAACAAGCCAGTCAAAACTGAAATACGTTTTTATGGAACTATGCACTTTTGATTCCTAAAGCTTGGTTTTTGGAAAACTTTTAAAGGTGGTACTGTAACTATCCTCTCATTCTACCTTCATAAAAAAATGCATAAACTGGATAAGAGGAAGGAGAACAAGACAACCAAGGGTAAGAAGTGTATTTTAGGATCCAAATATTCCGTGCTTGGGGGGATTCGCAAAATACACTCTTAAGTCAACCAACTTTGATCTGTCCAAATCCGATAGCAGATGTCTATTTGCGTCACTCCCAATAAAAATTCTTATTTGTGGTTATTCTTCCCAATCTAAAAATCCCAGAGTTTATAGTTTTTTTATTCTCATAGTTGAAAAAAAAAAAAGGAGACAATTTTCTCAGAATTAAGACTAGTTGCTTGATTTCTGGTGTTGGGAGCTGATAGTTTTATTTGTACTCTTTGGCAAATTAACATTTTGAACAGCTGTCTATGATTTGCCACTAAACACACACACACACACACACCACAGTTTAAAGTCACTTACAGCAAAAAAAAAAAAAAAAAGCAGCAGCAGCCACCAGAAGGAAGTGAAAAAAAGATGAATGTCAATGACTTCTCTTCACAAAATAAGACTGAAAGGAGAATTCAGTCGTATATGGGTGTTACCTTTCCCACGAAGAAAACGATATGTAGTCTGGAGTTCTGAGACTTCTTGAGGGGAGGGTCTTTTAGCTGTGGCTGCTATCCAAAGTCGTCCTCTGTGAGGGGTGTACCAGCTTCTGCCTTCCACCCTTAAACAAATATAAATTTAGTAGTAAGGATCCAATTCTAGTGTCCTGGATGATCTCATAACATACAGCAAATTATCCAGGTGAATGAGGAGCTCTAGAAGTGATACCTCAGCAAGAGGGGTATTTTTTTTGTGAAAAACAATTTTCCCACAACACCCTTCACCTGAGTATGAACCCTGTTCTCTAGTTTTTCCTGTCATCAGAACAAAGACAACTTATCTTTCTCAGCTTCTATTTTTTAAATCTGATCTTTATGACTCGGATTTGGAGCTTTCACTAGCCTTGGGACTTCTACATTCCAAGTCTTGCATTTTCAAGGCATTCCAAGTTGTCCCGCAAAAATGGAAATCCTTGCCTTGGACTCAAAGGCTAACCTTTCCTGAAATATTTATTAATTGTTCTCTAACATGACAGAAAAATTCTCACCCACATGTAACTTCCCAAGAATAGTACTCTTATAATTATTATTTAATATAATTTAATAAAATGTTTATCATTTTTACTCTTTAAATTATAACCACATTCATTTATATTTTCTGGGTATTTTATAAAGGTTATGTTCTTTTTAGATAATTAAACAACCTGTTTACTAATTTGAAAGAATCTTTAAGTGGAATAACAGAATGCATTCAAGAGAATACTCGCTACTCTCCAAGGATTATAAAAAGGTGTTTCTCTTCTAGTTCCCACTAATGAAATAAAGTACCTTGATAATATACCCCTATGATACTATTCTTATAATGGGAAATTCTCATATTCTTAGTTTTCCAATATAAATGAATTGGAAGAGTGCCAGGCACATAGTAGGTACTCAATAAATGAGGAACGAATCAATGTATTTCTTCCCTCTATACCAAATAACCTGAAGGGTTACTGAGAAAATCATCTCACAGATATGGCAGAACCACCCACTTTATTTCTGTGGGATTAGTGATTGTGGGTTGGATGCTGCTCATCCTTTCCTTTTCAGTGAGAAACTAAATAATACAGACCCAAAATTGGCCGAGAGAAATGTAAACATTCTGATCCCCTCAGCAGAAAGTAGCTGTTTAGTTTTCGACTTTAGAAAAGGAAGGCACCTAAATTACAGAGAATTGACTGAGAAGAACAGACATCTGAGGGCCTCGTGCCAGGGGGCAGAAGCGGATTACATGAGCTTATTCTAATGGCACTACATGTATGACTATGAAACAATTAGGAGCCAAAGAAAGAAAGCCTGACCTTCAAGAGGGGAGAAAAACAGTAATGCATCTTAATGAAGGAGGAAATCACAACTAATCATGAAAACACCGAAGTACAAATGATTGTTCCTAAATGCTGATAATAAGTTTTTGTTCAGAGAAGTAGAGAAATGACTGAAGCTTACACAGTGAGAGTGGAAAAAAGCACTTTGAAAACTTGAACTCTATTTCCCTCTCTGCCACTAACTAGCTTTGTAATTCAGAGCAAGCTACTTTACCTTTGCCTACCTAAATGTCCTCATTTGTCAAAGATTGTAATAGTGGCCTGATCTATTACATAGAGCTACTGCTTTGAAAACTATAAAATTCTATTTAAATATAAGGTATTATTACTGTTATGAGTTAGGAGCATATAAAATTCTAATAGATAAAATAAGAAGGAAGAAAGAGATATCTGCATCCCCACATTCGTTGCAGCATTATTCACAATAGCCAAGACATGGAAACAATCTAATTGTCCATTGACAGATAATGGATAAAGAAAATGTGGTGTATATGTACAATGGAATATTATTCACAGCTATAAAAACGAAGGAAATCCTGCCATTTGCAACAACATGGATAGACTGCGAGGGCATTATGCTAAGTGAAATATGTAAGTCAGACAGAGAAGACAAATACTGTATGATCTCACTTTTATGTAGAATCTGAAAAAAACAAATTCATAGACACAGAGAACAGATTAGTGGCTGCCAGAAAATGGTGGAGCTAGTCAAGAGGTATAAATTTACAGTTACAAGTCCTGGGGATGAAATGTATAACATGGCCACTATAATTAACAATACGTTATTGTATATTTGAAAGCTGCTAAGAGAGTAGATCTTAAAAGTTCTCATCACAAAACCCCCCAAACTTGTAACTATGTGTGGTGATGGATGTTAACTAAACTCACTGTGACACTTTGCAATATAATCATTATGTTACACACCTTAAACTAATACAATGTTGTCAATTTTATCTCAGTAAAACTGGATAAAAAAAGGAAAATGAATGTCATAATGATATGTGAAAGAAAAAACCCTAAATATATATTATCACCTCACTATATAACATTTTGCATAGGAAAAATGTAAACCCTCTAAAATGCTAAGAGTAACTGTTTCTAGGTGATGGGATTATAGGTGATCTTCCTTTTTCTAGCTACTTTTCTGTATTTTCCAATTTTCTATTTACATTTATAAAAGCAAAAAATGAAAATAATAAACAAACCCACTATTAAAAAAACATGAATTGAAAAGAAACATATGAAACCATGGAATTGTAAGCTATTACCATCATTAACAGGTAAAACGATACAACTTTATTATACCTCCACTATCCCTCACTATTTCTCCTTTTTGTAGAAAAGGAATTTCTGGTAAAATAGTTTCTCTCAATGTGGGAAAAAGGGGCGTAGAGAGGGGGACAGTGAGACAGCGAGAGCGAGAGAGCGAGAGAGAATACCAGTTAGGCTAGTGTCTTAAAAAATTAATAAATAGGCACTAAAAACTTTGAATTTCAAGTAGAATCAAACCCTTAAGGTTGTTTTTGTTTGTTTGCTTGTTCTTAAGGAGGGTGCAGCTCGCAGTGGCCTATGTGGGGATTGAACAGGCAACCTTGGTGTTATCAGCACCACATTCTAACCAAATGAGCTAACCGGCCACCCCCATTATGGTTATTGAGTGCTATATTACAAAGGCAACGCCAAGAGAAGTTTTGTCAATAGACTGCCTCCAAAGATGAAAAATTGATATTCTATTCTTTGTTATGAGTAGGATCCTTAGCCTTTCTAACCTCAGTCTTCTTCAAGCTATTCAGTAAAAAGACTACTACCAAGTCACTACCACGAATATATTGCTTAAACTTCTATGTACTGAATAGTATAAATCACCACTAAATTGAAGAAAATTCCAATCCATAATTCTAAATCAAGTTTATGTCACTGTAAAATCCTTTATTGCCAAGACTCATTTCCATCCTTACCTTTTAATCCCTCTCACAAGCAGAGAAGCCCAGGGCTGATGCATAGAGAGGCACCAGCCACCATCAAAGCCTTCCTGAAATTCTTCGTCCTGGATTCGCAACTGGTGCCGACATGAGTTGAACTCTAATTCTGATCCTGCTGAAGGGAAAGCCTTCTTCTGTGAGGCTGCACCTGTCTGGTCTATCCACTATATAGGAAAGAAACCAAACATACAGTCTGACAAGGGAGAACCCTGGAGTAGGTATACAAAGTGAGACAAGTGCTAGTAAGGAAGAAATCATACTGGGAACATATCCCTAGAATATTTTATCCCATCTTTGCCTGAAACAGGGCCAAAAAAAGTAGAGAAGATATAATTCAGTAGGAGCCTCACGTATGACAACAAGCTCCCACCTTAAAGGTAACTGGAATGTTGAAATCTCCATACATAGCTTCCTAACACCAGCAAAAGCACAACTATCAGACTAAATAATTGGTCTGTAATTATTTCCATTTTATGCTTATTCATGATCCATACTGAATTCTGGACAATTTCCCAACGTAAATCTATCAGCCAAATGAAGGGTCAACATTTTGGTCTGCACATTCTTCATGTGCTTAGGAGCAGGGTCACAGGCCGGTACCGTGATAAAGCCAAACAGATGTTGTCAGGGCAGCATTTCCGACTATTGGACGCATCACGTATTCTTTCACTCTGAAACAAACAACTTGTCCCCTAAAAGAGAGGATGGAGCACTACTGAAACAAGGCTCCCATCGTGGAAAGGGAACAGAAAATTACAGGGTACAGGTAGTTACAGTAGACTGAAGAGTCCTGGCAGAAGTTCAGTTAGAGAGTGACAAAGGTTAATGTTTCTTCCTTCCAGAGCAAGAAGACTGAGTGCTCCGAAACTCAAGGGGAAAAAAAGGCGTTATCAGGATGGTGAGGTGGGACTCAGCTGTCTTAATTCTTTGACTTTTTAGTCATTTACAGGGGAAAAAAATGCTAGAGTGGTAGTCTAGAAACTCTAAGCAATCATTTAACCCCTAAAGGTTTCAGTTTTTCTCAATTGTAAAATGATGGGGTTGGACTAAATAAATCTCTAAAAATCTTTCTGCAATAAAATTTTATGACTCAACTGTGTCGTATCTTTAAAAAACACAAACATTTGAGTCCTTACCTACACAAAAAGCATAAAAAGTAGTGAGACTTATATAAAATATAAAAAGATATGGTTCTTGCTTTCGAGGAACTTACAATCCTAAGAGATACATATAAATATGCAAAATATAAGACAGAACTGAGTAAATACTACACAGGGATATAAACCCTTAAGTGCAGACACAGAGGAAGAACTGATCCATTACAAGGGAAATAAATGAGTTCATAAAAATGTTGATATTTGAATAATTCTGCGGCCTAAATTCTCTGTTCTATCTCTATTACAGTTTTTGTTCATGTTACCTGTTTATTCCCATAGACTCTTTGCTAAATTAATCTCTTATGACCTTTCAATAATACTATCATAGAGCCTGCTAACTGGTCTCATCTATATTTTTAGCCTTTAGATAACTCTCTGCTGCAACACTCATTTGGGCCTTCATCATCTATCTCCCCACTGTGCTACTGCAATAACCTTCTTAGCAATTTCCCTGCGTCTAGTCTTACTCCTCCCTCCAATCCATTCTCTACATAAGCACGGAAGTCAATCCAATCTTCTGCTAAAATTCTTCAAGGACTCTGCCTATTTCAGTATAAAGCCAAACTCCTTAACATGAGACATAAAGGGTTTCCTGATAGGATGCTGCCTACTGCACTGAGTTAAGTAGTATCCCCCCCACCCCATCCCAAATGTATAGCCATACAGAACCAGTGAAAGTAACCTTACTTGGAAATAGTCTTTGCAGATGTAACCAAGTTAAAATACAGTTATACTGCATTAGGGTGGACCCCAAATAATGACTGGTGTCCTTATAAAAGGAGAGAATACACAGAAAGACAAAGATACACAGAGAAGAAGGCCAGGTGAAGACGAAGGCGGAGATGAGAGTGACACAGCTACAAACCGAGGGATGCCGGTGGGTACCGGACGCTGAGAGGAAAGAGAGCCTTCAGAGGGAGCCCCACCAACCTTGATTTCAGTGTTGGGAACTATGAGAGAACAAATTTCTGTTGTCTTAAGCCAACCAGTTGTGGTACTTTGTTATGGGGGCCTTAGGAAACTAAAACACCTACTAGTCCATTTTAACTTCTAACAATACTTAACTATTTATGGTTCTCCAAACCTGCAATGCTCTCAAGATGCTGAGTCTTTGTACATGTTGAACCTTTGACATGGAAGTCCCTCCCCAGATTTGTCTGCTTGGAAACTCCTATTCACCCCTTAAGTCTCCTCTCAAACACTATTTCTTTTGTGAGTCCTTTAGTGGGTTTATGAACTCTCCTAAAGTCCTATTATACCCATGACATGTCTATTATAGCAATTGTCTTGATGGAATTATTTGTATAAAAACACATGTTCCCACTAAAAGTGAAGTCCTTAAGGACAGGAGCTGGGCCTTTACCTTTTAATTTTCCAGCACCTAGCAAAGAACCTGGCACATATACAGTGCTGAATAAATGAAAGATCTCCAGTGGAGCTATCTAAAGCACCGCTCTGATTGCATGCCTCTATTTAAGAATCTTGTACAGCTCATTTACAAAATAAAAACATGAAAACCTCCTAGCTAAACATTTAAGCTCTCTACTGATCTGGGTCTACCTACCTAACCCTACTCTATTTTTCATGATAATCCCTTTTATGAGTACTATCTAGGTTGCCTAAATTCACTCACTGTTTTATATATATATGCACACAATAGTGAGTGAATTTATATATACACACACACGCATAGATACATATGTATATATAAATACACACACACACACACACACACACACACACACAACCATGCTTTTGTGTATCCATGCTTTATTCCTACAGTACATTCTGCCTAGAATGTTCTTTTCCCCGCCATCCCCAAACATCCATTTTCCTGGATATTTACTTTTTATGAATGCCAGCTTCCCTATAAAAGCCTCTTTTATTCCTCTCAACTGAAGTAGTCTTCCCCTCATCTGGGTTTCCAATGTACTTTACATCTCCATCAGTATTAGAGCCGCTTATGTAATCTTTCCCCCTACTAGTCTACAAGTTCTTTGAAGATAGAAGCAATGTCTGGTTGACCACTTACTACTGTGCTTGTGCACAGCAGATGCTCAATGTACTTGACAGAAAAATGAATGACAACAATGAATACGTGAATTAATGTATTAATTTAAAACACCAGTCTATGGCACTACCCATAGTCTATAAAATATAAAGAACATTAACAAAAGGACCATGAATCTACTGTCTAAGTCTCTACAGTACTTAATAAAACTCTCTCTTGGGAAATATTCAGAAAATTAAATACAGATCAACTTGTCAGAAATGCTGCAAAAAAATTGGGGAAAATTAAGTCAGAGAATAAGGTTGGTGGGTGTGTTCAGAGAGTAGACTGGTATTTAAAGCCTATTAAATAGGCTTACTTGAAAGGAGAAATATCTGGGCCCAAACTTCTCTCATTATCAGTTAGAGCAAAGGTCCACTGACCTGGGGAGGTGACTGGTAGAGGTTGGGATTCACCAGAACTCCCAAAGGTTCTTCAGAAGATCTATCCAATTTGGTCAGTGGATTCAAGGTTCCACTGGCAATGGCCTGGACTGTCTCATCTAGTCTGTGATAAGAAATCAAAGGATTAGTAATGTTCTATGCTCAGAATAGCCTGACTTACCACCAACATAAAACCCCTTCAACAGTCATAAAATTTGAAATTCAAAGAGGGTTCCATGAATGATCTCCTTCCCTGCTCCCCCCACCACTTCCTTCTTCATCCAAGAACTGTAAGGAATATAAGTTAGTAAAAATAAAAGTTCCAGAGCGCTAAGAAAATAGGTACAACACACGACAATCATTCATCTGTTTGACAAGATTATTAAAAATGCCAAAATTAGAAAAGTTGTCTAGAAACAGTTGAACCCACAGAATGTTCTATGGCAGCCCATTTACTCAACACATTCAGTTAGTCCTCTGCCCACTCAGGAGTCCCTCCACTTGTCCACGCTGATCTAAATTCTATCCTCGCTTCAAGGCCCAGAAGTTGTAATGTGCCCTCTACTGGCCCAGCACAAAAGTGCTTACGCCTTTCTCTGAAGTCTCCTAATACCTCTTTAGTCATCAGATAACATGTCCCATGTTATCCTATGCCTATGGTCGTGCTTGCTATGAATATTTGGCTCTAAACCTATGAAAAAAAAAAAGGGATAATTTCCATTTAAAGACTGTGGAACTACTCCCACTGGTTAGTAAGAGATCATAGGTCCTGCAGGAACCGTATCTTGTTCTACTCTATAGCTCTACTTGCTGTTTTACTCCATGCTCTGCTGGATACTAAACAAATGTGGATGATGATAATTCTGAGGCACAACATATTGAAAAGCTTCTACTAGTAGGTAAGGCTGAACCTGACCTTGAATAAAATTAAAGAGATACTTATTAGGAACCTCTTATATATACAAAGCAACTTAAAAGGTGTAGAGGACATGGTTCCTGCTTTCAAGAAACTTTGAATCTGAGTGGCAGGTTTAAGACAGCTATAAAGATGATGAACTAAACATGAGAGGATATAATTAATACTCTGAGACAGGCACAATCTATCTGGTGGTTATTATCCTATTATCCCATGTGTTGTACCAAGCAGTTCAAGAGAGAGGTAGATATTTGAAAGGCAAAGATTGGGAGAGGGATTTCCAAACCAACAAAAAGCAGAAACAAAGACATGAAGCTTAAAAAAAAAAAAGGTACAAGAATTTGAAGGAAGAGGTGAGTCTCAAATAGAATGGGGACAGTGGGATCTGAAGGAAGGAAATAGATTTAAGACATAGTACAGTGGTAAGTATATCCAGAACTCCAGAACCTATAGAAGAAATAATACAAACAGCTAACCAATACATTTTTAGAATGTTCACACTTACTAGCATACAACAAAGCATAGAAATGTGAATAAAAATTACGATAAAATACTATTTCTCATGTATCAAAATGGCAAATATATTTTTAAACAGTTGAGAAGAGGATGAAGAAATGCACATTTGATATCTGGTATGTAGCTGTTGAGTCAAAAAGTATGCAATTTAAATTTTGGGATACTGACCAATTTCACTTCTAAAATCCTGTACCACTTAGTGAACATAAAAATGATTTTCATTATTATAAAAGCAATCCATGTTTATTATGGAGAAACTAGAAAATACAAGTTAAAAGAAAATGAAAAATTCCTAACCCATAACCCAGAAATAATTTTATTTTTTTCTTATACCTGTGTATCATATGTAGTAGGTGAGAACAAATGATTAACTTGAAGTTAGTGGTAGAATTCCTTTTAGGGAGAAAATAACCTTTGTTTAGGAAAATTCTATGATGGATTTGACAGGTATGAAAGAGAAAAGCCAAAGATTGGGCCTTGTGGAAAACATTACTAAGTTCACCAATATCCGGGTGTGTGTGTGTGTGTGTGTGTGTGTGTGTGTGTGTGTGTGTGTGTGTGTGTTATAATTATAGTTGACATTCAATATTATTCTACTTCAGCTTCAGGTGTACAGCGCAGTGGTCAGGCATCTACACAGTCTATGAAGTGATCCCCTGATAAGTCCAGTGCCCATCTGGCACCCTACATGATCTTTACAACATTATTGATTACATTCCCCACACTATATTTCACAACCCCATGATTATTTTGTGACTAACAATTGGTACTTTTTAATCCCTTCATCTTCTCCCCATCCCCCAACGTCCATCCCATCTAGCAACCATCAGTTTTTTTCTCTGTATCTCTGAGTCTATTTCTGTTTTGTTTGTTCATTTATTCTGTTCTTTAGATTCCACATATAAGTGAGATCATAGGGTATTTGTTCTATATTTCTTTCTGATCCTTTTATTTCCTTTACATGTAACTCTTTAGTCAAACTTATCACGGATGAAGTAGAGACCTACTTCAGATTTTTTCTAAGCTCGTGGCCAATCATCCCATCCATGTATTTAATCCTTTCTTTACTGGTTAGAAATGTTACCTTTATCAATGACTAAATTTACACACCTATTAATATACTCCCATGCACACATATATACACAATGCAGACACACAGGTCACTTCCTGAATTCTGTTTCATTGATCTATTCCTGTGCTCAAATTACCTCAGTTTTAAAAACAGTTTTTTATAAACAGTAATTGTCTAGCAGGACAAGTTCCCTTCCCTGTTCACTTTCAAAATTTCCTTAGCTACTCTTATATGTTTCTATTCCAAATGAATATATTATTTTTAAAATCAACAAAAATAACAGATCCATTAGAGAGGACAGATACTTTATAGTCAAACTGCCCCCTTCTTTCACACCCTTTCAGGGGCTGCCCACTTACCTGCTATGATACTCAGCTAGTGGATTTTCATCTTCTACAATTTTCCTGCCTGCAAAGTCAATAGTGATCTTCTTAGTGAGCCGAGAGGCATGTCGAAACTCTCTCAGCTCCTCTTCTCGCTTCTGTAGAGTTTCCCGCTCAATTTTGGACAGCCACTGGTTAGAATCACTGGCAAAGTAATCTGACTCATCATCAATGACTTGGGTCCTTCGAATGCTAAAAAAAAAGAACACATGGCAGTTAGGTCACCTATTGATTACTGGGAAACTGTTTCAAGGTAGTTCACTCTCCTGCTGTCCTAACAGTTATTACCTCAAATATGGATGCCCAAGAATGCTCCAAAATCAGAAGTGAGCGTATAAGTCCTATGTAAACATTTTAAAACCATCAAGTGGTTTTCAATATATATTTGGTCCAAAAGAGGAAAAAAATGAAAAAATGAAAAACAGAACTAGCAAATCCATATACTTGTCTCCTAAAGAGAAGTCAGTGGGCTAAATGACAAAAGTATAGGAGTGTAAAAGCCAAGTTAGGGACATTTTAATATATTGATCAATGAATCAGAAAACAAATTTAGTGTCAAAGGGAAGGAGAAAGGTAAATCATGCCTTCCCATGATATGGCGTTACCTACACTCTCCCAGAGGCAACTTCTTACAGATTCTCCAAAGCCCAGCCCAACAGTTTGCACATGGTAGGCACTCCTGTATGTTAACTGAATGAATGAATGGCTACAAGTGAAACAAGTGGGGAATTCTGCCAACCCAAAGCAACTTTCTAGGGGGTATACTAGCATTTGCCAAAAATAAAAAAATGTTGCAGGGTAGAAACCTCTTGGTGGGAGCCTAACTTATTCAAACACAGATTCAAAACCAAGATGTTGGTCTCCTATGTAGAGCACCCAACTCTTCTTTTCCTGTCAATTTTTTCATACTCCACCCCTAAGAATGTATCAATTGCCAAAATAACGTTTTAATGGGCAGAACCTGTGGACTAGCCTATTTCTTAGCATTTGTTACGCTAACCATATCATACCTAGTTCTGTCAAACTCTAACAGTTTGTCTTTATGTTTGACAGCCTTCTCCAGACCAGACTTAAACCGCAATTCCTGATGAGGAAGAAGGTCTTTGGTAGAGATGTCCCCTTTTCCAGAATTCTCCGTCCCTGAAATTCAATAAGGAAATAAAATGATGTCAGCCTATAATATAAATTAGTTGTATCACTGTGCAGCAAAGAACAAAATCAGAAGCTCAGCCCTGATGGCCAACAGCCTTCATTTCAATGGAAAACAAAGAAGTACACAGGTTAGGCTTTATTTGCCAAGCATCAAGCAGTGCTTGACACATACCATGTTGCCCCGAAAATAAGACCTAGCTGAACAATCAGCTCTAATGCGTCTTTTGGAGCAAAAATTAATATAGGACCTTGTATTATATCATAATATATTAGACCCAGTATGATATTATTGTATTGTATTGTAGTGTATTGTATTGCATTGCATTGCATTATATTATATTATATGTTATATTATATTACATTATATAAGACCTGGTTTCATAGTAAAATAAGACCGGGTCTTATATTAATTTTTGCTCCAAAAGACACATTAGAGCTGGTTGTCCAGCTAGGTCTTATTACCGGGAAAACACCGTAATAGGTTCTCAATAAACCTTAAGGTCCATTTCTTCCCTCAGGGAAATTTGGATCACTAAGGGTCCCAAACTGTTTAATAACACAATATAAAAATGATGAAAAACTTTAGGACTGAGTATCACCTTTAAACATGAAAAACTTTAGGACTGAGTATCACCTTTAAACATACTTTTACATATCAAAAGTAAAAACTAAAAAAAAAGAAATCGCAAGAAGGGGATGACATAAATAATGAGAATTTACTAGATGCTAAGGCGCTTAATACGTATTATTTAATCCTCCCAATAATCCTGTTAGATAGTTTGTATTATTTTTGTTTCACAGATAAAAAACTGAAGTTTAGAGATGATAAATTTACTGAGTTCACTCAGAAATTGGAAAGTAAAAACAAAATTTAAACTTAGGTCTGTCTAAGCCTAAAGCCCACATTCATTCCTTGACCATGTGTTATCTCCTTCGTGACAGCATTCTATAAATCTACAGGTCCCAGAAAAGAGAGCCATACATTATGGTAAAACAAGATCTAAAATTTGTTAGGAAAACAGCTAGTGTATAATGAAGGCTGACCTTTCTCTTTACCTAAAATTCCAGGGCTGTTCAAAGTTCTGTCAAATCTTTCCTTTAAATTGAAAAAACAAAACAGAGAGATTCTTGTAGGCTGAATATAAGAAAAGCACTTAGAACTACCTTTTCTCATAATAATGACCTTAAAGAAACCCTAATTGAAAAAATATGGAGACATGTTCAATTTCCTTAATAATTTTTAAAAGTTACAACTATAAAAATTTAAAAATTGGAAATATCAAAACTCAATAGTGACAGGTTTGGGGGTACAATACTAGTATTGTTGTAGATTGGTACAACATTTTGGTAAAGTAATATGGCAAATACATCTAAAGTGTCAAAAATGATCATATTCTTTAACCCAGTAATTCTATTCTTAGGAATTTATCCCAAGGAAATAAAACAAAAGATACATTAACAAAGGTGACCACTTGTGGTATTACTTATAATTTGAAAAGGGTCAAGATATCCAGTAATTAGAAAATAAGTAATCTAATTACAATAAATCAAGTTAATAGATTATTTTTGGCCACAAAAAACAATAAATGTGAAGAATATATAGCAATATAGAAACTAATTATAAAATATTAATTGAAAAAAAGGAAAACCAAAATTCTGTACACAATATGATCACTACTTTATAACACCAACTTATCTATGTATTAAAAAAAATTTGCTTCTTGCACTGTGTGGGGGATATAATTGATAAATGTCTAACTATTACATTGTTTTGTGCACCTGAAACTAATAAAAAAAATATTTAGAATAAACGGTGCTTTAAAACAAAAGTTAGCTTGTAAAGAAACTACATCTTTCCTGCATAAAAATAAATTTTGCTATACAAATAACTTAAAGAAATGAAGTAAAGATTTTTATAAAATTAAAAAATAATTTGCATAAGTGGAAAGTAATGAGTACTGTTTTTCCTTTTTAAAAATGTCCTTAACTACTTTTATCATGTTTTCCAACCAAAAGACTTAGAAAAGGGTTGGAAAAAAAGTAGAGTTCCTGTATAACTTTCATTCCGCTTCCCTTAATCTTACATAACCATAGCACAATCAAGCAGTAAAAAATTAACATTAGTACAATACTATTAACTTTATTTGGACTTTAAATTATAGACTTTATTTGGATTTCAATGTCTTTTCCATTAATGTTGTTTTTCTGTTCTGGGATCCAATTCAGGATCCTACACTGCAGTTGGTTGTCATGTCTCCTTAGTCTCCTCCAACCTGTGACAATTCTTGTCTTATCTTTCGTGACCTTGCAAATCTCCTATTCCAACAATTTTAGCATCCGTTGGTGGATCTTAACTGTAGTAATTACTACTACTGTGGTATTCTAATGGTGATTTCCTCTTATTCTCATTCCTTTCTGTATTAATTAGAAGTCTTCTATAAGAAAAAGCTGTCCCTTCTCCATTTATTAACTTACACAGTTAATTCAGAATATTAATTTTATTCTTCGTGTTATAATCCATTACTATTATTAGTTTTTTTGCTCAATGTTATGTGGTTTTAATAATAATTTTCAAAAAAACAAATGCTTATAGACTAAATGAGTAAATAAACTGCATTTTGCAAACCAGGATACAAGAAAGAGAAACAATCACAGAAACAACAAAATGTATCTAGCACCCAGTAAACCAATCAGAAGATTGCTGCCCTACCTGACATTAGCTTCTTGAGCAGTTTCTGGCTCTTGTTTGAGTCACGTTGTAAAATATCCTTTTCTTCACGAGTACATACCTATAAAGTAATAAAAGAAACATGATCTAATAGTTATATTGTTTGCTTGATATACCTAAAAAGTAATCTTAAATTACACATTAGATATGGTAATAAAAAAATGAGACTGTTGGTGCTTTTTTATCCAGACGTGACAAAAAACATATATATATAAATGTAATCTATATAAATATATATACACACACATATATATTTCCAAATGACTTTTGCCCTAGTCTTTCCATTTCTCCCTACTTTCAGGAACCACACAAAAAACTGTTCTCACTTCAAGTGTCCCTGAATGACTTGATAGTTAAAAAAAGAAATCTAACCCATTTTCAAAGCAAAGATTTGCCATCATTGAGAATATTGGAAAAAAACACGAAACTTTTTTTTAAAAAAGACCTTCAGTTCTAATAATGAAATCCAAGCCTTCCTTATAAGAGAAATTATAAGCAGGTATGTTATTAGAAAAAAGCAGAAAAAGCAAATTATAGTGTCACCAGTGAAAACTAGTTTCCGTTTTACACTATGTATATTTTGTTCCTTTGCCTTCGAACATTATAAAATAGTGAACATATTAATCAAAGAAAAAGTTCTGTTTATTATAAAATCACTGCAATTGTAAGAAGGGAAGCAAAGAAGGGGTTACTTAAAAAGTTTCATACTAAGTTTATAGAACTTTCAAGGCTTAAAGGCCAATGTGCTCTACATTCCTCTGTTTCTTGAACTGTTAGATCTTCAAGGGATCTAACAGAAAACACTGTGCTTCTTAGCACTTGCCACAGTGGCACACAGAGTTCCTGCCAGCCGTAGGGTGTTTCTCTAGAGAAAGCTCCATATGGGAGGACATTTACTGCCATCTTATGAATATTTCTGATGGTAGACATTACATTTTTCAGGTCATCCACTGTCTATCAGCTTGTTCTCTGAGTATATTGAAAAATTAAAGGCCCCAAACAAAGTAGTTAGAAAGAGGAGGGAAAAAACAAAGCAGTATTAAATGGATGCCTTCATCAACACCAAAAGCCAGTTTCTGCTAGCCAGCTCAAGAAGCAGAATAAGCTTTCTAGACAAATCATTATGATATTTGTAAGAGTCATTAGTGATAAACTCTTTTATTTTTTTAGGTGAAAAAGGGCATTGTATGTTTTACCATGCAGAGATGGTGTTGAAGCATACAGTGACAACCAATACACCTTGATGACACTTTCTTATATAAAAGTCTATAAAAATTTAGAGTAAATGAATACACATTTCTTAATACCAACAACAAGAATCGAGATCCATTACTGCTAAACTCTTGAGGTCACTCCCTCAGACAATGCAGAGCTATAAAGAGGTGTCCTGGAAACAGAAGCTTTAAGGATTACGGATTATGTCATAATGGTTCTACTCCCCTGGGGATATGAACCACATATGAAGACTGACAAAAAATTTCGACATTTTAGGCCCTAGTTTTCTTGAGTTGAAATTAATCTGTACAAGACTTGCATCCCTCAACAATGTGTATTCTCAAAACGCTTTTCACTAAGAGATCTCAGTACTAGGATATAACCTTGGGTTTTCTATTAAAAAATTCCTGCCACTACAGTTTATTGGATATCTTAGGGAAGAAATTTACTATGAAAAACAGAAACTACCAGTACTAGGGATGTAAATATCCCTATTTATTAAACCAAAGCATAGTAAAATAAAATAGAAAATAAACAATTACCAGAGTACCACAGAATAAGCAAGGTCCGGAACCCTCTTGCTCACAGACTATACGCCCACAGATCAGACAGTTATTGATCAGCTTGTGTTTCTGGCCCAGGCAATCACAAGGGTGGCGACCAGGGATCAGGACTGCCAGCTTGTCTTGTCCCTCTTTTGTGTATAAACTGACAAATTTCGTCTTCTTCTTTAAGGAGCTGCTGTTCTCTTGTGCCTAATTGTATAAAAATAGCAGAAATAACATCAAATAATTAATGACAGTGAAAAGAGTTGAGGGGAGAAAAACCTCAATTCTGTTCACTAACAACTGATACACTACTCGGGAACCAGGAAAAAAGGAAGTGAAAGAAATACAAAGTAGTTATAATCAAGGGTCTGAGAAAAGGTTATGCTCTAGAAAAACTAGCTAACATACCTTGTCCAGGACATAGGAGAATCCCAGAATACCGGACTTTCAGAGCTAAAACTGGAAAAGTCCCAGGCAATAAGGGTGACAAATTGGTCACCTTAATTACTAATAAAGTTAAACATCTTTTTGTGTTTTTTCCTTTTGCTTGTGATGGTCTTTGTTCGTTTTATTCCATCTGATTAAAAACTTATGTCTCTATTTCTTTTTCTTTAATTTAATATTTTGTAAACATTTTTCCATATCTTTTTTTTTTTTTTTTTTTGCATGATCATCACACTCAGAATTTTTGATCATTACTCTTCCATCTTAGCATCATTAACTATTGCTTTCTACTGGGAAATTTAGCTGGTCAAGTTGTCCGGATTATAAATATTTCTGCTTACCTCACAGGGCTACTTTGATTATCAAGAGAATACAAAAAGCTCTAAAAGCTAAATGATGAGGAGAAAAGTGGTGGTGGTGGTGGATGGCCCAAAATAGGAACATTCTTAATAAAACATAGAATTGTGTATTCGTTTAGTATAAACCCACAAAAAAATTTCAAAATTGAAGCCCTGGTGCATTTCATTAAATATTTTCCATCATATATATGTATACATGATCTCTCAATCTCATCTCTAAGCAAATATAATATTTAATCAGGTTGTCAAAAAACTACTTCGCAGAAAGTAATTATCACTTGCTCTTCATAAAATTCATGCATTTGTTGAAAAATTGCTATTCTAGACCAATTTGTAAACTTTTCTCTCTGAAATGTATCAGTCATTTTCTCTTTTCCACATAGCCAGAAAAAAATGCACTGTATAAGCTCTTACCTTAGCCAAATCAAAAGGTGTTTTGACCTCTACGGTTGTATCAGGTTCAGCAAATGCAGGAACTTCCTGTCTGTTTCTCCCTTTCCGCCTACCCTTTTTTAGCTGGTCTCCTGATCTCTGCCCATCTAAAATTTCTTTAAAGAAGAAAAAAACATATTGTAATAGCTATATAGGATGTCAGTGGGGTAGTAGCTTGGGGGAGGGGGTTATCACTTTGTGAGGGGTATAAACGTCTACTACGTTGCTTTGTACACCTGAAATTAAAAAAACCCTGAAAAGAAAAAAACAATATACAAAGGGTACCAAAAAAATGTATACACAGTTTAAGAAAGGAAAAAACTATTAAAATTGTAATAATATATACTGATAACAAAAGATGAATACAAGTCACGTTTGACTTTTACAATTACAAGAGGTGCTCAAAGTGGTCACCATCAGCGTAATTTTAATACAGCTTTTTCCTTTCTTAAAATGTATAGACATTTTCTTGGCACCCTCTGTAGATATGCCCGTAGATAGATAATGGTAGGATTATTGGTGAACTAATAGCTAATAAAGGGAAGGCGATGCTTTATATTCAGAGTCAAGATACGAAGTCACGCAGGTTTGAAAATTATCTTTTCCTCTTAAACCAGAGTTAAATTTAAACCATCATCTTCAAGATTGCAGTTAATGATAAAGACTATTGGCTAGAACTAAGAATTTAAATTAAAATCTGGTATTTTAGATTATATAAAAGCAATGGCTTATTTAGTTTGGTGCTCAGCTTTTCTACTGTTTAACTAGTTACTCTAAATGCTACTCATACTAAAATTGGTCAACATTTACCTTCATCCAGGTATGCACATAACTAAAAAGTCTTTCTTTAATCCATGTGTAAATTTTTCAAATTATTCCGAAGCCACATTTGCAAACAGGTATTTTGTGATATTGACTAAGTTGAAGAATCCTGTACTAGAACAATATTCATTACAGATTGAGAAGAACTAAACTAGAAATATGTATATATATTCTTCTGCCTAAGTCAGCTGTGAGGAAACGGAGTGACAGAAAATACCAGGTCCTATAAGCCAGCCCATTTACCAATATTTCAACTTTTACTTAATTACATTAACTAAACTTACCATCTTTTTTGAAGGACAGTTGCAGAGCATCAGAAATCAACTCCTGATCATTCGTTTGCCACCTGTTTATAAGCTCTTCTATGAATTGACCTTTTTTGCCCTCATTTCCCTGAAGGAGGTCAGTAACATACTCTCGTACCTCTTCAGCACTCTCAATTGACAAAACATACCTCAGGAAGCAAAGACATAAGTTGTTGAAACAAAGCTAGCTTACAGTATGATTTTCAATAATCATAACAGTAAAAACCACTAATTAATCCACTGGAGTGTTTACTTTGAGCTAAATTCTACGCTAGATGTTAGGGATATAAGTTTGATCAGGACAAAGACCCTGACCTTCAAGCAGTTCATAACCTAACCTTCATATAACCTTGTATTTCTAGAATCGAATCAGTATTTTGAAGATAGGCTTGTGGGGCTACCCTTAACACAGCACTACTTTTTCTTTTTTATTAAAGTATAGTTGGCGGAATACTTTGGATAACTATACATCTGCAGTCATATTTTCATAGAAACAATACAGATTACTTAATCTCTATATTGCCAAACCTAAAATTTCTCTTCATTTCTGCTAAAAATATGGATCTATACTACAATCTAACCAGTTATTGATTTAACATTCTTAAAAATTGTTAACTCAAGATTAGCATCACATCCAAATAAGCAGATCGACAGGTATACCTAGTTTTATTGTGCTTCTCTTTATTTGCGCTTCACAGGTGTTGCATTTTTTACAAACTGAAGGCAAGACCCTCCCTCAGCAAAATTATGACTCGCTTTATTGTGATATTCACTTTATTACAGTGGTCTGGAACTGAACCTGCAATATCTCCAAGGTATGCCTGTATCATAAGGAAATGTTATACAGGGTTCCTAAAAGTGAAATGGGATGGGAGTACAAGTCAGCACAACTTTCCTAGAAATCAATCAGCCAGTATATTTGAAGTGCCTTAAAAATAATCCAATAATTCCATTTATAGGATTCTATATGAAATAAGAGACACAGGAAAATTTATGCAAAAAAGTTAACTGCATCATTATTTGAATTAGTGAAAAGCTGGAAGCTATTTAAAACATCTATTGATAGGAAAGGGGCAAATGAATTCGTTTTTGGACTTTACAAATTGTAATACGTCACCAATAAAAGTGAAATTTTTGAGTAATTATTATTGACCTGAGAAAATGCTCTCACGTCATGGTAAGTGAAATAGTAGGATTGACTATAGCATATGATCCCAGTGGCTATAAAAGGAATGTGTATATACATACGCTTATGTGTAGGAAGAAGGCTAGAAAGTTATACACCAAAATGATTACCATAGAGTGGTATGATTAAATAGAATTTTGGTTTATTTTTATTTTATTTTTTCCACTACAATGTTTTGAACATCTATTACAATATGCATGGGAAAACACTAAAAGAGAAATGATGGTTATCTCTGGATTGTGGTACTATGGTAATTTTAGTTTTCTCCTTTATTCTTTTATGATTTTTTTAGTTTTCTACAGTATGTCACATTATTAGAGAAAACAATAAGTGAAAAGAATTACTTATAAGTAAAGATACTGGACCATGAAAGCATCCTAAGATCTGAAGAAATAGTAATTCAGACACTGGTGTGGGATATAAGAACAATAATGCTATATCCTTTAAAACATCATGCAGTTGTCCCATGGTTGGTAGTATATGTATTGTGTTCTTTTCCTAATGAGGGTGGATTTACCTATAGAGTTATTACCTATAGGTAAACAAACCTGTGTCTTCAGGCGTCATTAAGAGCATCTTCTAAACCATCATAGCTTTTTAAAAAAACAAAAACTGTTTTTCAGGACTTTTATAGCTTAATCAACTTCATCCCCAAACTTACCAGCCCCCATTAAAAAATTAACTTCTATCAAGGACTCAAAGAGGTGCCAGGAACCTCAGGGGATTGATCATTTAACTCTGGAGTATTCAAACCACTAGGGAAGTATTAATAAAGAGCTCCAGAACTATTTGAATGTCATTTAAACTATTTTTAAAAATGTAATAAAGAACAACATACATCCAAATGTGTTATATAGCAAATCTTACTGAAGCAGAGTCA
The DNA here is from genome assembly GCF_057876585.1 of Rhinolophus sinicus. Lineage (NCBI taxonomy): Eukaryota > Metazoa > Chordata > Mammalia > Chiroptera > Rhinolophidae > Rhinolophus > Rhinolophus sinicus. The sequence goes on along the minus strand of NC_142503.1, from coordinate 155,913,555 downwards.
ACTAAAACATGAATACATTGTGGAACAAAATATAGTTTGCTAACTCTGCGTGCAGATCTTAATGTCTCACAAATGTGTCATTTAGTAGGATGGTAAGAGCTCTGTGTTTAAAAAAAAAAAAAAAAATCAGGCCACCCATGTCAAATTGTTCAAGTTGCCAGACTACTACAATACACCTGGATAATTCTCAAATACCAGGCACGGCACAGCATTCTTACACAGCAAATGTTTTCATCATGGCATCATAGCGTGTTGTGCAACAACCAGTAAAAAGTAAGTGGTTCAAATAGTATTATAGGTAGTTTTAGTGCTTACTTTAATTTTGAACAATTCTTGTTTAACTTATATTTATGAATTTAGAAAATGCAAGCAGGTGTTTAGCCATACTTAATGCTTCAACTTTAAAACAAATTTCTGATCACTCCTCTTTCAAGGGTGTGAATAACTTTAGCTAAGGAAAATCTGAGGCTGTAATATGAGCTGTTAAACTGTAATCTATAAGAATGAAAATATTCCTGATACTGTGTAAGCAGATAAAACACAATTGAATTGAGACTGAGAAGACTGTACCAATCCATACCTCGCTGTTGATTCATCAAAAATAGCCTCAAAAAACATTTTTTTAACTGAATGACTTTTTTGTTTGCTATATTGCAAAGTCTTACTTCATTTGACAGCATTCCATTGCTTTAAAAAAATGTTTGAAAAACTGCTTAACCTGATCTTGCCTTCCAGCAAGGACAAGACCAACCCATACGATTTGGTTGTGTTTGTTTTTGATAGTCTATTCCAGTGTTTAAAAAAAAAAATCATTTAAAATAGGCTCTCTTAACTCTTTGCCAACAAGTCTATTTTCTCCCAATCTCAGAAACTTACCTAACTTCCCACAAAAGCCCCAGAATTGCAATTCAGATGTCAGCACCAACGAACAAGGAATCAAGTCAAAAACATGTTCAGATTCCTTGAACAAGACCAATTTTTCTGGAAGTTTTTCCCTCTTCCTCAACACCGCGCCTCCACTTAGCGACCCTTTAGTTCTCAGGTGAAAGTCATCCCTTGCAGTAAACCTTCAAGTTTCCCAAATCTTAATGAGAGTCCTTTACTACCGTACGTGCCCCCACAACACCCTGCACTTCCCCCACTTCAGGTCTTATGAACCAAGCCGAACCCAATTGCCGCAATTGTCTTTGTTGCCCCAGCACCTGGGCACATAGTAGCGCAACAAATATTTCTTAAATCAACTGAAAGCAGGTATTAAATCATGTCACCATTCCCATTTAATAAGAATCATAAAGTATTAAAGATAACCTCTACTAATTATTCAGCTTTTAGGTGACGAAACTAAGGTACAGAGAGAGGAAAATTAAGTTGCTCAACATTCCAAAACTGGTAAAAGAAAATATATTCTGAGTCAGGAGCTATTTGCACTGTACAACGCCGCCCGCATTTAAATTCCAGATACAATTTGGCACAACTCAGACTGGGCAAACTAGAATGTTCAGAGTAAGGACTTTATAGAAAGCCATTTGGCTTGTCCCTTTGCTCCAGAATCTATAAAGAAACTGGCTCCCGGGACAGCCTTACAAGTTCTTATTATCAGGGACTTGGCGTTTTCCTAGGAAAAAAAGGCCCCACCGGCCATTGTGGAGCCTGACAGCCTACTTCAGAAAGTAAACTATAAAGCCGATAATCAAAATTCGGCGCCTACAGAGGAACAGCAGCCCTTTTATCACATTTTTCATTCTCATTAACTTTTTAGTCCTCCCCGCTTCCCTGTTCGCTCAGCCAGTGCACATCCCAGATCTCCTTCCCGCCTCGGACCGGAACCGTTCTCACTGAATGATCTCCTCGCTGACATCCAGGCCGAAAGTTTTCTGCAACTGCTGGGTGCACCAGCCTACCAGCTGCTCCTGTGACACCGCCCCAGCCACCGCCATTTTCCCCAGCCGGAACCAGCTGGGTTGAAAAAGCCTCGAGTCCTGCGCTGGACGAGTCCCCTTTGCAACACCGACCTCGCTCGCGCGGGTTCCGCCCGCCTGCGCCGCTCCGCGCGGTCGCACCACCCGATAACACCGATCCCTCTACCTGTACTGGCTCCTCCTACTGCTCTCTTTCTGAAGTGTTTACGCTTGCGTCAGAGTTTCTGCGCGTGATTTTCCCGCATCTTCAGATGTAGGACTGGAAAACTGGGAATTCTGCTAAGAAGACAGTACCAATACCTATAAAAACGACAGTTTAGAAAAAAAGAAAAATAATCCGTAACCTGAGGGACCAGCTTTTAAATTGTCCAGTTTTATGTAAAACATTTAAAATAGTAATTGGAAACTAGAGTAAAGCGCTGTGAGGATTTGGTCTGTTGATAGTGGTTTTATTAATACCACCCCCGCCCCTCTGTAGTCTAACACTAAATTCACGCTGCTAAAACCTCTTTCGATTTAATGTTTTGAGCGGGGTCTTTTCTAGGAGGGCCAAAACAACTCAGCAAGCTCGAGGGGGAGAGAACTTTAATAAAACAGGGGCTGGGATTTGACTTGGAAGACTTTCTACATGAATTCCCTGTATTGATTTTTAAGAAGTTAAAGGTATGTATTTCATCTGAAGATGACCAGATTTAAAGGTCTTTTGCTATTCTCCACTCCACTGCACAGCAGACTGGGGAAAATTTGGCCAGACTTTTCTGAAGAGCATAATGTCTTCTGGTATATTTTATCAATAAATTTAATTGGCTGGCTTTGTGTTACATTTATACGTTCTTCATTCCCATTAGGCTATTTAGTCTAAGTGATTACATTAATCGGATGTTGTTTCACCTTTGTATGCTAATATTTTCATGGATATAAAATAATCAAAATCACACAGGTGTGTTGATTTACACTGAGTGTAGACATATACATTGTCTTTGTTATTAATTTGGAAAATATGCGATTTTCCAGCTTAAAAAATACTCTGTGAATGTTCATTTATAGTGGGAACAAGTTTTGTTTCTTCATGTGGACTAGGAGAAAAGACCAGCAGATTTTCTATGCAGTTACAATTTCTGCAGGGACCTGGGACATGAGTTCAAATTAGTAATTCAGGCCTTTGTAAAAGCCACTTTAACTGAAAAGGAAATAATGTGCATTAAAGAACCATTGTGTATCGAGAGGGACATGATAACAAAGAACAAAGGAATATACCCTAGGGCCTGTTGATTTTTCTGATAGGAATTTGGCTCTAATCTTAGACTCCAAGGTTTAGACAAAGCTACAAGTAATTTTCAATGCATTTCCTGTTATTATAATGTTAATTGCACTTTCTTTATTCTAAAACACAAAGTAGTTGATTCTGTTAAAGTACTAAGAGTTCCGAAAGTTCAAGCATAATTTGTTGGAGAGAATCAATGTCGTGCTTACACTTTCAGGGTTGCCTTTCAAGTGAACATTTAACAAAATCCCAAGGCAAGCTCATCTGATGTTTTATGCATGGTATTCAGAGAGTGAAAATCACTCCCCGGAGATATTGTGAGTAATTAGAAGATAGGCACAGGGTTAGAAAATATGAGTTCCTATTCTAGAATTATGCGTGCTCTGTGCCAGGGATGTACCCTTAGTACATTTGGCATATATTTTTTTAACTGAGACTGCACAGGTCTCGGGAAGACGTCTTATTAATTTGTTTCTTTTGTGTGTATCTATATATAATACACTCAGTTTTTTCTTTAGTTTCACCCCATCCTAAAAACGTAGAAAATCCCTGTAAATAAATTGTATTAGCTTCCTTTTCTCCCGTTCCGTGGAATTGTTTTAGTTAGGGACGCTGTAGAGAGAGTTCCTGCCCTAAGTATTAAAGGAAAGTTCTCTTTATTTTGCTCCGAATGAAAGAGTCCGCTTCATTTCAGGTTTCACTTCCAGGAGTCAATCATTATGGATTTAATCCTGTGGTAACTTTTGAAGAAATAAAAGAATACTCTCTGTCCTTACTGGGTTTTCTTCTCTAAGCAGGCCGATTTCCCTACAGGTAGTTCAAAATCTTAGCACCCACACACCCGGCACCCCAGGAAAGCGCTCCGGCACCGCCCACCCGGCGCAGATACGAATCACGAGCTTCTGTGAGTTGATAGACGGGTCAGCAGTGCGCCAAGACTCGCCACTGTCATTACTGGACACTGGCGATTGGTTGCGGGAGGACCGCGCGAAACCAATGGGAGCGGCGGCCCCCGGAGAGTCCACGCAGCGCGCGGGAAAGAGACCAATATAAACTGTGGCGGGAGATTCGTTTTCCGGTTCTTGTCGGGTGAAACACCCTCGGCTGGAATATTCAGTTGGTTACTCTCATCTCCTCGTGTCTGAACATGGTGCGGACTAAAGCAGACAGTGTCCCAGGCACCTACAGAAAAGGTGAGGCAGGCGAGCACAGTAGTGGAGCGCAGGTGGTGGGAGAAGCTGGAGCCCCCCACTGCCCTGTGAGCCAAACTGGTCCAGCCAGGCCGGAAGCAGTGGCCCGGCCCCTTAACCAGGAGGAAGATGCGGCGGGGGTAGGGGAGGGTTATCCTGCTGTTCAGGATCGTGGGGCTCTACTCTCTAAGTGGTTGGATCGGGGACTGTGGTGCGAAAGTGACTCCGAGATTCGGTGTTGGAACCTTACAGCCCGCTTCTGAATGCCGTCCTTTTCCTGTCTCCGCAGTGGTGGCTTCTCGAGCTCCAAGGAAGGTGCTTGGTTCCTCCACCTCTGCCACTAATTCCACGTCGCCTTCATCGAGGAAAGGTAAAAGGCGCCCCTGCTAGCTCCCTAGCAAAAGGGGATCAGGCCTGGCACCACGGTTCTGACTTGTGAGTCCCCTGACCCATCAGGGAATTTTTTTTCTGAGATTCTCACGCCTGAATTTCTTCCTTGCCCTCTGTATATAATGAGGGAGCTTGGGCTCTTGGCGAGCTGGCATCGAGGTGGGGGTCACAGGGAAAAGAATCTCAAGTCTTGGTGTTAGTTAGGGACGGACACAATATTACTTAAAACCTATTTTTTCTGGTTTAGCGGGTTTTTAAAATACTGACAAATGGCTTTTTCTTTTATGAGGCCATGTAAGTGTCCCTTTCCAAATAAGAATTAGGATGATAGTTCACGTCTTCTTAGCGTTTTCTTAATGTTTTTGTTTTTGTTTCTGTATGTTTTTCCTTCCTTTATTATTATTAATATTACCACTACTATTTTGACTGGTGTGTGTGTGTGTGTGTGTGTGTGTGTGTGTGTGTGCCAACTTTGCAGCTCCTGATACTCCTTTGAGACATAGTAGTGAAAACCAGGCCAGGGAAATAGCTTCATGCTGCTCCTGTGCAAGGAGAGATTGAGAAAATACTGAACCATCTGGTGCCTCATTCCTTTCAGTAGGCAACTGAGCAGTAAGGAAGATCAATTCCACAATATCTAGTTAAGAACGTTCAAGGGAGCACTGTTAAGGACTTTATGGGTTTTTAAGTTAACTCAAACTTCCTCCTATTAGTAACACTTCATTAGAAAATATTTACTATTTCAATCTCTTTCGATAAAAAGGAATAATAAATAGGTCAAAAATTTTGAAAGTAGGTGAGTTTATTGAGAATGTCTTATACCCTGTATCACTAGACTAAATTCCAATCAGGGGCACATTCCATTGCCCCACTGTTGAAACACAACTGAATAGGCCCTTCATGAAATTGTGTTGGAGAAATGCAACTATTAAGGCATTTTATAGATCTCTATTTTTAATCAATAATCAACTGTATGAAATTGGTAACATCCTCCTTTTAAAGATGAGGGAATTTAAGCTTGGGTTACATTCTTTTGATAAAGGTCACACAACCAAGTCTGCAGAGCTGGGTTTGAATTCTGTGCTGAACTATGTTGCTGCTATATATTTTCTGGCAGTGAACGCATTCTTATAAGGTTCCTTCAGGAAAATTAGGAACCAAAGGATCACTATTCCCCTTTTTCCACTTCCCCCTCCCCCTACACTCTGGTTCAAGCGGTTGTTTATTAGCCTAGTTGTGTAGGACACAGCTCCCTGACCCATGCTGGTATTATGAGCCTTTTGCTCCCCCCACCCCATTTAATACCCTTTAGATTTGATGTTTAAAAATTAAGTGTCCCTTTAAGGAACGGCTATTCTTAGTTCTTATTTATATTTTATAGCTGAAAATAAGTACGCAGGAGGGAATCCAGTTTGTGTACGCCCAACTCCCAAGTGGCAAAAAGGAATTGGAGAATTCTTCAGGCTGTCCCCTAAGGATTCTGAAAAAGAGAATCGGCTTCCTGAAGAGGCAGGAAGCAGTGGCTTAGGAAAAACAAAGAGAAGGTAAGTTTTTATAATATATTCTGAAATATAAAGAAAGTATATTCTTGAAAATAAAAGACAAGAGGATATTGAGTAACTTTAGAGTTTCTCCTTGAGCAGATGAGAAAATACAGACCAGAGGGTTTTTAAAACTTATGCTAATCTCTTATACGAAGTCACTCCCAAATTTCAAACATCACTGAAAAGTATTAGTCACTTAGAGAGGATCAGTTCCCATTAAATGGGACATTATTAATCATAAACTTTTTTTACTATTTTCTATAGTCTTTTTCTCAAAAATCAATTTCCATGTTGGTTGATCTAGCTTGAATTCCATTAACCTTCAAAAAACTACAAGTTCAGCCTCCACAAGAAATATATAACCAATGTAGAAAAGTTGGAAAAAAAAAAAAAACACCCATTACTTAGAAACAACCAAAACTAACTCCATGGTGTGTTTTCTTTACAACTTCTCTATAAATATGTAAGAATACTTCAAAACAAGGTGGGGATAAAACAGCACAGATACAGAATTTAGTGTTCAAATTCATGCTTTTAAAGCTTTAAATGTGAGGAAAATGCTCATAAGTGTTACGAAAAAATTCAGGATGTGAAAGTACAGTCTTTATTGTGTAAAAGACGTATATAAATATATCAAATGTATGTATAAATTATACCAAATATCAATAGTGCAGAATGAAAATATACCAAATATCAATACAGATAATAATCTCTGGGTAAAAATCTCTTCTCATACTCACTGAGTGCTATGCTACCACATTTCAACAACAAACATGCTTTTACCCATCAGGAAAAAAATCAATGCCACTTGTTAAAAAACACAATGGAAATCTGCTTTTTAAAATACAGGTTTCCAGGCTCTCTCAACAACTGAAATATTTTGTTAAAAACAAATTTTTGACTGGGGGTGGGGTAGTGGTGACGCGGCCGGGCGGGTGGTGCCGCCTCACTGCCTTTATGACGCCCCCTGATTTAAGATCCTGCGCTGGCACCTCTCCTGCACCATACAGGAGCCCATGATCCTCTAGCGCGCCAAGCCGCGGGCCTGACCAAAGGTTCAGAGACCAACATGGGTAAGAGGATGGTGGCCAGGCTCAGTCTGGGGCTGCTGCTTCTGGCGCTGTTGCTACCCACGCAGGTTTATTCCGAAGTTCCGTTGACGAGCACGCCAGAACCTCCCGAAACCACAACGTCCACATGTGCCCTGCAGCTAACAGGCAGTCTCCTTGTGGTCTTCTTTGCTCTTCTCCATCTCTACTTTTAAGAGATGGGGGTCAAAGAACATCCACAGTTCACCAACCCGTATTCTACAGCCCAGTCCATATGGCATCTTGAAGTTCAGTGGGGCAAGGAAACAACAGATCTTCATCAAAGCTACTAATTACTAGTCTACTACCACAGAAAATATTGAGAATTTCACATTTAAAGAACAGATGAAGGTTTGACTACTTAATGAAGGCCAATATTAAATCTGCTGGAGTTTCATGTACAAGGAAGAAGAGAGAGACAACCTCGGAAATTAATGACGTGATTAAGTGTAGCTGAAGAAGTATGGACACTTAAAACTTTACCTTGAAAATAAGAATCATCTGACCTTAATCTATAGAAAAAGGATGAGCCATGGAATGGAGATTCCGTTTTCACATTGGTTCATTAAATCTAGAAGGCAGTAAAATGATTAGGTAAAATAAAGAACTGCCATGATTTCATTCATATGTACATCGGAAGGAACCATGGGGTGTCACTGTAAGTCCTCTGTATTTCAGTCCTAATTTAATGCTGGTATACTCTACATAAAGTTTTACAGCGTTAAAGTTTCACTATTCTCTTGGGAATTTAACTCTTTCCTCTGGGGCTTTGTATTTGATATCGAGTTTGACTCTATGTAGCAATTGACAGGTGCCAGGGCAATAATGGATTGGAATCTACAAATCCAACCATGAATAATTCTTGCGTGTACTCTTAAAAGTCAAGTAATAGGTATTTCCTATCACATACTCCCATCCAACAAGCGTACCAGATTTGTTTAGCTAACTTGGATCATTTAAATTGATTGTAAAGATTAGAAGTGCATTGACATCAATCAATCTTAAAATACTGCTTTTTATTTCTGCATACTCATGTTGAATAATTTTTACAACTTAAAAATTTATCTGATTTGAAGGTATATTTGACAAATCTTGAAATTTGGAAATCTTGAAATTTGGGAATCTTGAAAAGAGGCAAATATATGAAGGAGGCAAAAGTAATGTGTATTAGGTATTTGGGAAGTGAACACTGGAAACATGCATGCATTAAATTCACAGCTCTTTGTTCTCTTTCTGTAAATATTTTTTAAAAAGCTTTATGAATCAGAAAAGCTACATTTGGAACCCTTTCTATATCAGTCAATGTTTTAGATAGTTAGAACCTGGTCTTAAACCTAAGTGGACTTGATTCTTGAAATTAAAACTTTTACAACTGCCTTGATATACAGAAAACTTTTTAGAAATAGACATTCCACAAAGTCTTTGGTTCACATGTTCACACGCTGATGCTTAGATGTTACAGTGTCCTGTGTGGCCATGGTACTCTTTATAAGTCTTACTCTTACATGTTACTCTTAATTAGTCTGACAATATTTGCCATCTTTAGAAACCTACACAGGTACCAGACCCAACAGATCTCAAACTATGTGAGATCTGTGTGTGAGTGAACCCTCCCTTTTGTTTCATATCTGAACACTATACATCTGTTTTGGATTGTATATTGTGTTTGGAATTGATTTGCATTGAACACGAGCTAGACAAAAATAAATGGCTGAAAGAGCGATGAAAACAAAGTATTGGACATATAAAATGATGTTTATGCATATAAAATTTTAAGAATTATTCAATACTGTTCATAAGGTTATTTAGTAAATAGTTATTGAGTACTTACTATCTTACGAGATAGTTAAAAGGAATGTCAAACTCTGGAGCAGTAATTAAATTTTAGACTTTGTTGCTATATCACTATTATTATTTCTGGTTTCCAAAAAAACAACCAAAGGGCTACATTTTTGGATAGAGCCTTTTAATAGACTTGCTTTCATGTTCCGGTAAGTCTCTTTTAGTTCTCACATTGTCTGGCACCATTCTTCCTGGTTCTTTCTCATTCTAATATGAACAAGCTAATAATATCAGCTCTAGAGTATGTTACAATTCTTTTGAATTATTTGTGAGTTCCATTAAGGAAACAAAATATTTGGCAATATAGCCAAATATGGCTATGCCATGACCATCAGAGCAATCTCCATCATCTGGAGAAGATTATACGTATATTCTCATAAAGAACTTTGATCCATAGTATGATAAAAAGTTTATATTATCCCTTTAGCTCCTTTCTTAGATTGGTCTTTATTTAGGAGAGTTGTAATTACCCCTTTATTGATAGTAGATCAATAGCTCAACTATTGATAGTAAGTAGTAAACAATCAGTTTATCAGAAGGACTTCTGCTATTAACTCCCTAATTCGTAATCTGGAGTATGGTTTACTCCTGTGACTTTAAGTTTTCTCACAAAGGCAGGGTAAACTCCGTCAGTTGTGTGGGGGAGAGTCAATCAAAAAGACAACCTACTTAATGCCTTGAACAGAGAGCCATGATGACTAAAGTCCTTGCAAAAAGGAAATTTGGGTCATGATAGTGTTCCTTTGTTAACTTGATTTAATTTTCGGAAAAATACAATGAAGACCTCTCAGTATGACTACTACAACTTTCTGTTTTTTCTGCTCAAATGGATTGTTAATTTTTTTGCTTTTTATTATCACAAACTTCTTGAAGATTATTTTCCACTGTTATCATCCACTTAACATGTTGAAAAAAGATGCTATAGAAAGAGATATTCCTTTTTTAATAAAAATGGCAACATATCCTAAAGAAGAAACACTGATTCAGTAAAATAACAGGCAAAATAAATTGTTAAAAATTTTGTTGCTCTAGTACTTAGAATTTGTAGATGTTAGTCAATTAACAGAGTTTAGTTTTTTCTCATTTCTAGTCGCTTGACCAGACCCACTGCACTGTTAACTGATGTTCCCCATTTATATGTTTATAACTATTTTTGTTTTGTTTTTACAGTTGATATTGACTATTGAAGTTCTCTGTTCTTTCCACAGAGTACGTCCTTTGCCACCTGATGACACAGATGACGAAAAAGAATAAAACTTTCTTATTCATCCTTGACTGTTTCCTATTTACTCTGTTATCGTAGGATGTAAATTTGAGTAAATGTATTTGTTCCAATTAGCTTTGTTGAATAGGCATTTAATTTAAATGAGGGTTACATATAGTTATTCAAAAGCAAGTAGTTACGGTACTGGAAAGTTTGTAAGATTAATAATGGTTACTTACCTTAGTATTCGATATAATGTAGCATTTGGTTTCTTTTACCTGTTATTAAGCTTCTTGTTCTTGCTAAAAACAAATCATTGGGTGGTGCTCTTAATTACAAATCTGCTGTGTTTGAAATTTGCTTAGATCTTTGCACTACTGCAGTTTTTATCGGCATTAGATTTTTGAAATGGTGCCATATTTTTGTTCCTTTTATTTGCTTTAAAAAGCAGATAGATTTCTGCACATATTAATTAAACTGAACCTACATCCCTTTAAAAAATGGGGACCAAAGATGCAATGTTGAAAAAATTTGGATTGCTGTCTTAGAAAAATGTAAGGCAAGGGTTTAAATGTTTGATAAAGCTTCTAACAACAACAAAAATAAAATACTAGCATTGAATCAGGCAGAAGGATTTCATAGACTACATAAAAAGCGGAATTTTCATAGACTATGAGTTTGGTTCAGTATCATAAAATATTATCCTCTGGGACAATACATTTAGAGTTGGAAATCAATAAAACATGAAAGGCAAATCATGCCATAAACTCAGAGCTATCTCTAAAGTTTTTAGAGCTACCATTATATTTTTTCAAGATAATCAGGGGTATAATTAAAGAGGGGTTTAATATTACTTAGTAATAGTAATTCTTGTTTCCTCATCATACTTTTTGCTCACTGACATTTTCTGTCAATAATAACCATGTTTTAACAGGCATTTATTTTGAAGTTTGTTTTTAATAAATGATACTTATTTTCACAACCGACTGTATCCATTTGTGTGCTTCTTAAGATTATATTATACTAGATACTTCTATTTTATTCTTTCCAAATACAAATCAGTGCATTGACCTGATTTTATCAACTTCCTAACTGAATCCTGATGACCGTAGATTACATTTTTTGCTTTGTCTTTTAGAGGTGGGTATTAAACATATTAAACAGAATGTTACTGAATTGTGAATAGAGTTTTTATCCTAAGTAGTTCTTTGATAATTAGGCTTCTTATTAAGGAGTAGCTCAAATCAATTCTATAAAGTCAAGTTTTGATGAATCTGAAACCTGATTTGTTATTTTTCACTGGTGAAGAGAGAAACTTTTTGGTGGTGTGTCTAATTTTGATATGTAATTGTTTCTAAAAAAATTTGACCTAAAGAAACTATAGTCTTTTCAAATATACAATATTTGATGATGTCTCACTTTTATTAGGTACAGGTCCCATATAATCTATTTCCTTTGAAAATATAGATTGGCAATTTAGCCTCTTCTAAACAAGGGAAGTACAAACTCACCGTTTCCATTAAAACTGAATAAAAAAATTTATATGTAATTAAGCTAAATTTGTAATTTTGTACCCTTCACAAAGTTGATCTGGTTTTCCTCTTTGAATGGATTATTCAAATTATTAATGCTAGTGTTAAATTCCTGGCCAGACAATGGTTAAAGCTACTTTTCTGGAAGTTTTGAATAATGGAACATTGTAAGGATCATATGCATTTTGTGTTTATATAATTTCACAAAGGAAGAGCAATACTACAGCCAAAATTATAAAGTGTGCTTAAAGTTATTTATGACAAATGCTTATTATTTTCTAAGAAGCAGAAAATAAAGCCTAAAATCACTGACTTTCATATATATATATATATATATATATATATATATATGGCTTACAAATCTCACTATTTAGAATCCTTTGGAGTAACTCTTGGAAAAATTGAAGGCTCAGCTTGGCCTTGGTCCAATCAACATTGTTATAATTGTTACTTTTACCTTTGAGGACAGCATTGTGGAAGTTGGAGCGATTTTCAATGATGTGAAACTGGGAGGAATGTTAGAAGTCATTTTGTTTAGTCCCAGTTACAGCTGTTCATTGGGGGAGACTAGTTGTTTTATAGTTGGCAACTCTAATTGTGAAAAATGTTATGAGTTAAAAATTTGATTTTTTTCTAACTCCCCTCTTCATTTTTGGTTCTGTCCTTGACATAACACAGGACAAGTTATTCCTTCCACATGACAACTTTCAAGTATTTAAAGATAGCTGTTACATCTTTAGCCTTCTGTTCCTAAGGCTAAATGTTCTATTGATGAAAAAATTTGGATGATTGTCGTCTTTTGGAAAACTATAAGGCAATTTGGTCCTGAGGGTTTAAATCATTGATAAAGCCGTTGTTTATGTCTATTGTTTATGTCACATGTATCCTAAGTTTTTCTAAGTCCCCGTGTAAGGGGCTATGTCTTTTGTGTTGTATATTGATTAGGCACATAAATGAAATTTAGCTACATTTCTTGTAACTGATCCCAAGTATCCACTAATTGTTTGACTCATGATATATTTGGAGATGCCAATGGAACTCTAAGAATATTTAGATATTAGTTACTGTAGGAATATTTAAATATTAATTGAATAACAGTTTCCCAAAAATAAACATTAGATACCCTGTGTCTTAAATGATTAGAAAGGGCAATAAAAATGAAAAATAGAAGAACTGGGAAAAAAAGCTGGAGGTCATATTGATCTACAGGATGAAGGTAGTGTACTGACTTTGAAGACTTTGAGATCTAGCCTAGATCTGAGAGCACTGTCTTAGTTTCATATGAAGAAAATGGATTCCTCTAGTACTCACAACATCCTAAAAGTGTAGTTAAACCCACATAGCTAGTTTTAGGTATGATTGTGCGCTATACCTTTAGAGGTCTCCAAACAACGAGTATGTTGAAAATGATAGAATTACAGAACTCAAGTGAATATTTAGGAGTCAAGCCAATTTCATATACCTATACAAAAGTGAAAAATAAAACTGTAGGAAGAGAGGATCTAAATGAATACTGGTTAAATTGTATTTCTTCAGACAGTGGGAAAAACGGATGAGGCATAGAATTTGCATTTCTATATTGGCTTAAACTACCACATTTAATCGTTATTAATTTTACCCAAGAAACCTTTCTATAGAACACATTTACCATAATTGTGTCTTAAAGTTTTTAGAGACATCTAAGTCCACCAGTTTTAGATAAATCATTGTTCATTGGGTTCGTAGTTTTATTTTCTAATTAGAATATTTTTTTATATTTAAACCTGTTGGCAATCGAAATACCAATCTATTTTGTCAGGGTAACAATTTATCACTTGTCACAGCCAGGAACAATTACCAGATGTTCTCATGTTCCATTTAAATTGTGTATGTGTGTATATGTATACTTCCACATGTATGCATGTCAGTAAGAAGGGTTTGAAATGTTTAAAACTTATTAAACAACCTACTACTATTTGAATCTGAAGGGATTTCCTAAAGGTTTTGCTGAACTGCTGAAATCAATTTAATGCTCTCCCATATGTACAGGAAACCAACAGATCTGCTGTTTTAAGTTACCAAAACTCATTTCCTCTGCACCAGCTGAGGTGGACCACAGTCCAATATTGATGAGTAGGAGATTATTGTGACCAATAAAATTAGAGCCAGCAGTTGCAAGTACATTCACTTCCATAGAAAATGAACAAATTCAGGAGCTCCTCTTTCTTAAGCTTTAGTGCTTTTAAGCAGACCTATTCAAGATAGGAAAGTCAAGCCAAGATTTTCTTCTCATGTTTCTCTCAATGCCCAACTACATTTCTCTGACTATTGAACTGCCGTTACGATACGGGTGATTTTTCTAAAGAGGATTAGTTATATTGCTGGCTTTTACCCCAACCAGCTTTTCCAATATTTGCAAAGCCCAGATCACCCTGATACAGTAAATGAGGTTTTTCTTGTCCACAGTGTAGGTATGAAAGTTTTTTTCTGAGTGGAGGATTAAATTTCTTTTTTCCCAAGCTTGAGTATGGGCTTCCTTTGGCCTTTTCTCATTGCTTTTTCTTTTAAGGATTTAAATCACTCTACTCAATTTATAGCGAATCTTTATTTTCTCCTTCCATTTAACTAGATTATTTCCCGATCATATACAAACGTACAATCCTTACAAAAGATAGATGAAGACGAAACTTTTCTCACCATTCCGTTAGGGGCTGTCAAAGGAGAACGAAGTGCATGAATAAGCTTTCATGACATTGAGTATTTTTATTGTATTACTTTTTTAATTTAAAAAATTGCATTTACTTAGAAGCATTCAGAATGTCAACAAAACAGCTTCATTTTTATTTTCATTTTTTTGCAATTACAGAGTGGTATTCAGTTAACAGAACAATTATTTAACATTGAATATTTTTAAAACCCAGTTGAAACACAACTGAAAATCCACAAGAGGGAGATGCTTGCTAAACCGACAGAAAATAACTCTCACGAGGGACCAGAGAGAGACTTAGGTGGAGCCAAAGGGTTGGCCTGAGACTCAGGGCGGGAGGGAGCAGGTGTATATAGTGGTCGGAGGCAGATGGAGGGCGTACAGCTGAAGGGAAAAGCAGGATGAGCTTTGTGACCCGCTGCAAAGCGTGTGCTCTATCTAAAACCAGAAGCCGAATAGGAGCACACGCGCCCAGCTACCTCCAGATAGTCCCAGAAGAAATGGGGGTGGTTATCTTTGAAGGCACTTCCGCTTAGCAACCCCACGCGGTTGCTAAGGAGTGGCTGTAGTGGGGGTGACCCGGAAGTGGTGGTGTCCGTTTCTCGCCGCTTGCTTTAACTTGGTCCTATCCAGAGCGCCCGGGTGCTCTGCACCGGGCCGAGGGTGGGGCCAGCGCTAGTGGTTCCGGTTCGGTTCCTGCCGCCCCTCGGCTCCTCGCCTTCCCCCTCCCCTCCCACACCTCTCCTCCCTCCCGTTCCTGGGAAAGAGAGAAGCCTCTTCTGCGGGTGGGTAGAGAAGCGCACGGCGCCTCGGGGCGGGGACCGCGCCCGCCCCTTCTGAGCCCCGGAGCACGGCCAGACTAGGTACTCGCTCCGGCTTCGACGGGGTCCGGGAGGCTGGAGCCAGAGGGTGTGTGTGTGTCTGTGGGGGTTGATGGGGGGCCCTTCGCTCGGTCGGGGAGTGGGACGCCGAGATCCTGGGTGGGGCGCAGGCCGGCGTGCGTATCTATGGAGGGTTGCGGGGGTGGAGTGGAGGGGCTGGGAGACACCGCGGGCGAAGAGTTTCAGGTGGCCCGGTGAAGGTTGCGGGAGTCGCCTCCTCGGATGCAGAAGACTTCGCCGTTGTGGACCGGGACTTTGCCACCTGGAGGGCTCGCTCTGAAAGGGGGAGCATCCTACCGGGTCAAAAGGAGAGCGTGGACCTTGGCGGGGTGGTTGGGGCAATCCTGTGCTTCCATTGCCCGTTTGCCTTGCCCACCCCGCTGGGACAGCCGGATTCGAGGGTTGTGGGGGTTGTGAGTCGGCTGGGCACCGTGGGGAGCCGCCCTTGGCAGAGCTAGGACAGAAGAAGGGGTAAGGAGACCTCCCTCCACCCAACTTCCGTGCGCTTCCCCCACTTCTTCCTTTACTGCTCTGGCCTCAGCGTCCTACAGGAGCGATACCCCCCAAGTGGGCAGGCATCACAGCGTAAGAGAAAGAGGGTGGAACTGGGTTTGTTGTCTAAATGATACTTCAAATGTTTGGGACGAGCCAGAATAGCTTATTCAACAAAGTCTCCCAGTTCGATATTAAATCTGGTGTAAATTATCTTAGGAAAGTGCAATTCTGAAAAGCCCCAAAGTATAGGCTAGTCTGGCATAGCCTTGTTTGGTAGATATGCGTGTTATAAAAAATAGACTAGGGGAACCGTATAGATAGAGAGGGTTATGGGAGACATGTTGAGACAAGCCTTTTCCAACCTCTTTTTTACCTGCCAGTAAGCCTGCCCTAGTTTAAATGAAGCAGAAGGATCCTCTTCATTTATATTTCAATCAGTGACCGAATTATAGGTGTCGTGTGTTGATAGAAGTCTCGGAGTAGATATGTTCGGAGAGACAAGATTGTCTGCTTTTGAGCCTGTCTCTTAATCTTTTAAGGAGATAATTGTGGTCAAGTGGAGTGTTGGCTTTCAGGTAGGTAAATCTGGGATTGAACCCTGCCAGGCTGCCACTGGCTAGTTGTTGACCCTCGGCAAGTCATGGAATCTACCAGAGATTCATTTTCTTCATAAGTGAAACGAGTTGAAATTCTTACCAGTGTTGGTAAAGGGTGGTAATATATTTGAATAATAGCCCACTTTAAATGAAAGCACCTTCTACTTGAAAGATGAATTATTAATCTTACACAGTTAAGGTAGCCCAGTTTTGTGGAATGAGGTTTGAGATAGGAAGGGAATTGGATAATATTCCAAAACGTGTATACAGCAGGACTTTCAGTGTTCACAGGAATTGATCATAAGTAGCATGTAATTCAGTTAGTAGTTTCTTAAAACTCTTATAAATAAAGCAGAATATGTGCATTTATTGAAATGACCAATGATGCTTTAAAGGTTTTTCTCAGATTTGTGATGTGTGTGGTATGGATTGATAAGAAAAACATTTTTAAAGTAATGTATGTAAATATTAGTTAACATCACATGTCTCTGAAGAGAATTAAAATTGGGGTATAAAATAGAAAGTAGTTGTAATTTTAAGATTAAAATCAACATCAGTAGCATGACTCATCTTAATTAGATTTAAACTGTTAGCAAAACACAGAATTCTTATATTGTATAATCTGTAAAATAAATGAAAATGGAATGAATTTCTGCCTTTATATTATTCATGATGAGAATATAGAAATAAATCTCAGAAGCATGAAGTCTCTATAATACATTTGTTTTATAGTTTTAAAATGATATTTATATGTAACCTATTGTATGTCAGATTTTTCAGCTGCTTTTTCATGTAACTAGCAGTTAGTAATATTTAAGTGTACTTTATACTCAAAGTATAAAAAAAATCAAATAACTTGCTTTAATAATAGTTTTTGTGTGTGTGGAAAGTAGGAACAGTTTGTAATTCAGCATCACGTTTTAAAGAGCTTTAAAGATTTTGCATAATTTTGAGAGAAAATTTCAAATATATTTTTCCCCATGTCTTTATGTTTTAAACAGGGATGAACTTTTTTTTTTTAATGAAACGCTGATAGAAATCTCCAACTATATTGCATGCTCCTTGAGGTGGAAATACTATTTTAAATTTTTTCCGCCACTGCAGCTAGGCAATAACTTGGTCAAATTGATATATGGATATATTTAAAATTAAAAAAAGTATTAATACTATGTTTTTAAATTGAAATTAGGTTTTTGCTACAGTTGTAGTAAGGTTATTCAACCTTTTTGTAAGGTTATTCAACTTTCTAAATGGCTTTTTTGAGAGTGTGAAACCTTTAGTGTATCTATAAGCTTTTAGCTGTGTTTTCCGGGATCATTTTTTCATCATCCTTCAAATCTTAAATTTGAGGCCATATTTTCTTGCTTTGGTAAAGCTATTGGAAGCTCCTATTTTTCCCCCCGTTTTTCATAAAACTTTTTAAACAATTTACTTTGGTATAAGAGGATACTAGCTGTTAGAGTAAAAATATCTATCTAAATTATAGGCAACTGTAGTGACTGTTAGAGATGATACTTTCTCAATGAACTTTTCCACCCAAAGTATGTGGCTGTTCCAAGGATCTTTGCAGTTGTCAGTTATGGAATTTGCTTGTCACGAAATCTAAAAATGACTAAACCTTCCTTTAATATCCATCCTTTCATGATCTCAGAAACATTTAGGAAAGATGGGGAAGGTTTATATACCATATACTAGAATCAAATAATGAACAATGTTATTGGAGCTGCCAAATCAGGAGTGAAAAATTACTGTGGAAATGTTTTAAAAATGACAGGCAATGCTTTACTCAAACCGAATGAGTATCTTCCAGAGCTTGTTTCTATTTTAAAGCACATTTCTTTTTGGAGATATGGTGTAGTCTCTAATAAGGGTAAATAATCATTGTATCTAGAAAAAAAGGTTGATACCACAGACAGATTTTAATATCAATCTTGATAGAAACTTCTCAGTGGATTCAGGGAGGTGGAAGTAGAGTTTCATGAAAGAATTTTAGAATTTGTGGAGCGATAGTTTTTTAAACATCTAACTTTTCTCTACTCATTTCTGCCTAATCACAAAAACTTTGAGAATCTGGGAGAAAAAAAGAATGAATTACTTCAGAATTACCATTTCCAGTTTTGTAGATTACTTGGAGAGCTAAATTAGATTTTGACATTATTGGGATTGTGTTCAAGATGGACTCAGGAAAAAAAAATTAAGAGAGATGCCATCTGTTCAGATTCTTTATTCCCTTACCCCTTCATATTTTGTGGCTCTGAATTCATCAGATTATTGTTCAAAAATAAGAATCCTCAGATTTAAGTTACATAATTTCAGCTGTATCAGTGAACGAACTTGCATCTTTATATTGAATTACAGAGATCACAGACATCTGTTAAAAGTGTTTGTTATTTCAGACAATATGAACGTTAGGTAGGTTCATGTATCTTTGTCTTTATTCACTAAACAAACCATTTTTGTCGGTAATTCTTACCGTAGTCCACTCTTGGTGGAAGTTGCTAAAAAAAAGAGAAATGGATTGTGGAGATGCAGAATAAAACTTTTTCTCCCCTTTGATGTCACAACCAGAAGAAAAGCTTCTCCTGAGGATTTTTTATTTAGTGCTAAGTGCACTTAAACTTCGTCTTTCAGTAGTGAGTTTTGCCTTACTTTATGCCAGTTGCTGTAATTTTCATCTAAATGGTACCATACAGTTCATAGGGCACATATTTGTCACTTTTCAGTATGGATCTTAATAAATTCTGAGGTCAGGCTTTTGGGTTTACTGAGCTGGAAAAGCCCATAACTAGTGCAGATTACAGTAGCTGGCACATAGCATGCATGGACCAGAAAGATCCAGGCATCTTTGACAAACTAAGTAGAACTAGTGTGGTATCCCAGAAATGGCCTGAAGAGAGCCATCTGGATGGAAGAGAGCCATACTGTGATACAGGAAGACAGACAGACTGCTGCTACCCTGCTCTGCTCTGTTAGTTACCCAGAAGCGCTAGGTGGGTAGTGTAGTTACGGCAGGGCTGGGGTGTCAGGGATGGGAATTGTTCTTCAATAATTGCTCAGCCATCACAATGGAGGCATTGACATACCAGGGAAAGGGATATTCTCTTGGATTTTGTCTTGACCAGAGAAGCTGAGTGAACAGGTAGCCATTGCCCTTGCCATCAAAGAGGACTTGGTGCAACAGCTGTGGGAGCTGGGTAAGCCTGGCAGAATGCTGCAGTGTGACGTCGCCATCAAAATGCCACATACATTTCTAGGGAACCATAGCATGGGACCCACATTGATTTCTGTAACTAATACTTTCTAACTCTTTAACCTACAAAGAGGGCCATTGAGGATTTTGGCGCCTCTGAATGAAAGTACTGTACATTTACGTCCCTCTTGATACATTTATAAATACACTTTAGTTTGTTGGCATTAGTGAATGATGTGAAAGGATTTTAAGTTGTGTGTGTGTCCATGATAATCACCAGATCTCATTTTAGTTCTTCAGGCTAAATTGCCAACCATAACTGTGGTCAGGTAGCTGCATATCTTCTCTACTTCCTACCGTGTTTCCCCGAAAATAAGACCTAGCTGGACCATCACCTCTAATGTGTCTTTCGAAGCAAAAATGAAGACCCAATCTTATTTTAACATAATATAAGACCATGTCTTATATTAATTTTTGCTCTAAAAGACGCATTAGAGCTGATGGTCCGGCTGGGTCTTATTTTTGGGGAAACACGGGAGCTGTCACTCTCTGATGTAGGTGCTAGTGAGCAGGGATATGATCAAAATGACCAATAGGACAAAGGCAAGGGGATTAAAGCTGAATTTTATTTAAAGTTAATTTCTTTGTTTACTTACTAGAATTTCTGTAGACTAAAGTAGCAGTATCTACTTTTTGAGATTGTGGATGTCCAATTTTTTAGAAAATTAAGACTTTTTTTTTTTAACAGTTTTAGATTACAGAATAATTGAGCAGATAGAATCTCATCCACATAATTTTCCACCCACTCCCCCTATTATTAACATCTTACATTAGTATGGTACATTAGTTAAAATTAATGAACCAATATTACCAATATTGATTCATTATTATTAACTATAATCCATAGTTTTTATTAAGGTTCACTCTTTGTGTTGTATAGTTCTGTGGATTTTAACAAAACTGTAACAACATGCATCCACCATTACAGTTTCATACAGAATGCTTTTACCACCCTAAAAATCCTGTTTGACCTATTCAGCCCTCCTGTTTTTTCCCCCAGAAAATCCCTGGCAACCACTGACCTTTTTACTATCTCTATAGGTTTGCCTTTTCCAAAATTTCATATAGTTGGAATCATGTAGTATGTAAACTTTTTAGACTGGTTTCTTTCACTTAGCAATATGTATTCCATGTCTCTTTGTGACTTGAAAGCTCATTTCCTTTTATTGCTAAATAATTTTCGTTATATGGATGTTGATCCCTTCACCTATTGAAGGACATCTTGGCTACTTCCATTTTTGAGGCGATTATGAGTCAAGCTGCTGTAAACGTGCACGTGCAGGGTTTTGTGTAGCCATGCTTTGAACTCCTTTGGGTAAATACCTAGGAGCGGGATTGCTGGATCTTATGGGAAAACTGTTTCATTTTGTAAGGAACTGCCAAATTGCACTCCCGTCAGCAACGAGGGAGCGTTCCTGTTGCTCTACCTCCTTGTCAGCTTTCGTATTATCAGTTGTAGCCAATCGAATAGGTGTTTTACCTTATGATTCCCCGGTGGCATACAGTGTTGAGCCCCTTTTCTTTCATGTGCTTATTTGCCATCTCTGTGTCTTTGGTGAGGTGTCTGTTCATATCTTCCGCCTGTTATTAAATTGGGATCTTTGTTTTCTTACTATTGAGCTTTAAGTGTTGTTTGCGTATTTCAGATACAAATCCTTTATCAGATAAATAATGTGTTTCACAAATCTTTTCTTCCAAACTGTGGCTTGTGCCCTTTATGCTCTTAACAGTGTCTTTAATAGTACAAAAGTTTTTAATTTTAATAAAGTCCAACTTATTTTTTCTTTCACTGAGCATACTTTTGGTATTGTATCTAAAAACTCATTGCCAAACCCAAGATCACATAGATTTTCTGCTGTGTGATCTTTGAGAATTTTTATAGTTTTGCGTTTTACATTGAGTTCTAAGATCCGTTTTGAATTAATGCTTGTGAGAATTTTAAGGACTGTGTCTGTATTTGTGTTGTTGCACAGGGATGTCCATTGTTTTATAAAAATATTTGCTATTCTAAAAATGTCAGTGTGGTATTTTAAAAAATACTTTATTGTTTTGGAACAGTTTTGTATTCACAACAAAATTGAGAGGAAGGTACATAGATTTCCCATATATCCCCTGCCCCCACACATGCGTAGCTTCTCCCACTATCAACATCCCCCACCAGAGGGGACATTTGTTATAATTGATGAACCTACTATTGATACATCATAATCACCCAAAGTTCATAATTTAACTTAGGGTTCATTCTTTGTTTGTACATTCTGCAGAATTGGAAAAAATGTGTTATAATATTTATCCATCATTATAATATACAGAATATTTTCACTGCCCTAAAAATCCTCTGGGCTCTGCCAATTTATCCTTTACTTCCACCCCAACCCTGGACATTTTTTTTTAAAGAAACTAAAGTAAATAAAATAATTTGTGGGGGTAGTTTTTTTTTTTCTCCATACTTTCTGTCATCTTAGATCTTCTTCTGTGGGGGTAGTGTTTTTGTTTTTTTTTTTAAAGGAGGCGCAGCTCACAGTGGCCCATGTGGGGATTGAACCAGCAACCTTGGTGTTATCAGCACCATGCTCTAACCAACTGAGCTAACCAGCCACCCCATATGGGGGTAGTTTTGAAAAGAGATTTTCCTAACATTCTCAGATGTAATTAGAAGCATTGTTCAGGGTGTTGAGTTTCCCTTTCTTAAAAAAATTAATATTAGGTCATTAGATGTTAATTGACAGGTGCCTAATTCTTTGTTTGAGATACCTAATTGGGCATTAGGATGGGTGAGCTAAATGTGACACTGGCCATATAACAGTTTCAGGTGGTAAAAGAGATCAAAATTCAGAATTTTTGAACCATCACTTCAGGTCCTTTGCCACTTGCATTTCATTATCACGCAGCATTTCAGCTATACAGATTTTTTGGCTGCCCTCTCCGGTGTTTGCTTCTTATTACACTTGTTGAAGATTGCCCAGAAGCTTGAGCTGGCAAAGATTGAGTAGGAGGAATGAGTAAGTACATGGGACTGCTGTAGTTGCCTGATAATTTCCAATTCTGACTCAGAGTGTGAATATCTATTCTAAAAGTAATCAAATGCTGTCCTGAGACACTATTACGTACATAACCTAAGTAGTCATTGCTAGCTAGAATCCTCTGTCAGTTGGCTTTGTAACTGTCCCGTCCTGGACTTCTAGGACACCCTTTGTATTCCTGAATATCTTAACCTTAATTGGTATTATGACATCCAGGTATTCTGGCCATCTAGGGTGTGATGTAAAAATTGTTTGATAACTTCATGTTTGGTGGATTTTGTTTGCTTTTTCACCTAAATAACAACGGGCACAGGAACAATCTGTTTGTGTGAAAGCACTTAGGTTTTCCAGAGATGGATGCTCTCCAAATCAATCAATACATAAACTCACTTTGTCTTTAATGGAATCCATCTGGTTTAATGCTTGTGTTTCTTAAGTTTCGTAGATTATGGAATCACAAAGCTAAAAAAATTTGGAGAGGGTCTAGTTAGACTCTTTCATTTTATAGCTGAGACTACTTAAGTGCTAAGTGACTTACTCAAGATTGTACAGCTAATGAGTCAGGCTGGAACCCCAGTCTCCTGACTCCCAGTCCAGTCCTATTTATGATATAATACACTAATTGGTTCTAGTGAAGGCATGATTTCTTAAGAAGTAAACTTTCCAGGAAATTTAATTTGACTAATAAACCACTGCAGTATTAGAATTCAAATATTCGATTTAATTTCCTAGTTAATTGCTGAAGTGCTGAGTGTGGTTTTCTTTAAGTACTATGTGTCACTGGATCTTTAGTTAAGAGCAAATTTATTTTTCACATTCTAGATAGAAATCTGCCAATTCAAAAATAATGAAGATACTATATCCTGTATTTATTAGCAAGCACACATTTGCCTGCATTAAAATGAATTGAAGTATATTTGTTTTTTGGCACAGTGGAGATAATTTGTTAATATTTAATTTCATAAGGCAACAATGGAATTCTGCTTTATGTGGTGGTGTATTTATAAAACTAGAGTGGAGTGTTATGTAAAAACTAAAAGTACAGATTAATTTAATATGCATCTGGTGAATTCAGGGCTTGAAGGATGCACATCTGTTGAGAAAACAAATCATAGAACTATTCAGAGTTTCAGCATCTTTAACTATGTGTGCTTTGATTCTCTTTAACTGTTTTGAAACAGTTTTAATGGATTTAGAAAATCCATTCTCAGGAAGCAACTATGAAACCATTTCTGATGCTATTAATCATTATTCACAGTATTTTGATACATTAATATTTTTCTTTCCAATTTATTTATTGGGGCAGGAAGGAGTTAAATGACTTGCCATAACGGTATTAATTTGTTGCAGAACTGTATTTATAAAGTGGGAGTATAGTTTCCTGAATTGGATAGATTAGAAATATTTTAAAGCGCTGAATTCTATTTTGAATTCACAATCAATGAAGAAATAACCACAGAGCTGTGCGTTCATCATCATACTAGTGCGATAGGAAGGTAGAAATGGAAGTTATGATCATCGACCAACTTGGAGAAACAAGATTTAAAACGAAAGGTAGAGTAATACAATCTGTCTGTAACTAAATGCCGACTTGGTGCTATAATCTGGGAGTACTATAGGACGTTAGAGGAGAGAAAATTCAGTGAGTGTTCATAGTCTTGATGGGAAGGAGACTGAAGGTAACGTGGTGGGTCTCAGCTCCGGCCGCTCATTCAAATCGCTTGGGGAAACTTCCCAGGATCAGTTGAATCAGAACCTAAGGGTGGAGCATCCATAGTTTTTAAAAACTTTCTCAGGTAATTGTAATGTACAGAAAGTGTTAAGAGAACCACAGCCTTGAAGGATGGGTGCGATTTGGGTAGGCAAGGAAGTGTTTTGGGGCAGCACAATTAAGCATGGAGGGAGCATTGGGTACAGCCTGTGAACACGCCTATTATCCAATCAAAGCAGTGCGTGCCGGTTAGCGAGTAGGGAGAAATAAGCTTAGGGAGGCCAAATGGAGCGTTTTGGACTAGTGCTTAAAGTGTGGTCCCTTCACCAGTGTCACCTGGAAATGTATTACAAATGCATATTTTGAAGCTCTGCTCCAGATTTACTGAATTGGAAACTCTAGTGACGGGGTCCAACAATCTGTTTTAACAGGACTCCAGACGATTCTGGTATACATTAATAGAGGATAATTTAAGTTAGGCAGAGGAAGTTAGATTTGATGTTAAGTTAGATTAATAAGTTCAATTTCATAAGTCAGGCAGAGGAAGTTAGATGGAAGTTAGATTTGATAAATAAGGACCCATTAATGACTTTTTAAAAATTTTTTTATTGGGCAACAGTGTGCTTCTCCAGGACCCATCAGCTCCAAGTGGCGGTCCTTCAATCTAGTTGTGGAGAGTGCAGCTCAGCTGCAAGTCCAGTTGCTGTTTTCAGTCTTTAGTTGCATGGGCGCAGCCCACCATCCCATGTGGGAATTGACCCAGCAACCTTGTTGTTGAGAGCTCGCGCTGTAACCAGCTGAGCCATCTGTCTGCCCCCCATTAATGATTTTTTAAGCTGGGGAGTAACAAGATGTATTTGTATGTATGCAAGGTAAATGTGATTGTGATATGCAGAATCCTTTGGACTACTAAGACATAGGGATGAAGGAAGCCAGGTGAGGAGGTACAGACGTACTCTAGTCACAGTGAGGGCCTGTTCTAGGGAAATATTAGCGAAAACAGAATAGTAATAATAGTGATGGCAATTTTTTAAGTGTTTATGGAATGGGCAATATGCTAAATGCTTTGGACACATTATCTCATTTCACTTTCACAGCAAGTCACTGAGGTGGCTATTGTTCCCATTTTACAGATCAAGTAATGAGGCAAAGAAAGGAAGGTTACCCTCAACGTTCACACTGCTGGTAAGTGGTAGACGCAGGATGTCAAGTCAAGTATCTTTACCATTAAAGCGTCTTTTGAAGAAACAGCTGATAATATCTGGAGACCAAGAGATAAAGGAGAAAACTAACTCAGAAAAGTTTTAATCCTAGGTGACAAATATCAAGGGGAAGTCACCGTTAGAAGGGAAATAGTGCTTCCAGTGGGTAACAGGGCAAGTCATTTAGCTCCTTTGAAACTGTCTCATAAAAGTGACTGTGAGAAATAAGTAATGGGAATTTTTGTATTGTGCTTTTTAGGTGTAAAGTTCTTGTGATACCATGCTATGAAGTGACTTGTGATAGCTGTTTTCTGGGTTTTGTCTTTTTTGCTCATGATGACTGAATTAGAAGAACGACTTCATCCAGCTTTTAAAAAATATCTTTTAGATTTTAGAGTAAGTCAGTCCATGAGTAAATTATGCCTGAGAAGCGTTCTATAATACCCCTCTTCCCTCTCTAGAGAAATATTTGTTAATTTAGAAAAAAGGTCAGAAGCATCTTAAGACAGCTTAAGAAATATTTGTGTTATTTTGTTTTAGTGTATACTGGAATCATCTAGAGTCCTGTTAAAACAGATAGTTGGGAAGCAATACGTAGTAAAATAACATGCTTGGGTAATTGTTTTCTTAAGATGTTATGAGTTCTGTTCTAGCATCCTCTTATTTATTAGGTAAAAAATTGACTTCATAAAACCATTTTAAAGTGCACAATTTGGTGGTGTTTGGTACATATGTTATGTAACCATAACCTTTATCTAGTTCTAAAACATTTTCATCATCCCAAAAGGGAAAACCCCAAACCTTCCTTTCCATAGCCACTGGAAAACACTAATCTGTTTTCTGTCTCCATGAATTCTCCTATTTGGATATTTCATATAAATGGAGTCCTATAATATGACCTTTTGTGTCTGCTTTTTTTGTCTGTGTATCTGCTTCTTTTACTTAGTGTACTTTTCTCTAGGTCCATCCATGTTGTAGCATGTATCAGTACTTTTTGTTTCTTTTTATGGCCAGATAACATTCCATAGTATGGATAGACGGCGTTTATCCATTCATCAATTGATGGACAGCTTTGTTTGTTTCCTCCTTTTGGTTATTGTGAATAGTGCTCCTATGAGTGTTGATGTACAAATTTTTGTTTGAATACCTGTTTTCAGTTTTCTTAGGGGTTTGTACCCAGGAATGGGATTGCTGGGTCATATGGTAATTCTACATTTTAGTTTTGGAGGAACTGCCAACTGTTTTCCACAGTAGCTACACCATTTTACATTTTACATTCTCACCACCGATGTTCAAGGGTTCTAATTTCTCTCTGCCCTCAACAACATTTATTTTGTGACTTTTAAAAAATGACAACCATCCTAGTGGGTGTAAGTGATACTTCCTGATTGTGCTTTGCATGTCCCTAATGAATAAATGTTGTTGAATATCTTTTCTTGTGTTTATTGGCCATTTGTATATATGTATATATATATTTTTTTTGGTGAAATGTCTGTTCAAGTCCTTTGCCAAATTTTTTTTTTTTTTTGGTAGAGAGTTTTCATGTTTTTTGTTGATAATTGGTCTGATTCCACATTTTAAGTAGATATTCATTAATTGTAGCTCTATCTTAAGCTGCCTTTCTGTATAAGTGATTATTGCACAGATTCATGCAATGGTTTCTTCTCTTCCTATAGTTGCTTTTTAAAAAAAATGTGGTAATAGCCAAGACATGGAAACAACTGAAATGCCTATCGGTAGATGACTGAATTAAGAAACTGTGGTACATTTATACAATGGAGTATTACGCAGCCATAAAGAAGAAAGAAATCTTACCATTTGCAACAACATGGATGGACCTAGAGAACATTATGTTAAGTGAAATAAGTCAGACAGAGAAAGACAAATACCATAAGATCTCACTTATATGTGGAATCTAAGAAAAGAATAAGTGAATGAACTAATCAGAAACAGTTATGGAGACATAGAGGAAAAACTGAGTGTTGCTAGATGGGAGGGGGAGTGGGGATAAAGGGGAAGGTGAGGGGATTAGAAAACAGTAACCACAAGATGGCCATGGGGTTTTGAAAATCAATTTGGGGAATGTAATCAATAATGTAAAGATTTTGTAGGGTATCCGATGGGCACTTGTCCCATTTGGGAGACCACCTCAGGGATGATGTAGATGCCTGATCACCGCACTGTACACCTGAAGCTGAAGCTGAACAATAATGAATGCCAACTATAATTTTATATGTGTACACACACACACACACACACACACTTACGAGAAGTAGAGTACAGCATTAGGAATAGAGACAGTGGAAATGTAATGGCTCTGTGCAATGTCAGAGGGATAGTGGATGGGGGAGGGGGGTTCACACAGTGTGAGGGATATAAATTATACACATCTAAGTATTACTTTGTCTTGTGCACCTGAAACTAATAAAAAAAAAGTGATAAAATATAACATAAAATTTACCGTTTAACAATTTTAAGTGTATCTGTGGAATTAAGTACATTCACATTGTTGTGCAACTATCACCACTATCGCCAGACTTTTTTTATCTTCCACAACTGAAAGGCTGTTGAACATGCGTGTACAAACATCTGTTTGGGTCCCTGCTTTCAATCTTTTTGGGTGTACGTATATCCAAAGAAGTACAATTGCTGGATCATACGGTAGTTCTATGCTTAACTCTTCTTAAGAATCAATCATACTGTTTACTGTAGATGCTGTATCATTTAACATTCCCATCAGCAGTGCACAGGGATTCCAGATTTCTCGACAATCTCGCCAACAGTCACTTTTCATTTTTTGATTATAACCATGCTAGTAGGTATGAAGTGGTATCTTGTGGTTTTGATTTGCGTTTCTCTAGTCACTAGTGATACCGAGAAGCTATTCATGTGTTTATTGGGCATTTGTGTATCTTCTTCTAAGAGCTTTACAGTTTTAGCTCTTATATTTAGGTTTTTGATCCTTTCTGAGTTATTACAATGTGAGGTTAAGGTCCAACTTCATTCTTTTGCATGTGGGTATCCAGTTATTCCATTCCCATTTGTTGAAGAGACTGTTCTTTCCCCACTGAATGATCTTGGCATTCTTATTGAAAATCAATTGGTCATAGATGTATGGGTTTATTTTTGGACTTTCAGTTCTATGCCATGGACTGTAGCTTTGTGGTAATTTTGAAATCATGAAGTGGAAGCCTCCAGTTTTGTTTTTCAAGATTTTCTGAGATTGTACAAAGTATGACAAAAAAATGTGGTGAATGCTGCTGGCAAGTGCCATCCAATGGAAAGGCAGGAATCTTTAGTATGGGAAGCGGGCATCAAACCTTAGTAACGGTGAGTGACAAGTTTCAACTTGTTCAGTGAAGTCAGTTGGGTGTCAGCTACTGTTGAGAAAAGGGGTGTTTTAAAGTGCGCCGTAAACAGTTGATCATGAACAGCACATTAACATGAAATGGGCAAACGGTTTCATCCTCCATCATGACAACGTGCCATGTCACACAGTGCTTCTGATAGGCAATTTTTGTCAAATAAAAACATTATGGTGTGTCCTCATCCACCCTGTTCACCGGATCTGGCACCGTGGGACTTCTCGCTTTCCCCAAAGTCAAAGTGACCATAAAAGATAAATATTTTGAATTCGTTCAGGACATTGAGGCAGCCGCAACAGAGCAACTAAAGACACTCATGAAAAAGGACTTCCAGAACTGCTTCAGAAAATGGCAAGAATGATGGAATAAATGTGTACTAAGAGGGGGGAATATTTTGAAGGGTGATTAATGGCAATATGTCTTTTACTAGAATAAATTTTTATTTAAACATTCACCATAGGTTTTGATCATACCTCGTATTTTGGCTATTTATTGTCCCTTACAATTGCACATGAATTAAAAAAATTATTTCATTGCCTTATGGTTTGCATTATACATTTACAACTCATCTAAGTCTACTTCCAAATAACACTATACTGCTTCGTGGTTTGTGCAGGTACTTTATAACATGATTCCCAATTCCTTCCTCCTTTCAGTCTTTTTAAATTTATTGATGCTTGTTTTGTGGGTTAACAAGACATTATCCATCCTGGAGAATGTTCCATGTACACTTGAGAAAAATGTATATCCTGCTGTTTAGTTAGTGGGGTGTTCTGTATATGTCTGTTAGGTTTAGTTGGTTTATAGTGTTGTACACATACTCTGCTTTATTGGTATTCTGTCTGGTTGTTCTATCCATTATTGAAAGTGGAGTGTTGACATCTCCAACTATTGTTGTAGAACTGTCAATTTCTCCCTTCGATTCTGTGTTTTACTTCATACATTTTTCTTTTTTTGTTTGTTTTTTAATTGGGGAATATTGGGGAACAGTGTGTTTTTCCAGGATCCATCAGCTCCGTGTCAAGTCATTGTTTTTCAATCTAGTTGTGGAGGGCACGGCTCAGCTCCAAGTCAAGTCAGTTTTTCAATCTAGTTGGGGAGAGCGCAGCTCACTGGCCCATGTGGGACTCGAACCTGCTACCTTGGTGTTATGAGCACCATGCTCTAACCACTGAGCAAACCGGCTGCCCCTCAACTCTTTTCAATGTGTATGTTTATAATTGCTATGTCTCCTTGATGGATTGACCCTTATTTGTAATAGTTTGTCTTGTAACAATTTTTATCTTAAATTCTATTTTGTCTGATGTTAGTATAGGCACTCTATTCTTTTGGTTACTCTTTTTTTTTTAAAAATAAATTTTATTGGGGAATATTGGAGAACGGTGTGTTTCTCCAGGGCCCATCAGTTCCAAGTTGTTTTTCTTCAGTCTAGTTGTAGAGGGCGCAGCTAAGCAAGTCCAGTTGCCGTTTTCAATCTTTAGTTGCAGGGGGCGAAGCCCACCATCCCATGCGGGAATTGAACTGGCAGCCTTGTTGAGAGCTTGCGCTCTAACCAACTGAGCCATCCGGCTGCCCCTTTGGTTACTTTTTGCATGGACTCTCTCTCATTCATCCTTTTACTCTTAAGCTATTGTGTCTTCGGATAAAAATAGAATATTTTGTAAACAGCATTTAGTTCAATTGTTTTTAATCCATATACCAATCTCTACCTTTTAAATGGAGAATTTAATCCATTTACATTTAAACATCTGTGTTAATGGGAATAGAATGTAATTTATAAGGAAGGACTTTTGCCATATAGCTATTTGCTTGTTATGTGTCTTAATGTTTTTCGATTCCTCCATCACTGCCTTCTTTTGTGATCAGTTGATTTTGTCTAGTGTACTGTTTTATTCTCTTCTTGTTTCTTTTTTCTGTTTATTTTTGTTTTGTTTTTTTCTTAGTTTTTCTCTGGGGATTACAATTAACATCTAAACCTTATGACGATCAAGTTTGAATTAATACCAGCTTAGTTTCAATAGTACACAAAACTTTGCCCCCCCTTATGTTGTTATTATCAGAAATTATATATTTATACATTCTGTTCCCATTAACAGAGATGTTTAGTTATAAGCATGTTGTTCTACACATTTTTATTTCAAATCACATAAGTCAAAAAAAGTTACAAACCATTAATGCAATAATGGCTTGTATATGTACTATGTAGCCCTCTTTACTCTTATTCTTTATTTCTTTGTATGACTTTTAGTTATTATCTATTGTCCTTTCGTTTCAGCCCAAAGATTTCTTACAGAGCAAGTCTACTAGTGATGAACACCATCAGCTTTTATTTAGCTGGGGATGTCCTAATTTTCCTTCATTTTTTTAGAAGATTTTGCTGCATATAGCATTCTTGGTTGACTATTTTTTCCGCACTTGAAATATGTCATCCCACTGCTTTCTGGCCTTCATGATTTCTGATGAGAAATTGGCTGTTAAGCATACGAAGGACTCCTTGTAGGTGATGAGTTGGTTCTCACTTGAAGCTTTAAAAATTCTTTGTGTTTGACAATTTGATTATAATGTGTTTTTGTGTTGATCCCTTTAAGTTCACGTGGCTTGGGGTTAGCTGAAGTGCTTCGATGTGGTGGTGTTTGGATGTGTAGATTCATGTTTTTTTATCAAATTTGGGAGGTTTGTAGCCATTATTTCAGGTATTCTTCCCACCCCTTTCTCTCCTCTCCCTCTGTGACTCCTACTTATGCATCATGGTAGTGCACTGGGTGATGTCCCACAGGTTCCTTGGGCTCTGTTCATTTTTATTCATTCTTTTCCCATTTTTCAGACTGGATAACCTTAGCTGACCTGTCTTCAGATGTGTTGATTCTTTTTCCTACTCAAATCTGATATTGAATTCATTTAGTTAATTTTTAAAAAGTTTCAGGTACTATTTAGCTCCAAAATTTCAATTTGATTCCTTTTTGTAATTCCCATTTCTTCGATATTCTCTACTTGGAAAGATACTGTTTTCTTGGTTTCCTTTGCCTGAACTTCATGCACAGATTCTATATTAATTTATTTTTTTTCCTGTGAATGGGCCACGCTTCCTTGTTTCTTTATACTCCTAATTTTTTGCTGAAAGCCAGAGGTTTAAAATGTTACTATGTGTCAACTCTAGACAATATTTCCATGCCCCCCCCAGGGTTTTTTGTTACTCTTTATTGTAGGTTGTTGTTTGTTTTGTGGTTTGTTTAGTGTCTTTTTAAAACTATTTTTGTAAAGTGTGTATTCTTTGTCATGTGTAGTCATTGAAGTCTGTGTTCCATTAGCTTATTAGTTAGCTAGTGTTTGACCAAGTTTTTTTGAACACCTGGAACCCAGAAAAGAAATAAAGAAAAAGAAACAAATGCTCTCCTACTTTTGGCCGAGTGGTTCTGTGTTTGGGTATTCTTTCAATGCTTAGCCAGGCCGTTTACAGTGCTGCCTTAGTTTTTACTTCCTGTTTGTGTGGAGCGTGAAGGTCGGCTAGAGGTGAAAGCTTAGGGTCGTCTTAGGCCTTTTCTAGACGGGTGTGTCCTTCTAGATTCCTTGTTATACATGAGAATTTACCAAGCCCATTTCTCCCCATATATCTTCTTTCTTACCTTCTCTCTTCCTAAAGGCTTTTAGTTCTATGTCTTATCCTTATTGTTTTCCCTTGCACCAGGCTGCTTGCCTTGGGAATGCTTAAAGTCAGGCAAAATAAAAACTAAATCTTTGTGCCAGTCCTGAGGAAGCTGTCAGTGTGGTCAAAACTTTCAACCACAATTCTTTGAGACTAAGGTTTATGTTGCACCTTTGGCACTGTCAGCCTGTACCAGGATTATAGCTGCCATCCTCACTGCCTCTGCTGAGCTGGGGAATGGGAGCGGTAGGCAGTCAGTTTAAAACCAGTTTAAAACCGTATAGCACTCTTCTATTGCAATGTTTCTCTGTTTGCTAAGCCTTCCTTTGGTTGTTGTTAAGTTTTTGATTAGATTGCAGAGTTGTGCAAAGTTGATTCTGACCATTTTTGCCAGCTTACTCGTATTTTGTGGAGGAGATAAAGCCCTGGAGTTCATTACTCTGCCATTTTTGGTGATGTCCTTCCCCTGCTCCTCCCACCCCTTTTTTTTAAGTTTTCCTACTGAATCTTCAATTCACCCAACTTAATTTTTACAATGTTTTTTTCAGGAACGACAGTATACTTATAGTCATGTATAGTTTAAAGACTAAAAGTAAACACTGTGTACCCATCACTCAAGAACCAGAACATTACCAGTAGAAGGCTCTATGTGTCCCTTTCTTTTTCTGACCTAGAAGGAACCACTCTCCTAGTTTTTGTGTTAATTAGACATGCAAATAAGTGGGAATGTGTCATCCATAACTAGGAGAAAAATTAGTTAATAGAAGTAGACCTAGAAATACTGAGATGATAGAATTAGTATGCAAGGACTTTAAAAACATTAAAAACCTTAAGGATATAAAGATATATATGAAAATACTGAAGAGAAAAATAGTATAAGAAAAAACAAAATAAAAATTTTTGAGCTGAAAAAATACCTGAATTGCTGCTTTTAATTCAGCATTTTCAGTTTTTAGTAGGCAGGTTGTTTGAGTAATCTGCCATATTTCCAGAAATTGAAGCATAGCTCCATTTTTTCCCCTCCACAAGCTTCTTTTCCATTGGTAATTCTCAAATCTTGCTGTTAGCTGGTTTCATCATTTTTCTTAATAAATTTACCCAATGGCATAAGTTTTAAAAATTGGGAACAAAATTTTATTAGTTTTAACTAGATGTTAATTTTAACATCTTAGTTTTAACTTACCGAGTGAAGAATGTCAGTAATAATGTTTTTTGAGTAATAAAAGATAAAAGTACTAAGATCCAAAAATCAGACACATAACCAAGATGATTGCTAAATGAAGGAAATAAGGAGTTATGTATTTAATAGTTTAACATAGGAGCTACAGATATTTGCTACAGATATATTTGAGAATGATTAAACAAATTTTATTTCATGAAGTATATTCACATTTTTACTGTAAATGTAATATAAAAAATACATATATATAGTTAACCATTATCTTTTTTGCTTGAACTGCACACTTTTAATCATTTTGTAGGCAAGGCTATGCTGTATCCATGTTAGGACAGTACTGACAGCATAAACCCCTTTGTGCACTCAGCTGTGATTAAACTAAGCTTTATATCCTTGGTATTAAAACACCACCTCCCAATTGCTAAACATACTTGAAATCTTTTTAAGGTGCCACACTTACCAGTACTGATTTCAGGACCACTGGGATTTGTCTTTATGTGTCCAGATTAGGACAATGAATTCTTTTTCTTTGGTTAAAAATTTTGTTTTCATTCTTTTTTTCAAACATTTTCATGACTTATTTTTGAATGTCTCAATTTATGGTTGAGAAAGTTGAGGTAAGAACTATTAACTTGGGTCACTCGTTTATGTATGATTAGAATTCAGAATTTTTAGCCCTTGATTCAATTCTTACATTCTGTTCCTCTATATGAGACATTCTTCTCTGTTCACAAGAGTGTGTGTCTTTGGCTTTCTTGCATTGGTTTTCTGTTGGTACTAAAATATATTAAGGTGTTGTTGGTTATTCAGAATCATTGTTTTTTATTTGGGGGAGGTAAACATTAGTTCACTTAATTTTTATATGAAAATTATATTGATTCTCCATGTTGCTGTAAAATCCTGTGTCCAGAGTGACCAATGCCAGGGTTGAGAGATTTAATTTTGTCTTTGAGTAGAGTGACTAGAGTGTTCAGACCTTTGTTTGACTTGAGAATGCATAGTCTCTGGTGTGCCCAATAAGAAGTAATGTATGCTGTGCACGAAAGTTTGCGTTTTTAAGTAATATAATACCTCTGCTGGAAGCAGGTGACTGTGGAACTTAATCTTTCAAGGACTAGAGTATATATAACTTGAGCATGCATATGCCTGCTAGTTTTATAACATTCTGAATCGAGTGTAATTTAATTACAATATTATAATAAGGTGTAAAAGATAAAGTATTATTAACTTTGACATTATTTGTACTTGTAACCAGTAACTGCTTGTTTTAGTGGTGGTCAGTGTTATTAAACTCTTGGGTTAATGTTTCCTTGCAAATGTCATTTTTTATTTAAACAGTATTAGTAAGATTTTCTGTTACTGTAAGCTGTTTACAGAGTAAAACAGTCATTATAAAAAGTTTCAATGTTTTGCAAATTTTTAACAAAGTGCTTGTAAATTTATCTTCATTTAGAAATGTGACAGTTTGTTGTGTATTTAAATTCTATTTCTTTATGCTAACATGCATGTATTTTCAATCCTCTTGTTATAAAATACATGATGCACTATTTATTATTTTAATATTTAAAAACACTTTTTTTCTTAGCTGTATCTCAGTATTTTGTCACTATTTTGAAGACATGGACAAGGTGTTTAGTTTGATTTCTTTTTCAAATGATTTATATGGTTATTTCATGTGAGCATCGTAAAAAAATTTGAATAATATAGGAAAGTTACAAAGAACAAAATAAAACCACATGTAATACTTCCTAGAGAGTAATAATTATCAGTAGTTAAATTTTCTGTCCAGTTCTATATTTATTTATAAAATAAATTTTAAGTAAACCTAAATTATACAGTTTAGTATCCTTTTTCTCTTAACATTGAGAAAATATTCCGTATCATTTTATAGTCACTTAATCGCTATATAACATAAATTATTTAACTACATCGCTATTGTTAGTTTTTAGGTTATTTCTGATATTTGCTGCTATAAATCCTGAAATAAACATTTTGATTATTTCCTTAGGAAACATATTTGCTTGGTGTATTATAGGCAAACATTACTGTTTATTCCATAAGGCTCAGTGAATGAGCGTTTTACCAGGGAGTCTTCCAGAGAGGTGGGACAGTCCCCTCAACAAGGCATGAGAGTGTATCTGGCCAACATTGGGTGTCATAGTTTTCTTTTATCTTTACCTATTTTATAGATGAAAAATACTGTTTTTGTATAACATCTTTAATATGTACTTCAAATGTATAATACAACACAGTGCTGTGTGGACTTGGGATATCATACACATTTGGTAACTAAAGTAAAATTAAATAAAATTTATGTAAAAATAAATTAGTACAGTTTGAAACACATCAAATTGTATTAATTTCTGAAATTTTAGGTGGTAGTGAAAATTACAGAGTCTGCATTTTCTAGTTTGCATTGTCATGTGGATAAAATTTGGTAGAGTCTGCTGACGAGTCCGCCTTGAGTTTTGATGTGCGACATTTACATGACCCTGAAAGTTGTTGGGGTATAGCTACTAAGAAGTAGCTCCACCGCTGACTGGAAAAAAACATCTATGGAAAAGATGGTTTAATAAGAAAATTATTGGTGGAATCAGAATAATAGCAGCAGTGACTAACCTAACAAAGAGCAAATTGCTTTAGAGGCATTTATGTTTGACATTTTAATAATAGACTCTTCTTATTTATTTGTATTAGGGATGTACCCAATGGACTCCTAATTAGAAGTGGGGTTTTTTATTAATTTGGTTTATTCTCTGTATTTGAACACATAAAACGTAAAATAGCATTTCCTTTTTTCTTTAATGTTTTTAAATTATTTCAATTCATACATTTAAAAGGACATTGTTTGGGCTGATCTTGAAACTAGTCTGCCCTTTCTAAAATGTAAGGCAGTCTCTTACAAATTATAGAGCAATGATCATTTCCCTACAAATCACATATCTTGACCCACTGCTCCTGCATCTCCTCTGTTTGACCTA
The DNA here is from genome assembly GCF_057876585.1 of Rhinolophus sinicus. NCBI lineage: Eukaryota > Metazoa > Chordata > Mammalia > Chiroptera > Rhinolophidae > Rhinolophus > Rhinolophus sinicus. Next base: position 155,876,572 of record NC_142503.1, on the reverse strand, counting down.
TTTGTGAAATGAACTGGCCTATCTTTACCAAACCATAGTTTTACACCCATAGCAACTCTTGTAATAGTTTTATTTCCATAGAAATTTCATATATCCACACAGCTGAGAACTTGAGTGTATGCTAGGAAATCTGTATTCTAAAAGTCTGAGTCCTAAAACTATGTGCTTTTTTTAAGAGTGTACTTCTGAAGCTTCCAAGAGCATAGTCACCTGACTTTACTAAGTCACCTAACTTTACTAACAGGTATGGTTATAGCTCAGCAAAGTAAAGGCGGCAGGTTACAAACCAGGGAAGGAAGGTGCTGCTAGAGCAGAACACACCAACAGCTATCAGAAGTGACTTTTGATATAAAAGAAAGGAAAAAACAGTCTTAAAACTTAGTAGCGTGGGGCCATTTATTAATAGTATAGTAATATTTGGCATTACACACTTTATTAGGACTAAATGACATAATTTTTCTCAGAAAACTAGCACTGGTTGTTTTCAGTCATCATAAAGGTTAAATTCACATAATTTCATGTGTTTGGCTGCCTAAGAGTCCATGTGTGAGATTATGCTCTAAAATTATGATCTCTTCCCTTTTTTCCTCTTCCTTTCCAATGTTTATATCTCATTTTCTTATTGAATTGGCTGGGATCATTGGTTAAGTTATTTTTACAGTGACTTCTATGTAAGTATAAAGTATGCACGTCTTAAACTTAGTTTTAGGGTTTAAAAGTTTAAACTTCAATTTAGCAAATTCACCTATTCAAGACATAATATCCTAATGACTAGACTAATATAATACTTAAAGGTATTTACATCTATGCACAAGTACAGTTTGGCATATTTGCATACATATACACATATATATGTGTGTGTGTGTATATGTATATTTATATTTAGGAGTAATTGGTTAGACAGAATTGTGGTTGGTAGAGGCATGAGTAAATTAGAAGGTGAGACAAGGTAAAGGCTAATTATGGAAGAGTAGAAAGGTAAGATAGGTATGTGTGCTAGTTGGGAAAGAGAAAATCTGAAGGTAATATGCTAATAATTTTATTCTTGGAATATTCATTAAAAGGAAGTTTTTTTATTTTCTGTTTTAATGTCACATTTTCCCTAGGCATTTTATAAATACCAGATACTGTCTTTTAGCGTTTAAGAGTGAAAATTTTACGTAACTGATTTAAATGAGTTATGATTATAAAAGGAAAAGGGGCAAATGAAATCCAGTTATCTTTTGAGTAACAGAGTTTTCCTGTTTTAGAATTGTAAAGCATTGTTTTAGACAGCCTTTTATGCAGCCAAATGTACAAAATTATGAGTTTCACTACACTGTCTTGATAATTGAATTTGGCCCAGGCTCATGGGAATCCTGTGGGCGTGTGTATGTTTGACTTCTGAGCAAGTTACTAGAGGAGGGTTGGTTTTAATTAATGTTTCACAAAGCAGTGCTGAAATATGGATTTTGGGTGTTTTTGTTGTTGTTTGCTTCTTTGTAGTGGGCTTACCAGTTGTTTCTGTTCTCATGGGCCTTTCTTAGTTTTAAAGAAGAAACACGAATCTTACTCATTGCTTTTAATGTGTCAAACTGTAACTGACACACATCTCTTATTTTAAAGTGATGGTATTAAATACAGAATTATTGGTACTTTTCCTCCTGGAGGCAATGGGAGGCTATTTCTTCTACTTCTCTCAAACATTAGCTAGTGTTTTCACTGGATTTTCGTCTGAGGGGCTATTTCCCAGTCAGAGACTACTATGCATAGAGACCCAGAAGACTTCATGGATTCTTGGGAATTCAGTAGGGAGTCACAGGATGGAAAGGAAAAATCTCTGGGTCTATGGAGTACTGATAAATACAAATTGTCAAACAAGCCAGGACAAATTCAAGTTCCTTTTAGGATTCTGTTTGTTGGGTGTGGACATGCAAGAACAGGAGTCACTCCTTGGCGCTCTGTGTGGATGTGAGGAAACGACCCTCTCCAGGGTATGGTTGTCTTTTGTCTGCTCATTTCGTTTACCTCCATATTTCCTCCTCCTGCTTTGTAGCTGTTTACTGAAAGAACAGAGATGATGGGAAAGAACATTCTTGGTGGGCTGCCCGATGTCTCTCATCCATTTTCTTTTTTTTCTTCTGTGGTAGTTATTCTTACTTTACCAATAAAGAAATTGAGGCATAGTCAAAGGTTACTATTTCTCTCCATTGCTTTATCTTTTGTGAGCCTGTGTGTTTTCCCCACCTTTGAGCTGCGAAGCCATCCTAACTTCCTTCTTTAAAGAGGAGGTGCATTGAAGTAGTAGTAATTTACTGGTTAGTGATTTCAGTCTGATTCCTTTTATTGGCAGATAGTGATATTGGGACTGAATTGGTTTTGATTAGGAAATGCACTTCTGGCTGATTTTTGACAGCCACAAAGAGTGGGATGTCTTTATATAGCTTTGAGATAAAAACTGCAGCATGACAGACTTTATAGTGACTGTTTCTTAAGTTTGGCGGCCCATAGAAATTTACCAACATCCTGAAACAATTACATGAGAGAATGGCTGACGGGGTTAAGAAACGTATTTGTATGAATAATTTTTCAACCAAGGATGAAAAAGGGAAGCTAGCCAGCTGAAAATGGTGGTGGAGTTCATTTTATTACGTAAGTAATGTAATGAAAATAATTAAAAATGAAAATTTCACTATCCTAACAAATTATTTTATTTTCCATTCTTATTTGCACGTGTATTTGTCTATAAGTATATTTAATTTTTGTTATTTGGCAATAATGTCATAAATATATATTTATAGTCCGTAAAGCCATATTTTCAAAAGGAGAGATATTGGGAAATTTTTAAGGGTCTTAGAAATAGGCGGCAAAGTCTGGAAAGTAACACAGGTGACCCTTGAACAATACGGGGCTTAGGGAAGCTGACCACCCCTCCTGCACGCAGTCAAAAATCCACATGTAACTTTGATTCCCCAAAACCTTGTTAGCCTACTGTTGACCAGAAGGAACCCTTACTGATAACATAAACAGTCGATTAACACATATTTAGTATGAATTATATACTGTATTCTTACAATAAAGTGAGATAGAGAAAAATGTTATTAAGAAAATCATAAGGAAGAGAAATAAATTTACAGCATTGAAAAAAATTTACATATAAGTGGACCGATGCAGTTCAAATCCATGTTGTTCAAAGGGTCAACTGTACCTGCTTATAGTTACTTGATAAAGGACACTTCCTTAGAAGGCAACTTGGAAGGAGTGAAGGAGGAGGAGAATTAAGAAATGAAATGTACAGGGAAGGTATAATTTCAGAAACACCGGTGTAACATAATCTTACATTTATTATCAGTTAAGAATAGGTATGTACCTTTCCTTCGTTTCCTGTGATATGGGAAACTATCTTATTTATTTATTTATTTATTTATTTATTTATTTATTTTTTAAAGAATTTATTGGGGAAGGGGAACAGGACTTTATTGGGGAACAGTGTGTACTTCCAGGACTTTTTTCCCAAGTCAAGTTGTTGTCCTTTCAATCCTAGCTGTGGAGGGCGCCATTTCAGCTTCAAGTTGTTGTCCTTTCAATCTTAGTTGTGGAGGGCGCAGCTCAGCTCCAGGGCCAATTGCCGTTGCTAGTCGCAGGGGGCGCAGCCCACCATCCCTTGCGGGAGTCGAACCGGCAACCTTGTGGTTGAGAGGATGCGCTCCAGCCAACTGAGTCATCTGGGAGGCAGCTCAGCTCAAGGTGCTGTATTCAATCTTAGTTGCAGGGGGCGCTGCCCACCATCCCTTGTGGGACTCGAGGAGTTGAACTGGCAACCATGTGGTTGAGAGCCCACTGGCCCGTGTTGGAATCATACTGGCAGCCTTCGGAGTTAGGAGCACAGAGCTCCAACCACCTGAGCCACCGGGCCGGCCCAGAAACTATCTTTAAAAGAAAAAAAAAAAGTCTTCGTACTATTAAACATCTAAAAATGATGGATTTATTTAAAAAAAAAAAAAAAACACACCTAAATCTTCAAATCACGGATGAGCTGGCAAAAAAAGTAAGATAGGAAACAAAAAGAGACGAAATTGAGAGAGGTTTGCAAGCACCTAATGACTGCTGCCCTAAGGGCAGCTGCTGGTTATAGATGACTTGTATTTTCAGTTTTTAAGAGGTGCACATGGGAACTCAGGAGACAAAGAGTGGAAGCCACGCATTATAGGGAGTCAGCCCAGAGCTCCACCTTACTAAAATCAGAACCCACAAAAGGTTATATACCTACTAAAAAGGAAGAAACAGAAAAACATCACCCTAGCAAAGAGAAACAGCCTAAAACCTTATCCTTCTAAGCCTTGGCTGTGAATAGCGGGAGAAAGAAATTTTCCCTGAATATTTATAATTATAAACATGCCTCATAGAGGTTTGGGATCCTACTACATGTGTGTTTCAAAAATATCTCTAAGTTGAGACTTATTTTGAGTGATTATAGCTTGGTGTTGTGCCCAAAGACAGAAGTGAATCCAGATCTCTTCTGGAGGAAGGTCCTCTCAAAGGCCTCAAAGAATTACCAAAGATAATATTCCAGAGAGCATGAGCTCCTTGTAAAAAACCATAAAGCACATGAGGAAATAGGTCACCATGAACAAAACAAACACCAAAATTAGACCCACAGAGACTTCAGGTACTGTCATTACAGGATACTGAATATAAAAATAAATGTGTTTAATATATCTGAAGAAACAAATGGGAGAATTGAAAGAATGAGTAAGTAACAAGGAATTGACTAAAATAATTAGGTGGAATTCACAAACAAAAATCCTATAATTAAAATCAAGAGCAGGTTTTACAGCACATTAGATTGAAAAGAGACTTAGTGAAGTAGATCTGAAGAAATAAGTAGGATTGCTGTATAGGGAGATAAAAGATAGAAAACACCAATATAAGATTATAACGTGGAAGAAGAATAAAAAGGTCTGATATACATTTGTGGTAAGCAGAATAATGACCCTTCCCCACAAAGACGTCCACATCCTAATCCCCAGAACCTCTGGATGTTACCTTAGATAGCAAGGGATTTTGCAAATGTGATTAAATTAATGGTCTTGAAATTGGGAGATTCTGCTGGATTATCCAGTAAATGCAATGTAATCAGAAGGGTCCTTATAAGGGACTACAATAGGCAGGAGAGCCAGGGAGAGATTTGAAGATGCTCCGTTCCTAGCTTTGAAAATGGAGGAACGAGCCCTGAGCCAAGGAATACAAGAAGTCTTTAGAGGTAAAACAGACAACGAATTTCCCCTGGAGCTTCCGCAGGGAATGCAGTCTTTTGTCAACACCTTGAGTTTAGCCTAGTGAGACCCAGTTTAGACTTCTGACGTCCAGAATTGTAAGATAACAGATTTCTGTTATTTTAGGTCATGAAGTTAGTGGTGATTTGTTAACAGCAGCCATAGAAAACTAATATTCAGTCTAATCACAATTCCACCAGTAGGTGAAAGAAGGTTAAGAGACATCTTACTTTAAACTTTAAATTAACCGTGCCTTTAAAAATTTCTAGAGTAGCCCCTAAAAGAATAAAAGTTGAACTAGAAGACAAATGGGATGGGAGAGGGGAACCTCAAATAATGTGGGGGAAAAAAAGCGAAACAAAAGAGTATGACAGATTGGTAGAAATGAGGCCAAATATATCATTAATCATAATATAAATGGATTAAATGCTCTAGTTAAAAGACAAAGATTGTCAGACTGTGTGTAAACATAAGCTAACTATGTGGTTTTTAAAAGATTAAAATACTAAGACAGAGGTAAGTTGAGGGTAGGATGAAAAATGTTATACCTGGTTAATTATATTATACTAAAATAAACTTCAGGGCAAAGAGCTCCGCTATACATAGTGTCAGTGTTTCAGATGAGAATTGATTTTTGCTGCTAGGTAGAGATGAAAATAATACTGCCCTAAAGAAGGCAGACATTTATTTTTCTCCCACATAAAAGAGCCTAGAAATGGACATTCTAGGGCCAATTATGGAGGTTTCATTTCATCAAGGTCTCAGGATACTTCTCTGAGCGGTTTCTGTAGCACCATCTTTTAGCATGTGGCTAACCTTATGGTCCAAGATTGGTGTTTCAGGCACCATCTCTCTCTGATTGCAATTAGGAGGAAGGATGGGAGGTGGGTGTGGAGTTATGTAAACTCTTAGGCCATCTCTTAAAGTGACTCATAGCAGTTCCACCTAGCAACTTCGTTGTCCCTTCACTGCAAGGCAGTTATGTATTTTAGAGAAGCATATTGCTGCCCAGAATAAAATTGGACTTTCTTTACTGAGGAAAGAGGAGAGATACAGTATTGGCAGAGGCCACCAGCAGTCTCTGCTACATGGTCTAATACAATAAAAGGTTCTGTTTACCAGGAACATACCAGAATCCTATTATTTGTTCCAAAACACACACACACACACACACACACACACACACACACAGGTTCAACATACATAAACCAAAATAACAACTACATGGAAAAGTTTACAAATTCAGTATAATAATAGTTTTTAACACAAAAAATTTAGCAAGGAGATAGAAGACTTGAACAACACAGTGAACATGCTTTAGCTGCTGGATGAATATAGAACATTGTATTCAAGTTTTAAAGACTCAGTACCATTGAGTTGCTACTATATGAACATATAGTGCTTTGTGGAATGCAAATTTTCTCATAATGCTGCAGAAATTTACTCATCCTTAAAAAGTGCCCCTGATGCAACAACATGGATGGACCTAGAGGGTATTACACTAAGTGAAACAAGTCAGACAGAGAAAAACAAATACCATATGATCTCACTTATATGTGGAATCTAAAGAACGAAATAAACAAAACAAACAGACTCATAGATGCAGAGAAAACTGATGAGTGCCAGAGTGGAGGGGGGTTTGGGAGCTGGGTGAAGAAGATAAAGGGATTAGGAAATAACAAATTGGTAGTTACAAAATAGTCATGGGGATGTAAAGTACAACATCGAGAATATAGTCAATAATGTTGCACCTATTTATAGTGCCAGGTGGGTACTAGATCAACCGGGTGGAATCACTGCATAAATTATATAAATGTTTAACCACTATGCTGTGTACACCTGAAACTAATATAAAATAATATTGAATGTCAGCTGTAACTAAACATAATAATTTTTTTAAAAAACTCCTGAAAGTCAGCAAATTTCAAAGAATATGTGTCATACAGACCACCTTCTCTGATGACAGTGCAAACTAAATTAGGACTGTTTTTTAAAAGCAAACTTTAAACAAAAGTTTGAAAATTAAAAAATACACTTCTAAATAACTGGTTGCAGAAGAAATGATGAAGGTTTAATAATACTTAAAACTCAGTGATAATGAAAATGTAACATCAAAATTTGTGGGTGAAGCTTGGCAGTTCTTGGGCATAGCACATACCGTATTGTGCACTCCTGTGTATAATGCACACCCACATTTTTGGCCCAAACTTTCAGGCGGAAGAAAGTCTTTCATTTTAATTTTTAAATTAAAATTTTTATTTGTTTACATTTAGGTAATTTTTTGTATTATAAAGGAATTTTAGCATTTATTTTAACATATTATGGTACAATAAATTTTATGTAACAAGTAATTACAAAACACAAGAACAGATACAAAGAAATTTTATGTGCTGGTAATAAAATTATGATATTTACGTATCAGAGAACTCTGTCATTGCAAGTTCGTCATAAGTTCAACAAAACTGATTATTGTATTCCAGGGTATTATTTTGCATACTGATATGATTATTGATTTCTAAAGTTACACTTTAACTTATAAGTATAAATACAAGAATTAAAAACATTTATATACATAAGGAATTAGTACTACCCATGTGTAATACGCATCCTTAGTTTTCCCTCACAAATTTGGCCAAATAAGTGCGCATTGTACATGGCAAATTATGGTAATCAAATTTCATTAATGTTCTGTGAGAGCTTGAAAATAACGTATTCTCTACTTGTTGAGGGCAGTGGTAATTAAGAGGAAAAGAGCCTCAGACATTCGGAACTGTCAGTGGCTTCTCGGACTTAACATTCGAAGAATTGTTAACATAATTACAGTTCCCTGATCAGATCAATGGGTAGTTCTAAAACTTAAGTGTACATCAGAATCATCTGGACAGTTTGTTTTAAAACATAGATTGCTGGATTCCACCTCCAGAGTTTCTGATTCAGTGGTTTTGGGGTGGGGCCCCAAACTTTTAACCCAATTCCCAGGTGATGTTGATGCTGCTGCCCTAGGGACTGACTATAGTTTGAGAAATGTTGTGCCAGGGACTCTTCTCGCAAGGATTTTTAACCACCACATTGTTAGCTGTCCCTTGTCTGTGCTTTCTTACACTCCAAAATACCTCTTGCACAGCTGTAAGAGCCCTTATCATGCTTTTTAAAACCATTAAAAACTGTGTTTTGTGTGTGTATCCCTGGGGTGTTAGCACTTGGTACATAGAAAGCAGTCAGTAAATATGCGTTCCTAAATAAATGGGCTCTTTCCTTCCATGTTTTGATTGTGTTATGTAGGAAGAAGTGATTATGGAAATTTATCCAAGACTTTATATAGCGCAGTGTTAAACTTTTTTTTACATTGTACATTCTGAATATATATGGTTAAAGTACACTTTGGGAAGGTCACCTGGGTTTGGAAAGGTTCTTTTTGTCTTCCTGCCATTTCATGTCATTGGCTGGAACATTGGGGTATAGAAATAAAGATGATGAAGTGAGAAATGGACTCTGCACTGGATTTAATAAGGATAATACCGGTGGTGCCACAAAAATGTATACAAGTGGACCCTTTGGTCAACGTTGTGCAAGCAGTAGCTCGCCGTAATCAGAAGTGTCTGGACGCTGATGGTAACCACTTTGAGCACCTCTTGTAATTGCAGAAGTAAATGTGACTTGTAGTCATCTTTTGTTATTGGTATATACTGAGTATTACAATTTTCATACAGTCTTTCTTAAAATGTGTATACTTTTTTTTTTGGCACCCTTTGTATATAAGAGCTAGGCCAGTGGTTCTTCCATAATTAATTGTATCAGAGTTCAACCTGAAAGTAGAATCACTAGGATCTGTATATTATTATTAAGGGATTTGACTGCAGTTGTGGGAGCTGGTTAAACAGTATGTTAGTCTTTTGACTCTGTTGCTAGAGCATAAAGTTCACAGGCAGGTAGTTGATAAGAGAAGATGGAAAATTGGAAGCCACGAGCACAAGCTAGAACCGACAAAGAGTGAAATGCTTATCAGTTGCCACTGCCTTCAAGTTTGCTGATGTAGGTTATCTTGCAGGTGAAACTGGGCATTTTTACTCCAATTGCCCAGGAGAGGCTGAAGGTAGATCCAAGGGAAGGTGGAGTCATTGCAGGCCTGGGCTACTTTCACATACCGACAAAGTGAGCTAGCGGCTAAGCAACAGCATGCGTGAGCTATAAAAGCTCCTATCCCGGCCTTCTGAGTATAAAACACTAACTGCTGCTTTCCTTCCATCCTCCAGATCTTACATGAAAATGTTTTGTGGCCCACCCTAACCAGAAACATATAAGAAAGTGAGTTCTGGGAACGTTTATCCTACCTAAGTTGACACATTACAAAAGCCATCACACACATTTAGGGATATGTATTTACACTAAGTAAAAATTTTAGAACTTTCCTATTGCAGTGATTTTCCAACTTCAGTGCAAAAGAATCATCTGGGGAGCATGTTAAAATGTAGATTTATGAGCCGTGCACCAAGTTTCTAATTAAGTGGTTTAGGAGTTGGGGGCCAGACATATTTGTATTTATAAAACATAGCAAATGCATGGAATTTTTGGACCACTCTTAGAGAAATACTGGTAACAAGTATTAGAGTAATAGTTCTCAATCCTAGCTGCATATTTAAAAAATACCAGTGTTCCACCCACCCTCATTTTATTAAATCACAATATTAAGAAAGGCACAGATACTGCTTTTGTATAGTTGTATGTTTCACTAGTGATTATATGTGCAGCCACAACCGTGAACCACCGTTTTATAGTATAAGGGGTTCAAAGAAAATATTCCAATAAAAGGGGTAGGGACCTAGTAAGTGGGTTTGAGATTGGTCCATATTTGTTTTTCATAGTGATGTTTGATGAATTAGTGAAGATTGTATTTGATCAGAGTATCCTCTCTGCCATAGTCTCATGTGACTTCAGATGTAAACTAGATTATACTAGCTGTAGCAGCATCTCATGGAGAATGGAGGGGGCTTACCATATTCTGTCATTTAATTCCCTTCAGTGACATCTGTGTGAGTTAACAACAATGGATGAGTAGAGCCATAAATCTCACGGAGTGAAACTTTGTCCTATTTCATTCTGTTCTTTTAAAATTAGGAAACTGTGTCAGAATTTTTCTGATACAAACTGATAATCTGCTATGACTGTTTCAGACTTTTAGCCTTTATTCAAGTTTTAGACACTGTAGGCTTAATCTTAACAGGTCTGATTTTAATAGTCCCAGTACAAAGTGGAGATTAAGGTTAGTTAGCCTGTTAGGCAATTTGCAGATTCACACTTCTAATTTAATTTCAGGTACTGGTTTTCATAAACTATAGAATTGTATTCAGTATTATAGGGAATTTTTTAGAAATATCTACATATACTCTACAACTGACTTTTTAAAAAATGAAATATACTGATAGGAAACTAGTCCAAGATGTATTGTTGCCAAAAACAAAGCAAACGCCTAAACTTTGAATTCGTGTAGTAGTATCCCATTTCTTTTTTTTTTTTCATTTCAAAAACTACATTTTAAACAATTTTGTGTGGTTAATTGATTTTCAACAAGGATGCCGATACCATTAATGGGGAAAGGACCATCTTTTTTAACAATGACAGTGAGAAAACTGGATATTCACATATAAATGAATGAATTTGGACTCCTACTGTGCAATTTATACAAAAATTAACTTGAAATGGATCAAAGACCTAAACTTGAGTGCTAAAACTGTAAAACTCTTAAAAGAAAATGGGAAAAATCTTCATGACATTGGGTTTGGCAGTAGTTTTATGGATGACACCAGTAGCCCAAACAAGCAAAGGAAAAATAGATAAATTAGGTTTGTCAAAACTGAGAACTTTGTGCACCAAGAAAATGAAAAGATGACCTACAAAATGGAAAAAAAAATTTGTAAGTCATATATGTGATAGAGATTAATATATAGGATATATACATAACTTCTAAAACTCAACAAGAGAAACCCAATTCAAAAATGGGCAAAGAACTTGAATAGACATTTTTCCAAAGAAAATATACTAATAAGCACATGAAAAGATGCTCAATGTAGTCATTATGGAAATACAAATCAAAACCAAAATGAGATATCAAATCATACCCATTAGTGTGGCTGTTACCAAAAAACCAAAGTAAGTGTTGGTGAGGATGTGGAGAAATTGGAAACTTCCTACGTTGCTGGTGGGAATATAAAATAGTGAAGCTGTTGTGGAAAACAGTTTGGTGGTTTCTCAAAAGGTTAAAGCTAGAACTACCAAATAACACAGCAATTCCACTCCAAAAGAATTGAATTTAACCCAAAAGAATTGAAATTAGTCTTGAACAGATATTTGTATGTTAATGTTCATAGCAGCATTATTTATAATAACCAAACTGTGCAAATAAACCAAGCATCTGTTCACAGGTGAATGGATAAACCAAGTGTGGTGTATACATACAGTGGAATATTATTCCGTCTTAAAACTGAAGGAAATTCTGACACATGCTTTAACATGGATGGACATTGAAAACATTATACTTAGTGAAATAAGTCAGACACAGAAGGACAAATATTGTTTGACTCCACTTATATGGGATACCTAGAATAGGCAAATTCATAGATACAGAAAGTAGAGTAGAGGTTACCAGGGGCTGAGGGGAGGGAGAAAGAGGGAGTTACTGTTTAATGGGTGACTGTTTATGATAGGGTGATGAAAAGTTTTGGATTTAGAAAATGGTGATGAGAACACAGCATTGTGAATGTATTTAATTCCAATGAATTATGTATTTACAGATGGTTAAAATGATGAATATGTATATTTTCCACAGTAAAAAACAAACAAAAAAGTTAATAGATGATGTGAAAAAAAATTTTAAAGTCTTGTTTGGTGGTGAGGCTTCATTTTTCACTCTTTGTATCATTTTTCTGTGAGTTCTGATTGTTTTTGCTAATAAGCTTGTGTTTCTATAATCAGAAAAAAAGCAAATATATAACAGATATATATGGGAAATTTAATTTTGTTGATAATGTAAAGATTGTTGATAATCTTGCTTATTAAATTGTTTGGATTAATTGATTAGATGATTTTCTATAAGACTAGAGTCAATTATGTACTTTCAGTAACATGTGAGTAAAACTTCCTTTTTAATAATAGTTATATTTTTATCGGCTATAGACATTTTCTAGTTTGTTATTTCAATGTAAGAGGTTGTATCTCTAACCTCTTTCTGTCCTGAAAAATTATTTTATAATGTATCATTTAAGGCATATGTACTGTATACAATACCTAATGGTCAGCTATACAGTCGAATTTTGTATAGAAATACGTTTTAAGTCAAAGATTATGTGGCAGTATATTTTAGACTTTTTAAAAAATGCTTTTTGTACTCCCACAAAATAAAGGAGATCGTCTTGATTATTCAGTTTCAGCAGTATTTGTCCTACTTATTAGCCATTCTGAAATTCTTTCATCAACTAAACCTGAAAAGAAAGTTTGTGTTTAGTTTCGTCTTTTGTCTGATGTCTTCTGTACTATTGAAAATATTATGGCTGTCTAGATCTAGATACAGTATTAATGAGGAAAACATGATGATTTCCATCATAGTTAAACAAATCTTTTTGTTCAACTACAGACTGCGTATCCCAACCAGCTTCTGCATGCTTTTTGACACGGCCATAAGGAGAACTTGTTCAGCCTTTCTTAAAACCTGGATAAAAACTATTCAAAATATAATTTCCTGTGAAAGTAGAGCTTTTGTAAAGGAAGAGCGGCAATTATTACTTGCCCTAAAAAGGAGAACATGAGACAGTATATGCATAATAATTATTAATAATTTCACCTGTTTTAAACTTTGTGTGTAACCGGTTTTAAGTTACTATTGTGACATGTAAGCATTATTCTTTATTTAATATAGTAGTAATTGAGTGGGGGACATAATCATTTTAATTAGTCGTTCAACAGTCAGAAAAAAAGTATTTTCATAAGACTCTTACATGTCTTCTGAAAGTAGAGATCACAAATTCAAACTAGTCCTGGAACTTTGCTTCTTGCTAGCTGTTTTCCCTTGGGAAATTACCTAATTTTCATTTTGATTTCCCATGATACGGGGATGACCTGTCTTGTGATGGGAGAAATGACTTACACAAGAGAATTAACCCACTGATTGATTTACTGTTTTAGCTGTTTGAATAGCTGGGTTGTGTAAATTCTGAACCTCTTAGTGCTTTTATAATTTCTCATATTTCTTTAAAAGCTCCTACACAGATTTTTAAAAATTCAATCCATTAGAACAAAGAAAGCCTAGAATGTCTGGATTTGGATAACAGGATTAACTTTTTTTTTATTTTTAAGATTTTATTGGGGAAGGGGAACAGGGCTTTATTGGGGAACAGTGTGTACTTCCAGGACTTTTTTCCAAGTCAAGTTGTCAGTTGTCCTTTCAATCTTAGTTGTGGAGGGTGCCGTTCAGCATCAAGTTGTCCTTTCAGTCTTAGTTGTGGAGGGCGCAGCTCAGCTCCAGGTCCAGTTGCCGTTTCTAGTTGCAGGGGGCACAGCCCACCATCCCTTGTGGGAGTCGAACCGGCAACCTTATGGTTAAGAGGACACACTCCAACCAACTGAGCTATCCGGGAGCTCAGCGGCAGCTCAGCTCAAGGTGCTGTGTTCAATCTTAGTTGCAGGGGGCAGAGCCCACCATCCCTTGCGGGACTCGAGGAATTGAACTGGCAACCTTGTGGTTGAGAGCCCACTGGCCCATGTGGGAATTGAACCGGCCGCCTTCAGAGTTAGGAGCACCGAGTGCCAACCGCCTGAGCCACCAGACCGGCCCTAGGATTAACTTTTTAATTGAAGATTATGAATAACATTTTTAACTTTTTAAAGCTTGTTTTATTTTGAACATTTACTATGCTTAAGGTACTATGGGGCATGATTAAGAAGAAATGGGTTTTTGCCCTTAAGAGGCGTACAGTATATTGGAAGAACTAGACTAGTATGTGGTGGTCTTTTGTTTCTTGATCGTTTAAAAATATACCACTGATATCCCTGATACTGTAGGGAATGGAGTGGACTCTTTCTCTGATGAACTTTATAAATCTTTTATTCTCTATAAGAATTCTGAGCATATTCAGTTACATAGATAAGTGCAGGTTGTATTTATACTGATTCCAGTAGACTTCCTGGCCTTAAAACAAGTAAGAAAGAAGGGAGGCAAGAAAGGATGTGTGTAGAGTATGTGTTATGGGTTTTATGTATATTGTGGTTTTGTTGTTTTATAATCTTTTTGTTATTAGAATAAGGAGTGAAATGGAGTAATGGGATCTAGTTAATTGAGAGTGCTTGTTAAGTAAATTTTAGTTAATTGAAAACACTTGATTCAGTTAAAATATTTACTCACTTCTCTGTTCTGGGCGCACTGCTTGACAGCACAGGTACATAAGACAGCAGTCTCTGGCTCCATAGAGTTCCACAATCCAGTTAGTGGGCAGACAGGTGAAAAATAGCCACAAGCAGTTCCGTGATAGATGTATGCGTGAACTAAGGCTAGTATTATTCATTCACGTGTCATAAATTTATTGAGCTACTACTCTGTGTTAGGCCTAGTGTTGGCACTGGGACTATAGTGACAAACAAGACAGATTTGCTCCTGTACTGAGGGAGCTTACCAGCAGGTTTTAAGTAGGTTTTATTTTGTCCCTGTGATTAAGTATTTGAAATGAAGTAGCTAAAACAAGACATGCAACAGCAGGAGTAAGTTGACTGGAGGAACTCAACTCAGAATGGAGTTTGTATGATAATCTAATATTCCCTTGATCAACAGAAAAGGTCGGAATTCTATTTTTTCCCATCAATATTGGAGGCACTCTTTACTGATAGGATAGGGTGATTTTTAAAAAAGTAATAATTAGGTAAAAAGTTACTTGAAAGCTTACAAGTTTAAATCCTCAGTCACAAAGTGTTTATGGAGGAGTCATACTAGTTCTTTGGATTGTAGGTAGGGGTGAGGCAATCAGTGGAGAGAGCTCAATGCGATAATTATGTGGGAAAGTCATCAAGGCTGCCTGTTGTTCTGTAGCCTGTTATGCTGACTATTCCTGTATTTCCAAGCTGTAGTCCTCAAAGCTTTTATTTAAAAATTTAAAAACTAATTTAAGGAAAATGGGGATCCGGGACCCTTCTGACTGCCAGGGAGAGGTGTTTGTGGCTCTTCCATCCTGGCAGCGTCGTGACCGTTTTATTGTTTAATTTTCTTGAGTAAGGAAGAAAAGCCATCTGCTCTGTAAAAGTTGTTATGTTTTTGTTTTTATTATTTCAGTAGAAAAATAAAATCCTTTTACCACATACTGAAAGATATTTTTCCTATATACCTTCTCACACAGGGTATGTTCTTAAATAGTAGGTAGAAGTGTTTGAAAGAAACATTTGTTTTCTTTATAGATTGTCTTAAAGCAATTCTTGTAAAACAAGACAATAATCTGAATCTTTGTATGAACTCTTCTGGAAGTGTCATTAGGGAAACCAAAGATGAAAATAATATTGTGATCTCTAGGCGTACCCTAACTTAGACAAAACCAGGTAATTCTAGGAGTTTTGGTGAAGATAGGTGTAATGTTGTCAATCTGTTAAAGCAGGTAAAAGATTTCAGTAGTTCAAGCTTTGTTACTGTCATTGCCTTAGTTTTTAATTTAAAGTGCCTCTTTCAGCTCCTTGAGTGAGATGCTCTTAGAAAATGGTACTCTTGTATTTTACTCCTGAGCTTATACATGCTAGGATTTCTTTATTCCCTTCTTCCCAAGTAATTTTAGCTCATATTTAAATTAAAGCTGAATGTGTGTGTACGTATGTGTGTGTAAAAATCTCTGAAAATAAAGATAAGTTTCTTAGTCCTATAAATTTTATACTAAAATTTAAAGGTTTGATAAATTAGTATAAATTGCGTTTATTAGAAGAACTGGTTTACAATCTATCTTAAAACACAGTAAAATTAACTGAAAACTGAGGTGCAGATGTTTTCGTTCATGTTGAATGAGGCGAGGTGTGACGTGACCTGATGGGACGTGACATGCTGTGGGTGAGAGCTTTGGGATCAGGCAGATCGGAATTTCACTTCTCTCTCTGTCATTTCTTAGCTATGGTAGTGGTAGGCTAATTACTTAACACCTCTAAATTTTATTCCTCCCATGGGTAAAGTAAGACTAATAATGCCTTTCCCAAAGGATAATTGTTAAATAACAAAACACATGTGAAGTAGGCATTCAGAAGATGCTCTTACTACCGTACAAATTCAGAGCTGTGAATTAAACCCTAAAGTTATGATAAGTAATAGAGCTTTTAAAACCTTTATTTAAAGTAGTTGTGAATCTAATACTCCCCCGATTTTAATTTTTCATAGAAATGGTTAGGTAATCCTTTATGATTCTAGGACTATAGAGTTTTTCTTAGTATGAGGTAACCCATTATAATATGAGAGTAATGTAGCACTAACAGCTGTCAGGCTATGTGAATTGTGTTCTAGGCTTGAACTCCCTGCTTCGACCTCCTTCAATTGATGGAGTTCAGTTATCTTTACAGAAAATAATGAAAGATGAAGCTTAAAGCTGGTTATATACACTTGTAGAATTCCAATGGAAGGCTGTTGTGCTGCTTTTGAGGTATAACGTAACTCTAGCCATATCCCAGTGAAGGTAAAACATCATTGAAGACCACTTGTATTCATGTTGTTCCATTCTCCTTAAAATACATAATATTGTTTTATTTTATTACCATTTAGCTGTAAAGAATGATTATAGGAAAAAGTGTCATAAAAATTCAAAAGATTTCTGTATTAAATTTTGGGTTTTTTTTTATTTTTTTTGTATTTTGTGTTAATAAAGTTGTTGGTTTTTTTTAATTAAAGTTTATTGGGGTGACAATTGTTAGTGAAGTTACAAAGATTTCAGGTGTACAATTCTGTATTACATCATCTATGTATCACATTGTGTGTTCACCACCCAGAGTCAATTCTCTTTCCATCACCATATATTGGTTAATCAAGTTCTTACGATTCAGGTACTTTTCTGTTACCCTACCTAACACATTACAGAAAATTGGACTGTATAATAATAAAATTTACCTTACATGTTAATTCAGTAGCATCCTCTTGACAAAACTTAAATGTATTCATACCTGAAAATGTACTCATATTTCTTAAAAGAATAAATTCTCTTGTGATAATCTGTGCATTTGTTGCATAGTCAGCGATGAATCTTAAGAACCATTGAAGAAATTGGATAGGGTTCATTTCTACTCTCAGGCTACAAGAGTATGCTGTCTTAGGGCAACTATATACTTTTCTTCCTATAGGTTTTGATAATCAGTGTAGGGTTTGTTAAAGCCACAGGAGTATGTCACAGGCTCTTGAGTCAGGCTGCCAAGTATCCTGGCTCCACTGCTTCCTAGTTTTGTAATCTTAGGCACCTTACTTGGTTTTCTCATCTGTGAAATGAGGGTGATAGTAAAAATATTACTGTCTCATAGGATTGTGCAAGGATTTAATGAATTATATTTAAAGCACTTAAAGAATACCTGGAACGTAAGGGCCCAATAAATAGATTTTACAGTTGTCACTATTCTGCAGTGTGACAGATGTGACCTATTTCTTGTGTTTCATTCTGTCCTATGAAGTGTATACAGAGGATAATAAAATCTGTTGGGAAAGAGTGGCTTTTTGTTAAGAATACTAGAAGGAACCTATTCTTTTTGCACTACCATGTAAGCCATAAAATGAGAGAGTATGCAGATAATGGCCCTTTTTGAAGGAAAGAGGGGAGTAAATATAACTTCAAACATTCTAACCAGATGGGTGAAGTTGCTTATGTGTTTGGCCAATGATTAACAATTTTCTGAGACTACACAAAAGTGAAATACAAATAGAGTAATACTTGTATTTAATACCAGAGCAGATTTTCAACAGCAGCCTTTCATGTTACCAGTAAATGCAGTGGAACAGTGAAGACCCATTCATGACAAAAGCAAGAGAAAGATAAAAGTATAATGCGTTTTATATCGCTATGATTAAAGTGGAGTCCTATCTTAAACTTTAGAGTAACTGAGTTAAAAAACTTGGTTTGCATGTGCCAAGTAAGAGTATAGTATGTGTCTGAGATGAAAAAGGCTTAGCTGTTCGCACGTTTGGAAGAAAGAACTAGATTTCTTTTTAGCTAGTTCATGCATAAAACTAAGAAACGAGAATCTCTGAACGTTCGTATTATAAGCCTTTATGCTCCATGAGTGGAAGAAAACATGTCACAGAATAAGGATTTTAGAAGGTGAAAGATACTTACTTCTTAAGGTAATTGAGAAAAAGGAATAAAAATGCAGTGAAATGTTATATGAGAGCCTAACAGGCACTTTTGTGAGATTTGATACTGCCTGGTGTAGCTTATCAATAAATTAGAGGGAAATACAAGAGAATTCAGGCTTTATGTACAGAATCATTACAGCCCTAAATCCGCCTCCTCCCTCCTCACCCTGTTGGCTGCCTTGTTTACTCAAGGAAGGTTTAATGATATGATCATTTCATAATGGGAAAACTATCAGTATTAGTGTTAAGCCTTTGACTAGATGCTTTTAAATGAAATTTGCATGACTGAGCCTTAACCTAGCCCACTTTCAGCAGCAGCTATATTCATCATCAGCCCGTGGATTTATGGTAATTTTATGTGATAGATTATAGCCTTTTTCCTTTAGAAACCCATCTGTTCATATAGATGCTTGCATTATCTAATGTGGAAAACATTATCTAATATTTTGAATGCTGCTCATTTCCGTAGAATAATACATTAAATTGTTCTCATTAGAATTTGAAATTGAGAAATGGGAATTCCCTTGAGTAAGAAACAGAAATGAATTACATTTGTCTAGTTAACAGTACTAACCATCGTGTTCTGAACTTCCCTGTGGAAAGCATTTAGTTGATCGTTATTTCAGACTCGCAGTTTTCATATTAAGACCTTTTTTTTTTTTCTTTTTTTTTTTCATATTAAGACCTTTTCATTGCTAGAATAAACAAGATATGTACTTTTTATTTTAAGCAGTGTGCTTTTTCTTTGTTTTGTGAGTTTCCATCCTTGTTGTTGGCAACAGATTATTTATGCAAAAGACTTTAAAGCTGTATTTTGCTTTAACAACTTTAGACCAGAGGTTGCAAACTGGTGTCTTGACACTGAAATTTTTTTAAATTAATTGCCAACGTATAAAAACTAGGAGATTTTATTGAAATTTCAGTGCTTAGCAACTCTTGAAAAATCAGAGCTGGCAACATTGGGCCTGTGTTTTTAAATGGCACAGCTCAGCAGGAGCTGCGAGGTAGCTGCACTTTAAGATAGTACACCCACTATTCACCTCACCGCCATATACCTTTGCAGTAGTCCTCACTCATTGCATTCAATATCTGGTCCTTTTCAGAATTGCAACTTCTTCATCAAGGAATTTGTTTCCTGATGCATACCTGAAGAATTATAAAAAGCCCTGGTCTACTTAGGGCTTACTGTGTTGTTGTTTTTTTTGTTTGTTTTTAAGGAGGGTGCAGCTCACAGTGGCCCATGGGGCGATCGAATCAGCAACCTTGGTGTTATTCGCACCCGCTCTAACCAACTGAGTAACCGGCCATACCTTGTTTTGTTTTTTTAAGTCTCTTAGACAAACATTATTTTCCTTTTATGATTTTAATTTATTCAAGGGAAAAGCATTACATTTTATGTCTACAATATAAATACAAGGATATTAGCATGATAAATTAAGCTAACTTTGAAACAAATTTACTGCAATAATTTAAAATCTAAGTAAGTATTGCTTTCTTAAAGTAATCACCTCAAGAGGCCAGGTATTCTACAAGTGCTTCTCAAAAAAATTTTTGGGGAAAAAAAAGAATGATGGTATTTCTTTTTAATATTCTCAGGGATGTCCAATTTTTATCCTTTGGGGGTAGATACACTTTCATAATACTTGATAGGTATATATAATTTGACAAGAAAATCGAATGTGACAAATTTTATGAAGTAGCAAGAAGTCAGCTCAAAGTCTAATGGGTATTTGGATAAAACCAGATTTTAACCAGGTTCACAGTAAATTTGAATATTTGTTCAAATTAAAATAGTTCTCCAGGAAAGAAGACATTATAAGTACAAGTTTATACCCTTTATTCCTCAATCTTAACTCCCCCCCTCACCAAAAGCATATAGTACTACTATTATGAATTAACAACACTAAAAAATAATACTAAAGCAAAAGTAATGAAGAAAACTTCAAGGTGATGAAAACAGATAACAGCACTAATTTAATCCCACAAATTTCCGGGAATGTCTTCCAGGAATAATATACTTTAGACCACAAAGAAGTAAGTTAGGTACATGGTTCAATTGTGTCTTGAGGCTACAACTGCAAAGTCATGAACTATATATGATTTATTTAGATTATATGTAAAAATATTTATATAAATATATTTTTTCCTTTCTCTCTGATAAAAACTTTTGCTACCACAATTGGCTTATTTCTCCATGAAGAAGTCTTCACCAGATTTACATGAATAAGATTTAGAGGTAAGGGCCAAAGGCAGGACAGACAGGCTCAGAAGATCCTTTTCTGAGCAGTATAGCAGTTGCTTAAGGACTTGGCCCCCTGTCCATCCCTGTTGTGAACTTAATGAAACAACTAGAGAAACTGGTTAAGTATTTACCAGGCAAACAAACTCAAGAAAAACCAATTGGACTAATTGTGGGCTAAAGAGAACACCCAGTTTGAGATCTCCAACTTCAAAAATTATTTTTAAAACAGAGCTATACTTTGAACAGATGAATTGTATGGCATGTGAATTATATCTCAATAAAGTTGTTTTTAAAAAACACACAAATGAGATCCCATGGAGAAATTTTGCCACTAAAAATGGGCGCATAAATATAGTGTTCAAGTGATGGAAAACATTAATCAGTGTGGGAAATAAGAAATTTTAAGTTACTCGAGGGAAGGAGAATTATTATTCTTGCTCCCTAGCAAAAACATTGTCAACATACTTAAAAAAATCACTGCACACTTTGTTTTTTATTGTTTCAGGAGGACAGTTTTGAGGCCAGTGCACTTTTGACTCAATGGGGCTGAATGGGTGAGTAAGTGAGTGCAGGTCCTTTGGTAAGTGTGGCACACGGGAAAGAGCTCAGGCTTTGGACTCCTGACTGGGTTTGACTGTGTGACCTAGCCAGTGCATATAACCTCTCTGAGCTTCAATTTCCTGGTCTATGGCAAGGAATAGTTTGTCTTTACCAAGGCAGGTAATTCCAAGTTAACTTCACTGAATAGATCACACAGCACCTGGGGCCAATTCTTTAAAAAAATATAAATGTCTTTTATAAACCTAAATCCCTTTAAGTATAAATGTCACTCCCCTGCTTTAAATGCTTAAAATGGCTTCTCATTGGAGTATCAGCTGACTTAATAAATCCTGAATGATGGACTCCTGCTACCTCTTCACCTTGCACACTAATCCCCAGCCTTGCTGGTCTTTCACCAAGAGCCTTTCTTTACAGGCTGTCCCTCTGTCTGGAAACTGTTTCTAGCTCTTGACAAGGTTGTTTCCTTCTCATCCTTGAGGGCTCTGTTTAAATGTGGCTTCTAATAAAGACCTTTATTAGAACTCTATCTAAAACTCTCCTTTTTGACTTCCCCATAATCTTTATTTCAGTAGGTCTTTGTTTTCTTTGTAGCAGAGCCCAAATTTGTAGTTCTTTTATTTATGATTATTTGTGATGCCCCATGTAGACCATAAGCTCTGAGCACAGGAACTACATATATGTTGAGTTCATTGTTATATACCAAGTGACTGTCCTACTTTTACATACATAGGAGGCACTTACTCAATGTTTGTTGATTGAATAAGAAATCCATTTTGTGCTTGTACTTTTCCTTTTTGTCACCTGGAAATTAGCAAACTCCTTCAGTGATTGGTATAATTCCTATGGTCCTTTTATATAGAAATAATATTTAAAAACATGTATATATCTTTTTTTTTTTAAGATGTCATTTTTTTATTTTAGCAACATTAAGAGAAAGTTCCAGAGATTTCCCAAAGGTACAGAGATTGCCCTGACACGTGCAGTCTCCCTATAACATCCCCCACCAGAATGGTATATTTGTTAAAATTGATGAACCTACATAGACACATCATATCACCCAAAGCCTACAGTTGACATTAGGTTTCACTCTTAGTGTTGTACATTCAGTGGGTTTGGACAAATGTATAATGACATGTACCCAGCATTATATTAGGTTGGTGCAAAAGCAGTTGCAGTTTAAAAGGTTAAAAAAAAAAAAAAATTGTAAAAACCGCAATTACTTTTGCACCAAACTAATGGTATACAGAGTAGTTTCACTGCCCTTGAAATCCTCTGTGCTACGCCTCTTGATCCCTCTCCCCTCGGGGCAACCACTAATCTTTTTACTGCCTCCGTAGTTTTACCTTTTTAGAATGTCATATAGTTGGAATCATACAGTATGTAGCATTTTCAGATTGGCCTCTTTCACTTGGTAATATGCATTAAGGTTCCTCCATGTCTTTTCATCTTTGATAGCTCATTTCTTTTTAAGTGTTGAGTAATATTCCATTGTCTGGATGTATCACAGCTTATTTATCCGTTCACCTATTGAAGGACTTCAGAGCCTGTTAGCATATTAATAATAGTAATGTGCCACATAACGATGTTTGGGTCAACGGTGGACCACATATATGATTATGGCCCCATAAGATTAAAATGGAGCTGAATTTCCTGGACGAAATGGAAGGATATGTGGGTTAGGAGGATTTTTTTTTTCTCTGACAGGAGCATTATCTGTGGGGCTTGGCAATAGATTCCCTCTCACTCACAGCCCCTCAGTTTTGAGTGCACAGATTACATCCCAGTCAGTCAGCCACTGACCTGTTTCAGCCACAGAGGAGTCTGTCCCCCATCCCCACCCCAGTGCTACATATTCAGAAGGCGCTACACCCCTCCCAGATCTAGCTTGTGGTCTTCAGAGGACGGATGTTGCTGTAAATTCTCTGTCGAGGAGCTAAGATCTGTGCAAAGACGCGGGTCCACAGGAGCTACCTTAGCAAGTATTCAGGGCCACAGCCACTTTAGTAGGAGCTTTCTGTGGTGGTGTGGAGCCAGCCTGTCCCTGTCTTTGGAAATACCTGCAGGTCATAATGATGTAAAGCGTAGATAAGCTTTATTTCTTCCATCAACTCAAGGCTAGAGAGAGCCCTTTGTTCTAGATAAGATCAATGGAAGTAAAAACAAAATTCCAAAGTCCAAATTCTGAGTCCTTAATGCTACACCCTCTCCATGTTAAACACCCTCTTTTTTTCAATCGAATACTAGAAAGTTCCTTAATTTGACCACTGCTCCAACATGCAGTTACTGAAACCACATTGCCTTGACAATCGCTGTGTTCCTTTATGTCTCCATCCTGAGTTCTCATTCCTGCTGATCCTCAGCCGCCTTCTACGCGCTCCCGCGCTCCTGACAGGCACCATTACGGTCATCTGTGGCCTCACCCAGCCAGTTCTTGGTCATTCCAATCATCCAGCCCACATCCCTGTGTATGGAGCAGCATTGACAGCTTTGATGTTCTATTTCTGACCCTGTCAGAAGGAAGCAGTGGTGGGGGGGCTTATATAACGGTGTTATAAGGTCTCCAGTAGGGGACAGTCACGTCCTCGGCCTTCACGCTCACTCAGCGCTCACTCACTGACTCTCCCAGAGCAGCTTCCATTCATGCTGAGTGCCCTATACAGGGTGGACCATTTTTTATCTTTTGTGCTGTATTTTTACGATACCTTTTCTATGTTTAGATATGTTTAATACACAAATACCACTGTGTTACAAAGCCTACAGTATCCAGTACAGTAATACTGTACAGGCTTGTAGCCTAGGAGCAATAGGCTGTACCATATAGCCTAGGTGTGCAATAGGCTAGAACATCTATCTAGGTTTGTGTAAGTGCACTCTGTGATGCTCCCACAATGACGAAATGGACTAATGACGCATTTCTCAGAACATATCCCTGTTACTAAGCGACATATGACAGTAGTTGGTCTAAATTCCTGGTCTAATAATTCCATCATCCTTGGCCGTGTCTGGTTCTGATAATTGCTCTGTCTCTTCTAGTTGTGTTTTTTGCCTTTCAAATATGCCTTGCGATTTTTTCTTGATAGCTAGACATGATGTATCTGGTTAAAGACAGGTTAGCATGCTTTAATCCCATGTCAGGTGTCAGTCGTTTAGTGAGCCTGTTCCTCTGGACTGTAAGTTTCTCCGCTTTTTCTCCTCCCTTAGTTGGGACAGAAAGGCTGTAGTGATTTGGGTTGGGTATTTCCCTTTTACGGTGTGGAAGGCTAGAGGGGACTAAAGTTGAGTAGTTCCCATCTCCCAAGTCAGTGAGGCTCTGATAAATACCACCTCAGGTTGGGGCTGGTTAACTTGTTTCTCCAGCAGGCAGGCCTCCTTAAGAACCAAGTCCTCTGGCATATTTTAACATGGTTTGCCCGAAGTTTGCTCTACGTTCTTCCCTCTCTTATGGATCCAAGAGGAAAGTCGATTTTTCAGTCTTTTCAGCTTTTTACTTGTTAGAGTGGTGACTTCCAAGCTCCTTATATGCAGAATAGAAACCATAAATCCCCTGTATATCTTTCTCTTTAAAAAAAAAAAAAACTTATTTAAGTATGTTTTTCCAAGACCCATCAGATCCAAGTCAAGTAGTTGTTTCAATCTAGTTGTGGAGGGCGCAGCTCACAGTGGCCCATGTGGGGGTCGAACTGGCAACTTTGTTGTTAAGAGCCCAGAGCTCTAACCAACTGAGCTGAAACCAACTGAGCCTGATGGCTGTTCGCTAACAGTTTTTTTAATCTTTTTTTTCTTTCTCCAGTAAAACATAACATAAATTTCAGGTATGTCCTTTTTCTTAAAGGAGAAGGTGAATCAAATGGAGGGAAGTAAGTTGGTGTCAAGGTTGAAAATAAAAATGCAGATTTGTAGCCTTGATCTTCTACCTCACCAACTGAGTGCCTATTTTAAATAAGCTGTTTCTGCATGGCCTAGAACAAACATAGGAGCTAAATACTGATAATGCCAGAGAAGCCCCCAGATGGGAATACTTAGAGTTTGATTTAAAATGAAGCCAGTGTCCTTTCTTTTCTTTTTTTAGTTTCAGGTGTACAAAACAATGTAATAGACATTTATCATTTATATCCCTCACACAGTGATAACCCCCATCTACTACCCCTCTGTCGTCGCACACAGCCATTACATTTCCACTGTCTCTATTCTAATGCTGTACTCCGCTTCTTGTAACTATATATATATTATATATATATAATATTGTAGTTGACATTATTGTTCAACTTCAGGTGTACAGTGCAGTGATCAGGCTACATCATCCCTGAGGTGGTCTCCCTAATGGGACAAGTGTCCATCGGATACCCTACAAAATCTTTACAACATTATTGATTACATTCCCCAAATTGATTTTCGTATCCCCGTGGTTACCGATTGTGCTTTCTAATCCCCTCACCTTCCCCCTTATATGCACTCCCCCTCCCATCTAGCAACCCTCAGTTTTTCCTCTATGTCTCTGAGACTGTTTCTGATTAGTTCATTGATTTATTCTTTTCTTTGGATTCCACATATAAGTGAGATCATATGGTATCTGTCTTTCTCTGTCTGACTTATTTCACCGAGCATAATGTTTTCTAGGTCCATCCATATTGTTGCAAATGCTAAGATTTCATTCTTCTTTATGGCTGCATAATACTCCATTGTATAAATGTACCACAGTTTCTTAATCCAGTCATCTGTCGATGGGCATTTTGTTTGTTTCCATATCTTGGCTATTGTGTATAATGCTGCAGTAAACATCGGGGTGCATAAATTTTTTCGAATTAGAGTTTTGGATTTCTCTGGATAGATACCTAGGAGTGGAATTGCTGGGTCATAAGGTAGTTTCATTTTTTTGAGATACCTCCATAGTAAAGCCAGTGTCTTGGTCATTAGTTTTTAATCTTCTGATGCTCTCTGGCATCTAAGATGGGTACAAATTTGAGTACTTTTTTTTAAAAGATTTTTTTATTAAAATACAGCTAACATACAATTTATATTAGTTTCAGGTGTACATCATAGTTATTCAACAGTACCCACCTAGCACTATACAGTGTTATTACCACATTATTGATTTTATTCCCTATGCTAAAGAAGTGATCACCATGACAAGTCCAGCAACCGTCTGACATTGTACCATGCTATCACAAGGTTATTGATCTTCCCCCCTTTAGTCCCTTCTCCTTTTCACTCATCCCTAACCCCCCCTCCCATTTTAAAGAAGTCCCTCTAAGATGCCTTGTAATACTGGTTTGGTGGTGATGAATTCCTTTAGCTTTTTCTTGTCTAGGAAGCTCTTCATCTGTCCTTCAATTCTAAATGATAGCTTTGCTGGGTGGAGTAATCTTGGTTGTAGTTCCTAGCTTTTCATCACTTTGAGTGTTTCCTGCCAGTCCCTCTGGCCTGCAAAGTCTCTGTTGAGAAATCAGCTGACAATCTTATGGGGGCTCGCTCGTAAGAAACTAACTGCTTTTCTCTTGCTGCTTTTAAGATGCTCTCTTTGACTTTAACCTTTGGCATTTCAATTATAATGTGTGTTGTTGTGGGCCTCTTTTGGTTCATCTTGTTTGGGACTGTCTGCGCTTCCTGTGCTTGTATATCTATTTCCTTCACCAGGTTAGGGAAGTTTTCTGTCATTATTTTAAAAATAGGTTTTCAATTCCTTGCTCTCTCGTCTCCTTCTGGTACCCCTAAAATGTGAATGTTGATACGCTTGATGTTGTCCCAGATGCCCCTTAAACTCTTAATTCTTTTGTATTCTTTTTTTCTTTTTGTTCTTCTCGTTGGGTGTTTTCTGCTACTTTATCTTTTACATCGCTGGTTCTATCCTCTACTTCATCTAATCTACTGTTGATTCCCTGTAATATATTCTTCATTTTTGTTATTGTATTTTTTATTTCTGACCAGTTCTTTTTCATCTTTTCTATCTCCATTTTTATGTTTCCTATCTCTTTGTTAAAGTTCTCCCTGAGATCAGTGAGCATCCTTATAACCAGTGTTTGGAACTCTGCATCTGGTAGATAACTTGTCTCCATTTTGTGTAGTTCTTTTTCTGGAGCTTTGTTCTGTTCTTTTATTTGGGACATGTTTCTTTGTCTCCTTATTTTGGTTGTCTCCATGTTTTTGTTTCTGTGTATTAGGCCGGTCTTAGTAGACTGGCCTTATGTAGTAGGTGTGCTGTGGGGCTCAGTGGCGCAGTCTTTCTGGTCACCTGAACCACGTACTCCACGTGTGTCCCTTGTGTGTGTGTTGTGTGTGCCCTCCTCTTGTAGTTGAGCCTTGGTTGATAATTGCACATCAATGTGAGGGACTGACCCTTGGGCTCACTGGTTGTGAGGACTGGCCTTGACTAGAGTGGAAGAGTTGTTGTGCAGGGGCTGATCTACAGAGCAGGATCTGCCTCAGCAGGACTCTGGTGCCTGCGCAATCTGCCCCGTAGGTGTGTTGTTCTTGGAGGCAGCGGGGTGCTGCTCCAGTTTGTTTTGAAGCTGGCCACTGGGGGGCGCCAGCCCCAGGATCACCTTGGAGGGTATCCGCTGTATGTCAAGTACAGCCACAGCCCATGCCCCACCCAGAGCCAACCCAGCAGGAGCTACAAAGAAATCTGCAGATGGCTGCCGCCCGTGCTGTGCTTGGAAGCGCCTTGAGAGTCTGAGCCACAAACCAAGGTTGGCTGCCGCTAGTGCCAAGCTTAGGGCGAGTCAGCCATAGGTACAGGACATGCTGAAGCCAGATGCTGCTTATCTGGGTTCTGCAAACCTTTGAGAGACCCTAGGAAAGTCTGTAGCTTGAGCTAAGGCAGGCGGGTTGTACAAAAAAGCCACTGGAAGCTGCTTGGGTGTGCTCAAAAGTTGGGCGGGGTGGGGTCTTGAATCACCGGGGCGTGGCAAACAAATGTCTGAGACTCAGATTTGGCGCCTGCTTAAGTCCTACACCAGGAAGGGGGAGGGCTCAAAAAGAAACAATGGCCTCCACCAGCTCCTCCGTCCAGGAGAAAGCCGCCTTCCAGCCCCTGTCCCAGGCCAAATAACTCAATTCCCCACCATTTGTCCCTGCCATCTTTCCAGCTGCTGCCCCAGCCCTGGAGCTCAGAGCGAGTGATTGTTCTGTTGGTGGGTAAGTCCACGCTCAGTCCCTTAAGAGGAGCGCCTGTGAGTGCAGCCGCACTCAGTCTCCCTCGGTCACAATCTCCGCTGGTTTTCACAACCAGAAATTATGGGGACTTCCCTCCTGGCACTGGAACCCTGGGCTGGGGTGGGGCTGGGACCTCTTGCTACTCAGGGGAGTTGCGGGGGACCTCCGCAGCCGAAACAACCTTCCCGATCTTTAATGGTCACACACCGGTGTGGAACCAGCTCGTTCTGCGTCTCTGACCCTCCTACCAGTCTTGAGGTGGCTTTACTTGTGCGTCCTTAGTTGTAGGGCTTCGATTCATAAGATTTTAGGCGATTCTTAGTGATAGTTGTTTTGTAGTTTAGTTGTAATTTTGATGTTGTCGTGAGAGAAGGTAAGCACAGCGTTTATCTACTGCGCCATCTTGGTATGATCTGATGAAGAATTCTGGGTCATACCTTTCCAATGACCAGTGCCTATTAATAACTACAATAATCATTGCATATAATTAAGGCAGGATATAATTGTCATGGTACTGGAATTACTGATTTTCTTCACTTTAGAATGATGGCAGGAATTATGATCTGTTGGATTTGAATTTTTCAACTTTGTTAAATCTGTTCTTTGCTTGAAAAGTGAAATTGAGAATTCATTCAGTCATTTATGTATTCCTTTTTTCATTAAATATTTGAGAACCTACTATGCCATGTCCTATGAATAAAATGGTGAATGAGACAGTTCTTACCTTCACAGAACTAATACACAAGTGAACGAATAATTACAGTACAGTGTGATTAGTGCTTTGGTGGAGTGTTAAGAGTATATAAGAGGGTCACATAATACAGAATTGAGGAGTCGGGAAGTTTTCCAGCAAAAGAGACATTTAAGGTAAAAGTAAAGGAGCGTAAGGTAACCTAAGGAGCAGAGATAAAAGGAGAGCCTGGCTGAGGACCATTTGGAGGAAATGAAGTAAATTTGGTGCTCATTAACATAATGTGAGGGGAGGATTTAACCGAAATGAAGCTGGAGAGGTAAACAAGTGCTGGATCAGGAAGGACTTTAAGCCACTTTAAAGGATTTTAACTTTTTTCCAAGGGCGTTGGGAAGCCATTACAGGCCTTTGAGTTGGAAGATGACATGCTCAGACTTGCAGTTTAGAAAGTTCCCTTCGGCTTCAGTTGTGCACAGATTGGTATGGAGACGTAAGGGAGTCGAGAGGACAAACTTGTAAACAAAGATATTGGTTAGGAGATTTTGTTCCATCCTGAGGAAGAATGGTTTCTTTTCCAGGGTAGTACTTTTGAGAAACCCATGTATTGCCTATAGATAAATCTAGTGTGGTCAGTGTTTCCTGCAACAGTGGATCAGATTGCTGTTTCCTTAGATTTAGTGCATTCTGAAGCTATATTTTATAAAGATACATATCATTAAAGAGTAAAATTACATTCCATGTTGTGGGATTCACATACAATGAGAGCCCATATGAGGGAATAAGATTCGTTTCTCTGATTTATTGAGCCCTGAGCCATTTCTTTATTGAATGTAATGGTAGGGGGGATTGGGCTTTATTATTTTATCTTATTTTTCCTAAGGGCATAAAGTTTGTGTATATTATATGACTTCCTTATATATTTTAGCACACTTTTCATGAATTTCGATACTTATGGATTGTTCAAAATGAGACTTAAAAATCAAAGGAATTACCATTAAATTTTATTTAAAGTTTTAAATAGTATAATTATCCTCCAGTAATGCGGTGCCAATCCATACTTCTTCCAGTTGTGGATGTGACTTCTACTGTGTTTCCCCGAAAATAAGACCTTACCGGAAAATAAGCCCTAGCACGATTTTTCAGGATGATGTCCCCTGAACATAAGCCCTAATGCGTCTTTTGGAGCAAAACTTAATCTAAGACCTGGTCTTATTTTTTGGGAAACACGGTATTTCTTATGTGAAGTAGTAGATCATCTGCTAAGGATAAGGTAGCAGACTAAGGATAAGGTAGCAGGACTGCTTAGCATAGTTCAAGGTTCCCGTGAATTAGGAAGCCACATTTTTATATGCTATTAGTTGTGACATTTTTCTCTACCTGTGCTCAGCAGAGCCCAGGTTTGAGTATAGAGAAGGCCAATAATTAGATTCACATAGGATAGGAACTTTGGCATGATTGAAATGATAGATTATGGAACTAAGTAGGCTGGAGGAGAAAGGAAAGAATTGAGGGCTCTCAAAGGTTGATGGAATCACAGAAAAAGTATGTAAAAATGGGAGGAAAGAGTGAGAGAGCTGGAAGGCAAATAAAGTTAAAGTATCCCTGTGTTTAATCTCTTCACTTATTTTTACTTGAAGAATGGGCAGCTTTTCTAAAAATGTAAAGCTGGTGGAACAAACTAATTTATGGAAATAAGATTATCTCTTTTCACTGAAAAATAAAGCAGAAGATGTAAATGCAAAGAACACTCACTTCATTTTAACTTACTTTTTTAGTTGTAGGATCCTGTGATTCCCACAGATCTACAATAAAGAAACAACATTAAAAAAAACAAAACCCCAAGTATTATAGATTAAGTACATACTGTTTTCTGTGTCTTTTTGGGAAGTATAGTACGAAGAACATATTTTCCCCAAACTATTTTAGAGTAAATTGCTGATAAGATTTTTCATAAGTCCCGGTGTTTTAGTATATATTTCCTATGTTATCAAAGTGTATCTGATCTTCAGATTCCAATTAAATTTGGCCAGTTGTCCCAATACTGTCCTTTATAGTAAAAGGATCCACTTCAGAGTGATTTAGTATTTTAGGAAGTATTTAAGTACCTCTTCCTAAAATACTTAGACAGAAATACTTCAAGACTAAGTAAGTGTCCCATTCCTAATCAGACTTTCAATTTATTCAATTATATCTGTGTAAATTCCTACTTTACCATTTTATTCAGAGGATTATAATCTTTTACTGTAGTTTATTTTGATACTCAAATTTAGCCAGTAGGAACCCCTACAAGTTAGCTCCTTTGTCCTTTTGACATGTACCCATCATTCATTGATCACTTCTTTACTTTCATGTTTTAGGCTCATTTTATACTCCACTGCCTCGGCTCTAGAATCAGCCATTTCTGAACCCTGATTCTTTTTACTTGAGAATGGTTTTTAAAATAAAGATCTGGGTGCCAGATGTGTTCAGTGCTATTGGGTATTGTTCCTCTCAGGCCCTGTGGATAGAAAGAGTAATTATTTTATTTCTATATTTATCTGTCATATATATATGTATGTGTGTATATATGTGTGTGTAGAAAAACATACACATCTGTGTATGTATGTACGTAATATATGTATATATAAGACCATGAGCTTACACTGATAATTCCAATGCCAATCTAACACCACATACGTAGTTCATGCTATTTTTTTCCCTTTTCATTCTTATAGTGGAACCTGACCATCACTGTCCTCAGTATATTAACTTATTTGACCAATCTGCCTGTACATACCTGATCTCCTATTGCCACCTCCATCCACTCCACACTCCGGTTCTGGTCATACTACCTCTTCCACCTGGATGTCATCTTTACCCTGCCTGTGCTCCAGCACACCATGCTGTCTTGCACTTTCCATGTGACCTCTATGCTGGGCTCCTCACCCTTTTCAGGGTCTGACACTCTACCCTGGGCCCCCCATTCCTTCCCCACTCAATAGACCTATGTGTTTTTTTAAACTATTATTCTTTAAAAAAAATTTTTTTAATTTTTCAAATATAGTTGACATTCAATATTATATTAGTGTACCGCATAGTGGTTAGACATTTATATAATTTACAAAGTGATCTCCCTTGAAAAGTCTGTTACCCACTTGTCACCATATATTGTTATTACAATATTATTGACTATATTTCCTATGCTGTACCTTACCTCCTCGTGACTATTTTGTAACTGCCAATTTGCACTTCTTAATCCGCTCACCTTTTTTAAACCCATACTACCAATGCACCTTCCAACCTTCCACCGGGCAACCATCGGTTTGTTCTCTGTATCCATGAGTTTCTTTGTTTTTTCATTCATTTTGTTTTTTAGATTCCACATGTAAGTAAAATCATATGGTATTTGTCTTTCTCCGTCTGACTTATTTCACTTAGCATTATGCCCTATAGGTCCATCCATGTTGTTGCAAATGGCAAGATACTGTTTTATGCCTGAATAATATTCCATTGTGTATATGTACTACATCTTTGGTCATCTGTTGATGGACACAGGTTGTTTCCATATCTTGGCTATTGTAAATCGTGTTTTCAAATTAATATTTTGGATTTCTTCAGATAAATATCCAGAAGTGGAATTGCTGGGTCATATGGTAGTTCTAGTTTTAATTTTTTGAGGAACCTTTGTATGGTTTTCCGTAGTGGCTGTACCAATTTACAATCCCACCAACAGTGCATGAGATAAGCGTTCCCTTTTCTGTACATTCTTGCCAACACTTATGTGTTGTCTTTTTGATGACAGCCATTTTAACTGGTGTGACGTGATATTTCAGTGAGGTTTTGACTTGCATTTTCCTAATGATTAGTGATGTTGAGCACCTTTTCATATACCTGTTGGTCATTTGTATGTCTTCTTTGAAAAAATGTCTGTTCAGTTCCTCTGCCCATTTTTATTTGAATTGTTTGGTTTTTCCTATTGAGTTATGTGAGTTTTTTTTGTTTTAAAATATATCTTAGATATTAACCTCTTATCAGATACATGATTTGCAAATATTTTCTCTCATTCTGTAGGTTGCCTTTTCATTTTATTGATGATGTTAACAATACTGTATTGTATATTTGAAAGTTGCTAAGAGAGTTGATCTTAAAAGTTCTCATTACAGTAAAAATCATAACTATGTATGGTGAAGGATCTTAATTCTGGCAGTCATTTTGTAATATATACCTATATTCAATCATTATGTTGTACACCTTAAACTAATACTGTTATATGTCATTTATATATCAAAAAACTGGAGAAAAAATGGTCACATGGGAATAGACTGAGCAATGAGGGGTGGGATGGTAAAAATTGGAGACATTAATAATTGAAATTTGTGGAAAAGAGAAACAGTAATAGTACTAGAATCTGTTCTTCCCTTTAATAATAGCACTCCCGCAATGTATTTTGGCTAAAATAAATCAATTTTGATTATTTGTTAGGTTAAAGTGAGGTTTTTATTGTATCCTCTTTTTAAAAGCTAAAATGAGTTATGAGTCTTCTATTTGTACTTAAATTGTCCTATAGTTTTTATTGTCCTATGATTTTTGATGATTTTTTAGCATACACATGCATATGCACACATGATGTCATTTTTACTGAATGTTTACGGAATACTTTCTTTGAGTGTGATACTGCTCATGACATTTATCCTATGTTCTAAACATCAGGTTAGGCTTTGACCTCATTCTTTGAGTTGCTTAAAGTGGGAGTTTCAGATACTGTTGCAGACACTTTGGTGGCAACTCAACATAAGGGGACTTTTGCTGGGGGCTCTGGAAAGAATTTTCACCCTTACCAAAAAACAGACACTGTTTTGCTATTGCCCTTTCATTTCTGTTTTGGACACTAGTGTGGGAAGCTCTCTCTGAAACTGAAACTTGTGACCAAGAGGTTGTAAGCATTAGGACCAAAGCTAACATGTGGTAGATGAAGGAAAAGTAGAAGAGAGAGTCTGGTCACTTTGGAAATTCTTTAAAGTTAAACATACACTTACCCTGTTTCCCCGAAAATAAGACCTAGCCAGACAATCAGCTCTAATGCATCTTTTGGAGCAAAAATTAGCGTAAGACCCGGTCTTATATAATATAATATTGGAGGCACTCAAATGATAATATATATATTATATTATATAAGACCGGGTCTTATTTTACTGTAATTTTTACTCCAAAAGATGCATTAGAGCTGATTATCCAGCTAGGTATTTTCGGGAAAACACGGTACCATATGATCCAGCATTCCTACACCAATAAACAATTTCATCATAAGTTATATCAGAAGAGAGAGATTTAGAAGCCTGACAACCTTTTGTGTTGACTATCAACAAAGGGCGAGTGTGTTTTGACTAAAATTTAAATATTTATGTGCCTCATTTTTAACACTGCCAATATATGAGAATCTAAAATATCAAACTGTAAATCAGTGATTTATTTCAGTTAACAGATTTGCAGCTGTAATTTTTTAAGCATTTTCTTTGATGGTTTTATAATATGACTTAATTTTTTTATACTTCATGCAACTTCTCAAAATACAATGGCATGAAGCAGTAAATATACTTTAGTCAGTTCATTCATGGTAGAAGACCATGCCTATCTCTCCCACGAAACATCCATTGCTGCCTTGCAGAGAGTGACTTGGGGCCAGATGAATTCTTGGCTTTGACCTATATCTTTTATGTGTTGGCTCAGGGTGGTAGTTACTAGAAACATGAATTTCTCCCATTTCATTGTGATAGAATGCTGTATCTTCAAAAGCAGTCTGTGAAGGAAACCTCCTCACGAGCACTGCTGAAGATAGCCATATTCCCCAACTCGAATACAAACACAGCAGACTGGGCATCAGTTCCCACCCACGATTCCCTGAATTGGATTTGTTGATTTTATGATAGGTAGTAATTCTTTGATCTGCTAGAGAGCTCTTATAATTTACCAGTCCTGAAAGCCATGGGTAAAAATCTGTTTTTATTCAGCACCTAAGTGGGGCTTGATTGATAGAGTGATGCCTTCTGGAAAGAGTAAAAACAGTTTCTGAAATAAATTACAATTTTTTATTATAAAGACTGTGGGGTCTCATACTTTTAAAAATATTTTATCTTTTCTCTAATTCAGGCATGCCTAAATTGACATTAACTACTAGAATTAGACTTCTTAAAGACTTTGCTGCTATCACTCTAAAAATTCAAATATGTATTCATCATAACATTAGACATGTTTAATAAATAAGTTACAAGTGATTGCCAATTCACCTGAAAAATAAACATCTACGTGTATTTATTGCATTTATATAATATCTTTCCTTCCCCCCTTTTTTACTATTAAAAAAAGAGAAAAAAGTATATAGTCTGTCTTCTACTGCTATCCTTGAAAGCAATTTTTTAAAAAGAAGGTTAAAGTATAACTTACCCTGGGTATTCTATTTGATCTGGTTGTTGAGCTAACTTCTTCATATGTTATCTGCTAGTAACTGTAAATAAACCATTTAATATCCTTGTGAAATGGAAATCCTAACTAGGTCTTAGTACTATTGAATTTAAGTGAAATAATACTAGCTTCTCGCTAGAGGAATTCTAGGAGTTCTTAGGGTAAATTAGGGTTCTCTTTTATTATTTGGTGTAAAATATTTGGTTGTGTCACTGGGAATCTGTTTTCTGTTAAGCAAGATTATCATAGTTATTATTTGGTATGTATTAAGTACCAATTATGTGCAAGAAATTTAAGGAGATGTGACGAAATCTCTAACTTCAAAGGCTTATAATCAAATTGAATATTATAGTACATATCAGTATAACCTGGTACGTGGGAGGTGACAAATGAGTGGTATAGATAGTGGTGCTCATCACGTGTTGATGATAAATTGGTTATTAAAGGTTTCACACAAGATGTAGGATATGAGTCAGGCCTGTATAAGACAGAAGAGTTAAGAGGCCATTCTAGGTATACGGGCTAAGAATGGATGTTTCTTGTGTTTGTGAAGTAGCTTTTTAAAACACGAATTTAAATGAGGAGTTGATATTGGAGGCACTCAAATGACAAGTTAAAGAGTTTGTAATTGGGAAGTAGAAAATAGTTTTGAGCAGTGGGTGATAAAGAAATAGAATTTTAAAAATTTCTAGTGTTTAGTTAGTTTCTTAAATGAGAACTGCCACATAAAGTGGTATTGAATATTATTCATCTTCCATAATTATGAATTAGACTACTAATGTCCCATGCATAGATTAGAAAATTGTTGTCTTAAAATGTGTGTTTTTGCTATGTTTCTAGTTATTTCTGGTCTACAATCAGGTGTTAAAATCATCCTTTTCCCAGCTGAAGGCAATTTTTGGCTTTTGGCTTTCTGCAGTTTTCTAGCCTTGCAAGTACTGTGCGTTTTTTTGTTTTAATTTATTGGGGAATATTGGGGAACAGTGTGTTTCTCCAGGGCCCATCAGCTCCAAGTAGTTGTCCTTCAATCTAGTTGCAGGGGGCGCAGCCCACATCCATGCAGGAATTGAAC
Organism: Rhinolophus sinicus; assembly: GCF_057876585.1. Taxonomy (NCBI): domain Eukaryota; kingdom Metazoa; phylum Chordata; class Mammalia; order Chiroptera; family Rhinolophidae; genus Rhinolophus; species Rhinolophus sinicus. Next base: position 155,839,825 of record NC_142503.1, on the reverse strand, counting down.
TGGCCACCCTGTTGTTCAGAGCTCGCGCTCTAACCAACTGAGCCATCCGGCCGCCCCTGTATGTTTTTTTTTCAATGCATACATCCAAGTATACATGGATAATGATTACTCCACTTAATGTTATGTGAGTCTAAGTGTAATGGAGAAAGTTAGTGACATGTATTATAAAAATAACCATCATCTCTTAGAAAAACGGAATGAACACAAATAAAAAATGTGGAGAGTAATAGACAAAGTTTCCAAATCTTATAAATGACACTATTATATGAATGATTATTTATGAGAATTTGGGAGTTAGTTGAATGCTCAATATTGTTGGGATAAGTTAAGACACATACTTTTCCTGTCCTCAAAAAAGTATAAGGGAAGAAAGTATAGCCTGACAGTTTCTCACACATAGACATACTCCCACCAGTTAAGATGAGATCGTCTAAATAAAACATCTTAAATTGTATTTCCCTTTTCTTACTAATATTGTTTGAGGAAGTTTTGGTAAACAACAGCTAATCACAGACTATTTGATGCAATTGGAGATACGAGAAAGAATGAGGAGAACTATAAATTCAGAGTGTTGCCCTTGTAGGAAATCTAGTAATTGCTGACCTTTTCTCATTGCCCTGATTTTTTTCTTAAAAGAATATACATTATGAATGTACATACATTGTTTTCTGAATTCAGAGAAACATTTTGTTGATGATTAGTTTTATGGAAGCCAATCGTCATTATACAGTTTTAATAATGCAAAGGAAACAGACAGAAAAGATGAAAATAAAGTTTATTTTAACTACCATAAGGAGATAAACAGATTATATTCTTGGATCATGTGCCCATTTGTACAGTCCGCTCACAGGTTTGTGTCTGTCCCTGTACTAGGGAATTGAAAGTGTCCATAAGAAGTTGACAGTCTAGACTGTACTTGCTTTATTGTATACATGCAGTAAGAACCAAGCCGCTGTTCTAATTCTTTTCCTTAAAATTTTAAGGAAAATATTTAATAAAAGGGACACATAAGTATGTGTTTAGTATGTGATTGGTGACAGTTTTTATTAATTGATACCTGGCTTATTAAAAATAGTGTCAAAATGATCTCATTGTAAATTTTTGTCTTAGTCATGAATTGGGGCACCGGAGAATTCCTGTAGGGAATGAGTTTAGTATAAGATTCCTTGTTTTGCAGCCTTATTTTCACTTTGGGATTATGCACAGGATCTGCGTCAGGCACTCTGTCTTTGTACACTTAGTCCACAATGAAAACTAGATCAAAAGTTGAGCTTTCCAAAGCTTTCGTCTAGGACTGCTTAGTACCGCTAGAGTTTCGGAAAGTCCTTCGTAGAACTAGTCTGTGTCAATCAGTAACTTTTCTTGGATTGTGTCATTGCTGTCAGTGCTTGATAGATGATGGGGATGGAGGAGAGGGTTGAGTGTTAGCCTCATTTCTGCTAGGTTCTGTCCAAATTGAAAGGAGGAGCTTTTCATTGTCCTCAGTTTATTTAACTAGGCTTAACCCCGTTGTATCTTTCTCTTAGCCACTAACAAAAAAGCCAACAAATAGCTTTCTTTTGGGACATATGTACAGTACTAGAGGAGAGCATTTCATATTAAAGGTTTGTGTGTTCTTTAGTAACCATGGTCTGCAGCCTACTGAGCTTATGTTACCAGATGAGTAACTAGTCCAGATGGCTAAACTGTTGGAGGATATAAAGCCAAAACCCATTTCAGGAAGTGATCCACTTTGCTCATTTTTGGATAAGGTCCATTGTAATTAGTGGTAACTTTCTCAGTTTGTTTTAAAATTTAATTTTTAACTGTGTGTTTTCTTGATTTTTACCTAGGTGACAAAATATCCTATGCTTGAGACCTACAGTCTACATGTCCTACAAGAACTAATCAGTGCTTTTTCATCTCCTGGAGATACATTAGAAACACAAATATGGTGCCAAAAGAACTCCTTTCCTGTCTCTGACTACAGTTTCTTTGGACATACTTTTGTTTTGAAGTGAGGTACACAGACTGAGGCGGCTCATTGTGGAGAGACTCTGTCGTGTAGGATCATGGACCATCCTAATAGGGAGAAGGATGAAAGACAACGGACAACAAAACCCATGGCACAAAGGAGTACACACTGTTCCCGACCGTCTGGCACCTCGACATCCTCTGGGGTTCTTATGGTGGGACCCAACTTCAGGGTTGGCAAGAAGATAGGGTGTGGGAACTTCGGAGAGCTCAGATTAGGTAAGAATTGGGTTATATCAGTGGCTTTCACTAACAGCAGCAGCTGTAATAAGCTATGATGTGTTTCAAGACGAGGTTTATATCTTTATGGGAAATTCTCTTAAAGAAGCCCTGTTATTAAAAGAACTAAAGAATATTTTGAATGAGACTATAGTCATTAGTTATGATTGTTACCCAAGGTTCATATCTACGTATGTGTGACAGGCTTTTAAATTTTCCACCAATTCTGAGATTGTTATGATGTAGGGAGGTCTGCATACAGATATCACTAAAATGAAGAGTCTGACTTAGTTGGTCTGAGAGGTAGAGTCCTAAATTCTGTCTTTTTAACAGATTCCCTGGTACTCCAGAAGCTGCTAGTCCGTGAACCACACTTTGTGAAGGGAGAAAGGCCTTGTTTTAGTTCAAACTCTGCCCTAGATAAGGAAGGAGTAAATTCTCATTCAGTAATACTCCGATTTAGTCTGCAAGGTTATACATCCTGTTTCCAGAGGCTTTCCATTCATATTATGTTTGCAATTCTTCCTTAAGTGCCAGCATGGGGATTGAGCTAGAATTTAAGGGAGAAATTATGTAATTTTAATTTCCCAACCAAGAAAATGGATTTTTTTATTTCAAGTATAAATTTATGAGTGAGATGGTGAATAATGACAAAATTGACTAGTTTGAAGACATGAAATTGGGAAGATGGTACATTGGGTATTTATAAGCTTTTTTATGGCCGTCCCTAGGTGAATGGGGAAGAAAAATGAAAGAGCTTATAAATGTATGAAGGTGGACATCAGCCTGAGGAATGTGAAGAGGTCCCCTTTTAAGTTAAAGTTTTTTCTTTTTTCCTCATCAACACTGAGGCTATAGATTATTATGAAGACCCATTGTTGGAGACTTTGGCCCATGGGGGAATGGGAGTGTAGGAGCATAAGATGGTTATTGCTTGTTCCCTCTGCTACTTCTGATGATTTTGCAAAAGCAGATGGATAAAGTCTTAACTTTTGATTCCCCCATAGAGAGATTCAGGGAAACATCGCTACACTAACCAGAGATCACTGGGTGCAGAATTGAATTTAGGGATGCTGAGAATGAATTTATTTTTACTGATCGAAGCCTGGCAGCCTGGAATTTTAACACCTGACTATGATAATGCAAGGTTCTTTATATTTAGTGATGTGTTCACATCTGGGTTAACAAAACCAGCGTATGCTACTGAGAACAGGAGTAAGATGTGTAATTTCACACTGCTTGAGTTCCTGGTAACTACTTAATTGCTTAGCAGCTAGTTTGGTGAATATTCATTTATGTAATGAATTAACTTTGCTCTAACATCACAATAGTACTTGAATTAAATAGATTATGACATAAACATCTACAAAATTACTGCTGTGAGGCAGTTTAAAATGCATATAAATTCATGTATTCTCAAAACATCATAAAATTGTTTAATTTTTATAAAGTTGAAGAAAATCCTTGGTCAATGAAAACTGGAAACTGTTTTATTCAGTTACTTAAGTCTAGATTTGTCTTATCTGATCTTTAAGTTTACATGAGAATGGAAGAAATCCATTCAGTTAAAAAGGTAAATTTGTAGCCCATGTATATTTTCAGAATAGTAAAGTATTGTGTTTTATTTCCATAAATCTAGGATAATTTTTTTAGTTCTTATTTTGACTTGCCTTGTAGTAAAAAAACTAGTCTTTCTTTTCAAATGGTTTTATTCTTAATGTGCTTATCAGATTTACATTAGCCCTGGGGCCATATTGTTATATCTATCTGTATTATTTTCTGTATTCTATCTAGGAATACTTACCCTGTTTCCCGAAAATAAGACCTAGCCGGACAATCAGCTCTAATGTGTCTTTTGGAGCAAAAAATTAATGTAAGACCCGGTATTTTATATTATATTATATTATATTATATTATATTATATTATATTATATTATATTATATTATATTATGTTATAAACCCCATCTTATAGTAAAATAAGACCAGTCTTATATTAATTTTTGCTCCAAAAGACGCATTAGAGCTGATTGTCCAGCTAGGTCTTATTTTCGGGGAAACACGATATTATCAACAGAAAACAGAAAAGGTACTTTCAGAATCATTTGACATCTTTTTCACAAGAGGGTGTGCTGTGTACCCCATTCCAGTATTCTCTTGCTCTGATATTTATAAGTAGAAGATTGTGCAGACAATGAAAGATGTAAACTAGGAAATTGAAAACTGAAGGCAGGGGTAGATACGCCTCCACCAATGCCTCCTACAGGGTCGTGCTTTCTTCCCCAAACTCATTTCTTTCTCTAGCTACACTGTCTCTTCTGTCCCTCAAACAGCCAAGTGCTTTTCTGCCACAGAGCTTTTATACTTAATAGTTCCTTCTGCTTGCAGAATTTGTTCCCCAAAATTTTGCTTAGCTGATTGCTCCTCATTTTTTAGGCCTCAGCTTTTTTTATGTTACCATCTCAGAGAAATCTGTGACTTATCCTCCACCTTCATTTTAAAATAAAATATTTCTCCCCAGCCACATTCTAGCTCATGAAACTGCTTTATGTTATTCATCGCATTAGCACTATCAGAAACGATTGTATGTATTTGTTTACCTGTTAATTGTCTCTCCTTATTGAATATAAGCCCCATGGAGGATAGGGATTCTATCTGTATTATTTTCTGTTGTTATTTGTGGGATGGATGGATAAATAGCCAGATGAATAGGAAGAGGGGAGAAAAAAACATGGGCTCCTTCGGGCTCCTGCTATGTGGGGGTGGTGATAGATAGTGGCCTTAATGTTTAGGCAGACCCCTGGATTCCAGACAGAACCAAAAAAGTAATGTAATGATTAGTACAGTTTGGTTCTCTGAAAATCTGTTTCCACCCGATCACCCATTTAACAAACGGTTCTTAAGTAGTTACTATCTTGCTAGACTTTGGGGAAGATACAAAGAATAACAAAAGTGTAGTTTCTGTCCTTAATCTCACAGTCTAGTGTTAGAGAGAAAGAGAAAAATTATAATATGAAGTGATACGTATTATAATAGATTGTGTAAAAACTACATTGACTGGGAAGATTACTGAAGGTATCAGAGAGGAAGTATTGTTTGATTGAGAGGAGGACAGGACTTCCACTGGTGGGCACAGGAAGAAGGGCTCTCCAGCTGTGGGATGCACAAGCACTAGGTGTTGTGAACACGCTCAGCGTGTGATCAGAGCTGCAACTATTACAGTTCTACATGGCTGGGTTAGGGGAGTGAATTGAAAGAAAGTAATAGATGAGGCTGTTAGGTTGGGACCAGATTGTGAAGTGGTTGTATAGTATTAAAGCATTTGGACTTTTTCTTATAGGCAGTGGAGTAGAGTCATCAAGAATTTTACAACAGAAAAGTGACATCATCTGGTTTGTATTCTAGAAAGATATTTCACATAGTTACAAGGTTAAATCACATAGGACAGATTGACAACTTGTGGATTTTGCTCTAATTGTAGTACTTGTCTCATTGTATTATCTTCCTCCATCTCTCTACCTCCAGGGACACTTAATGGTAGTACTTTGCTTTATTAATCTTTGTGTTCTTAATTCCTTTTGCTGTATGTGGCATATAATGGATACTTAAGAATTTTTGTTTGGCTTTATATAGTCCAGGTCAGAAATGGCCAGGCTTGCCTTAGCTCTGAAAATGGCAGTGAGATGGGAAGGAAGGGATGAATTAGGGAGAAATTTCAGAAGTAGACCGTAGGCAGGATTTGAGGGGAAGAGGTCAGAGATGACTGAGTTTGCCAGCTTGGGGAGATCACCTTTAATGGAGATTGGAAACACAGGACTAGCGTAGCAGTGGGGAAGACAGGTAGAGTTTGTGAATATATATTAATAGATTTTGAGGAGTTGCAACACGTATGCAGAAATATGAATCTGAGGCTGAGAAAAGTTGACGCTTGAGATAGGGATTAAGAATTCGTCACCAAATAGGTGTTAATGAACCTGCAGTTGTGGATGATGAGGTGAGGCTCTGTGGAGCCTGTCTGACCGGGAGAAACAGGGTCCTGTAAGGGATGCTTGAAGAGGAAGCCCTGCAGGGGAGAGTGTGAAAAGTCTAAAGAGAAGAGTTTCTAGACAGGTGGGCTAGCAAAGCCTCGTGCCCTAAGGTTAGTAAGCAGGAGAGAAACACTTACGGCCTTTGATTTTTCACTTCTGTTTATTTATTTCTGAGACGTTTCTTTTTTCCCCCTTCCTTTTGTTCTTTTAAATTTTGTAATCAGAAAAAAAGCAATAAACAAAAAGCAAAAAAATGTCCTTTATAGGAAATTATTAAAAAAGAAAATAACACGGTTATTACTAAAAATTCTTTTAAATTCTACTTGGGAAGTGTCGCCAAAGATATCCACTAATTTTCTTTAATTATCCAGAATTTAATATGTATATCAGGATATAGTTTAGAAATACAATTAAATTGTACTTAAACCTGCTTTTATGTAATTTAATATAGCATGCACTTCTTATTTCAACTTAAATACAGATCATTTATTTTTAACGTCTGTAGTTACTTAATAATTCATTTAACTAGTCTTTATACATTATACATATAAATTGTTTCTGTTTTTTAATATGAATAATACTATACTGAATATCCTGTAGTCCAAACTTGGCTGATTATTTTATTTTATTAGGATAAATTCTGTATAAGTGTACTTTCTGAGTCAAAGGATATACATATTTGCAATTTTGTTATACACTGTCAATTTGCCCTCCAGAAAGATGGTTTCCATTTACTGTGTGTGGGGAGTGGGGAGGCTTATTTCCTTTCCTCTTCACAAACCTTGAGGATTATTAGGAATCTTTTCATCTGTGCTAGTGTGACAGCAGGAAATGGTAACTTGTTGAATGTGTATGTATTCATGGGTGAAGTTAAACATCTTTGCACATTTATATTTCTTCTGTTAAGAGTTGCTTCTTTGTGGGCTTTCTCTATTTTTTTTAATGAGCAGATTTTTTCTATGGAGTCTTACCTGTGAATATTGCCACAATAGAAAGGAATTTTGAGTATTTAAGAAAGGAAGATTGATGAAGGGTGATCCTGGATAAAAGGTAGGAGAACACAATGAACTGGAAACAGATCTGCAGGTTGTTTTTTATTAATTGAGAAACATGGGACATATTTTGAGGATTTTTTTTTTTCTTTTTTTTTTTAAAGTTTTGAATTTCCTGCTGAAATCAGGCCTGGAAAAAATCATGTAAACATTAAGATACAAATGATTCTATTCCTCCAGAATTAAGAAAATGTATACTCCTAGTCTACAAACAATGGCTTGTTTTCCTTTGTTGCAAGAATAAGTAAATAGATGATTTTTTCCCCACATCTAATGGGTGTATACCTGTGTTTAATAATCTTCATGTTATCCCTGTGAAATCGATATTATTAGAGAATGTTTTTGTTTACAAACAAGAAAGTGGAGGCGTGAAGATTTGACTTTTTTGCTCTTTTCCCTCTTTGGTATCTGGTGAAATATGCAAAAGTGCATTAGAACAGAAGTATGTTTCTGGCACAGGTAAATTGGTTAAGGGTAGCAACTTGTCCTGTGACACATTCCTCCCTGGCTGCTAAAATAAGACACTTATTTTTATGACTAAAGTAGGGTGTATATGATCATTTCTGTGCATATGCTTTACTTGAACTACTTAACTGTCACTACCAACCTTAAATTAGAATTTGTAACTTCAGCTCCTGTCAGCCAGTCCTGTTTTTAGCAGTTGTGATCATTAACAGTTTCAGATACATATCAGTCGGTTTCATACTGTGTCCCATAAAATCTTGGAGCCCCTATTTCCCATTCTTAAGAGAACAGGAAAGAAAAAGTGAGCTGGCAGGATGCTCTGTTACCTATATATTGAGTTCTCAGTAATATTTTGTTTGAAAGATATGGTTCTGCTACATTAAAATTTTTTGAAAATCATTCATCTGAATAGATATAGGTTTACAATAAAACATGAAATGTAACTAACTGTATGTTCTCTAGTTGAAAGTGAAGCCATTATAAAATCAAATGTTACTTTATTCATGGTGTCGTAGGAAATCTTAGCAGCTTGAACAAATGGGAACTGTATGTTAGCCAAAACCCAAGCCAACCAACAAAACAGAAAAACATATTTTGTGCTTTATAAGATTGATAAGATTTTTCTATAAATTTGGAAATTTTTAGTGTCTGTAGATGGAACAAACTAAAACAAATTTTAGAAGTTATGTCATTACTCTCTTCCCCAGTGGTTAAAAGTAAGAGTCCTGGAGTCAGATTGCCTTTCCAGGTTTCATGTTTTTTCCTGTCAGATGAGAGTAATAGTATCTACCTTACAGATTTGTTATGAGCATATAATTCAGATAATGTATAAAATCACCTAAGACAGTGGTTGATATATAGTGAGCATATGGTTATATATATAATACAAAACATTAGAAATTTTGTTTTAATTTTTCCCAACTTTGTACAGTGTTTTCAAAATTTTACAAAAAGATAAAAAAGTAAAAAGAATACGATGATTAATATCCATAATATATTATTACCAGTTAATATTTTGTCCCATGTGCTTTATCTTTTCAGAGATATGTATATGTGTACATTTGTGTGTAGACCTGACAAAATATATTCCCCGCCCCCTGCAAGTGGTGTTTTTATGTTTCCGCTTCACAGGCATGTAAAAGATCATATTACTTGTTTTGGTTCCACAGTTTGGTGTCGAGTGGTTAAATTTAAAATTATGGCTCCAGAAATAATGTATTTTAACTTCCTTGGGAAAAAAACCATAAATGTATATACAATTCTTGTTCCTAGTAGTGTCACAGTGTAAATTTCTTTTGGAAATTTGGTACTATTCTAACTCAAGCACAATTTGTTGAGGTTAAACAACTTTAACAGATCTTGAGAAAGAATTCTTTCTGTCAATAACATAATCTTAAAAATGGTAGGAATAAACAGTTTTAACCACATTTGTTGATGCACAGTATGCGTCATGTTAATATGGTAATTTAGAAGTGTCATAGATATGGTACTTGCAGGATTATGCATTGAGATCTTGGCTAGTTAATGAGGAAAATTTAACAGTAAAATTTCCAGGATTGCTAAACCGGTTTGGAATTGTTGAGGAGGACTACAAAACTAGGATGATTATGGATTTGATTATGAAAAGAGCGCAGAATCCGTATTTACATGATGTCATCATGAATCCTAAGGAGAAAACTGTCTGAACTTAAGGTTATATTTTTCAATAAAAGGTAAAGCTCTTATTAGAGGAAGTGGAGCTCATTGCCATCCACAAGATGTAGATCATGAGTTGGGGTTACTAGGGCAAGAAAATGCTATAGATATACACTTTTTTATAATTTAATTTTTATGAAAATAACCATGTGACATAGATTTTAAAGCCCTGATCCGTGCAAGCAAGCATTTCAACTCTTTAAATGTCTGCCTAGATACCTTTTTTCTAGACATTATTAATTTTTTCAATATTAAATATTGTTTATTGGTTTTTTTCTCATACATGCTATTCCAAATTACATACATATACTCCTTGACTTATGGTGGGGTATGTCCCAGTAAACCCATTGTAAGTTGAAAATACCATAAGTTGAAAATGCGTTTGATACATCTAACCTACTCAACATCATAGCTTTGCCTAGCCTGTTAAACATGCTCAGAACGCTTGCATTAGCCCACACTTGGGCACAATCATCTAACAATGAGCACACTGTAGAGTATTGGTTGTTTACCCTCGTGATCAGGTGGCTGACTGGGAGCTGCAGCTCACTGCCGTTGCCCAGCATCACAAGAGAGTATTGTACCACATATGAGCCTGGGAAAAGATCAAAATTGAAAGTATGGTTTCTACTGAATGCTTATCGGTTTCGCACCACTGTAAAGTTGAAAAATCATGAGTAGAACCCTTTAAATTGGGGGTCGTCTGTACATACATTCCCTACATTCTTCCAGTGTACTTATGTCATACTTTTTAGTTAAGCCATTTTTCTACATGTACAGTGTAATGGTTGTGGAAATATTGTTCACTCCTGAGCCAAGAAAGCATTATTATTGTGTTTCCTTTCTAGTACATCCCTAGCCTTCCTCCCTTCAGATAAAAATTACTGATACTTGATTTTTTTAAATTTTTCTTAGTTATCTACTTACACTTTATTAATTTTTCTTCTCAAGTTTATAACAAAGTTATAAATTTTCTGTCAGTATCATTAGGTACTCTTAGCATTTGGGTTTCTCAGGTCTGCTAAGTCTGTCTGTTACCACTTGTCTCTTCACTTACCATCCAAAATGTTGACATCTCTCGTCTGCTGTTTCCTTACCTATTTCTTTTGTCCTTTTTTGTTTCTTTTGTCATTTCAGTGGGGTTTTGGAAAGTAATAGGGCTAAATGCTTAATTTTATCTGCCATGTTAAACCAGATGTCTCAATGTACATATTACGGTATATGTATTTTTATTCAGCAAAGCATTGATTTGACAGACTTTTGTGATATTCTAGTAACATGAATAAAAATATGAGCTGGCTGATAGAAATTAAGTAGATTTGTAGTTCTTTGAAACACCTTTACCAGGGAGAATTAGTTAATGGATCACTATTATCACTGATGCTGAACATAGAGTTCTGATTTTGGTTCCATTTAGTTCAACTGTGAATTGGATGGAGACCTTTGAAGGACATATAGTAGCCCTTCCCACCCCCCCCTTTTCTGCAGGGGATATAGTTAAAGACTCCCAGTGGATACCTGATACTTTGGATAATACCAAATCCTATATATACCATTTTTTCCTATATTGCATACCTAGGGTAAAGTTTAATTTATAAATTAGGCATGGCAAGAGATTAATAATAATAACTAACAATAAAATAGAACAATTATAACAATATACTGTAATAACATTTTTGAATATATGCCTTAGTAAGTAAAATAAGGGTTACTTGAAACTATGCGTTGTGATACCACTAGTCTCATAAGCGAGACAACTATGAAGTAACTAACAGGCGGGTAGCATACATACCACGGATACACTGGACAAAGAGATGATTCACGTCCAGGGCTGGACAGAGCAGGACAGCTTGAGATTTCATCATTAACTCAGAACAGCATGCAATTTAAAACTTATAAATTATTTATTTCTGGAATTTTCCATTTAATATTTTCAGACCGCGGTTGACCATAGGTAACTGAAACCGCAGAAAGTGAAACTGCAGATAAGGGGGATTACTATCCTAATGAAATCCTCACATAGTACAATGGTTGAAGTGGGGCAGCTCATACACTGACTGGTTAACATAATCAAGATTCGGCATTATCTTAAATAAGCAGTAAATTGAACAGAAAACCAGACCATGGTTGAAGAACCATACTGTACAATTTCAGGTCTGACAACTAGATTAGCAACAGTTATATGAAAAAGATGGCCTTGAGTTTATTTAGTATGACACAAGAGAGGGACCTGGCTCCCAGAAATCTAATGGTAACTTAGACTGATTTAATAAATATAGATAATCCAAATCAACAAAAGTAATAGTTAAGTTTTAGACCTGTAAGGAACCTTGGCATTATCTAGTCCAGCCTTCATCATTTTAAAGATGAGAGAAATTAGAAATTAAATGACTTGGGTTAAAGTGTAATAAACTACTTACCATAAACTTGGAACTAGAGCCAAGATCAGGGACATCCCAAACAGATAATAAATACCGAATTCCAAAGTTGGTAGTCATTGGCATTAAACATAATTACCAACTCCTAGGAAAAGCAATATAAAGTATAAAATGATAGCCAGTGATTCTTTCTTTAACTATCTGGTTTCTATGCTGGACTAGCTTTAATCTTCAGGGATTTTCTAGGAGGTGAGGAACGAAAGCATTAGTTAATTAATAATTAATATTTTTTTATTTTTTATTTTGCAAAGCATATATTTTGAAATTTAGAGGAAAATTGGAGGATATTGTGAAGTGGAAGAAATTATAAACAGTGTATCTTATTCAACCCATAGCTTTTTATTTGAATAAGACAGTGGGAAATGTGGCTAGAGATGTGAGCAGAGTCTGTTCTTGATTAGCTTTGGGCCATGATGTGGATTTTGGACTTTATCCTGTAGGCAGTAAAAAATCTTGGAAGGAATTACATGTCATTTCCCTACCCAGAACATAAATTAATTAGAATTTCTGATGTGTCCTCTTTACCCCCAAAAGGTGTAATTTTTCTGTATTGTTAAAAATACAGGGCAATCTTTTTTACCCAGTGGTGCTGATATCTAAAGAATAATAGTGGCAGTTTCTCTGGTTTGTCTGGATGGTAAAAAGCTTAAACAGTAAATGCTTTGTGATTTCAAGTAATGCTAAATGTCTCTTTGATTAAAGGGCTCTCTTCTAGTTAGTTTAGGCTTTTATACTGTGAAACTAAAAATTAATATGCCTTTTTGAGATTGCAGTGCTGCTTTATTCTACGTATCTTTATTTTATAAACTACTTCAGAGATGGATTAATCTAAATAATAATTAGATTGTTTGAATTTGAACATCCAGACTATAGAGAGGTTAAGGATAATTCCAATTCATGAAGCTTGTTTTGTTTGGGTTTTTTGTTTGTTGGTTGGTTGGTTTTGGTAGACAGAATTGTAACATCACAGAAAATTAGAGCAAAGTCTTTGTTCAGTTGTGTACATACATGTATATACATATACACATATGTATATATGTACTTCTATTAATATAAACAAAGTTGGGTATGCTTTGAGATTCTACTTTCTTATTTACTAAGTTGCTATATGATTTTCATAAGTTTAATGTTTTCATTCTGTTTCTTCAAGCAGATTACCACAATTGTTACCATATAATTGGCCTTCCAGTTACTACTACCTTTTATTATTATAATAAATTAATAACACAGTAGACATTTTCATGAAGATACATTGTTATCAGAAATATAACATATCATCCTTCAGAGCTTACTAGATAAATTAGTTTTATTTTATCTGTATGGGCAGGAAATTTATATCGTTACAAAAATTTTTTTCTTGTGATGAGAACTTACAAGATTTACTCTCAGCAACTTTCAAATATGTAATACAGTATTATTAACTATAGTCACCATGCTGTACATCCCCGTGACTTATTTATTTTATAACTAGAAGTTTGTAAAAATATGTAATACTTCATGAATTTGCATGTCATCCGTGTGCAGAGGCCGTGCTAATCTTCTCTGTATTCCAGTTTTAGTATATGTGCTGCCAAAGCAAGCACCACATACACTCTTTATTAAACCTGAAACTTTAGAAACATTTCCATTGTAAATGATTTTGCTCTAAATTTTTATTGAAGGAGTGTCATCCATCTGGCAGATACTATTACTTTTCTAATTAAAAGATATAATGTGCTTCTGGAAATGGAGCATGAAGGAAGAGGTCTTGAATCATTATTATACAAAAGTATGTTTTATCCAAAAATGAAATTAAGAAAACAGTTCCATTTATAGTATTGAAAAAGAATAAATCTCAAAAACAGAATAAATTTAATAAAATGAGTGTAAAATTTATACTCTGAAAACTACAAAATATTGTTGAAAGAAATTAAAGACCTAAATACATGGAAAGACATTAACATTCATGGACCAGTCTTAATACTGTTAGGATGGTAGTACTCCTCAAATTTATCTACAGATTCAACACAATTCCTGTCAGAATCCCAGCTGGCTCTTGGTAGAAATTCACAAGCTGATCCTAAAATTGGTATGGAGTTGCAAGTGACCCAGAGAGGCAAAACAATATTGACAAAGAAGAACAAAGTTGGATGACTCACACTTTTTGATTTCAAAATTTACTACAAAGCAACAGTGATCAAGACACTGCTACTGGCATTAGGTTAGACATAAATCAATGGAAACGAATTGAGAAACCAGGTCTGTGGTCCATTGCTTTTTGACTAGTGTCCCAGGGCCATTTAATGGGGAAAGAATAATTTTTCAACCAATAATGCTGAGACAGCTGGATTTTCATATACAAAAGATTGAAGTTGAACCTTTACTTCATACTGTATAAAAAAATTAATCACATGGATCAAAGAACTAAATGTAAGAGCCCAAACTATAAAACTCATAGAAAACATATGGGTGAATCTTCATGCCCTCAGAGTTGGCAGTGGATTCTTACAGTATGACACTAAAACTACAAACAACAAAAGAAACAAATCGATAAATTGGACTTCACAATAATAAAAATTTTGTGCTGCAAAGGACACCATAAAGAAAGTAAAAACAAACAAACACATAATGGGAAAACTTTGCGAATTATACCTAATAATGGACTAGTATTCAGAGTATGTAAAGAACTCTTACAACTCAACAATTAAGGCTGACAATTAAGTTCATGAACTTGCCAGCGATTAACATTGTCAGCACTGTACAAACAGCTTGGTAAGGTTTCATAAACTTGGTGTATCAGTGTCTCACAGCTGTGTTCGTGTCAACGTGTGCCGGTGTTTTGCTGAGTGGCGTTCATTATTGTTGCATGTTTTTGTATGCTATTGTGAGAATGCCTGAGCTTGAATTAGAGCAACAAGCAAATATTAAGTTTCTTGTTAAACTTGGCAAGAGTGGAAGTGAAATCAGGGACATGTTAGTCTGAGTTTATGGGGATAAAGCCATGAAGAAAATGGCAGTGTACAAATGGATTAAACGTTTTTCTGAGGGGAGAGAACATGTCACTGATGAAGAGAGGTCAGGGTGGCCAGTAATGAGCAGCACTGACAAAAACATTGCAAAAATTCATCAAATTGTGCATCAAAATCGTTGGCTGACTGTGAGAAGCATAGCAGACGAAGTAAACATCCTCAGAGAAACAGGAAAATCTTAACGGAAAATCTTGGCATGAGAAAGGTGTGCAAAAATGGTCCCACTGGAGCTCACCGATGAAGAAAAGTAAAGGAGAGTCGAAGTTTGCCAAGACCTTTGGAGAGGCAAGACAATGTTTTGGGCCATGTTACCACTGATGATGAAGCATGGGTGTACCAATATGATCCTGAAACAAAGCGTCAAAGTGCACAATGGAAGTCAGCCAATTCTCCATGACCAAAAAAGTTCAAATCAAGAGTCAAAACGATGTTGCTAACCTTTTTTGATATCGGAGTGATTATTTGTTACGAATTTGTACCAACTGGACAAACAGTTAACCAAGTGTACTATTTGGAAGTGCTGAAAAGCCTGTGTGAAAAAGACGAAAACGACCTGAACTTCTTGCCAACAGTTCATGGCTCTTGCATCACAACGATGCACCAGCTCACATGGCACTGTCTGTGAGGGAGTGTTTAGCCAGTAAACAAATAACTGTATTGTAACACCCTCCCTACTCACCTGATCTGGGCCTCAATGACTTCTTTCTTTACCCGAAGATAAAGGAAATGTTGATAGGAAGACATTTTGATGACATTCAGGACATCAAGGATAATACGGCAGCTCTGATGACCATCCTAGAAAAAGAGTTCCAAAATTGTTGTGAAGGGTGGACTAGGCGCTGGCATCACTGCATAGCTTCTTAAGGGGAGTACTTCAAAGGTGACTGTAGTGATATCGAGCAATGAGGTATGTAGCACTTTTTCTAGGGTGTGTTTGAAAACTTAATTGTCGGACCTTCTAAAAAGACAACCCAATTTAAAAATATGCAAAGGATTTGATA
Organism: Rhinolophus sinicus; assembly: GCF_057876585.1. Taxonomy (NCBI): domain Eukaryota; kingdom Metazoa; phylum Chordata; class Mammalia; order Chiroptera; family Rhinolophidae; genus Rhinolophus; species Rhinolophus sinicus. The sequence continues at coordinate 155,823,908 of NC_142503.1, read as the reverse complement.
GACATTTCTCCAGAGGTGACATAGAGATGGCCCTTAAGCATTTGAAATGATGTGTCAGCCAAGCACAAAAGAATCAAAAGACTTTGACTTGAAATAAATGGCAAAAATTTATTCAAGGGTCTTAGGGTTTGCAAGTCAGAAACACAACTAGGCCACACACAGAGTGTTCCAAAGAAGAAAGAAAAGCTAAGAGTTCTTATAGTAAAAAGTACATTCTTGAGAAGAATCAGTCCTGCATTCTTAGCCTCAGGGTTTGTCCCAGATGGTAATCTTCCAGATGTCCGGTGGTTTGAAGAATGGATGTCAGGCGGTCTGAACACATGAACTTTCTTTCCTGAGTACTTCAGGGGATAATCAGAGGGTTATCTATATAATATATCTATCTCCAGGCATAACTTAAGTTCCCAGGCTACTTAAAGCAAGAGTAACATCATTTCCTTATGCTTCAATCTACTTCATTTTAGTAATTTAACAGCTTGACTCTAGAGACTCCATTTGATTTTTTCACTTTTTCCTCATATTTTCGCCATCATTAGTAATTGGGGAAATGCAAATCAAAACCACAGTAAGATACCATATCATACCGATTAGGCTGACTAGAATCAAATAGATAATAACAGGTGTTAACTGGGGAGGATGTATAGTAGAAGTCAGAGACCTCATATGCTGCTGAAGGGAATGTAGAATAGTGCAGCCACTTTGGAAAACAACCAGGCAGTTTCTCACAAGTTAAATTTAAGAGTTACCATTTGTGCCAGCAATTCCACTCTTAGGTATATACCCAAGAGAAACGAAAACGTGTATTTACACAAAAGCTTGTACATGAATATTCGTAGCACTTTTCATAGCTTAGAAGTGGAAGCAAGCCAGATGTCTATGACTTGATTAATAAAGAAAATGTGGTATTTTTTCACCTTAAAAGGAATGAAGGTGCATGGTACAACAATTGATGTACATTGTGCCAAGTGGAGAAAGCCAGTCCCAAAAACCACATATTATATGATTCCATTTATGTGACATATCCAGAATAGGCAAATCTTTTGAGACAGAAACAGATTAATGGTTGCTAAGGACTGGTGTTGGGAGTCGGGGGAGGGTCAGAAAGACTGTTAAATGGGTAATAATTAAAGAGTATGAGTTTTCAAGTAGATGGAAATAGTCTAAAATTCATTGTGGAGATGGTTGCACAACTCTGAGCATACTAAAACCCATGAATTCACACTGTAAATGGGTGAATTGTATGGTGTATGAATTATATCTCAAAAGCTTTTACTAAAATATGTAGGTTTAGTCAAAATTGATACCACAGACTTGTTAATATAATTATGTAACTTCATACAGTATTATTGGACTTAAAGTTTGTGTAATCACTTGGTATTGGTTGAAATTATTTTTCCCACCTGTGAAACTACATTTATAGTTAGACTTGGGAAAGTTTCAAGTTTCTTCACATTTGATATATTTTTAATTTTTCTGTAAGTTATTGATTGGCAATAAGACTATTATATCATTTATGGTCAGTCTTAAATTATACATTGTCTATCATGTTTTTGTAGCCTTATACACTGTTTCATAATCACTTGAATAACCATGAGCAAGATCGTCTTACTTGTTTTTCCTTACAAGGTTTTTAAGCTAATCTATAAAAGGCAATATTTGAGTAGAGATGGTGCTGCTTTGATGTTTATTATTCTCCACAAGGCAAGATTTTTTTGACTTTGAATGAGAATCTGATAGCCGTAGGTTAACGTTTCCGTTCTAGCCATTAAAGCAAACGTTTTACTAAAGAACACTGCATTGCCTAAAATTCTACAGATTAGAGTTTAGCAAGTCCATTAAATTGTTGCCATTAAATTGTTGAGATTTCAGTGATTTACTTTTAAAGTACAAACTGATTTTTTGTTACATTTTGACGTGGTCTCTCCAAAGACCACGTTCTCCCATTATAAATTGGGAGTGACTGTGCTCAAAATGACAATAGTTATTCTTACACTGAGAAGGTAGGTCTTAGAATTTTTTACTTTCCTAAAAATGGCATTTGTGGGTCTGAAACAGATTGCGCAGATTCATTTTTTTTAACTTTGTGGTAAAAAATACAACATAAAATTTACGGTCTTAACCAATTTAAGTGTACAATCAATAGGGTTAAGTATATTCATATTGTTGTAAAACAGATCTCCAGAACCTTTTCATTTTCTCCAGCTGAAATTGGGGAAAGTTAAACAACATCCTCTTTTCCCTCTCTCCCTAGGCCCTGGTAACCATAATTCTATGTTCTTTTCTGTGAATTTCACTATTTTAGATACCACATAAAAGTGGAATTATATAGTATTTGCCTTTTTGTGACTGTCTTATTTTATTTATCATAATATCCCCAAGGTCCATGTACATTGTAGTATGTGACAGGATATCTTTCCTTTTTAAGGCTGAATAAAATTCCACTGTTATGTATCACAATATTCCATTGTAAAATTCCATGTATATACCACATTCTGTTTATGCATCTGTCCTCCATTCATCCATTGATGGACATTTGGGTTGTTTCTACCTCTTGGCTATTATGAATGGAATTAACTTGGTAGCTTCTTAATGCTTAGCTTAAGCTACCAAGACATTAGAGTTTTGATGTGGAGGAAGAGGCAGCAGTTTGGAAATAAGATACAAATATGAGGAAAGGTGGACCTCAGTAGGGTGACTACCTTTTTGGCCTAGTTGTCCTTGGTGACTAATGAGAGTAATTTATGATATCAACTCAACTTACACTTACCAAAGAATTCTTCCTGAGAAGGATTGTCTCTTATGTTTCAACATGCTTTTAGATGAAATACAGAGTGGATTTGATAAGTTTATTGTCCTGTAAGCATATGACCCCGAAATTCCGTTCTAGGTTTGTGCCCAAGAAAATGCATATATACCATGTTTCCCTGAAAATAAGACCTAACCAGAAAATAAAAGTCCTAGCATGATTTTTCAGGATGACATCCCCCGAACATAAGCTCGAATGCGTCTTTTGGAGCGAAAATTAATAGAAGACTTGGTTTTATTTTCGGGGAAACACAGTATGTGTACCAGAAATATGTTCAAGAATGTTCATAGCAGAATATCTAAGTCATGCACACTAATAAACATGAACTAGAGAGAACTAACCCCCCCAATTAAAAAACGTAAAAAATCATGCACTACTAATACATGCAACAAAATGGATGAATCTCAAACATAATGTTGAGCAAAAGAAGGCAGACACAAAAGAGTGGTTATTGTATAATTACATCCACAGATGTTCAAAATAAGCAAAACTAGTTTCTTGGCTGTTGCAGTTAAAACAGATTAGTTTGGGTGGTGGTAGATGAGGATTATTGATCGGGAAGAGGCACAAGAAAGGCTACTAGAGTGCTGAAAATATTCTCTCCCCAGATGGTTATTTGGGTATATATACAGATATGTAAACATTCACTGAGCTGTACACTTAACATTTGTGCTCTTTACTTCATGTAAGTTATAACTTAACATAAAAGAAAAATTAATGATAAAAAAATTTTAAAGACGTGATTTGTACAAGAGGATTAAATTTTGATTTTTAGATGTCAGTAGTATGTGTTGGTGACCCTCACAAGCTTTCCACCTGTTCCTTAGGAGGAGCTGCTTCCTAATCACTGACTATGTAAACAAAGCGGAAAAATTATGCACAGACTCTCTAGGAAATTGTCCAAATAATTAATAATAAAACAAGACTTAATCAAAAAAAGAAAGTACGTTAACTAACATAGCTTCTGTTGACGTAAGTACTTTCATTAGGGCAAAAAGTAACAGATACAGGTGTATCACTGGGATCCGTGGAGATACTGTGGTTTCTCCAATTTGTACATTAGTTGAGTGTCTAATTTTACATATAAGTATTCTTCTGTACCTGCTGTAACTTCATTAATAGCATCTGTATTTCCTCTTAAAACTTGCATTGTCATCTAGAATGGAGGGCTATAGTCTTCTTGGCAGGAAAATATTAATAAAATAGACTGTTTTTGCCTCATGATCAAGTTCAAGTCATGGTCATTCCATGGTTTTAGTTCTTGTAAAATCTATTGCTTTGCGTTGAACTTTGATCATAATTTTGTTTTTTCACTTTCAACCCTTTTACTTTTCAAAGAACCATTTGGACTTTTCTTCCTGAATTGCTGAAATGTCTGACTGGGACTATAACCTTCCCCATATCTGTGGGTCTCCATCTGGTCTTCCAATTTTCCCCATTTATATTGCAGAGGCCTCCAAATAACAAGGAATCCATCTGCTCTAAAAGAATACTTCAAATCTTTTAGATGTCCGTAATGAAATATCTGCTGATTTGCTTTAAAATTGGGTGAGGTTTTTGGGGGAAATCATATAACTTTGAAATTTTGCGTAGTAAAATTTTAAAGGACACTTCAGTATTTTTCTGCTGCAGAGTATCATTCTTTTTGGGGTGATTTATTTTCATTTTTCTCACCACTATAATATAGAAAGTTTTACACATTTGCCTAAAACATAGGCCTCTGTAAGTACTTAACAGGCGTCCCCCTCTTGAAATGGGGTGTGAGTCTTTCTTTGACCCCATTAATAAGTGACATCCCCCACCCCCTTTTACCTCACTCTACTCAGCCTCACTCCAGACTTTAAGCTGCTAGAAAAACCCTCATTTTTCTTACTAACAGATTGATCAGAATATCATAGTTAATAGTTAGGAAAGTCATGAAAGCTAGTCCAATCACTGACCTAAGCTTTTTATTCCAAAACGAAATAATTGAAACTGCTTTTCAGAAAGTTTTTATTGATGGCTTTTATTTATTTATTTATTTTTACCATGATCCACACTAAAAAATAAATATTGTGATCAAATACATACACTAATATGTGTGTACCTGAAACAAAAGTTTCATGAAATAACACCCTTTCTAAACGCAAGGTACTCTATTTTTTATCGTATACTATTTTTCTTTAAAGATCATGTTGGTTAAGACCCACTGAATTTATTTATTTCACACTCCATTAATGGATCATGTCCTACAAATTCCAAAACACTTTAAATTGTCAAAAACAGATACATCTTACGGATTTAGCATGTTAATAGTAAACATGCATTATACCATTACCAGTGGTGTTAAGGAAGATTTAATAAGATTTTTTACAATAAACTACTTACTGACATTAATAATTAATCCCTTCAGAAAACGTGGCACAAAAAGAAATTATCCTTGCTGTTAACTGCTAACCATTTGGAAAATGTCTCTGCATAGTATACTAATATACCAGTAGAATCAGGCCAGTAAAAAGGAGGAAGACCTCTGGCGTTTTTCTTCAACGTTCTCGTGCCCTTTATTATCCTCGTACCCCTGCACACACTGCCCACTGAGAGATGCCCCGCGCGGTGGAGGCAATAGGCCAGCCTGTCCTGTTTGCCCTAAGTAGACATGGTAACCAATCCGAATTACATAAAAGTGGTTTCTTGGCTTAACTCCTAATTGCCTCAAGTTCTTTGGCTGGATTTTTTTTTTTTTTTTTTTTTTACAAATTCTAGGTAGTAACTTATAAATGCACTACTTTCACTTTAGGGCAAGAAAATGTGACTGCTGGAAATCTAATTAAAAATGGGAATCAGAGGCTGTTCCTTTATCAGGAACTGATATGTTCCTTTATCAGTGTGACTGAGAGCTGAGACCTGCGGGTTCTTTGAAATAAGGCTGTGCCTGATGAAGCTTACAGTAAGTGCTGTGTCTGTAGGTGACTTAGGGAAACAGGAAGTCCTCACGCAGTGGGTTTTATGGGCAGCATCACCTCCAGCACTGCTGCTTCAAAAGGGCTGAGTTTAGATGTAAAGCTCCAAAAACGACTGTGTAATGCAGTTTCTTTTCCATTAACAATACAAGAACCTATAGCCAGGAAGTGAGTTTGGGAACCGTTGTGGATTTTGTGCCACAGATACTAAAAGCTTTGAGTGCTTGGCATTGTGCCATCCCACCGATGGCATTTTCTGTCCATTAAACTGCCTGCTTTCCTCAAACTGTTATTGATATATTACATATATTAGTATACATATATTCATATATATCAGTATTTAGCCGAGATAGTCATTCATTTTAAATGGGCAGGATTTTAACTCTCTATCTTTGTAATTAAATTCTTCCAGAGCCAAATGTTTGAGTACTGTGTGTCACTGAGGAGAGTAGCTGAGTGATTGTCTAGCTTTCCACATGGTTGCGTTTTGTGTTGGCCTATTCAGTCTTAATGATGCCCCCTGGCAAAGGAATTCATTCGAGTGCTCAAGATGAGGGCTCAAGAGAATGATCTAGCCACCTCCAGTGCCTCTTAGGAGTAAGGATAATTGCTTTATAAGAGGGTGACATGTGTTCAGTTCTTTTGGTGCCCTTAGAGGAAATAAGCAAAGACAAGCAAGCTAGCATTTTGTGATGTATCAGCCATCATGTTTGGTGTTACAGGCTGTCTCATTTATTACATTCTTTTATACAGATATGAAAATTGAAGGTGAGGGCCATTTCATCATTTGTCTGTTATTTTTAGATGTAGTGAGAACTTGGAGGAAGGCATCATGGTGGAGTGGCAGGATCGTTGTCTACTCTCCTGGTTCTCTTTCTTTTCTCCATTATTTAAGAGCATCATTTTTGATCCTTCTCTTTTCCTTATCCCTTATGTTTACATGTAATCCAAAGGTGGTCCGTTTCTTCTTCGAAATAAGTTGATTATAAACCCTATTTTTTAAGTCATTCTCTTTTAGAAATTATTGCTTCGTATCTGCAATAATAATAGGAATAATAAAAATTAGATTTATCTAGCACCTTACAGTTCACAAAGTATTTTCACATATTCTAACTCATGTAGTCTTCATAACCACACCGTATGTGGTAGATGTTGTTCTTCTAATGTTGTGCTATAAAAACTTCCTATTCATCTTATTTCTAGTTATTCTCTTACACATTGGGACCAGGTTAGTATTTTTAAAACAAACTTTCACCATTATGCTTTTTCTCTTAGCACCAGACCTTTGGTAGTTTCCCAGCAAGATGAATAATGAAATCGAAATTCCTGTATTTCCATTTAGGATTATCCATAATCTGATTGTAAACTAGCCTTTTTTTGGGGGGTGGGGTGGCTAGAACTTTCTCAGAACCTTCTCTGTATATCAAGTCAATTTGGTTCACTTCAGCAAGCATCTCTTACCTGCCATATATCTAATACTATGTTTGTCGCTAGGGATAAAAAGATGAGTTGAACATTCTTCTTGTCCTGAGAAAATTCACTGCCTAGTGGAGGTAAAAAGATATATACATAACTAATTATAATACATGTGGAAGTTTACGGAACTGGATGCTGCCTCAGTTTTATAAAGTATATTTAGAAAAGGGATTTTTTTTTTTAAGGCATAAAAACACAAGGAACCAAAAAAATGGAAAAGAAGATAAAAACAGATGAGAAATGTTAGCAAAATTTTGAAAGCTGGAAAACATAGTTCAGTGGTAACTGACATAGCAGTCCAGAGAAAGTTGAATGATTGAAAGGATAGCCCAGTTTGTAACATAAAATACATCAGAGAGGCTCAAAAATTAGAGACGCTGGGAACTTCTGAAAGTTGGGATGCAGAGCTAAAAACAGGAAGCCTAGCTGTAGGTCTGTTTATGAAGCAGTGAATCGCTAAATCCCCCTCCTCCCTGGTATGGCCTCGCTGACAGGTACCCTTTCCCACCCTCATGGGAGATGGAAGGTTCACACTGTTGAAACTGAACTGCTCTGTGAAAATTGGGCTGCCCAGCTGAACTCAAGGAAAATGAGAACGTTTTATCTCCACTGATTAGTGAGACCTGGACTATATGGAAGAAGCAGATCCATAAGTGCCTGGGATTTCTTTGAACATTTTTTCTTCAAAAAAAAATTTATGCACAATTTCTGTAACATAGTTAATTTGTTTTATTATAAAGTTTTCCCCCAAACCCTTAAAAGTGATGACTTATTTGTCCTTTAGCTTGTGCCCTGGCACACCTCCATGTAACCTTGGTTGTGCATAACTTAGAGTAAGAAGCTGGCATTCCTGGTAGTTCATATTCTGTCCCTTTTGGATCTATCTGGCTTTTCTTCTCCCCATTTCTCCCCATATACCTTGTGCTGTGTTCTTATTGGTCCACTCACACAGTATGTCAAAATCTGTGCATTATGTCTCCATCTCACTGTTGAAATTAGTAGTTTTTGTAAGACATTCCCTTTATTTTTCTCCTGTTTGTCCTTTAAGGCTCACCTCGAGGGCCACTTGTGCCCATGTGCTTTATGCTCCCTCATCCGAGCTCCTCTACTGACTTGCTCTTATTTCTTTAACACTCATCACATTATGTGATTTATTTAACAAATTTTTTGCCACTATGTGCAAGGCCCTGCATGAGAAGCTAGAATACAGTCTCTGAGATGTGAGAACTGAGTGTCAGTCATCTTAAATGTCTGATATCTGCATACGATGGGTGTTAAAGTTTTCAAATGCTTTCCCCTACCTCTGGTGCCTTATTTTTCTAGTTAATCTTTTCTCCTTCCTCACAAATGGTTATTCAGACAGATCTGATCATGTCACTACCCTACTCAAAAACCTTTTCTTTTAAACTTTAAATAGCATTGAGGACTTTCTTATGTGAACTCAGGCTTACTTTTCTAGTCTCTTTTGCTGCCCTAACCACTCCTTCCCCTCCCTACACCTTTTTGATCCTCATGGTGCAATTTATGGTCCATCTACTCCAAGCCCACTCACCATTCTCAGCCTGCACCATGTACTTTCTAATTTTTCGTTTGTTTGCTTCTGCAGTTTCTTCTCTCTGAGATGCCTTTCTCTCTTCTTTAACGTAAAATTTTACTCATTTTTTAAGATTCTGGGGGGAAGTGGCTGGGGCAAAAAAAGGAAGAAAAGAATTTCCTTCCTAAGACTCCTGTAATTACCTTCTCGTTTTCTTGCTCACAGATCAGAATCCAGGTTTATTACATTACTTACACTACCACTCACTCCAGGGGGTCTGTTACTTGAAGCATATACTTCAAGTATTAATTCTTTAACAGTGAAGGCATGCTGTATTCCAAATGAGTAAGGGGTGAATTTTGGTGTCCCTACTTCCCTACCCTCTACCAAGTAGTTCTTAATGGTAAAACTGGGGTGTGGGTGTCCAATTCAGAAAGATCTCCTAAACACATATACAATTTTAAACTTGACTGTTTTCCTTTAAGTGATACTAAGTTCTTAGGGTCAGCTGTGTGCTAAAATTGGCTTTAGGTCACAATAACATTGCTTATACAGAGTCTGGAAGGGCTCTCCTGAAAAACCTTTATGCACTATCGTATCTGCTGTGGAAGAAGTCAGTGGCCAATTTGTAGTTTTAATCTCCCTGGGAGTAGTTTTGATCTGCTAGGTAATTTTAATCTGCCTAACTTAATACTTCACCTATTTCTCTCCCAGTGGTACCCTTTTCAGAATTTCCTGAAATATATATATATTTTAATTTTTTTATGCTAACATTAATTAGAAACACAAATTAACTTTTAGAAGCTAAATGTGGTTAATGTATAAAGAAAAAGTGCCTATTTTCTACTTTTGCTCCTTTAAAAAAGAAGTTGTTCGGGCCGCCAGTGGCTCAGCTGTTTAGAGCTCTGTGTTCCTACCGAAGTCGCCGGTTCGATTCCCATATGGGCCAGTGAGCTGCGTCCTCCACAACTAGACTGAGAACAGCAGCTTGACTTGGAGTTGGGGGGGAAAGGGGAAATAAAAAAAGAAGTTGTTCATCTTATAATGGTTTCTTAGGTGTTTGGCAACCTGTGAGTCTTCTTTATTATTTTATTGGCAGACAGAAGTTATTCCTAAATTAGTATACTCTTCAACACATAAGAGTATTCAGCAACCTTATAGCAGTATTAAAAGTACAATTGTGGAGGCCGGCCCGGTGGCTCAGGAGGTTAGAGTTCCATGCTCCTAACTCCGAAGGTTGCCGGTTCGATTCCCACATGGCCCAGTGGGCTCTCAACCACAAGGTTACCAGTTCAATTCTTCAAGTCCCGCAAGGGATAGTGGGCTCCGTCCCCTGCAACTAAGATTGAATACACACCATGAGCTGAGCTGCCACTGCGCTCTTCCCGGATGGCTCAGTTAGTTGGAGCGCATCCTCTCAACCACAAGGTTGCTGGTTCGACTCAACTTCCGCAAGGGATGGTGGGCTGCTCCCCCTACAACTAGCAACAGCAACTGAACCTAGAGCTGGGCTGCGCCCTCCACAACTAAGATTGAAAGGACAACAACTTGACTTGGAAAAAAGTCCTGGAAGTACACACTGTTCCCCAGTAAAGTCCTGTTCCCCTTCCCCAATAAAATCTTTACAAAAACAAACAAACAAACAAACAAACAAAAGTACAATTGTGTAGTTTACAAAGGGTCATCTGTTGTCTAGAGCTTGGTAAAAATAAGAATTTATACTGCAAGCAGCTTTTGTTCCCAAATGAAGTTTTTTTTGTTTGTTTAAATTATAAAAACTATTATATAAAAATCAGAAAATACTAAGAAACAGTCATTTAATACCTTCATATATATCTTTCTATTATCTTTTTTCATGTATATATATTCAGCTATGTTACATATATGTGTGTATTTGTATATATATAAATAGAACATCTCTATGTATTATTTAAAAAGTAGTCATACTACATATACCAATAACTTTTACTCAGTTAAGGTCTGGGGTGTCTGTGAAGTGGAGAGCATGGCCTTCCACAGAATACGGCACTGACAGAACTATGAGATCAAAGCACTACCCTCAAGACAGTGAGAGGCTAGCTGACTAAGGCAGGACCAATATATAAGAAGCAGTGTGACCCAGTGCGGTGGCTACACTATGCGACACACTAAACATGCAGGAGGAATGAAAGCTCAGGAGTCACCGGCGGTAGGGGGGTGAAGGAGGCTGAGTGCCCAGCACGTAATACGGGCCTGGTAAGTGAGTGTTGTGGCTCATCCTCATCCTCACTCCCAAGTTCTCAACTCGAGATGTCTAGGAGAATATCGATTCCATTTATACAAGTAGAAGAGTTGAGAGTAAAATTTGTTATTTCGGGAAGAACTTTGATATGGTTAAAAGTGTTGTCTGGGTGGAGAGCTGTTTCCAGCACATAAAGATACAGCACTAGTTTCTGGTGAAGAGAGTCAAGAGCTCTGAGAATCATCTCCTTATATTCCGTAGATAAGTTTTCCAAAAGGTGAGTAGGGCAATAATTGCTTTTATTTCACACTGTCCTTTATACTAACTAAAGTTGACACTAAATACCATGACAGAAAAATATAAAATCTTCATTTGTCAGTGAGTTAGAAGAAGAAAGGTTTGTGCTTATTGTGCTAAGAGTTAAAATCTCGGTGTCTTTGAAATTCTGGCATTTTTTGTTCTTGATTTGCCTCACAGCTTAATACTTGGGAAATACTAAATAACATAACGTGCATATGTTAGAGAAAAAGAGATTTGTGTTCTTTTCTTAAAAATTTCTCGTCTCTAAATTTCCAAATTCTCAAGCTGTTTCTGTCCTTGTCTTGCCTGGGTCTCATTATCTCTGTTTACCTTTTCACTTATAAATCATGTTTCATATATGTGAACAGCACTGGGAATGGGACCTTTCTCATGACCTTGTATGCTAGGATTTTGCTTTGCGTTTCCTGGGATAAATGTCACTAACACATACATTTTGCTTTTTCCCTAGGTAAAAATCTCTACACCAATGAATATGTAGCTATCAAACTGGTGAGTAGAATCTATATTTGTGATCATTATATTTTGGTGCCCTCATCCCTCACATATCTTTCTATAGGAGGTAGTGAGCATTTACAAAAATACTAATGTTTCTTTTCCTTGCGTATGATCCCACATAGTCATTTTCCTTCAACTATATATAGTGTTACAGTTATGAATCACTGTAGACTATATAACATTAGATGATGCTAACTAGAGTGTTAACAATGATGAATCAAAAAATAGTTACAAAATAGCTGGCAGCAAAAAAGTCACCGAAAGGCTAATAATTTCTGCGAACTTGGTACCTTTCACAGTGCTATTTTAAAAGATAAAATCATTTGAAAATTTTATCATTTTCTTGAATATGACTGATCCATTTTTTAAATATAAGGTATTTATTAATATACTTAATACAAATCTGAACATCTCATCATTGCGTTAAAAGGCTACCAAACACAAAAAACACATTACATGGTCAAATTTGAAGCAAAGGGTTTAATTGGTTTTGTTGGTACTAATCTTATAAATAACTAACCTAGTTATTGAAAATAGTATCCTAAGAGAGGTAATGCATATATAACAATGCAGGCCAAATATTTTCTCAAAACAATATATTATTTTTGAGGATTAACAATTTTAGGAGAAACAATTCTTATGCGTAAGGTTGATACAAAACCATTTCTAGTCCTACATGAAATGTTTCATGTGACTAGTTTCTATGAAACTGTATAAAAGTGTGTCCTACTAAATCCTAGTAAGTTTCCCAGGATTCACAGGTAGTTTTGGGCTTTATTAGTTGGAAGACAGAGGAGGTAATGGTTGAAGAACATACCTTGTGACAATTGTGACAGTTGTAGTGAATTGCACTTAACCACATCCACATCTATCCTTCCTCTCATTCAGCTCGTGGGCTTGTGGAGTAGTTAGAGTTGTCTTGTGAAAAAACTGACAGTTATCAGATTGGTTTCTCCACAAAGAGGTGGGCAGGGAGCAGGGCTTGGAGAGGTAGCTGCTAGGGAACCAAGTGTTTTCTTTTGTTTATTGACTCGGAACTCTGTTGGAGAAACGGAGTCAAGAAGAGAGGTAATGCATATAACTATACAGACCAAATATTTTCTTAGAGTGACCATCAAAGAATTAACCATTTTTTAAATTTTTACAAATTTAGTTATTCTGTAAAAGTGTTTTCTAGTTCATCTGTTGTTGTTTTTTTAATTTTTTCTGTTTTACTACTTTGGTAAGTTGGAATAATTTTGATTCTTTGGGGCTAGTAACAGGAAGAAGCAGCCCCTAAAACACTTCAAAATATTGCCTCAATACTGTGTATTTGTTATTGTCCCTTTATCAAAACTCCTTTTCAGGCTTTTTGTTAGGGTCAGTGCTTTCTCTTTAGATTTTCTCCTTCCAGATTCATACTAGTCGATCTATTTTAGATAAACTTGCATAGCAAATTGTTGACATGGCTGACCATTGCATTTCACTTACATTTTATCAAATTTTTTATTCTATTTTGTATGGCCAAGAGTTAAAGCTAAAAATAGACTTCATGTCATCTAGTATGGTGTCTCAGTACCACATTTCTGTTTCAAATAAATTTTAGATAAAGGTTTTTAAAGGATAACAATCTTGTCTGTGAGCCTCCTCTCTGGCTGTTGGCCTGTATTCTCTGAGGGAGATACAAGGACAGTAATTGAGCTCTTTTCATTGCAACAGCAAAATTGGCCTTAAACATTACAGTCCTACAAGGTAGCTGTCTGCTGTCCGTTTAGGATTTCAAGCAGGCATGTGTGTTCCAGAATAATCGTGATTCTGACAAAGAGCCAGCCCTCTATGGAAATGTAATCAGCATCTGGCACAGAAATACAAGGAAGCCCAGCTGGTACTGTTTCAGTTCTACTTTGTTTGGATCGTCATTGTGAGCACGTGTTTCTTGGATATCTAGGAAGCTTTAAAAAATCATACACAATGTAAACAATATAGTGTAATGAGCCCCCCCCCCCCCCCTTTACCTCCACTGAGATTTCTGGGGTTATTTTTAATACAGGTTTTCTATCAATTGTTAAAAAAAAAAAACTCATCTCCCTGCTACGAATTTTGCTGCCTTCCAAAGCTGTAGACTGTTTGCAATGTCCTTCATCCATACTGCTGGCAGAACAGCACCTTGAAACTCCAACTGGCTGAGCGAGCTACAACTAGGTGCTGAAGGGGTTAGCTGAAGGGTGAAAGTCCTTCTGTCTTCCATAAAAAGCCCCCTCATGTCTCTTATATGTGGTATGTATGCTCACTGTCAGCCTTATAAATCTGAAGAGCTTTTGCTTTTTTTACCTGCTAGCTTTGTTACCCAAGAGCAGATTATTTCTTACGCAGATTTCCAGTGTGAAGTTTTGAGAGTATTATGTTTGAAGAAGGATCTGTTACCCCTTGTGGTTTGTCACAATCCAAAGACTGTTTCTCCAGAAAGAACACTCCTCTTTGTAGTGTTTAGGTCAACATCTGTCTGGTTCCATATTAATTTGTCACTACTATTTCTGTTTGGTTCCTTGTGAATTATTAATGATTTTGCTAAAGGACAAATTACATAATTGCCTGCTTTGATGATGATATAGTGGAAGATCTAAAACCAAGTGGAGACTCAGGAGTGATCCCTCTCTATCTGAAGAGATAAATGAATAAGGAAGTGACTACAGTATAATTAATCTTATGTATTTTCCTTTTGAATACAAGAATCTTAAGAAACTTGAAGTCCAACTCTAATGATTGCTGATTTTACAATCAAAGAGGGGTATGAGTTCTTTTTGTATAGAGTTCCTTAAGGGCATATGAAATACAGTGGGTCATCAAAATAACTTTTTGTTCAATGTCATTTAGTTTATAACGTTGATGCATTGCCATAGGAACTTAACTCTTGTTTGTATCAGTTGGAGTATGGTAAAATTGATTGCATTATGCATTATTTTGCCACAATTCCAAGAACCTATCGGCAACACTAAGTGATGACTTAACTGTTTTCCGGTCTGCATGAATTGATTTAGATAAAACCTTCCTAGAAACAAAGGGATAGACTAGATAACTTCAAGGAAACTTCTGAATTCTATGATTTATGGATTCTGTATCTTAAGAAAAGTGCAGAAAACTTCAAGTGGGTTCAGAAAGAGCCTTCAACGATTGTCAAAGAGCTAAAAAAAAGTAAGACCAGTGAGTACAGGTTAAAGGAATTTGACTGAATAAATGAAGTTTAAGAAATGATTGAATAGTTTTGTTATTTGAAGAGAGCTATTGTAGTGTTCATGGGTTATTTTCTCTTGTTATTGAGGACATAAGAAAATAGGCTTAAGTTTCAGTAGTGGAGATTTAAGTCCCATATAAAGACCTTGCAAGCCATGAAATTTGTTAAACACCAGTGTGAATTATCAAAGGAAGCTGTGGGTATCTTTCCTTTGAACCTATCTTAAAAATAGACAAGTAACCATTTAATGAGGAAAGGACAGTTTTTTTCAACAAATGGTGTTGGGAAAACTGGATATCCACATGCAATGTACCTGGACCCTTACGATACATCATATACAAAATTTAATTCAAAATGGATCAAAGACCTAAACATACGAGCTAAAACTATAAATCTCTTAGAAGAAAACTTAGGGGGAAGGCTTCATGACATTGGATTTGGCAGTAATCTTTGGATATGACGCAAAAAGCACAAGCAAGTAAAGATAGATAAGTTGGACTTTATCAAAATTAAAAACTTTTGTGTTTCAGAGGACTCTGAACAGAGTGAAACCCATGGAATGGAAGAAAGTATTTGAAAATCATATCTGATAAGGAATTGATGTCTAGAATTTATCGTTTTAAACATTTTTAAGTGTACAATTCAGTGGAATTAAGTACAGTCATTCACATTGTTGAGCAACCATCACCACCATCCATCTCCAGAACTTTTTCATCTTCCTCAACTGAAATTATATACATTAAACACTGTCTGTTCCCTTCTGCCCCTGGCTTCTGGCAGCCACCATTCAACTTTCTTTGTCTCTATGAATTTGACTACTCTACAAGTGGAATGACACAGTATTTGTCCTTTTGTGTCTAGCTTATTTCGCTTAGCATAATGTTTTCAAGATTCATGTTGTAGCATGTGTCAGAATGTCCTTGTTATAGCTGATAATATTTCATCTTATGTATACAAGAGTGTGTACCCACATTTTGTGTATCTGTTCATTTATTGATAGAAACTTGGGTTGCTTCCACCTTTTAACTACGTATTGTGAATAATGCTGCTATGAACAGGAAAGTGGGATTGCTGGATCATATGGTAATATTTTGTGTTTTTTTGAGAAATTGCCATACTGTTTTCCACAATGGCTGTACCATTTTACATTCCCACCAGCAATGCACAAGGATTCTAGTTTCCCCACGTCCTTGCCAATACCTGTTATTTTCTGTGTTGTTGTTTTTTTTGTGTTTTTTTTTGTTGTTGTTGTTGTTTTGTGGTTGAGACGATGCGCTCCAACCAACTAAGCCATCCCGGAGGCAGCTCAGCTCAAGGTGCCGTGTTCAACCTTAGTTGCAGGGGGCGCTGCCCACCATCCCTTACGGGACTCGAGGAATTGAACTGGCAACCCTGTGGCCGAGAGCCCACTGGACCATGTGGGAATCGAACCGGCAGCCCTCGGAGTTAGGAGCACGGAGCTCTAACCGCCTGAGCCACCGGGCCGGCCCTATTTTCTGTGTTTTTGATAATAGCCACCGTAATGAGTATGCAGGTGTATCTTTTAGGGTATTGTTTGATTTTCTTGTTACTTAGTTGCCTGGTGGACTGTCAATTCAGAAAAATTAACCAGCCAATTCTTGAAGTTTGGTGTAAAGCAAATTTATTTAATATAGTATATTTCTGAATCTATATTTTATATAATTATATTTGTAAATAAATATTTGGAAGGACATTCACCAAAATGTTAATAGTACTTCTTTTTAAAATGATAGGATCTCACATTGATTTTAGTTTCTTCCTAATTTTTGTGCATTTGAAATTTTCTTCCAGAGCATATATCGTTTTTCTAAAAAATATAAAACTGCATACACCCAAAATTCACAGTAAAACAAGCAGGAAATACATGCCTGTATTTAATTAAAAGGACTGGTATCTGGTTTCCAAAGAGAATACACTTCAGGAGAATACTTCATGAGAGAGCTATCCTTGAATGGTGGATACAGAGTATTTTTACCTATCGCTTCTCGGCCTTTTGGCTAAGATCAAGTACAGAGTATTTTTACCTAAATATTAATGGAAGGCATTATATGTGATTCAGCTTCATCTTCCCCCTAGCTGTGATTTTTAAAGAGAAATTGATAAGAAAATGCTATCATGTATGTATCGTCTCTAAAACATTATGTGGCCTTGGCTCTGGTTTACTCTGAAAACCTAGGAATAAAAAAATTGTTTATCTAAATCTGATCACAGTATCTCTTCTTGAATTTCAGGAACCAATAAAATCACGTGCTCCACAGCTTCATTTAGAGTACAGGTTTTACAAGCAGCTTGGCAGTGCAGGTAAGTCAAGTCTGTTTTCTCCATTTATTTAACATATAGCTTACTGGAAGCCCTAATATATGCAAACTCTTTTCTCCACTTTACCTTTTTATATCTCTCCTGCTTCCTGGATAGGTCAATGAACACAGTCAACTGAAAAGCTACTTGCTCTCTGGCTCCTGGAGGGGCAGTTGAGTTGATTGGGGATTTGCGATGCCATTACTGTGCCTGCAAACCAACCTTTGAATGCTTTCACCCACCTGAAATACACATGGTTTATTCATTCTCTTTTCATTGCTTCGAAGAAAGGAGGAGGGGTTGTTATTTGCAAGCTGTATTTTACTACATTGAGACTATATCCGTTTCAAAGACATACTAAAACACATGTTCCGGAATACCGTTAACTGTCATTTTATCCATTGTTCTCATTAATTTGGAAAACCTACCTATATGATTATAATAACATGTGACCGTTGAGGATCTTTTAACATTAAGTTTTTAATTTTTAAAAACATGCCTATTTTTCACCTAAATGCTTTAATTTTTGAAATATCTTACTGGCTTCCTGAAAAATATCTTGACTAAGCAAATGTTACCAATCTTAAGGAGATTGTACCTATAGTGTACCTCTCACAGAAGATGAAATCCTTCAGCGCTAGTTTTATTATTTGACATTAGTAAACATTCCTCTGCTTTATGCTTTCTTCAGTGTGACGGTTTTGTATGAATGACTGAAACATGGTTTCTATTTCAAGTACCACTATTGAAGGTACTATTGAGGGAATTTGAGTTTCACTTTCTAGATTATATAGAATTATTTAAGAGCCACTGGGTGTTATTCAAGTTGTCTTACATTCTGACCATGTCAATAATCAGCCATATTTATAACGTAGGGAGGCCAGGTTGGACATATGTCCTTCGTTGAATCTAACGTGACTAGTTGCTCACAGGAGCCTGTTAGTATGTGCGTATATCTGTTCATTGACTGTATGCTTAAATATGGAGTGTTCCTGGCATAGGATTTAAGATTGGCAACTGAGTTCATAGGATGTATATATAACTTGAGATTTGTCTTTCCAAAACTAAATTTTAAATGGCTATTAAGTTCTTTCTGCTTTCATAAATTTCAGGGTGATAATTATCACAGCTCACTTAAAATAAACATGTCTGTACCTGTCTCACAAATCTAAAGCATAGTTAAAAACATGCCAGATCCAATCCAACTTAGAAGTTTAAGTGGCCTGAGGAAAGTGACCAGGCCATTTCACAGGATTTCCTCTGGAAGCCCTTCCAAAGAGACGAGATCAGGCAAATGTTTACTTTTCAGCATGGAGCCACAAAACCTGTTAATATAGGAGTAACATCTGTGTTGCTGGATTCAGACTGTCACCAAATATAGGAGAATGTTGCATGCAGATTCTTGAAGTTTCAGCATTCTCCATGCACTGAAAACAAGATTAAATAGGAAGAGCATTGGAGGACTTAAAAAAATTGCCTTTCACTTACGGCAGCAAAGAAAACCTGGAACCTCTGAGACTGGTGCATCCGTTGCCACCAGTGTGAATGGAAGGGCTCCTGTGTAGTGATCAGGCCAACTGATCAGGAGGCTCGTACTCCAGTGGGTTGGCTCGCATAGGTCTCCCTGCCAGTGTCTCCTCTGACAATCATTTGAAAGTCACAAAGCCTTCCAGGTCTTACTTGAAGTTCAATGGTGATTCCTGACCTGTTTGCTTTTTGAGATTGTCCACTACTCTTAAAGTAATTGTGGTAAGTGTAGTCTGAATGTTCTTGCCTGCAGCTAACAAGATAACCACAGCTTTTCCAAGATAGGAGGAGCTTGAGAGAGCTGTTACAAATTTCTACCCAGTGTAGGAATTGCTTCTTAATAACTGGTCATCCATCTCTGCTTGACTACTGCTAGCCATAGAGTTTATCTCTCTTCAAGGTAATTCAGTGTTGGAAATCGCACAGTATTGGAAGTTCTTCATATTGGGCCAAAATCTGCTTTTTCTTTCCATGGAGCTCAGAGGCATTCGTCACAATTGTTATATGCTGCCCCCTCCACCACTCAGCTCCAAATCTCCTTGTAAGCCACGCATCTTCAATTCCTTGTCTTTTTGTACAATATGTTTTATAGATGCTTCACTGTCCTTGCTCCACTACCAGGTATGAATGTGTGTGTGAGGGACACACCCACACACTCACTCCCAGTTTTGTGATGTTCCTCTTAAAATGAGCCTCATAAAACAGCACCGGTATCTCTGAATATGGAGACAGGGGGGTTATTACTTTTTTTTTATCTGGATGCAATATTACCTTTAATTTAGATGAGCTGTTTTCTTTTTTTCTTTTTTTCTTTTGTGTGTGTGTGTGTGTGTGTGTTTGTTTTTTGGATGAGCTGTTTTAACAGCCATTTCACTTAGTTAACTTTTATGCTTTTATGGAGTTTTACTCAGCTGAAACCTTTATATATTTTATATATTAGCCACCATCAATAAAAGCTTTCTGCATTTTGTGGTTATATAATTGGTTTTGAGCACCTAAACCTCTTAGATGTCATGTTATTTTATCCCATTATTACTAAATATTGGGATATTTTTCAATCCTGATTCTGTTAACTTATGATTAAGTATTGACTGTTTTCTGAATTGTAATTGCATATCATGCCTCCGTGCCCCATAAGACTAAGCCCCTTGAGAACAAGGCATGTACCTTCTTTACCTGTGTCTCCAGTGTTGAGGCCCAGCAGAGTTCCTTCACAGAGTAGGCAGTTGGGAAGGATTTTCGTGACAGAAAGAAGTTAGGAAGGTTTGATAAGCATACCTTTTTAGATTTTTGCCAAGTTATTAATAAAAATATTCTCTGGGGATGGCCAAAAAAGGAAATTTAATTTGAAAGTAGTTCAGTTGACAAGAAAGTAAACAAGATTTTACCATGTCTCATTATAAATGTGAACATGAACAGAGCTTGTTCCTAACTCACAAGCACAAGTATTTCTCCGTTTTTCTAGAGTGTGTTCCCAGCTGCAAATGTGACTCATCAGTAATGTTTCAGCAGCCGGAGCACATATGCCACTTTCTCAGAACCAAGGTGATGTTGTGGCATTATAAACAACTTTTCATGCCAAAGACATAACAACCAAAATAACATGATCGTTTTTACTTACTAGTGCTCTGTGTGTCATACAGCACAGGCCAGTGATTTGCAGAATATTGGGTATCATGACAAGGAATACTTTTAAAAAGCCCATTATGACTTAGGTTTGCTCAAGAAATTAATCAGTGCTTACAATAAATGGATGAATTTTGGGGGGAGAAATAAGCGATAATGAATGTAAAGAATACTGCTGTTACTATTGTGACCAGAACTTGAGACTTTAAATTCCTAAAGTAGTAACTTTTGTGTTGGCTTGGGAATATGACCTTAAGTACCCAGGTCTTAATCATTTCCTTGAGTTTTTGACTCTTATATCATAGGCTCTGGAAATTCATACCCGTTTTGTACTCATGTGGAGAATAGAACAAAAATGGTAGCACTGGATGATTACAAATGTGGTTTAAGTTGGAGCTCTTCCTGATTGTCCCTTCTTTTCCTCATTTGATCTCTAACTCCTTCCCTTCCATTCCACTCTGTTTTCTAGTGGGCAGTCACACTTCAAGCTTTGTTTGCTGATCGTAGCTTTGCCATCAAGAATTTCAAGACCTGATTATTTACTTTGAGGGTTGGTATCTCCAAGATACTCAGGGAAGAAAGTAAAGGGGCTGTGAGGGCCTTGACACTGAAAATGAGCATCCTGGTCTTCCTGATAGCTGCCATTTTTCCTTTTTCTGCTTATTGTAGAAGCCAAATTATAAAAATTAAAGGATATTTTGAAAGGAAATGATGATGATCCATACTCGTATACCACCCTAACTCAGCTACATTTCATTTGAATATTTCTGTCCTTTTCATATGCAGATGTGTTTCATGGCTAATCTCAGGTCATGTACAGCTGCACGTCTTCTTCCACTTAACATGATAACATTTGTCATGATGCTGTGGAGTCTTCATGTTTCTAATAATTGTATAATATCCTATTGGCTTCAGAGATCATAATTTAGGCATCAATTTTATGTTGTCAGATATTTAGATTGTTTTTATCTGAGGAAGTCATTTCCCCTCTTGATTTCTGATACATGAGTATGGTGACTCAAAACTTTCATATGTTCTCCCATTTACTCCCCATATGATATGTGATGATTTTCAGATGTTGAAAGAGCTATAAATGATAGATTCAGTTTATTCCAAATGATTCTAGAACAAAAAATATTAAAAGAAATTACAGAAGACAAAGTTTGTCTTTGTGTAACAGAACAGTGTGAGAGTAATCTATTTTCATCAGTATGCATCTGGATAAATGATAATATATTTATTTATACTATGGAATTAGCTCTAAAAAAAAAGGTAGAGTCCTATATACTAATGGAAAGATGTCCCAATATATTTTTAAGTGAAAAGGTTTGCAGAACAGTATAACGTGATCGGTATTGTGTAATATAAGAAATATGCACATATATAAAATACAGATATGTCCACATAAGCATAGAAACTATCTGAATGGATATGCAAAAAATTTAATAACGAATACCTTTGAAGAGTATGATTAGAAATGGGAAGCAGTGCCACTTTTAAGTTTTCACTTTAATTCTTTGTTACTATTTGCGTTTTTCTGTCCTGAGCATTATTATAACTGAATTTTTATATTTAATACAAATTATTTGTTTTATTTTGAATTCATTGTTGTATAGTATGTACTAATTTCTAAAAAAACTGCACAGTGGATTTATGGTCTCTCTCTTACCTCTGTCATCACCTAGCAACCTATTTCTGTCTCCATTTATCCTGAGCCATGTGTTAACAGTTTCAGGCATAAGATCAACAAATGATAATAAAATGGTGCAATACCTCGTTTCCTTTCTTTCCAAACACCTCATAGGACTGAAAAAAGCAAATTGTGAAGTGAAATAAGCTGTCTTATGCAATGATTTCCTATCTCTTGGGGGAGGGCAGTTTTTAAGGCAGAAGTTGAACAGTTACACATTCTGAATGTTATGAGGGGGGTTTGTGCACGGGGTAAAAAGAATACCTGACTTTTTAAGACTTATTTGAACTCTAAGATTATATTAAAAACTCTTAAAAACCACGTGTTACTGTACAGGAAACATCCTGGTACAGCAATTTATTACACTTGGTATTTTCCTCAGTTTCAGAAGACAAGCTTGTTTTTTACAATTTATACATTATAAATATAACCCTGGCAAAATGGACATCCAAATGGTCAGTGAATCAAAATGTGAACATTATCCAGTGTTTCACATAATTGGATAGCTGGGGGCAGGGTAGGTTTTTATTAATATTTGGAAATTATGGTTCAAGTGACTGAACCTGAGATTGCTGGAGAATTTCCAAATTTATTACAAAGCAAAACAGTAGTTTGAAATGTGAATGAAACTGCAACTATATGTAATGACTATGAAAAAAATACATTATTCTTTTCCTCACTGTTGTAAAGTCAGTTTTGTTTATTTATGATTTTTTTTAAGGAGGGCGCTGCTCACAGTGGCCCATGCGGGGATCGAACCGACAACCTTGGTGATACCAGCACCACGCTCTGACCAACTGAGCTAACCGGTCACCCCGGAAAGTCAGTTTCAGATTTTTCTCTGTGACTAAAGCAAATACATTCTTCAGTTTTTTTATGCTTCATTCCTTCTTATATCACTGTGTTTAGATTTTTCAAAGCATAAAAGGCTTTGGCATCTAGCACAATTATGTTTTTCAGATGTAGTTTCTATAGATTGTTCTGAATACACAAGATTAGGAGTCAGGGACTTAAAGATTAACTCCAGATTCCCTGCTTGCCCTCCTGGTAGCTTCAGTATTTGTTTGGTACAATGATCCAGCTTCATAAGAAAGAATAGCAGTATTTAATCATGGTAATTAAAGGCTATAAGCCTTGCAGACAGCAGATAAAACCTCCCTGTGAATTATAACCATGTTCCTTATTTTCTTATCATTTTCTTCAGTCATCAGTGTTGTGTTAATTGTATTACAGTCGCTACGGGTAAGTCCCAAACTTATTTTCCTGTTATGGGACTGTTGTTAGGTTTCTCCATGCTCTCAGGGTCCTTTTACCTAGGAGAGTGTATACACTGTCAATTTTTCAAATTCCCAGACCACATCTCTTTTATCCAGTACACCTCCCACTTTGGCTTGCGTCTGACACACAGGACCAAGACTTGGTGGATGACAAGTTTGGGGCAGAGATCGGCAAAACCAGGGGCCTAAACAGACAGGCAGCCTAAACATAGTAGAGGCGCGATAGAAGCATGAAGGTTCATAGTTAGGTATGGGCTAGCCCCATGATAAGGGCCTCGTATAGTATATTTTGGTAATTAAATAAAAGATGAATAAACCAGTGCCAAGCATGCAGCAGAAGTGGCAGGAGAAGGGAGGGAGAAAAAGGGACTGAGATCGCAAGGGCAGGAACAAATGAAAGAGGATGGGGAATAGGCAAATGGCAAGAAAATAGAACCACAGATACAGAAAGGAGAATGCAAGTTGATAAAATATGGTGGAGGCCTCTGACTTAGGTACAAGGAGCCATAAAGCTGACCTCTATTACTGTTCTCAGAGTTACCTGTTTCTTAGGAACGGTGGTTTTGAATAATAGCTTTGACATTTTTAGTAAAAGTACTAGAGTACTAGGTTATGGTAATAATTCCCACCACTTCACTTGGTGTTTAGAAAGACCTAACTGTAATATAAACGGATACTACAATGATCTCTTTTCTTCTGGACCCTTCTTAATTGTATTGAGAGGTTTTAAATGTAGTGGAGAAACTCATGTTGCTGTGCTTTAAACACTTAATTCCACTGCAACCTAGCAACGTGCCTGGGAAAAATTCTCAAGGGCTCTAGGAATAAATATCATATAGCTGATCTAAGCCTGAGCTGCCATATCTTGGCTTTCTAGCAGCTCTTCTAATCTAATGGCCATTCTGCTTTGGCTCTCTTCTAAAGGAGATGCTAAACCAAGTTTAAAAAGACAGCAAGATACTTATTGAAATTTCACAATGTGACAAAGTCTAGGCAAAATCTCATTGGTCAGAGAATGCAAGTGAACTTAAGTACCCAGTAGGTACTTTATATGTTATTTTATTTTTCCCATTTTTGAGCTCAGGGAACTTTCCCAGGGTCACACAGTAAGCAAACCTGAGGTAGGACTCTGTTTGTCCCATGTTTTTGTACAGATTTTTGTCTTGTGTGAATACATATAAATATACCCATATGTATGCCTGGAACCTTCCATCCATTATCCCTTACCTAATTATGATAGAGTGGTGTAAAATAGACACAAAAGTGTTTAATTGAAGCAAAGGCTCAGACCTTCCCACCAGTGAAGGAGTAGGATTTCTTGTGTCACATAGTGCCCCAAATTTCAAGCCTTAGAGAAGGCTGCCTTTGTTACCTCCAAAACCTTTCATGGCCTTGGGCAGCCTAGGTTTTGAAACATTTCTTTCCAAAATAAGTTAATCATTTATGTTGAATACATGTGCCATGTATATAACTGAGAAGCTCAGAGCTACCCTATGCAAGCCATTTCACCCACTGAAACCTTTATTCTGTGAATAAAGAAAGTGTTCATAGAGTTGATGGGGCTCTGCTATTTTGAAGTTTCTAGGAGGGAATGGTTTTATTATATATGTCATCAAAAAAGATAGCAGGTGCTAGTTGGTATCAGAAAAAGCTTTGAATCTCGGCAACTGTGAAATTAACAAGAACATGGTTCTGCTTCAACGGAGCATAGATCTGAAGAAAATCATAAGAAAGTCTGAGATTTACAAAACCTTTCTATAATTTGAACTTCCTGAGGAGTAGGTTATAAACAAGCTGGGCAAACATAGGAAGCAGAATACAGGAAAATTAAGAATAAGAACATCTGAAGAGACACTGAAACGATGGAAATTTTACTTAAAATAGAAGTGAATCATGTATCAAATGTAGTTGGGAACAAGTAATATATCTCAATTTAGATGTCTAATAGTTACTGTGTTTCCCCGAAAATAAGACCTAGCCAGACCATCGGCTCTAATGCAGCTCTTGGAGCAAAAATTAATGTAAGACCCGGTCTTACTTTAATATAAGACCAGGTATAATATAGTATAGTATAGTATAGTATAGTATAGTATAGTATAGTATAGTATAGTATAGTATAGTATAGTATAGTATAATATAATATAATATGCCAGGTTTTATATTAATTTTTGCTCCAAAAGATGTATTAGAGCTGATGGTCTGGCTAGGTCTCATTTTCAGGGAAACACGGTAGGAGTGGTTAAGGAATTTAGAAGGAATTTTTGGGTCTTCACCTGGGTAGAAAGTTTTCATAACAAGAAAAGAAAGGGTGAAAAAGTGATCTTGGTACAGAGAGTGAAATCTGGATCCTTTCTTGCTATGTATAAGTTTCTAGAAATCTCTCTGCCAGGGATATTATAGAGGGAGGAGACTTAGACGACTAAATTCAGGGAAACTGATCTTAATTAGTATAAACAGGCAGCCTTGAAATTACATTTTAAGGACTGTGGAGACGTAGACACTTGCCATTTCTAATTACAGGCAATGTGAATAAGTGGAGACAGCCAAGAATTGGAGCGAGGGGAAAAGTTGAGCCTAATTTTTCCAGCTGTTTCTCCATGACTCAGTATTAACCATGTGCCCATGCTGTGCCTCAGTTTCCTTATTCAGACAACAGGAAAACCTGTTTCTTATCGAGTTTGCAGACCTGCTGGGGTTGAATGAGGTAATGTCTGTAAAGGCCTTGAATTCTTAAGGGAAAAGTGCTTTATAAACACAAGGCAGTATTGTTTTACTTTGAGACTGAAGGTCTAACTTGCCTGTAGAAATGGAAATATCCTATTTACATTTTTCATAGCTTTAAAGAATATCAGAATGAAGATATAACAGTTTCATTGTTGTAGACTTTCTGATGTTTGCTCAAGCAATCGTCACTTGATTATTTCCCAGTCCTTTCTCTGAAATAGAGCAGAATTCCTGCTATGGTGAGCCCAAAACATCTGTCAGCTTGAGGGAGGTGTTTGTTTCTTTCAGAGGAGCTGGATGTGGTCAGGTTGAAATACAGTTACGCTCATTCGCACCTCTTTAGTGAGAATGAACATTGTTACTTCCACAGCTCCACAGCCTTTAATGCCAGTTTGGAGGGTACACTTGGGCACAACTGTCTTTTAATACCTGGGAAAAGAACCCCAGGGAAAAAAAGACCAAATTGCCATACCTATTTTTGTTCTTTTGTAAAATGGAGTTGAAGCCTTTATGCAAGGACCAGGCCAACTGATTCACTTAATGTTTGGTACTTATCATAACTGGATTCATTTATGAATCCTCAAAGAAAGTGGTGTTTCTAGTGCTGAACTACAGACACAGCACAAGTTTTGTTAGTGTTCTGTGGGAATGTTCGTGAATATCACTGCCCCCCAAAAGAAAGGATCCACGTATTGAGCTACCTCCTGCCTCCAGTGTGGAAGATGAGATTTCTTATGAAGCCAGATAGCGTAAAAGAACAGGTAGTAAATATTTCAGGCTTTGTGGGTCATTGGTCTTTGTTGTAACTATTCAACTTTGTCCTTGAAGTACAACAACAGCTATAAACAATATCTAAACAAATGAGCTGTATTCCAAGAAAGCTTTAGTCATGGACACTGAAATTTGAACTTTATGGAATTTTCACGTATCAGGAAATCTTTAAGTTTTCAAATGTTTTCAAATGTAGAACCCATTCTTAGTTTTCTAATCATACAAAAGTAGAGGGGCCAGATTTGACCTATGGGCTCTATCTAATTTGCTGACTCCTGCCCTAGTGTGTCAGTGACCAAACTCCTTATTCCTTTTTATCACCCCATTTAGTCTGCAGAATAAGGAAATGACCTCAGAGAAGTATATGCCACCCTGGAGGCACTATAATGACAGCGCTCAGAGACAGAAAACTGTATCACTCTCACTATGGACTTTTCACAGTGGAATATGCTACTGGATTATGAGTTTTTTAAGGACAAGAAGTATCTTGTATTCATTATAGTATTACTTGCATATCACTTGATCCAAAGAAGAGACTCAACAAATGTCTGGTAAATTGATGAAATCTCAGTATATAATCTCTTGGAGCAGTATTTCATTGGTAGTGAGGTCACTAAGTTAAGTTGCAGCTTCTTTCTTTCATGAGTACACTCTCCAAACTCTCAGCCTCTTCTTTATTTGCTTGTGCCAACAATCTTTAATTAACTGTGTTAAGGAAGCAAAATACAGGTATGAATGAATAATTTAAGGTATTAGAACAAAATCCCCCAAATTATTTCTATGAGGATTTGGTATACAAATAGAGACATGTATATTTACTAGTACCTATAAACTTAGAGCATCCAAGAACTCGATGGTGAAAGTTCTGGAATTTAAGCCCTTTGAAGGTAGGAAATGAAATATGTGCAGTTCTCATCAATACCATGGCTATAGCATTGCAGATCTTCAGACATAAAGGACTCGTGAGCAGCTCGAGAATTATTTGGACACAATCATTGTCATATCTTGACAACTTTTTGCTTGGGTCCACTCTTAATAGTTACAGTTCAGAAAAGAGCACACGAGATCTCTTACTCTGCTCCCTAAAAAAAGAGAGTAACTTTAGAGAAGGAATTTGCAATCATCTACGTGCAGCTTCCTCAAAGGAAAAAACAGTTTTTCACTTAAAAGATTTCATTAAATTCTAGGGAAAACTAATATCAATGAATGTTTAGAAAAATATATGAAACAAAAATTAAACCTCTCCATTCAACAGTTACTATTACCATGTGTATTTATTTAGTCTTTTTTATTTATATATTTTTCATTAAATTTTTTTCTGGTTTAAATATAAGATAGGGGTCTGTTTATCAAATGGGAAGGTGTAAATTTTAAACACTGCTGAGGTTCTTTTAGCTTTATTATCCAATATGGATTTGAGAGATGAGAATACTAAAGGAGTAAAATGAGTTAAATATCAAGTTGAATGTTATGATTGAAAAATAAAACATTGAAAATATTCTAGGAAGATAAAAATGTTACAGAATAAGTTGCTGGGGCCCATGTCTGTGATAATTTTTCATATTGAGACACTGTCATTTTGGGGACTTAATTTGAGTCTAGAGGCTTCGTTCAAAATCTCAAGATACCTCCCAGAACACCGTATTTTAGTTTCATTTGGCTTCTGGGATAATCTAATCAGTCAAATAACCAGACCACCAACAGCTGTCACAGCTCACACCTATCCACTAGTTTATAGGTATCTTATTTAAAATGCTAGGATTTCAAGGGTGACAGTTTTTCTAAGGAAACTGTTAAATACAGTGGAGTCAGTGACGTGAGGTTAGGAGCTAAAGTTAGCACAGGGGTGAAAATCACAATCAAAGTTACCCTTGAAAAATCCCGTAAGTTGCCCAGGGTGTAGAGCACAGTCTGACTGGATTTATGTTCATGATCGTGCGTGTTCAGTAAATATGCAGTGCCCGGCATGGACGTACTGTATATACAGTGGTGTAGAGTATGTGTAGTAAGGTGTATGTCAGCAAAATGTTTTATGGTCCTTTTTATTTTCTTGGGGAGCAGAACCTGAATTATAAGTGTGCTTGAGTTGGTGAGTCAGTAGCAAGAACCTGAGATTGGTGTATGATCGGCTTCCCTGCCTTACAGTGTATGAAACAAACTTCAGACGACAAAAAGCGTGGTGTGGTCGTCTTTTCCTTTTGAAGAGTGTGTGTGCATGTGTGTGACGTTTCCAAATGTACCTACGTTGTCCAGAAAACATTTTAAAAAGACATTTAAATTGTTCTCTTGATTTTAAAACATCAGTCCGATCTGTGACTGATGCTTAATTTTGTGAAGAAAAAATAGAAAGGGTTGTTTTCATTTACTGGGCTTGGAAAGGTGTGATTCACATACTCAGTACTAATAATTGCTAGTCTTTAATGGAGCTAGTTTAGTGGTGATAGTACCATGAATTTCTGTCCTTTCAAGGATGAAACATTATGACCTTAACCTTCATCAACTAGCTACACTAGTTAGCCAAAAAAAGGAACCAGTATTTCTGAAGCCCAACACTTGGTACACATCCGGACTAGGATAAATTCTATGGCTGTGTGTGCTTTATGTATATTTTCCATAGTTTAGAGCAGTAAGACAACATTTCTCATATTATGGTTAATAAGGTACTTTATGGTACAGTGGAAAATAAGCAGTAAAAGTTCATATGTAATGCTGTAAGAGACTTGCTTATCTTAGAGCCAAACCTCATGTGGCCCTTCTCAGCCTCTTAAAACTTGCAAATAGCTCTAAGTCGCATGAGACATATAGAGAGTAATTACCTTTAATCATATGCATAAAATTTGTCCCTCTCCCTCCTGGGGAAAAAAATTCTATTTTAAAGATTTTACTGGTGAAGACTTGTTGGACCAGTAATTTCTTTCATTGCAAATAGAGTGCTGTGAGTTTATTATAGAAATTGTTTGGCCTGCATACACTTCACAGTAACACAAGGTACTAACACCTTCTCAGTGCATTGTTTTGCAAAGTGCAGAACGCTAGAGACATTTGCTCAGTGTGAAGGCAGAATTTGTTACTGGGATTTTGTCTTCTTTTAAGAAACTTCATGGAAAAATAAAATGTAAGTTTCTAAAAACAGGCCCAGCTAACTTATATGTAAGTGGACTGGGCTGGAGAGTTGTAACAAGTTCCAGAAAACTTGTACCATATACATAGTGCTTATACAGGCAGAGATTCGGGGAAGGCTGTCACCAAAGCCTGTCGGTGGGTGCTTGCTTATAAGGGACCCGACCCTCATGGTTTTGATGCCATTTTCTTCCTTTAGTTCCAAGTCATAATTTTCTGTCTTTACTCACCCCTCTCTTACTGTGTCCCTGCAAGTTTCTCTTCCTTTCGTATCCTCACAGCCATCCTTCGGACTTTAAGAAGAGCTTCATGGCTGCCTTTAGAGAATGCTTATTAAGGAGATCAAAGTCCAGACTGAGGGCTGGAGTAAGCCCAGTATCATAAGACTGAGCGCAGCCCTCAGTCACTACCCTTCCTAACTCATAGTTTGGCGAGGTTAATCATTAAGAAGGAAGGTCTCACTCAGCATCCCCAAAGCTACGGAATACCATGGAATGAAAGAGATGAGTCATTGAAATGAATTATTCCTATGGGTTATAAAAAGGTGGAAGCATGTATTCATTGTCCTGTATTAACACTTAGCAAATTTCTTTCTAATGTTTGTCAGTTGTTGGCGAGAGAAAATATTTTTCTGAAGTTCCAGTAACAAACTACATGAGGATAGATAACTCTGCACACCAACTATCAAAACAGTGATCTAGTTGCTGGTTAAGTCCTGTTGCATTTGTAGAATATGACTTGCACATAAGCATGCTTAAGACAAAACCCACAAAACGGTGAATTTTTTATGACCAATTATATTGTCATCTTTCCACAACTCCTAAGAGTAATTTATGTTCCACCCACTGAAAAGAGTTTGTCAGCTCTGTACACCTCTGCACTCTCTTGTGCTTTCAGCAGTCTGACGTACTTTTAACTTTTCCCTTCATTTTCCTCTGTCTTTATACTTCATAGTGCTTTAATTCATCATTGCTTACCACCCTGTGGCAATTTCTTACTAATAATGACTTCAGTCGTAATGCCAGAGGAGGGAGTTTTCATGAACAGAAACACTGAGCATCAGCTGTGGCCAGAGCGCTATGCTGATTCATCTGAGGACCACAGAGTTATAAATAAGATGGTCTCTGACCTGCAGGACACTGAGCCTCATTGGAAAGAAAATGTAATGTTTACTGATTGTAAGACACTGTCGTGCAACTCTCAAGGGGCTCGCAAATGTGTCTAACCATAATGCAAACTGAAAGAGGAATGTTGGCGTTTTTTTTTGGAACGTGATTTTCTTTTTAAAGGTACATATAAAATAACATGGAAGTGTTGGAAAATGGTGTCTAATTATTTGGAAACAAGGAGGCTTTATTGAGAGCTATGAGGCTGAACTTTCAAAAAGAGGTATAATTTACTTGGACACGTTCAAATAGAAGAGTAAGGAAAGCTGTCCAAGTACAAAATAAGCTCAGATTCAGAGACAGGTATGTGTCTGTTCATGCATTTACTAAAGAGGTCTTCACTGAGCATCCCATTTGGGTTAAGTACTGTTTTAAGGTACACCCTGGGGATTCAGTGGTGAACAAGAAGACTCTGTGTCCCTAACTTACGTATTTTCTAAGAGGCGACAACCTGTGATTGGCTCCAGATGAACAGAATCGGCAGTTCTGGAGAGTTTAGAGGAAGGAGAGTTGTGGGCTGGAGGGGCTTCTTGGTTGGGGTCGTACAGATTGCCAAGTATAGAACCTTTTTCCTGCTCCACTTTTGTACATAATGCAGCCTCATTTATACCTTTCATAACTCCTTAAAGAGCTGAGCCACTAGCTGCGTGTACCTCTCAAGCACCTGAAAGGTGGCCGATCCAGTTGTGCTATGAGTATAAAATACACACTGAATTTCAAAGATGTAGTACCTTCCCAAAAGGATGTAAAATATCTCAATAATTTTTAAATAATTACATGTTGGGATGATGATATTTTGGATATGAGTTGAATAAAATATTAAGCTTATTTCACCTATTTCTTTTTACTTTTAAAATGTGACTTCTAGAAAATTTAAACTTAAATTCAGGGTTCTAATTCGTGGCTTGCATTGTATTTGTTAGCTAGTGCTGCTGTAATGCAGCGGTGTGTTCCTAGTATATGCTGAGGAGAAAATATTTCCTGTGAAACTATTATTGAAGATGCACTGAAGCTATTATAGGTGTATAATACTCAGATTAATCCTTCCTTTTCCTCTTTATTCTTTTGATCTTCTTTTTATTTACTCAGATATCTTTGCCTGTTCAAGTTTATTAATGACCTCTGCCATAATTTTTAGAGACATTTGCTTAACCAGCCAGTGGTTCAGAATTAGAAGGTCTACAGGTGAGACCAAAAGTGTCTTAGTTTTTCTAATTTCAGAGTTGTTACCCTGCTTTTGCCTCTGGGCTTTTAGCTACCTACAGAGTATATGCTTGCTACTCCCTCAGCCTGCAAGATTCACTCTCCCCACTCCAGCCTAATCAGCTCTTACCCAGCCTGTGACCCCTGCTCTGCGAAGCCTTCTCCAGCCCCGTCAGTCAAGGTTAGATGCCCCTCTTTACTGTTACCGTAGCACTGTGTTCTCACTTGTGATGTTTGATGAATGGACAAACTGACCGCCAGACACTTGAACTTCATTGAATTTGAAACTGGGAAACAGGGACATTGCAGCACTTATTCCTCAGACTAACTGAAAAATCAGCAAGATAAATGAGTTCACTTTGCTTCCTTGCAAGTCTTGCCTCCTCAGTGATGAGAGTAATAAAGTCATCTTGAATGTTCTATCAGGTCACATCTGTTCTGACTGGAGAGAGATTGGGGTGAAGGCTCAAATGAGAGAGAAAAAAAGGCAGGCAGTAGCATCTGTTCCACTGGCCGGTTGCTGTTCTGTGGCAAACCACTTAACCTCTCCTTTCCCATTCGGAAAATGAGGGTGACCCTTGGTGCTTTACTCTCCCAGGGCTCTCTTTATGCTTAAGGAGGGATATTACAGTATTAAGGGAGTTCAATAATAGGGGACACTGTTTCTGTGCTATGATTAGACTGTGTGCCTTAGTGGGCGTTGTTTTGTTTATCAATCAGGAGACTTCTGGGAACAATTTGTTAAATGGGCCCAAAGTTAGTGAAAACGTATGCTTATCCACTTTTCATACTTTCTGTATTAATCTAAGCATATGCCAAGCTGCCTTCTGAATTCCTCATGATGTGTTTAATTTATTAGGCTTCATTCGACGATGGATTCCTTGGTAGTTGTATTAGAAAAATACCACTAATGCACTCCTGATGTAATCTTACCTGTGCTTTTGTAAGGGAAATATTACTCTTTATTTACTTGGGTTCATCGTCTATAAACATTATCAATATCTTGTGATTGTCCAGTAGGTTCATAGACAGACCGTGTTCTGATGACTCTTTACAAAAATCAGTTCATCTCCTATCAAAGTAATGTGACCCAGTAGTACTTGCTGTCACTGTAGATGTCCTGGAATTTAGGGCACAGATCGGTACATGAGATGTAGCCAAAAAGCCGGAGACTTGGAGGCAGAAGTTGGGGTTTTAGGTCTTGGCTGTACCCCTCACTGTATGACCTGAGCAAGTCACTTCAGATTAATTACCTTACCTCTAAAATGGGAGTAGTAATACCTGTATGTACTTGTTAGGATTAAATGGGAGAACCTATATAAACACCTCTATAAAAACACTCCATAAACTATAGAACAGTGTATGGCCAATAGACTTTTGTGATAGGGGTATTCTTTGAGTGAAATTTTCTCATTGTAGCATTGAACAAATAATGGGGTGGGAAGGATTCTTCTGCCTTTGAAATATCAGTGACAATTTGGATAAAAAGCTAAATTTCCTCCAAACACACTGTGGCTGGGGCTTTGGGAATAGTGGGTCAAGACAGGTTCTGAAAGCATTTTTAAATACTCCATGGGCTTGGATACTTAAGTAATAGGACGGCAGTACTAAATGTTGAAAATTGGCCCAGGACTTGAAACAGGCCAGGGACCAAAGAGGATTTAGAACTCCGGCAATTTGTCAGTGTGTACTAAAATGTTAAATACTCATACCCCTTGACTCAGCATTTCCTCTTCAGGGAATTTACCCTCAAAACATATTTGCATTCTTGCCCTGAAACGTAGACACAAGGATTTTTTTGCAGTATTGTACACATAATTGTCTAAACACTTTCATTTTCAAGTGATAGAGTTCAAGCTCACTTCAGAGAGAGTGGGTGGGGCAAGAATTTCTTCATTCACGAGACTGAGAAGTCCAGCAATATTCTCACGTCTGGCCAGCCAGATCTAGGACCAACACTGTCCTTGGTCCTCAGGTTACGTGGTGTATTTGTCTGTCTCTCTGTTGCTCTCAACTCTGCTTTCTGTTAGTTTCATTCCCAGACAGGTAGTCTACCTGTTCTCGTGTGGTGGTGCCGGGCAGCTCCAGGCTTACCCCTTCCATTTTAGCAGGCAGGGCAGGAGTGAGGGGAGGGGGGTTACTTCTCTCCTCCAGTTCCACAGGAGTCCTGGAGTGGACTGTCATTGTACTGAGATTAGCCAAGCACCCATCTTTGACCCAATTCCCCAGGGCAGGGGGATAGAATACTCTGATGAACCTGGCTTGAGTCATATCCTTGGGGTGGCAGTGGGAAATGAGTTGAATCACTTTACCCACATCAAGTAACACCGAGGAAATGGTGCTTTTCCACTGGAAGAGGAAGGTGTTTTTATCAAAAGAAGGAAGAAGGATGCAAGCCGGGCAAAAACAATAGCTGTTCACTATAATATCTATTTCTAATAACAAATATATGGATACAACCTAAATGTCCTGGTACAGGAAAACTTAAACAAATATGATTCATCATAGAAAGGGATACCATGTAGTATATCCATGTGTTGACAAGAATAAACGTCCACTACATAGTATTAAATTAAAAATGAAGCTGCAGAAAAAGATTCTTAGTTATGCATATGTGTTATATGATCTGTTGTTATGGATATGGATACTTTTTCTTCATATATTTCTGTACTGCTTTTAGTTTGCTGTTATGTTTGTTGGAAATGAGTATATATCACTTTTATAATTTAAATAGGTAATACACCAGGTGGCGTCTGTTCCAGACCAATGACTGGAATTCACAGAGCTCAAGAGCTACAGAGAGATGGACACATGATAGGAAATCTGGGAAGACAGTGTACATGGAGCTGATACAACACAGATGGGAACCACGGCGTGGCTAGAACAGGTTACGCTGCCTGTGTAGTAGGGATGGGAGGTTTACATCTCGGAAGAGTGACAGAGAATTGCTGGAAAAAGTAAATGTTAACTTAAAAGGCATGTGGTTTGGAAGAGGTAGGATAGGGAATAACTTTGGCAACCACATGTATGAAAGGGAAGAAGAACAGAGGCAGAGAATCAGTATAAAGAAGAGAGAATCAGTGTAAAAGCAGAGAATTAGCTCAGTGTAAAGAAGAGAGCAGCGAGTCTGCAGTTGAGAGAGCTGGTTCTGTTATTTGGGCAACTCTGTTACCTAAGTAAGTCCAGGCCCCATCTCTCAGGGTCTCTGTCTCCTACGTAAAATGGACTTATTACTAGGATTTCCCTTTTTCTTCATGGGATGACTAAGATTTAAGTAAGAAAAGAAGAGGGCTACTTATGTAATATAAAGACCACATAATTCCAAGTTCGCTAGGACCAAAATAAAGAGTTTGTTTACATATAAATGGAGGGGGTGAAGAAAAAGAAAGGTGTCATTAGACTCCTTTGCAGATTAGATGACTTAGATGACTAATTTTGTTAGTCATTTAACCTATTTGGATTGGCAGGTGGCTTTTTGAGAGCAGGGAAGACATTTACATTTGTTTGTGTGTAACTTTCACTGCTGTTAACTTAAATGAGTAATTCTACGTAGTTCATCTACATATGGGAACAGCAAGATGAAACTGCAGATACCATAACTACCATCATGGAAGAAAACACAGGATAAAGTCAGTGTAGAACTACAACTCTGAATTATGTGCAATCTTCTTACTGGGACTTGCCCAACAGAACTTTTTTTTTTTTTTTCAGTCATTCCCATGGAATTCAAACAAGAACTACTCAGAAATATCAACTGTGTTAGCATTCCCTGCTCATTTAAAATCTGATTAATTTGTTTTGCTCTGTATTACGTGTGTGAGCATTTAGAGGCGAGCCTTGTACATTCCAAATAGAAAACTCAAGTGGCGTTTCACTGAGCTGTGTTCGTTTGTTTATTTGTTTAATTTGTGCTTATTCTACCCTTATCTACCATATGCTTGGACCAGTGCTAGCTTGTCACGGACACACAAACTTACTTAACACGTTGTAGTTGCAGCCTTCAGACAGCCTTCTGGTGGTGACAGGCAAGATAGACACGTGGACGGGGAAAGTGTAACAGGAGTGGGGCAGGATTGTCAGAAAGAGGCTCACTGTACTTGGGAGTGACCTCTTTTTTTTCTTCTCATTCCTTCTAAATGCTTGCTAGAATTTCCTTGACTTTTTATTGTTCAGATGTTTGTAAAGAAGAATTGGGCATCTCTTAGCTTTTGAAATTCTGTCTTCATAACTTAATCACAGGAATTGCCCTTCTGAGGAAAGTGGAAAGCTTTCAGAGACGGTGTTTTTATCCCTTAAATTTACCAGTTCTGAGCTGAGTGTGTCTTTTTGGAAAGAGAAAGAATCCCCCATCCCCAGCCCACCCCCCCACCCCCATTACACAAAATACTTTTTAAATAGTGTTTATCTTACGTGCTATCTACTACAGAAGGAATCTGTCCTCCTATCTTGAGCTTTCTTTCTTGACTCCTTTGGATAAATAAAACTTTGAACCTTCTTTGAGGCACTTGGTAATTATGTGTGTGATAGAGAAACTGGAAAAGGTCAGTTTCTGTGTCTCACTGCACTTGCCTTTCCTTGCCTCCTCTTCCCCCACCACACAAATGTGAGCTTATGTTAGCAGCAGATATGTCTAGAGATACTCCAGTTCCCAAGAGACCTGTGAATAAGATGATTGTAAAACATTTTTCATTATAGGACAGACAACGTTATCCTGATGCTTTAATTCTGGGTCTGGCTGTTTTTGTTATTAAACCAGCATGTTGAGTATATTCATATGTTGAACTGGTTCATATTGCAAAGAGGCATTTTTCAGAGTCAGAAAAATGAAAGGGATTCTGTTCTTAAAAGAGAAACACATGTATTGTCTTGTCTTTGTAATAATGCATTGTTTTTTAGTTATTTCCTGAGTTTTAAAAGCACTGCTTTCATTTTCCACTTTCAGTTCTTCCTATGAAATATCGACCTGTTTATCTGCCTATTCTTTCTTTTTTGTTAAGTGGCTTTATT
This sequence comes from Rhinolophus sinicus, assembly GCF_057876585.1. Classification (NCBI taxonomy): domain Eukaryota; kingdom Metazoa; phylum Chordata; class Mammalia; order Chiroptera; family Rhinolophidae; genus Rhinolophus; species Rhinolophus sinicus. The sequence continues at coordinate 155,786,475 of NC_142503.1, read as the reverse complement.
TAATATTATTGATGATAATTCCCCATATGTAAATAATTCCCTGATTCTCTCAAACAATAAAGAACATTCAGTAGTTGGAAGCCACTACCATTGATGGGACCAAGGACAGTTTAATTCTGGAGAAAAATTATTGTATTCTCTTTACAAATTAAAAAACTGTATAAACAGATAAAAGAAGTGAATTGCCAAGGTCATTATGCCCTTAAAGGTTTTCCCCGGCCCTGACTTTAGAAGACAGTGATCACCGAGCTATGCTTATTTTTTCATAGAGTATTTTCATATAGATGTTATTTTTTATATCTAGATATTAATGTAGGTATGGGACTTTGAAATTGCTTCACAGCTAGGTAATTTAGTTTTTCAAAAAGATGAAAGGCTAATTATTAGGCAATAATGTGATCAAATTACCAAAAGCTTCAAGGTGGTTCTATTTCAGTTCTCAGCCTGATGTGCGTTTAAAAATATCTCTACTTAGAGTAGGTACTGTTCATAATGCATTATGGAATCTTTTTAGGTAACAGCTCGGATGATAAAGAAGCCATTATCCTTGATTTTGTGTGTTTAACCCAAGTTAAATTTATGCCAGACTGAAACTTAGCTGTAGTGATGAGCACCTCACTTCCTTCTGTGCAACTTGCTCTGTGTGTGTCACATGTCCAGCAGGGTTTATAAGAACATGTTATTGGTGGGTGGAAAAGCTGTTTCATGCTACCCTACGAAAATGTACAAGGTAACATGTGCAATGTATATATAAACTTGCAGTTTTGGTTTGTAAGAGATGGAACCTGTAGCTAAATGAAATCTATTGGAAAGCCTTTAGAAAAGGAAAATTCCGGATTCACTTCTTTAATTTCTAGGCTTTTATGCAGCTGACCAAGTAAGGAGGGAGACCTCACTAGTGCTTCATTTCCATCACAGATGAGAGATTAGAAAACTACCTTGGTTTCTGAAATACCACGGATCAGAGAATTCAGTGCATGTCCGCCTTTCCTACCTCTCCCACTTCATTTCCAGTATCTCATGTTTACGTGCAGGAAGTACCTTGTTTACCATGTGTGTAGCTTGTGTTGTATTTAAGGCTTTGCCCTCATACCCAGTCTTACTAAAGGATTTCACAGCATAATGTGGATTAATTGTAATTTTCTGAAGCAATGGAATTAGAGATGGCAAAAGAAGAATAAAATGTAAAACACAGGGTTTCTCATGTAAATGAAGCCCAGGTGATAAAAAATTATTTGTGGTAATCTGTGACCAAAAAGACAAGACTTTCTCAGTGCGCTTCTCTGTGTCTTTCACCACCAGCACTGGCCAGTTAATGGGCAGTCATGCAAGAAACTAGGCACAGAATGGAACTTGCGTGGGCATCTTTCTGTACAAGTAGTTCTAACAAATTATGGCTACATCTCCCAAAGAGACTTTTATACTCAGCAGTACATTTTCTGTAATATCTAAGAAGCTCTAAACAAGTCTTTTAAATAGCCTTAAAATGATTCCCTTCAAAAGGTATTGAGTCTAATATTTCTGATGTAACGGAATTTCTGAAAGCGACTGCTCTGTCAATGTTTTCTGAGTCCTCATATATTTTTAGTCATAAAACAAAGAAATGCCTTTTATTTTTACCCTCTAGACACAGAGTTTTCCAGCTGAGGTTGCACTTCAGAATCACCTGTGGATCTGTGCTTACATCCACTACCAGAAATTTTGGTTTAGTAAGTTTGAAGGGAAGTCACTGCATCTGTTTTTTTCAAGTTTTAGAGATGTTTCCAACTGACACACTTCTAGTTGAGTACCGCTCCCTGCTTACATTTGTACGTGTACCACACACATTCTATGTGACATGGAGGCGAGTTTCTTTCATGCTGGTTCTATGGCTTTACAAAGAGGAACTAGAAGGAGATCTCAGCTGTGGTCAGAATTTTGGATTTAAAACGGAACTATTCTAAACCTCTCTTCTTTACAGAATTGGTAGCAGAACCAACCAAATACTAGATCCAAGACTCTGACTTGAGCTCTTTTCATACTAGCATCTTGGGCCTAGTCCATCTTTGAGAAAAGCTTTAAAGCCACGCAGTAATTGAGAAGTTGTCTTGAGTATCCCAAATCCTGACAGAGTATTGTGAGGTCTCAGGGTATTTAATAACAGGAGCAATCATGCAGCCAGCAGGAACTTCTCCCATCTCTGAAGTTAAAGGCAGGGGTTACGAGTAATATAACTCACAGTTAGAAATTATAGACATCACCCAGAATGCTTTTGTGACTTCTTTGTAAACATGGACATTTCTAACAAGAGATACCTAGGTTTGGCACTAAAGACTGTCAAGAACAGGATGTTCATTTGTCTCATTTAAACTGTTCCTTAAATATTGGCAGCAAGTCTAGGAAGTTATACTAATATTATATTTCTAAGCAGGCCTGACTTTTAGCTTTACTTCAGAGGAGGATGTTGTACCCAGATTTGCAATTTAACCGACTAAAGGAATAAATTGCTTATTAATTAGTATTAGATTTAGCTGTAAAAAAAAATCCAAATAACAGTAGTTAAGTCAAGGCAAAGATTGATTTTTATTTTGGATTAAAAAAGTCCAGAGGGAAGGGAAGTCCAACATTGGTGTGGTTACTTCATAGCCATCAGGTACTCGGGTTCTTCTGTTGTTGTTTCATCCATTCTTGGCACTATCTTACATCCTGCAGGCGTCTGATGGTGCTGTTAGGTTGGTGCAAAAGTTATTGCGGTTTTTGCAATTATTTTTAACCTTTTAAACTGCAGTTACCAACATATATAGATGGCTTCTGGAGCTTCAGCCATCATCAAAGGGGCATAGCTCCAACTTGAGTCATCTCCCTTGAAAGAGCTTTTTTAGAACCATCCCATCCATGATTTCTGCTTCCATCTCACTTGTTATTCCTATTATCAAGGGAGGCTGGAAAGTTATAACTGGGCAGGTTGCTATTCACTATAATTAGAAGTTCTATTATTAAGAAAGAAGGAAGAGTGGATATTAGGCAGGCAAACAACAGATTTGCCTCAACCTGTTTTGAAGAATATAATACTTATACTAGAAAAATCAAATTTTAGTGACATCAAAAACTATTACATAGGATATAAATGTAAAAGATCCCAAGCTACAATTACCATGTGTCTGATTAATAAAAACAATGAATCTCCACGATAGTGTTCTACTTCGGATTCCTCAGCTGGACTCGCTGGGAACAGCTGTTAGGTTTTACATATTTTAAATACACTGAAAAATGAGTTCTTCAAAACAACAGGGGTTGGGGGAAAGACATTTCAAATTAAATTCTGTTTCCTTTTGGAGATAGGGACAATCAAAATAACCACAAGGACAGTTCAATGGATATTTATGGAACTAGCAGGAACAGAGTATACTATATTAGATGATTTGAGCTAGGAATGAACTTATTAAAACACTCAAGTTGTTTAGTCTTTAGCTGGAACAAGATAGCCTGATGCAGCACATGAAACAGGTAAACACGTATCGTAGCAATGAATCATACCAACTCCACACATGCAAGACCTGTCCTGGAGAGAATGATTGGCACCTTGGGTTATTAGGTGGCGCATATTGTCTTCGTCCATTCAAGCTGCTATAACAAAATACCACAAACTGGATGGCTTATAAGCACAGAAATTTATTTCTCACAGTTCCAGAGGCTGGAAGTCCAAGATCTGGGCACCAGCACGGTCGGGTTCTGATGAAGGCTCCCTTCTGGGTTGTAGACGACTGACTTCCTACTGTGTCCTCACATGGTGGAAGTTTTCGGGGGGGGGGGGGGGCTAATCTCTTTCATGAGGGCTCTGCCTCATGACCTAACGCCTCGCAAAGGCCCCAAGTCTTAAAACACATTAGACCTTAGGTTTCAACTTTGGGGGTGGGGGGTGCAAACATTCAGGTCATAGCAGATATAATGACCTCTGCCTGTATCTTAGCTGTACAAATAAAAAGAGATACGAAGATGCCGAGAATTTTGTTTTCTAAAAAACTTGTAAGCAGTAATCTGCAGCATATACAGCTGTAAACCATGGTATACATTATTGTGTAAGATGGAAGTGTTTCTGCTCTATGACACCAGGTTTTTTTCAATGTTCTGAGTGCCTCATTTGTCACATTTACTGAGTGCCTCATATTTACAGTACATTTTAAGGAGGAAATTCATTCACAAGTTGCCACTTTGGTGAGAAAGTCTAGATTTTGGTTTCTTATAGCTATGAATTTCAAATCTGGGGGAAACCCAGACTTGTATTTTTTCCCCCTATTTCTTTCATAATTACTTATCAGTAACCAAACCCTATCTGTTGACTTTGCTCCAGTTAATAGAAAACAGGAAACTACCAAGACTCGCTGTGAGAAGAGGCCAGGCTGCACCCTCTGTGACCTCACCCCTGCAGACTGAGTTGTCCTTGGGGCAGCAGCTGCCAACAGCTCCATGTGTGGCTTTGGCAGTAAGCATAGGAAGTGCAAATGAAACCAGAGAATGCAACAGGGTCTGTTAGCCTGGCCTTTTGAGCTCAGCGAGAGCTGTCTTTTGAACCGTTAATAACCATGCGCTCTTGGGCATCCTTGGGGGGAAATAGTTTACACTCTGACCCAGTGATGAATCAGGGACCATTCTCTGTCTTACATAGCAATGGAAATGTCTTTGACACTCTGGTATGAAATAACTGCTTATTTGAACCTACTGTGAAAGGACTTAGCCTTTCCCACTCATCATTAGTTCCCTTTGAAGCTGTTGTGCTCAGTTTAAGTTCTCCAGGAGGGACTAGGAAGGAAAATGGAAATCTCACAAACTGTACTTTCTTTACATCTACTCAGTGCTGCTGCGACTATCTCATCTTTTGGTTTTTGTTCCCCCATTCGCACCCCATTTCCCCTCTGCTTTCAGGTGAAGGTCTCCCACAGGTGTATTACTTTGGACCATGTGGGAAGTACAATGCGATGGTGCTGGAGCTCCTCGGGCCTAGCTTGGAGGACTTGTTTGACCTCTGTGACCGGACTTTTACTCTGAAGACTGTGTTAATGATAGCCATCCAGTTGGTAAGTTGGCATTGCTATTCTGCAGGAGGACAGGTGGGTCCTGCAGCCACATCCTCGTGTCCCTTTTGGTGGTTTACCAGCTGTAGTGACACCGAGTGAATGCACACTCATAGGCTTGATAGTGTTCTTAGGAAGCTGACCAGGGCAACAGGGGCCAATCCAGATAAGTCCACTGCCTCTGCCCTTTGCTCTGTTTTAAGAGTTTGCACCTCAGAGCAATACCCTGCCCTTAGCTGAAGTGGAAGTATATCATTTAGATTAGGGAAAAAGAAGATGACTAGGGGAAGTTGTACAAATGCAAGTAATTTCTTAGATGTTTTATTTATAGATTTTAAACACATGCCTGTTAGGTTTTGTCACGTCCTCCCTCTCCCTTTTCTGTTGCATCCAAGAAAAGATTGGAAATGTAACCCACTGCCCTGACAATCAGATTCCAAAATTGTGTGACCAAGAACCCTCCTTAATTCTCTGGCCTCCAGTTCTCAAACTGACATAGCTGAAGAGGCAGCTCTCTCAGCGCCTGCCAAATTGCATATCATTACCAGTTTAAGGAGCAGTTAAGACAGTTCCTTTGAGAAGCTTGTCAGCCTCTGGAAAGAATGCGAATGCATTTTTATTGGTCTGACGTGATGATGTAGGTCTAACCCACTTTACATCAAAAACTTGGAAATGCTGAAAAATTGACCTTGACTTCTTAGTCTAAAATTCAAATGTCTGAGCTTCCCTTTCTAGACTGAATAAGTAGAAAAGCTTTGTAGATAGAAATGAACTTAATGAACTTTGAAATAATGTTGATTATTATTTTGGACTGTTTTTACATTCACATATAAACTGCACTCCTAGCTCTGCTGATAATTAACTCTTTGATATCAGTCCAGTGTTAACTTTTCTGGGCCTCACTTCCCTCGTTTCTGCAACAAAGAGCTGGACTGGGGTGAATGTGGCAGTGGCACCTGTGTTCAAAGGCAGCCAGCATATTCCGATACCCTGTCTGGGAATGCTTCTTGCCTCCCAAATGCTTACTCTCTGAAGTAGAATAAGAACACCTAATACTATTCATCATTTGCAAATTGTAACATGAGGTAAAACTGTATATTATCATCTTAGCTGAACTGTACTATCCCACTCTTTTATTGTGATATTTGTTGTGTATATGTTCATATCAGAAAATGTTGTCTTGTTTACAAGAGTAAAGTGACTAGGTAGTGAAGAAGAAATGAGTTTTTTATTTTCATTTCAGTAATTAAAACCTTGGGCTGATAAAAGAAAATGTTTTGATGTATTTTTTCAGTAGACTTCATTGGAGAATTTCCATCATTGTGTTTTTCTTTTCAGCTTTCTCGAATGGAATATGTGCACTCAAAGAATCTCATTTACCGAGATGTCAAGCCAGAGAACTTCCTGATTGGCCGGCAAGGCAATAAGAAAGAACATGTTATACACATTATAGACTTTGGACTGGCCAAGGAATACATTGACCCTGAAACCAAAAAACATATACCTTATAGGGAGCACAAAAGTTTAACTGGAACTGCAAGATACATGTCTATCAACACGCATCTTGGCAAAGGTGTGTTTATTTTCTGCTCCTTGGAAGGGGCAGGTCGTTAAAACAGCCTTTTGTTCTAATAACACTTTTGTCCCCATTCTGCATTACAACCTGTGATTCTTACTGCTTCACAGGTAAGTGATGTTTATACTTGAGAACTTATGATGGTAAGTTAGTGACTTTCCTGAGTATTCTGTTAACAATTTAAGGATTTTAATTCTTTATACAGTTGACCCTTGAATAACACAGTTTTGAACTACACGGATCCGTTTACAGATTTTTTTCAATGAATACTATAAATACTTTTTCTTTATGATTTTGTAAACATTTTCTTTCCTCTAGTTTATTGTGAGAATACATATATATATATATATATATATATATACACATATATATATATATATATATATATATATTACATATACAAAATACATGTTAATTGGCTGTAGGCTATTAGTTATGTTTGGCAGAGTCAGAAGTTATATGTGGGTTTTCAACGGTGCAGGCGGTCGGCACCCCAAACCCCCGTGTTGTTCAAAGGTCGACTATACTGTGTTTCCAAATTCTTCATTTCTTAGCAGTGTAGGTACTTGAATTAGTGTATTAAAGTCATAGCATTTTATTTAATTTGATACAAATAACCTTATATAGGACATCGGGCTAATACCTGTTGGGGAGGGAGCATTTCCATGAAAAACGGGCTAGGCTGCTGGTCACTGTGCGCAGTTCCATGATAGTTCTTCAAGGAAGAGCCTACGTCTTATTCAGTGAAAATATATTTGCTTTTCCATGAGTCTTGCATTTTATTCAGGATTGACTGTGTGTACAAATACTGCAGAAGCTCCGATCAAGGCAGAAGGCCTTACTTGTTAGAGGAACTAGTTCAGGAGAGAGAAGCCTTAAGAACAGTGGAAGGCAAAGTAGGCAGGGTCCTCGGCCCCTCACCAGCATCTCCAGTAAAACTTCCCTTTTTATCTGTTTATATGTTGGTCTTTCATGGAAGATTCTATTTGGAGAAAAGTTTCCAAGGTGATTGAAAAAATATGTTTGAAAGATACCATCTACATTCTGTAAGCAGAATATCAGGTTTCATAATCCTAGACATAGTTGATTACATCAGGTGTTTGAATATTAATCAACTTGTACACTAAAGTATTTTAAAGACTAAAATCAACAGCTACGAAGTTTCTTCATGGAGTAAACTGCACAGGTATTCAGATGATGATTCTAGTATTAGTGAAGAGTAAAAACGACTTTACAAAGTAGTGTGGTACAGCTTGAGTTGAAATCATGAATGCTGTCAGAATGTTGTCAATAACAACATGGAAATCCTCACTTAACTAAATGTAACGCTTTAAAATTAGATTAGAAGCTCCTCTGCTACGTATTATCATTGTCACTTTTATCTGTAAAATGAGAGTAATATTTCACAAGGATGTTTTGAGAATTGAAGGGGTAACATATAACACAGGTCTCGCATAGTGCTCTGTGTTCCTTTTTACTTCCCTTTTACAAGGAGACAGCCTGTGTTGTAAAGCCATAATTGCTTGGTTTAACTGACAGACTCTAGAAATTGTTCTTCCAAGTGCCTACTTCCTGGGCTCATTAATTCGTGTTCTAATTTTATTGTTCTTGTCAGGAAAAACAAGGACAGACAGGGATGGTTATCCGCGTTGTTTTTGTAAAAGGTACAATGTAATCATTAAGAAAAAGGGATACAAATCTTATCTCTTTCGCTTAAAGCTATGTGATTTTGATCCAATAACCTTCCTCCCTCAGCCTCAGTTACCTCATCTATGAAATGGGCACAAACCTTATATCAGAGGGTTCTGTGACATAATGCATCTAAAATGTTTAGTATAGTGCCTGGCTCTATAGTAAAGACTCTATAATAATAATTATCATTTATTCAACAAAATGTTTTAAGCATCTACTGTTGTCAGACTGAGTTCCTTCATCTCTTAGTGTGGGTCGCCATTTCTGATGGAACTTTGAGTTTATATCCAAACTTGGACTTCCTAGTTCCAGAGTTTTTCAGGTCAGATCCAACCTGTCACAATATTTTGTCAGTATTAGAGAGAAGACATACAGATGGTTGTCACATGTCCTTTAAACTCTGGCCAGAGTCTCAAACCAGCGAAGTTTACGTAGGAACTCTAATCCTATTGGTTTTTAAATATGTAGCATCCTTTATGTTGTAATGAAGAAAAAGGGAAGTGTATCTTCAAATAACTTGGAAAGAATTGCCTATTAATTTTGCGAGGGAAGAGAACAAGGGAAGATGTCTCCTAAGCCCGACATTGCCACATCCAGTTAGCCACCTTCCCCCACTGATTAAGACAACCCGTTAAGTGTTCTTTCATGGTTGAAGTTAGGGTGAGAGCCCTGGGTTACCTAGCTCCTTTACTATTAATACAACAAAATATATTTGACCCAAACTCAAGGATGTGATATATGTAAACCATGCATGTCTTTCTAATTGGTTGAGAGCAAACCTATATGGTGGAGAAGAATTTTGTGTCCTACTGGTCTCATTGGTGTTGAAACCTACCTTCTTTGAAAGTGAAAATGTCTTGCATGATGAATAAACAAGGGTATGTGGAAATACTGACTTTGATGAATGTGGAATGTTCAAAGAAATACGAAATAAAGCATGGCTCTGGTTTTCACCCTGTTTTTTTCTTAAAAAGGCCTTAAATGGATTACATTATCATGGGTTAGTGTAGAGCTGGCTGGAAAACAACTTTTCAGACTATCTAAATCAACCACTTTATTTTCAGATAAGGAAACTTAGGCCCAAAGTAGATGACTTGGCCATGCTTAATTTCACATAGATTAAATTAATGGAAAGGATGGGCCAAGATCTAGATGACCTGACTCTAGAACCACTGTTATCCCATATTCCACAGCTATTTTTCATGGTTCTCAGTATTTGAAAGTTACTTTATTAATTATTCCTGTGGGCTTAAATGTGTTTACATACACACACACACACACACACACACATTTTTTGTTTCTTTCTAAATTTCATTTTATAATTGGCTTTGCTCTGAAGAGAGAAGTTGGCCTTTTTTCCTGCAGGGCTGATCAATATTGAAAATGTGGGAAATGTCGCCCTCTAGTTCTCAACTTACTAAATTGCAACCATTTGTCCAGTGAATTTTTTATTACTGAGGGGCCTCCTTACAGGAAGTGAATATAAAAATGGAGAGGTGATGAGTAGGTGTGATGCAGTGTGAGAACGTGCAAGGTGGTTTCTCTGTCTGCCCTGCTTTGTTGGAGGCCTCAGTTCACCTTGCTTGTTCTTTCTTTTTTTTGTGTAACTTGAAGCTCTGTTAACAAACTGTTTTTGTCTAATGACTTTGTTTTCAGTTATGTATAAAATTTATTGCATCCTTTAGGCAAGCTATGTAGACAAAAGCTTCTGGTCTTCCTGTTCGATTTTATTCTTTTTAAGATTATATCAACTGATGTGCATCAACTAATTTTAGGTTATTTACATATTTTGTCAGGGTGCCTCCCCTTCCCATTGGTGACCACTTTTCAAAAATCTACTTAGGTGGCAATTTAGAAAGTTGCCTTTTTGTTCATCTACCCAGTAGAGTACTTTTCACTCTTTTTCATGCAAATTGCCTAAAATTCGTGGCCACAGTTAAACCGTGTTGTGCTTTTGTATTTTGAGTTGGCTAAATAGCTTTCCCTGCCTCCTTGATTCTCTTTGACTTTACTTTCTACACAATGAAAGCACAGCCAAGTTTAAGGTAGCCCTTAGTCTTCTGTAATTTCTTTCGATAAAGGCCTAAGCTTGATTTGGAAAAATAAACATAAAATGCCTGAAATGAACCATAATTGGCAAATCAGAAATGGAGGCATGTACTAATTATATTCAGTCTAACAACCAAAGGAGATATAGGGTGTTACTCTGCAGTCATTACCATTTTAATCTTTCCAATTGAAAGAAAGAAAAACCCAGCAACTTGTTTTATATGATAAGCTCCCAGAATGCAGGGATCCTTATTTATTTATTTATTTTTATTTCTATTGAGGAATATTGGGGAACAGTGTTCTTCCAGGGCCCACCAGCTCCAAGTCAAGTCATTGCCCTTCAGTCTAATTGTGAGGGCACAGCTCAGCTCTAAGTCCAGTCACCGTTTTCAGTCTTAGTTGCAGAGGGCGCAGTCCACCATCCTATGTGGGAATTGAATTGGCAACCTTGTTATTAAGAGATCACGCTCTACGCAACTGAACCATCCGGCTGCCCCACCAGCAGCTCAGCTACAGCTCGTTGTCTTCAATCTAGCTGTGAAGGGCACAGCTCACTGGCCCATGTGGGAATCAAACCAGCAATCCTGTTGTTAAGAGCTCACCATAGGCCGCCCCCAGGGATCCTGTTTTATGTGCCCATAAAGGGCACCTTAGTAATAAATTTAAATTTTTTCTTAAGGTGGCCTTGGAACCTGGTACACATACAATGGAGCTGAGAGATTGTGCGTTGATGTTTGCTTATATCAAATCAAGTTTTGAAAATAGTTTTTTATTAATTTTTTATGACAAATAAAAAGCACTAATGCATATGTGCTAGGCATTCTGCAGCTTGAGTCTTCACAGGCCTTTCCAGAATGGACTGTTTGAACAGCTTCAGCTGCTTGATCTGCTTCCCACTTTCCCTGATGGTAACCAAGGGTAATTGTAGCTCATATACTGAAAATAATTATTTCATTTAAATTAATCTTACTTTCGGGAAGGTGACCGCATTGAGTGAGGGGTGGTTACTCACCATTTAGTGATTTGGACTTGGTTTTAGTTTAGGATTTGCTCTTTTCACTTGATATTTACTTGTCAGTGACAGATCTAAGCAAAGGTGGTACACATTGTTTTTTGGTTTTGACCTAAAATACTATCCCTGGTTTAGGCATACAAAGAATTAGTAAACCTTTCCAGAGCAGAAGGGTTTCTAAAGGGACTGCTTGGTTTTGAGCCCCTTTCTGCTTTAATAACTGCAAATGTAATGTGTGATCTATCTTCCCTTTTAGAGCAAAGCCGGCGGGATGATTTGGAAGCCCTAGGCCATATGTTCATGTATTTCCTTCGAGGCAGCCTGCCCTGGCAAGGACTCAAGGTATCCTTGAAAGTGCTCAGTGGAGGGCTTTGTTTCAATACTCAGTTGTCAGTGAAGGGGTGGCTGACTTGATGTCTGCGAGAAGCACAATGAGGAAGATTGGCTACAGAGATGAGAAGCAGTGACCAATTACACTAGTCTATATTGTAAATGCTCCCCTGGGCTTTGGAAGCTCTGTTTTGTTCACATTAGTGTTCTTCCCCTTCTGAATCCTTCTTCCGTGTTTTGGGATTTTCCATAATCTCTTCCCTCATTCCCTCCTAGCCTTGCCAGTACTACTTTTCCTGTCTATATTCCTCCTCCATTACCATTATGTAGCAGGATGAGTGTTCCCAGTGTGTTGGGGAATTTCTGGTACAAATTGATGTCAGCAGCTGCTACACATTTTAGCAGCAAGGCCAGCAGGGCTGGTGTGCCCCTAAAGGGAAGCAGAAAATATTTGTCATCCTGCATAGGCTAAGCGCCCACCTGAACTAAAATGAAAATCCAGGTTTAACACTGCTGTTCAAGGGTTTTATTGGAAAAATGCCTATATGGACAATAACCATTCCTTGTGAGACATGCAGTTTAAAATAGCCTTCTTTAGGTAGGTGTCACTGCAGTACATTTGTGTTAACGTTAACTATTAATTATAACTATTGTAATTACTCTCTGCCTCTGGCTATAGATTAGGAAATAATAAGCTTCTAACCCATTCTAAGTCCCATTAGATAGTTCAGTGTGAGACATATTTTTGAGTTGTAATTTATTTCAACATGTTATTGCGGAAAGAAGCTTAAGCAGTATCTTTGGGTACTCCTACACCCCCTGCCCCTCCAGAAGGGCAAAATGATTGATTTTGCTGTGCTCTGTAGGACATTGTCCTGAAAAGTAAGGCTTCTACCCCTTCCCTTTGGAAAGATTTTCTTTCCCCTTAAATTCCTCTCTTAACATCTCCTCAGTTGTCTTCTCCTGGTCATACATATCTCCTCATTGATACTGACAGTTGTCAAATAGTTTCCTATCATATTTGCTCGTCGTACAGCCAAACAGTGCATTTGTGTATGTATTATTAATTGCTTGAAACTTCTTCACAGTCCGTGAATCATTTTTGTCGTAGTTGAAGACATAAAATTTCTCCAGCTTACTCTAGCACATTATTGTTTAAAGCTGGTGCAGCAGGCCCGCTCTGCCGCACGGTGATCCCTTGAGGTCACATGGTCCAAGCTCCAGAAGCCCTTTGTCTACCATCCTGAGCAAATCACACTTGGCTGCTTTGAGCCACTGACACACATCAAACCTGTCTATCAGCCATGCCTGTATCATAGATAACATTTCTCCCTCTGGAACCACATTGGGGAAAGGCGTTTTTTTCCTACTTTTTGTTCTTTTTTTAAAAATTCAATTTCATGATAAGTACGCTGTGGAGCCACCTATCTTATCTGGCCCCACTTAGATTAGCAATATTTTCAATCTTATCATAGAGCTGATCTCAGAAGGGGAAAGCTGAATCGCTTTTGAACCCCAGTGGCCACAAGAGATTACTAAGCTTCTGCAGTTTTGAAAATATTGCTACATGAGTTTTGTTTTCCTCCTAGCCACTCGTCACATTACGTTTGATGATGTTTATCTGAGACTACTAAATATATTTGCGAGTAAAACTTTCCAGAGCAGAGCAGATGTTTTGTACATATCTAAATACATCATCTCTATTATATTTCTAATTTGTTAGTGCTAGAAAAACAATTGAGACTGTCTAACTAAAGTCCTGCCAGTTTGAGTGAAACAGCCATTGTATCCCCAAATACACTGGACCTCCCATACTTAGCACCCATTTCCAACTAACGTCTCTTTACTCTCTACAGGCTGATACATTAAAAGAGAGATATCAAAAAATTGGTGACACCAAAAGGAACACTCCCATTGAAGCGCTCTGTGAAAACTTTCCAGGTAGGATGCTAAAAGGACACTCTAGCCAATGTGACTAAAGCTTTATAGCAGGTGAAGACTGACTTCGTATCTCTAGATAAAGGTCCAGAAAACTTCCATTTTCTTTATTGTTATTTAGACTAAGATAGGTTTTGTCACTTCCATTAGGTCCACAAAGAAAACTCCCGTGTCACATAGTCTGTACTATTCCTTGCATGGCCCAGAGCTTCTCCCCATGGGAAGCATTCAGCTAATGAGCATGGCTTCTCACCTCTTCCCTCACAGAGGAGATGGCAACCTACCTGCGGTATGTCAGACGATTAGACTTCTTTGAAAAACCTGACTATGAGTATTTACGGACCCTCTTCACTGACCTCTTTGAAAGGAAAGGCTACACCTTTGACTACGCCTACGACTGGGTCGGGAGGCCTATTGTGAGTATCCTCTTTGTACTGCTCACCTCACGCCAGCACTACCTCACCCCTTTGCTTGTCAGACTTTCTGCTTAGATCGATGGAAAACCATTCCTCTGACTGTAGACTTTACATTTACCAGCCTTTTCAGGGTGATGCCATCGATTGCTCTTACTAGAGTCAGGCAATAGGAGTAACTCCCTTTACATTTTTAAGATGATGACCAGTATGTCCTAAGATACCCGAATTTAAGCCAGTTTTTAAGAAGTTTCATTTGAATGATCCAGAAGCTGGTGCTACCTAAGCGGTTAAGGTGCTTGATTTCTGTAGGAGTGGAACCCAGCACCATAGGAGACTTCTGACTTTGCTCTTCTGGCCAAGCGTCCACAGGGCCTGAGAGCATGCTAGCGAACATCACTAGTAGGTGTTTTGGTTTTATTTTCAAAGGGAAGCTACTCTCCGATGAACTGTTGAGGACCGAGCTGCCTGCTTTTTGTAGATAAGCAAACTGAGAAGACAAGAAGACTTGAAACTGCCCTTGGTGGCTGAAAATAATAATGACTACTATTCTATTAGAATTAGAATGATGCTGTCCTTTGCAGAGGTATTAAGTTGGACCTATTTTCCCCATGTGACTTTTTGTTATATTTTTCCAGCCTACTCCAGTAGGGTCGGTTCATGTAGACTCTGGTGCATCTGCAATAACTCGAGAAAGCCACACACACAGGGATCGGCCGTCACAACAACAGCCTCTACGAAATCAGGTATGTGTTGGCTCTTCATTGTTTCATGCATTCCCTTTATTTGTGGCTAAACTCAGATTCTTTAGCTTCTCTGCTTACGTGTATATACTGAAATTAAAGACAGCGGGGTTGCCATTTCTCACTAGTGTGATGTGGCATTCTAGCATTTCTCGGGGTTTGTGTAATGGCACTGAGATGTAGCCAGGTGCCTTACATGAAGCATCTACTCTGGAGAACCTGGGCCTGTCAGAGTATGTTGGCCGAAAGGACCTGCTGGACATACAGAATGTATAGGCTAGCCCCTTTTGGGTCTCATCTGCAGTCTAGTGTGCAGCTTTTGCCAATGCTGGTTTTTCCTTGCTCATTAGAAAGGGTGCGTAATTTGGACTTGCAGTTAACCTGGGCATGAACTGGCACCTCCACTCCACCTCTGTCTCTATACCCAGGTGAACTGTAGAGCTGGTTCACATTTCTAGATCTGAGGTGGACCCACAGTGAAGACTCAGCTTTGCTTTAGGCCACTCCAGAAAAGGCCATGTCATCCATCCAGCATTGTTCATGATTTGGGAAACTAGCAATCTATATGAGAGGCTGCTCTCAGCCTAAAGACAGAGGAGGCAAACACGCACAAAAATATCAAGTTTGACAACATTCAAAGAAAAGGGTAACTGATTGGGAAGTGAATTTGATGATTTCTATCGTAATAAAAGAGAAAAATGAGGACCCCAGTAGATAAATAAGCAAAGAGTAATAAAAATATACATATATGCTGGTGTGCACACACACAGTCATTATCACCTATCAGATTAGCTGCTTGTTCCTCCTCACTTTTTTACATTCACAGGCATTTCTACAATAAAGTGCGACAACACTTACCTCGTAGACGCACATGTGAAAGTACATAGGTTAAAAATAGTATACAGAAGTACATACACACATGTACGTACAGTGAAGTACGTGCCCAAATTTTGTTAGACTCACCAACAAGTTCATACTCTTGGCAAAATGTGTGGCGTGGCGGGTAAGAAAAATAATGTGTAAAGGAAGGAAATCTGTGTATTAGAAAGTAAATAAAAACAGAGAGTAGGTAGGCAAAAAGATGGGGTTTAGCAAACTATACACTAATTGGGTCCATAATTACATGCTTTAATCAGAGTAGTTGACTAAGAATTATAATTTGACTGACTGCTGATTTGACAACAGAATACTGTTGGCTTTTTGCCCTTTTTCTCTACCTCCTTTTTAAAAAATATAGTTGGGGTACGTACTGACACTCATACATTGCTCTTGACTTTGCAAATTGTTACAAATTCTCTAGAAAGTAATTTGATAAAGTTACTATCCTCTCTGATAGAATAATATTACTTCTTGGAATCAATCATAATAAAACAACCCAAGATATAGATTAAGTTATATGCATAAAACTGTCGCAATGTCATTTGTAGCAAAGTTTTAGAAATGACCCATCTATCCAGTTATAAGGGAATGCTTATGGATCCAGCTCAAATCCTTTAGAATAAACTGGGTTGTATTAAAGTGAATTGTAATCCATTTATTCAGTGGAGTATTGTATAGCCGCTTAAAAGATATTTAGAGAAAATTGTAGAAACGTGGAAGTGCTTATGATTTTTATAGTGAGGAAACCAAAATGCAAATTTAGAAATACCTCGTGATTTCCCCTCAGGAAAGAGAAGATGAGAAAATCAGTGAGAGGAAACATTGCCAAAATATTAACAGAAGTAGTGTTGGAAAAGGTAGTGTGGGTAATATTTTTCCAAACTATTCTGTAATGAGGTTATATTACCTTACAATGAAAAATGTATTTAAATAGAAAAGGTATGGAAAAAATTAATTAACTAGTCAGTGAAGTCTAATCAATATATCTGCCTGTTCATGTGTTTTGGAATATATTTAAACTAAAACGTGTGTTTCCTTTTTTGGTCTTGGTTGCTTCAGTGAATTCATAATCAATGCTGCTGTTCTGAATGGATTTTAAAAGTATGGAGGAAAAAGGTAGTTGAAAACCTAAATTGCCAGGGTGGTAAATGATGTCATACCTAGGCCCTAAGTAAAAGTACAATGAGTTTCAATGTATTTTTTAGTGCAAGGTTATTAAACCACTGTATATAATTAGGAAATGTCATCTGAAAGGCAGTAAGCTTCCTTTTGAAGAGTTGAATCTTGAAGGTCTCTCTGATTTTTTTTTTTCCCTTTTAGTATTTTTAGTATCCCATGGCTGCTAAGGGATTGAAATTCCCCACATTAATGCAAGTTCTACACCTCCTTCCCAGCAGGATTCTGAATCCTTGCTGGGTAGAATTCTTTCTGCGCTGTGTGCGGTAGGGAAATGGATTTCTAGTGTCTGTTCAACCTTTACACTGTGTCTTAGTCTGTGGTCTCATAGCTTTTGTTCCATCTTTAGGGTTGTTTGCTTATGATTTTTTTTAAAAGAAGAATTACAGCTAAATATGTCCCTTTTATAACTCCAGGGATTGGAAGCAGTATGATTTTTTAGACCAATTTTCTTCAAGTTTTAAAATCAGCAAAAGAAAGTGAAATCTCTCCTTGAGCAAGAGTGAAAGATGTTAACTTTATTTTTTCAGGAACTTTGACTCAGTAAATCTAGCTGAGGACCTACTATGTGAAAGTATGTCCTGGGGATACCAAGATAAGTAAGGAGTCCTTCTCCTCAAGGAACTGACAAGCAGATACGCCAGGTAGCCAGACGACTATTAACACTGGCAGAACAGATAAGCCTCCCGAGTTACAAATTGTTAACATCAGGGATTATAAGACGGAGACATTTCGTCTAGTCTGAACATGACAAAGAGTTTCACAAAAGAAGTTGTATTTGAAATGCTCTTGGAAGAATTAAGTGGAAACCAAAGAGGCATTCCAAGCAAAAATATGGGCAAGAACAAGTTAGCTAGCTCCATTTTGCTAAAATATATGGTGTGAACAAAGGAGACAAGACTAGGAAAATAGATTGGAGCCATTTAATGAAGCTCCTGGAATGCTGGGCTGGAGAATTGGTACTTTTAATTTCAGCAGGGAATAGATATGAAAGGTTTTGAGCAGAGGGGTGATATGATCAAAACTTGGCTCTCGGCAGGCTCTTGCTGCCAGGTAAGTTCAAGCGATTGTATTAGTTCTCCATCATGATGAGAATTTTTAGGGAAAATTTGCTTTGCTGGTCTAGGTTGTAGGTATATTGAATTGAGTGCTGTTTAGTTCCTAGATGTAGTAATAGATCCCAAATATAGTTCCTATTTAAACTCACCTATGTTGGATCTGTCTTTAAAGCTATTTTTTTAACTATTTTAATACCAGAACAATATTTTTGAACATTAATTTTACCCAGCTAGAAAACTGTAAGTAAATCATGAATTTGGGTAGAGTAAATATTCCTGAAAGCTAAATCCATTTAGAAAGATCCCAATAGGTTAGTCTCTTCTGTCGTTTTACCCTTGGTATTTGTCCTTCCCCAATTCCAAAGATGGTAAGTCTTTAGGCTTTGGTTCCTCTCCAAAGAACTCTGCATTACCATCCCTCAGGAAGGGGATGAAAACTTCAATAGTTCTGCCTATTTCTACCTGCAAAGCTTCCCTTGCATTTTCTGATCAACTTCAGTCAGGAAGTAGGTTCTGCTGGTATCCAGAGATGTAATATTGGAGTGCAGTATGTGGTGCTGTGGAAGGGTTTATTCAGTGTGGAAGGTTTTGTTCAATATGATAAATATAGAATATTGCATTGACTGGGATATGTATGCAGCAACACGCTTCCTGCTCTTTCAGAACTGAGTCTGAGCTTGTGACAATCCTTACTTGGGTAAATGCTACACAAGCATACACTACCATGGTGGTTCAGCAATTTTGATAGTTGCCGTTTTCTCCCCTTGATTCCTTTTATTAGGTTGGTGCAAAAGTAATGGCAGTTTTTGCAGTTATTTTTAACCTTTTAAACTGCAATCACTTTTGCACCAATCTAATTGGTGGGTTTTCTGAGGGCATATGAAGAATAGGTACTTCGCCTAGAAGGTTAGAACCAATGGAGGGTCCTATTAGCCATCAAGAGCTATTAAACTCTACCAGACATGGTATCCTATCCCTGATAACACTGAATCCCAAAATGTTACTTACTTGTTTTTACATACACTGCATGTATTTAAGGAAAGGAGTTTATTCTTTGTAGTTTTCTACTAGATGAACTGTTCACTTGCAAATTCTCCAGTTTGACTAGACAGGAACATGTGAATCAAAGATCAGTAAAGCTGATCCCTCATCCTTCCAGAAGAACCATGTTTAAACTAAACACACAAGAAATAAACAACAATACCTAAAAGGGTGAAATCATATTGAGTTCTAAAGAAGATGTGCCCCTGGTAAAAGAGTGGTTCAGATTTATTTGTATATTTGTATCTAGACTCCAAGGGATTAGATTTAAGGAATATACAGCCTCAGAAAAATATGTTGTGGTTTAATGCTGTGGTGCTTACTGAATGAAGCTTGTTATAAGCATAGCGTTTCCAAAGGGGAGATTAGGCCAAATTACTAAGTAGCCAAGATGGTCAGAGATCTTCATAAAATAAATATCTTTATTACTTTTTTTCAAGTTCAATAGCCTTAAAAAAAAAAAGCAAAAGCTGATTAATTCTTCATTCCCTTCCTTTTACAGAACAATGCTTCATTTTCAGCGAGGTTCAGTGTACTAATAGTTGAAAGGGCATATGAGATTCTTTAGAGATAATTTGCCTCCTTCTGACTGTGTGTAATTTCCTAACTTGCTGCCTGCTGCTAGCAGGAGCTCAGGTGTAGAAATTGCACACTTGCCCTGCCATCCTCCAGCGTAGAGCTCAGTGCAGAATGGGACTGGTTGTCTTCATTTCTGGGATCTTAACTCCAAGGGGGACATTGAAACAAGCTAATGCAAAACTAAATTACAAACTTTTTCTTAGTTTCTCCCATTCTGTCACCTAGTCACTGCTGCTCACCTTTGCTCTTAATTCTCTATTCTCTATTAAAAGTTTTCTTCTGTCTGCATGCATTCTTTTTTTTTTAAAGCTGTTTATTTATTTATTTTATTTTATTTTATTGGGGAAGGGGAACCGGACTTTATTGGGGAAACAGTGCTTACTTTCAGGACTTTTTTCTAAGTCAAGTTGTTGTCCTTTCAGTCTTAGTTGTGGAGGGCGCAGCTCAGCTCCAGGTCCAGTTGCCATTGCTAGTTGCAGGGGGCACAGCCCACCATCCCTTGCAGGAGTTGAACCGGCAACCTTGTGGTTGAGAGGACGCACTCCAACCAACTGAGCCATCCTGGAGCTCAGCAGCAGCTCAGCTCAAAGTGCCATGTTCAGTCTTAGTTGCAGGGGGCGGAGCCCACCATCCCTTGCGGGACTCAAGGAATTGAACTGGCAACCTTGTGGTTGAGAGCCCACTGGCCCATGTGGGAATCCAACCAGCAGCCTTCGGAGTAAGGAGCACAGAGCTCCAACCGCCTGAGCCACTGGGCCGGCCCCTGCATGCATTCTTTAATGTTTTGTATTTCAGCAGACACCCTTTGTTCTGAGGCACCTCTTGAGGAACTTGATTCTAGAGTAATCCTACCTAGATAAATCTTGATTCTCTGAGGGAAGTATCTTCTACCATTTTAAGTAAGAATAGGGCAGGGTCTGAGGAGAGAGTTTCAGGCCTCTAGGACTGTTCTCATGACTTTTCTCAGAGCGTCACAGAATTTATACTGTCATCTCTGCGGGCTCCATAGCATGGAGCTTGGTAATAATCCCTTCCATGTTGTTATCAGTGATTTTCAAACATCCCTGATACGTGATCAAGTACGTCGAGTACAGGAAGTCACTTGTAACACATGTGACAGGTTGCATGGAGTAACCCGTCTGGCATAGGAAATTTGGTTCTATGTCATGAGCTTAATAGAAAGATGTCTTTAATTTTATTAAAGTATATATTTCAATAACTTTACCAGCTTTTTTAAATTTCATATTTAAGGTTCATTACACCCCCAACTTTTTTAAAGATGCTTCCTTTACCATTCTGACTGCCCCGTTCTTTCTTCATTTTATCCCCACTACATCAAGAAAAAATTTGGGGCTGGCCCAGTGGCTCAGGTGGTTGGAGCTCCATGCTCCTAACTCTGAAGGCTGCCGGTTCGATTCCCACATGGGCCAGTGGGCTTTCAACCACAAGGTTGCCAGTTCGATTCCTCGAGTCCCACAAGGGATGGTGGGCCGCACCCCCTGCAACTAAAGATTGAACACGGCACCTTGAGCTGAGCTGCCGCTGAGCTCCTGGATGGCTCAGTTGGTTGGAGCAAGGGCTCTCAACCACAAGGTTGCTGGTTCGATTCCTTGAGTCCCGCAAGGAATGGTGGGCTGCGCCCCCTGCAACTAGCAACGGCAACTGGACCTGGAGCTGAGCTGCACCCTCCACAACTAAGATTGAAAGGACAACAACTTGACTTGGGAAAAAGTCCTAGAAGTACACACTGTTCCCCAATAAAGTCCTGTTCCCCATCCCCAATAAAATCTTTAAAAAAAAAAAATTTGTCTTGGAAGTTTTGTGAGACAACGTAATCTAGTGTGTTCATTGCTAACCTTTGGTACTATTCAGTCTCCATTCTTGTTAATTATATTATAGGTGAGTCTAGAACACTGACATCGGAGGCCAAAATGTTCTGTGTAGATGGCAGTCAACTTTTAAAGTATTTTGGGAGCCATAAAGTGAAATAAAGTTCTTTGTGAATAATCGAAATTAATTTTTCAAAATAACTTTATATAAAGAATAGGATTTGATGATTTGTTTGTTACAACAGGAGAAAGACACCTGCTTACCTTTGCTTCAGAACAGTAGCTTTTTCTACAATGAGAATTTGAAATCACCCCATAGATGGGGTGGCATCTGAGGGGTTTTCAGACTTCTTTTCTTACCCTCTCGTTAGTGTCATTCTCCCCACTGTCTGTCCATTGATCCCTGCCACATGACTGCTGGAAGAGAGAAGTTGGTTTCCTCTGCCCTAGGCGCTGGTGGTGATTTTGACTTTTTATACCAGGCTTCTATGTTTTCCCTGAAGTATTTTTTGGTTAGCTGTGCCTATGATTTATGCTATGCTGGATTGCTTCTTCCTTGTTTCCACACTCACCTCCTGGATGGTAAACCAAGCATTTCCACGCAGGTAATACAATCTCAACTGAAGATTTTAAAGCGTTCCCCCAAGGAAGTCCCACTGCTTGAGATTCCTGATTCTACCTTTGGGGATTTACACACTCCATGTGGACCTTTGTCTTTCAAGTAATGCAGAGAGATTGATTTTGCTGAATGACTTTTCTACCCGTGGATGCTCTTGATAGCTTCTTAGATAGACACATGTGCATGAATGATCTTTAAGAGGGGAGGATTTACATGCCTATTTCCTCTACTGGTTTGCTCTGTATAACTAGCTCCTGTGCTGAGATGCCTAATCGTAACCCCTATGTACGTACATTGCCGAGAATACTTTCCCGGGGCAGGAACAGCAGCAGAATGCTGTAGTCGTCAGCATGCTGTGCTTTCATCTCGCTCCTAGGCACTCAGTTGCTTTCCAAAACGGGCAAATGACCTTTTCTACTACATCAACTTGTAGGTACCAGTCCAAGCCCTTAAATTCCAGAAAAGAATAGCCATAGAGTTTAGTGTTAATGATGGAAAGTAATTCCCAAATAAACCCAACCCAACAACCCCATGTTCACGTCTGTCACTCGATTTGTTGCTTTCAGTGTGTATAGAAGGTACTGAGAAGCAGTCGTAAGGTGCGCTGTGTTCTTCCTGTTACAGCCGAAGCATTTCTGAAGCAGTCAGGAATTAACATTTTTCTCTCTTCAAAAGATAAGTAGTGCATTGCTTTGAGGATAGAGGTGGAGTGTGACTTTTAGGCCTTTGAAAAATGCCGTACTATTTTCATTTAGACAGAAATCTTAATTCTTTCCAAGAGTTATTTATTTAGCTGGAAGGAATATAAACAAGTACACGGCCCTGTGAATCAGACAGTAGAATCAAACCAGACTTCTCATACATAGTTCAGTAAAAATGAAAATAATAGTTGATCAGCTAGCTGTCCAAGGTTTTGTTAAGCTTGAAAGCACATGAGTGTTTTATGTACATTTGTTGCCATTTTCAATTTTGTCGGCTTTTAAAAACAGGCAAAACAGAGCATTCATGAGGGAAGTAATTGCATTGAACACATATCATAGAACTCAAAACACCATCAAATGGCCTATATATGTCTGGATATTTTTTAAGCATTTAAAGTTTTTGAGAACTGACAGATCTGTATAGTAGTTTAGGAGCTTAAATATTCTACTTAAATGTCACAAAAAGTAAAAAAGTCCTAGAGAGAACTGAAGAGACGATGTCTAATATATATTAGTTATAGATATAATATTAGAAGAACAGATTTATTCTCATCAAGTTCTCTGAGGATATGGATACTGTCAATAAATTATATAAAATAGTTAGGACTATGTTATAAACCACGGTCTTATTTTGGAAAATGAAACATCTGAACCTCTGTTGGCTGAAATAATTGGAGGGGCATATAGTCGGAGTAGTTTTCATTCTCTCACATGTGACTAGCAGTATAAAATCAAACTCCTCTTTTGTAAGAGTGTATAGCGAGCAAGTTAATACAGATGCCTTCTTGCGGACTGTGCTCATTCCCTGAGGAGCATCAGAAAACATGGCCAGGATCCTTTATAATGTGAATTCATATTCCGTTAATAAAGAAGATGAGTAAATTCTAGCTGGTGTATAAGGGGTTTTTTCTTTCTTTTTTTTCTTTTTTTTTTTTTTTTGGTAAGAAAAGCCTTTTTGGTGACATACAGATGAGCTTTAAACAACTGTCGACAGATGGGGAAGAGTGAACATGGAGCCTGAGACCATTACTTCTTCACTCTTCCTTTTCTTTTTTATAGAATACAACGTTATTAGCTGTGAACATTTCTGAGATTTATAGCCTCCTTACTGGTTTCATGCAGAGCAGCAATATCACATCCCAACCCCTGCTGCTGTTTATATCAGCAGCAATTAAAATTTGATTTACCAATCCCTCATGGCTGCCTCTCGAGCTCCTCATTTTTCATTTTTGTAGGGCCCTAGGACTGTTACAGCTGAGCGTCATGATGCTAACACCTCCTCAGCCATCTGGCATAGGAGAAGAGGCACCTAAACAGATTCTTCAGAACAAAAATCACAGATGAGCAAGATCAGAGTAGTGTGAGATCTAAAAAACATGTGAAGAAGGAATGAAGAGAGCCCGAGTGACAGCAGAACCCAAAAAGGATTTGAATTGAAAGCCCTCCTTTTGCTGAGAAAAGATCTTTGTTTTGCTTTCTAGAAGAAAATTCACAGTGGTCATAGCTAAACTTTTTCTAATTCTAGACTAGAGGCTATTAGCTAGAGGAATCAGGAAAATATTGTAGCCTTATGTTTTTCCCCCCATCTTTTCATATTCTTGACCTGTGGAACTTGCTTTTGAAGAGATACTTTGTTCCTTCTTTTAGCTAAGAAAGCATATTCCAGCCACTGCTTATTTTCTCTGAGTTGAAAGTCTGGTGGAGGTTTATATTGAGAGTAGTGGGCTCCCTATTTAAGGGAAAGGCATGTTACCTTCATTCCTAATGCTAGGAATTTTCTGTACTGACTACTGCCTATTTAGATAGACCTTTAATCCGAAATGATTTATAAGTATGATTGTTCCTTTGTCCAACAGTCTTAACATTCTGAATTTGGTCTGCCTCGTGGCTACTGAAATTTTACTAATATGGAAGCTAAAAGGTGATTCCAGCTTCTGATTTTTTTCCCCCCTCTTTTGGTGATTTTTTTCCTTCTGTATCTGGTTGAGGATGGTTTGCTGTAGACTGTCGTGTGTGGGCTTATTAGGCTGAAATGAAGGAGCCAAACTAACTTTTTCTCAGTGCTTTGCAGCGATTGTTAATTTAAAATCCAAAACAAATACAAAACCCTCAGGGACACTAATGTATTTGGTTTTGTTATTGCTTGCTGTTGCTTCACCTTTCCTTCCATTCTTGCTCTCATGCTTCCTAATGCCTGAGCAGACCACATCGTCAGAGCGCCGAGGAGAGTGGGAAATCCAGCCCAGCCGGCAGACCAATACCTCATACCTGACGTCTCACTTGGCTGCAGACCGCCATGGGGGATCAGTGCAGGTACTTACTGCCTTTATTGCCTTTTCCTGGCCTTCCCAACGTGGCTGAGAGAATGTTGGCTTGCTTCTGAAATTCGGAGTTTTTTAGAAGGGAAACTTTTATAGCAAGGTTGAGGTGCTTCTCTAGGTAACTGAATAACTGTGTGCTAATTTTCTGCCTATGTGGACTTACAAAAATCGCTTGTTGAGAGGGTTGCTGGTTGTTGTCATTGACTAAGAAATGTCTCTGATTTCTGATACTGATTTCTGCTGAAACCAGTCCTACAACCTTGATCCGCTCACGATAAACTATAAAAATAACATCAAGGTTGAAGTTTGTTAGTGTCAAGTCTGTGAATTGTAAGGATCTGAAATGTATAAAAAAGGTATTTTTTTAGATTAGAGGACAGCCTATGTATGTAGCTCATTCCATGACGAGAGGTACCTTAGCACATAAGGTGAGAATGTTAATTAGTCCAGGTCAGCTGGGTCTGAGTGGGGACCTACGAACTTAGGCTACTTCTTTTTTCTCCTGAAATAAGTATGATCTTAGAGAACTGTTTTCTGACTTCATTTGGACGGTTTTGAATCAATATCCTCTCTAGTACTTCAGTACGTATGTCTCTTAACTTTTCTTATATGTCACTGTCTTAATTCTTAACCTAAATATTTTTCTCATACTGGTAAGTGATGCCACCAGTTGGGGCACACAAGTGAACCCAGAGCTACGAAATACAAATTCTTATAAAGGGGTAGACAAACCTCTTGCATGTAGAAATGCATCTTGATGGTGTGGTTGTCTAGGATATGCGTTTACATGGAGTGATTCACTTAAGACCATGTTATTCACAGGAAGTTAGGAGACAGCTTTGGCCCTGTAAGAACCTCATAGGCACATCTAGGTAAAAAGGGTGAATTGAACACACAGATGTACTCACACCCTCCTGAAACAACACTAAAAGAATGATAAAGGGATTTTTCTTTAAGGCCTTAATCCATACAAGGATGGAGAAAACAGGAGAGGAGGCAACAGCAACAAAATGTTGGAAGCTGGAAAGCAGATGGGCAGTTATTGAATGAGGAGTCTCAAGAAAACTGAATCCTGAGCCAATAGAGGGGAAAGTAGAGAAGGTGTTTAAACAGAAATCCCCAAAAGGCTCAGAAGTTAGCCTTCTCTAAGGACAGGTGTGTGTGGAGGGGCATGTACTAAAATAAAGAAGATTGATCAAAAGTCTTCTTTATTTTGATAAGAAGCCAGAGATCCTTAGGTGCTCTCCCCACTCCCCAGCAAAAGATTTATTCTTCGGAAAAGGCAAAATAGAGGATCTTCACTGGATAAGGGGGTACGAGGCACATTTGGGGGCAGAGTACTAGCCTGAAAAAGGGAGACTGAATGAATGTATGCATATTGACTGCCAGCTTTCCCCATTTAGTGCTTCAGAATGCTGATGGCCAGGTGTGTACCTTCTAGGTGGGAGATTGAGTTGACCCTGGGGAATCTGACCAGCCCAAAAGAAAACCTCTGCGCATACTGACAACAGGGTCTCCCTAATGAAATGGCCCAGCCAAGTCATTCTACAGTGAAATCCATGTTTCAGAAGTCCCAGCCCTGTACTCAAAGTGCCAAATAACTTTGCAATCTCCTGCTTTGAAATATGAACAATCAAGGATTATCAGATTTCTGAGGAAAGACTTTAATAAGATAGAGACCAAAGCAAACAACAACAGCAACAACAACCAAAAAAACAAAAACAAAACCTTGTTCTATATCCTCAAGAGACAGAAGATACTGCAACTGTGACGCAAGGACAGGAACACTCTAAGAACAAACAAAAAAAGAGCTCTTCGAAAGTTAAAACTTAAACAAAATTTTTAAACTCAATAGTTTGGAAGACAAATTTAGGAGGAAGTCTCCCAGAAGGTAGAGCAAAGAGAGAGATGAAAATAGTAGAAAACAATACAAGATGTAAGGAGAGTACAGGAGGTCCAATTTCTAAATAATGGAAGTTCCAGAGAAAGAACAGAGGAAGTGGAGGTGAGGGAATCATTAATAAAATAATTTCCCAGAACTCATAAAGACTTCCTTCCAGATCAGAAGGGTCCACTGAGTGCCCATACCAAGGTACATCATTGTGAAATTTCAGAAAACCGAGGACAAAGAGAAGCTCGTTAAAGCTTCCAGAAAGAGAAAACAGTCATATACAGAGAAAGAAACAGGATTTAGTATAGCTTCAGATTTCTGAACAGCCAGATTCCACCCTCTGCCTGTTTTTGTAAACAAAGTTTTATTAGAACATAACCACATTCATTTATTTATATATTATCTGTGGCTGCTTTCATGCTACAGTGGCAGAGTTGAGTAGCTTTGACACAGACTCTATAGCCCACAAAACCTAATATATTTACTATTTGTCCTTTTATGTAAATGCTTTGCATACCCGGGCTCTCGATGAACGTACACCAAATTTCCCACTAGTACTTCCATGTGATGATATCACTGGAAACTTGTGCTTTTTTTATGTTGTCTTTTTTAATATTCTAATTATTTCTTTTATGATAAACAGGCTTACTTTGTAATTAGAAAAACAGTAAAGATAAATAATAATTTTAAAAGGGAAACACCATATAGTCAAGCACCTCAGCTTAGTTTACTAGATCTGTGCTCCTAGAACACAAGGGCACTCACTTGGGCAGTGTTTCCTATTGTTCACTGTGAGGGGTTCTCTTCAGATTAGAATTGGAGTCATTGAAAGTTTCTGGCAACACTTTTGACAAATGCACCCTCCCTCGACTCCCTATAAACTAAGTTCTACCAGCTTCTTTGACACAGGGGCAGGCAGTTGTGCCATTTCCCTAATATTACGGTAAGCTCTGCTGCTCCTCACTATATCTGCCTCTTTGATTTTAGCCCCAATTTGTATAAACATAAAGGTTATGCTTTTTGCAGACCAAATAACAGATGCCCACGTATTTCTAAGTTGTCTCACTTTTCAAAGGTAATATGGTCAAACCATGGTTTGGCCTGTTTGATGACCTGCAGGTACCATGACGACCTGGTAGGAAGTGCAAAACTCCAAGATGAGAAGTGCGATCTGATAAGACAAACGGACACTCCCATTCCAACCTACTTAATGGGCAGACCCCTCCGGTTCCCATCCTTCCAGTATTTCCATAGACCTTCCACATATGGAAGGGTCAAATTCAAGAAGACAGAAATCTCTAAAGTTGTTTAAATTAAAATGTAGGAAACATCTAGAAATATCTAGGACCACACAAGGGCATAAGACTTAAGAATGACATTTAACATTCAGCTAATATTTACGTTGCTCAAATCTTTATAATTTTTAATTACCTAGTAGTGTTTCACCTTAATCTCTTTCATAAGATAATCCTGTAAGATACGAATTACTTGGTTTTTGTGTGATATAGACAGAGGAATATGGGATTAATTTTAGTAGTGATTACAGCAAAATAAATATCAGTATTCCAGGTGTACAAAAAAGCTTATTTTTTAGTGAAGTTATACTAAAACAATTCAGTAGAAAACATATAAGTGATATTATTTAAAATACTAATAGTTCATTACATTCATAAGATTCTTTACAATTTTTCAAATTGCTTTCCTAGATACCATTTTCCTAGATATCTATTGCTAGATGTCACTGTATTTAACTTAGTGGTTCTCAGGCTGCTACGACCAAGGTGATTGCAGAGTCTTGCAGAATGAGAAACCAGGGCTCACAGAGGACACTGTGGGGGAGCTAAGCCAGGGCTCTAGCTCTTTGCTCACCTACACTAATGTTTATCCCACTGCACATCGAGGCAGCAATTCAGTGGTACGTCAAACTATACCTCCATCCTGAAATAATTAAGTGGATGCTCAAGAGGCCCAGATTTATTGCCAAGTGTATTTAAGGTTAGACAACTGGTGTTAAGGTTCCCATTTGTGTCGGATTCATTTGCGACCAGAGTCTCATTGATACAGACAAGATGTCTAGTCTGTAAAATGAAGATAATCTCTTCTTCTATTGGCCAAGGACATTGTTTGTGGGCCAAGTGACAATTCATAGCAAGGAGAAATTAGAGAGTATGGGACACATGAAACGCTATGAACAGGTACCAGGACCCAAAGTCACCAGGTAATTCGCAGCGGTGATGCTTACACCTGCTGTGGTCCTATCAGTAGATGTGAAGACATTCTATTGAACATCTTATCTAGTTGCTCAGTTGTTCATTAAGAAACTTACTCTGATTTCTCCTGAACCCTTGTGCTCACAGGATGAATTCACAGCATTATCACTAGTGTGCAGCCAGAACGTGCCCACAGGAAGCAAATGGAGGCTGAGGAAATTAACAGGACAGTATTAGCATAAGGAGCTGTGTGGTTCTCCATTCTATAAACCCTCTCTGAGCCTTGTGGGTTTGCTGTTTTTCCCCAACTTTTTATTTTCAAATTTTCAAATCGATAGAAAAGTTAGAGGGGAGAATGCAATGAACCTGTGTAAATCCTTAAATTAGATTAACGAATTATTAAGATTTTTGCCATATTTGGCTTAATTCTGTGTGAAGGGGTTAGGAGGGGGTAGGGAAGTGTTTGCTAACCAATTTGAACGTAACTTACAGTCATCATTACATTTTATCTCAAAATACTTCAGCCCACGTCTCCTAAGAACAGAAACATTCTCTCATGTAACCAACAACACCATTGTCACATCTATGAAAATTAATAATTCCATCTTACCTAATATACAGTCCATATCACATGTCCCTCCATTGTCCCCAAAATTAATCCTACAGTGTTCAAGATCTAATCAAGGTCCATTCAATGCATTTAGTTGTTATACCTCTTCAGTCTCTTTTCAGTCACTTGATTCTTAATCTCTTTTAATCTGTAACAGTCCCCCCATCTTAAAAGGAAAAAAAAAAAAACATTTTTAAGACTTGTCTCTTCTGAAGAGTCCAATCTTATTGTCCGATAGAATGTCCCACATTTTGGATTTGTCAGTTTGTTTCCATCATCCTTAGATTCAAATGAAATCTTTTTCTGACAAGAATACTACATAGATAATGTCATATAGTATTTACTATATCATGTCAGGAGATAAATAAGATCAGGTGGTTCCATTAATCAGAGATGCTAAATCTTATCACGAGCAGAAATTCAGGTCTTCCTTGGGTAAGTCCAAATTTAATGTTGTAGTTTTCTTTAACCATATAGCGTTTTAATTTTTCTAAAGTACATATTATTAAGTACAATAAATATTTCTGGTTTAGAAATAATGTTGGGAATAGATTGCTAGTAAGTAGTATTCACCTCGTCTGCCCTTTCCTCTTTGAATAAATACCCAAAGACTCCTTATACTAAGCATTTCCTCCCACCTTCCTCTTTATGGCTATGCAGGAAATTTTTGCAAATTAATTGCTGGTGAGGACCCCAGTTCTAGAGGGAGATCAGAGTAAATGTTTATGGAGGGAGAATAACAGTAACGTGAACATTTATCGAGCCATTGCCATGTACTTGGCACTGGGATAAACACTTTTGTGGACTGACCGCACAGTAACCCGATTAGGTAAGCAGCATTGTCTCCCATTTTACAGATTAGGAAACTCAGGCACAGAAAGATTGAGGATCTTGCCCAAGGACCCAGAGCAAGTAAGTGGTGGAGCTAGGGTTCAAACCCAGGGCTGACTAAGTCTAGAGCCCATTCCTGGTTTACTGTGCTATGCTGCCTCGGTGATTATGTACCAGGTACTGTACTAGGTACTATCGCCTTCATTTTCTTGTATGATTCTCACATCGACTGTAAGAATCAGTCTCAAATAGATGAAGTTACGTACCCAAGGTCATATGCTATCTGAACCATTTATTCTATTTTGTGGTTCTCTCCCATGTTTCAGCCAAGATCTTTAACAGCAGAGTGGTTTGTCCAGCGGGGTCCCTTGTCCCACTCCCCAGCACCCACATAAACAGGAGTCATGTGCTGGAAATGAAAGCAGGTGGCAGAAGCAGCTGCACAAGCAAGAGAAGCCTGATCGGGTCCACATTAACCAGATGACAGGAGTGAGAGCCTTCAGTTACAATTCGGGGACCATCAGTGAGACATGGGATAACACTGAACCTGAAATAAAGGTTGTTGAAATAAGACTGGTCTTCCAAGGAAAGCGTTTCCTTACTGTCTGCCCTCTCGCCAGAGAGGACGTGGCAGTCTTATTATTTGAGTAACTTCAAACCGATGGTCAAAGCCATGAAGAAATTTCTGAAGGAAAGTGTGATTGCTTATAATTTCTGATGCCCACTATTAATTTCCTTTTTAGAATTTTTTTTAACATCTCACTGAGTCTAATCATCATCATCATCATCATCATCGTTATCTAAGAGAAGTAGAGTTAAAGAAATTAATGTGACCTATTTCGTAGGATTTTTGTGAGAAATCTCTCTCTCTCCCTCTTTCTCTCTCTCTCTCTAGCAGAGAGCCTGACCTAGGCATTCAGTATGGAAGTTGTTGTTCTTATATGATTACATCATTGAATTTTGTGTTCTCACATGATATAATCGGCTCTGGGGACCTTCCCTAACTTAGGACAGTTGGCCCGGGAAAGCAGACATTTTAGACACTGCCTGGCTTGTGCCTAACCTTGAGACCAGGTATCCCTTAGTGACCCTCTGTGCTGGCAGGAGGCTCCAATGGCCAGGGTGTCTATCACACTCTGTCTTTCTGTTTCAGGTGGTTAGCTCAACCAACGGAGAACTGAACGTCGATGATCCCACGGGAGCCCACTCCAATGCGCCAATCACTGCTCACGCTGAGGTGGAGGTAGTGGAGGAAGCTAAGTACGTTCATCTTTCAAGGGGGCTCTTCAGTCATAGGTTGAAAAATCTGTCTCTTCCTCTCTGTGTGCTGCTCATCTCAGACTGAATTCCTCATGCTTATGTCTACAGCTTTCTTCTTTTTACCATTTTATTTTTTGCATGGTACTGTAAAGCTGCTGTGCCCTTCTTTAGCTGTGATTTCTGGGAAGATAGTCACATATTTTTAGTCCACCTGGGGCAAAAAACATCATGATACAAGAATCATGATAGAAGATGTACAGTAGATTAAATAGTAATGAGCCTCTTGGGGCCCTGGAGCTTCTTGCTCCCTGTGGGGCATAGAGAAAAATCTGCTTATCTCAACCATGGGCTGTGCTAACAGCATTAAATTCCGGGTTCTTGGGTAACCAATCTGCATCTATAGTCCTGGAGCAAGGGTTTCAGGGTCATTTTGTTCTCACTTAAATGTTTTGGACACAGGGAGACTCAGATAAAACAAGCAAGAAAAAGTCCAGACTGTTGTGTTCTGGACGCAGGGAGACTCAGATAAGACAAGCAAGAAAAACAGTCTCTGCACCTATGAGTGGAAGGGTCTTGGGAAGGAAAGGAAATCGCACTAATCCCAGGGGGCTGAGGAGGTTCCCCCACTCCCTTTTCTGCTTCTCTTGCATGTGAATGTCGTGCCCTGCCCGTACCACCAACCCCATCGTGCTCTCTGCATGGTCTGTGTTTAAACTCTTAGAATATGGAGTGGAAGGTGAAATTACTGCTGATTCTACTGCAAAAGCAGCATTTCTAGCACTTCTTTCCTTTTTTGCCCCATCCCAAATTCAAATCCAGATGTGACCTCCAAGAACACACGTGGTAGGGAGAGAAAAGTCCTTTACAAATCAGTAACTTCTGCCAAGCCCGATATGGATGATTTTTCTTGTATACCCTTTGTGAACATTCAGGCTATTCCAGTACCTCGTTCTCAGAAGCAGTCAACATATTTATAGTGATACTGTGTCCTAAGTAGTCTCTTGAGCCCCCAAATAACCTAAGTACAAGCCAGAACATGCTTACGCCTCTGGATACAAGATAGTGAAAGGCCAGACAAAACCTGCATTCTTCTTCCTTCAGACACACTTTGCATGGTCGTCCCTCCTGCCGACTCCTCTGCTCGGCGGCCTGTCTACATGATGGGCTCACTCTGCTTTCCAGAGGGCCTTTCCTTAGAAAGCGAGGACTTGAGGATTCCTACCCAGTAGATAAACAACAACCAAGGATGACGTGGACTCTCGCTGGTCGAGTCCCTGCTGACTGCAGGCGGCTTCAGATGCTCGTTTCCCTGTTTATACAAGGCCCTGCTACAGTATAAGGCCCTCACACAGAGGGAGTTTTTAGTGCCAGGTGGACACCTTTTTTATTAAGGAGACATGCTCCCTATGCTCAGGGACTTTAGAGATTTTAATGGTATTCACAATTTTTCAGTTTCTGTGACAAAACTTCATTCTCCCAAATAAAGTGTGGTTCTGCTTCCCTATGGGCTCTTCACCTCGGCTGCACTTTGGAGTCACCTGGGGCTCGTTAGAAAATACAAATTTCTGGGGGCGACCAGATGGCTCAGTTGGTTAGAGCGCCAGCTTTCAACAAGGTTGTCGGTTCAATTCCCGCATGGGATGGTGGGTGGGCTGTGCCCCCTGCAACTGAGATTGAAAACGGTGACTGGACTTGCAGCTGAGCTGCGCCCTCCACAACTAGATTAAAGGACAATGACTAGGAGCTGATGGGCCCTGGAGAAACACACTGTTCCCCAATATTCCCCAATAAAAAAATAAAAAATAAAAAAACTTTAAAAAAAAAGAAAATACAAATTTCTGAATCCTGGCCCCAGAGATTCTGATTTAATTCATCTAGGATATGGCCTGAGTTTCAGGAATTTGTAAAGTTCAGGTGATTTGAATGTATAGCCAGGGTTGGGAACCACTGCACTAGGTGTCGTCTGATCTAAACATTGTCTGGGCTTGGAAGATGGCTGTACCCACGTCACTCCCAGTTCACCATCACGGCTCTTACTTTGAAGGCTGAAAGTTTAGCTTTGGCTTTAATAGTATACTTGGAATACCAAGATTGAATGGCTTTAATCTTACCATATGCCCTATGCAGGTTTATCTTTTGAACTTACTCATTTCATTTTGGTAACTGTGTGCACTACTTGTGTATGTGAGTGTGGTGTTTGTGTCCTGTGTGTAAGATAGCAGACTATTCACACAAAGAGATTTCAATACGGTGTATTCTGTCCTGGTATAATCTAAACTCTAGGATGTAAAGAGAATTTAAAGTCTCCCCATTTAGCAGAAAGGAGCCGCTGTGCCTGTTTGCCACCAGTTCCAGTTCCAGGTCTGGGCCCTTTTAAAAATGTGGCAATTGGATTTGACCCTAATGGCATCCCGAAGCCTGTACCGTAGGGCATTTTGTGTGCTGATTCCCCTAGTGATTTCATGAGCTGCCTGCCCATCTTGCCCAGGGAACTGTCAGGGCACAGCCATGTGGTTTTCTTCTTGGCCTTCTGTGTGTGCGGGGGGAGTAAAGCGGAGCCATAGTTCCACCTGCTTGATCGTGTTCATGGGAAGAAGTCACAGCTAGAGAAGCACGAGACGTCCCAAACAACCTCTCATTACATGCAGCTGCGATGCCATTTGTCCCTGCAGCCTGCTTGTGCGAAAAAGGGACCTGTTGCCTTTATTAAGATTCAACTAGGTTACTGGAGAGACTTGGTGAAACCTTCACTTCCAAGCTTTTAATTTTGGGTTCTTCTCCCAGCTTGTTTTGTGTAAAGGAGGAGAGAAATAACAGGGTCTTGGTTTTTGTTCTGTTTACAAAATGAACATCTAACTTCCCTTTTTCTCTAGCTATAGGACACATGTCGTTGTTTATGTGTGATTGGAAGAGTAGTGACGCAAGACAGGTTTTTGGTTGATTTTTGTTATGGTGAGAACGCAAGAATTTTAGGTTATCCACTGACGTTATCTATAAATTAGCAAATGTGGACTGGACCTCATTTCTCCTGAAAATGAACAGGAATGGGATACAGGCCCTTCTCCAGCAGTTACACCTTAGTCCAGAGCAGCGACTCCTTGCTCTAAATCATCTCTCAGGTAAAGTGTCTCTTAAGCGTTTTCCCCCTTTAGAGGAAGAGCTAACTGCTAGCTGCTTTGGTCAGGCAGTTTGGACTAGGCACTTCTCTTTCTCTCAGAATGGCTGGGAAGGGTAGCTTAAAAACTTGCGTAGTGAAACTTCCTGTGGGAACCAAAATGGCTTGGCCTTGGTGCTTGATTGAATTCTTATAAGCAGGTCATGTGCTCTTTTCTCCTGCTGCCTTCCTGGAAGGTGCACAGGAAAGCCCACCCTGGGGTGCCCACCAACGCTCTTTCTGTTTTGCCTTCCCCCTCCCTGAGATCCCCCTCCCACCTTCATGCTTCTAGCAGGTACCTGCCCCTGCACTTGAGTGTGGGGACCCAGTGGCCTGGACCTACTCACCCTGCCTTGACGAGAGGAGGAAACTAAACACAGACAACATTCTGCATGTTTGCATGGCTCACAGGGAGTTGCTTCCATCTCACCTCTGTGGACTAATATCTCTCTCTTTCTCTCTTCCTTTCTGTGTTTTTCTCTTTATACACTCTGTAGCTGCCTGAAAATGCTCAACCTGTGGTGAGTCCCTCTCTCCGGTCCACATGCTAGGGGAGCGGACCAGACTAGGCTGGGATTGGCAAAGCCAAACAAAATGCCTTAGGAGCACTGAATGCCTTCCATGTGCCACCTTGTGCCATAACCACCCAGACTGGGGAACTAGATCCACAAGGTGGGGATGAGGCAGGCCTGGACCTAGGAATTAATCTGTTCCTTCTTTCCTTTCAAACCCACCTCATCGCTGCCTCCTCCTGTCAAAACAATATCCCACAGTATTAAAAAAAAAAAAAAAAAATTTTTTTTTAACTGAGTGAATTTTTTCCCAATACAACCAGATGTTATCAGAGGTTCAGAGGTAGGAGGACGAAGTTACTCTATCAGTGGTTTAGATTATTAAATTATCCTCACAACCCTAACGACAATTGTTACCAGATAATCTCACATTCTGCAGCTTGGTCTCTAACCTAGAAATCAACTGCTTTGGAAAAATTGGTGAGATTTCTTTTTGATTCAGCTGGTTCTTCTATCTATAGAATATGAGTCTGAAAAAAAGACAGCTCCTACTTGGGGGAGAGATGGACACTTTGTTGTTGTTTGGAGTTTTATTGTTTGTTTTTTGTTTATTGTCTATTTACTTCCTATAAGAAAGTATAATGGGCCAAGGGCTGACTTGGCCAATGGGATATTGGAGCCTCTCTTTTCCAGGGGCCTTGAATGCATTCTTAGGAACACCATGAGATATAGAGAAGGGGAAGTTTTAAAGAGTCCCTGTTTGGTGAGGCACATTCTTGCTATAAGACAGAGCCCCTCCCCAGCTCTCTTCCTGGTGCTCCTGAACTGGCTGGTCCATTGCAGACTGGACTTGTAACTCTCCCACACTGTCTGCATGCATGGGGTCATACTTGGTGTAGTGATACCAGCCTGCTGGCCTCTCGGATTACCTTGTTTCTGTTTGTCTCAGTGACTAGGTTAAGCACTGGTTTCTGAACCCTAAGCCACTAAGTTTCCTATGGGATTTTCCCAGGGACAGGGATGTACTGAAGTTAACGATTGGGTTTTATGGAGATAGAATTCATAGTCTTACAGTATCAAGGAGTATATTGGGCCTATTTGTTTAGCAAACATGTGTCTGTAAAATCTGACATTGCTGTGGTCTCTTTTTTCCTGTGAGATGTCAGTCCTGTATGATCCTGACTGCAAATCCAGGGCCTTCTGTGTGCTCATCTAACTCACTGCTTGGAATTCTAGGAGGCCCCACGCCTTCCCCCAGAGAACTTAGGTATCTTCTCGCTGGAGGGAGAAGACTTATGTACTTGAAAAGACAAGTAGTTTTTTCAATGACACTTGTGTCATTGTCCCTGGAGAGGTCACTGTGGACAGGATGGTCAAGGAGGACCGCATGGCTACTGTGGCACTTGAGCCAGGTGTTAGAGCGAGGGAAGAATGTGCAGTTAGAGCCAAGAAGAAGAGCACAGCCAAGAACAGCTGAAGGACATAGTAAGCGAGCAGTGTGGGAAAGGCAAATAGATGGCTCAGAGGCCCAGGGCAGCAGTAGATGGCTCGTGAGTAGGGAGACTGGATCCGTTTCACTCGAGCATGTTAAGAACTTCTGGTCATCCAATCAGAGAAACAGCTGGAAGGAAACCTAAGGCACAAGAAGGGTTCATCACTTACCTTCATTCTCTCCTGATAGTAAGATATCTGTATGGAGTCTGTCAGTGGGCTTGGTCTGGGTTCGCCCGAGTTTAATGGGTCCTTTTACTCGTAGTCCCCAGAGAAACCAAAGAGTTGAAGAGCAGATTGTGGGGTCTGTTTCCTCATGGGTAGAATCATTAAAAGCTTTCTGCTACTGCTGAAGCTTTAACTACACTAATCAGCTAAAAAAAATTAACTCAGGCTCTAAACCAGAGCTCACCCTGTCCTCCAGTCAGCTGAATTCAGCATTGCACATCAGCGTGTGATACACTTGTATGCAGACGTTGATTCTTATGACTTGCCTCAGGAGATAAAAATGAAGTATTGTTTGAAATGGACTAAAACAGTATTTCAAACTTTTTTTGTGATTGCTTTTACTTAAAAACACAAAATCCTAATCCTAGCATCTTCCAAAAAGGATAAAAATCGAAATTGGCTTAAATATTATTTATCCCTCTGAAAGTCATGGCAAACAGGGAACAGGTAACTCTATTGAAATATTGGTGCTCCCATAAGATTTAATTTGCCTTATTTAATATTAATTTCAGGAAAAAAATATTAATTTCAGGACACTTAACCTGGAAAATGTCTGTTTTCTAAAGCATCTATACAGAAAAATACATTTTTTTTTAATCCTTCCCCAGGGATTCCATTGAGGACTATTTTAAACAACCAAAACTGTTGGTCATTGTTATTTAAAAGAACGTTTTCAAAAAAAGCTGAGAA
Organism: Rhinolophus sinicus; assembly: GCF_057876585.1. Taxonomy (NCBI): domain Eukaryota; kingdom Metazoa; phylum Chordata; class Mammalia; order Chiroptera; family Rhinolophidae; genus Rhinolophus; species Rhinolophus sinicus. Next base: position 155,748,591 of record NC_142503.1, on the reverse strand, counting down.
AATTGTCTAAATACAAGTATGACAAAATTTTTAGTACTTTTTAAAAAACTATTCTCTAATAAATTGCTGCAAAAAAAAAGAATGTATTCAGTCTCCAAATACACGACACATTGTTTAGTGACTATTTTCACTCTCATTAGTAGTACTTTACAAATGTCATTGATACACTTAGAAAATCATGAGACCCTCTTAAGCTCCTATTTCCAAAATCTCCATGTTTGATTCATTCAGATATGGTTAAAGCCCGTCACTGTCTGTGTAAGTGTCTATTTTTGCTTTCTAAAAAACTTTCTTCACATTGTTAATAACTAGTTTGGTGGGTGTAGGAACACCAAGAGTCTGACTAAAAAAGGAGAGAACTTCAGCTACAGTGGAGAACTTAAGGGTATAGGAAGTAAGCAACAGTTCTTTATTTCCATATGAATATTCCTGGCATTAAACCTGGAAGGACTGGGCAAGAGACCAAAAGATAGTTTTCTGAGAAAAGCTTTTCTTTCAAGGGTCCAGCAAGTCTGAGTCATACTTCCAACTTTACTCCCTTTCATCACCTGGCATCTTTGACTCATCTACCACCTTCTGTCCCTCGCATTTTCATTTCCCATGTGTCAGTTTCCCGGAAAGGACATGCCTTTGGCACCACCCATGCCACAGCCCTCACCACCCCCTCTGGACTAGTCACTGCCTGAGCAAGCGGTGCTTCCTATTCCAAAGGAAGGTGTGAGGCGGGGACAGTCAGGCTTAGGATGTGACGGAGCGGTGGCTGTTGCCCAGAAGGCAGCACTTGGAGGGCTCATGAAGGGAGCAGGCCCCAACCGCCACTCTAAACAGGGTCCGTCCTATAACCGTCGGGCACAGAGCAGCGCTGTCAGGAAGCTAAGCTGAGGAGGACCCTGCCACCAGACGCCTCCTGGTGATCAGCTTTGATCCCCTCTGAATGAAGAGTGTGGGCTGTGCTGATTCAGTCAGGAAGTCTGGACTCGCAGTTCTTACTACAACTGGGCTTCTGCCTACTCCAGGTAGCGAGGTGGGGGCAGGGCTGCGGGATAGAGAGAATCCTTAATCCTTCGTCGGTAGCGTCACGAGGTCCTCCTAGAGTTCTAAGCATCAGACTTTTCATGGGGTTCGTCTGCCTTACTTTGTTTAGCCTCCATACCCACTGATCACTGAAGTTGCCTTAATGTCGCCCTCTGCATCAAGGGGCAGACAATGACCGCTATTCTTACGCAGCCTGGAGGGTCCCCACGCCATGGTTCCAGATAAAGATGAAGTGTCTGGATTGGCTGTTAGACTAGGAAATAAGCCTTCTTCATCTTCCTTCCAAAAATGCTGGTTTCAGCCCTGCCTGGCCTGCAGTGGTTTTGATAATTAGGTTTGATAGCTGCAGGTTGAAATGATGCAGCTATTTCCCTTGGCTTTTCTGGCAGACACTGCCCACTGCCCCCAGTGTGTGCACTGTAGCTGGTGGGCGGCCCTGGGGGTGAGCGCCAGAGGGGAATGCCCCCCCCCCCCCCCCCCCGCAGGAAGCAGAAGCAGGCAGAAGCATGTTAGAAGCTGCAGGCCTCTCCGACTGACTTGCAATGTTCCTTGTGCTCCAGGTGCTGCTGTTTCTTTAAGAGGAAAAGGAAGAAGACTGCTCAGCGCCACAAGTGACCAGTGCCTCCCAGGAGTCCTCAGGCCCTGGGGACTCTGACTCAATTGCACCTGCAGCTCCTGCCATTTCTCATTGGAAAGGACTCCTCTGTGGGGGAGGGTGGAGATCCAAACCAAAAGGAAGAAAACATGCCCCCAGAAGGAGCCAGTGTGGGCAGCCAGGGCCCAGTGGGTCCATGGCTGTCCCCACCTGCCTAAGGCTCTGAGCAGGTCCCAGAGCTGCTGCTGCTCCACTGCTTGCCCTTGGGGCCGCCTGGTTGACTCTCCTTCCTATTGTTTACAGTGAAGGTGTCATTCACAAAAACTCAAGGACTACTAGTCTCTTACCCTCCCCTGAGTCTGCTCCTGGTCCTTGGCCCGCCCCCAGTCCTCCCCAGCATCATAGCTAGTGAGTCGAAGGCTTTGTTTGCTGAAGGAGCCCAAGGGGCTGGGAGTGCGGCCCAGGTAGGAGGAAGATGGCAGGCCTGCGCTGGAGGAGAGTCTTCTCCACCTCCCAGGTATATCTGGCCGGCGGTATGCTCCCTCATCCTCTGTGCCTGCACAGCCTCCATCCCCCGCTGGCCACGGGGTGCAGGCTACTCCCTCCTTCCCTCCCTCCCTCCCTCCTGTGAAGAAGTTACACTGTAGGACACAAGCTGTGAGAAATCTGCAGTCTACTGTCCCCATGTGTTGGCGTTCCTAGCTTTTCTTGACAAGCGAACTCTGTTCTCCAGTCAGTAGTAGGACAATGCATTGTTCTGAGCAAAGGAAAAAAAAACTGACTTTATTGCACTTTTAGTTTTTTGTTTTTGTTTTTTAACAGAAAACATGGCAGATGCATATTGTGTCTGGTTATATTGGGAGTTTTACCTTTTTTCTGTTTTGAGGGGGATGGGGCCAGCCAAGCCATTCAGAGAGAACATGGGTCCAGAGGACATTCTCAATGGAAAGAGTTGGGTATGCGGCACCCAGAAGAGAAGAAGCCAAACTCTATGTCATTCTGAGTGAACACTCAGGTTGGCAAGGACACATACTTGAATTCTCATCATCTTCTCAGCTACTGAAGAATGTCCCTACAGAGCCTCTTCACCTCATCAGCCTGCGATTTGGACAGCCTCGCTCTCCAGTGCGTGGGATGAGCCGGCCAAGCCAGACTGACCAGAAGATAGTTTATCCCAGAGAAGGAGATGCTTAAAACAAATCTGAAACATCTGTTTTCTCCACTGCCAGGGACTTCCAACTAGATAGCCATGTGACTTCCTTAGTGACGTAGGGGACAAAATTAGTGATGAAACAGCCACCGTCATATTGCCACTAGTGGACACAAAGAGGAGGAAAGTGAACCTGCCTTCCAACTGCCAACGGAACCTCAGGATTTGGCATCACAGGGCCAGGACATAAAATTGGTGTGTACTGTCTGCCCCAATAGCTTGACTTCTAGCATTTGGGCTGGCCTCCTTGTCAGAAACCAAGCACCTACAGATTTTCTCCCAAAAGGTCCACAGCAGCAGGCTTAGGACTCAGTACATGGGGCTGTAGTGAACAGGAGGTAAGATTGGTTGGTGCTGGAAAGTTCCAGGGGAAAGGAGACTGAACTGAAAGCTCTGAAATTTTCTCAATTGGACATAGATTCCTTCCAGATAAGATGGCCATGTATCTAGAGCATGTGCTTCCCAGTACACTGTCTGCATCCCCTGCCATGGTGTAGTCACTTGACATACTACTGTGAGGAGTCTTGGTTCCTTATTCACTGCTTTAAAAATTATTAATGTATGGAGTTTATCTTCTCATGCTCGATTTTCATTTGAGTTCAGTGGCTTATCCAGACAGTGACTTCACATTCCAGATGTGATAGAAGAGAAAAGATTATTTACATCAGGGAATGAGTTCTTGTATTTGGGAGTAGAGAGAGCTAACTAACCATAGAGGACAAAAACTGGTGACTTAGTCGGGTGGTTTTGGGAATGAACACAAATCGTTGCCTGTCTTGAGGTGTACGGCTGTCTTTTGGACTGGAGGGTGTGGGGATACTTTCTGGTAGTTGACATTTCCTGACAGGTCCCTTGATGTATCTTACATGGAGCAGAAATAGCAGCAGTAGCGTGAACCAGTTACTGGGCTTCACCTGTTCCATCAGGCCTTGGCTAGGCAATGTCACTTCACTGGCTTCACACCTGCTTGCTTACCTTATGTAAAGATTATAATCTTCCATGTCTTTAAAAGAAATTTTCCTGAGTGGCTGGGAGACGCAGTGTCATACCCCTTACCCAGAAGGATTTTGAACATTAATATTGGGATTTGTTTGCTTGACATTGCCTAGTAGTTAAGGCATAATCAGTGAAACTTACATAGTTTCTCAGTTGGTATTTGGGCAACTCTAATTTCCTGTATAAAAACTTTTATTTCCTCTTCCCTGAATAGAAAAAGCCTTCTTCTCAAGGGAGGGCAAGGGGACATGGTGGCAGAGCCTAGAGCCTCTTGGCACTCCATACCCCACTAAGTGCCTCCCTACTGCCCACCCCGTTTCCATAAAAAGCAAAGGCAGTGGCCAGCTTGGCTGCAGGGCAAGCCCCCTTGCAGCTGGGTTTGACTTTTTTTGGTCTTAAATATTTTTAAAGGCTAGCTATGAAGGGGTTGAACCTGAGTAGTTTTGGGGGGGTCTTTCCTAATGCACTGTTTTTACTCTCTGCCCCACCCCCCCGCAGATCTCTTACTAGATACTTGATTTTCATAACAAAAGTGAAAAGGCCCAGGTCCCTCTGGCATGCAGGGTAATGGTGATCCTTCTAGGGCTTTTGGCACTCCAGGGTAGTCCCAGACCCCTGAGAAAGCCTTTAAACTTAAATTTAAAAAAAAAAAAAAAAGAGTACCGAAGGAGTAGTTTGGCCATCAGTTCCACCCCCATCAGGGCTTCCTCCTCAGCTCTGTTGCTATAGTTGCTTAGCTCTATGCCTCAGCCAGGTCCCTCCACCCACCACCTACCCAAGTCCACTTGCTGTGTAGTTTGTGAGCTTTCTTCATTTCACAACCAAGATGCCTAGGGATCTTTTTCTTTGGGATTGATGCAGTTGTTTCTGAGTTAGTGTGAAGTGCTTACAGCACTTCATATACCATTAGGAGTTCTCCCAAGCCCTGCAGTCCTTCAGGCATTGCACCCTGAGCAGATTGAGGCAAGCAGGCCAGGAATCCACCAAGGCATAGAGGGTCCTTCCCACGTGACCAAAGCATGACTTGTGTCTGTGACGCCCAGGCATATAAGGACCATTTGCATGTATGCACGCCTGGGCGTTTCCCAGTGAGCTCACTCCAGACTGCTCTGCTGGGGTGGACAGTGTGCCAGCAGCCCGTGTGCTTTCATGGCTGCCTTAATTAACACTCCTGCTATTTGGGGTCTGTCTAGGAAGGTACAAGTCAGGTGACTAGGTTGGTATCCAGTTAAAGCTCCATTTTACATTGTAATAGAGGGGCAACCAGAGCCGGCAGGATCCTGAGGTTTCCAGTAGAAGTACTGAACACCTGCCATTCGCCAAAAGAGGCGTCCATTGCCTCTAACTTCCAACTTAGTTCACTGGAAATGTACACTGGTTGGTAGTACATATTCAGTGTTGATTCTCAGTGTTAGTGATCACTTTTAATGTTAGAAATATGCAGTGATGGTAATGTTATGTCAGAACGGTTACTAAAGATCATAGCCTTAATTTTTTTTATGCAAAAGATAGGACCCTGTGCCCGCTCCCGGTGAGCAAGCATGGCCTGCGTTTTTCAAAAATAAGTACTTCCATGGCAGCCTAGAAAGCATCTTCTCAAAAGAACTTGATCTTCTGATGCATCTCTCCCAAGTCCACGTGCCTCCTGTGTCCTAGTCTCCTCTTCCATGTTCATATTGAAACCAGTTTTCCGTTCCCAGGCACTTGCCCTGACAGCGTTAATGTAGTGTCAGAGCCATCACGTTAGGGCTAGAGTTTGTCACGTCGGGAGCTTGCAGCGCCATACAGCTGATATGGCCTTTGCCAGTCCACTGCCACCATCCCCACCATTGCCCCAAGGTGGGCAGATGAATTCCAGAAACCCTTAGGGAGCCAGGATAACTAGGTACCCCATCTGGATTGGCCATGTGAGCAGCAGGCCTTGTCTCGGGGGTTCTTGGTTTTGCCGACTCCAGGGCTCCAGCAAGTCCCATCTAGAGGTTGCTGGACAGTGACTCCCAGTCTTTCCCATGATGGGTTGGTAGGAATCAAAGTGGGATTCCTATGGTTTTGTGTTCTTGGGGGCTGCGGGTAGGTATCTGAAAAGAGGAAACCAGGCCCTTCTGAGCGTGTGTAGTTTTTAGCAGTGTTTTAGCCACAAATAAGGAATCTTGGAAGTCTCTGATCAATTAAGCAGTCTTAAAAACATGTTTTCCCTAACTCCTTTTGCAAGTGGCTGAGTGCAAAAGAATAGGTTTCTTCATTGTATTCAACACAGTAAGTAGGTCCCCTGGATATAGACAGTAGTAGTTTACATGTTTCCTCACAAAGCAGCCAGGAAGTCCTCTCCAGTATTTGTAGATCAGCTTACAGAGGAGAAAAGTGAATGTGTACTCCATCTATTTCTAGTTTGATTACAAAACTTGATGTTATAAAGAAACCTCAGTTCTGTGGACTGAATTTCTTTTGTTAGTTTTCTTCTTTATTCTTCACAATCATCTTTCTGGTGCCATCACCCGTTTCAGTCTCAGAGCAGAGGGTTATCCATGGTAATAAGTGGTGCGGTGCAGTCATCCAGTAACACACACGAGAGATCAGCTGTGCTGACTGCCCCTTCTGCACAAAGCCCCTCTTTCAGGGCAGGTGAGACGTATTCAGTGTTCCCCTTCATGAGCTCCAGACCAAATCCCAGGCCAGCCCTTGCATCGAAAGCTTTTTTACGAGGCTTAATCAGTCTGTTGGAATGTCCCAGGAAAGATGAGCCATTTCTTTGGGGAGAAATATATTTACAGATGGGTGGGTTGCATTTGTATGCCTCTGTGTGTGTGTGCTCATCTGTGTGTATTTCACTTCCATAAAAACCCAGTCCAGGCTGCTGGGACCATGTGTTCCTGAATATTCTAGGACATAAAGTGACTTCTCAAGGTAGTGTCACAGCAAGCTGGCTCTGGGAATGAGCCCCATTTATCAAGCAGAAGAGTAAACAGCAGGAAAGAGATGAAACCAAAAATATTATAACCCCCCAATGGAAAATAATGTTCCCATTGGATATATACATCCTCTAATTTATTATATTATTATTTTGTCTGTTTCTTTAATCTTTACCCATTATACTTTTAAAAAGATGTTGGGATGTTGATTGCAATTTTTAAAGACTAATGTATAAATCAGCTGTGGAAATCAGTTTTAATTGATGTGTGGATGTGTCTGATCATTGTTAAATGCCTTTTTTTTTTACCTTTGGTTTTAGATATGTACTGTTGTTTCACAAATCCTGGCACTGGTCACAAAGCTCAGCTGTGAAAATGAAATTTGTAGTATTTTTTAAACATGAATGTCAATTTCAAGTGTATCTGAAATGATTCCTCCAGGAGAGAAATTTGTAACACCATTAGGAAAAACTCCTCTGCAGAGGAAGTAGCCTTCTTTGGAGAAAATGGAAAATGGGTCTTGATATGTTATCTCAGAGTAGCCCATTTCCTAGGGCACCATGGAAAACACAAATGTGATCTTTAAGTATACCTCTTCCCCAATTTGGGGAGGAAAGGACTCAGTTTGCACCCTTTTTGTATGTAAAATAAAATGTCTTACCTTTCTTGGCTAATTGTGTGTGTTTGGTTGGTTGGTTGGTTGATCTGATTTTAATCTCCCTTGGTTCATTTGTAACTAACAATCTGGCTAGGATTAATTTTGATTTAAGCCTCCAGTTAATGAAAATGCCTGATATTTTGGCATTCTTGCTTCATTCCTTTGGGTTGAACATGGCCTTCCTTCTCTTGTGGGTCATTTTAAAGGTAAATATTCCTGGCAGAATTTGGACATTCATCACTCACATACTAGCACCAGTATCTCCTGTGGTTCTTAGGTGGTAGAACCGGGGAATTAGATCTGCTCTGTGGAACAACTTGGAAGTAGTAGCTTTATAATCCTGTTCTACTAATGAGGAACATCTATACAGACAGAGGATATAACTGATATGCAATGTAAAATCACAAAGGCATATATTGGCTTCAAAAACAACTTTCCATCTAGGCATGATTGGCTGGTTGCAATTTTTTTATTTTATTCCTCAATTACTACTTATTTGTTTTTCACTGGTAGGCAAGGAAGAGCAGAAAAAAATTTAAAATCATCATGAGAGAAAACATTCACTTTGAGAGCATTCTATCCATCAAACTTAATTTTTTCTTTCAAAGGTGGGGAGGCAGGGAGAAAGCTGCTTTTATGCCATTTTAGCATTAGCTCCTTGTGGAGAATGCTACTTTGAAAACATTGGTTGGTAAACACTTTTCTCAGTGGCTATGGGCAACGTGAGACCAGTGAGTGGGGAAAGAGGCTTGACAGACCAAAAAAATTGAGGTGGGTTGTTTGGAAGACTATTTTTGTCAGGGCAACAACTTTATCCAAGAATATATGCACCTGATTGGTGGAGGTGGCCTGGATTGAGGTGTGAGGATTAGAAATAGCAGATGTCATTTGTGTTTATGAGAGAACTGCCTGTAGAAGCTCTGCAGTCTACCTGCAGTGACCTCAGCGTAGGGAAGGACGAGGTCATGCCAGCGGCCATGTATAACCTCCAACTCAGGTCAGTACCTGCTCTAGAGACCAAGCTGCAGAGTTCAGCTATGGAAATGGATTGGAGTCATGCCTACCTACAATCTGGGCTGTGAAGACCAGGAATTTCTGTAACGTTAACCTTTGAAAATTAGTTTTAAAGACGTTTAATAACATCAGAAGTCCAAATTTGGGGAATAAGATAGGAGTGTAATTTTTATTTGGGGAGGTGTGTATGACTCCCAGTACTGAAGTATGTGTTCTGTAGAGCACCACGTATGTGTGAAGACCTGAAACTGGTGTGGAGGCGACTGACGACTATCCCTGCCCTTCTGAAGGTGTCTAGAGAAGGGAAACTAAACCTCAGGCCCTCGCATGTATTTCCCACCTCAGTGCTAATGTGACGCTATCGCAACCAATATTGGTTGAGCCCTTAGCCTTGCAGCACTGATCTGGGAGTTGTACAAAATCAGTGCAACACAGTACATACCTCGCAAAAAATGTAGTTGCTTGGGAAAAAGAAATGATGAACCAGAGTATACACTAGAGTGTGCGTTGACTCACACAGTGGTAAGCACAGTAAGATTAGAGGAGAGAGAGGAAACTGAGTGGTAAAGTGATAGGCACTATGTCTAAAAGGAAGTGGGTTTTGAAGCAAGTTTTGCAAGACAAGTACAAGGAGCTGATAAGGTCATACTCTGGGTAAGCATAAACGTGCCCTGAGTTTTTGGAAGCTACCACACTTAAACCCAATCTGGTGGTGACTAATGCTTGACTGGTCGGATACGGACAATCACAAAAGCCTTCCGACCCTCTCTATAAACTTCCTCACCTAAAATATCCGCTAAGACGTCCACTTCCGCAAAGGCAGAGCAGGCCCCGGGACGTGCCGCTCTGCATGCTGGGGTTTGTAGTCTCTTCAGAAACCCAAGCCCCATTCTCTTTGAGGGGGCACCGCCTTCCGCTGATCCCCCATCCTGTGGGTGGGCCTTTAGCGAGCTGGGAAGCCAATGAGGCCGCAGTAACGTGGCAGCCCCCCACGAGCCCGCGTCTCCTCCCGCCCTGTTGACGAGCCGGGCTCCGCCCGCCAGAAGGACCTACTATCCGGCGCCGATCCAGAGGGGGAAAAAGAGGCCCTCCTGCTGCTAAGAGGCCTAATGGAGCCCTGGTTCCCCCCGCGATCGTGCTCAGTGGCGGCGCCGGTGCTCACACCGCCTTGCCGCCACCTTCTTCAGGCCTTCGCTGTCTAGGCAGAGCAAGCTGCTTCTGGTGGATGCTGCGCCTCTCTGAGCGGAACATGAAGGTGCTCTTCGCTGCTGCCCTGGTCGTGGGCTCCGTCTTCTTCCTGCTGTTGCCAGGACCCTCTACGGCTGATGAGAAGAAGAAGGGGCCGAAAGTCACCGTCAAGGTCCGTCCTCCCCTCTTCTGACCTGCCTGGCGAGGCCCGCCCTTCGCCGCCTGGGTTTGGCCTCGGCGCCGCTGGTCACTGATGTCCGAGGCAATTAGGGTTCAGGAGATCAGGCCTGGGCGTCTGCGGCTTTGACTCAGCCCCTCCCTAGTCTCCTGGCTCTGACATCTTGGCACCTGGACGGTCCTCCCCCATTCAGACCAGAGAATGACCTGGAACCACCCCAACACCCCTGGCCTGACCCAGGCGTTGGGGGCCCGGAGTGCCCACCTGGGGCCAGCACTGTCGGCCTCATAGTAGTCTTTGCAAATACCCCGCAGTGCTGGCGAAACGGTAAAAGTTCACGTCTGTCAAGTTGCGAATCCTTTCTCGACTTCGGTCAAATGTTAGCCACTTCCAATTACAAAGCACAGCAGTATAGCTTAAACTTGCGTGGTAAGGTTAGGCTCCCCACCTTCTTTTTTTTATGTTAATTTCTAAAATCCGAACCCATTATTTAGAGCAAAGATTGTTACCTTGTCGTAGCACAAGGAGAGTGTAAACGTATTTTCTGGGAAACAGGTTTGCAACTTTCATTAGATTCTCATAGGGTTTTTGTAGCCACCAAAGTCAGATACAAACACTGCTCTTAAAATACGGCTTTGTTTTCTCTCCCATCTTCAGGGTAGCTTCTTGGGCCCTCTCTTCCCTAGCAAGGCTCCTTTATAGAGGCTAAACTTGAAATGCTCTTTTTCCTCAGGTATACTTCGACTTGCGAATTGGAGATGAAGATATAGGCCGGGTGGTCATCGGTCTCTTTGGAAAGACTGTTCCAAAGACAGTGGATAATTTTGTGGCTTTAGCTACAGGAGAGGTAAGAGGCTAGAGCGGAGATAGTCACATTCAAATGAGGGCTGGCAGCAAACACCTGCAGAATGTGGCCCATGTGTGCCAGGAGCCCTCAGTACCAACTCTTGACATGTTGGCAAGGGCAACGCAGTCTTGTCATGTTTTGAGTTTTTTAAACTGAATCCAGAAATCTGGATTTTTTTTTTTTTTTTTTTTTTTTTTTTTTTTTGAGAAAACGTATCTTGAAGACATTGCAATAACCGAAGAAAACGTATCTGTGGAAACTAGTTTGTGCCCTCTGTACCCGACCTTTCTCTTAAGAGTAAGGGGCCCAGAGTTTCCCAGGTTTTAAGAAAACAAGAAGGCCCCGTTTAAGAAAGTTTGTATTCCAACTTAACTTCCCATTGGGTCAGCAGATAACCTTTTTATTTGCCCAGTTTTCTTCCATCTGTTCTTATGATTAGAAAGAAAAACAAGAGGGAAAGGGCGGAGGCATTGTGTGAAGTAGAATTATATAAAGTCTGGGAATTGTATGAAGACAGAGGAACGTGCAGTCTAGCCTTTCCTGGATCTGTGTGCTGCAAGTCTGGCCCGTGGTCACTGCTCACTCAGTAGCATGTGAAACTGACTCTGGCCAGCAGTGGTGTCTCTTCTGCGAGCGGGAGTTGTTGTGGGCAGGGTTCCTACAGGGCCAGGAGGTCTGTCTGGTGCCTCATGCCACCTCCTCACCTTCTCATCCCTTTTTCTAGAAAGGATTTGGCTACAAAAACAGCAAATTCCATCGTGTGATCAAGGACTTCATGATCCAGGGTGGAGACTTCACTCGGGGAGATGGCACTGGAGGTAACTCAGGTCCTCTGGGCAGAGAGGCTGTCAGTGCAGACTCCTAGGTGGGAGGGCTGGGCTGTGTAGGGTGGACAAGATCTCTTCTATAGTTTCAGAGGCCGACCTGTCACCTGCTTTGAGATCAGCTGTACCCATCTTAGTACAGGGAATTCAGTACAAAGAAGAGGGAGTAATTGGGGGGTCAGGTGGAAATAGGATCTCGTCCAGCTGGCATACCTGCTGATCCAGGCCTACAGCCTCAGCGACTTCTCACAATACCCCAGGGGGGAGCGGAGCAGAGTGAGACACATGAGTAGGTGATTCTAGGTCAGGCATTCAAAGCCTGTGTGAGCAACTTTGGAAGCACCAGCAAGGTGGGAGAAGTTGCTTTCCTTGGCGGTATCCCACACGAGGCCACTTGGCAAGAGCTGAGTGAGTCTCGTTTCTGCGTTACTTGTACACATAGAACAGACACATAGGACTAACCCACAGGTCTCACCATCCCACGCATCTGCAGCTCACTCAGGCTGTGGTGGGTGCTGAGGATGCAAAAATCGGGGCAGCAACTCCCTTTCACTTCCAATACCTGCACGCTCACCAATTGGCCATAATACAGCCTTTATGACTCAGGCTCTGTTCTCAAGTGATCATCTAGGTGGGAAGATCCAGAAAACACTAGAAAAGCTCCGTAACAATACAAGATGTAAGCAGTAGCTGGCGGCAGCAGTGGAGAGGAACAAAGCAGACATTACCGTAGTGCTCTCTGTATTCATGGAGTCAGACGCAGTTGGGTATGACCCAGTGTCTGCCACCTTCTTGCTTTGTGACGTCAGGCAAATGAATTCTCTGAGCTTCTCTGGGCCATAGCCAAGGCTAGTTTCCTTTTGTGTAAAGTAAGAGTAGTAAGAGTTCTGGGTACTGTGAGGGTTGGGTGAGGTCTTGAGTGTTAAGTGTCCAGTACATGGTAAGTAAAGTCAGCCATTGTCAAAGTGCTGACTAGCAAAGGAATCAGTTCAGGCCAAGATGCTCAGGAAAGGCCTTGTGAGTGTGAGGAAAGATTTGAGCGGGGTACCGGCTATGGAGAATTTGAATGAGCAAAGAAGAGGCATAGTTACGGTGTGAGCCCAGCTCTGTTCTGCAGCAGGAGCTTGCCCAAAGGTGGGGCCAGGGAATGGAAGTAGACCACACTAGCTTTGTCCTATAGGGAGTGAGGCTCCACTGAAGACGTGAATGGGACGAAGACCCAATCACAAAGGACTTTGAGGGAAAATAATGTGACAGCAGGATTCAGGATGTGAAGGCAGGAGCAAACTGGTGAGGGTGTCATGTCCAGCGCAACACAGGCAGTGAGCGAACGAGAAGGGGCGACGAAGGATTAAGAAAGTAAGAAACAGAAGTCAAGAAAGTTATGAAACAGGGGCCAAGGGTCTCACACCCTCAAAGGACTGAGAACACTGAATGGGGCCATCCTGTGGCTTTTATTGATGCATACACAAGAAAACAACATTGTTTCTCCAAGGTCTGAATTTCACACATTATACTAAGAAACTGGTTTGAATTAATTACTCCTGCAAGCAGCTGAACCTCAATTTCAGGATGTACCTCCTGCAAGCAGCTGAACCTTTATGCTTAAACTTACTGAAATGGATAGATGGAGAACTGATGTTATTATTACACCATTGAATCTCTTCCCAAGCAGGTTGTGGGAAGGAATGCAGCCACAAAGGCAGAAGCTCTTCTTAACCAGGGGAAGGTCGGGGGTCTATGCCCACCTCTATCAACCCCGTGGGTTCTCCTGCTGGGCCCCAATCGACTGTGCCTGGCTTGAGTTGTCCCCCCCGTGGGGAATCTTACAGCTCACTGGCTAACCAGCCACCCTCCGGGTCCAAAGATGAGACATAAGGTGCAAACATAAAGGTGAAGCAAAGTCCCTGAAAGGATCAGTCTCACAGACTCTCCTTTCTTTAGGGACAGGTACAGGGAACAGACGGGTAGGCTGCTGCGTGACAGCAGAGGGGATTAGTGTCCCTGGGTAGGGCAGTGTGGGCTGGAGCCCCAGGAGAGGATAGCCTAGTAGGTAAGAGCTGAGATTCGAAAGCTAGAGCCCTTGGTTTGAATTCCTGCTCTGCTGCCTCCAGCTTGGGTACCTTTAACCTCTCTCTACCTCAGTCTCTTCATCTTTGAAATAGGGTTATAAGCTGCTGCATCATCAGGTGGGATTTTTACGTGTAAAATTCTTGCCCCAGTTCTCTGTCATGCATCTAATCATTAGCCATTATTGCAGTAGGGCTGCAGGAATGGAAAGAATGACTAAGTGACGGGGGGGTGGGGACAGCAGTGACAGTGCAGAGGAAAGTTGTCAAAAGAATGGAATCTGGAGGAACATGACAAAGTATGTTCAGTTTAACATGAAGAACTATCCCTTGAAACTTGGAACTCCTTGTATTTTGGGAAAGTGATTGGAGTGAAGGCTGTAGATTTGGATAGCAGCAGTAATTGAAATCCTGCAGTTGGTTGAGACTTACAAAGAGGATTCTCACGTTGGGAGGCTTTTATCCAGCACCCTAGCCAGGAGTCATTGCACAACATTGGAAGAGACCAGTTTCTTTCCAGTGTGGGAGTAAGAAGTGGGACACCCCCATTCCCACCAGCCAGAGTCTAGGAATTCTTGGTTTTCAGTCTTCCCACTTGCTACACTGTCAGAAATATCTCCCTGATTAGCATCAGTCTGGGACAATTTCCCAACCTGGTTCCATTCTGTGGAACTGTAGGATGAAAATATGTGTATTAAGGGGAAAAAAGGTGGAAAGGTGTTGGGTAAAACAAAATGAAAGTTCTTTATTGCTGGGTTTCTCGGGGCCTGTAGTATACTAGTACACAGTGTGAACAGTGTGAATCTCTAGAAGGGGACGGGGGAAAAAGAGCACAGTATTTCTCCTGAATCTTAGGATCTCTGAAAAAGTGTGGAGATGTGCTCTCGGCTCCCTTTGTCATGTGCCCCAGCCCCAGACCCCTCATGGACAGACTCATTACACACATTAATAGCCACCTTTTTTCTGTTTATTTCTTGATAAGAGGCTCTTGACTTTCCAGAACCCAAATGGCAGCTACCTCAGTGCCTTCTATTCTCTTAGGAAGAAAAATTGGTCAGCCACAGCATTCCTCCTTTTCTGGAGAGTTCTTGCCTCCTCCCCTGCCCCCTGCACAGCAGCTCTCCACCAGAGTCCCCCTATGGCACGCCTCTTGGGCCATAGCCAAGGCCAGTTAATATATGTGCCTTATTTAAAAGCCGTAAAACCATATTCTCAAAGTAATCGATTGTGTGAGCTGTTCACTACATTGACCTGGCCTCATGCTCTACTTGGTCTGTCACCACTGTTTGGCTCCAAGGTCAGAGGGTAAGAGGGGTTCAGCTTTGATGCCCTTACACTCCACTTGAGCTTGGCCTGGTACAGAGGACAGGTTGAGCCCCTGGAATCCTCACCTCAAAGATGTGCTTGGTTTGTGCCAGCTTAGCTCCCCTGACCCACTCTGTCTTTCTTCCCAGGTAAGAGCATCTACGGTGAGCGCTTTCCCGATGAGAACTTCAAGCTGAAACACTATGGGCCCGGCTGGGTGAGCATGGCTAATGCGGGCAAAGACACCAACGGCTCCCAGTTCTTTATCACGACAGTCAAGACAGCCTGGCTGGATGGCAAGCATGTCGTGTTTGGCAAAGTCATAGAGGGCATGGTGAGTTTTCAAGGCACCGACCCTGGGCCGGGACGCCATGTATTTTATCGCTTTCCCAAAAGATTCAGACCAGCATTGTGTCTGCCAACTGGGGGGGGGGGGGGGGGGATAAATAGCCTGCTGCTCTGTGCCCCAAAGTTCTGAATCCTTTCAGGCCCCAGGCAGGGTCCCACCAGGAGGCCTTAAGGCTGCACCACTGCAGGGACCCTCATCCCATCACTCAGTCACATGCTGACACCACCCTGAATTGTACAGGGCACAGCTGAACATGATGTCCACGAGAAGCCATGTGGTACCCACTCCCCAGCCACCCTTTTTCCTCCTCCTCACCCTTCGCCCATCTGGGTTGTACTTTAGGATCACACAGCTGCCTCCTCTTGTCAGCGCTGAGTTCTCCCTGCCCTGGGCTAGCACCTAGTACCTAGCACCTAGCAGTGACTATTAGGATTCTGGGACCTCGAGGTCTGTAGGCTGTTCATCACCTGAGGTCTCAGTCCTCCCCAGCCATACACTGGGCCTGTGTCTCAAGTGGCGGACCTCCTGACCCACCCTACTTTCCCGCTTCTGCCTTTCCCAGGAGGTGGTGCGGAAGGTGGAGAGCACCAAGACAGACGGCCGGGACAAGCCTCTGAAAGATGTGGTCATCGCAGACTGTGGCAAGATCGAGGTGGAGAAGCCCTTTGCCATTGCTAAGGAGTAGGGCCTCAGGGGCATCTTCCCATTGAGCAACTGTCTGTGCGGCCCTGTTGCCCCTTTGAGGGGTGAAGACAGCCTGCCACAGGGCTCTGCTGCACTGGCCCTAGTGCTGGCATCTGATGGAGTGGACCGCTCCTCTCACATTCCACAGGCCCACAGGCCCAGTTTTGTAACAAATTCCTACCAACACTGACCAATAAAAAAAAGGTGGGTTTTGTTTTTTTATAATCTGTGTGTGAGCGGGTTGTTGGGCCTGCAGCACCTCCCCCCCAGGTCTGCATTCCAGCCTATATGGGCCTCCTGTGGCTGGGCTGCCTGTCCCCTCCCTGGGCTCCAGCCAGAACCTTTTCCTCAGATGCTACCCACAAAACTTAGCTTTTGCTCCTTGCTTCTAAACTTGGCCTACTACTGTGCCTCAACCTTTGCTTGCCCCCTTCTGGTGTTAGTGAAGAAATACACCTGTACCCTTTCATAGCCGACCTCCTAAATTGACTTCTCCCTTAATCTTCACTCTGTCGTCCTGCCCTGGCCCCAGGGCTCCAGGAGTGCAGGAGTTCTAGCACCCCCAGCCACCAATGCAGCTCAGTTCTGAGCCTGAGGTGGGTAAGTCCTGAGTCCAATCCAAGGGGGACCTAGCCCATGTCCCTTTTATGGAGCTCACAGGACAGAGGCATGTGACTGTCCTGGCAGGTGGTCCAGAGGCCTCTGGGCTGGTCAGGGCATCATCGATGGCAGAGGTGCAGGGTGACAAGGAGCCTCTGGCTGGATGTCAGCTGTGCTGGTGCCGAAGCCGTAGAAGCCCTGGAGCACGCCATTCACCACCACACTGGGCAATGGCTCTGGCCGAAGGAGAACAGGAGGAAGGTGTAGGAGGCTGCAGTGGAAGGCGCTGTGGGGTGGGCCTGACCTCAGGCCTGCAGCTTCCAGAGCCTCTAGCCAGGCTTAGCCCCCCCTGGGAGCAGGAGCCCCTGCCAAGGCAGCAGGTAATAGCTGGTCACCTAACATGAGGCATGGGCATTCCCAGTTCACATTCTGTTCACAGCTTGGTAAAGCCAGGCTGGTAAGGAACGCAGATCAGGGGAGCCAAGCTAATTTCATCATGTCTGCTCCCTGGTGAATACAAAGCAGGCTATGGGGGCACAGGAGCTGCAGGGTAGGTATGGTCCCAAAGGAGGGCAATTAGGAGAGAAGCTGCCTGGAGGTCCTGGGAGCTGAGAAACGGCAAGTTCAGCCCTACTCCCGCCCTGCTACCTGTGCCCTAAATACGGGTTATAGGTCAGAAGCAACCCCTCACCTGGGGATGGGGCGCAAATGTAGGGATCCATGCAGAAGCTGACGACAGGCCGATGGTGCAGCTGCATTCTAGAACAGAGGGTCAGGAGCATTGGAGAGGGAGGTGGAGCAGTCTCCTATTAGGTAGAGACTAGGAATTGAGATCACCAAGGACCCATAAAAAAACGAGGTGAGAAGGCAGTGGGCTCAGGAGGCACCAACAGGAAAACCTGGACCAGGACAGACAATACAAGCCATTTTGGCAGCAGGCCAGACTCCTGACATATGGCCACCAGGGGGCAGCAGGAGCGGGTAAGGGTAGGGGCTTTGACTTGCCTGCTGTTGCTAGGCAGGAACTCCCCCAGGGTTCTGAAAAGAGAGAGGGAGGATGTGAGCTGCTGGGGATGCCCAGAGGGGTTCGGATATTCACCTCCCAGGGGCCACTGCCTCTTTTTGTAAAAAGCTAATTTCCAGAGGCAGCTGGGGTAACCAAGGCTGTCCAGAAAACACCTCCACTAGGGTCAAGAAAGCTGTTGAGGGAGATCGTGTCTCAAAGTAAAAGAATCAGGCTCAGGCCTGGCAGGTGTAGGAAGGAACAGGGCTTGGCCTCTAAAATGTTCCTCTGCTTGCCGCAGAGAGCCCTGCCCTCCCAATGCTGGGGCCGCTCGCACGCCAAGCCATAGCCCCTAGAGGTTCTCACCCCCAGCTGCCGGCCTTGGGGCCGGTGGGAAAGTGCCGCAGACTCAGGAATTCAAGTAGCTCCTTGGGTACATCCTGGTTCAGGTACAGGACGCCCTGGAGAAGAGGGCAGAGGAAACCTGCATCAGACCCAGCTCTGTGCTGCCACACAGCCCAGTGCAGAATGAAAACATGGAGGTCCTGCCAAAATGATCAAGAATTTCAAGACAGTAAGAGCAAAACATTCATTAACCAAGCTGGGGGCCCGTCTGACACTGGGCCTTGTGACTACACAGGTGTATGCCCATGAGCCAGCCTGGCCTATAATCTGGCATCACTTTGGGGGTCGTGGGGAGGGTACCCACTCTAGGTCCTCATCATGAAGGCAGCACCAAGATCTCAGCCTGGAGAGGAAGAGAACTAGCTTCCAGTTTCATAATTAAGACTGAATGAGGTAACTAGAAGGCAAGTGGTTCCAGTTCCATGAAAGTTCAAGAAGTAAACTAATTTCAATTAATTCCGAAATTACTGTTCAGAAAATTGAGGCTTGAGGTACTAAAAAACATGCCCAAGATGTGCATCCCCTCTCCCCATGCGCCCACACCTGGCTGGGTCCCACCTCTAGTCCAGCGGGCTAGAGAGCACGAGAGTCAGGCCCACGCCCACCTGGATATAGGCCTCCAAACTCTGTCGCCGCTGCTCCAGCCCTCTGGTCCTCCAGTGGGGCAGGCGTTTCGAGGGGAAGTCGGGCACTTTGTATAGTTTCTTGATCTGCGAGGAGGTTACCGCGGTGCGATCACAGTGTCCCCACTGAGCCCTCAGGCTCACTCCATCCCTGCGAGAGCCCTCCCCAGTCTGTCTCCCCTCCCCTCACCCACAACTCCAGGCTCTGCCCGGAACAGTCCCGGGTGAGTGGTGGTTGGGGCAGGGGACCCAGTCTCCCAGCCCCAGCAGATGCCCGAGGGTGGGGCGGCCGCTCAGGGGCATGGACAGTGCCGGCCGGAACCTGACCCTCTGTGTCCACCCCGCAGCCCATGGGGAGTTCAGTGCCCAGGCCCTGAATACCCTCCAGGGACTGGGGTAGTAACGGGGGTGGCAGAGTCGGAGGCCGCAGCTCGTCTGCCCTCCTCCCTGGGCTGGGCAGGGGCCGGGCCGGGGTCGGTCGGTCGGCGGTGCCGCCTCACCCGCTTGTGCAGCGCGTGGAACTCGCTGTAGCGCCGGGGCACCGTGTGTCTGCGTCCGCAGTACCGCACCTCCACTCGGAACACCTGGCAGGCGCGGGCCGGCAGGCGGATGCGCGTGAGGCTAGGCGCCCGCCCACCCTCCCGCGCTTAAAGGCACAAAGCAGCCTTGGAGCGCCGCCGCTCCCCGGGGACCCTCCCACGCTCCTCACACTTTATGTGGAAAGGACGAGAGGACCCGCCCTCCGCTCGGTGCAGTCCCTCATGAGCCCGCATCGTCGCCCGCGGGGCTGGCAAATTCTAGCGCCCCGAGATCTTCGGCTGGCTGTCCCCCGACGGCCTCGGCGGCAGCGCTCCGACGCCCCAGTCCGGGGCGCGGGGTCCCCACTGCGCTCGGCTCAGGGAAATCGGCGGTCCCTGCACCCCTTCTCATCCAGTGCCCCCGCTTACCATGTGGCCTTTCTCTGGGCTCTGCTTGGGCGCCTCGGCCTCCGGCCCCACCGACGGGATGTGAACTTCCAGCATCCGCGCCCCCGTCCCCGCCCTCACCTCCTCACTCAAAGCTGGGAGCCCGAACTCTCCAGGAGCAGCGGAGAGACCCTGAAGGGGCGGCCCCGCCCCCTCGGACTCAAAGGCCCCGCCCCCAGATGGCCCAGCCCGGGGCGTTCCCTCGCGCGCCGAGTCCTGCTAGGGGCAGATTAGGCAGCGCGCAGGGTGGTGGGAGCTGAGAGCTGTTCCCTGAGCCTGGTGGGGCCGCAGTGCGGGTGGGGACCCTTCGGTGGAGAGGCATGTGTTTGTCAACATACACTGAGCGCCCACTGACTGTGAGGAACGCGGGCGAGCCAAGATTTCCCCTGCTCTTTGTTGAGTGTCTACCAAAGACTAGAGCCTGTGGGCGCTAGGCATGGAGGATTCGGGGCCCAGACCTTGGCGCCTACCTTCAGAGCCAACCAGGGACGTTCCTTCTGTTCCTCACGCCCTTCCCCGCGACCAGGCTGCCTCCCATCCTCTTCTCTCCACCTTCAACCTGGACCCTGAGAGGGTGGCCGCGCCTGGGTAAGCCTTGGAACCCCGTCTGGTTTTGATGTCCTCCCCTCTCCCAGCATCCACAAGCCCCTTCATTCATTCATTCTTGTAATTCACTCCTTCATCTTTCAGCCCTAACCTGATTCCGGCCCAGTTTGCCAGCAAGAGGCGGTTTCGCAACCTAGGCTCTGCTTTGGGGGTCAGACAATTTGGATTTCCCAAACTGTGTAGACCTGTGCTCATCTCCAAAACTGGGATAATATACCTCCCTGGGGAGAGTGCCTGAAAATTGAGTGAGATGATCCCTGTTAAGCCCTCAGCAAAGTAGGTGTTAAGAAAATGGCAGCTTGTGGGCTTGTCCTAGAGGCACAGGTGGGTGGTGTTTGTGTACAGGCCAATGGATGGGGAAGAGGGCCTGTGGAAGGTGGCACTAGGCTGTTTTTGCCCACCCCTTTGGGCAGGGTCTTTCTGGGTAAGGGGCAGGACTTAATCTGTAACTCTCTCACCCCCTGTTCTAGAAAGGGCCTCTGCTCCCACCTCTCAGCCCCCCACCCCTCAGCCATAAGGGAGTTGTCTCATTCAGCAGAGTCCACGCCACTGACTTCTCCCACAAAGGCCTAGGCAGGTGGTGAAGGGAAGGGAGGCCCTGCCTCCAAGAGCTCACACCTAGTAGGAGGTCGTGTGGTGGGAAGGAAGAAGCAGAGTACCTGTCTTAGGGGATGGGGTTGGGGAACCACTCACTCCATGCACTGCTAGTGCAGAGGTGCTTCTGAGCTGGAGCAGAAACTCTCCCTTCCCAGCTCTGCCCCCACGAGAGGCTGAGAGAATGATCCCAAGAGGAGAAAAGGGGGGCTGGCCCGGTGGCCCAGGTGGTTGGAGTGCCGTGCTTTTAACGCTGAGGTCTCTGGTTCAATTCCCACATGGGCCGGTGAGCTGCGCCCTCTACAGCTAAGATTGTGAATAACAGCTCTCCCTGGAGCTGGGCTGCCCTAAGCAGCCGTAAGTTGATAAGTTGACGTGAGCTGCTGTGTGCTGCCATGTGCTGCCATGAGGGGCCGGTAGCCATCATGAGCGGCCGGCAGCCAGTGAGAGCTGCCGTGAGCGGCCGACCTACGACTGGCGACCAACTGCCTCAGCCCGGGGGAGCGCAAGGCTCATAATACCCGCATGGGCCAGGGAGCTGTGTCCTACACAACTAGGCAGACCAGCTTGAACTGGAGTGTGTGGAGGGGAAGAAAGGTGGGGGGAAAAAAGGAGAAAAGCAGGTCTTATCAATCCTATGTCCCACACTTTCTTTCCTCCAATTCCATCCTCACAAGGGCCCTAGAATGAGGCAGCTGAACCTCTTTGGAAGGGAAATGACCCCATGAGGAGAAGTGCTGGGGTTTCATTTGCCCCCTTACACTCTAGGGCCTCCATCATTCAGGGACTTTGCTCTGCTTGTCTTACTGGCCAGGAAGTCCTCCCTGGGACCCCCAGACTTCTAAACTTCTTGGTCATCCATGCTAACGACTGTCTGCCCCTTTGTCTCTGTTCCTACCATCCAGAAAACTGCTAGTCTCCAAATGGATCTCCCTGTCTTTCCATGCCTCCCTCCTTCAGACAAAGTCCATTCTATCTAACAGCAGAAACTGTCATCAAGGCTTCTGCTTAAAACCTTCCAAAGACTTCCCATAGCACTTAGAACAAAACGCACTCTCCCTACCACACTCTACAGTACTCTAAATGACCCAGCCCAACCTCCATTTCTCATCTCACCCCCTGTCCTTCCCCTCCACGCACCAAGCTCAAGCCACAATGACCTTCTTCCAGTTCTTCAAACCTAATGAGCTTTTTCCCACCTCAGGACCTTTGTATATGATGGTTCCTCTCCCTGGAACACTTTTCCGACTCTACCTGGTAAGCTTAGCCTAAAACTTCCAATTCTTAGCATAAAACTCAACTCCTCAAAGAGGCCTTCCTTTCTGACCACCCTATCATATCACCTTATTCCAATGTGTAGTTATGTCTGTTTATTGTGTCTCCTTGGTTTCCTTGACTCTACCCCAGACTCAGAGCCACATCAGGCCAGGACCTGGTGTGTCTTCTCAGTGGCTGCCACCATGGTGCAAAGCATGTAGTAGACACAAAGAACACATTTGTGGGTTGAAAGACTATATCAATGAATGGAGGAGAGAGGTGTTGGGAAAAGGCTAGGGAGAGGAGGGAAGACTGGGAGAGAGGAAGGGAGCAGGGGTTGCTGAAGGGTTAGAGGAAGGCGGGAAGGGGAGATAACAACAGGAATACTCTTCCCACCTTCAGAGTTCTCTCTCTCTCTCTCTGTCCAGATTGTTCTTTACCATATTCATTTGCTTAATTTTCCAGCGTTCCTGAGAAGCGTCAAATCAATAATGGATTTTCATCACCAGTTGTGGAGGGAGATTTGATGCAATTGACTTGAAAAATGCCACTGCATCCCATGGTAAATGAGTGAAGATCAATGAAGAAAAACCAGATTCTTAACCTGGAGACATTTTTGATGTCTTTGGGGAGATAGAACAAGTTATGAAGAATGCTTTCCTGAAAGGAGGAACACATGACATGGTGGATACCCCACGGCAGTGGTTACAGTCAGAGGTAAAGTTTATTTTCTATACACTTTAAGTTAGGCCCCGCTCAGTATGTGAACACTGAGATAAGTTCCAGGCTCTTCAAAGTGACTTCCATTTTCACAATGAGTTGTTTTACTGTATAAATTCTTGTCTTTTCTCCATCACTCTTCAACATACAAATTTAACGTCCAGGTTTCTCGGTGAAAGTTGGTTAAAAGTACTGGTTGGTCACATTTTCTTGGCAGGGTATATAAGGGTCAAATGATAGAACAGTGGTTTTTGAACTTCAGCAAGCAGCAGCATCACCAACATGGCCTGTTATGTTACGGAGGGTTAGAGCGCCCTGACCCATTTTCTGAATGTGGAGCCTCACATGTGTGCTTCTCACAAGTGCCCTGGTGATGCTGATGCCCCTAGTTGGGGACCACATTGTAGACGCAGGTCTCTCGACTCCCCAAACAGCCCCGCCAGGGAGTGGGGCCCCTCTCGCCCCACTGTTCAGACTTGGCACCTAGAGCTGAGAATCAGGGCCTAAGCAGAGGGCAGGAAGGACTGGGGGTGGTGTCCCCCTGACATACCCCCACTGGGGGTGGTGGCTGGTGGTGGGGTGGCAGGCCGGTGGGTTGGACCTTGGTTCCCACTCTGGCTTGGGCCCTTGCCCTCTGCCACCATCACACAAAGCCCCTTTCACACTAGAACCACTTCTGCTGGGCTGTGCAGCTGCTCAGGAGGCTTGGTTAACCCTGTTAAGAAAACAAACAGCTCCTGGGCCTGGGGCTGGCGGGCGCTGCTGGGCACAGAGGCTGGATTCTTTTCTCCAGGCGGGTGGCCAGGGGCAGACTGGCCCCAGAGGGAGCCCAGCCCCACCTCCCCCCAGTAACTGGACTGCTGGGCCTGGACTGCTCCACCCAGGACGGCTCTGGTTACCTGGGCAACGTTGGACGACACCCTGTGCCTCGGGGTCCTTATCTGTACCTGGGAGAGTTGTGGGGATTAACTGACATCATGCTTTTAAAGTGTTTAGCATGGGGCCTGGCTTGCAGTAAATGAATGTTAGCTATCATTATTTGACTGAATTCTATGAATTTGCTGTTTTGGAGGCCAAAACTGTGGGCTATTGGCAACTGCATATGATTCTTCCTGTATATTGTTACTGGTTCAACTTTGAAACAAGAACAAACTCTACTATTCCTCTTTCAGTATCCTGCGATTGCAAGGTTAGCTTAAGAAAAAGAAAACTACTATTTCAACTACTAATTCTGTGATCAGGAGTTTCCTGATTTTCTCCATATTGTGCAACCAAAATAAGGTAAAAGAATACATTGGAAGCAGAAGTTGGTGTAAATTAGCAGCTATCCTGTTCCTGTCAGCCCCAGAGTACTTACTGCTTACCTTTTTAATAAGTGTATCTTTTTTTTTTTAAAAGATTTTTATTTTCTTTTATTGGGGAAGGGGAACAGGACTTTATTGGGGAACAGTGTGTACTTCCAGGACTTTTTTCCAAGTCAAATTGTTGTCCTTTAAATCTTAGTTGTGGAGGGCGCAGCTCAGCTCCAGGTCCAATTGCCGTTGCTAGTTGCAGGGGGCACAGCCCACCATCCCTTGCGGGAGTCCAACCGGCAACATTGTGGTTGTGGTTGAGAGGACGCACTCCAACCAACTGAGCCATCTGGAAGCTCAGCGGAAGCTCACCTCAAGGTGCCGTGTTCAATCTTAGTTGCAGGGGGCAGAGCCCACCATCCCTTGCGGGACTCGAGGAATTGAACTGGCAACCTTGTGGTTGAGAGCCCACTGGCCCATGTGGGAATCAAACCGGCAGCCTTCGGAGTTAGGAGCATGGAGCTCTAACCGCCTGAGCCACCGGGCTGGCCCCAAGTGTATCTTACACATTTGAAATAATGGAATATTTTTGTTTTGACTATTGGACTTTGGCGTAGGTGTCTAAAAAAATAGTTCTGTTGCTAGAACATTTTAAATGATTCAGCCAGTCTAGATACTTTATTTCCTAGATAAGGAACCTGAGGTGTGAGGAGAAGTGGGCCCTGGAGAGGCTGTGTTAGGAAGGCACATGACAAGCATGTCCTGCCTAAGCCCTGAAAGCAAAATTTGGCTCATGGTAGGCTGGTCATCTGCTTCTCAGGGAACAGGCAGGGTCCAGCCCCAGGCTCCAGCCAGCAGTGTCACTCCTAGGAGTCACCTGCCCCCTGCCCGGACAAGAGGCAGCCCAGCTGCCTCAGACGTGAGCCAGGGCTGCAGCAGAGGGAGCTGGCAGAGCCCCCAGCCACCTGGCATCTAAGGCAGTGCAGCTTCCCAGGGGGGTGGATTCTGGTGCTACAACAAGCACCCCTTA
This sequence comes from Rhinolophus sinicus, assembly GCF_057876585.1. Lineage (NCBI taxonomy): Eukaryota > Metazoa > Chordata > Mammalia > Chiroptera > Rhinolophidae > Rhinolophus > Rhinolophus sinicus. Next base: position 155,723,635 of record NC_142503.1, on the reverse strand, counting down.
GTGTGATATGTCAGTGGACCAACCAATCAGCCCCTTTGGTGTGCTCAGCACTGGGGTTCAAGGAACAAAGATGTGTGCAGGTAGCCTCAAGTCACGGGGGTTTATCATGAAGAGAGCTGAGGACAACAGGAAAGCCGTGGCAAAGGCCAGGAGGGGCTGCAGCCCCAGGGCTCAAAGTTTGGAATGGAAGTGCCATGGGTGCTATCTAGTCTCTTGGCAAGTGGAATTTTCAGTCTTGGCCAGTAACGGTCCCCAGCTACTCCCTCAAGCTGCTCCTGTCTTCCAGCTTCTGCTCCTGCTACCAGATGAGAGTATCTCAAGGGATCAGAGAAGCTCAAATGCCTACAAGGTCAGGTGGGCAACTTGTCCTTAACAGGCCTATTGTACGGACTTACTAAGGTCTTTAAGAAAACAGTTTACTGGGTTAATGTTTAGGTTCCCCCGTCCATCCTTGTGGATCGTGTCAAGCAAATTGGGTTCAAGTCTTAGCTCTGGAGTGTGACCTTGGGCAAGCTTTTTAAGGTCCCTAAGTCTCAGTCTTTGAATGGAGAGAATGATGCCCACGTGGCAGGGCCATGGAGACAGATGGTATTTCCAAGCCCTGAGAACACAGGCACAGAGTAGGTGTTTAACATGTGACAGGTCTTACTGTTAGGCCCTGGGGTAGGAAGGGGCCACCGGGGAAGTCTGGACCCGCCGATACTTGTTCCTAGCTGCCAGGGGCCTTATCATTTCCTGGTGAAGATGCTGTGTAGAGACGTGCTGGTTGGGCCCCTGTGGTCATCACTGCTGTCACTCAAAATGGAAGAGGAAGCGGAGAGCACGGAAGCTAGGAGGGGGCACTCATTTGGAAACAATTATTAATTACATCCCTGTTGGAAAAGGCCTTACCTCAGATTGGACAGGGTTTTTCTGGACCCAAAGTCCATCCTATGGATGCTGAGCAGCTGGCTTCCTCTGAGCAGCCTTACGGGGAGGGGCTCTCTGCCCCCGAGTCTGGTCCTCACTGTCAGAGGGGCATTTCCACAACACCCAAGGATGACCAAGGGGAGGAGCCTGCAGGCTGCACTTGGGGACACCTGAGCACCAACCCGGCCAACCACAGCAATGCCTACTGAACCCAATTTTTTGATCTCTTGAAAAACCCCAAGATCTGGGCCCACAGACTCATCAAACAATAATCACCAGAGCTTAAGGGCACTACTGCCCTTCAGGATGCCTTTGGGGTTAGAGGAGGGCACCCAGAGGAGTAAGAACACACAGTGCATGATGTAAGAAGTTCAGAGACACAAGGCTAATGAGGTCACCTCCAAGAACGTTACACACAAAGGTGAGAAAGACCAAAGGTTTAGGAGGATGACAGACAGTGCCTTGCCATGAGGTACACAGGAGGCCGGGCTTCCATTCCAGTCTGGGGGTGGCACGGAAAGGAGATCAAAGGAAGCTTCCCAGAGAATTATGTATAAAGTAGACCTCAAAGGATGCATGGGAGTTTTCCCCCATAATAAAAATAGCTTTAATTTTTATGATTATAAAATACATAGAAATTCCAAGCAACATAAAATGGTATAAAGATTGTTAATCATGCAACATTCTACCCCTAGAGGCAACCACACTTAACAGTTCAATCAACATCCTTCCCGTAAATATAATTTTATGTAAGTGTGGACCATACCATACATGTAATTCTATACCTTTTTTCACTTAAAAATGTTTTCTTTGTTAATGAATATAGCTATGTATCATATCCAATGACTGTATATATGTAATATCCAATTGTATTATGTACCATAATTCATTTAATCCCTTCCTGCTGTACATTTAAATTGACTTCAATTTTTTTTAATACTTTTCTTTTTGGCGGGGGGAAGGGGAACAGGACTTTATTGGGGAACAGTGTGTATTTCCAGGACTTTTTCCAAGTCAAGTTGTTGTCCTTTAAATCTTAGTTGTGGAGGGCGCAGCTCAGCTCCAGGTCCAGATGCCGTTGCTAGTTGCAGGGGGCGGAGCCCACCATCCCTTGCAGGAATGGAGGAGTTGAACCAGCAACCTTGTAGTTGAGAGCCCACTGGTCCATGTGGGAATCGAACCGGCAGCCTTCGGTGTTAGGAGCGCGGAGCTCCAACCGCCTGAGCCACCGGGCCGGCTGATTTCAATTTCTGTAACTGTAAACAATGCTGTGATGGGCATCTTTGCATAGTCATCTTCATGGACTTGTTTTCCAGAAGTGTCTATGGGAATCCCCATTGAATATCCGGACACATTGGCCAATGCCCGCCCTCTCTACCTACCTACACTGCTATCCGCAATATGCAGACTGTGTCAGACAGGTGTAATTGTGAGACTGGAGAGAGGATAGGAGCTGAGACAAGGGGCTTCAGGTACAAAGCCCACTATTAATGAAGGTTCCTTCGGCCACACAGGAGTGAGAAAGGAAAGAGCTTACTTGGAATCAGTTTCCATGAGGTGTCGGCATGGTTACGAAGGACTAGGGGATACACAGGAGAAGGTGAACTGGGTCCCTCTCATAGAAGGCCAGGAGTGCCAGGCAGCGGAGTTGCAATTGGAGAACATTGAACAGTTATCTACTTGGCACCTATTCAAAGCCCCAATCTCTGCTCAGGCCATGGAATTATAAAGCTGTGCCGCTTGGGAGTTTGTCTGGGGGAGAGAGCCAACATGAAACCACACAGCTGGGTCGCAAGACATTAGCAGATGATGTACACACCGTTCCCAGGGCCAGAAGATGGGCTGAGTTGTTCTCACCCATTTCTAACTCAGCTCCGGCCTGACTCTACCCAAACACGGAGCAGACAGTCTTAGCTGGTGACTCAGAAGACAAAGTGTTCAGTTTGGGCTCGTGCTAACTGCAGCAAAAGTGTGTCTTTTGCTCCAGAAGTGATCACCATTCTCTTCCCCTTCCTTCTGGTTCCCCCAGGACTGGTGGGGAAAACCCCACTACCGGGGGGCCTGATGTCCCTCAAACTTCATGATCTTCAATCCATGTGGGCTCTAAGCTCACTCAGCAAAGGACACTCCTCCCATCACCATTCTCTCTCCTCAATCAGTTCCTGGCCCAGTTAGCAGATTTCCATTATCTTCTCTCCCTTTTTAAAATTGAGCTGCAAAGGCATTTTTTTCTTTTCCTTAGGGTTCCCAGCTACAAGTGCATCCAGAATGAAAATCTGGAAAGAGTTCAAAGTTACAAATATTTATGTGTAAGTGACCCTTCCTATCATTTTGACTTCTCTCACTTATACTCACTGAATACTTGTATTAAATGTGGGGGTCCCTCCAGCTCTGGGTCCTCATCTACAGGACTCCGGAGCCCAGAGATCCTTAGGAGAAATAACCCAAGGGGAAGCAGGGCAAGTGTAGACTCATCTCCATACCTCTTCTCTAAACCACTTGCCTCCAAATAGGTAAACAAGACCTCCCTGAGAACAATTATTAAGCAGGAGACCTTTACTCTGTACCCCCCGCCCTGCCCCCCGCCATCTATCTTTCCTGCTCCCTGCTCTGTGCATCTGTTCCCAGACATGGTTCTGAACGTTCTTCCCTTTCTCTCTTCTGAATGTTATTAACATGCTAAGTCTGATCCACCTTTAAATAAAACAAAGCCTTCTTTCATTCTGTCTCCCCCACCTATCACCACGGGTCTCCCTTCCTGTTCATAAGAGCCTCTTATACCACAAGGTCAGCACTCACTGTCCCCACCGCTTGCCTCCCATCTGCTCCAAACCTATTTGGCCTCCTGTGTCACCTTGTAATGAAGAGCTTCACCCTGAAATCCACACGACAAACTTGTGGATCATCCTCGTTTCCGCTTCCTCCCTCAGAAGACAAGATCACATGGCTCCATCTCCACCCATCGAACCTCTCTCCTGAGCTCCAACCCAAGCACAATCCTCCCCGGCTGCTCTCCGTGCCCCCAGTCTCAAACCTTCTGCTATGTCTAAATTACAAACATGACCATGTTATTTCCTGCTTAAACCCCTTCAGTAGCTCCCACACTTCCAGGTCATGTGTGACTCGGTTCCTGCTCATCCCTTTCCACGGACCACCCACTGACTGACTCTGGCCACCCCGAGACACTGCATTTTACTAGATGGGCCCACCTTCCACTGGCAGGGAACAGGGAGGCTCATGGTTCCAGCACAAGGAGCAAACCCCTCTCCACCTTTAAGACGGTTCAAGCATCCCCTTCTCCACAGATCCCTTCCCGGGTGGAATGACTCCTTTTGTGCCACTATTTCCTGTATACGGGCCTCTGGCTCAACACTCCTAACCTGCGAAGGGCCCTCTTGCTGTCCATATCCAAGGCCTGCACAGAAATGCACAGGCCCTGTCAGCCTTGGATGCAGGAGGCTGAGGAGGACGTTCTGACACCAGAGGAGAGTCCATCCCAAGAAAATAATAAAAAGAGACTTATATCAAGATGATCACTGGATGGACCATAACAAAGCGTAAAAAATCAAGGTAGAAAAGTTTAAGTTTCTGTGAAGAAGAGTCACAAATATGGAAAAGGAAGGAAACTAGTATAAACCCTATGGGGCTAGACTGAAGTATCAGTGTGAATTCATGATTATAAAAACTAACTCTTTATTTGTTATCTATCTCTTCATATTTCTATATATCTTCATATTTATTCCCTTGATTTTTTGACCAAGCGTAGAAGCAATGACACTCTAGCAGAAATGAGCACACTCAGCACCCACATCTTGGTTTGTAAATATAATTTCCCAGGAAAAGGAGTCAAGACTCTTTGGAGAAATGGTTGATTCCAGGGCTGGGGCAGGAAAGATATAAGATAAGCCCAGAATATCTTGCTAAGCCAGAAAGTGTTCATAAAATGAAGGGGGCATGTTAAAAAGACACAGGAGCTTGCTAGAAATCTGAGATGGATGGAGAATCAAAATAAATCAAAGGAATGACTTGCAACTTTGAGTAAAATAGGAATCTATTCATCCATATTGATAAATAAGCAGATTAATAAATAGGGAGAAAAGATGCTTTTCTTTAGAAGGAGAATGTCAACCAATAAACGAAGAAGAAATGATGGAGTTAGAAAATCACATTGGATAAGGAACAAAAAATTATCTCCCCCCAAATTACTTGTTCATCACAAAGGGGAGAGTAGTAAATTTAAAATGCGGAAACCTGGCACACGTCAACTTAACCAAGCGATCAGAGTTAACGTCATCATTAATGGGACCAACTGACATCACACGCCGACTTCAGATGCACCGAGGACACTTCACTTCTGTGATGTTCCTGCCCAACATGCAAAACCCTAATCTAGTCACGTGGAACCATGAGACAATCCACGCTGGGGAACATTCTACAAATCACCTGACCTGTATTCTTCAAAAATGCCAAGGTAATGAAAAGCTGAGGAACTCTTCTGGATTAAGAGACACATGTCATCATGAGTTACAGCTACATGTAATACATGATTCTGTACCAGGAAAAAACGAACTGTTATAAAGGACATCGCTGGGACAAATGACAAGATTTCAATATGGACCATGGATTAGGTAACAGTATTTATTAAATCAGTGTTAACCGTCTTGATTTGGTAACTGTACTTACGGTTATAACTTAACGAAATATATATTGAAGTTTTGGTAGTAAAGGGATACAATGTCTGCAACTTACTCTCAAATGACTCAGAAAATACATAATAAATACAGATAAAGCAAATCGGGTAAAATGTAAACACTTGGGAAATTTGGGTAAAGGATCTATGAGAGTCCTTTGGGTAGTCCTGTAACTTTTCTGTAGGTTTGAAGTTATATTGAAATATAAAAAGTTACCAAACAAAGCAAGACTCCAACAAGGGATGAGTCAGAATTATGGTACAGTTACTCTATGGCAGCCTTACAATGAGTGACATAGCTTTAGAAATAAAGTTTGTGAAGACACGTAACAATACAGAAAAAATGCTTATAACATACAAATATACAGTGTTGAATGATAAAAGCAGGATACAAAATATTTTGTGTATATTATTACAACTATGCAAAAGCAACCATATAAAAGACTGGAAGGGTAAAACTCAAAGGTGGTAATAAGGATATTGGGTGGTAGGAAGAGATTGTGACTTTTTTCAAAAAACACAAACAAAAAACTAAAAACAACCAACCTGTTCACAATACTTACTAGAACTGGCGCTTCCCCCCGCCCCCCAGGTACTGGAAGTCAGTGCTATTTACTGCATTCTCTTGCCTTAGGCTGCCCTTCCCCAAACTTTAACCACCCACCAAGGAGAACTGACAGAGCAGGTCTGGAGCGCCTCAGGCAGAGGCATCTTTGGGGGGGGGTGGGGCTGGGAGTGGCAAGGTTTCCCTGGTAGGCAGTCTGCCAGCCCTGCCCCCCAGAACAGCTTGGCAGGCCCTCTGACCAGTGAGCTTAAGCAGCTGTAGACACAGCTGCGGGGAAGCCCAGCAACAGCGCATGCGAGTCCCAGGCCGCCTGGCCAGGCCAGCACAGACCCCGCTGGAGGCTGGGCGCACAGTAAAGCTTCTTGGAACCTCAAACGGTTTAGAAACTCGTGGATGACCTTATCTAGAAGCAGAGTGCCTGGGTCTTGTCTATGGGGATAAAGACTTAAGTCCTTGGCCATCCTTTACACTTCTAAGGACATGTTTTGATAGGCGGCAAAAAGAAGTTGGGAACACAAGACTGCATTCAGAAGCCAGGACTCAGCACCCTGGCAGCTCAGGGAAAGTCTGCCTCCTCTGCAGGACTGGTTTTGCACCTCTTATTATAAGAGACATCTTCAAAACGCCTTCTCGAAAGAAGTAGGAATAAGAGTTAAACAGATTAAAAGACCCCCAGGACACGCAGCTGAGGTAGGTAAGAAAAAAAGAAACTCCAGTTCCATAGCGAAGCAGCAGCACAAGGTTGTGAACTCCTGTGGAGAGAAACAATCTAACTGGGCAGCAGTTAGGAGTATTCCAGACCTTCCCAACTGCACCCCAGCCTAAAGCAAAAAGCACCACCATTCTGAGTCACGTGACCTGATTTTAAAATATTTTATTACATAAACTTTCATGGCACCATCAGGAGTAACAGAAAACGTTATTCCCAGTTCCTAACCACATCCTGAAAAATATACATTTGTATTTATATATTTATATCAATACTCCACCCCTATCCCATAATTCCACCACCTATTATAGGTCTTTGCTTAAAGCAAGAAACTATTCTCTCAGGTAAGAAAATATATATGGAAGCTAAATGAAGTAATGCTTAGAATGACGGGGAAGCTTGGTCGTGGGTGCAGGGAGAAGGGGTCAAGTCCAGGCTAGGCAGGATGGCGTCGCTGGGGTCCAGCAGAGATGGAGAAGGACGTGTATAAAAAGGGAGCGTCAAGCAGGTGGCTCTGGTGTCCTCAGTCCATTAGGAGATGGCCTTTGCCTCGGGAAGGAAGGCTTCCCAGTACTTTGCCAGCTGCAAAGAAGTGGGGACAGTGAGTGAGTGCCCCCATCTAGTGGCAGAGCCTGAGGGGAGCAAGCACAGTGCCGCGGCACTTCCTCAAGCGCCTCCGCCACCCAAAGGCAGGCGTGAGCTGAGGAAATGGCTAGGCTAAGAGCGGACCTGAGGACAGATGGCCGGCCGGCCACCTTGCCCTTCCATCTCTCTAGACTTGGGGCCGTCTCTGAAGACAGTCCTGGTTCTGCCCAAGAGGAAGTCCCCGTGGGGGCCATGGCTTTGCCCGGCTCAGTTAGCTCCTCATCATGGGGGCCACTGTCCCACATACTGACCAGGGCCTCCGCTTCAGGAGGGTCAGGTGGTGTCAAGGGGTTAAAAGAGAGGAGAGTTGGAATTTAGTCTTAGAAACTACTCATTTTAGGATTAGGGCAATCCTACTTAGCAAAAGACCCTACTGGATGCTCCATGTTACAGCAACAGGGCCTACTTTCAATTACTGATCATAGCAGGGCCCCCCAAAACAGGGCCAGCCCATCCTGTCCCAGAGCCACAAGCAGGCAGCTGGCCTTTGGAGCAGGCAGTAGATGATACCAAGTCATGCGTAACTCACATACCTGCTGCTGTGAGTACAGGAGTGTCTCAAGGTACTTGATCACGTGGTTTTTGAAGTCCTTGGATTTCTCTTTCTATGGGAGAGAGGATTCTACACTGACCACTCAGACACTTGCTTCTTCCCTTCTTGATAAGATGGTGGTGATTTATTGCTGACTGAGGCTGAACAGAGCCTCAGGAAGTAGAGAGAGCAGCTGGAATAGCTGTAATTTCTAGCCAAACAGCCTTTGCCAAGGGCGTGCAAGGACTCCTGGCACAGCAGTGTGGGGGAGGGGAAGAGACAGGACAGGGGACCGGAGGGTATGTGACAGCTACAAGTTTTGTTCTATGTCTGTTCTGGTCCAGCAACACGTGCAGGACAGCCCCTCTGCCTTAGGAGCAAACACACACACGCACGCACGCGCGCGCGCGCACACACACACACACGGTCTCGCCTTTTCACAACGGCAAGTCACTGGCAGCTTCATCCATCTCCACTCGATAGACTTGGACAAAACCACCACCACTAACTACTAAAGCAGGCACCGCACACTTGGGAGAAGCAAGATCTATCTCACCTCAAACCGTATCACTTCTTTTCGGACCACAGTTGAAATTCTTTCAAAGTCTCTTTCATACTGAGTCACCCGAGACTCCCACTGGGAAGAAAGAAAGGATCACTTAATGTTAAGGTACCATTAAGTCTTTGCCTTTGGAGAGCAATTCTACATATGACCTCAATTGGTCATTATGTCTGCCTGTCCCTCTGGGTCATATGGAGACTTAGCATGTTAAGTCCAAGTCCAGCAAAGGCCACCTTTGGTGCTGGCTGGGCAAGAGATGCCGGGTCCCCCAGACCACACCTGGTCTCTCGGAAAGCTCGGGTACTCCAGAGCCCCTGGTTTAGCTACTCACCAGAAGGGTTGGGAGCCCCAGAGAACTGAATTTGGTTCTCACCAGGGAGGAATATCTGAATCACCTTGGAGCTTTTCAAAGACCCAGCCAGGACCCCTCCGGCAGAGATCCCGAATTGGCAAGTCTAGGTGAAATGGGAAGAGAGGCGGGGCCAGGCCTCGAGGCAAGCCTGGACCCCTGGACTCATTCTCAGCTTCCCCAGCAGCCACCGTCCTTTAGAGTAAATCAGCTCTCGACTGCTGTGGAGTTCTGGAGAACCTGGGTGGGACAGGACCCAGGCTCATTAAGGAACCAGTGCACCCCCCCGCCCCAGAGCTGCCTCAGGGGCCTCACCTCTACGATCTCGTCCTTGGCTTGCTGCAGCTTGTCAGGCTTGTTGGCCCACAGAAGCCGAGCCTCAGCCTCCCGCTTCTTCTGCAGTGTGGCCTGAGCATCCTGCCAGCGCTGCCATGTCTTCATGCGCTGGTCAAAAGCAGCCTGTGGAGGTGGGGGTGGGGGAAGAGCACAAGCAGCCTTCAGGAGCCCCGCTGGCTCTGCCTCGGGGGGCTCTCCCCGCAGCTGGGCTAGGGAAGGACCGAGCAGGGGCAGGTTCTGCAGCCGAGTGTTAGTGCCCAGCTGGAGCCGAAGGTCAGAAAGCACAAGCCTGGGTGAGACTCCTCTCCAAGCCTCCAGTGGGCCAGTGCCATGCTGCTTCATGCTCTTCCCAAGACTGGATGGCTGGGAGCACAGTAGGTGACCTGATGCCAGTGCCCAGTACTATGGCTTCGGACGGCCTCCCTCAGATCAGTCAATCATGAATCTACACACACTTCCTGAGACCTGCCATGTGCCAGGAACTAAGAACACAGCGGGGAATGAAACACACGGCTCTGCTTTTATGGAGATTATAATCTAATAGAAAAGGCCAAGATTACATTAATGATTACCAATAAATAATTACAAGTATGCAGAGCACAGAGAAAACAAGCAGGGTACTATAATAAAACTGGGGACCTGGCTTAGCCTAGGAGATATATCAAGAAGGCCAACCTAGGGAAGCAACCTTTAAGCTGACACCCACAATGTATACAGGGTTAGCTTAACACATCGTGAAACTTAAACACACCACTGTCATCTTATCTACACACTCAATTGCTCTCGGCTATCAAGGCCCCCAAAAAGCTCCCCCAAAATCTATTTGCTGGTTTTCCCTGGTTCCAGTCCCTTGACCACAATCGACATTTCCAGAGGACAGCTGTTGGCCTAAGCAAACCACCCTCCATCCCGCTGGCTTTGCAGGCTTCCAGAGAGCCTGGGTGAAGATCCGTGCCTGCGGCCCGTCCCCCAGCCCGATTCCGTTGGCTCCTCTTCCCTGGGTGTTTTCTAGGCCTCCTTAGTACAGGCCTTTGCCAAAACGTGCACCTTAGGAAGTGAAATGCCATCAAATTCACTTTCCCCAGTAGTGTCACTACTGCTCACCTGACACTTCTTACCATCTCAATGTCAAAGGATTAGGTAAAGGGTGACCTCATATCCAAGTAAGTCAGGCTCAAGCCTAAACCCCTGGGCTAACAGTGCTGCAAATCCACGTTCAGGGCAGAGCGGAAAAGAAACATCTGCTCACCTCTCCACGCCCACCACCAGCTCATGATCATGAGGGCAGGTAAGGGTCTCAGAGCAAAGCCCAGCCTGGCAGTTCTGCGTGCCAAGGTGTGCAGCCCCAGCACCTGGGGCTCGGGCGAGGCCTCCATCCCCCCTGTCCACAGGGGCGCACCCCACCCAGGGCTCACAGCCAAGAGCTCTGGGATCCAGGGATCCCAAACAGTGCCTCTCTCTGAAGGCTTCCCTGGAGTGCCCTTCCCGGGGATGGTTCTCTGGTCTAAGCAGCCTGACCAGTTCTAGGAATTCCAAAGCAGGTTATTTTTCCAGCCTTTTATCACTCTGGAGTCAGCAGCAAACGAAACAGCAAAGGGCGAGGGCACTGAGCAATCCCACAGGCTATATTAAGCATCTCTGCTATGGACGAAATGAGAATCCTGGGAGCAGCTCAGCTCTTGACAACACAGAGCTATCTGGTCAGGGAGGTGTTGGGGGTGGGAGTGCGGGTGGCTCTGTTCCAACTCAAGAGGCTCATACATCCTGGTCCCAAGTGGACCAAGGGCAGACTCAGGTTCTTACAGGGCAGGCGCCAGGCTCCCTCTTGGCTCTTCCTGTCTCAGGGAGGTCATGCGAGAGCTAACACCACTGCCCAGTGAAGCTTCCTTGGCCACTCTGAAAGGTCCTGGTCACCGGGGGGAAAGGTGAGGTGCTTGACCCGAGGGGCAGGCTGCGGTGTGGTTATCAGAGTGGACAGCACAGCACACGAAGGGCTCTGGTGACAAGCTCTCTCAGCCCCCTGGCCACACTCCTCCATGCATTGCCAAACTGGATCCGTGTAGTTACCTGACTGTCACACTGGAGGACAAGTGGAAGCCAGCAAGAGCGCTTACAGGGTAAAGCCACCGCTTACTGTTAAGGAGGCAAAGACCAAGACTGAGGAAGTCACGGCTCCCAGGGCCCAGACAGTAGGTCTGTCATGAGCCACTTGAAGAAAGGAGCACAGGACGCTGTCCGCATTCAACACTATGGAGGGACCCGCGTAGACACTTAGGAGTGGTCTTGTCTCCTCATGCATTTAAAAACTGGCTGTGGGGCCTCAAAGGACTTAGTGGTAACTAGCTAAGTTAAATGGAGTTTTTGGTTCACAGACCTTCTCTCTGAGAATAGAAAAACTTAGACCTATTTCGAGGTATAATGGATGAAACTTTCTTGGGAAGGGGAAGAGCAAAGGAAAGACATGAAGGGGAGGAGAAAGAGGAAAGGAAACAGAAGCTTACTCGGACGATGGCCAGGAGGCGAATGTAGTCACTCAGGAGCTCGGCCAGGAGGAAGAAGTCATTGTTGGCCTGTTCCTGGTGGAGCTGCTCAATTTTTTCTTCCACCTCAGCCAGCTGGGAGAGAGCCCGTGACAATGCTGTGTTGTCCTCTGAGCTCCCGAGCATGGCCAGACTCTTTGCGAACTGGGCTGTGTTCAGCGCTAGCTCTGGAAGGAGGAAGACAGCAGAGGCCGCTCATTTCACCAGGAAAAGGGACCAGTCAGCTGACACTGCATGGCATGTCTCAGCCCTGCTGCCCCCTGCATCTGCAGCAACTGTGGGCTCTGGAACCCAGTCACCTGCACCACAGCCAACTGTATTCAGAAAGGGAGGGCATGCAGCTTGGTCACACGAGCAGGAGAGGCACCTGCTGTCCTAAGTTTCAAGGTTAGGCCTCCCTGGAAGCAGCAGCTCCAACATTCCTGGAGAGCCAGGGGCCAGTTAATACAAACGGGACAAAGGAACGATTCTGATTTTTATGTCCAAGCTCAGGGTGAACAGCCTATCTGCATGGCATACTACACAGTCTTGCATGTTCTAGAGCAGGTCAAACTTTTTATGTGAAGGGCCCGATAGTTTAAGGTTTGCAGGCCACATAAGGTCTTACTTGCTCTCTCTCTCTCTCTCTCTCTCTCTCTCTCTCTCTTTGTTCCACTCATCCCTTTAAAAATGTAAAAACTGTTCCGAGCTCACAGCAACAGGCCCAGGACCAGATTTGGCCCAGGGGCCGGGCCGCATTTTGCTAGCCCTCACTGGCCTCTTTCTAATGTCTTTTTGCCTGTTTAGATTTCCGATGATCCTTATGTTTAAGGCAGAGAAGGAAAGCATTCAAATCTGGCAAGTTTCACAGATCTTATGCAAATCTCACCAAAGCAAAGGGAGGATGGGTTAGGAGATACATCTCATTTCCCTACATTTACAAATTGCTTGTTTGACCATGTAGCTAAAGTGTGTGACATCATTTTATGGATATAAGCCACCGACTCAAATCATATCAACAGAAGCCCAGGTCTCAGGTCAAGCTGTATGTGGAACAGCTTCCTGCACCCCTTCTGGGCAGAAAGTACAATGTCCACAGTGGCCGAGGAAAGACAAATGAGATCAAGTGGGAGGAGGGCTTTCCTGTCAGGAGACACAGGACGTATCTTTTTGATCAGAACATCAAGCACCAGGTGGGCTGAGAATTTCAACTTGAACGGCTGAGAGGTTTGGGAACAGCACGCACTCCCCTCTCCAGCTCGCTGCACACATCAGTTTTCCCCAGCTCCAAGTGAACTTCAGAGCTTGTTACCTTTCCTGTGGCTGACCAGAGTTTCTACAACGGCATGCAGTTTCCGCAAGCGCTGCTCTTCACATTCTACCTCCTGGAGCTTCTCCTCAAACCACTGAAACACACAAGGCCAGAGCTTTAATGGAAGCTACTCACATAGGCATAGAGCAGTCTTTCCTTAGCCATTTGTAAAAAAATGGACTGAATTATCTTAAAAAGAAAATCCTTAGTCTCAGAAATTTTAGGACCCCTCAGGGCTCCTGACCCACGAGCCTGAGGGGGTGGGGAGGCCGAGAGGCACAGGGCTACTCACAATGTCTGATTCATTCATCTTGATGGTCATTTTGCTGACCGCATCTGTGGCTTTGTTGAACATCTTGAGGAGACCAGCGCCACTCAATGTCTGAGTACCCACGGCGCGGGGCAGCTACAAGACCAAGAAGGCGGGGATGGCAAGTTATCTGCTGCCCCTATTTTAGGTTCGGAAGAATTAGTATCCATCAGATGTCATGCCTAAAACTTGCCAAGCAAATTATTTGAACTGTTAATTGTTGTTTTCAAAGTCACTTACACAAATCCACCACCAGCACGTACAGAAAGAAAAACCAAAGGACCATGTTAAACAGAATCAGCAAACTTTCCAGCTTTGGATATTGTGCGTAGAAGGAAAGGAGAGTGTGAATGTTATGTGGCCAGGTGACTTCACGAGATTGTCTGCCCACCCAGGCATGAACTACTTCAATACCAAGCATCCTTTTGTTAAAAGTCAGAAGTTCGTTTGGATTACCACACACAGCACAAAGCTGGACTTAAGGTCTTGAAAGACTTCGAAGTTGTGCCGTGATTCCATTAGGATTTTCCCCAGTGAACAAAGATCCAAGGACAGGAGCATTATTTATTCAGATTGAGGCTACATTGAGGGATAATCTAATTAAGCCAAGCATGCCAAATATTTAGAAATATCTGATTGGTTCGGTCTTACCACTATTTTCCTAAGGCATGGAAGGGATGCTGAAGAGCCTACAGTATATATAGTATAGCATGCTGAGAAACTGGATTTAGTGCTCAGGGCAGCAGTTCTCAACTTGGGCCCACTGTGCCTCCCAGGGGACATTTGGCCATGTCTGGAGATAAGGGGTTGCTCCTGGCATCCAGTGGACATAGGCCAGGAATGCTGCTAACCTACAATGCATAGCACAGTCCCTACAACACAGAAGCATCCAGCCCAAAGTGTCAGTGGTACTGCTGCCCACAAACCCTGTTCTAGGGGCATGAACTGGGGATAAGTGGGTGCAAAGGAAGAATGGATTTAGGAATCACAGAAGAAGAATGAAGGATTTAAAGCATTAGACAGAGAATCTTTAATTAAAAAAATTCCAGTTTGAGGGAAAAAAATACCCATATACTTAGAAGTATTTTCTTCATTAGAATACTATGTACTTTATGTAAATTTAAAAAATAAAATAAAAACACAAAAAAACTACAAAATGATAATCCTACCCTGTGATTTATTTCCCTCTAGTTTTCTTTCCTATGAGATAGATATAACGTTGTTTCATTCCAGTGTTTCTTTTGATCCTTAATGACTAACGTGTTTCTACAGCTACATTTTCATGGTTTCATGTTTCACTTTTTATAATTCTTTTAATATATACTTCTAGCAAATATTATGAGCATTTCTGTGTACCTTGTTTATGAGAATAACATATTTGTTGTATTAATATATTTTACTTGATTATTCAATTGTTAGCAATTGGGCGGGCTCCAATTTTTCAAAATCATGAATAGCCTACACATAGCCTGTAGAAAAAGACTGTCCACTTGAATCAACACTTTTACTACATGGCAGTTCTGTGGTTTGTGGTAACTGGTTTTGAACCAACGCCCCTCAGCTCCTGGCACAAAAAACGTATTGAATTTGAGCCTAGTAACTTATGAAAGATGCTGAGGACTTGCCAAATGGATCATTGTGTTAATCCAGTAAGACAAAACTAGGCTACAGTGTGACCTCTACAACCAGTTGCTTTTGACTACAGGCAGAGCTTCTTTTATTTCAAAGGCCGAAAAATACTTGTCACTATTAGGGGTTTACAAACTAGGATAGAGTCTGGTACTAACTGCCCTATATGCATGTTAAGTGTTCAAGTATTTGTTGACTGAATGTTTCATTTCACTAGGGGCAAATACAAATTATGAAATTCAGTTTGTACAATACTAACCTCTTCTTTTTCCAAGAACTCCCTGACATCAGGGTCCTGTAACATGGTAGGATGATTCACAATCCTCTGAAGGTACCTACAGAGTAAGCGGTCATCTGGTTAGTCAAGCTGGCCCCACTTGTTCTGGGCGTCATATAGTGCTGGCAGAGGTACAAGGTTTTTCATTACTTTACAATGTCCTCAGATAAGGCACTTAAATATGACTCTGCTTGTAGTAAGCACATTTAAGGTCATGTTATTCACATTTCTAAAAAGGGAAGAAAAATAACTGGTCAGAAAGAGACCTCAGAGCCTTTCATATCTTATTGTCCACTCAGGGCAGGGAAAGAAAAGAAGATGGTGTGTTCCCAAGGTGGGAAGATAAGAGACCTAGGAAAAGTTAAGAGATAACATGGAAGTGTGAATCTTTCATTCACTCAACTTTCTCATCTCTATTAACTCTAGTGAATGTCTCATAATTGAGTCTCGGGTTTCAGCTCCTCCCTAGTTCTCATGTTATTCAGAAAAATGGTTGTAGGGCACTTACCTTTCTAGAGCGGCCCTCCGTTTTTCAAGAAATTCTGCAGAAGAAGAATCTTCCTTCCCAACTTTTACTTTTGTCATTCCTGGAATGGAATTTAAAAAGCAAAAATAACCAATAACCATCATGAATAGGATAAACTTATAAAAAAACTCTAGAAGGAAAGGCAGTAAAAACAGTACAAAACACAACCAAAGGCCACTTCTATGCCATGAGCAGGCAAGAACAAAAGGTTCTTCACATGAGAGTCATTGGTTAAACAAGTCTCGAAGTGCTGGAGGTTCTAAACTCTGGGACTTGCAGAGCCTGTTTTCTAAAAGGGGCCAGTGGGACTCTGAGTATAGATCAAACATCAAATGATGGTAATGAGAAGGTTCCTTGCCCCTCACCCCATCCAATTTACTACATTCCAATCTGGAAGGAATAGCAATCACTTAACACTCTAGGAGACACACACACACACACACACACACACACACACACACACACACACACAACTGTGGAAGCTAAAACCAGAACCTCCTGCTATACCCAAAGAAAGAGAACATGTCAAAACTTGCTGTCTGTTTCTCTAGACCTCCTGCAATTTACAGGAAAACACCAGAAATTTTTGTAACCACAAGACTACACTGTTAATAGAAATCATTTCATACACTAAGTAGAACGTATACTGCAGAAGAATGCAAAGGAAACAAATCCAAGCAAAATTAAAGACCACAGCCTTACCTATTAGGCTCTTCTCAGGAGGAGGAGGGACAATGAAGCCATTCTGAGAGTGTTTCTCGGAAAGCTTCTCATAAAGCCCCAGAAAGTCACTAAATCTTCTTTTCACTGCAAACTGTTTACTTCTGAACATTGGTAAGCTCGTCTTGGGGACAGAAAAAAACAAGGTGATTTTATTCCAAATAGGGGATGCAGGAGTATCTTGCAAGTCATCCGGCTGACATCAAAGGAATCTACTGCCCAGATCCCTGTTGCTTAGCCACACGTAAGTAAATTTTAACTTTCTCCAAGGCTGAAAATCTTAAACTTTTTTGAGCTATCGTCCCCTCTGGCTGTGTGGCAGCCTACGGAGCCCTTCTCAAAATAATGACTTAAAATGCATAAAATATGTAGGATTACAAAAGGCAATGAATTACATTCAAAAACAGTTTCATTCCCTGGTTAATAACACTTGCTCTAAGGAAACTAATGTTGAACTCTAGAAAGCTAGAATTCTATGGTCACCTCCAACCATTCATCCTGCACTGACTTAAGGGTATTAGCTACTGGAATTAAAGCAGCCAAACTGAAAAAAAGAGACTAAACAGTGCTTCTAAGGGGGAAGGATCAGATGAAATGTCCACACTGCAGATACTTTAACCCCTCCAGGGTCACAGGATCTAGAACTTACAGGAGGCAGGCCAACAAATAGCAGAGAGACAACATAAAGGAGACTTCTAGTAAAAAAGACTAGGCCTAGGTCACAACGAGATCATTTAATACTCAGCAGACAGGCAAAATTTAAGGAGACTGGCCTTGCCAGTTGTTGGCAAGGGAGCGTATCAATGGGAACTTTTACACACTGCCGATGGGAGTATAAATCGGTGCAAAGACTTTTAAAAAGTTTGCATTCCTTTTCTTCAACATGTGCACGACCCAGGGGTACTACTCCTGGTTATATACCCTAGAGAAACTCTTTTCCATGTACCCTAGGAGACATGTGCAAAAATGTTCATAGTTCATAATCATAAAAAACTGGACACGTGTGAAATATTCACAACAGGAAAATGGATATATTATGCTACAATCACACAGTGGACTGACTACAGCTACACACAACATGGATGGGTCTGAGAAACAATGCTAGTAAAGGAGCACTATTTTCAGCATGATACCACTGTTATGAAACTCAAGAACAAAAGCAAAACAGTATATTGTTTAGAGATACATACATGAAGACTTTTTATAAAGGAAATAAGACACAACTCAGGACAGTGGTCACCTCTAAGGTGTGAGGCAGGGGATGTGACAGGGAGAAACACACAGGTCAACAGTACTCATCTGAAGACTGGTGGTAGGTTTGGGGCTTCATTTTGTATGCTTCATAACCTGCATACAACATTGTGTAAGTGGTGTATGCATTAAATAGGAAAAAGGAAGACCAGACCTGAGGGGCAAAAGGTTAGGGAAAGTATTAAAAGAAGCTCAGTACAGGAAAGCTCAGAACTGAGAATTTTTAAACAGCTGATAATAGTTCGGGGCAATCCACCAAACTAGCTGTTAAGCCACTTAGTTCCTAAGAGGGACAGGACTACGTCAGATACACTGCACGGCTTCAAAAAACTGACGCAGTTTGACACTGACGTGTTAGGTCTCTGGAAGAAAAGTGGAAAGGTGTGGATGAGATCACCAAGGGGAGGCAGGCTTGCTCCATCTTGAGTAAACTTGAAGGAAGATGTTGGCAAAGGAACTAAAGAAATACCCAGAAATCATCTGAATGATGACCTTCTTCGTAGAAGCACCCAAGCCCGTTAAGGTTCATCAGCAAGGTCACACGGGCTCACCTGTGTTGTGACTTTGTAGGCTACGTAGGCGTTCATACCGTCCCCTGTGGGAGAATAACAAAGCAGGAGAGGACTGAGCATTCTGTTCACCAAAGCAGTGCTCACCTTGTTCACATGTAGCCAGGAATCTTAAGCCACAGAGGCCCTGTACAAGTTGGGATGTTTGTTTCATCACCAAACTTTAGATACTACCCTACAATTCAATTCTGACTTTGCCTCATGGCCTCTGGTGCTTGTCATACCCCATGGATGCTGGCTGGGTCCCAATTTGAGTTAGACAAGAGAGTCCGTCCTCTGTTCTAAAGCCAGGCTCCATTCATGCCCTTCACAAAGCAGCACTGGATACTGACAATCCATCAGTTGTTACCATGCCAATATTTGAGCTGTTTGCACACATCTGTCTAAAACCACACAATTCTCTTGCTGTATAAAGCAGGAGGAGGAGAAGGAAGCAAATGATGTAAAAGGAAACAAGTAGTTCTACCCTAAGCTAGCTCTGGGCTTGGTTTGCTCTTTTAGAAATACTGTCACGGCCCCTCCATCAGTGCTGGGGGACACTGACCTCTCTCATCTAGCATGTTCACCCAGAGCAAAGGGCCTGGCCGGAAGAAACTTCGGCTGCCTGATGTCACACAACTCTCTCTTTCCTGGAGGGATTGTTTTTCTGAAACAGCCTTCGACTGTTCAGTAAATTGGGATTCAAGCAATTGTTTTTCTCTGTATCAGTGTCATGACCTAGGCCACTTAGGGACATAAAGACACCACTGACTCTCTGAGCACTGAAAAGACATACACTGCACTCTAGACAGACACAGCTTTAGGGCTGGACTCTGGTGTTTGGGGTTCGTTTTGTTCCTTTTCTCCCCACCCCTTGATTCTTCCTTACACCAAGCAGGAAACCTAGGTCAACAATTACTACTTGCTTAAACTTCTGAACTGGTGGTGGGGTGAGGGCCCAGGGGAAGAAGGTGCAATACTGTCATAAGCAGGCTCATATTCTGCAATTTGGTTTCCGTGAGATGGCTGGGAAAGCACACAAAGAAGCTGGAGATCACACAGGAATAGAGGGCTTGCCTTCTCTGCCTCTCCAGCCTCCACCAAAAGAGTATGTGTGAAATGAAAATCATAGACTAAGCTTTAGAAATTATTTTATACTGGTTAGTAGTGTTTTTCTCTTCTAACCAACTCACACCGCATTGCCTAATGCTATGAAGGGTGCTTACCATTGATAAAAGGAAAAAGTAATCTAAATTTACTTTAAGGAAAAGTATTCAAAATTTCATTCTCAGTTGAATAGTCATGGTCAGATGTCCAAAAGGTCAACCCCATAATCTAGCGCCTGCAATTAAGGAACGTGTAAGTGCACCTGTACGTACAACAGGAGCAAAGCAGGGTCTTCAGACACTTCGCCTGCATATCAGCTGCTTTTACTGAGGACATGTGTGAGAACAGAGAACTACTTGCACGTATATACACAGCTCATAAGATACAGAAATGGGCTAGTAATACAGCACTTTTAAATTCAGGTTAATTTCTAAATAATTTCAGAAAGTTGAAGACGGCATATGCACATTACCAAGAGGAAGAAGCATATCCTGGTAGAAGTAGGATTCTAATTTATTTAGATGTGTGTGGAAATGAGAAGCACATGTTGATAAATAGCCCACCCAAACAGAAGGTGTTCTTAAAAAGATCAGGCCTTGGGGCAGCCAGTTAGCTCAGGTGGTTAGAGCGCAGTGCTCTTAACAAGGTTGCCTGTTCGATCCCCACATGGGCCACTGTGAGCTGCGCCCTCCACAACTAGATTGAAACCACTACTTGACTTGGAGCTGATGGGTCCTGGAAAAAACACACTTAAAATAAATGAAAGATTAAAAAAAAAATCAGATCTTGAATATGAAAACGCTTTAAGAGGCTGATTTCTTGGCATCAACATGACTATGAATCTAGACTACAGTGCAAGGGGAAGAAGGCTTATCACCAAAAGTGATTTGTGTGGAAATAAATCTGGTCCATGTGATGTTTAAATTACTGTTATGGGTTGAACTGTGTCCTAGTTGAGCTGTGTCCTCCTAAGAAAGTTATGTTGAAAGTCTAACCCCTAGTACCTCAGAATGTGACCTTATTTGGAAACAGGTCTGTCTTTACAGATGTAACCAAGTCCTAATTCAGTATGACTGGTGTCCTTATAAAAAAGGGAAATTTGGACACAGAGAGACACACATAGAGGAAAAATGATGTGAAGACACCCAGGGAGAATGCCATGTGACAATAAAGCAAAGAGCGGAGTAATGCATTTACTAGCCAAGGAATGTGTGAGGCTACCGAAAGGGGACAGGCACAGAATGGTTCTCCCCAAGTGCCTGCACAGGGGGCATGGCCCTGCTGGCACTATGGCCTCGGACTTTTGACCTCCAGTAGGAACTCTGAGGGAATATATTTGGTTGTTTTAAGCCACCGCATCTGTGGTACTTGGTTACAGAAGCCCTAGGAAACTGATATATAGGATACTCATAAACATGAGAGAAGCAAGAGAATCCTAAACATATAATTCCAAGTTCTAGTCCAGGCTCTACCAGGGACCACATTGTGACCTGACAGGAAAGCTGTATTTCACTTACTGGTCCTCAATTTCCTCTGTTGTTGGATGAGGGAATCGTATAAGATGCTCATAAATATCCTACCAGTACAACAGTACAGGAAAAGTAAAACTCGACATTTTAACAACAAAGCATTTGGGCATAAAGTTTAATTAAGTTAGACTTTAGAAATTCCTGTTCCTAGTCCAGAATAGACAAAAGATGGGAGATTATCTTTTTCCTTTTACCATATAAACACCATCCCCATTTAGGACAGGGCTCTGTCCAGCCTCTACTGTCACGGGCTGTCTCTGGAACAAGGACAGCTGAGGCCGGTTGCTCTCTGCTCACCAACAGCTTCACAAGGCTGGGACACGGAAAGGCTAGCTGAGAAATTCAAGTCCTGGCCAAAGTTAAATATTGTGCTTTTTGAAAATCTAATGTCAATCTGACCAAGATTCCACCTGGGTCTTTTAGTCTTTACCTATGAAAGAGAGATGCAGACTGCCCCAATTCTGTAGGTATCAAGACTATATGAGAAATGGTATGTAACAAGAATTCTAAACTTCCTGAGGGAAAAATAAATTCGGTATCCCCAAATTATAGAACATGTGGGGTTTTTTGTTTTGTTTTTGTATTTAAATGGAATTTATGATCTGAAAAGGGAATAAAATGGTCTCATCAACTCTGTGAGAGAAGGCAATATTTGGGTTTTTAACACGTTGCGTACGGCGGGGTTTAAATCCCTCGTGAAGATTCTCGTGATCCGTACGCAACGTGTTAAAAAGGGATTATAATAGTATTTGATGTCTCTGAGTTTTCTGCCTAAAGCCAAGAAAAGTCTAAATAAAGTACTGGTTGACTGCTGATTCTGGCCTTAGAAGCATAGTAAGCAGTATAATTCTACAGGAAAGATAATGACGAAGTATTTACGTTGGCTAGTTCATCTGGAAATTAGCCAACTGTATTTTCCACAGCCACATCCTAACAGCAGAAGGGGTCCCAAGCACACTTACCTATCTTCTCAGGATCAGTTATCCCAACTGTCAGATCAAATTGGTCTTCCTGTTCTTCTTCCTCTAGCTTTTAAAGAGAAGACAATCATGAGAGTTGATACACAAAAAACCAATTTTACTGTCTTAATCTTATATCAATATAACATCAAAATATATTCTTCTATGTATCAGTGTTCAGCTCTGTCCATTCCCAACACTACTAATGAACCAACTTCCACCATTTTAAGTTGAAGTCTGCTTAAAGGTCTTTTGTTGTATCTATTCTCGTAAAACCTTATTTTGTAATAATGACTAATTACTAGGCTTTGGAAGACTTGCCTCTGTCAGGCTAAGGAGGGAATGAATAGAGACTACACTCTTGAATATGGGAGCATCAGACACTAAATATCATTAGTGACCATGGAAAGCCTTTGTGCTCTCCTCGGGGTAACAGATACTCTGCACAAGAAAGAGTCCTTTATTGGATTCTGGCTGTCCATTAACCATAAAGGTCTTCTTCAAAAGTCAGAAATATTTTCTCAAGGTTCATACTCAACTGAACTTTAACTGGCAGCACAGTCCTAAAAATCCAAAATAAATAAGACCAATAGCACAGACTCTCACCTCCTCATAGCTTGGCTGGGGCTTAGAAGAATTTGTGGCTTCCTGTGGAGGAAGAGATATGAGCGTTTTGGCTGGTAACTTCTTCTGATTATTCTGTGTGCTGTCCAGGGATAGCTCCACTGTGGCATCTAAAAATAGTTGATTATTTTATAATGAAGGTCAATAATGGGTCTTTGATGGCTAAACTTCAGTTCTCTAGGCTGAGAGACAAGAACGACAGCAACCACTCTCAATACTTGGAGGTTCTCCGACTAAGAACAAGAATCAAGAAAGTTTTACATGGATAAAAGGGGAGGGCAGGAAGGGCGGTGTTCTTCTAGCACAAGCTTTGTACAGCAACCGCTCTCATTTCTAAATACAACTACTTGGCTACTCTCTCCTATATAGAATTTAGGCAAGAACCAGTTATCAAGCAAAAAGACTACACAGCCAAAGGAAATGTACCAATTTATTTTAGTCTAAGGAGTATTCATTTAAAACCTTATATGAGCTCTATTTGTTCTAGTTATAATTATTGTAAAAGAAGTTTGGTTATCTGCTTTATAAGCCAGTATGATAGAAGAGGCAGGTATACTGAGAGTGAAAAGTGACATCAAAGGAAGGGTCAGAAAGACAGCAAACTAGAAAAAAAGATATGTGTAATACCTGAAAATCTTTCTAATCAAAATTACTTTAAAAAAAATTAGTGCTTAAGAGCTCCCTTTATCTATCTGGGAAAATCTCAGTTGAGCAGAACAATTCATTCCCCAAGTGTTCTAGAGGGAGTACTTTCAAAAGAGCATTATGTACCATTTTTAGGCATTAAAATTTTTTAGGCAAATATAAAGAATGTACTTTCAATTCAAAGCAGTGGAGCTAAAAGTTCAAAACCTAAACAGCTCAGCTTTTTCTTTTCTTTCTAATAAAGGAAACAAATAACCATTTAGGTTTGGCCTGATCGGTAGGCATTCAATTTTAGCCTCAGGGAAATCAAAGACAGAGGTTTCTTTTTCTTTTCTAGACTTTCATTTGGAGCTAAAATGAAACCTTGAGATGGGGGTCTACATGGCATAACCAAGTCCTAGATCAATGTTCTAATCATTAAGTGTGAATCATGTCTACAAACAAGGTTGCCACACCATTAGAATGTGTTTCCTATCAGTAAAAAGGGAGCGGTGGTAATGTAATCTGCCCCTGCTGTGGGAGTCCAAAACAAAAAAAGTATACATAACAAACATCTCGGGATGACAGGATTCTTTGAAGCAAGCAACCAGCTGCAGTATGTTTAGGACATTCCCATCATGAAGGCCCCACATAAATAATTAAGTTAATAAATATGTTTGGAAGTGAAACATAAGGTGCTTCTCATTTAAAACCTTTGACTTATTAGAGTGCAACTAAAAGCCTTTTGAACAGCTGTACATTTTCTATTGAAATTCATGTGACAAAGATGCTAAAACTTACATTAAAAATGTTTTTTTCTCTGTACTCTTGATAAGAGTAATGGAAAAGCCTTTGGGCTCCACCACCACTAAACTAATCACGTGGAAAATAAAATCAAAGCATTTAAATTTCCAGTCAGTATATTAAATATTGGAGAAGCTAAGAGTGCTAAAGTAAACGTCTCATTGTAAGTAAGCATTACTTTCTGTAGATATCTTATGTTCCTTTCTTAGTGAGGCAGGTATTGGCTGCTTAGGAAAACAGTAGGGGAATGAAGTTAATCAGAACCCTCCTTAGTAATAAGTGTAAGTCCCTAATAAAGTTCTACATATTCATGCATATAAAACCCAACCACGGAAGTGACTCAAGTCACACTAAGATTTCAGGTCCTCTTATAAGGAAAGATCACAAACATTAAGGCCCAAAGATAGAAAAACCTTTTCAACCTGCCATATAACTAAAGATAACTCATTATTTGCATTTCTCCTCCAGAAACTTTATCCAAAAAATAATCACTCCCAGAATGAACAGTGTGTACTTTAAGTTCAGAGATGAAAGGAACTGGAAAATCTTCTAAATCTTTATAGACCTTCTAACTTCTTCCCTTTCATGTCTTCTAAATTTCCTACCAGAGTTCTAATGTGAGTCTTCCCAAGCTCTTACCCTCCACCCGCCCTTTCATCCCTCCCTTTCCTCACCCTTCACTCCTCTGAGGATCTTATTCACAGGGCAGTTTTAACCTCTAAGAAGTTCCCCTATCTCCAGTTCTTCCGTCTTTCCCCACATAGAGTACCACAGTTCAAATCACCTCCTGGGCATTGCCACTTGCATTTAAATTTTCTAAAACCCAAACTCACTCTTCTCCCAAAGCCAGTTTCTTCTTTAGAATGTAGGCCTCCAAATGTTACCATTATCTTCTTAGTCCTTGGACTTGAGACTTATTTTCACTCTGTCTTCAATCCCCATTTTTGGACACTCATTACATCTAATCATTAATACCTGGATTCGTTGATTTCTCTTTTGAAACGTTTTCACCTTCCCCTTCCTTCGTCACCTTACTTTCGGTCTTTGCCATTTCATTCTTGAACTAATTTGTGAATGACTTCTGCAGTCTCTAGTCTTTGTCCACTGCAATCTATTTTATATAATAATTTCTTAGATCAGTTTTCCTAAAACATTACTTTGCCCATATCACTTTCCTTTTTCAAAACTGCCAACGGCTCTTAATTGGCACTAGGATGAAAAAACAATTTTTTAAAAAAAATAAATGTTTATTGGAGTGACAATGGTTAGTAAAATCACACAGGTTTCAGGTGTACAATTCTGTACTACATCACCTGTATGTCACATTGCGTGTTCAACACCCAGAGTCAGTTGTCCTTCTATCACCATATATTTGATCCCTTTTACCCTCATCTACCACCCCCCTCCCCGCTTACGATGAAAATTTGAACTAATTAATACTGACATCGGAAATCGTCCTAAACTACATTTCTAGCCCTATCTTCCATGGTTTCTCTAAGAACCCCGCTCTGGCCAACCAGGTTTACTGACTGTCCCTCATTGCACCTTGTACTTCCTGCCCAACCATTTGTACTCTTTGTCCTTTTTCCAACATAAATCCTGCTTCTCTCGAGGAGCCTTCCAAGGCCACTCTAGACCAGTTTCTCAGTGTGGGCACCACCGATGTTTTGGGCTGATAATTCTTTGTTGGGAAGGGCTGTCCTGTGTACTGCAGGCTGCTGAGCAGCATACGTAGCCTCTACCCACCAGACACTAGCAGCTCTTCCAGCTGTGAGAACTAAAACGTCTCCAACCATTGCCCAGTGTCTTAGGGGGCGGGACAAAAATCACCCCGTTAAGATCCAGGCAGTCCCTCTCAACAAAAAAGTATTGGGCCCCAAATGTTAACAGTGCCAAGACTGATAAACTCTGCTCTACACTCGTGTTTTTCAAAGTGCAGATTGTAGCTCATTGGTGAATTGTGAAATCTATTCAATGGGTTGCAAATAACATTTTAAAAAAAGAGAAACAATAGGAAATTTCAGATTGCATTGAAAGTAGTAAGGGCAAGTCATTTAATAAAACTTGTTCAGTGTTTTTTTTTCCATTTTTTTAAATTTATTTTTTTAAATTTATTGGGGTGACAATTGTTAGTAAAATTACATAGATTTCAGGTGTACAATTCTGTATTACATCATCTATAAATCCCATTGTGTGTTCACCACCCAGAGTCAGTTCTCCTTCCATCACCATATATTTGATCCCCCTTACCCTCTAAACTTGTTTCAGTTTTATCCAAGTATGGATATATTTTGGATTATGACACAAAATGTATTTCTTACCATGAGTCTTGATCAAAAAGTCTAAAGCCACTGCTTTAGTCTGATCTCAGGTCCCTCTGAGCTCCCATGACTTAGTATTTCTAGCATTCCTCTGGCCACAGTTATATTATTGTTTAAAAGTTTGTCTAACTCACCTTCTCAAATAACTGTATATGTACGTCTTACTCCCTACACCTGTAAGGATCTTGATGGCAGGGACTGCATTTTCCAGGTTTGGAATCTTCCACAATTGTATTTCACATAGAATTGTTTCCAATACACACAGGAGGAGGTTACTTTAACACAGCATTTAGAAGCTCCCTAGTGTAACTTTTGAGTCCACACTTGCCTGCAAAGAGATCCTGTGGCTCTTGGTCTTGTTCCTCATGGATCCCATTTTCTTTGGAGCCACTGTTGACGGGAAGGGAAGTAATTCTCTCTGGAGACTGGGGCTTACTCTGAAAACAAAAAGATACTCTTGAATAAAACAATACCATTAAAAACAAACCTGGAAAGTGACTTTGAATGCATCCCTTGGTGGCTCCCACAGGTGTTTAGGGGAAGACAGTTCAATAAGCAGCGAGTCACTATGAGTGAGTAAGTGCTGCCCCAGTGATCACAGAGCTCAAATAAACGCACACATTTTAGAGTTAATTTCTAACACCAAAACCCTGCTGAAATGCCCTGCCCCAAAGCACATGATACCGATGTGGGTATGTGTACATGCGGATCATTTTCAAAAGAACCTGCCCAAATGCATTCCTCCTTCTCAGCCGATGACCTTTATTCTTTCAAATGCTGATAGGGCGCATTCTAGTGACCGGGACACCACACCGGAGTCCAGATTTTAAGCTCTGATTCTGGCTTAAACTGTTCACTGAAGCCCAAGTTGTATGGGAATTACTGACCCCTCTGACAGGCAAAGAGGGTAGAGCACTTTACATGAAATGCTGTTTATAAACATAACTTATCTTTTCATTCTTAACTTACACACACATAATTTTCAACTATACCCGTGTCAGGCTAGCAGAATAAAAACCAGTCCTGCTTAGACTAGTGGGCACATAGTGAAAACAGTCAGTCCATGGCCTTTATCAAAAGCTCAGTGATCAGCCGCAAACAGGGTGGGAGGAACCCCAACGAGGACCAGAACGAACAAAGCTGGATTGTGCAGATGGACAGAAAGCCGGGAATCCGGCTTCAGAAGCTATGGTGTGGTGTTGCAGGGTTTTGAAGTCAGACCCCAAGGCCAAATCAGTTCAAGACCTGACTTAAGGAAGCTTTTAGGAAACATTTCCCAACAAATCTGAGTGATTTTGTTCCTCAGAAACCAGCATTTTCTGACCCAACAGAACAAGGTGAAATGACAGATCTATTGGGTACTCTGAATATGCCATGCAAACAGTTCCATCCAAATATTTGGGCCACCCTCAGGGAAAGAAACTGTTACCAATATTTAGTTTTATATTAGCAAACACTGCTTCTACTGGAACTTTTCTATGCTAATGAAGTTTAATGAACACTTAGTTGTACACGCTAAAATAGTACACCAATTCTGTTAGTGATTTTTTCTTCTAGCTGCTTCCATAATCTGAAAAAATAACAACAAAATCAATGCAGAGACAGACAATAATAGGGCAAAAACAAAACCCATGTTTCCTTTTGTCTCACACATTGCCAGTCACCGCCCTACATACACACTGCCTCCCCACACACTCTGCTCTCGTATAGTATGGGAGCTCATAACAAGCCATTTGATTTCTTTTCAATTCAGTTCCCAATACCAGTCATCTGTAGATGGAGATATAGGAGAGATTAAAACCCAAGCTACATTCAGAATATATATATATCTATCTACACACACACACATATATATATATATATATATATATGTGTAGATATATATATATATATATATATGTATGTATATAATTTACTAGTAGCTCACTAGAGAGAGACTAAAGCAACAGGAAAGGCACAGGTGAGAATTTAGCTATTTAAAAAAACCTAGAAGAACCCATTCCTGTGATAAGGAGATGAATAAAGCCAGCTCTGTATTTTTCTGATTTACCATCTAAACTTGCACGTTTTAAGACTTAAGAGCATTTTCTGGTGTAACACTAGAATAGCAGTCTGTCTAACCACAATTAATCAGGAGAAACAGACCCAGATGAAGGGGCTACTACAGTGATAACTAGAGCAGAGCACATTACCCGTCTTTCTTCCTCCACCCAACCACCTTCAAGCCCAAACCATAATAAGTTGCTTGACTAGAACTGTGATGAAAACAAAGACTTGTGTTTCCTTAGTAGCTAGGTAACAACTACCTGTGAGAACCAAAAACTGTTCCTCAGATGAATTCTCTGGGGCTCCATCCCAAAACCACTCAAGGCTGAGTTCTAAGAAACTGGAAGATAGACTGATTACTATATTTACTACCCACATCTTTCCTCTGTAATTCTTTACAAAATTAATCCTCTATGTAGGTAAAACTTTATCTTTTGTATTCCCCCTCTACCATTTGAGCATTTGTACTTGTCATTAAGAGCTGTACGAAAATCCCACCGGTGACTTAACTCTCCATAGTCATTTCTCTAAGGATGGACATACCGAG
Organism: Rhinolophus sinicus; assembly: GCF_057876585.1. NCBI lineage: Eukaryota > Metazoa > Chordata > Mammalia > Chiroptera > Rhinolophidae > Rhinolophus > Rhinolophus sinicus. The sequence continues at coordinate 155,694,685 of NC_142503.1, read as the reverse complement.
TTTCCAGGTTCTTTATCATCACAAGTATTGATGTGCTATCCATCCCTATACCTAAGTCCACATCTGATTATTTCCTTGGGATAGATTCTTAAGTAGAATGACTGGACATAAAATTTTCAAAGGCTCTGCTAATCTGCCTTGCAGAAAGACCAGCAGTTTACATCCCCCCACCCCCAGCAATATATGAGCGCTGCATTCACAGCAACATTAAGCATTCTCTCTTTAAAAAATGTCTTTGCCAGGCTGACTGCTGAAAAGACATTGTTTCCACATGTTTATGGCCATAGGAACACTGCTGTGACTTGTCTTGATCTCTTTGCCCATTTTTCTATGCTAAGTTAGCATTTCTTAGTTAGATGTCCGCACTTTTCTTACAAAGGTGTTAACCCTCTCTCTGGCATACAGTACAGTGCCCCTCTCCAACTTTATCTCTGTTCACGTTTTATTTTTTACTTTGTCGATGTAAGAAACGTCCAAACCTGTAGGGAATTTTTATAAGCGTTTATTTGAGCCAAAACTGACGACACTATGCTGGGGAACATGATCTCAAATTCTCTGGCGAATAACAGTCTGCAGTTTCTTTTGGAATTAAGGAGGGAAAGTAAGGGAGATTACAGGAAGGTGGGAGAAAGCAAGGTGGGGAATGGATTACAGATTAGTCAAGATTCTGTGCTCTCTTGAGGGTGGTCATACTTTCCAGGGGTTTTACTCTGGCGTTTCAAAGGTGTGTTAACCTAGATGCACAAGAACAAAGGACAGGGCTGGCTTAAAACACTTCACTAAATTAGTTACAGGTCTGGGGCGTGACTACCAACCAGCTCAGTTAGGAATTTATGATTACAGCACCCTTTTTTCCTCCACAACCATACCAAATTTATTTTCGGTTGATTGACTTGGATTGGCACTGGACAAACTAACTTATTTCTTTGGGACTGTTAAAACAAAACTCAACCAAGTAAATTTAAAAATCCAATCGGTTTTATCGAACCATTGATGAATCGGGCAGCACCCCACCTCGTAAACAGAAAGGTGCTCTGGGGCACCTGTACAAAACAGCAGGGTTTTAAAGGCAGGAGGGTGGGGCAAGGAAGTCATTAGCAAAAGAAAAGAGGATTGTTTTCAGCCAGGTCATCTTCTCTTGGGCGAAGGAAGCAACAGTGATTTTATGAAGCAGATTACCCTCACTAGTGCTACTCAGGAAATTTCAGATTGACTGTTTAAAGGTCACATTTCTGGGAGAGGTCGAATTTGAAATTTGGTGTGCTGCTGCGAGAGTAACTGACTCCATTTGGGGCCTAGTATTTCTTTTTTTAACAGACTGAAGAGTATCGAGCACACAGATGGCCTTTGAGGCATAATATTCTCAAATTTTAATTAAAATCAGATTCAAAAGAAGCTGAGCAGAGCTATTTTTAAGGATAAGAATAACTGGCCCCCTATTGGTGGTATCCGACATTCATACAGGACAGTTAATAGAAAACAAGTCTTCCATGAGACTGTAGAGTCTATAATAAATAATAGCTTACTTATGTGGACAAAAAGAGGGTTCTACAGAAAGTAACCTCACAGGGTGATCTGATCATAAATTCCTAACTGGGCAGGTCATGGTGGGTAGTCACACTCCAAGCATGTAACTTTTTTAGTCAAAGGTTTATCTTTTTATCTTTGCCGTAAGCAAGCTCTGTCCATTGCTTTTGTGCGTCTAGGTTAACACAATTTGAAATAAGTATAATGACCCTCCAGAGCACATAATCCTATGAACCGTCTGGTTAGCCACTCCCAACCTTGCTTTCTCCCATCCTCAGGTAATCTTCCTGAAGCTTCTCCTCCTTAATAATTTCAAACGCATAAAAGAAACTGCAAAACTCATTATCCGGAGCATTTGCAACCTTCAATCCTGGGGTCAGTTTGGCTCAAATAAACTCTTATAAAAAATTCTCCACCGGTTTGGACGTTTCTCATGTCGATACTTGTCATCAAAATAAATACCCACCTGGGCATTATAGCATAACACATTTCATATGCTATGCTTAAAGTTAAAAGGCTAATTTCTAATCAGTATTAAGGTATAATTTATATTAAAAAGCTAATTTTGAATCAACAATCACAATTTTTGGAAGGACTTATTTTCAGGGAAAGGAGGCACACTGATTACACTGAGTGGCAAAATCAATACTAAAAATAAACTTTGCTTTATAATTCATATTTAAAAAACCATTTAATAATTAAGTCACAAAACTATACATCATGTGTTTGAAGGGAGCTAAATTTCTAGGCAACAGATAAAATTATATTCTGATGAAAACAGTATGTTTGTAATGTAGCTAATAAGCTAAAGCCCTGCCTACTCCCCCCTGGCCTCCCACATTTTTTAAAAATAAAGGAAGCATTCTTTCTGTTAGGGATAGGATCCTAGGCTAGGATATCCAACACTTGCTGACTCCCTTTGGCTGTTAATTCTAGCAGGTGGTTCCACTGATAAGCCTGTTTGAAAAAAAGTTGAAGTGCTTCTGTTTATAAGAGCACACAGACAGGCCTAAAGCTAATTCTCAGAGAGGAACTAGAGAGCACTTGTGTTAAGAGCAAACAGGTATTCCTCACCAATTACCAGCCTCAAACCGTGAGGCCTGGGCTTTCTTAGCTCAGAGAAGGACAGGGGTGGACTTGCTGTCCCCTCAGAGCTGACACAGCCATTCAGCTCGGAAAAGTCTTACTGGGATTCTGGGTAACTTCCCTTTAGTTGTGATTCTTCCTCCTGCCGCTCAAACTGCTCTTTGCTCCACACAGAACCCTTGCATTATGTTCAAGCAACCTCAAAGGATAGTACAGGCATTTTAGTGTAATTGGTTTCCTTTGTAATCGTATGTATCTTACACATTCAAAGACATTATTCTGGGAATAGATCCAGAAGCTTCACTGGACTGCTAACAGGTCCACAACACAAAAAAAGATAAAGAACCTCTGAGCTAAGAGGGTAGAAGAACTAATGAAAACGGTAAAAGGGGAGCTGGAAGAGTGGGGGAAAATGAGCCCAGAGCTGACCTTTCAGCTAGGTAAGGAAAACCATGAGCAAGCCCATTAGAGATCTCAAAGTGAAAGGGCAAACCACAAAGAATTAAAAGAAAACAAAAAAGGAGAAAGAAAGAATGGGCACACTATGATCTACCAAAATTCAGCTACTGACATTCTATTGGATTCTCTGGTGAAATTTCCCTACTAACCAATATAAGTTGGAAGGGCCAGAAAACTGCAGAAGGATCAGAGCACTAATGGGTACATTAACTTCTAAACTGAAAAAGCAAACCCAGTTCAAATCTGCTCTGAAAGCAGAATGAAACCCCAGCTGTCCATCTGACTAAGCAAAAGCCAGAAAAATTGAGCAACAAACAGGCTTTTCCTGGAGATGAAATACTTAAGGCTACTTGCTCTAGTAACTGTCCACTACTCATGATTTATTTACGCCCACAGTTACTCAAGAGTGCTGAGAAGCATTAAGGACCAAGGAAGAGAAATCAGAGTGTTCCTTTTCCTCTCTCTCCTCTCAACCAAACAAATCACAAATGGCCAAGTCATCAGAGCTACCTTAACACCGTAGTAAGCAAAGGGGCAGCAACTCCCTACAGAAATCAGAAGTCCCACTTCCACCTTTGCTGTTTCTCTCATAAACTCCAAACTTGAATTTTAAATAATTTTTAAGTTGGGTTCTTATTCGTCATCTTTAAAAGTTTTCACTCAGCCCCCTTCCTCCAAAATGGTCTTTAACTACTTTTGTTAGCTTCTCCTCCGTTATCTTGAAAGCTAGGTTAACTGCTAGTACAATTCTATGATCAAGAAATCAACGAAGCTATGCACTTCAGGCAAATTGAAACTTATTAGAAGTAAAACTTGTCTACAATTTGAGCTGAGCATTAAAATAAATCTTTGGACATAACACCAGTTACTGACTTTTTTTACAAACATTTGTATTAGACCCATGTGAAAAAAAGTGGAATTTTAACTTCTGGTCTTTTCACCATATCTGACACCTGTGATGATGGTAGCTCCAAAAACAAGTGTTTGAGACAATATACCTACAGAAAATACTACACACCAGAGGGACACTCATCCATGACTATTTATTAATATATGAGTAAGTTGTAAATGACTACACCATTAACTAAAGAACCTAAGCAATAAATCTTTGTTTAAAATTACTGTTATGTAGATTAATTTTCAGCTGGTTAAAAATAGAGAAGGGACAGTGACAAGAAACTTACTGAGTATGCAGAACACCTTTGGGAACAGCCATCATGTATTTTGTAGAACAGAGAATTAAGATATGAACTAACTAAATTATTAATCTCCTTAGAGCTTTTAATAAAATTACCAAATTTCTGTCCAGATCTAAAGAAGTTATCCTACAATCACTCAAAAGGAAATGAACTAGTCTTTAAAAAGAGCTCAAATGGGATTGCAAAATGGTGCGACTGCTATGGAAAATAGTATGGAGGTTCTTCAAAAAAATTAAAACTAGAACTACCATATGATCCAGCAATCCCACTTCTGGGTATACATTCAAAAGAATTGGAAGGCAAGGTCTCAGAGGTGATATCTCAACAGTCATGTTCATAGCAGCACTATTTACAAGAGCGCAGAGGTAGAGGCAACCCAAATGTCCATTGAGCGATAAATCAATACACATAATGTGTTATATAGTATATACAAATGATAGAATATTGTTCAGCCTTAAAAAGGAAGGAAATTCTGACGCATGCTACATACAACTTGGATGAACCTTGAGGACATTATGCTAAGTGAAAGAAGCCAGTCACAAAAAGACAAATACTTCATGATTCCATTTACACAAGGTTATCTAACGTAGTCAAATTCATAGAAACAGAAGGCAGAATGGTGGTTACCAGCAGCTGGAGAGAGGGGAAAAGGGGACTTGTTTAATGGGTATAGTTTCAGAAATGCAAGATGAAAAATTCTGGAGATGTGTTTCACAAAAATGTGAATATACTTAACACTACTGAACTGTACAATTAAAAATGGTTACAATAGCAATTTTTTTAAAAAGATTTTATTGGGGAAGGGGAACAGGACTTTATTGGGGAACGGTGTGTACTTCCAGGACTTTTTCCAAGTCAAGTTGTTGTTCTTTCCATCTTGGTTGCAGAGGGCGCAGCTCAGCTCCAGGTCCAGTTGCCGTTGTTAGTTGCAGGGGGCGCAGCCCACCATCCCTTGCGGGACTCGAGGAGTCGAACCGGCAACCTTGTGGTTGAGAGCCCACTGGCCCATGTGGGACTCGAACCAGCAGCCTCCGGCGTTAGGAGCACAGAGCTCCAACTGCCTGAGCCACTGGGCCGGCCCTCGATAGCAAATTTTATTGTGTGATTTTTCCACCACAATTTTTTTTAAAAAGCTCATTTGTTCCCCCTCAGGATACATGTTATATTGATCACAGATGAGGGCTGGATTCTAAAAACACCATGCCCTTTCCTGGCTAAATGTTAACACATAACTTCCATTTATGTAATTCTCTGTAGTCTATAAAACACTGTCAATCAGAAGCCAATTGCTATCCAAGACTTTTGAATATCAATACAAGTTATAGTGTTCTTTAGTCTTAAACACCAGTGGGAACATGTAAATAATTCTTGATTAATCATTCTTCTCAATATTCAATAGATGACTTTTCAAATTCCCTCTTATTATTTCTTTAATTTCTTTCTTTTTTCTGGCCATTTCTTTAATTAGGGTTTCAATTCAAGAACAAGACCTGTGGGAAAAAAATTCTAACTGGTCTGATAATATCATCAAAAGAAGTCACCAGATTTGGCCAAAATCTGAACTGAAGACATCACTTATCTGTTTTCCTCTTTCCTCTCAGCAATGAAAGGCCTCCACAGTTCTCCCCTTTTATTTACATAGCAAATCTAACTGTGATCCTGGCATACTGCTAACAAGAGACGGGTATATAAGGATTCCTGGGGGGTGGACGGTTAGCTCAGTTGGTTAGAGCGCGGTGCTCTTAACAATAAGATTGCTGATTCGATCCCTGCATGGGCCACTGTGAGCTGTGCCCCCCACAACTAGATTGAAACAACTACTTGACTTGGAGCTGATGGGTCCTGGAAAAACACACTTAAAAAAAAAAAAAAAAAAAAGAACTCCTGGGAAGGCAAATAAAGAACTTGCTTTAATTTTCATTCAGGTTTAGACGTAAGCAAATAAGACCGGTGAGATCAAATGAGGTATAAAAGTATGTATGTCATTTTGTAGTCTTTTTAATGCAGTAATTTTAAGAATTAGGAGAGCCGAAAGAACGGCTCTAATTTAGTCTCTAGTTTTATTTTTTTGTTGTTCTTTTTTCTTTTGTTTTTATATAATTTTTATTTTTATTTTATTATTTTTATTTCTTTTTATTTAGTCTCTAGTTTTATTAAGGAAAAAAAAAATCAATGCTATCCCAGAACTGAGAAAGTTTTAACTAAAAAGATATATATCTGGATTTAGGTCTACATCAAAGATTCAGATAATATATTTAGAATTTTAGACCTTTTTCTTTATAGGCTCACAAAGAGGCAGAAAGATAAGGTCTAAAGAATTTTTAAGAATCAGACCTTCCACAAGCTGGTTTTCAGTCTTAAAGCAATGACTTCAGGTTTATTTTAATAATTGTGTAACTCCAGTCTCTCCTTGTAGATTCTGAGATGCATTATTATCAAGGGCTGCCGTTTCAATTGTAAATCAAATGACTTTTATTACTGTATTAACAAAGTCTCTTGGGCTGTAAAAGAGAGCAGATGGGTGACTAACAGCAGCAGCTGTTACCTCAATTACATGCATACCATAAATGAGTTTTAAATTTTACATGCCTCAGCTCCCCAATTCTTTAGTGCTCCTCTACCTCCAACATGCAACAAAAAACCATATGAAGATAAACTTAAAACAGTAAAATGCTACTGAAATCCTGTCTACTTTGATGACTTCTAACTAATCAAATCAATTTCCCAGTTTGATTTTGATAAATTGTATTAACCATTTTTTTTAAAGTTTATTGGGGTGACAGTTGATAGTAACATAAATTTCAGGCAGACAATTCTATATTACATCCTCTATAAATTACGTTGTGTGTTCACCACCCAGAGTCAGTTCTCCTTCCATCACTATATTTGATCCCCTTTACCCTCATCTACCACCTCTCCTCCCCCCTTACCCTCTCTGGTAACCACTAACCTATTGTCTGTGTCTACAAGTTTTTGTTTCTTATTTGCTTGTCTTGTTCTTCTGTTGTTTTGGTTGTATTAACCATTTTTAGGGTTAATTTAAAATTTGTAATCCATTATTAGATTTTGTGGGGTTTTTGATCCTTTTAAGTAATTTCAGTTTACAGAACACTCAACTGTTCTAAGTGTTTTATAGGTATGTATTCTAATTCAATCCTTATAAAAACGGTGGAGGTAAATACTATTATTATTATTCACATTTTAGAGGTGAGGAAACTGTACAAAGTAATTAAGCACCTTGCCCAAGCGTAAGCTAGCAAATAACGAAGCCTGGATTTAAATCAGACTTCAAAGCCCATGCTCTTAATTACTTTATTCTTCATGCTGTTCATTAGGATACAGAAGCAATGCAATCCCCTACCTTCTCACATTGGCTCACAATTAAAGCACGTAGTGGAATATAATTTGTATTTAATGGCTATTTAACAAGAAATTCACAGCTTAACTAGTGAGGGATCTTGGGGTCTTGGATTCCTGAAGATTAACAGCAAGGTAGGCAGCTCAAAAAATGGCTTACAGGTGGCATTTCAGTTTCCTCAGCAATTCATTTTTTTAAAATCAAAATCTAAAAACTAATTACGCTTTCTATGGTAGAACAAAGTCATTGTAACCTCCTCCTCCTCCCTTTAGCTGGACATTAGGCAAATTATTTTTACAATCTTACAAGAGAGAAGTACTGATGCATCTGTACAGTAATCTGGTGCAATCAATCAAATCATAGCCTCTTGAACTGTTTTACTAGTTAATTCTAGAAAATAACTTTCCAGGATCCTTTTTTGAAAATAAATCATCATTTGCCCATATGACCAATCATTTTCATTACCAGAGATTCTATTTTCAGATATTCAGTCTGAATATCTACCATCCCAGCAGTTATCAACAGTAGCTGTTTTCCATGAATATGGGAGAATTACCAAAGGAATAGACTCAAGATTTGTTTTAATGGAATACAGAGACTAAATTAGCAGCGAGAGTTATTTCTCAGAGTAACAGAGACTTCACTAGACAGTTTGAGCTGTTATACTATCATCAGCAAGTGCTTTGTGAGTTGGGATTATGGACTCAATTTCAGAATACAACACAGGGGAAATTCTAATGATTGCCATAGAAGATATTTCCAAGAATCTTAACCTTTTCCTGACATAAGTGAGACAAACGTCCAACTTTTTCAGACATATACTGCATAAAGAATTTAAAGCTGTCTTATTTAATCATATGTGGCTACTATGAAGAGAAGCATTATCCAAGACAGAAATATACATAAATTCACAGACCTACTCTAGCACTGAAGAAGTTTTCAACCTGGAACCAACTGTACCAATGGTGTTTGTCAATATTCTTACAAAACAACCCCAAACATCTCCACTGGTTCCAGAACTGATTACTGATTTCCACATTCCACTTACAAAATTTAGTTTTTCCCAACACCAAACTCATTAGAAACCTGGAAATTACTATGGGAAACACCATTTCCTTCTCACATTTACAGATTTGCTCCAGCTAAGATACTTAAGCACTTTAACATATCCCTTTAAAAGCGACAACAAAGCTTTTGGTTTCTGTAGTGCTTTATCTGGCAGGGCGTTTTTCCAGCCGATCTCTGGCAGAATTTTCCTAGAGATCAGAGTCAATCTAACTCTTATAAACTATGATAAGATCCAGAAAGGGCCTTTGGTAATTACCAGTTAGTGTTGAGCTAACGAAAGCATTTGTGGACGGGTCACTATCATGGGCCACTTGATATAACATTATTCATCATAGCAGCAGTAAGGCAAGATAATCTACACCCCATCCCTTCAACTTGACCTATTAAATCAGCCCTGTGGGAAACGACCAGCAAAACAGACCCATGAGTCTGTGGGGTCACCACACGGCAGGGCCGAATGCCGGCCTCGGGGGCTCTTCGCAGTCAGAGATCCAGGCGGAGAAGCCACCACACCCCTCCTTACTGTCCTCCCAGGGGCCAGGAAACCAGGCCCTACGTCCCGGCGTTCATCCAGCGCCCCCAAGCCACGACTACTGTCACCAATGCAAGGTCTCGCCGGGCCCACTCCGCTCAGCCTTTCTTCCCTTTTGGGGCGATCGCCCGCCCTCTGACCGCCCCAAAGGGTGCGAACTCACGGCCGCCGCGGTGCCGGTGAAAATGTCCTCCCCCTCGGTGTCGCTGTCCCCAGCCTCGGGTTCTGACCCTCCGGCCGCCCCCTCGGAGTCCGGCTCCAGGCCGGGGAAAGGCGGAGGGAATCTTTCTGAAGCGCTACAGCCACCACCACCCGACGCCATCTTCCTCCACCCGCGGCGGAAGCCGCAACAACAACTTTATAAAGAGAGAGCGCCACGAGCAAATAGTTACAGCCGGCCGAGGAATGGGATGGCTGCGACCGACCCCGCGGAACGCGCCGCGCCGGGCAGCAGGGGCGGGGCCTAGGCGCTGGGTGCGGGGCGGGGCCAGCTCGCGGCTTCTGCCCAGCAAATCCGAGCCCTGGACCGCGACGCTATCTTAACCAAGGGGGCAAAGGGGCAAAGGAGGAGGAGCCGGGAAGGCTCAGGTTGGTAAGGCTCTTTGTGCTCTGGATAGTTTTATCAAACAGGGTTCTTAAAGAGATGTCATTTGAGTCAAGGAGTGTGGAAACCTCTACATGCCAAAACCTACCCATGCCAAGCACAGTGCCCTCATAGAAATTCAATAAATATTTTTGATTGAGGTCTCTCAACAAATTGCAGTAACGTTTCGCCATTTATTCTTTGGACAACATTTAGTTATTTCATTAAAAAATATATATTGAGCATCGCATGTGTGCCTGGCACCCCGCTACGCATCTGAGATATAAAAATAAAGGAACTCCTGGCTCATTAGGTGCTTGAGGTACAGTCATGTAGAGCAACAACTCAACACGTTCAGTGCTATAATGTGCTGTGTGAGCCCAGTTAAAAGAAATCATCGATTCTATTTGTTGAAGTCGGGAAGCGTCACAAAGGAGGTGAAACCTCAGTGTCCTAAATGTGGTTGCAAGGAAGTTAGGATTATCCTCTCAATTGCTGTGGAGTAAGTGAAGAGGAACAGATGGCAGGGAAATTATTAAACTCTGAACAAAATTTTCCTGGGACCTAAATGATTCTTTGGTTGTCTGGCAAGCCTCAAGCATAAATCAGCTAGATAAAACTTTATCTTTAAACAAGAGTTTAAAGATAAATGGGACATGGGATAATTCTGCAAGATAATCCTGACTTTCTTCTCAATAGAGGTAAAACTTGGCATTAACTTAGACAACAGAATTAGTTTGTTTTTAACTGCAAATTCCTCAGCATCAGTAATTGGCTCCCTCACAGGTCCGTGAGCCACTGGAGGAGAGGGGTCGTGTACTATATTTGTATCTTTGGCGTCTATAGACTAAGTCTGGCAAATTAAGTACCCAATAAATGTTTGAGAATCGATTGGAGGGATGGATAAAAAAAAACTAACACCATCAACCTTGTTATTGCCATCCATCACGGCCATGAACACTAGAGGACTTAAGGCATTCTTTTCAGTATTGCTATCTCCAGTATGTCACAGTAGGACTCACCGGACACAGGGAAAACTCTCTCGTTCTAAGTTGTCTTTGAAGGCGATTGGCAGAAATATTCAGCCTTTACTGGGGCGTTGTGCTGGCCTGAGTCCCTATGAGAGGAGAAACCAAAAAAACCTCCCCTCCGCTGCCAGCCTAACTATCCTTACTGGGCTACCAAGACATCCCGTTTTATCTCAACGGAAACTCACTACCGGCCTGACTGAGAAGTAAGAAAACTGTGTGGAAGCAGCTTGGTGCACGCTCCCCCAGGACTAGAAATCAAGATCTCCTTTCCCCTACCTCTTCAAGATTCATCTTTAGCTCTTTCAGGGCGCTGAGGCCATCTGTGGCGGGTAACAGACCGTTACAGTACCGCCCCCCTCCCCCACGCGGAAACTACAAGTCCCAGAATATAGCTCCCTGTCTTCGGAAGAAAACCTCCTACATATCCCAGCAGGCAATGAGCCTCACGTTCCGCGAGGAATCTTTTTCTCTAGTCCCGCCGAAATCAAGCAAAGCATGCTGGGACTTGTGGTCCTTGCGGCGTCCTTCCCTAAATCCTCCGCGCTACTGCGTCCGGATCCGCCTATTTTCTGCTCCCCTGGACTTTTAGGCTTGTCTTGGCCCCTATGAAGACCAGGAAGTTGATAAATCGCGAGGCCGGCTTCTGAAAGACGGTGGCTCGGGTGGGACAGTCGCCAGGGATGGCGGAGCGTGAGCATGGAGTGGATGTCGGGGCTGCTGTCCTGGATGCTGAGCAGAGTCGTGTGGCTCTCGGGCCTTTTTGAGCGGGGAGCTGCCCGGCAGCCCCGGATCATGGAAGAGAAAGCGCTAGAAGTTTATGGTAATTAATTTTACCCAGGGCAGTATTTGGCGTTATACGTGGAGGCGGGGGGTAACGAGTGCCTCACCTCCGGGCTGGGAGTAGCCACTCCGGTTTTTGCCGGATCTCGTCGGGAACATGGGAAGCGTTTTCTCCAGTATCCTAAGTTACGCGGCATTGTGGGTCTTTCTAGGACCCAGGCTCTTCCTTAACCTGGGTCAAGCCAAGTCTGGAAGTCTTAAACCCTGCTTTTCTCTTGTCTGCCCCACGTTCTAGTGGCAGAGCTGGTGTGTAGGGTGCTTGGGTAGGAAGCAAGGCTGGCCTGGTTGCGCTACTTGAGCCTCTCTCTTTCCTATGCCTGGACACGCGCTCCTCCTACCGCGGTTGAGAGCACTGCTGTGTGACTGCCAAGTTGAGGACTGGTCCAGGGTCACAACCACTTTCTTCTGCTGCAAAGTTAATAGGCAGAGATCCCGGAGAGAAGACGACGAGATAGACTCCTCGTAGCCGGCCCTGGAACTTAGGGCTTCTTAACAGAGCCAAGATTGGAGTGCAAAAAAGGAACACACACACACACACCATTCTCTCTTTACCCCCGGGACCATCTTCATTGCACAGATGAGGAAACAAAAAGTTTAGAATGGTTACACAACTACCTGGAGGTCACAGTGCCAGTAAGGAAACAGCAAATACGAAAGCCCAAACGTAGTGCACTTTCCACTGCTTCACAATTGCCTTATGACTGTCCTTTTTTGGACTTAATGTAGCATTGTTTTTGAAAACTAAAAAGAATGGATCTAAGTAACGTTCAGAGATTCCTGCTGACTAAGGGTAAGAGATATAACCATAAGAACACAAATATAATACAGGTAAGGATAATAGGCCAGGAGAAGGAAGCCAGGGATGGAAAAGACCTTTGGAGCTGATGTAGTTTACCTGTCTTGCTAGAGGCAGGACTTAGCCAAATGATTGTTATGAGTGGAATAATCTCCACGAAGCAGATAGGTGCGTTCCTGTCCTGTCAGACCTCTGTCTACAGCATCTAGTGACAGCAGGGCTCTGGCGATACAGCTTTGGAAGAGAGATGATTCTTGCCTTCTAACTTACATTGAGGAGGACCTATATGTACAAATACATAACATTTCTTTATTATATGCAGTAGAAGACCGTAGACTTGAAAGACACAGAAATTCAGAGGAAGGAGAAATACAAATTCTGATTGAGGGATCTGGAAAGACTAGGAGAAAGAATCACTTGAGTTGGGTCTTGATGAATTAGTAGGATCTGGACAGATAGAGGGTAGAGGGCATACTAAAGAGAAAAGTAGAGCAAAAGTATGGAGGTGAGAAAATAGCATCTTTAGGGAATGGCAGTAGGCAGGGCTACAGGATAAGGTTTGTGGTTAAAGGTGGTATGATCAAAAATTGTTTTAGGAAGCAGGTTGGAATTGGATACTGAAGGTTTAAATATAAATGAAGACTTTAATATCAGTGCAGAGCCATAGAAGAATTTTTTTCAGGGGAGTAATGTGAGGAGAGCAACAGCAATATTGCTTTCTTTCTAAAAGCCAAATCTCAAATCACTAGAAGACTAGAGAAGTTTAATAATGGGTGAGGTTTTTCTGGGCTAAGTAGCATATAAAGAATATAATGCAGCCTGTATAAATGAGCCTTACAGAGAAAAAGCCTAGGATGAGGGACAGCAAATTCCTTTTCAAAAACCCCTGTTTCCCTGAACTCCATGATGACACAGCCTTGTGAAGGAGAAGCTATGTCCTCTTTTTCCTGCCTCCGTTTTCAAGTTGTTTCTAATCAAACGATAAGCCCAGGAGTTGCTGGACAGAAGGTAAATTTGATTGATTTGTTTTTCCAAGCTGCATTTCTAATTGAAGGGGAGCTATACATAATAGAACAAAATCTCAGGCTTCAGGACATCAAGCCCATCCTGTGTGGACTCCCTCTGCTTCTCTCCTTTCTAATTCACCATTTCTCTGCCATTCTCCTTCTGCATCTTTTTCTACAACCTCAGAGTAAGAGGAAAGCTTTCCTCTCCAAGGCCAACCCAGGTTCCCACATCCTTGGGCTCATTCCTTTCTGCTTAGTTTACCCGTCTCCCCTCCTCCCCTCAAATTTTCCACCTCTCTTTATCTGATCCTTTCCCTTGGGCTATACAACATACCCAAGCTTCCCTTAACCTTGTCATTGTAGCTTTTTCTAGACCTACTGTCCTTTCTCTCTCTGCCCTGCCCTTCCCTGACAAAGTCCGAGGACTACATTTTCAGTTCCCACTCCTGCAAGTTAGCTTCTGCCTTCACCTTTCTACCAAAACTGCTTTCTTACAGGTGACCTCCTGGGTGACTGGTTAAAGACCTGTTATAGTTCTTGTCAACCTGGATTTTTCTGCAGCATTTGATGTCGTTAACCACCCCTGTCTTCCCTTCCCTGTTTTTTGTTTTTCCTCCTTCTGATCCCTAAATTAGGTGCTTTCCACAGAGCTATCCTTGGGTCTCTTCCCTTTACATCTGTGATTTTCACACTGGGCTACACGTAAGAATAACCTGAGAAATTTCTTAAAGTCTTAATGCCCAGGCCACACTCACATCCAATCAGAATCTCTGGGTGTAGGGCTCAGATACCAGTTTTTGTTTTAAGGAGTCCTGGTGATTCCATTGTTTAGCCAAGGTTGAAAACCACTGTTCTACTCATTCTTTTTTGTGATGCTCAGGGGTTCAGCCACCACTCTTAAGCCTAATGCTGCAGTACAAAATCATCAACGTATAAAATTGAACCCATTTGTTCCAGCTCCCACTCAAATCTATTCCTGTGTTTTTTTTTTCATTCTGTCAGTGTTCTCCCAGACACACTTGGAATCTGAGTCATGTTCCTTTTCTCCCCTTCCTTGTCTTCTACACTTAAACAGTTCTCAAATTCTCTTGATTCTGCCTCTGACATTACTTATTCCTCTATCCCCTCCTCTCTGTTACCATTGTCAAAGGCTCAGCTTTTCTTCTTTCTCTCTTTCTCTCTTTCTCCCTCCCTCCTTTCCTCCCTCCCTTCCTCCCTCCCTCCCTCCCTCTCTTCATTCCTTCCTTCTCTACTCAATGAAAGGGAAACTGTTGAAGCCCCAGGGCCAGGGGGTTGGGACAGGAGGCCGCCTGTGAGTGTAGCAGGTGGTAGAGGGGCCGTATTTGATCTTGGGGCATAGGTTGTTGGTGTGGCCACACTTCTTGCGGCAGTTGACAGCATAGGGATGCAGGTGAGAGTAACACTTGTGGCAAATCATCTTGTCACTGTTGTACTTCTGGGCGAGCTGGCGGAGGGAAGGCTCAATGATACTGCCCCACAGACGAAGCACCAAGTGCAGAGTGGACTCTTTCTGGATATTACAGTCTAAGAGAGTGTGGCCATCCTCCAGCTGTTTGCCCTCAAAGAGCAGACACTGCTGGTCAAGTGGGATGCCCTCCTTGTCTTGGATTTTAGCATTGACATTCTCAGTGGTGTCACTGGGCTCGACCTCGAGTGATGGTCTTGCCCATCAGGGTCTTCACAAAGATCTGCGTCTCTGCATTTGCTGGGGAAGCTGCTTTGCCGCCTCGTTGAAAAGAAAGCTAGGCCCAACTTTTTCAGCTGGTATCCCTGGCTCTGCTCTTTAGTCCTGAGTCTACCAGCTGGTGGATGAGTTACCAGATGACAGTGTAATACTGTCCACGTTACTCCTTTTCCAAAACCTCCTGAGGACATCCTGTTGCCTGCGGCTGGCTGTAAAAGACCCATCCTTGGTGGTCTGCACCAAACCCTTATATTCTTTATTTATGCTGGGTTCCAGGCAAACTAAACTTCCAGTTCTTCACTTTCTTTGACCTTAAATGTTAAATATTGAAATGTTACCCATCTTTAAAGGTTTGATTCAGATTCCACTTCCATAAATCCTGATACCACGTTCTCCCAAGCTAAAAGTTACATCTTCCTCTTGAGCTTCTATGACACTTTCCCCATTCTTATATTCTCCCTGCAATGTTGGATCTAAGAAACTGGATATGATCTAATGATAATCCAAGAAAACAATTTTCTCAAAAGGAATTTTTTGAGTCGTAGAAATTTCTGTCAGAAATCTGGAGAGTTGCTATAGTATTTGCTTAAACAAAAAGTACTAGCTATTTGGATTAGGGCTGGCAGAATCATCCGTATTTAGAATTTTCATGTTTTCATATGATACCTTGTCTGTGATTTTTTTTAGATTTGATTCGAACTATCCGGGACCCGGAGAAGCCCAATACTTTAGAAGAACTGGAAGTAGTAACGGAAAGTTGTGTGGAGGTTCAGGAGATAAATGAAGAGGACTATTTGGTTATTATCAGGTTCACGCCAACAGTACCTCATTGCTCTTTGGCAACTCTTATTGGTAAAGTTTTATATCTACATACATATATTTAATTCTAAATTATTCCAGCTGATATTGATCCAAAATTACAATTAGTATCGTGTGTCACACTTTGTGGTTTATAGCATATTTTCATGTACATTCGGCCTGTATTCGTGGGTTCTGCATTGCGGAGTCAACCAACCAGGGATCAAAAATATATGGGGAAAGAAAAGTGACATTGTTCTGAAGTGTGCTGCATAGTTAGGTCTAAGACGGTTGTGTCTGTACTGAACATGTAGAGACATTTTTTCTTGTCATTATTCCCTAAACGATACAGTTTAACAACTGTTTACAGTATAGCATTTACATTGTATCAGGTATTGTAAGTCATCTAGAAATGATAGGCGTAGGTTGTATGGAGATCCCATGCTATTTGATGTAAGGGACTTGAGCATCCACGGGGGCCTGGAACCAACTCCCTGTGGTACTCAGGGACGACTGCATTCATCTTCTGTAGTCCTCACAAGTAGCCTAGGAGAGGGTTAGTATTATCTTCATTTTACAGATAACGAACCTGAGGCTCAGAGAGTTTAAGCCCAGAATTGAATCGCCAGGAAATGGTGAAGCTGAGGCTCAAACCCCGGTCTCCTGACCCCACATGTGTTTCTCCCTCAGTTACATGATGCTGCTTCTCCCAGGTGGACATGCCTACAATTACTGGAGAGTGGGTGTGGGCCGTCTTCTCAGTTCTGGGCATTGGAATGGGTGCTGGCAGACTAGCACTATCGCCGTCACCATCTTCCCTTTTTGGCTGTTCTGTTGCCGTCTGTGTAGTACGGGCACAAGTCCTGGTGGGAGGGTATTTTTTGAGGTGGTTTTCTATTTGAGAGGCTGCATTCCCAGTATTTTGTGTTAGTTAGCAGTAAGATATACAGTAGGCGTCTATAGGTATATGTCTGTTACATACTTTGTTATAAAGAAGATAAAGGAAGTCTATTTCAAATCAAATGTTGATCAGTAGGAGATTGATTAAATATCAGTGATGGTGTATGTTAGCCATGGAATGCTATGCAACTATAAAAAAGAATGGAGAAGCTCTCCATGTACTAATATGGAAAGAGCTCTTTAACATACTGTTAGGAAATAAAAGCAAGTATAATATTTATGTATAATATTTATGCTACATTTATGTAAACTAAGGCAAAATATACGTTTGTATTTGATTGCATATGCAAAAAGAACACCTGAAGAATGAGTAGCTGTGATGGGGGATGAGTGGGAGTGGAGGTGGGAACTGGTGAGATGGAGGCCAGGGTAGGAGGCAGACTTTACTGTATATCTTTTTAAAACTTTTGTTTTTTTGTTTTTTTAAAGATTTTATTGGGGAAGGGGAACAGGACTTTATTGGGGAACAGTGTGCACTTCCAGGACTTTTTTCCCAAGTCAAGTTGTTGTCCTTTCGATCTTAGTTGTGGAGGGTGCCATTCAGCTTCAAGTTGTCCTTTCAGTCTTAGTTGGGGAGGGCGCAGCTCAGCTCCAGGTCCAGTTGCCATTTTCTAGTTGCAGGGGGCGCAGCCCACCATCTCCCGTGGGAGTCGAACCGGCAACCTTGTGGTTGAGAGCCCACTGGCCCATGTGGGAATCGAACCGGCAGCCTTCGGAGTTAGGAGCACGGAGCTTCAACCGCTTGAGCCACTGGGCCGGCCCTCTTTTTAAGTTTTTGAACCATGGGAATATATTCCCTATTTTAAAATAGACAAGTTTATAAAATGGATTGAAAAGGCAAATATTATATTATTGCTCCCACTATTGTTGTGATTTCTGTCTTTCTCTTCTCACTTTTCACCTGGCATCCCTCTTTTAGTGGTTTCCAGCATATGGGCCACGTCTCAAGGGTCCATTAATCCGTAGATACTACTGTAGTTATTAAAACTGCAATGCTAGAGAAAGCATTGTTGAATTCATATTTATTTGTTGTCATTGAACATTTTCTGAATCAGCAGATATCAAAAATACTGCTACTATACAAATGTAAAGGAGGTGTCTTAACATATTTTGATCTATAAGAATTACTAAATAGATGGTCCATTACCCTACTCTAAGAGCCTATAGCAAATTGATTTTTCAAAAAAGTAAAATTTATTTTGTATTTTTTCAATCACAAAAGTAACATGTTTGTTGGCAAGAATTTTGAAACTCCACAAAAGCATAAAGTAGAAAATAAAAATCAGCTGCTATCGTAAAAGATTGTGTGCTCTGGGCTAAAATTCCAGCTCTGTCAGCCTGCCATTTTGTGGTCTTGGGCATGTTACTTAATCTTTCTGAGCCTCAGTTTCCTTATCTGTAAAATAGAGATAATAGGGTATCTACAAAGTTGTAAGGGTTAAGTAATAGAAAGCATGAATAGAGGAAGAATGTTTTTTATTTCTCATTAAATATTCTTCAATTATATAGTCATATAGATTACGTGCTAATCACATCGATATAGCATATTTTTATAATCATTTAGATTACCTCTGGCCTTTCACAATTATAAATAATATTGTGATAAACAACTCTGTCTCTAATTTTTGCCTCAGGATAAATTCCTATAAGTGGAATTATTAGGTCATATGGTATAAATATTTTTAAGCCTTTGGGTGGGTACATATTAGCAAATCCTCAATAAAAACCTTTTACTCTTTGACCCAGGAATTAAGGAAATAATCCCATAGAAGAAAATAGTAGCCTGTACAAAACGTTTACGGTAAATTTATAGTAATGAAACCTGGAATAAATTGTAGTATCCATCAATAAGGAAATGACACCAATATGACGGGATTTCATAATTCTATTGAAAATGATGAATTTAATCAAGGAATCAAAGTATCTGTGAGAAATGTATGAAAACGCTTGAATGATAAGTTGAATTTACATATTATGATTGCAGTTATTGAAAACCTGTTTATGTGGACAGAGATTGAGAGAGCACATGAAATAAAAATAAATGTATGTAATGGTGCCAAAATTAGGTTATGGTTGATGTTTCAGATCTGTGCACTTGAACAAAGTTTTGTCACTTTTTTTTGGCCATTTTGATATGGGTTTCAGTTAACACCCTGGGCTTTTCTCATGTTAGTATAGTGGTGTACCGTAGTAATTGTGTTCAATCAACATGATTGGAAAAGTTAGAGAGGAAAGCCCTCTTTCTGGCCGATGTATTAGGAGGCATCTCCTATGAGCAAGTAGACCTAAGCAAGGAAAGACACCTGAGTAATAGTGCCACCCTGACTGCTTAGGTTGTCACCTACTCAGAGTTACCCTGGTGAATAATTACAAAGAAACAGAAGAGTCAAAGGGGATGAGTGGGCAAGGCAGAGAAATCAGCTGATAGTCATTTGTGTTGACTTAGTTCAGACAAGAAAGGCTGAAGGCAGGTGTGGTCCAATGTGAAGGGCATAGGATTTGGAATGATAAGTTCTAGATTCAGCTCCCAGCTCTGCTACTTGTTAGCTATGTGATATTGAACAAATCCCTTACCTTGGTTCCTGGCTGTAAAATGAAAGTGATAAAATAGCAATAGCTGATGTTTACTGGATACTTGTATGCCAAGTACTGTCTTGAGTACATTGCATAGTAATTTATTTATTCCTCATAACAGCCTTATATGTAGTGGTACTATTATAATACTTGTTTTTACTCGTTGACCCAGGAATTAAGGAAATAATTCCATAGAAGAAAATAGTAGCATGTACAAAACATTTGTGGTAAATTTGCAGTAATGAAACCTGGAAGAAACTATAGTATCTATTAATAAGAAATGGCATCAATACGACGAGATTTCATACTTCTATTGAAAATTACTAATTTTAATTAAGGAATCAAAGTATCTGTGATAGGAATCTAAAGCCCAGAAAGGTTAAGTAACTTGCCCAGGGTCACACAGCTAGTGTGCAGTGGAGCCACTTTTGAACCCAAAGTATCTCAATTATGCTACACTGCTTCTCTTTAGGATGCTTAAGAAAGTGCTTCGTGAATTGTAAAAGTTACTATTTACTTAATGTGTAAAACACCTATCAACAATGACTAGGACACATGAGGATACTCAGATGGTACACAAGCAACAAATTAAGGAGAATGTGAGGGCCGAGGGGAGAGAAGAACTCTCTAGACAATAAGGCAGATCCTCCAAAGGAAGACCCTCTGAAAGAAATTACATATTTTAGCGTTCCTTAATATGTATTATGGAATTACTGTGTTCTAGACTCTTAAGTCAGACCCAGTCTCGTAGCTTATCTAATCCTTTTTCCTATTCTGGGATTTTTCAAACGATCCTGTTAGAAAACCTGATGGTACTTAGAAGACCAAAAGAAAATTAATTTCATACTTCCCGTAAAGATAGGTAGTCTAACAATTATATTTTGCTGTTTTGGGATGGTTTGGGGTTTTGTTGTTATTATTTATTTTTAATCAAACCAAAATACTAAGAAAACGTTCCTTATAACATAACAAGCCCTTAAATATTTGTTGGGAAAGGAAATAAATTGCTCTAAATCAAAGCCTGCAAAGCCAAAACTCATTATTGAAACACTTTCTCTTCATAATAAGAGCAGTTTGATTTATTTTCTGCATCTAGGGTGTAGATTTCGTTTAAAATTCGTTCCTTATTTTGAGGTGGGGGAGAAGTGGAACATTGGTGTGGAGGGTCTGTTCCAAGCCCAGTTCTAATTTCTCTTACAAGTCTCAACTGGAGAAAAAGTTACTGAACTGTGACCTGGCATTGCAGTGATAAACTGAACTTCAGAAGAGCTTGTTTTAGGGAAATAACTTTGTGCCTTGCAGGCATAGACGATTCCAACTTTGAGAAGTTTCTTGTGGTCCTTTTGAAGTGACTTAACTTGGTTTTAAATTTTTGCATGGCCTGTTGTGGACATTTAGTAAAGTTTAATGAATGAATTAACCTTTGTTGAAGGCAAATTGATGTAGTAGAAAGGACCTGGCTTTGCAGTGGTCTTGTGTTCCATTCCCTACTCTGCCACTCTACAAGCTCAGTGACCTTGGGCAAGTTACAGTGTGACTTTGTTTCATAATTTGTAGAGTGGGGTTGATAATACCTAGCTCACTGGGTTATCATGAGGAATATGTAAGACTCTCGCTATATTAAAATTGCTAGTATGGTGTGAGGCTCAAAGGAGACAGACCATGGATTGAGCCAAAGCTGTTTTCAGCTACTGTACTGTATAGAGATACCTAGACACAGCTGTATACTTTTTCAAAACCAATAAGAAGGGATAATTGAGGCTTTTTTCTCTTCCATAGGACTATGCTTAAGAGTGAAACTTCAGCGGTGTTTACCATTTAAACATAAGGTAAGGAAGATGTTTTTTGTTGTTTTATAACAGCTTTATTGAGATGTAATTCACACATCATACAATTCACCTATTTAAAGTATACAGTTTAATGATTTTTAATATAGTCACCAAATTGTGCAAAATCACTACTATTAATTTTGGAACATTTTTATCATCCCAATAAGAAACCCCATATGGATAGCAGTCATTCCCCATCTCTCCCAAACCCTCCCCCATTCCTAGGCAACCACTGATCTACTTTTTGTCTTTATAGATTTGCCTAGTCTGGATGTTTTACTTATTTATTTAATTTTTTAGAATTAGTTTTAGGTGTACAAAACAATATAGTGATTAGACATTTACACCCCTCACAGTGATAACCCCAACAAGTCTACTATTACCCATCTGACACCATACATAGCTATTACAATACCATTGATTACATTCCTTATGCTGTATTTTACATCGTGACTATATATATATTTTTAATAATAGTTGACATTGCTATTATTTTATATTAGTTTTAGGTGTACAGCACAATGGTTTGGCATTTATATAATTTATGAAGTGATCCCCCCACCCCGTAAGTCTAGTACCCATCTGACACCATACATACTTTTTACATTATTGGCTACATTCCCCATACTATATTTCACATCCTTGTGACTATTTTATTGCTTACCAATTTGTACTTCCTAATGGACATTTCATTTAAATGGAATTGTACAATTTGTGGTCTTTTACAACTGATTCTCTTAGAATAACATTTTCAGAATTTATCCTTGTAACATATCAGTATTTCATTCCTTTCCATTGTGTGGGTATACCATATTTTATTTATACATTTATCAGTTGATAGACATTTGGGTTATTTCCACTTTTTATCTGTTACGAATAATGCTGCTATGAACATTTGTGAACAGATTTTTGTGTGGGCATGAGTTTTTATTTCTCTTCCACCTAGGAGTAAAATTGCTGGATCATATGGTAACTATATTTAACCTTTTGAGGAACTCCTAGACTGTTTTCCACAGCTGTTCCACCATTTTACATTCCCACCAGCAATGTATGAGTTCTGATTTCTCCACATCCTCGTGAACACGTATTATTGTCTATCTTTTTCATTATAGCCATCCTAATGGGTTTGAAGTGATATCTCATTGTGGTTTTGATTTGCATTTCCCTGATGGCTAATAATGTTGAGCATTTTTCATGTGCAAAATCTTAAAACCAAGTAAGAGCCACCTAAAAAGGACCATAAGAAACCTCTCAAATTAGCATCTTTTATGCCTTCAAGGTACCAAACCAATTGTTTGGTTACCCTGAGGCATAGTTCTTATAGGAATAACAGGGTAAATGCTTGACTCTTCCCCTTTATTTACCATTTTTTAGAATTATGAATCATGCATAATTTTAAACCAAAGTAAATGGATATGGAATGATTTTATACCTGTTACTTTGTTGTCTAGAGAAAAGAGTTAGAGCTGTACCACTAGGGGAATTGATGTGGTGTTTTGTCTTTTAAAAAAGACAGGACTAGATGATCTCTAAGGTCTCTTTTAACCATAATAGGCTATGATTTTTCCTCATGAAGAACATTTATCTCAGTAGTGAATAAGTATATAAGAATTAATTCATATGCTCCAATGTTCTCTGGAAAGTAAACATTTCTTTATCATATAGCATGATTTATTTACCACAGGATTTGCAATAATTTTGTAGGTTTGTCTCAAAAGCTCTGTTCTTCGAGGGTAGCTAATGTGAGGGAGCGTGTGCTACAGGGCCAGGGGCTGGCTTAACCAACGTTACACCTGAGCATAAATTTATCAAGATAAAAGTGGATGAGAAAAGGAGGATACTGAAAACTATACTGTGATCCCACTTTTGTAAAACAGGCATCCAGTCTTGGGGTGTGTGTGTATGTGAAATCTGTGTTAGATTATGGGAGTATAGACAAAAATATGGAAGACACTACACTACATTATTTATGTAGCTTTCTTGGGGGGTGGAGCAGGGAAGAAGTTTAGATACTGATTTAGGAGGAAGCAGTAGAGTACAGGGGAGAGATATGCATGAGTAAAACACGTATGAGATCGCACTTCTGTAAAATTGTATTCGTTTGTAGTCATAAAAGAATAATGGAATACCCTCTATAGAAGTTTCCCAGGTGACCACAATTAAAAATCCTACTCATTTCAGCACTTGTTTTAGAGAAGCATCTAAGGGATTTGTCCCGAAGTCTTTGATGGTACAAGCAGGATCTTTGGGGTTTCATCCATAGGCCCTGAGTCCGTGGTACATTTCCACTCACTCATCATCTTAGAATACTCTAAATGTTTCTCTTTTAATATTTTTTCTTTCTAGTTGGAAATCTACATTTCCGAAGGAACCCACTCAACAGAGGAAGACAGTAAGTGAATTTTGAACTTTTATTTAAAAACAACTTCAGATAGCACTTTATCTTGGAGACCAGGTTATTCTGCCAGCCAAATATCTACTGGATCATTTGCAAAAAAGTGAAAAATCATTTATTAACGCTTCCTTGAGGTGGGGAAACCTAGGCATTTCAAGGAAGTAATTTTTTCAGTAGGACTCTAGGTGAATTAGAGTTAGACCTTGTGGATATTGAGTAGTTTAGGCCAGTGGCTACACATCGATAAAGAATATCCAGCTCTAAGAACTTTGATTTATAAGCTCTAATGAAGACTCAATTCTTTCCCTTGGTGGTGGAATAGAGAACTGTGTACTTGAAATTGAAATTGAAGGTCTAGCAAGTAAAGCTTTAGGGAATCTTGGGGTAGGTGTTGTCTGTGTGAATTAATGTATTAAAATAGGAGTGGGAAACCTTTTTTATACAGAGGCTCTCTGGCCTACAGAGAGAAGTCAATTAGAAGCCACTTAAAATTAGCAGAGAGGTGGAGTTTGGGAAAAGCAAAAGACAAAATGTTCCACATAACCTATGTGTTACATTAAAAACAGAATAGCATTTTATCTACAAATGATAGAGTGCAAATAATGAGAAATCCATTCAAAGTGCATGTTGTACTTAGCTTTCATTGCGAGGTAATTGAGAACTTGGAAAAAGTTAGCAGATGAGGGGAAGAAAGGGACGGTAATAAGAGTCAGAGTAACAATCAGACAGACACACAGAGGAAGACAGTGACTCAGAAAACACATGAAGGAAGAGATGCACGAAAACACGAACATAGAAAAGAGCTGTAGAGAGCGAAGCCCACTGCTTTCAGAGGAACAGCCCATCCAGAACACTTTTTAGATATTGTCATGTAAACTACCAAAACCATGTCCTATTTTCACAATTCCCAATATGTAGATTATTTTACTCCTCATGGGTTAAATTTACTCAAATCCCGTAAACTCATGACTTCTACCTCTTAATTTAAAGAATATAAGAGTTTAGATACCCTAAATCCACTCTTGTTATATTTTTGAAACTCCTTTTAATTATAGGATTTTATAACACCATAGTATTAATATTAAGCCTTATCATTCTGGATTTTTCATTTACTAAGTATTTATTGAGTGCTTTTTCAGTGTAGGCAATTTGACCTTTGAGATACATCCTTGCCCTTGTGGAGCCTACATCGTAGTAGGAAGAAACAAAGAATTAAAATTGTTTATGTGGGAATATATGTTTTCTACATGTGACATTTTAACAGGATCCCAGAAAAGTTAGCCCACATTGAAAACATGGACATCTGTCTTTTGAACTTTTCCATCAGGAGTGCTTTTAGCAAATTATAGGCAACAGATATGGGCCAATACCTTCATTATGTGAAGATCCATGCAAACTGGTTTTTAAAAAAAAGACCCAGCAGATTAATAGAAAGAGACGTGAACAGAAAATTCATACAAGAAGAACTAATAAATAAACATGGGAAAATGTTATCTGACGGTGAATAAATTGCAAATTGCAACAATAATTGGAGCCATTTTTCACTTCCTCTTTTATGTGTGTGTATGTGTATTTGTTTCTGTTTAATACCGGGTATTTTTGGCAAACCGATAGCTTGTGTATTACTGTTAAGAATATAAATTGATTAAAAATATTAAGAAGTAATTATATGAATCAAACCATAAAGATATTTATACCCTGTAATCTAATAATCCCACTTTTAAGAATGTTTCCAGAAAAGAAGGCTATATGTTTAAAGGTACTCACTGTGGCATAGCCTTCATAATTTAGAACACTTATAATTTTTGCTGCGTTAAATAACCCTATTGTTTAAAAAATAAGGGAAAAAAGAACAGTTTCTTTTTTCTTAAGGGGAAAAAAGAACAGTTTTCAAAATTGTGTTTACTCTGAACGTAACTATATGGAAATATGTATATGGACAGACTGAAAAGAAAGAAATGAAAATAATTGTGGTAGAGTAGTAGAATTATAGGGCATATTTTTCTCTTTATGTCTCCCTTCCAGAACTTACGAATAATTAGCCAAAACTAGCTTTAAGTTCTCAAGGAGTTAAATTTTCTGTTTTAACAGGCTAGTAAAACAGTGTCTGTTGCCGTAGACTGATGCAGTTTTTTCTGCTAACTTTTTTCTGTGTGTTTTGCAGTCAACAAGCAGATAAATGACAAAGAGCGAGTGGCAGCTGCAATGGAGAACCCCAACTTACGGGAAATTGTGGAACAGTGTGTCCTTGAACCTGACTAATAGCTGTTTTAAGAGCCACTGAACTGTAATTGTTTGATGTAGTTGTTTAAGCTCTTTATAAAATATGAAAGACTCATGTTTGATACATAGGGGATTTGTACCTCAAAGCATTTTTTTAAAGGATGATTTCCAAGCAAGATTTAATTATAAGGTAGTACCTAGAATGTTCAGTGTATAACATTCTCAGGATTTATAACACTTAAATGATCAGACAAGAAAATATTTTCTAGTTGTTACGTGTAATAGGAGTTGCTATTTTTCTGATGCCCATTCTGATACAACTACTTTTCATGTCAAATATTTACCATGCCCAAATGTATTCAATTAAAATCATTACTCTGTAAAATAAATAAAACAGAGATGATTCTTATAATGACACATCTTAGAATGTTTCTTATTGAATTGTAAATTTCAGTGTAAATGTCAACTCTGAAGTATATTTCTATAACTTTATTTTCTCGTTATTTAGAATTAGAGATCTGAGAACCAAAAAGAACCCTTAAGGTTAGCCCTAGGCCCTGCCTTCCTTCAAGGAGAGTCCTGGACCCATTTATGATAAGGAACAGATGTACAGAGGACTAGATGATATGTATAATTTTGAAGATCAAGAAGTCCCCAAAGAAGTTTTGATGAAAACAATCTAAGTGGTCTCTTTATGTGTACTTTGTTCAGTTTGTTTGATCATTTGAAGTGTAACAGGGTGTGGCAGGCAGCCTCCATGGTGACCCTTGATAATCCTCAATTCATGCCTTTACATAGTTTTCTTCCATATTGAATTCGAGCTGGTTGGTATGACAATTAAAGAATCAGAGGTGACAGTGTGTGACTTCCGAGGCAAGATCATAAAAGGTATTGCTGTTTTCACCTTGATCTATTGGATTGCTCATTCTGTGGAAATCCAGCTGCCATGTCATGAGAACACTTGAGCAGCTCTGTGGAGAATTCCACATGGAAAAGAATTGAGGCCTTCCACCAACAGCCAGCACCAACTTCTAAACTGTGAGTGAACCATTTTGGAACCATCTTGGAAGTGAACCAGGTTGGAACCATGTTGGAAGCAATCCTCTATCTTGGACTGGAATCTCATGAGACCCTGAGCCAGAATTGCCTAGCTAAGCCACTCTTGAATTTGTGACCCAGAGAAGCTGTGACCAATAATAAATGTTTATTGTTTACACCACTAGTTTTTGGGGTAATTTGTTACGCAGCAATAAGTAACTAATATACAGGTTATAAAAATGGAACTCTTCTGCCTCAAATTTTATTAAGGATACAAAGGGGGAAACAAGAAATCTTGTTTCATAGCTCTTTAATTCCTTTACTACTTAAAGAATATAAGTTTTGAGAGAACAGAGGATTTGGTAAGATTGATGAAGAGATTTCTTTGGATAAAGCTATTGCTGTGCTGAGTTCTAACCCTCTTTTGGCAAAAGGGTAGGGAAGTGACACCTTCACCACTGTCTGCTGAGGGGAATTTCAAGGGGACAACTCAAGAGAGTTTGGAAATGTGTTCTCTGCAGTTGGAAGACCCACAAAACTGGTGCCTGACTCAGGCCTGAGAAAGACAGCAGGAGTGGGCTAGCGAAGGCTGTTATCTGACTCCTGCCTAAGAAATCTAGAGGGCAAAAGAAAGGCAAAGCTAACTGCGTCCTCGTGGCAAGGGATGCATGAATTTTTCTCACGGACTATGCTGTGGGGTCTGTTGACTTTGTCCAACAGACCATCAACAGAGCCAAAGACACCTCAGCAGAAAGGTCTGGACATGAACTGCCTGGTACCCGAGGACTGAGGAGAGGACAGCAAGTGAGCAGACAGGATGGAGAGGTATCTAATGGGTAAGGGGCACAGTGGGAACCTCTGATTAGCTCATGAAACTGTCAACCCAAGAGAAAGCCAGCTTTAACACCAGGCAGGCCGAGAGCACAGGGCCAACCAGGTAAGTAAGAACTGCTCTGTCTCCAAAGCTTCTCCCTCAGCCTCTGAGGCCGTAGTAGAATAACTAGCATGTGGGTGAGTTGAGGAAAGGAGAGAGCAAAGGACTCCATCCCATTACTCAGCTGTAGGTTTCAGGCCTAAAGCAAGCTCAAATTAGCAAAAGATTTAATGCCAAGTTTGTAGTGTTGGATAATAGATGTGAGTAGATACTTTGACTCGATGAGATTACATAATTAAAAGTAACAGGAAGACTATCTGACAGAAATCACGTCTTTACCGATGGACAGAGGAAGATCATATCTCTATAACAAAGTTTCAAATGATAGTGGGGGACAAAAATAAAACTACGAGGTGTGATAAAAAACTATGGTGAATGTTTAAATAAAAACTATTACAGTAAAAGACACATTGCCATTAATCCTCCTCAAAATACTCCACTTTGAACACTCATCCCATTGTTCTTGCCACTTTCTAAAGCAGTTCTGGAAGTTCTCTTTTCGTGAGTGTCTTTAGTTGTGTTGTCATGGCTGCCTCTGTCCTGAATCATTTTGACTCTGGAAAGAGCCAGAAATCACATGGTGCCAGATACAGTGAATAAGGTGGATGAGGACACAGTAATGTTTTCATTTGATAGATATTGCTGTACCAGAAGTAATGTGTGACATGGAGCATTGTCATGATGGAGGATAAAACTGTTTGCCCATTTCTCAGGCCATTTTCTATGAGTATGAATAACATCAAAGTCATGTTAATTGTGTTTCTTGACCTCGATGGAACTGTGCTAGCTGAGTTTGTACCCAGGAAAGGTGAACTCAGAATGTTATAAGGGCTTATTGGAGTTTAAGAAACAATGTACATAGAAAATGGCCTCAGAAATGGGCAAACGGTTTCATCCTCCATCATGACAAAGCTCCATGTCACATATCACTTCTGGTACAGCAATTTCTGTCGAATAAAAACATTACGGTGTGTCCTCATCCACCTTATTCACTGGATCTGGCACCATGTGATTTCTGGCTCTTCCCTGAAGTCAAAATAATTCAGGACATTGAGGCAGCCATGACAACGCAACTAAAGACACGAAAGAGGACTTCCAGAACTGCCTTAGAAAGTGGCAAGAACGATGGGATAAGTGTGTTTAAAGTGAAGGGGAGTATTTTGAGGAGGATTAATGACAATGTGTCTTTTACTGTAATAAATTTTTTTTAATTTAAGCATTCACCGCATTGTTTGATCACACCTTGTAATTCTTATACCACATAACTGGTTATAAAAATCCTGTTAAGACTAAGACTGAAAGGACAACAACTTGAAGCTGAACGGCACCCTCCACACCTAAGATTGAAAGGACAACAACTTGACTTGGAAAAAGGTCCTGGAAGTACACACTGTTCCCCAGTAAAGTCCTGTTCCACTTCCCCAATAAAAATCTTAAAAAAAAAAAAAAATCCTGTTAAGCCATCTTGACTTTTGCTAAGGGTCTGCACTGTGGGAATGTCTCAGCACAGCTTTATCCCCGTCTTCTCCCTCTCTGGAGATGATTAAAAATTCTGCTATCAGAAACCACAGACGTTGTGGCATTGGAGCACTAGCTTTGTGGAAATGTCACTATTGATTCCTGATCTTCTGCTTTAAAAGTTCCATGTTTCCCCGAAAATAAGACCTAGCCAGACAATCAGCTCTGCTTCTTTTGGAGCAAAAATTAATATAAGACCTGGTATTATATTTTATATTTTATATTACATTATATATTTATTACATTAAAGACCCGGTTTTATATTATAGTAAAATAAGACTGGGTCTTAAATTAATTTTTGCTCCAAAAGATGCATTAGAGCTGATTGTCCGGTTAGGTCTTATTTTTGGGGAAACAGGGTTCTCATTGACTCCTCTCTTTCCCCCAGATCTTAAAAATCTGTCACCTACCATGGATAAATAGACCCAGAAGTAATGAGATGTTGCTGATCTTTAGTTACCACGGTAAGCACTTCTTTTTACATTACAAACCCATCCAACAAGGTCCTTAGCGCCAACACCAAGTTTCTTACTTTACAACTGTCTGCAATCCAGGGCCAGGGCAAGAGCTAGTGTACCTGGTGTGCGCACTGTTCCATATTTTCCCACCCAGTGCACACGTGCATACACATGCTTTTTGATCAGCTGCCCTCTAAGATATGAATGAAGGCATTATCTGAGGGTGCACTGGGGTTCATAGCCCAAGGTCAAATTCACACTAATCCTCAAGTTCTGACCATTTCTCATCACTGGAGCCCTGATGGTCTGGGATACCCAGGAAGCGATATATAGGACTTGAAGAGCAGGGCTGTCTTTACATCCCCTGCTCATGAAACCCTGATACTTGAGACTCTCATTACCAGTTTCAGGTAGCCGGAGTCTATTGAAATCAGAAATCCCTAGTGGATGCTTTCTCCAAGTCATGTACTTACTCACTGGTGTGCTCACCAACAAATATTCAGTGAGCACCTTTCAAGTATCAGGCATTATCTTAGGGGCTGAGGATACAAAGATGGATCAGCCACTGTCTTCCTGGAGTTCGTACTTACGGACCTCTGTTTTCAGCAGTGAGTGATGCAGGTTCAGTCTCATCTAGTGCCTGAACTTGTCCTGGCCAGGTAAACATGGAAGCTAGACAGCCAGGACCAAAGACAAAACCATACCCGAGGGACTGTCTAGTGAGGAGACCACTGAGGTGCAACCTGAAACAGGTCGCTGCTGCAGGTGCCCCCATCCTGCTGGCCCTGCTGCACTTGGAAGTTAGATGTAATGCCGCGATCTTCACTGCTGCCAGAACGATCTCAATCCCTACTGCTTTGTGTGACTCACTCCAGCTTCAAAGTCCTAGGTGGGGTCTCTAATGGGCTGATCCCAGGTAACATCTCCATGTCCTGGCTGCCAGGGAGAAGGGACAAAGAGCCTGGCCTCCTGTATGGGGAGGCCGACTCTCCCAGCAAGACTCAAGTGGTGGGAATT